>NC_090934.1:463066408-464266408 GCF_040938575.1 Ambystoma mexicanum
CCACCACCCCCACCCCCAACAGTGCAGGGGCGCCCTCCACCACGCCCCCACTCATGTCTACCACCACCCCCACCCCCCAGCATTGCAGGGGCACCCTCCACCAGGCCCCCACTCATGTCTACCACCACCCCCACCCCCCAGCCACCAGGGGCAGCCTCCACCAGGCCCCCACTCATGTCTCCCACCACCCCCACCCCCCAGCAGTGCAGGGGCAGCCTCCACCAGGCCCCCACTCATGTCTCCCACCACCCCCACCCCCAACAGTGCAGGGGCGCCCTCCACCATGCCCCCACTCATGTCTACCACCACCCCCACCCCCCAGCATTGCAGGGGCACCCTCCACCAGGCCCCCACTCATGTCTACCATCACCCCCACCCCCAAGCAGTGCAGGGGCAGCCTCCACCAGGCCCCCACGCATGTCTCCCACCAACCCCACCCCCCAGCACTGCAGGGGCACCCTCCACCAGGACCCCACTCATGTCTCCCAACAACCCCACCCCCCCAGCATCCAGGGGCACCCTCCTCCAGGCCCCCACTCATGTCTCCCATCACCCCCACCCCCCAGCAGTGCAGGGGCAGCCTCCAACAGGACCCCACTCATGTCTACCATCACCCCCACCCCCCAGCCACCAGGGGCAGCCTCCACCAGGCCCCCATTCATTCCTCCCACCACCCCCACCCCCCAGCAGTGCAGGGGCACCCTCCACCAGGACCCCACACATGTCTCCCACCACCACCACCCCCCAGCAGTGCAGGGGCACCCTCCACCAGGCCCCCAACCATGTCTACCACCACCCCCACCCCCCGGCCACCAGAGGGCAGCCTCCACCAGGCCCCCACTCATGTCTCCCACCACCCCCACCCCCCAGCAGTGCAGGGGCAGCCTCCACCAGGCCCCCACTCATGTCTCCCACCACCCCCACCCCCAACAGTGCAGGGGCGCCCTCCACCACGCCCCCACTCATGTCTACCACCACCCCCACCCCCCAGCATTGCAGGGGCACCCTCCACCAGGCCCCCACTCATGTCTACCATCACCCCCACCCCCCAGCAGTGCAGGGGCAGCCTCCACCAGGCCCCCACGCATGTCTCCCACCAACCCCACCCCCCAGCACTGCAGGGGCACCCTCCACCAGGACCCCACTCATGTCTCCCAACACCCCCACCCCCCAGCATCCAGGGGCACCCTCCACCAGGCCCCCACTCATGTCTCCCACCACCCCCACCCCCAACAGTGCAGGGGCGCCCTCCACCAGGCCCCCACTCATGTTTACCATCACCCCCACCCCCCAGCAGTGCAGGGGCAGCCTCCACCAGGACCCCACGCATGTCTCCCACCAACCCCACCCCCCAGCACTGCAGGGGCACCCTCCACCAGGACCCCACACATGTCTCCCAACACCCCCACCCCCCAGCATCCAGGGGCACCCTCCACCAGGACCCCACACATGTCTCCCACCACCCCCACCCCCCAGCCACCAGGGGCACCCTCCACCAGGCCCCCACTCATGTCTACCATCACCCCCACCCCCCAGCCACCAGGGGCACCCTCCACCAGTCCCCCACTCATGTCTCCTACCACCCCCACCCCTCAGCCACCAGGGGCACCCTCCACCAGGCCCCCACTCATGTCTACCATCACCCCCACCCCCAGCCACCAGGGGCACCCTCCACAAGTCCCCCACTCATGTCTCCCACCACCCCCACCCCCCAGCCACCAGGGGCAGCCTCCACCAGGCCCCCACTCATGCCTCCCACCACCCCAACCCCTCAGCAGTGCAGGGGCACCCTCCACTAGGACCCATCTCATGTCTCCCATCACCCCCAACCCCCAGCAGTGCAGGGGCAGCCTCCACCAGGCCCCCACGCATGTCTCCCACCAACCCCACCCCCCAGCACTGCAGGGGCACCCTCCACCAGGACCCCACTCATGTCTCCCAACACCCCCACCCCCCAGCATCCAGGGGCACCCTCCACCAGGCCCCCACTCATGTCTCCCATCACCCCCACCCCCCAGCAGTGCAGGGGCAGCCTCCAACAGGACCCCACTCATGTCTACCATCACCCCCACCCCCCAGCCACCAGGGGCACCCTCCACAAGTCCCCCACTCATGTCTCCCACCACCCCCACCCCCCAGCCACCAGGGGCAGCCTCCACCAGGCCCCCATTCATTCCTCCCACCACCCCCACCCCTCAGTAGTGCAGGGGCACCCTCCACTAGGACCCATCTCATGTCTCCCATCACCCCCACCCCCCAGCAGTGCAGGGGCACCCTCCACCAGGCTCAAACTCATGTCTCCCATCACCCCCACCCCCTAGCCACCAGGGGCACCCTCCACCAGACCCCCACTCATGTCTACCATCACCCCCACCCCCCAGCAGTGCAGGGGCACCCTCCACCAGGACCCCACACATGTCTCCCACCACCACCACCCCCCAGCAGTGCAGGGGCACCCTCCACCAGGCCCCCAACCATGTCTACCACCACCCCCACCCCCCAGCCACCAGGGGCATCCTCCACAAGGCCCCCAATCATGTCTCCCACCACCCCCACCCCCCAGCAGTGCAGTGGCAGCCTCCACCAGGCCCCCACTCATGTCTCCCACCACCCCCACCCCCAACAGTGCAGGGGCGCCCTCCACCACGCCCCCACTCATGTCTACCACCACCCCCACCCCCCAGCATTGCAGGGGCACCCTCCACCAGGCCCCCACTCATGTCTACCATCACCCCCACCCCCCAGCAGTGCAGGGGCAGCCTCCACCAGGCCCCCACGCATGTCTCCCACCAACCCCACCCCCCAGCACTGCAGGGGCACCCTCCACCAGGACCCCACTCATGTCTCCCAACACCCCCACCCCCCAGCATCCAGGGGCACCCTCCACCAGGCCCCCACTCATGTCTCCCATCACCCCCACACCCCAGCAGTGCAGGGGCAGCCTCCAACAGGACCCCACTCATGTCCAACTCATGTCTCCCATCACCCCCACCCCCCAGCCACCAGGGGCACCCTCCACCAGGCCCCCACTCATGTCTCCCACCACCCCCACCCCCCAGCAGTGCAGGGTCAGCCTCCACCAGGCCCCCACTCATGTCTCCCACCACCCCCACCCCCCAGCAGTGCAGGGGCACCCTCCACCAGGCCCCTACTCATGTCTCCCACCACCCCTACCCCCCAGCAGTCCAGGGGCACCCTCCACCAGGCCCCCACTCATGTCTACCATCACCCCCATCCCCCAGCAGTGCAGGGGCAGCCTCCACCAGGCCCCCACTCATGTCTCCCACCACCCCCACCCCCCAGCAGTGCAGGGGCAGCCTCCACCACGACCCCACTCATGTCCAACTCATGTCTCCCACCACCCCACCCCCCAGCCACCAGGGGCACCCTCCACCAGGCCCCCACTCATGTCTCCCACCACCCCCACCCCCCAGCAGTGCAGGTGCACCCTCCACCAGGACCTCACTCATGTCTCCCATCACCCCCACCCCCCAGCAGTGCAGGGGCAGCCTCCACCAGGACCCCACTCATGTCCAACTCATGTCTCCCATCACCCCCACCCCCCAGCCACCAGGGGCACCCTCTTCCAGGCCCCCACTCATGTCTCCCACCACCCCCACCACCCAGCCACCAGGGGCAGCCTCCACCAGGCCCCCACTCATGTCTACCATCACCCCCACCCCCCAGCAGTTCAGGGGGCAGCCTCCACCAGGCCCCCCTCATGTCTCCCACCACCCCCACCCCCCAGCAGTGCAGGGGCACCCTCCACCAGGACCCCACTCATGTCTCCCATCACCCCCACCCCCAGCAGTGCAGGGGCAGCCTCCACCAGGACCCCACTCATGTCCAACTCAAGTCTCCCACCACCCCCACCCCCTAGCTACCAGGAGCACCCTCCACCAGGCCCCCACTCATGTCTACCATCACCCCCATCCCCCAGCAGTGCAGGGGCAGCCTCCACCAGGCCCCCACTCATGTCTCCCACCACCCCCACCCCCCAGCAGTGCAGGGGCAGCCTCCACCAGGACCCCACTCATGTCCAACTCATGTCTCCCACCACCCCACCCCCCAGCCACCAGGGGCACCCTCCACCAGGCCCCCACTCATGTCTCCCACCACCCCCACCCCCCCAGCAGTGCAGGTGCACCCTCCACCAGGACCTCACTCATGTCTCCCATCACCCCCACCCCCAGCAGTGCAGGGGCAGCCTCCACCAGGACCCCACTCATGTCCAACTCATGTCTCCCATCACCCCCACCCCCCAGCCACCAGGGGCACCCTCTTCCAGGCCCCCACTCATGTCTCCCACCACCCCCACCACCCAGCCACCAGGGGCAGCCTCCACCAGGCCCCCACTCGTGTCTACCATCACCCCCACCCCCAGCAGTTCAGGGGCAGCCTCCACCAGGCCCCCACTCATGTCTCCCACCACCCCCACCCCCCAGCAGTGCAGGGGCACCCTCCACCAGGACCCCACTCATGTCTCCTATCACCCCCACCCCCCAGCAGTGCAGGGGCAGCCTCCACCAGGACCCCACTCATGTCCAACTCAAGTCTCCCACCACCCCCACCCCCTAGCTACCAGGAGCACCCTCCACCAGGCCCCCACTCATGCCTACCATCACCCCCACCCCCCGGCAGTGCAGGGGCAGCCTCCACCAGGCCCCCACTCATGTCTCCCACCACCCCCGCCCCCCAGCAGTGCAGGGGCACCCTCCACCAGGACCCCACTCATGTCTCCCATCACCCCACCCCCCAGCAGTGCAGGGGCAGCCTCCACCAGGACCCCACTCATGTCTCCCACCACCCACACCCCCCAGCAGTGCAGGGGCACCCTCCACCAGGCCCCCACTCATGTCTACCATCACCCCCACCCCCCAGCAGTGCAGGGGCAGCCTCCACCAGGCCCCCACTCATGTCTCCCACCACCCCCACCCCCAGCAGTGCAGGGGCACCCTCCACCAGGACCCCGCTCATGTCTCCCATCACCCCCACCCCCCAGCAGTGCAGGGGCAGCCTCCACCAGGACCCCACTCATGTCCAACTCATGTCTCCCATCACCCCTACCCCACAGCCACCAGGGGCACCCTCCACCAGGCCCCCACTCATCTCTCCCACCACCCCCACCCCCCAGCAGTGCAGGGGCACCCTCCACCAGGACCCCACTCATGTTTACCACCACCCCCACCCCCCAGCAGTGCAGGGGTACCCTCCGCCAGGCCCCCACTCATGTCTCCCACCACCCCCACCCCCAGCAGTGCAGGGGCAGCCTCCACCAGGCCCCCAACCATGTCTCCCACCACCCCCACCGCCCACCCACCAGGGGCAACCTCCACCAGGCCCCCACTCATGTCTCCCATCACTCCCACCCCCCAGCAGTGCAGGGGCACCCTCCACCAGGACCCCACTCATGTCTACCATCACCCCCACCCTCCAGCATCCAGGGGCACCCTCCACCAAGCCCCCATTCATGTCTCCCACCACCCCCACCCCCCAGCAGTGCAGGGGCACGCTCCACCAGGCCCCCACTCATGTCTCCTACCACCCCCACCCCCCAGCCACCAGGGGAAGCCTCCACCAGGCCCCCACTCATGTCTCCCACCACCCCACCCCCCAGGAGTGCAGGGGCAGCCTCCACCAGGCCCCCACTCATGTCTCCCACCACCCCCACCCCCCAGCAGTGCAGGGGCACCCTCCACCAGGACCCCACTCATGTCTCCCATCACCCCGCCCCCCAGCAGTGCAGGGGCAGCCTCCACCAGGACCCCACTCATGTCTCCCACCACCCCCACCCCCCAGCAGTGCAGGGGCACCCTCCACCAGGCCCCCACTCATGTCTACCATCACCCCCACGCCCCAGCAGTGCAGGGGCAGCCTCCACCAGGCCCCCACTCATGTCTCCCACCACCCCCACCCCAGCAGTGCAGGGGCACCCTCCACCAGGACCCCGCTCATGTCTCCCATCACCCCCACCCCCCAGCAGTGCATGGGCAGCCTCCACCAGGACCCCACTCATGTCCAACTCATGTCTCCCATCACCCCTACCCCACAGCCACCAGGGGCACCCTCCACCAGGCCGCCACTCATCTCTCCCACCACCCCCACCCCCCAGCAGTGCAGGGGCACCCTCCACCAGGACCCCACTCATGTTTACCACCACCCCCACCCCCCAGCAGTGCAGGGGTACCCTCCGCCAGGCCCCCACTCATGTCTCCCACCACCCCACCCCCAGCAGTGCAGGGGCAGCCTCCACCAGGCCCCCAACCATGTCTCCCACCACCCCCACCGCCCACCCACCAGGGGCAACCTCCACCAGGCCCCCACTCATGTCTCCCATCACTCCCACCCCCCAGCAGTGCAGGGGCACCCTCCACCAGGACCCCACTCATGTCTACCATCACCCCCACCCTCCAGCATCCAGGGGCACCCTCCACCAGGCCCCCATTCATGTCTCCCACCACCCCCACCCCCCAGCAGTGCAGGGGCACGCTCCACCAGGCCCCCACTCATGTCTCCCATCACCCCCACCCCCCAGCAGTGCAGGGGAAGCCTCCACCAGGACCCAACTCATGTATCCCACCCCCCACCCCCCAGCAGTGCAGGGGCACCCTCCACCAGGACCCCACTCATGTCTACCACCACCCCACCCCCCAGCAGTGCAGGGGCACCCTCCACCAGGCCCCCACTCATGTCTCCCAACACCCCCACCCCCCAGCAGTGCAGGGGCAGCCTCCACCAGGCCCCCAACCATGTCTCCCACCACCCCCACCCCCAGCCACCAGGGGCAGCCTCCACCAAGCCCCCACTCATGTCTCCCACCACCCCCCAGCAGTGCAGGGGCACCCTCCACCAGGACCCCACTCATGTCTCCCATCACCCCCACCCCCCAGCAGTGCAGGGGCAGCCTCCACCAGTACCCCACTCAAGTCTCCCACCACCCCCAACCCCCACCAGTGCAGGGGCACCCTCCACCAGGCACCCACTCATGTCTACCATCACCCCCACCCCCCAGCAGTGCAGGAGCAGCCTCCACCAGGCCCCCACTCATGTCTCCCACCACCCCCACCCCCCAGCAGTGCAGGGGCACCCTCCACCAGGACCCACTCATGTCTCCCATCACCCCCACCCCCCAGCAGTGCAGGGGCAGCCTCCACCAGGACCCCACTCATGTCCAACTCATGTCTCCCTGCAACCTCACCCCCAGCCACCAGGGGCTGCCTCCACCAGGCCCCCACTCATGTCTCCTTCCACCCCCACCCCCCCACTGTGCAGGGGCACCCTCCACCAGGACCCCACTCATGTCTCCCATCACCCCCACCCCCCAGCAGTGCAGGGGCAGCCTCCACCAGGACCCCACTCATGTCCAACTCATGTCTCCCTGCACCCCCACCCCCTAGCCACCAGGGGCACCCTCCACCAGGCCCCCACTCATGTCTCCCACCACCCCCACCCCCCAGCAGTGCAGGGGCACCCTCCACCAGGACCCCACTCATGTCTACCTCCACCCCCACCCCCCAGCAGTGCAGAGGCACCCTCCACCAGGCCCCCCTCATGTCTCCCACCACCCCCACCCCCCAGCAGTGCAGGGGCACGCTCCACCAGGCCCCCACTCATGTCTCCTACCACCCCCACCCCCCAGCCACCAGGGGAAGCCTCCACCAGGCCCCCACTCATGTCTCCCACCACCCCACCCCCCAGGAGTGCAGGGGCACCCTCCACCAGGACCCCACTCATGTCTCCCATCACCCCCACCCCCCAGCAGTGCAGGGGAAGCCTCCACCAGGACCCAACTCATGTCTCCCACCCCCCCCCGCCCCCCAGCAGTGCAGGGGCAACCTCCACCAGGACCCCACTCATGTCTACCACCACCCACCCCCCAGCAGTGCAGGGGCACCCTCCACCAGGCCCCCCCTCATGTCTCCCAACACCCCCACCCCCCAGCAGTGCAGGGGCAGCCTCCACCAGGCCCCCAACCATGTCTCCCACCACCCCCACCCCCCAGCCACCAGGGGCAGCCTCCACCAGGCCCCCACTCATGTCTCCCACCACCCCCACCCCCCAGCAGTGCAGGGGCACCCTCCACCAGGAGCCCAATCATGTCTCCCATCACCCCCACCCCCCAGCAGTGCAGGGGCAGCCTCCACCAGGACCCCACTCAAGTCTCCCACCACCCCCACCCCCCAGCAGTGCAGGGGCACCCTCCACCAGGCACCCACTCATGTCTACCATCACCCCCACCCCACAGCAGTGCAGGAGCAGCCTCCACCAGGCCCCCACTCATGTCTCCCACCACCCCCACCCCCCAGCAGTGCAGGGGCACCCTCCACCAGGACCCACTCATGTCTCCCATCACCCCCACCCCCCAGCAGTGCAGGGGCAGCCTCCACCAGGACCCCACTCATGTCCAACTCATGTCTCCCACCACCCCACCCCCCAGCAGTGCAGGGGCACCCTCCACCAGGCCCCCAACCATGTCTCCCACCACCCCCACCCCCCAGCCACCAGGGGCAGCCTCCACCAGGCCCCCACTCATGTCTCCCACCACCCCCACCCCCCAGCAGTGCAGGGGCAGCCTCCACCAATCCCCCACTCATGTCTCCCACCACCCCCACCCCCCAGCAGTGCAGGGGCACCCTCCACCAGGCCCCCACTCATGTCTCCCACCACCCCCACCCCCCAGCAGTGCAGGGGCACCCTCCACCAGGCCGCCACTCATGTCTACCATCACCCCCACCCCCCAGCAGTGCAGGGGCAGCCTCCACAAGGCCCCCACTCATGTCTCCCACCACCCCACCCCCCAGCAGTGCAGGGGCACCCTCCACCAGGACCCCGCTCATGTCTCCCATCACCCCCACCCCCCATCAGTGGAGGGGCAGCCTCCACCAGGACCCCACTCATGTCCAACTCATGTCTCCCATCACCCCCACCCCCCAGCCACCAGGGGCACCCTCCACCAGGCCCCCACTCATGTCTCCCACCACCCCCACCCCCAGCCACCAGGTGCAGCCTCCACCAGGCCCCCACTCATATCTCCCACCACCCCCACCCCCCAGCAGTGCAGGGGCACCCTCCACCAGGACCCCACTCATGTCTCCCATCACCCCCACCCCCCAGCAGTGCAGGGGCAGCCTCCACCAGGACCCCACTCATGTCCAATCATGTCTCCCTGCAACCTCATCCCCAGCCACCAGGGGCTGCCTCCACCAGGCCCCCACTCATGTCTCCCACCACCCCCACCCCCCAGCAGTGCAGGGGCACCCTCCACCAGGACCCCACTCATGTCTCCCATCACCCCCACCCCCCAGCAGTGCAGGGGCAGCCTCCACCAGGACCCCACTCATGTCCAACTCATGTCTCCCTGCACCCCCACCCCCTAGCCACCAGGGGCACCCTCCATCAGGCCCCCACTCATGTCTCCCACCACCCCCAACCCCCAGCAGTGCAGGGGCACCCTCCACCAGGACCCCACTCATGTCTACCTCCACCCCCACCCCCCAGCAGTGCAGGGGCACCCTCCACCAGGCCCCCACTCATGTCTCCCACCACCCCCACCCCCCCAGCAGTGCAGGGGCAGCCTCCACCAGGCCCCCAACCATGTCTCCCACCACCCCCACCCCCCACCCACCAGGGGCAGCCTCCACCAGGCCCCCACTCATGTCTCCCACCACCCCCACCCCCCAGCAGTGCAGGGGCACCCTCCACCAGGACCCCACTCATGTCTACCATCACCCCCACCCCCCAGCATCCAGGGGCACCCTCCACCAGGCCCCCACTCATGTCTCCCACCACCCCCACTCCCCAGCAGTGCAGGGGTACCCTCCACCAGGCCCCCACTCATGTCTACCATCACCCCCACCCCCCAGCCAACAGGGGCACCCTCCACCAGGCCCCCACTCATGTCTCCCACCACCCCCACTCCCCAGCAGTGCAGGGGCAGCCTCCACCAGGACCCCACTCATGTCTCCCACCACCCCCACCCCCCAGCAGTGCAGGGGCACCCTCCACCAGGCCCCCAACCACCAGGGGCAGCCTCCACCAGGCCCCCACTTATGTCTCCCACCACCCCCACCCCCCAGCAGTGCAGGGGCAGCCTCCACCAGGACCCCACTCATGTCTCCCACCACCCCCACCCCCCAGCAGTGCAGGGGCACCCTCCACCAGGCCCGCAACCACCAGGGGCAGCCTCCACCAGGCCCCCACTTATGTCTCCCACCACCCCCACTCCCCAGCAGTGCAGGGGCAGCCTCCACCAGGACCCCACTCATGTCTCCCACCACCCCCACCCCCCAGCAGTGCAGGGGCACCCTCCACCAGGCCCCCAACCACCAGGGGCAGCCTCCACCAGGCCCCCACTTATGTCTCCCACCACCCCCACCCCCCAGCAGTGCAGGGGCAGCCTCCACCAGGACCCCACTCATGTCCAACTCATGTCTCCCTGCACCCCCACCCCCTAGCCACCAGGGGCACCCTCCATCAGGCCCCCACTCATGTCTCCCACCACCCCCAACCCCCAGCAGTGCAGGGGCACCCTCCACCAGGACCCCACTCATGTCTACCTCCACCCCCACCCCCCAGCAGTGCAGGGGCACCCTCCACCAGGCCCCCACTCATGTCTCCCACCACCCCCACCCCCCCAGCAGTGCAGGGGCAGCCTCCACCAGGCCCCCAACCATGTCTCCCACCACCCCCACCCCCCACCCACCAGGGGCAGCCTCCACCAGGCCCCCACTCATGTCTCCCACCACCCCCACCCCCCAGCAGTGCAGGGGCACCCTCCACCAGGACCCCACTCATGTCTACCATCACCCCCACCCCCCAGCATCCAGGGGCACCCTCCACCAGGCCCCCACTCATGTCTCCCACCACCCCCACTCCCCAGCAGTGCAGGGGTACCCTCCACCAGGCCCCCACTCATGTCTACCATCACCCCCACCCCCCAGCCAACAGGGGCACCCTCCACCAGGCCCCCACTCATGTCTCCCACCACCCCCACT
Organism: Ambystoma mexicanum; assembly: GCF_040938575.1. NCBI lineage: Eukaryota > Metazoa > Chordata > Amphibia > Caudata > Ambystomatidae > Ambystoma > Ambystoma mexicanum. The sequence continues at coordinate 463,077,403 of NC_090934.1, forward strand.
CCCCAGCAGTGCAGGGGCAGCCTCCACCAGGACCCCACTCATGTCTCCCACCACCCCCACCCCCCAGCAGTGCAGGGGCACCCTCCACCAGGCCCCCAACCACCAGGGGCAGCCTCCACCAGGCCCCCACTTATGTCTCCCACCACCCCCACCCCCCAGCAGTGCAGGGGCAGCCTCCACCAGGCCCCCACTCATGTCTCCCACCACCCCCACCCCCCAGCCACCAGGGGCAGCCTCCACCAGGCCCCCACTCATGTCTCCCACCACCCCCACCCCCCAGCAGTGCAGGGGCAGCCTCCACCAGGCCCCCACTCATGTCTCCCACCACCCCCACCCCCCAGCAGTGCAGGGGCACCCTCCACCAGGCCCCCACTCATGTCTCCCACCACCCCCACCCCCCAGCAGTGCAGGGGCACCCTCCACCAGGCCGCCACTCATGTCTACCATCACCCCCACCCCCCAGCAGTGCAGGGGCAGCCTCCACCAGGCCCCCACTCATGTCTCCCACCACCCACACCCCCCAGCAGTGCAGGGGCACCCTCCACCCGGACCCCACTCATGTCTCCCATCACTCCCACCCCCCAGCATCCAAGGGCACCCTCCACCAGGCCCCCACTCATGTCTCCCATCACCCCCACCCCCCAGCAGTGCAGGGGCAGCCTCCACCAGGACCCCTCTCATGTCCAACTCATGTCTGCCATCACCCCCACCCCCCAGCCACCAGGAGCACCCTCCACCAGGCCCTCACTCATGTCTCCCACCACCCCCACCTCCCAGCAGTGCAGGGGCACCCTCCACCAGGACCCAACTCATGTCTCCCATCACCCCAACCCCCCAGCAGTGCAGGGGCACCCTCCACCAGGACCCCACTCATGTCTCCCATCACCCCCACCCCCCAGCAGTGCAGGGGCAGCCTCCACCAGGACCCCACTCATGTCCAATCATGTCTCCCTGCAACCTCATCCCCAGCCACCAGGGGCTGCCTCCACCAGGCCCCCACTCATGTCTCCCACCACCCCCACCCCCCAGCAGTGCAGGGGCACCCTCCACCAGGACCCCACTCATGTCTCCCATCACCCCCACCCCCCAGCAGTGCAGGGGCAGCCTCCACCAGGACCCCACTCATGTCCAACTCATGTCTCCCTGCACCCCCACCCCCTAGCCACCAGGGGCACCCTCCATCAGGCCCCCACTCATGTCTCCCACCACCCCCAACCCCCAGCAGTGCAGGGGCACCCTCCACCAGGACCCCACTCATGTCTACCTCCACCCCCACCCCCCAGCAGTGCAGGGGCACCCTCCACCAGGCCCCCACTCATGTCTCCCACCACCCCCACCCCCCCCAGCAGTGCAGGGGCAGCCTCCACCAGGCCCCCAACCATGTCTCCCACCACCCCCACCCCCCACCCACCAGGGGCAGCCTCCACCAGGCCCCCACTCATGTCTCCCACCACCCCCACCCCCCAGCAGTGCAGGGGCACCCTCCACCAGGACCCCACTCATGTCTACCATCACCCCCACCCCCCAGCATCCAGGGGCACCCTCCACCAGGCCCCCACTCATGTCTCCCACCACCCCCACTCCCCAGCAGTGCAGGGGTACCCTCCACCAGGCCCCCACTCATGTCTACCATCACCCCCACCCCCCAGCCAACAGGGGCACCCTCCACCAGGCCCCCACTCATGTCTCCCACCACCCCCACTCCCCAGCAGTGCAGGGGCAGCCTCCACCAGGACCCCACTCATGTCTCCCACCACCCCCACCCCCCAGCAGTGCAGGGGCACCCTCCACCAGGCCCCCAACCACCAGGGGCAGCCTCCACCAGGCCCCCACTTATGTCTCCCACCACCCCCACCCCCCAGCAGTGCAGGGGCAGCCTCCACCAGGACCCCACTCATGTCTCCCACCACCCCCACCCCCCAGCAGTGCAGGGGCACCCTCCACCAGGCCCGCAACCACCAGGGGCAGCCTCCACCAGGCCCCCACTTATGTCTCCCACCACCCCCACTCCCCAGCAGTGCAGGGGCAGCCTCCACCAGGACCCCACTCATGTCTCCCACCACCCCCACCCCCCAGCAGTGCAGGGGCACCCTCCACCAGGCCCCCAACCACCAGGGGCAGCCTCCACCAGGCCCCCACTTATGTCTCCCACCACCCCCACCCCCCAGCAGTGCAGGGGCAGCCTCCACCAGGACCCCACTCATGTCCAACTCATGTCTCCCTGCACCCCCACCCCCTAGCCACCAGGGGCACCCTCCATCAGGCCCCCACTCATGTCTCCCACCACCCCCAACCCCCAGCAGTGCAGGGGCACCCTCCACCAGGACCCCACTCATGTCTACCTCCACCCCCACCCCCCAGCAGTGCAGGGGCACCCTCCACCAGGCCCCCACTCATGTCTCCCACCACCCCCACCCCCCCAGCAGTGCAGGGGCAGCCTCCACCAGGCCCCCAACCATGTCTCCCACCACCCCCACCCCCCACCCACCAGGGGCAGCCTCCACCAGGCCCCCACTCATGTCTCCCACCACCCCCACCCCCCAGCAGTGCAGGGGCACCCTCCACCAGGACCCCACTCTTGTCTACCATCACCCCCACCCCCCAGCATCCAGGGGCACCCTCCACCAGGCCCCCACTCATGTCTCCCACCACCCCCACTCCCCAGCAGTGCAGGGGTACCCTCCACCAGGCCCCCACTCATGTCTACCATCACCCCCACCCCCCAGCCAACAGGGGCACCCTCCACCAGGCCCCCACTCATGTCTCCCACCACCCCCACTCCCCAGCAGTGCAGGGGCAGCCTCCACCAGGACCCCACTCATGTCTCCCACCACCCCCACCCCCCAGCAGTGCAGGGGCACCCTCCACCAGGCCCCCAACCACCAGGGGCAGCCTCCACCAGGCCCCCACTTATGTCTCCCACCACCCCCACCCCCCAGCAGTGCAGGGGCAGCCTCCACCAGGCCCCCACTCATGTCTCCCACCACCCCCACCCCCCAGCCACCAGGGGCAGCCTCCACCAGGCCCCCACTCATGTCTCCCACCACCCCCACCCCCCAGCAGTGCAGGGGCAGCCTCCACCAGGCCCCCACTCATGTCTCCCACCACCCCCACCCCCCAGCAGTGCAGGGGCACCCTCCACCAGGCCCCCACTCATGTCTCCCACCACCCCCACCCCCCAGCAGTGCAGGGGCACCCTCCACCAGGCCGCCACTCATGTCTACCATCACCCCCACCCCCCAGCAGTGCAGGGGCAGCCTCCACCAGGCCCCCACTCATGTCTCCCACCACCCACACCCCCCAGCAGTGCAGGGGCACCCTCCACCCGGACCCCACTCATGTCTCCCATCACTCCCACCCCCCAGCATCCAAGGGCACCCTCCACCAGGCCCCCACTCATGTCTCCCATCACCCCCACCCCCCAGCAGTGCAGGGGCAGCCTCCACCAGGACCCCTCTCATGTCCAACTCATGTCTGCCATCACCCCCACCCCCCAGCCACCAGGAGCACCCTCCACCAGGCCCCCACTCATGTCTCCCACCACCCCCACCTCCCAGCAGTGCAGGGGCACCCTCCACCAGGACCCAACTCATGTCTCCCATCACCCCAACCCCCCAGCAGTGCAGGGGCAGCCTCCACCAGGACCCCACTCATGTCCAACTCATGTCTCCCATCACCCCCACCCCCCAGCAGTGCAGGAGCACCCTCCACCAGGCCCCCACTCATGTCTCCCACCACCCCCACCCCCCAGCCACCAGGGGCAGCCTCCACCAGGCCCCCACTCATGTCTCCCACCACCCCCACCCCCCAGCAGTGCAGGGGCAGCCTCCACCAGGACCCCACTCATGTCCACCTCATGTCTCCCATCACCCCCACCCCCCAGCAGTGCAGGAGCACCCTCCACCAGGCCCCCACTCATGTCTCCCATCACCCCCACCCCCCAGCCACCAGGGGCACCCTCCACCAGGCCCCCACTCATGTCTACCTCCACCCCCAGCCACCAGGGCCAGCCTCCAAGAGGCCCCCAACCATGTCTCCCACCACCCCCACCCCCCAGCCACCAGGGGCACCCTCCACCAGGCCCCCACTCATGTCTACCATCACCCCCACCCCCCAGCCACCAGGGGCACCCTCCACCAGTCCCCCACTCATGTCTCCCACCACCCCCACCCCCCAGCAGTGCAGGGGCACCCTCCACCAGGACCCCACTCATGTCTCCCACCACCCACACCCCCCAGCAGTGCAGGGGCACCCTCCACCAGGCCCCCAACCATGTCTCCCACCACCCCCATCCCCCAGCCACCAGGGGCAGCCTCCACCAGGCCCCCACTCATGTCTCCCACCACCCCCACCCCCCAGCAGTGCAGGGGCAGCCTCCACCAGGTCCCCACTCATGTCTCCCACCACCCCCACCCCCCAGCAGTGCAGGAGCACCCTCCACCAGGACCCCACTCATGTCTCCCATCACCCCCACCCCCAGCAGTGCAGGGGCAGCCTCCACCAGGACCCCACTCATGTCCAACTCATGTCTCCCATCACCCCCACCCCCCAGCCACCAGGGGCACCCTCCACCAGGCCCCCACTCATGTGCCCACCACCTCCACGCCCCAGCCACCAGGGGCAGCCTCCACAAGGCCCCCACTAATATCTCCCACCACCCCCACCCCCCAGCAGTGCAGGGGCACCCTCCACCAGGACCCCACTCATGTCTCCCATCACCCCCACCCCCCAGCAGTGCAGGGGCAGCCTCCACCAGGACCCCACTCATGTCTCCCACCACCCCCACCCCCAGCAGTGCAGGGGCACCCTCCACCAGGCCCCCAACCATGTCTCCCACCACCCCCACCCCCCAGCCACCAGGGGCAGCCTCAGCCAGGCCCCCACTCATGTCTCCCACCACCCCCACCCCCCAGCAGTGCAGGGGCAGCCTCCACCAGGCCCCCACTCATGTCTCCCACCGCCCCCACCTCCCAGCAGTGCAGGGGCACCCTCCACCAGGCCCCCACTCATGTCTCCCATCACCCCCACCCCCCAGCCACAAGGGGCACCCTCCACCAGTCCCCCACTCATGTCTCCCACCACCCTCAACCCCCAGCCACCAGGGGCACCCTCCACCAGGCCTCCACTCATGTCTACCATCACCCCCACCCCCCAGCCACCAGGGGCACCCTCCACCAGTCCCCCACTCATGTCTCCCACCACCCCCACCCCAAGCCACCAGGGGCACCCTCCACCAGGCCCCCACTCATGTCTACCATCACCCCCACCCCCCAGCCACCAGGGGCACCCTCCACCAGTCCCCCACTCATGTCTCCCACCACCCCCACCCCCCAGCCACCAGGGGCAGCCTCCACCAGTCCCCCACTCATGTCTCCCACCACCCCCACCCCTCAGCAGTGCAGGGGCACCCTCCACCAGGACCCATCTCATGTCTCCCATCACCCCCACCCCCGAGCAGTGCAGGGGCACCCTCCACCAGGCCCCCACTCATGTCTCCCATCACCCCCACCCCTAGCCACCAGGGGCACCCTCCACCAGGCCCCCACTCATGTCTACCATCACCCCCACTCCCAGCCACCAGGGGCAGCCTCCACCAGGCCCCCACTCATGTCTCCTACCACCCCCACCCCCCAGCAGTGCAGGGGCACCCTCCACCAGGACCCCACTCATGTCTCCCACCACCCCCAACCCCAGCAGTGCAGGGGCAGCCTCCACCAGGCCCCCACTCATGTCTCCCACCACCCCCACCCCCAACAGTGCAGGGGCACCCTCCACCACGCCCCCACTCATGTCTACCACCACCCCCATCCCCCAGCAGTGCAGGGGCACCCTCCACCAGGCCCCCACTCATGTCTACCATCACCCCCACCCCCCAGCAGTGCAGGGGCAGCCTCCACCAGGCCCCCACGCATGTCTCCCACCACCCCCACCCCCCAGCACTGCAGGGGCACCCTCCACCAGGACCCCACTCATGTCTCCCAACACCCCCACCCCCCAGCATCCAGGGGCACCCTCCACCAGGCCCCCACTCATGTCTCCCATCACCCCCATCCCCCAGCAGTGCAGGGGCAGCCTCCAACAGGACCCCACTCATGTCCAACTCATATCTCCCATCACCCCCACCCCCAGCCACCAGAGGCACCCTCCACCAGGCCCCCACTCATGTCTCCCACCACCCCCACCCCCCAGCAGTGCAGGGGCAGCCTCCACCAAGCCCCCACTCATGTCTCCCACCACCCCCACCCCCCAGCAGTGCAGGGGCACCCTCCACCAGGCCCCTACTCATGTATCCCACCACCCCCACCCCCCAGCAGTCCAGGGGCAGCCTCCACCAGGTCCCCACTCATGTCTCCCACCACCCCCACCCCCCAGCAGTGCAGGAGCACCCTCCACCAGGACCCCACTCATGTCTCCCATCACCCCCACCCCCAGCAGTGCAGGGGCAGCCTCCACCAGGACCCCACTCATGTCCAACTCATGTCTCCCATCACCCCCACCCCCCAGCCACCAGGGGCACCCTCCACCAGGCCCCCACTCATGTGCCCACCACCTCCACGCCCCAGCCACCAGGGGCAGCCTCCACAAGGCCCCCACTAATATCTCCCACCACCCCCACCCCCCAGCAGTGCAGGGGCACCCTCCACCAGGACCCCACTCATGTCTCCCATCACCCCCACCCCCCAGCAGTGCAGGGGCAGCCTCCACCAGGACCCCACTCATGTCTCCCACCACCCCCACCCCCAGCAGTGCAGGGGCACCCTCCACCAGGCCCCCAACCATGTCTCCCACCACCCCCACCCCCCAGCCACCAGGGGCAGCCTCAGCCAGGCCCCCACTCATGTCTCCCACCACCCCCACCCCCCAGCAGTGCAGGGGCAGCCTCCACCAGGCCCCCACTCATGTCTCCCACCGCCCCCACCTCCCAGCAGTGCAGGGGCACACTCCACCAGGCCCCCACTCATGTCTCCCATCACCCCCACCCCCCAGCCACAAGGGGCACCCTCCACCAGTCCCCCACTCATGTCTCCCACCACCCTCAACCCCCAGCCACCAGGGGCACCCTCCACCAGGCCTCCACTCATGTCTACCATCACCCCCACCCCCCAGCCACCAGGGGCACCCTCCACCAGTCCCCCACTCATGTCTCCCACCACCCCCACCCCAAGCCACCAGGGGCACCCTCCACCAGGCCCCCACTCATGTCTACCATCACCCCCACCCCCCAGCCACCAGGGGCACCCTCCACCAGTCCCCCACTCATGTCTCCCACCACCCCCACCCCCCAGCCACCAGGGGCAGCCTCCACCAGTCCCCCACTCATGTCTCCCACCACCCCCACCCCTCAGCAGTGCAGGGGCACCCTCCACCAGGACCCATCTCATGTCTCCCATCACCCCCACCCCCGAGCAGTGCAGGGGCACCCTCCACCAGGCCCCCACTCATGTCTCCCATCACCCCCACCCCTAGCCACCAGGGGCACCCTCCACCAGGCCCCCACTCATGTCTACCATCACCCCCACTCCCAGCCACCAGGGGCAGCCTCCACCAGGCCCCCACTCATGTCTCCTACCACCCCCACCCCCCAGCAGTGCAGGGGCACCCTCCACCAGGACCCCACTCATGTCTCCCACCACCCCCAACCCCAGCAGTGCAGGGGCAGCCTCCACCAGGCCCCCACTCATGTCTCCCACCACCCCCACCCCCAACAGTGCAGGGGCACCCTCCACCACGCCCCCACTCATGTCTACCACCACCCCCATCCCCCAGCAGTGCAGGGGCACCCTCCACCAGGCCCCCACTCATGTCTACCATCACCCCCACCCCCCAGCAGTGCAGGGGCAGCCTCCACCAGGCCCCCACGCATGTCTCCCACCACCCCCACCCCCCAGCACTGCAGGGGCACCCTCCACCAGGACCCCACTCATGTCTCCCAACACCCCCACCCCCCAGCATCCAGGGGCACCCTCCACCAGGCCCCCACTCATGTCTCCCATCACCCCCATCCCCCAGCAGTGCAGGGGCAGCCTCCAACAGGACCCCACTCATGTCCAACTCATATCTCCCATCACCCCCACCCCCAGCCACCAGAGGAACCCTCCACCAGGCCCCCACTCATGTCTCCCACCACCCCCACCCCCCAGCAGTGCAGGGGCAGCCTCCACCAAGCCCCCACTCATGTCTCCCACCACCCCCACCCCCCAGCAGTGCAGGGGCACCCTCCACCAGGCCCCTACTCATGTATCCCACCACCCCCACCCCCCAGCAGTCCAGGGGCACCCTCCACCAGGACCCCACTCATGTCTACCATCACCCCCACCCCCAGCAGTGCAGGGGCAGCCTCCACCAGGACCCACTCATGTCCAACTCATGTCTCCCATCACCCCCACCCCCCAGCCACCAGGGGCACGCTCTTCCAGGCCCCCACTCATGTCCAACTCATGTCTCCCACCACCCCACCCCCCAGCCACCAGGGGCACCCTCCACCAGGCCCCCACTCATGTCTCCCACCACCCCCACCCCCCAGCAGTGCAGGGGCAGCCTCCACCAGGACCCCACTCATGTCTCCCACCACCCCCACCCCCCAGCAGTGCAGGGGCACCCTCCACCAGGCCCGCAACCACCAGGGGCAGCCTCCACCAGGCCCCCACTTATGTCTCCCACCACCCCCACTCCCCAGCAGTGCAGGGGCAGCCTCCACCAGGACCCCACTCATGTCTCCCACCACCCCCACCCCCCAGCAGTGCAGGGGCACCCTCCACCAGGCCCCCAACCACCAGGGGCAGCCTCCACCAGGCCCCCACTTATGTCTCCCACCACCCCCACCCCCCAGCAGTGCAGGGGCAGCCTCCACCAGGACCCCACTCATGTCCAACTCATGTCTCCCTGCACCCCCACCCCCTAGCCACCAGGGGCACCCTCCATCAGGCCCCCACTCATGTCTCCCACCACCCCCAACCCCCAGCAGTGCAGGGGCACCCTCCACCAGGACCCCACTCATGTCTACCTCCACCCCCACCCCCCAGCAGTGCAGGGGCACCCTCCACCAGGCCCCCACTCATGTCTCCCACCACCCCCACCCCCCCAGCAGTGCAGGGGCAGCCTCCACCAGGCCCCCAACCATGTCTCCCACCACCCCCACCCCCCACCCACCAGGGGCAGCCTCCACCAGGCCCCCACTCATGTCTCCCACCACCCCCACCCCCCAGCAGTGCAGGGGCACCCTCCACCAGGACCCCACTCATGTCTACCATCACCCCCACCCCCCAGCATCCAGGGGCACCCTCCACCAGGCCCCCACTCATGTCTCCCACCACCCCCACTCCCCAGCAGTGCAGGGGTACCCTCCACCAGGCCCCCACTCATGTCTACCATCACCCCCACCCCCCAGCCAACAGGGGCACCCTCCACCAGGCCCCCACTCATGTCTCCCACCACCCCCACTCCCCAGCAGTGCAGGGGCAGCCTCCACCAGGACCCCACTCATGTCTCCCACCACCCCCACCCCCCAGCAGTGCAGGGGCACCCTCCACCAGGCCCCCAACCACCAGGGGCAGCCTCCACCAGGCCCCCACTTATGTCTCCCACCACCCCCACCCCCCAGCAGTGCAGGGGCAGCCTCCACCAGGCCCCCACTCATGTCTCCCACCACCCCCACCCCCCAGCCACCAGGGGCAGCCTCCACCAGGCCCCCACTCATGTCTCCCACCACCCCCCACCCCCCAGCAGTGCAGGGGCAGCCTCCACCAGGCCCCCACTCATGTCTCCCACCACCCCCACCCCCCAGCAGTGCAGGGGCACCCTCCACCAGGCCCCCACTCATGTCTCCCACCACCCCCACCCCCCAGCAGTGCAGGGGCACCCTCCACCAGGCCGCCACTCATGTCTACCATCACCCCCACCCCCCAGCAGTGCAGGGGCAGCCTCCACCAGGCCCCCACTCATGTCTCCCACCACCCACACCCCCCAGCAGTGCAGGGGCACCCTCCACCCGGACCCCACTCATGTCTCCCATCACTCCCACCCCCCAGCATCCAAGGGCACCCTCCACCAGGCCCCCACTCATGTCTCCCATCACCCCCACCCCCCAGCAGTGCAGGGGCAGCCTCCACCAGGACCCCTCTCATGTCCAACTCATGTCTGCCATCACCCCCACCCCCCAGCCACCAGGAGCACCCTCCACCAGGCCCCCACTCATGTCTCCCACCACCCCCACCTCCCAGCAGTGCAGGGGCACCCTCCACCAGGACCCAACTCATGTCTCCCATCACCCCAACCCCCCAGCAGTGCAGGGGCAGCCTCCACCAGGACCCCACTCATGTCCAACTCATGTCTCCCATCACCCCCACCCCCCAGCAGTGCAGGAGCACCCTCCACCAGGCCCCCACTCATGTCTCCCACCACCCCCACCCCCCAGCCACCAGGGGCAGCCTCCACCAGGCCCCCACTCATGTCTCCCACCACCCCCACCCCCCAGCAGTGCAGGGGCAGCCTCCACCAGGACCCCACTCATGTCCACTTCATGTCTCCCATCACCCCCACCCCCCAGCAGTGCAGGAGCACCCTCCACCAGGCCCCCACTCATGTCTCCCATCACCCCCACCCCCCAGCCACCAGGGGCACCCTCCACCAGGCCCCCACTCATGTCTACCTCCACCCCCAGCCACCAGGGCCAGCCTCCAAGAGGCCCCCAACCATGTCTCCCACCACCCCCACCCCCCAGCCACCAGGGGCACCCTCCACCAGGCCCCCACTCATGTCTACCATCACCCCCACCCCCCAGCCACCAGGGGCACCCTCCACCAGTCCCCCACTCATGTCTCCCACCACCCCCACCCCCCAGCAGTGCAGGGGCACCCTCCACCAGGACCCCACTCATGTCTCCCACCACCCACACCCCCCAGCAGTGCAGGGGCACCCTCCACCAGGCCCCCAACCATGTCTCCCACCACCCCCATCCCCCAGCCACCAGGGGCAGCCTCCACCAGGCCCCCACTCATGTCTCCCACCACCCCCACCCCCCAGCAGTGCAGGGGCAGCCTCCACCAGGTCCCCACTCATGTCTCCCACCACCCCCACCCCCCAGCAGTGCAGGAGCACCCTCCACCAGGACCCCACTCATGTCTCCCATCACCCCCACCCCCAGCAGTGCAGGGGCAGCCTCCACCAGGACCCCACTCATGTCCAACTCATGTCTCCCATCACCCCCACCCCCCAGCCACCAGGGGCACCCTCCACCAGGCCCCCACTCATGTGCCCACCACCTCCACGCCCCAGCCACCAGGGGCAGCCTCCACAAGGCCCCCACTAATATCTCCCACCACCCCCACCCCCCAGCAGTGCAGGGGCACCCTCCACCAGGACCCCACTCATGTCTCCCATCACCCCCACCCCCCAGCAGTGCAGGGGCAGCCTCCACCAGGACCCCACTCATGTCTCCCACCACCCCCACCCCCAGCAGTGCAGGGGCACCCTCCACCAGGCCCCCAACCATGTCTCCCACCACCCCCACCCCCCAGCCACCAGGGGCAGCCTCAGCCAGGCCCCCACTCATGTCTCCCACCACCCCCACCCCCCAGCAGTGCAGGGGCAGCCTCCACCAGGCCCCCACTCATGTCTCCCACCGCCCCCACCTCCCAGCAGTGCAGGGGCACCCTCCACCAGGCCCCCACTCATGTCTCCCATCACCCCCACCCCCCAGCCACAAGGGGCACCCTCCACCAGTCCCCCACTCATGTCTCCCACCACCCTCAACCCCCAGCCACCAGGGGCACCCTCCACCAGGCCTCCACTCATGTCTACCATCACCCCCACCCCCCAGCCACCAGGGGCACCCTCCACCAGTCCCCCACTCATGTCTCCCACCACCCCCACCCCAAGCCACCAGGGGCACCCTCCACCAGGCCCCCACTCATGTCTACCATCACCCCCACCCCCCAGCCACCAGGGGCACCCTCCACCAGTCCCCCACTCATGTCTCCCACCACCCCCACCCCCCAGCCACCAGGGGCAGCCTCCACCAGGCCCCCACTCATGTCTCCCACCACCCCCACCCCTCAGCAGTGCAGGGGCACCCTCCACCAGGACCCATCTCATGTCTCCCATCACCCCCACCCCCCAGCAGTGCAGGGGCACCCTCCACCAGGCCCCCACTCATGTCTCCCATCACCCCCACCCCTAGCCACCAGGGGCACCCTCCACCAGGCCCCCACTCATGTCTACCATCACCCCCACTCCCAGCCACCAGGGGCAGCCTCCACCAGGCCCCCACTCATGTCTCCTACCACCCCCACCCCCCAGCAGTGCAGGGGCACCCTCCACCAGGACCCCACTCATGTCTCCCACCACCCCCAACCCCAGCAGTGCAGGGGCAGCCTCCACCAGGCCCCCACTCATGTCTCCCACCACCCCCACCCCCAACAGTGCAGGGGCACCCTCCACCACGCCCCCACTCATGTCTACCACCACCCCCATCCCCCAGCAGTGCAGGGGCACCCTCCACCAGGCCCCCACTCATGTCTACCATCACCCCCACCCCCCAGCAGTGCAGGGGCAGCCTCCACCAGGCCCCCACGCATGTCTCCCACCACCCCCACCCCCCAGCACTGCAGGGGCACCCTCCACCAGGACCCCACTCATGTCTCCCAACACCCCCACCCCCCAGCATCCAGGGGCACCCTCCACCAGGCCCCCACTCATGTCTCCCATCACCCCCATCCCCCAGCAGTGCAGGGGCAGCCTCCAACAGGACCCCACTCATGTCCAACTCATATCTCCCATCACCCCCACCCCCAGCCACCAGAGGCACCCTCCACCAGGCCCCCACTCATGTCTCCCACCACCCCCACCCCCCAGCAGTGCAGGGGCAGCCTCCACCAAGCCCCCACTCATGTCTCCCACCACCCCCACCCCCCAGCAGTGCAGGGGCACCCTCCACCAGGCCCCTACTCATGTATCCCACCACCCCCACCCCCCAGCAGTCCAGGGGCACCCTCCACCAGGACCCCACTCATGTCTACCATCACCCCCACCCCCAGCAGTGCAGGGGCAGCCTCCACCAGGACCCACTCATGTCCAACTCATGTCTCCCATCACCCCCACCCCCCAGCCACCAGGGGCACGCTCTTCCAGGCCCCCACTCATGTCCAACTCATGTCTCCCACCACCCCACCCCCCAGCCACCAGGGGCACCCTCCACCAGGCCCCCACTCATGTCTCCCACCACCCCCACCCCCCAGCAGTGCAGGTGCACCCTCCACCAGGACCTCACACATGTCTCCCATCACCCCCACCCCCCAGCAGTGCAGGGGCAGCCTCCACCAGGACCCCACTCATGTCCAACTCATGTCTCCCATCACCCCCACCCCCCAGCCACCAGGGGCACGCTCTTCCAGGCCCCCACTCATGTCTCCCACCACCCCCACCCCCCAGCCACCAGGGGCAGCCTCCACCAGGCCCCCACTCATGTCTACCATCACCCCACCCCCAGCAGTGCAGGGGTAGCCTCCACCAGGCCCCCACTCATGTCTCCCACCACCCCCACCCCCCAGCAGTGCAGGGGCACCCTCCACCAGGACCCCACTCATGTCTCCCATCACCCCCACCCCCCAGCAGTGCAGGGGCAGCCTCCACCAGGACCCCACTCATGTCCAACTCAAGTCTCCCACCACCCCCACCCCCTAGCTACCAGGAGCACCCTCCACCAGGCCCCCACTCATGCCTACCATCACCCCCATCACCCAGCAGTGCAGGGGCAGCCTCCACCAGGCCCCCACTCATGTCTTCCACCACCCCCACCCCCCAGCAGTACAGGGGCACCCTCCACCAGGACCCCACTCATGTCTCCCATCACCCCCACCCCCCAGCAGTGCAGGGGCAGCCTCCACCAGGACCCCCTCATGTCTCCCACCACCCCCCAGCAGTGCAGGGGCACCCTCCACCAGGCCCCCACTCATGTCTACCATCACCCCCACCCCCCAGCAGTGCAGGGGCAGCCTCCACCAGGCCCCCACTCATGTCTCCCACCACCCCCACCGCCAGCAGTGCAGGGGCACCCTCCACCAGGACCCCGCTCATGTCTCCCATCACCCCCACCCCCCAGCAGTGCAGGGGCAGCCTCCACCAGGACCCCACTCATGACCAACTCATGTCTCCCATCACCCCTACCCCCCAGCCACCAGGGGCACCCTCCACCAGGCCCCCACTCATGTCTCCCACCACCCCCACCCCCAGCCACCAGGGGCAGCCTCCACCAGGCCCCCACTCATGTCTCCCACACCCCGACCCCCCAGCAGTGCAGGGGCAGCCTCCACCAGGACCCCACTCATGTCCAACTCAAGTCTCCCACCACCCCCACCCCCTAGCTACCAGGAGCACCCTCCACCAGGCCCCCACTCATGTCTACCATCACCCCCACCCATGCCTACCATCACCCCCACCCCCCAGCAGTGCAGGGGCAGCCTCCACCAGGCCCCCACTCATGTCTCCCATCACCCCCACCCCCCAGCAGTGCAGGGGCAGCCTCCACCAGGACCCCACTCATGTCTCCCACCACCCCCACCCCCCAGCAGTGCAGGGGCACCCTCCACCAGGCCCCCACTCATGTCTACCATCACCCCCACCCCCCTGCAGTGCAGGGGCAGCCTCCACCAGACCCCCACTCATGTCTCCCACCACCCCCAGCAGTGCAGGGGCACCCTCCACCAGGACCCCGCTCATGTCTCCCATCACCCCCACCCCCCAGCAGTGCAGGGGCAGCCTCCACCAGGACCCCACTCATGTCTCCCACCACCCCCACCCCCAGCAGTGCAGGGGCACCCTCCACCAGGCCCCCACTCATGTCTCCCATCACTCCCACCCCCCAGCAGTGCAGGGGTACCCTCCACCAGGACCCCACTCATGTCTACCATCACCCCCACCCTCCAGCATCCACGGGCACCCTCCACCATGCCCCCATTCATGTCTCGCACCACCCCCACCCCCCAGTAGTGCAGGGGCAGCCTCCACCAGGCCCCCACTCATGTCCCCTATCACCCCCACCCCCCCCAGCAGTGCAGGGGCAGCCTCCACCAGGCCCCCACTCATGTAGCCTATCACCCCCACCCCCCAGCAGTGCAGGGGCAGCCTCCACCAGGCCCCCACTCATGTCTCCCATCACCCCCACCCCCCAGCCACCAGGGGTAGCCTCCAGCAGGCCCCCACTCATGTCTCCCATCACCCCCACCCCCCAGCCACCAGGAGCACCCTCCACCAGGCCCCCACTCATGTCTCCCACCACCCCCACCCCCCAGCAGTGCAGGGGCACCCTCCACCAGGCCCCCACTCATGTCTCCCACCACCCCCACCCCCCCAGCAGTGCAGGGGCACCCTCCACCAGGCCCCCACTCATGTCTACCACCCCCCCACCCCCCAGCAGTGCAGGGGCAGCCTCCACCAGGCCCCGACTCATGTCTCTCACCACCCCCACCCCCCAGCAGTGCAGGGGCACCCTCCGCCAGGACCCCACTCATGTCTCCCATCACCCCCACCCCCCAGCATCCAGGGGCACCCTCCACCAGGCCCCCACTCATGTCTCCCATCACCCCCACCCCCCAGCAGTGCAGGGGCAGCCTCCACCAGGACCCCACTCATGTCCAACTCATGTCTCCCATCACCCCCACACCCCAGCCACCAGGAGCACCCTCCACCAGGCCCCCACTCATGTCTCCCACCACCCCCACACCCCAGCAGTGCAGGGGCACCCTCCACCAGGCCCCCACTCATGTCTCCCATCACCCCCACCCCCCAGCAGTGCTGGGGCAGCCTCCGCCAGGACCCCACTCATGTCCAACTCATGTCTCCCATCACCCCCACCCCCCAGCCACCAGGGGCACCCTCCACAAGTCCCCCACTCATGTCTCCCACCACCCCCACCCCCCAGCCACCAGGGGCAGCCTCCACCAGGCCCCCACTCATGTCTCCCACCACCCACACCCCCCAGCAGTGCAGGTGCACCCTCCACCAGGACCTCACTCATGTCTCCCATCACCCCCACCCCCCAGCAGTGCAGGGGCAGCCTCCACCAGGACCCCACTCATGTCCAACTCATGTCTCCCATCACCCCCACCCCCCAGCCACCAGGGGCACCCTCTTCCAGGCCCCCACTCATGTCTCCCACCACCCCCACCCCCCAGCCACCAGGGGTAGCCTCCACCAGGCCCCCACTCATGTCTACCATCACCCCCACCCCCCAGCAGTGCAGGGGTAGCCTCCACCAGGCCCCCACTCATGTCTCCCACCACCCCCACCCCCCAGCAGTGCAGGGGCACCCTCCACCAGGACCCCACTCATGTCTCCCATCACCCCCAAACCCCAGCAGTGCAGGGGCAGCCTCCACCAGGACCCCACTCATGTCCAACTCAAGTCTCCACCACCCCCACCCCCTAGCTATCAGGGGCACCCTCCACCAGGCCCCCACTCATGCCTACCATCACCCCCACCCCCCAGCAGTGCAGGGGCAGCCTCCACCAGGCCCCCACTCATGTCTCCCACCACCCCCACCCCCCAGCAGTGCAGGGGCACCCTCCACCAGGACCCCACTCATGTCTCCCATCACCCCCACCCCCTAGCAGTGCAGGGGCAGCCTCCACCAGGACCCCACTCATGTCTCCCACCACCCCCACCCCCCAGCAGTGCAGGGGCAGCCTCCACCAGGCCCCCACTCATGTCTCCCACCACCCCCACCCCCCAGCAGTGCAGGGGCACCCTCCACCAGGCCCCCCCTCATGTCTACCATCACCCCCACCCCCCAACAGTGCAGGGACAGCCTCCACCAGGCCCCCACTCATGTCTCCCATCACCCCCACCCCCCAGCATCCAGGGGCACCCTCCACCAGGCCCCTACTCATGTCTCCCATCACCCCCACCCCCCAGCAGTGCAGGGGCAGCCTCCACCAGGACCCCACTCATGTCCAACTCATGTCTCCCATCGCCCCCACCCCCCAGCCACCAGGAGCACCCTCCACCAGGCCCCCACTCATGTCTCCCACCGCCCCCACCTCCCAGCAGTGCAGGGGCACCCTCCACCAGGACCCCCTCATGTCTCCCACCACCCCCACCCCCCAGCAGTGCAGGGGCACCCTCCACCAGGCCCCCACTCATGTCTACCATCACCCCCACCCCCCAGCAGTGCAGGTGCAGCCTCCACCAGGCCCCCACGCATGTCTCCCACCACCCCCACCCCCCCAGCACTGCAGGGGCACCCTCCACCAGGACCCCACTCATGTCTCCCAACACCCCCACCCCCCAGCATCCAGGGGCACCCTCCACCAGGCCCCCACTCATGTCTCCCATCACCCCCACCCCCCAGCAGTGCAGGGGCAGCCTCCAACAGGAACCCACTCATGTCCAACTCATGTCTCCCATCACCCCCACCCCCCAGCCACCAGAGGCACCCTCCACCAGGCCCCCACTCATGTCTCCCACCACCCCCACCCCCCAGCCACCAGGGGTAGCCTCCACCAGGCCCCCACTCATGTCTACCATCACCCCCACCCCCCAGCAGTGCAGGGGCAGCCTCCACCAGGCCCCCACTCATGTCTCCCACCACCCCCACCCCCCAGCAGTGCAGGGGCACCCTCCACCAGGACCCCACTCATGTCTCCCATCACCCCCACCCCCCAGCAGTGCAGGGGCAGCCTCCACCAGGACCCCACTCATGTCCAACTCAAGTCTCCCACCACCCCCACCCCCTAGCTACCAGGGGCACCCTCCACCAGGCCCCCACTCATGCCTACCATCACCCCCACCCCCCAGCAGTGCAGGGGCAGCCTCCACCAGGCCCCCACTCATGTCTCCCACCACCCCCACCCCCCAGCAGTGCAGGGGCACCCTCCACCAGGACCCCACTCATGTCTCCCATCACCCCCACCCCCCAGCAGTGCAGGGGCAGCCTCCACCAGGCCCCCACTCATGTCTCCCACCACCCCCACCCCCAACAGTGCAGGGGCACCCTCCACCACGCCCCCACTCATGTCTACCACCACCCCATCCCCCAGCAGTGCAGGGGCACCATCCACCAGGCCCCCACTCATGTCTAACATCACCCCCACCCCCCAGCAGTGCAGGTGCAGCCTCCACCAGGCCCCCACGCATGTCTCCCACCACCCCCACCCCCCAGCACTGCAGGGGCACCCTCCACCAGGACCCCACTCATGTCTCCCAACACCCCCACCCCCCAGCATCCAGGGGCACCCTCCACCAGGCCCCCACTCATGTCTCCCATCACCCCCACCCCCCAGCAGTGCAGGGGCAGCCTCCAACAGGACCCCACTCATGTCCAACTCATGTCTCCCATCACCCCCACCCCCCAGCCACCAGAGGCACCCTCCACCAGGCCCCCACTCATGTCTCCCACCACCCCCACCCCCCAGCAGTGCAGGGGCAGCCTCCACCGGCCCCCACTCATGTCTCCCACCACCCCCACCCCCCAGCAGTCCAGGGGCACCCTCCACCAGGAACCCACTCATGTCTACCATCACCCCCAACCCCCAGCAGTGCAGGGCCAGCCTCCACCAGGCCCCCACTCATGTCTCCCACCACCCCCACCCCCCAGCAGTGCAGGTGCAACCTCCACCAGGACCTCACACATGTCTCCCATCACCCCCACCCGCCAGCAGTGCAGGGGCAGCCTCCACAAGGACCCCACTCATGTCCAACTCATGTCTCCCATCACCCCCACCCCCCAGCCACCAGGGGCACGCTCTTCCAGGCCCCCACTCATGTCTCCCACCACCCCCACCCCCCAGCCACCAGGGGCAGCCTCCACCAGGCCCCCACTCATGTCTACCATCACCCCCACCCCCCAGCAGTGCAGGGGTAGCCTCCACCAGGCCCCCACTCATGTCTCCCACCACCCCCACCCCCCAGCAGTGCAGGGGCACCCTCCACCAGGACCCCACTCATGTCTCAAATCACCCCCATCCCCCAGCAGTGCAGGGGCAGCCTCCACCAGGACCCCACTCATGTCCAACTCAAGTCTCCCACCACCCCCACCCCCTAGCTACCAGGAGCACCCTCCACCAGGCCCCCACTCATGCCTACCATCACCCCCACCCCCCAGCAGTGCAGGGGCAGCCTCCACTAGGCCCCCACTCATGTCTTCCACCACCGCCACCCCCCAGCAGTGCAGGGGCACCCTCCACCAGGACCCCACTCATGTCTCCCATCACCCCCACCCCCCAGCAGTGCAGGGGCACCCTCCACCAGGCCCCCACTCATGTCTACCATCACCCCCACCCCCCAGCAGTGCAGGGGCAGCCTCCACCAGGCCCCCACTCATGTCTCCCACCACCCCCACCCCCAGCAGTGCAGGGGCACCCTCCACCAGGAACCTGCTCATGTCTCCCATCACCCCCACCCCCCAGCAGTGCAGGGGCAACCTCCACCAGGACCCCACTCATGTCCAACTCATGTCTCCCATCACCCCTACCCCCCAGCCACCAGGGGCACCCTCCACCATGCCCCCACTCATGTCTCCCACCACCCCCACCCCCAGCCACCAGGGGCAGCCTCCACCAGGCCCCCACTCATGTCTCCCACCACCCCCACCCCCCAGCAGTGCAGGGGCAGCCTCCACCAGGACCCCACTCATGTCCAACTCAAGTCTCCCACCACCCCCACCCCCTAGCTACCAGGAGCACCCTCCACCAGGCCCCCACTCATGCCTACCATCACCCCCACCCCCCAGCAGTGCAGGGGCAGCCTCCACCAGGCCCCCACTCATGTCTCCCACCACCCCCACCCCCCAGCAGTGCAGGGGCACCCTCCACCAGGACCCCACTCATGTCTCCCATCACCCCCACCCCCCAGCAGTGCAGTGGCACCCTCCACCAGGACCCCACGCATGTCTCCAACCACCCCCACCCCCCAGCAGTGCAGGGGCACCCTCCACCAGGCCCCCACTCATGTCTACCATCACCCCCACCCCCCAGCAGTGCAGGGGCAGCCTCCACCAGGCCCCCACTCATGTCTCCCACCACCCCCACCCCCAGCAGTGCAGGGGCACCCTCCACCAGGACCCCACTCATGTCCAACTCATGTCTCCCATCACCCCTACCCCCCAGCCACCAGGGGCACCCTCCACCATGCCCCCACTCATGTCTCCCACCACCCCCACCCCCAGCCACCAGGGGCAGCCTCCACCAGGCCCCCACTCATGTCTCCCACCACCCCCACCCCCCAGCAGTGCAGGGGCAGCCTCCACCAGGACCCCACTCATGTCCAACTCAAGTCTCCCACCACCCCCACCCCCTAGCTACCAGGAGCACCCTCCACCAGGCCCCCACTCATGCCTACCATCACCCCCACCCCCCAGCAGTGCAGGGGCAGCCTCCACCAGGCCCCCACTCATGTCTCCCACCACCCCCACCCCCCAGCAGTGCAGGGGCACCCTCCACCAGGACCCCACTCATGTCTCCCATCACCCCCACCCCCCAGCAGTGCTGTGGCAGCCTCCGCCAGGACCCCACGCATGTCTCCAACCATCCCCACCCCCCCAGCAGTGCAGGGGCAGCCTCCACCTGGCCCCCACTCATGTAGCCTATCACCCCCACCCCCCAGCAGTGCAGGGGTAGCCTCCACCAGGCCCCCACTCATGTCTACCACCACCCCCACCCCCCAGCATCCAGGGGCAGCCTCCACCAGGCCCCCACTCATGTCTCCCATCACCCCCACCCCCCAGCCACCAGGGGCAGCCTCCAGCAGGCCCCCACTCTTGTCTCCCATCACCCCCACCCCCCAGCAGTGCAGGGGCACCCTCCACCAGGCCCCCACTCATGTCTCCCACCACCCCCACCCCCCAGCAGTGCAGGGGCACCCTCCACCAGGACCCCACTCATGTCCAACTCACTTCGCCCCCCACCCCAGCCCCCAGCCACAAGGGGCAGCCTCCACCAGGCCCCCACTCATGTCTCCCACCACCCCCACCCCCCAGCAGTGCAGGGGCAGCCTCCACCAGGACCCCACTCATGTCTCCCACCACCCCCAGCCCCCAGCAGTGCAGGGGCACCCTCCACCAGGCCCCCAACCATGTCTCCCACCACCCCCACCGCCCAGCCACCAGGGGCAGCCTCCAGCAGGCCCCCACTCATGTCTCCCACCACCCCCACCCCCCAGCAGTGCAGGAGCAGCCTCCACCAGGCCCCCACTCATGTCTCCCACCACCCCCTCCCCCCAGCAGTGCAGGGGCACCCTCCACCAGGCCCCCACTCATGTCTCCCACCACCCCCACCCCCAGCAGTGCAGGGGTACCCTCCACCAGGCCCCCACTCATGTCTACCATCACCCCCACCCCCCAGCAGTGCAGGGGCAGCCTCCACCAGGCCCGACTCATGTCTCTCACCACCCCCACCCCCCAGCAGTGCAGGGGCACCCTCCGCCAGGACCCCACTCATGTCTCCCATCACCCCACCCCCCAGCATCCATGGGCACCCTCCACCAGGCCCCCACTCATGTCTCCCATCACCCCCACCCCCCAGCAGTGCAGGGGCAGCCTCCACCAGGACCCCACTCATGTCCAACTCATGTCTCCCATCACCCCCACCCACCAGCCACCAGGAGCACCCTCCACCAGGCCCCCACTCATGTCTCCCACCACCCCCACACCCCAGCAGTGCAGGGGCACCCTCCACCAGGCCCCCACTCATGTCTCCCATCACCCCCACCCCCCAGCAGTGCTGGGGCAGCCTCCGCCAGGACCCCACTCATGTCCAACTCATGTCTCCCATCACCCCCACCCCCCAGCCACCAGGGACACCCTCCACCAGTCCCCCACTCATGTCTCCCAACAACCCCACCCCCCAGCCACTAGGGGCAGCCTCCACCAGGCCCCCACTCATGTCTCCCACCACCCCCACCCCCCAGCAGTGCAGGGGTAGCCTCCACCAGGCCCCCACTCATGTCTCCCACCACCCCCACCCCCCAGCAGTGCAGGGGCACCCTCCACCAGGACCCCACTCATGTCTCCCATCACCCCCACCCCCCAGCAGTGCAGGGGCAGCCTCCACCAGGACCCCACTCATGTCCAACTCAAGTCTCCCACCACCCCCACCCCCTAGCTACCAGGAGCACCCTCCACCAGGCCCCCACTCATGCCTACCATCACCCCACCCCCCAGCAGTGCAGGGGTAGCCTCCACCAGGCCCCCACTCATGTCTCCCACCACCCCCACCCCCCAGCAGTGCAGGGGCACCCTCCACCAGGACCCCACTCATGTCTCCCACCACCCCCACCCCCCAGCAGTGCAGGGGCACCCTCCACCAGGACCCCACTCATGTCCAACTCACGTCGCCCCCCACCCCAGCCCCCAGCCACAAGGGGCAGCCTCCACCAGGCCCCCACTCATGT
The DNA here is from genome assembly GCF_040938575.1 of Ambystoma mexicanum. NCBI lineage: Eukaryota > Metazoa > Chordata > Amphibia > Caudata > Ambystomatidae > Ambystoma > Ambystoma mexicanum. The sequence continues at coordinate 463,099,783 of NC_090934.1, forward strand.
CTCCCACCACCCCCACCCCCCAGCAGTGCAGGGGCAGCCTCCACCAGGACCCCACTCATGTCTCCCACCACCCCCACCCCCCAGCAGTGCAGGGGCACCCTCCACCAGGCCCCCAACCATGTCTCCCACCACCCCCACCGCCCAGCCACCAGGGGCAGCCTCCAGCAGGCCCCCACTCATGTCTCCCACCACCCCCACCCCCCAGCAGTGCAGGAGCAGCCTCCACCAGGCCCCCACTCATGTCTCCCACCACCCCCTCCCCCCAGCAGTGCAGGGGCACCCTCCACCAGGCCCCCACTCATGTCTCCCACCACCCCCACCCCCAGCAGTGCAGGGGCACCCTCCACCAGGCCCCCACTCATGTCTACCATCACCCCCACCCCCCAGCAGTGCAGGGGCAGCCTCCACCAGGCCCGACTCATGTCTCTCACCACCCCCACCCCCCAGCAGTGCAGGGGCACCCTCCGCCAGGACCCCACTCATGTCTCCCATCACCCCACCCCCCAGCATCCATGGGCACCCTCCACCAGGCCCCCACTCATGTCTCCCATCACCCCCACCCCCCAGCAGTGCAGGGGCAGCCTCCACCAGGACCCCACTCATGTCCAACTCATGTCTCCCATCACCCCCACCCACCAGCCACCAGGAGCACCCTCCACCAGGCCCCCACTCATGTCTCCCACCACCCCCACACCCCAGCAGTGCAGGGGCACCCTCCACCAGGCCCCCACTCATGTCTCCCATCACCCCCACCCCCCAGCAGTGCTGGGGCAGCCTCCGCCAGGACCCCACTCATGTCCAACTCATGTCTCCCATCACCCCCACCCCCCAGCCACCAGGGACACCCTCCACCAGTCCCCCACTCATGTCTCCCAACAACCCCACCCCCCAGCCACTAGGGGCAGCCTCCACCAGGCCCCCACTCATGTCTCCCACCACCCCCACCCCCCAGCAGTGCAGGGGTAGCCTCCACCAGGCCCCCACTCATGTCTCCCACCACCCCCACCCCCCAGCAGTGCAGGGGCACCCTCCACCAGGACCCCACTCATGTCTCCCATCACCCCCACCCCCCAGCAGTGCAGGGGCAGCCTCCACCAGGACCCCACTCATGTCCAACTCAAGTCTCCCACCACCCCCACCCCCTAGCTACCAGGAGCACCCTCCACCAGGCCCCCACTCATGCCTACCATCACCCCACCCCCCAGCAGTGCAGGGGTAGCCTCCACCAGGCCCCCACTCATGTCTCCCACCACCCCCACCCCCCAGCAGTGCAGGGGCACCCTCCACCAGGACCCCACTCATGTCTCCCATCACCCCCACCCCCCAGCAGTGCAGGGGAAGCCTCCACCAGGACCCCACGCATGTCTCCAACCACCCCCACCCCCCAGCAGTGCAGGGGCACCCTCCACCAGGCCCCCACTCATGTCTACCATCACCCCCACCCCCCAGCAGTGCAGGGGCAGCCTCCACAAGGCCCCCACTCATGTCTCCCACCACCCCCACCCCCAGCAGTGCAGGGGCACCCTCCACCAGGACCCCGCTCATGTCTCCCATCACCCCCACCCCCCAGCAGTGCAGGGGCAGCCTCCACCAGGACCCCACTCATGTCTCCCACCACCCCCACCCCCAGCAGTGCAGGGGCACCCTCCACGAGGACCCCACTCATGTCTACCATCACCCCCACCCTCCAGCATCCACGGGCACCCTCCACCAGGCCCCCATTCATGTCTCCCACCACCCCCACCCCCCAGTAGTGCAGGGGCAGCCTCCACCAGGCCCCAACTCATGTCCCCTATCACCCCCACCCCCCCAGCAGTGCAGGGGCAGCCTCCACCTGGCCCCCACTCATGTAGCCTATCACCCCCACCCCCCAGCAGTGCAGGGGTAGCCTCCACCAGGCCCCCACTCATGTCTACCACCACCCCCACCCCCCAGCATCCAGGGGCAGCCTCCACCAGGCCCCCACTCATGTCTCCCACCACCCCCACCCCCCAGCAGTGCAGGGGTACCCTCCACCAGGCCCCCACTCATGTCTCCCATCACCCCCACCCCCAGCCACCAGGGGCAGCCTCCAGCAGGCCCCCACTCATGTCTCCCATCACCCCCACCCCCCAGCCACCAGGAGCACCCTCCACCAGGCCCCCACTCATGTCTCCCACCACCCCCACCCCCCAGCAGTGCAGGGGCACCCTCCACCAGGCCCCCACTCATGTCTCCCACCACCCCCACCCCCCAGCAGTGCAGGGGCACCCTCCACCAGGACCCCACTCATGTCCAACTCACGTCGCCCCCCACCCCACCCCCCAGCCACAAGGGGCAGCCTCCACCAGGCCCCCACTCATGTCTCCCACCACCCCCACCCCCCAGCAGTGCAGGGGCAGCCTCCACCAGGACCCCACTCATGTCTCCCACCACCCCCACCCCCCAGCAGTGCAGGGGCACCCTCCACCAGGCCCCCAACCATGTCTCCCACCACCCCCACCCCCCAGCCACCAGGGGCAGCCTCCAGCAGGCCCCCACTCATGTTTCCCACCACCCCCACCCCCCAGCAGTGCAGGGGCAGCCTCCACCAGGCCCCCACTCATGTCTCCCACCACCCCCACCCCCCAGCAGTGCAGGGGCACCCTCCACCAGGCCCCCACTCATGTCTCCCACCACCCCCACCCCCCAGCAGTGCAGGGGCACCCTCCACCAGGCCCCCACTCATGTCTACCATCACCCCCACCCCCCAGCAGTGCAGGGGCAGCCTCCACCAGGCCCGACTCATGTCTCTCACCACCCCCACCCCCCAGCAGTGCAGGGGCACCCTCCGCCAGGACCCCACTCATGTCTCCCATCACCCCACCCCCCAGCATCCAGGGGCACCCTCCACCAGGCCCCCACTCATGTCTCCCATCACCCCCACCCCCCAGCAGTGCAGGGGCAGCCTCCACCAGGACCCCACTCATGTCCAACTCATGTCTCCCATCACCCCCACCCCCCAGCCACCAGGAGCACCCTCCACCAGGCCCCCACTCATGTATCCCACCACCCCCACATCCCAGCAGTGCAGGGTCACCTTCCACCAGGCCCCCACTCATGTCTCCCATCACCCCCACCCCCCAGCAGTGCTGGGGCAGCCTCCGCCAGGACCCCACTCATGTCCAACTCATGTCTCCCATCACCCCCACCCCCCAGCCACCAGGGGCACCCTCCACCAGTCCCCCACTCAGGTCTCCCAACAACCCCACCCCCCAGCCACTAGGGGCAGCCTCCACCAGGCCCCCACTCATGTCTCCCACCACCCCCACCCCCCAGCAGTGCAGGTGCACCCTCCACCAGGACCTCACTCATGTCTCCCATCACCCCCACCCCCCAGCAGTGCAGGGGCAGCCTCCACCAGGACCCCACTCATGTCCCACTCATGTCTCCCACCACCCCCACCCCCCAGCCACCAGGGGCAGCCTCCACCAGGCCCCCACTCATGTCTACCATCACCCCACCCCCCAGCAGTGCAGGGGTAGCCTCCACCAGGCCCCCACTCATGTCTCCCACCACCCCCACCCCCCAGCAGTGCAGGGGCACCCTCCACCAGGACCCCACTCATGTCTCCCATCACCCCCACCCCCCAGCAGTGCAGGGGCAGCCTCCACCAGGACCCCTCTCATGTCCAACTCAAGTCTCCCACCACCCCCACCCCCTAGCTACCAGGAGCACCCTCCACCAGGCCCCCACTCATGCCTACCATCACCCCCACCACCCAGCAGTGCAGGGGCAGCCTCCACCAGGCCCCCACTCATGTCTCCCACCACCCCCACCCCCCAGCAGTGCAGGGGCACCCTCCACCAGGACCCCACTCATGTCTCCCATCACCCCCACCCCCCAGCAGTGCAGGGGCAGCCTCCACCAGGACCCCACTCATGTCCAACTCATGTCTCCCATCACCCCCACCCCCCAGCCACCAGGAGCACCCTCCACCAGGCCCCCACTCATGTCTCCCACCACCTCCACACCCCAGCAGTGCAGGGGCACCTTCCACCAGGCCCCCACTCATGTCTCCCATCACCCCCACCCCCCAGCAGTGCTGGGGCAGCCTCCGCCAGGACCCCACTCATGTCCAACTCATGTCTCCCATCACCCCCACCCCCCCAGCCACCAGGGGCACCCTCCACCAGTCCCCCACTCATGTCTCCCAACAACCCCACCCCCCAGCCACTAGGGGCAGCCTCCACCAGGCCCCCACTCATGTCTCCCACCACCCCCACCCCCCAGCAGTGCAGGTGCACCCTCCACCAGGACCTCACTCATGTCTCCCATCACCCCCACCCCCCAGCAGTGCAGGGGCAGCCTCCACCAGGACCCCACTCATGTCCCACTCATGTCTCCCACCACCCCCACCCCCCAGCCACCAGGGGCAGCCTCCACCAGGCCCCCACTCATGTCTACCATCACCCCACCCCCCAGCAGTGCAGGGGTAGCCTCCACCAGGCCCCCACTCATGTCTCCCACCACCCCCACCCCCCAGCAGTGCAGGGGCACCCTCCACCAGGACCCCACTCATGTCTCCCATCACCCCCACCCCCCAGCAGTGCAGGGGCAGCCTCCACCAGGACCCCACTCATGTCCAACTCAAGTCTCCCACCACCCCCACCCCCTAGCTACCAGGAGCACCCTCCACCAGGCCCCCACTCATGCCTACCATCACCCCCACCACCCAGCAGTAGGGGGCAGCCTCCACCCAGGCCCCCACTCATGTCTCCCACCACCCCCACCCCCTAGCAGTGCAGGGGCACCCTCCACCAGGACCCCCACTCATGTCTCCCATCACCCCCACCCCCCAGCAGTGCAGGGGCAGCCTCCACCAGGACCCCACTCATGTCTCCCACCACCCCCACCCCCCAGCAGTGCAGGGGCACCCTCCACCAGGCCCCCACTCATGTCTACCATCACCCCCACCCCCCAGCAGTGCAGGGGCAGCCTCCACCAGGCCCCCACTCATGTCTCCCATCACCCCCACCCCCCAGCAGTGCTGGGGCAGCCTCCGCCAGGACCCCACTCATGTCCAACTCATGTCTCCCATCACCCCCACCCCCCAGCCACCAGGGGCACCCTCCACCAGTCCCCCACTCATGTCTCCCAACAACCCCACCCCCCAGCCACTAGGGGCAGCCTCCACCAGGCCCCCACTCATGTCTCCCACCACCCCCACCCCCCAGCAGTGCAGGTGCACCCTCCACCAGGACCTCACTCATGTCTCCCCATCACCCCCACCCCCCAGCAGTGCAGGGGCAGCCTCCACCAGGACCCCACTCATGTCCCACTCATGTCTCCCACCACCACCACCCCCCAGCCACCAGGGGCAGCCTCCACCAGGCCCCCACTCATGTCTACCATCACCCCACCCCCCAGCAGTGCAGGGGTAGCCTCCACCAGGCCCCACTCATGTCTCCCACCACCCCCACCCCCCAGCAGTGCAGGGGCACCCTCCACCAGGACCCCACTCATGTCTCCCATCACCCCCACCCCCCAGCAGTGCAGGGGCAGCCTCCACCAGGACCCCTCTCATGTCCAACTCAAGTCTCCCACCACCCCCACCCCCTAGCTACCAGGAGCACCCTCCACCAGGCCCCCACTCATGCCTACCATCACCCCCACCACCCAGCAGTGCAGGGGCAGCCTCCACCAGGCCCCCACTCATGTCTCCCACCACCCCCACCCCCCAGCAGTGCAGGGGCACCCTCCACCAGGACCCCACTCATGTCTCCCATCACCCCACCCCCCAGCAGTGCAGGGGCAGCCTCCACCAGGACCCCACTCATGTCCAACTCATGTCTCCCATCACCCCCAGCCACCAGGAGCACCCTCCACCAGGCCCCCACTCATGTCTCCCACCACCCCCACACCCCAGCAGTGCAGGGGCACCTTCCACCAGGCCCCCACTCATGTCTCCCATCACCCCCACCCCCCAGCAGTGCTGGGGCAGCCTCCGCCAGGACCCCACTCATGTCCAACTCATGTCTCCCATCACCCCCACCCCCCAGCCACCAGGGGCACCCTCCACCAGTCCCCCACTCATGTCTCCCAACAACCCCACCCCCCAGCCACTAGGGGCAGCCTCCACCAGGCCCCCACTCATGTCTCCCACCACCCCCACCCCCCAGCAGTGCAGGTGCACCCTCCACCAGGACCTCACTCATGTCTCCCATCACCCCCACCCCCCAGCAGTGCAGGGGCAGCCTCCACCAGGACCCCACTCATGTCCCACTCATGTCTCCCACCACCCCCACCCCCCAGCCACCAGGGGCAGCCTCCACCAGGCCCCCACTCATGTCTACCATCACCCCACCCCCCAGCAGTGCAGGGGTAGCCTCCACCAGGCCCCCACTCATGTCTCCCACCACCCCCACCCCCCAGCAGTGCAGGGGCACCCTCCACCAGGACCCACTCATGTCTCCCATCACCCCCACCCCCCAGCAGTGCAGGGGCAGCCTCCACCAGGACCCCACTCATGTCCAACTCAAGTCTCCCACCACCCCCACCCCCTAGCTACCAGGAGCACCCTCCACCAGGCCCCCACTCATGCCTACCATCACCCCCACCACCCAGCAGTGCAGGGGCAGCCTCCACCAGGCCCCCACTCATGTCTCCCACCACCCCCACCCCCCAGCAGTGCAGGGGCACCCTCCACCAGGACCCCACTCATGTCTCCCATCACCCCCACCCCCCAGCAGTGCAGGGGCAGCCTCCACCAGGACCCCACTCATGTCTCCCACCACCCCCACCCCCCAGCAGTGCAGGGGCACCCTCCACCAGGCCCCCACTCATGTCTACCATCACCCCCACCCCCCAGCAGTGCAGGGGCAGCCTCCACCAGGCCCCCACTCATGTCTCCCACCACCCCCACCCCCAGCAGTGCAGGGGCACCCTCCACCAGGACCCCGCTCATGTCTCCCATCACCCCACCCCCCAGCAGTGCAGGGGCAGCCTCCACCAGGACCCCACTCATGTCCAACTCATGTCTCCCATCACCCCTACCCCCCAGCCACCAGGGGCACCCTCCACCAGGCCCCCACTCATGTCTCCCACCACCCCCACCCCCAGCCACCAGGGGCAGCCTCCACCAGGCCCCCACTCATGTCTCCCACCACCCCCACCCCCCAGCAGTGCAGAGGCACCCTCCACCAGGACCCCACTCATGTCTCCCATCACCCCCACCCCCCAGCAGTGCAGGGGCAGCCTCCACCAGGACCCCACTCATGTCCAACTCATGTCTCCCTGCACCCCCACCCCCCAGCCACCAGGGGCACCCTCCACCAGGCCCCCACTCATGTCTCACACCACTCCCACCCCCCAGCAGTGCAGGGGCACCCTCCACCAGGCCCCCACTCATGTCTCCCACCACCCCCACCCCCAGCAGTGCAGGGGCAGCCTCCACCAGGCCCCCAACCATGTCTCCCACCACCCCCACCCCCCACCCACCAGGGGCAACCTCCACCAGGCCCCCACTCATGTCTCCCATCACTCCCACCCCCCAGCAGTGCAGGGGCACCCTCCACCAGGACCACACTCATGTCTACCATCACCCCCACCCTCCAGCATCCACGGGCACCCTCCACCAGGCCCCCATTCATGTCTCCCACCACCCCCACCCCCCAGCAGTGCAGGGGCAGCCTCCACCAGGCCCCCACTCATGTCCCCTATCACCCCCACACCCCAGCAGTGCAGGGGCAACCTCCACCAGGCCCCCACTCATGTAGCCTATCACCACCACCCCCCAGCAGTGCAGGGGGAGCCTCCACCAGGCCCCCACTCATGTCTACCACCACCCCCACCCCCCAGCATCCAGGGGCAGCCTCCACCAGGCCCCCACTCATGTCTCCCACCACCCCCACCCCCCAGCAGTGCAGGGGCAGCCTCCACCAGGCCCCGACTCATGTCTCTCACCACCCCCACCCCCCAGCAGTGCAGGGGCACCCTCCGCCAGGACCCCACTCATGTCTCCCATCACCCCCACCCCCCAGCATCCAGGGGCACCCTCCACCAGGCCCCCACTCATGTCTCCCATCACCCCCACCCCCCAGCAGTGCAGGGGCAGCCTCCACCAGGACCCCACTCATGTCCAACTCATGTCTCCCATCACCCCCACACCCCAGCCACCAGGAGCACCCTCCACCAGGCCCCCACTCATGTCTCCCACCACCCCCACACCCCAGCAGTGCAGGGGCACCCTCCACCAGGCCCCCACTCATGTCTCCCATCACCCCCACCCCCCAGCAGTGCTGGGGCAGCCTCCGCCAGGACCCCACTCATGTCCAACTCATGTCTCCCATCACCCCCACCCCCCAGCCACCAGGGGCACCCTCCACAAGTCCCCCACTCATGTCTCCCACCACCCCCACCCCCCAGCCACCAGGGGCAGCCTCCACCAGGCCCCCACTCATGTCTCCCACCACCCACACCCCCCAGCAGTGCAGGTGCACCCTCCACCAGGACCTCACTCATGTCTCCCATCACCCCCACCACCCAGCAGTGCAGGGGCAGCCTCCACCAGGACCCCACTCATGTCCAACTCATGTCTCCCATCACCCCCACCCCCCAGCCACCAGGGGCACCCTCTTCCAGGCCCCCACTCATGTCTCCCACCACCCCCCACCCCCCAGCCACCAGGGGTAGCCTCCACCAGGCCCCCACTCATGTCTACCATCACCCCCACCCCCCAGCAGTGCAGGGGTAGCCTCCACCAGGCCCCCACTCATGTCTCCCACCACCCCACCCCCCAGCAGTGCAGGGGCACCCTCCACCAGGACCCCACTCATGTCTCCCATCACCCCCAAACCCCAGCAGTGCAGGGGCAGCCTCCACCAGGACCCCACTCATGTCCAACTCAAGTCTCCACCACCCCCACCCCCTAGCTATCAGGGGCACCCTCCACCAGGCCCCCACTCATGCCTACCATCACCCCCACCCCCCAGCAGTGCAGGGGCAGCCTCCACCAGGCCCCCACTCATGTCTCCCACCACCCCCACCCCCCAGCAGTGCAGGGGCACCCTCCACCAGGACCCCACTCATGTCTCCCATCACCCCCACCCCCTAGCAGTGCAGGGGCAGCCTCCACCAGGACCCCACTCATGTCTCCCACCACCCCCACCACCCAGCAGTGCAGGGGCAGCCTCCACCAGGCCCCCACTCATGTCTCCCACCACCCCCACCCCCCAGCAGTGCAGGGGCACCCTCCACCAGGCCCCCCTCATGTCTACCATCACCCCCACCCCCCAACAGTGCAGGGACAGCCTCCACCAGGCCCCCACTCATGTCTCCCATCACCCCCACCCCCCAGCATCCAGGGGCACCCTCCACCAGGCCCCTACTCATGTCTCCCATCACCCCCACCCCCCAGCAGTGCAGGGGCAGCCTCCACCAGGACCCCACTCATGTCCAACTCATGTCTCCCATCGCCCCCACCCCCCAGCCACCAGGAGCACCCTCCACCAGGCCCCCACTCATGTCTCCCACCGCCCCCACCTCCCAGCAGTGCAGGGGCACCCTCCACCAGGACCCCCTCATGTCTCCCACCACCCCCACCCCCCAGCAGTGCAGGGGCACCCTCCACCAGGCCCCAACTCATGTCTACCATCACCCCCACCCCCCAGCAGTGCAGGTGCAGCCTCCACCAGGCCCCCACGCATGTCTCCCACCACCCCCACCCCCCAGCACTGCAGGGGCACCCTCCACCAGGACCCCACTCATGTCTCCCAACACCCCCACCCCCCAGCATCCAGGGGCACCCTCCACCAGGCCCCCACTCATGTCTCCCATCACCCCCACCCCCCAGCAGTGCAGGGGCAGCCTCCAACAGGAACCCACTCATGTCCAACTCATGTCTCCCATCACCCCCACCCCCCAGCCACCAGAGGCACCCTCCACCAGGCCCCCACTCATGTCTCCCACCACCCCCACCCCCCAGCCACCAGGGGTAGCCTCCACCAGGCCCCCACTCATGTCTACCATCACCCCCACCCCCCAGCAGTGCAGGGGTAGCCTCCACCAGGCCCCCACTCATGTCTCCCACCACCCCCACCCCCCAGCAGTGCAGGGGCACCCTCCACCAGGACCCCACTCATGTCTCCCATCACCCCCACCCCCCAGCAGTGCAGGGGCAGCCTCCACCAGGACCCCACTCATGTCCAACTCAAGTCTCCCACCACCCCCACCCCCTAGCTACCAGGGGCACCCTCCACCAGGCCCCCACTCATGCCTACCATCACCCCCACCCCCCAGCAGTGCAGGGGCAGCCTCCACCAGGCCCCCACTCATGTCTCCCACCACCCCCACCCCCCAGCAGTGCAGGGGCACCCTCCACCAGGACCCCACTCATGTCTCCCATCACCCCCACCCCCCAGCAGTGCAGGGGAAGCCTCCACCAGGCCCCCACTCATGTCTCCCACCACCCCCACCCCCAACAGTGCAGGGGCACCCTCCACCACGCCCCCACTCATGTCTACCACCACCCCATCCCCCAGCAGTGCAGGGGCACCCTCCACCAGGCCCCCACTCATGTCTACCATCACCCCCACCCCCCAGCAGTGCAGGTGCAGCCTCCACCAGGCCCCCACGCATGTCTCCCACCACCCCCACCCCCAGCACTGCAGGGGCACCCTCCACCAGGACCCCACTCATGTCTCCCAACACCCCCACCCCCCAGCATCCAGGGGCACCCTCCACCAGGCCCCCACTCATGTCTCCCATCACCCCCACCCCCCAGCAGTGCAGGGGCAGCCTCCAACAGGACCCCACTCATGTCCAACTCATGTCTCCCATCACCCCCACCCCCCAGCCACCAGAGGCACCCTCCACCAGGCCCCCACTCATGTCTCCCACCACCCCCACCCCCCAGCAGTGCAGGGGCAGCCTCCACCGGCCCCCACTCATGTCTCCCACCACCCCCACCCCCCAGCAGTCCAGGGGCACCCTCCACCAGGACCCCACTCATGTCTACCATCACCCCCAACCCCCAGCAGTGCAGGGCCAGCCTCCACCAGGCCCCCACTCATATCTCCCACCACCCCCGCCCCCCAGCAGTGCAGGGGCACCCTCCACCAGGACCCCACTCATGTCTCCTATCACCCCCACCCCGCAGCAGTGCAGGGGCAGCCTCCACCAGGACCCCACTCATGTCCAACTCATGTCTCCCACCACCCCACCCCCCAGCCACCAGGGGCACCCTCCACCAGGCCCCCACTCATGTCTCCCACCACCCCCACCCCCCAGCAGTGCAGGTGCAACCTCCACCAGGACCTCACACATGTCTCCCATCACCCCCACCCGCCAGCAGTGCAGGGGCAGCCTCCACAAGGACCCCACTCATGTCCAACTCATGTCTCCCATCACCCCCACCCCCCAGCCACCAGGGGCACGCTCTTCCAGGCCCCCACTCATGTCTCCCACCACCCCCACCCCCCAGCCACCAGGGGCAGCCTCCACCAGGCCCCCACTCATGTCTACCATCACCCCCACCCCCCAGCAGTGCAGGGGTAGCCTCCACCAGGCCCCCACTCATGTCTCCCACCACCCCCACCCCCCAGCAGTGCAGGGGCACCCTCCACCAGGACCCCACTCATGTCTCAAATCACCCCCATCCCCCAGCAGTGCAGGGGAAGCCTCCACCAGGACCCAACTCATGTCCAACTCAAGTCTCCCACCACCCCCACCCCCTAGCTACCAGGAGCACCCTCCACCAGGCCCCCACTCATGCCTACCATCACCCCCACCCCCCAGCAGTGCAGGGGCAGCCTCCACCAGGCCCCCACTCATGTCTTCCACCACCGCCACCCCCCAGCAGTGCAGGGGCACCCTCCACCAGGACCCCACTCATGTCTCCCATCACCCCCACCCCCCAGCAGTGCAGGGGCAGCCTCCACCAGGACCCCCTCATGTCTCCCACCACCCCCACCCCCCAGCAGTGCAGGGGCACCCTCCACCAGGCCCCCACTCATGTCTACCATCACCCCCACCCCCCAGAAGTGCAGGGGCAGCCTCCACCAGGCCCCCACTCATGTCTCCCACCACCCCCACCCCCAGCAGTGCAGGGGCACCCTCCACCAGGAACCCGCTCATGTCTCCCATCACCCCCACCCCCCAGCAGTGCAGGGGCAACCTCCACCAGGACCCCACTCATGTCCAACTCATGTCTCCCATCACCCCTACCCCCCAGCCACCAGGGGCACCCTCCACCATGCCCCCACTCATGTCTCCCACCACCCCCACCCCCAGCCACCAGGGGCAGCCTCCACCAGGCCCCCACTCATGTCTCCCACCACCCCCACCCCCCAGCAGTGCAGGGGCAGCCTCCACCAGGACCCCACTCATGTCCAACTCAAGTCTCCCACCACCCCCACCCCCTAGCTACCAGGAGCACCCTCCACCAGGCCCCCACTCATGCCTACCATCACCCCCACCCCCCAGCAGTGCAGGGGCAGCCTCCACCAGGCCCCCACTCATGTCTCCCACCACCCCCACCCCCCAGCAGTGCAGGGGCACCCTCCACCAGGACCCCACTCATGTCTCCCATCACCCCCACCCCCCAGCAGTGCAGTGGCAGCCTCCACCAGGACCCCACGCATGTCTCCAACCACCCCCACCCCCCAGCAGTGCAGGGGCACCCTCCACCAGGCCCCCACTCATGTCTACCATCACCCCCACCCCCAGCAGTGCAGGGGCAGCCTCCACCAGGCCCCCACTCATGTCTCCCACCACCCCCACCCCCAGCAGTGCAGGGGCACCCTCCACCAGGACCCCACTCATGTCCAACTCATATCTCCCATCACCCCTCCCCCCAGCCACCAGGGGCACCCTCCACCATGCCCCCACTCATGTCTCCCACCACCCCCACCCACAGCCACCAGGGGCAGCCTCCACCAGGCCCCCACTCATGTCTCCCACCACCCCCACCCCCCAGCAGTGCAGGGGCAGCCTCCACCAGGACCCCACTCATGTCCAACTCAAGTCTCCCACCACCCCCACCCCCTAGCTACCAGGAGCACCCTCCACCAGGCCCCCACTCATGCCTACCATCACCCCCACCCCCCAGCAGTGCAGGGGCAGCCTCCACCAGGCCCCCACTCATGTCTCCCACCACCCCCACCACCCAGCAGTGCAGGGGCACCCTCCACCAGGACCCCACTCATGTCTCCCATCACCCCCACCCCCCCAGCAGTGCAGGGGCAGCCTCCACCTGGCCCCCACTCATGTAGCCTATCACCCCCACCCCCCAGCAGTGCAGGGGTAGCCTCCACCAGGCCCCCACTCATGTCTACCACCACCCCCACCCCCCAGCATCCAGGGGCAGCCTCCACCAGGCCCCCACTCATGTCTCCCACCACCCCCACCCCCCAGCAGTGCAGGGGCACCCTCCACCAGGACCCCACTCATGTCTCCCATCACCCCCACCCCCCCAGCAGTGCAGGGGCAGCCTCCACCTGGCCCCCACTCATGTAGCCTATCACCCCCACCCCCCAGCAGTGCAGGGGTAGCCTCCACCAGGCCCCCACTCATGTCTACCACCACCCCCACCCCCCAGCATCCAGGGGCAGCCTCCACCAGGCCCCCACTCATGTCTCCCATCACCCCCACCCCCCAGCCACCAGGGGCAGCCTCCAGCAGGCCCCCACTCATGTCTCCCATCACCCCCACCCCCCAGCCACCAGGAGCACCCTCCACCAGGCCCCCACTCATGTCTCCCACCACCCCCACCCCCCAGCAGTGCAGGGGCACCCTCCACCAGGTCCCCACTCATGTCTCCCACCACCCCCACCCCCCAGCAGTGCAGGGGCACCCTCCACCAGGACCCCACTCATGTCCAACTCACGTCGCCCCCCACCCCAGCCCCCAGCCACAAGGGGCAGCCTCCACCAGGCCCCCACTCATGTCTCCCACCACCCCCACCCCCCAGCAGTGCAGGGGCAGCCTCCACCAGGACCCCACTCATGTCTCCCACCACCCCCACCCCCCAGCAGTGCAGGGGCACCCTCCACCAGGCCCCCAACCATGTCTCCCACCACCCCCACCGCCCAGCCACCAGGGGCAGCCTCCAGCAGGCCCCCACTCATGTCTCCCACCACCCCCACCCCCCAGCAGTGCAGGAGCAGCCTCCACCAGGCCCCCACTCATGTCTCCCACCACCCCCTCCCCCCAGCAGTGCAGGGGCACCCTCCACCAGGCCCCCACTCATGTCTCCCACCACCCCCACCCCCAGCAGTGCAGGGGCACCCTCCACCAGGCCCCCACTCATGTCTACCATCACCCCCACCCCCCAGCAGTGCAGGGGCAGCCTCCACCAGGCCCGACTCATGTCTCTCACCACCCCCACCCCCCAGCAGTGCAGGGGCACCCTCCGCCAGGACCCCACTCATGTCTCCCATCACCCCACCCCCCAGCATCCATGGGCACCCTCCACCAGGCCCCCACTCATGTCTCCCATCACCCCCACCCCCCAGCAGTGCAGGGGCAGCCTCCACCAGGACCCCACTCATGTCCAACTCATGTCTCCCATCACCCCCACCCACCAGCCACCAGGAGCACCCTCCACCAGGCCCCCACTCATGTCTCCCACCACCCCCACACCCCAGCAGTGCAGGGGCACCCTCCACCAGGCCCCCACTCATGTCTCCCATCACCCCCACCCCCCAGCAGTGCTGGGGCAGCCTCCGCCAGGACCCCACTCATGTCCAACTCATGTCTCCCATCACCCCCACCCCCCAGCCACCAGGGACACCCTCCACCAGTCCCCCACTCATGTCTCCCAACAACCCCACCCCCCAGCCACTAGGGGCAGCCTCCACCAGGCCCCCACTCATGTCTCCCACCACCCCCACCCCCCAGCAGTGCAGGGGTAGCCTCCACCAGGCCCCCACTCATGTCTCCCACCACCCCCACCCCCCAGCAGTGCAGGGGCACCCTCCACCAGGACCCCACTCATGTCTCCCATCACCCCCACCCCCCAGCAGTGCAGGGGCAGCCTCCACCAGGACCCCACTCATGTCCAACTCAAGTCTCCCACCACCCCCACCCCCTAGCTACCAGGAGCACCCTCCACCAGGCCCCCACTCATGCCTACCATCACCCCACCCCCCAGCAGTGCAGGGGTAGCCTCCACCAGGCCCCCACTCATGTCTCCCACCACCCCCACCCCCCAGCAGTGCAGGGGCACCCTCCACCAGGACCCCACTCATGTCTCCCATCACCCCCACCCCCCAGCAGTGCAGGGGCAGCCTCCACCAGGACCCCACGCATGTCTCCAACCACCCCCACCCCCCAGCAGTGCAGGGGCACCCTCCACCAGGCCCCCACTCATGTCTACCATCACCCCCACCCCCCAGCAGTGCAGGGGCAGCCTCCACAAGGCCCCCACTCATGTCTCCCACCACCCCCACCCCCAGCAGTGCAGGGGCACCCTCCACCAGGACCCCGCTCATGTCTCCCATCACCCCCACCCCCCAGCAGTGCAGGGGCAGCCTCCACCAGGACCCCACTCATGTCTCCCACCACCCCCACCCCCAGCAGTGCAGGGGCACCCTCCACCAGGCCCCCACTCATTTCTCCCATCACTCCCACCCCCCAGCAGTGCAGGCGTACCCTCCACCAGGACCCCACTCATGTCTACCATCACCCCCACCCTCCAGCATCCACGGGCACCCTCCACCAGGCCCCCATTCATGTCTCCCACCACCCCCACCCCCCACTAGTGCAGGGGCAGCCTCCACCAGGCCCCAACTCATGTCCCCTATCACCCCCACCCCCCCCAGCAGTGCAGGGGCAGCCTCCACCTGGCCCCCACTCATGTAGCCTATCACCCCCACCCCCCAGCAGTGCAGGGGTAGCCTGCACCAGGCCCCCACTCATGTCTACCACCACCCCCACCCCCCAGCATCCAGGGGCAGCCTCCACCAGGCCCCCACTCATGTCTCCCACCACCCCCACCCCCCAGCAGTGCAGGGGTACCCTCCACCAGGCCCCCACTCATGTCTCCCATCACCCCCACCCCCCAGCCACCAGGGGCAGCCTCCAGCAGGCCCCCACTCATGTCTCCCATCACCCCCACCCCCCAGCCACCAGGAGCACCCTCCACCAGGCCCCCACTCATGTCTCCCACCACCCCCACCCCCCAGCAGTGCAGGGGCACCCTCCACCAGGCCCCCACTCATGTCTCCCACCACCCCCACCTCCCAGCAGTGCAGGGGCACCCTCCACCAGGACCCCACTCATGTCCAACTCACGTCGCCCCCCACCCCACCCCCCAGCCACAAGGGGCAGCCTCCACCAGGCCCCCACTCATGTCTCCCACCACCCCCACCCCCCAGCAGTGCAGGGGCAGCCTCCACCAGGACCCCACTCATTTCTCCCACCACCCCCACCCCCCAGCAGTGCAGGGGCACCCTCCACCAGGCCCCCAACCATGTCTCCCACCACCCCCACCCCCCAGCCACCAGGGGCAGCCTCCAGCAGGCCCCCACTCATGTCTCCCATCACCCCACCCCCCAGCATCCAGGGGCACCCTCCACCAGGCCCCCACTCATGTCTCCCATCACCCCCACCCCCCAGCAGTGCAGACGCAGCCTCCACCAGGACCCCACTCATGTCCAACTCATTTCTCCCATCACCCCCACCCCCCAGCCACCAGGAGCACCCTCCACCAGGCCCCCACTCATGTATCCCACCACCCCCACATCCCAGCAGTGCAGGGTCACCTTCCACCAGGCCCCCACTCATGTCTCCCATCACCCCCACCCCCCAGCAGTGCTGGGGCAGCCTCCGCCAGGACCCCACTCATGTCCAACTCATGTCTCCCATCACCCCCACCCCCCAGCCACCAGGGGCACCCTCCACCAGTCCCCCACTCATGTCTCCCAACAACCCCACCCCCCAGCCACTAGGGGCAGCCTCCACCAGGCCCCCACTCATGTCTCCCACCACCCCCACCCCCCAGCAGTGCAGGTGCACCCTCCACCAGGACCTCACTCATGTCTCCCATCACCCCCACCCCCCAGCAGTGCAGGGGCAGCCTCCACCAGGACCCCACTCATGTCCCACTCATGTCTCCCACCACCCCCACCCCCCAGCCACCAGGGGCAGCCTCCACCAGGCCCCCACTCATGTCTACCATCACCCCACCCCCCAGCAGTGCAGGGGTAGCCTCCACCAGGCCCCCACTCATGTCTCCCACCACCCCCACCCCCCAGCAGTGCAGGTGCACCCTCCACCAGGACCTCACTCATGTCTCCCATCACCCCCACCCCCCAGCAGTGCAGGGGCAGCCTCCACCAGGACCCCACTCATGTCCAACTCATGTCTCCCATCACCCCCACCCCCCAGCCACCAGGAGCACCCTCCACCAGGCCCCCACTCATGTCTCCCACCACCCCCACACCCCAGCAGTGCAGGGGCACCTTCCACCAGGCCCCCACTCATGTCTCCCATCACCCCCACCCCCCAGCAGTGCTGGGGCAGCCTCCGCCAGGACCCCACTCATGTCCAACTCATGTCTCCCATCACCCCCACCCCCCAGCCACCAGGGGCACCCTCCACCAGTCCCCCACTCATGTCTCCCAACAACCCCACCCCCCAGCCACTAGGGGCAGCCTCCACCAGGCCCCCACTCATGTCTCCCACCACCCCCACCCCCCAGCAGTGCAGGTGCACCCTCCACCAGGACCTCACTCATGTCTCCCATCACCCCCACCCCCCAGCAGTGCAGGGGCAGCCTCCACCAGGACCCCACTCATGTCCCACTCATGTCTCCCACCACCCCCACAACCCAGCCACCAGGGGCAGCCTCCACCAGGCCCCCACTCATGTCTACCATCACCCCACCCCCCAGCAGTGCAGGGGTAGCCTCCACCAGGCCCCCACTCATGTCTCCCACCACCCCCACCCCCCAGCAGTGCAGGGGCACCCTCCACCAGGACCCCACTCATGTCTCCCATCACCCCCACCCCCCAGCAGTGCAGGGGCAGCCTCCACCAGGACCCCTCTCATGTCCAACTCAAGTCTCCCACCACCCCCACCCCCTAGCTACCAGGAGCACCCTCCACCAGGCCCCCACTCATGCCTACCATCACCCCCACCACCCAGCAGTGCAGGGGCAGCCTCCACCAGGCCCCCACTCATGTCTCCCACCACCCCCACCCCCCAGCAGTGCAGGGGCAGCCTCCACAAGGCCCCCACTCATGTCTCCCACCACCCCCACCCCCAGCAGTGCAGGGGCACCCTCCACCAGGACCCCGCTCATGTCTCCCATCACCCCCACCCCCCAGCAGTGCAGGGGCAGCCTCCACCAGGACCCCACTCATGTCTCCCACCACCCCCACCCCCAGCAGTGCAGGGGCACCCTCCACCAGGCCCCCACTCATTTCTCCCATCACTCCCACCCCCCAGCAGTGCAGGCGTACCCTCCACCAGGACCCCACTCATGTCTACCATCACCCCCACCCTCCAGCATCCACGGGCACCCTCCACCAGGCCCCCATTCATGTCTCCCACCACCCCCACCCCCCACTAGTGCAGGGGCAGCCTCCACCAGGCCCCAACTCATGTCCCCTATCACCCCCACCCCCCCCAGCAGTGCAGGGGCAGCCTCCACCTGGCCCCCACTCATGTAGCCTATCACCCCCACCCCCCAGCAGTGCAGGGGTAGCCTGCACCAGGCCCCCACTCATGTCTACCACCACCCCCACCCCCCAGCATCCAGGGGCAGCCTCCACCAGGCCCCCACTCATGTCTCCCACCACCCCCACCCCCCAGCAGTGCAGGGGTACCCTCCACCAGGCCCCCACTCATGTCTCCCATCACCCCCACCCCCCAGCCACCAGGGGCAGCCTCCAGCAGGCCCCCACTCATGTCTCCCATCACCCCCACCCCCCAGCCACCAGGAGCACCCTCCACCAGGCCCCCACTCATGTCTCCCACCACCCCCACCCCCCAGCAGTGCAGGGGCACCCTCCACCAGGCCCCCACTCATGTCTCCCACCACCCCCACCTCCCAGCAGTGCAGGGGCACCCTCCACCAGGACCCCACTCATGTCCAACTCACGTCGCCCCCCACCCCACCCCCCAGCCACAAGGGGCAGCCTCCACCAGGCCCCCACTCATGTCTCCCACCACCCCCACCCCCCAGCAGTGCAGGGGCAGCCTCCACCAGGACCCCACTCATTTCTCCCACCACCCCCACCCCCCAGCAGTGCAGGGGCACCCTCCACCAGGCCCCCAACCATGTCTCCCACCACCCCCACCCCCCAGCCACCAGGGGCAGCCTCCAGCAGGCCCCCACTCATGTCTCCCATCACCCCACCCCCCAGCATCCAGGGGCACCCTCCACCAGGCCCCCACTCATGTCTCCCATCACCCCCACCCCCCAGCAGTGCAGACGCAGCCTCCACCAGGACCCCACTCATGTCCAACTCATTTCTCCCATCACCCCCACCCCCCAGCCACCAGGAGCACCCTCCACCAGGCCCCCACTCATGTATCCCACCACCCCCACATCCCAGCAGTGCAGGGTCACCTTCCACCAGGCCCCCACTCATGTCTCCCATCACCCCCACCCCCCAGCAGTGCTGGGGCAGCCTCCGCCAGGACCCCACTCATGTCCAACTCATGTCTCCCATCACCCCCACCCCCCAGCCACCAGGGGCACCCTCCACCAGTCCCCCACTCATGTCTCCCAACAACCCCACCCCCCAGCCACTAGGGGCAGCCTCCACCAGGCCCCCACTCATGTCTCCCACCACCCCCACCCCCCAGCAGTGCAGGTGCACCCTCCACCAGGACCTCACTCATGTCTCCCATCACCCCCACCCCCCAGCAGTGCAGGGGCAGCCTCCACCAGGACCCCACTCATGTCCCACTCATGTCTCCCACCACCCCCACCCCCCAGCCACCAGGGGCAGCCTCCACCAGGCCCCCACTCATGTCTACCATCACCCCACCCCCCAGCAGTGCAGGGGTAGCCTCCACCAGGCCCCCACTCATGTCTCCCACCACCCCCACCCCCCAGCAGTGCAGGTGCACCCTCCACCAGGACCTCACTCATGTCTCCCATCACCCCCACCCCCCAGCAGTGCAGGGGCAGCCTCCACCAGGACCCCACTCATGTCCAACTCATGTCTCCCATCACCCCCACCCCCCAGCCACCAGGAGCACCCTCCACCAGGCCCCCACTCATGTCTCCCACCACCCCCACACCCCAGCAGTGCAGGGGCACCTTCCACCAGGCCCCCACTCATGTCTCCCATCACCCCCACCCCCCAGCAGTGCTGGGGCAGCCTCCGCCAGGACCCCACTCATGTCCAACTCATGTCTCCCATCACCCCCACCCCCCAGCCACCAGGGGCACCCTCCACCAGTCCCCCACTCATGTCTCCCAACAACCCCACCCCCCAGCCACTAGGGGCAGCCTCCACCAGGCCCCCACTCATGTCTCCCACCACCCCCACCCCCCAGCAGTGCAGGTGCACCCTCCACCAGGACCTCACTCATGTCTCCCATCACCCCCACCCCCCAGCAGTGCAGGGGCAGCCTCCACCAGGACCCCACTCATGTCCCACTCATGTCTCCCACCACCCCCACCCCCCAGCCACCAGGGGCAGCCTCCACCAGGCCCCCACTCATGTCTACCATCACCCCACCCCCCAGCAGTGCAGGGGTAGCCTCCACCAGGCCCCCACTCATGTCTCCCACCACCCCCACCCCCCAGCAGTGCAGGGGCACCCTCCACCAGGACCCCACTCATGTCTCCCATCACCCCCACCCCCCAGCAGTGCAGGGGCAGCCTCCACCAGGACCCCTCTCATGTCCAACTCAAGTCTCCCACCACCCCCACCCCCTAGCTACCAGGAGCACCCTCCACCAGGCCCCCACTCATGCCTACCATCACCCCCACCACCCAGCAGTGCAGGGGCAGCCTCCACCAGGCCCCCACTCATGTCTCCCACCACCCCCACCCCCCAGCAGTGCAGGGGCACCCTCCACCAGGACCCCACTCATGTCTCCCATCACCCCCACCCCCCAGCAGTGCAGGGGCAGCCTCCACCAGGACCCCACTCATGTCCAACTCATGTCTCCCATCACCCCCACCCCCCAGCCACCAGGAGCACCCTCCACCAGGCCCCCACTCATGTCTCCCACCACCCCCACACCCCAGCAGTGCAGGGGCACCTTCCACCAGGCCCCCACTCATGTCTCCCATCACCCCCACCCCCCAGCAGTGCTGGGGCAGCCTCCGCCAGGACCCCACTCATGTCCAACTCATGTCTCCCATCACCCCCACCCCCCAGCCACCAGGGGCACCCTCCACCAGTCCCCCACTCATGTCTCCCAACAACCCCACCCCCCAGCCACTAGGGGCAGCCTCCACCAGGCCCCCACTCATGTCTCCCACCACCCCCACCCCCCAGCAGTGCAGGTGCACCCTCCACCAGGACCTCACTCATGTCTCCCATCACCCCCACCCCCCAGCAGTGCAGGGGCAGCCTCCACCAGGACCCCACTCATGTCCCACTCATGTCTCCCACCACCCCCACCCCCCAGCCACCAGGGGCAGCCTCCACCAGGCCCCCACTCATGTCTACCATCACCCCACCCCCCAGCAGTGCAGGGGTAGCCTCCACCAGGCCCCCACTCATGTCTCCCACCACCCCCACCCCCCAGCAGTGCAGGGGCACCCTCCACCAGGACCCCACTCATGTCTCCCATCACCCCCACCCCCCAGCAGTGCAGGGGCAGCCTCCACCAGGACCCCACTCATGTCCAACTCAAGTCTCCCACCACCCCCACCCCCTAGCTACCAGGAGCACCCTCCACCAGGCCCCCACTCATGCCTACCATCACCCCCACCACCCAGCAGTGCAGGGGCAGCCTCCACCAGGCCCCCACTCATGTCTCCCACCACCCCCACCCCCCAGCAGTGCAGGGGCACCCTCCACCAGGACCCCACTCATGTCTCCCATCACCCCCACCCCCCAGCAGTGCAGGGGCAGCCTCCACCAGGACCCCACTCATGTCTCCCACCACCCCCACCCCCCAGCAGTGCAGGGGCACCCTCCACCAGGCCCCCACTCATGTCTACCATCACCCCCACCCCCCAGCAGTGCAGGGGCAGCCTCCACCAGGCCCCCACTCATGTCTCCCATCACCCCCACCCCCCAGCAGTGCTGGGGCAGCCTCCGCCAGGACCCCACTCATGTCCAACTCATGTCTCCCATCACCCCCACCCCCCAGCCACCAGGGGCACCCTCCACCAGTCCCCCACTCATGTCTCCCAACAACCCCACCCCCCAGCCACTAGGGGCAGCCTCCACCAGGCCCCCACTCATGTCTCCCACCACCCCCACCCCCCAGCAGTGCAGGTGCACCCTCCACCAGGACCTCACTCATGTCTCCCATCACCCCCACCCCCCAGCAGTGCAGGGGCAGCCTCCACCAGGACCCCACTCATGTCCCACTCATGTCTCCCACCACCCCCACCCCCCAGCCACCAGGGGCAGCCTCCACCAGGCCCCCACTCATGTCTACCATCACCCCACCCCCCAGCAGTGCAGGGGTAGCCTCCACCAGGCCCCCACTCATGTCTCCCACCACCCCCACCCCCCAGCAGTGCAGGGGCACCCTCCACCAGGACCCCACTCATGTCTCCCATCACCCCCACCCCCCAGCAGTGCAGGGGCAGCCTCCACCAGGACCCCTCTCATGTCCAACTCAAGTCTCCCACCACCCCCACCCCCTAGCTACCAGGAGCACCCTCCACCAGGCCCCCACTCATGCCTACCATCACCCCCACCACCCAGCAGTGCAGGGGCAGCCTCCACCAGGCCCCCACTCATGTCTCCCACCACCCCCACCCCCCAGCAGTGCAGGGGCACCCTCCACCAGGACCCCACTCATGTCTCCCATCACCCCCACCCCCCAGCAGTGCAGGGGCAGCCTCCACCAGGACCCCACTCATGTCCAACTCATGTCTCCCATCACCCCCACCCCCCAGCCACCAGGAGCACCCTCCACCAGGCCCCCACTCATGTCTCCCACCACCCCCACACCCCAGCAGTGCAGGGGCACCTTCCACCAGGCCCCCACTCATGTCTCCCATCACCCCCACCCCCCAGCAGTGCTGGGGCAGCCTCCGCCAGGACCCCACTCATGTCCAACTCATGTCTCCCATCACCCCCACCCCCCAGCCACCAGGGGCACCCTCCACCAGTCCCCCACTCATGTCTCCCAACAACCCCACCCCCCAGCCACTAGGGGCAGCCTCCACCAGGCCCCCACTCATGTCTCCCACCACCCCCACCCCCCAGCAGTGCAGGTGCACCCTCCACCAGGACCTCACTCATGTCTCCCATCACCCCCACCCCCCAGCAGTGCAGGGGCAGCCTCCACCAGGACCCCACTCATGTCCCACTCATGTCTCCCACCACCCCCACCCCCCAGCCACCAGGGGCAGCCTCCACCAGGCCCCCACTCATGTCTACCATCACCCCACCCCCCAGCAGTGCAGGGGTAGCCTCCACCAGGCCCCCACTCATGTCTCCCACCACCCCCACCCCCCAGCAGTGCAGGGGCACCCTCCACCAGGACCCCACTCATGTCTCCCATCACCCCCACCCCCCAGCAGTGCAGGGGCAGCCTCCACCAGGACCCCACTCATGTCCAACTCAAGTCTCCCACCACCCCCACCCCCTAGCTACCAGGAGCACCCTCCACCAGGCCCCCACTCATGCCTACCATCACCCCCACCACCCAGCAGTGCAGGTGCACCCTCCACCAGGACCTCACTCATGTCTCCCATCACCCCCACCCCCCAGCAGTGCAGGGGCAGCCTCCACCAGGACCCCACTCATGTCCCACTCATGTCTCCCACCACCCCCACCCCCCAGCCACCAGGGGCAGCCTCCACCAGGCCCCCACTCATGTCTACCATCACCCCACCCCCCAGCAGTGCAGGGGAAGCCTCCACCAGGCCCCCACTCATGTCTCCCACCACCCCCACCCCCCAGCAGTGCAGGGGCACCCTCCACCAGGACCCCACTCATGTCTCCCATCACCCCCACCCCCCAGCAGTGCAGGGGCAGCCTCCACCAGGACCCCACTCATGTCCAACTCAAGTCTCCCACCACCCCCACCCCCTAGCTACCAGGAGCACCCTCCACCAGGCCCCCACTCATGCCTACCATCACCCCCACCACCCAGCAGTGCAGGGGCAGCCTCCACCAGGCCCCCACTCATGTCTCCCACAACCCCCACCCCCCAGCAGTGCAGGGGCACCCTCCACCAGGACCCCACTCATGTCTCCCATCACCCCCACCCCCCAGCAGTGCAGGGGCAGCCTCCACCAGGACCCCACTCATGTCTCCCACCACCCCCACCCCCCAGCAGTGCAGGGGCACCCTCCACCAGGCCCCCACTCATGTCTACCATCACCCCCACCCCCCAGCAGTGCAGGGGCAGCCTCCACCAGGCCCCCACTCATGTCTCCCACCACCCCCACCCCCAGCAGTGCAGGGGCACCCTCCACCAGGACCCCGCTCATGTCTCCCATCACCCCACCCCCCAGCAGTGCAGGGGCAGCCTCCACCAGGACCCCACTCATGTCCAACTCATGTCTCCCATCACCCCTACCCCCCAGCCACCAGGGGCACCCTCCACCAGGCCCCCACTCATGTCTCCCACCACCCCCACCCCCAGCCACCAGGGGCAGCCTCCACCAGGCCCCCACTCATGTCTCCCACCACCCCCACCCCCTAGCAGTGCAGAGGCACCCTCCACCAGGACCCCACTCATGTCTCCCATCACCCCCACCCCCCAGCAGTGCAGGGGCAGCCTCCACCAGGACCCCACTCATGTCCAACTCATGTCTCCCTGCACCCCCACCCCCCAGCCACCAGGGGCACCCTCCACCAGGCCCCCACTCATGTCTCACACCACTCCCACCCCCCAGCAGTGCAGGGGCACCCTCCACCAGGCCCCCACTCATGTCTCCCACCACCCCCACCCCCAGCAGTGCAGGGGCAGCCTCCACCAGGCCCCCAACCATGTCTCCCACCACCCCCACCCCCCACCCACCAGGGGCAACCTCCACCAGGCCCCCACTCATGTCTCCCATCACTCCCACCCCCCAGCAGTGCAGGGGCACCCTCCACCAGGACCACACTCATGTCTACCACCACCCCCACCCCCCAGCATCCAGGGGCAGCCTCCACCAGGCCCCCACTCATGTCTCCCACCACCCCCACCCCCCAGCAGTGCAGGGGTAGCCTCCACCAGGCCCCCACTCATGTCTACCACCACCCCCACCCCCCAGCATCCAGGGGCAGCCTCCACCAGGCCCCCACTCATGTCTCCCACCACCCCCACCCCCCAGCAGTGCAGGGGTACCCTCCACCAGGCCCCCACTCATGTCTCCCATCACCCCCACCCCCCAGCCACCAGGGGCAGCCTCCAGCAGGCCCCCACTCATGTCTCCCATCACCCCCACCCCCCAGCCACCAGGAGCACCCTCCACCAGGCCCCCACTCATGTCTCCCACCACCCCCACCCCCCAGCAGTGCAGGGGCACCCTCCACCAGGCCCCCACTCATGTCTCCCACCACCCCCACCCCCCAGCAGTGCAGGGGCACCCTCCACCAGGACCCCACTCATGTCCAACTCACGTCGCCCCCCACCCCACCCCCCAGCCACAAGGGGCAGCCTCCACCAGGCCCCCACTCATGTCTCCCACCACCCCCACCCCCCAGCAGTGCAGGGGCAGCCTCCACCAGGACCCCACTCATTTCTCCCACCACCCCCACCCCCCAGCAGTGCAGGGGCACCCTCCACCAGGCCCCCAACCATGTCTCCCACCACCCCCACCCCCCAGCCACCAGGGGCAGCCTCCAGCAGGCCCCCACTCATGTTTCCCACCACCCCCACCCCCCAGCAGTGCAGGGGCAGCCTCCACCAGGCCCCCACTCATGTCTCCCACCACCCCCACCCCCCAGCAGTGCAGGGGCACCCTCCACCAGGCCCCCACTCATGTCTCCCACCACCCCCACCCCCCAGCAGTGCAGGGGCACCCTCCACCAGGCCCCCACTCATGTCTACCATCACCCCCACCCCCCAGCAGTGCAGGGGCAGCCTCCACCAGGCCCGACTCATGTCTCTCACCACCCCCACCCCCCAGCAGTGCAGGGGCACCCTCAGCCAGGACCCCACTCATGTCTCCCATCACCCCACCCCCCAGCATCCAGGGGCACCCTCCACCAGGCCCCCACTCATGTCTCCCATCACCCCCACCCCCCAGCAGTGCAGACGCAGCCTCCACCAGGACCCCACTCATGTCCAACTCATTTCTCCCATCACCCCCACCCCCCAGCCACCAGGAGCACCCTCCACCAGGCCCCCACTCATGTATCCCACCACCCCCACATCCCAGCAGTGCAGGGTCACCTTCCACCAGGTCCCCACTCATGTCTCCCATCACCCCCACCCCCCAGCAGTGCTGGGGCAGCCTCCGCCAGGACCCCACTCATGTCCAACTCATGTCTCCCATCACCCCCACCCCCCAGCCACCAGGGGCACCCTCCACCAGTCCCCCACTCATGTCTCCCAACAACCCCACCCCCCAGCCACTAGGGGCAGCCTCCACCAGGCCCCCACTCATGTCTCCCACCACCCCCACCCCCCAGCAGTGCAGGTGCACCCTCCACCAGGACCTCACTCATGTCTCCCATCACCCCCACCCCCCAGCAGTGCAGGGGCAGCCTCCACCAGGACCCCACTCATGTCCCACTCATGTCTCCCACCACCCCCACCCCCCAGCCACCAGGGGCAGCCTCCACCAGGCCCCCACTCATGTCTACCATCACCCCACCCCCCAGCAGTGCAGGGGTAGCCTCCACCAGGCCCCCACTCATGTCTCCCACCACCCCCACCCCCCAGCAGTGCAGGGGCACCCTCCACCAGGACCCCACTCATGTCTCCCATCACCCCCACCCCCCAGCAGTGCAGGGGCAGCCTCCACCAGGACCCCTCTCATGTCCAACTCAAGTCTCCCACCACCCCCACCCCCTAGCTACCAGGAGCACCCTCCACCAGGCCCCCACTCATGCCTACCATCACCCCCACCACCCAGCAGTGCAGGGGCAGCCTCCACCAGGCCCCCACTCATGTCTCCCACCACCCCCACCCCCCAGCAGTGCAGGGGCACCCTCCACCAGGACCCCACTCATGTCTCCCATCACCCCCACCCCCCAGCAGTGCAGGGGCAGCCTCCACCAGGACCCCACTCATGTCCAACTCATGTCTCCCATCACCCCCACCCCCCAGCCACCAGGAGCACCCTCCACCAGGCCCCCACTCATGTCTCCCACCACCCCCACACCCCAGCAGTGCAGGGGCACCTTCCACCAGGCCCCCACTCATGTCTCCCATCACCCCCACCCCCCAGCAGTGCTGGGGCAGCCTCCGCCAGGACCCCACTCATGTCCAACTCATGTCTCCCATCACCCCCACCCCCCAGCCACCAGGGGCACCCTCCACCAGTCCCCCACTCATGTCTCCCAACAACCCCACCCCCCAGCCACTAGGGGCAGCCTCCACCAGGCCCCCACTCATGTCTCCCACCACCCCCACCCCCCAGCAGTGCAGGTGCACCCTCCACCAGGACCTCACTCATGTCTCCCATCACCCCCACCCCCCAGCAGTGCAGGGGCAGCCTCCACCAGGACCCCACTCATGTCCCACTCATGTCTCCCACCACCCCCACCCCCCAGCCACCAGGGGCAGCCTCCACCAGGCCCCCACTCATGTCTACCATCACCCCACCCCCCAGCAGTGCAGGGGTAGCCTCCACCAGGCCCCCACTCATGTCTCCCACCACCCCCACCCCCCAGCAGTGCAGGGGCACCCTCCACCAGGACCCCACTCATGTCTCCCATCACCCCCACCCCCCAGCAGTGCAGGGGCAGCCTCCACCAGGACCCCACTCATGTCCAACTCAAGTCTCCCACCACCCCCACCCCCTAGCTACCAGGAGCACCCTCCACCAGGCCCCCACTCATGCCTACCATCACCCCCACCACCCAGCAGTGCAGGGGCAGCCTCCACCAGGCCCCCACTCATGTCTCCCACCACCCCCACCCCCCAGCAGTGCAGGGGCACCCTCCACCAGGACCCCACTCATGTCTCCCATCACCCCCACCCCCCAGCAGTGCAGGGGCAGCCTCCACCAGGACCCCACTCATGTCTCCCACCACCCCCACCCCCCAGCAGTGCAGGGGCACCCTCCACCAGGCCCCCACTCATGTCTACCATCACCCCCACCCCCCAGCAGTGCAGGGGCAGCCTCCACCAGGCCCCCACTCATGTCTCCCATCACCCCCACCCCCCAGCAGTGCTGGGGCAGCCTCCGCCAGGACCCCACTCATGTCCAACTCATGTCTCCCATCACCCCCACCCCCCAGCCACCAGGGGCACCCTCCACCAGTCCCCCACTCATGTCTCCCAACAACCCCACCCCCCAGCCACTAGGGGCAGCCTCCACCAGGCCCCCACTCATGTCTCCCACCACCCCCACCCCCCAGCAGTGCAGGTGCACCCTCCACCAGGACCTCACTCATGTCTCCCATCACCCCCACCCCCCAGCAGTGCAGGGGCAGCCTCCACCAGGACCCCACTCATGTCCCACTCATGTCTCCCACCACCCCCACCCCCCAGCCACCAGGGGCAGCCTCCACCAGGCCCCCACTCATGTCTACCATCACCCCACCCCCCAGCAGTGCAGGGGTAGCCTCCACCAGGCCCCCACTCATGTCTCCCACCACCCCCACCCCCCAGCAGTGCAGGGGCACCCTCCACCAGGACCCCACTCATGTCTCCCATCACCCCCACCCCCCAGCAGTGCAGGGGCAGCCTCCACCAGGACCCCTCTCATGTCCAACTCAAGTCTCCCACCACCCCCACCCCCTAGCTACCAGGAGCACCCTCCACCAGGCCCCCACTCATGCCTACCATCACCCCCACCACCCAGCAGTGCAGGGGCAGCCTCCACCAGGCCCCCACTCATGTCTCCCACCACCCCCACCCCCCAGCAATGCAGGGGCACCCTCCACCAGGACCCCACTCATGTCTCCCATCACCCCCACCCCCCAGCAGTGCAGGGGCAGCCTCCACCAGGACCCCACTCATGTCCAACTCATTTCTCCCATCACCCCCACCCCCCAGCCACCAGGAGCACCCTCCACCAGGCCCCCACTCATGTCTCCCACCACCCCCACACCCCAGCAGTGCAGGGGCACCTTCCACCAGGCCCCCACTCATGTCTCCCATCACCCCCACCCCCCAGCAGTGCTGGGGCAGCCTCCGCCAGGACCCCACTCATGTCCAACTCATGTCTCCCATCACCCCCACCCCCCAGCCACCAGGGGCACCCTCCACCAGTCCCCCACTCATGTCTCCCAACAACCCCACCCCCCAGCCACTAGGGGCAGCCTCCACCAGGCCCCCACTCATGTCTCCCACCACCCCCACCCCCCAGCAGTGCAGGTGCACCCTCCACCAGGACCTCACTCATGTCTCCCATCACCCCCACCCCCCAGCAGTGCAGGGGCAGCCTCCACCAGGACCCCACTCATGTCCCACTCATGTCTCCCACCACCCCCACCCCCCAGCCACCAGGGGCAGCCTCCACCAGGCCCCCACTCATGTCTACCATCACCCCACCCCCCAGCAGTGCAGGGGCACCCTCCACCAGGACCCCACTCATGTCTCCCATCACCCCCACCCCCCAGCAGTGCAGGGGCAGCCTCCACCAGGACCCCACTCATGTCCAACTCAAGTCTCCCACCACCCCCACCCCCTAGCTACCAGGAGCACCCTCCACCAGGCCCCCACTCATGCCTACCATCACCCCCACCACCCAGCAGTGCAGGGGCAGCCTCCACCAGGCCCCCACTCATGTCTCCCACCACCCCCACCCCCCAGCAGTGCAGGGGCACCCTCCACCAGGACCCCACTCATGTCTCCCATCACCCCCACCCCCCAGCAGTGCAGGGGCAGCCTCCACCAGGACCCCACTCATGTCTCCCACCACCCCCACCCCCCAGCAGTGCAGGGGCACCCTCCACCAGGCCCCCACTCATGTCTACCATCACCCCCACCCCCCAGCAGTGCAGGGGCAGCCTCCACCAGGCCCCCACTCATGTCTCCCACCACCCCCACCCCCAGCAGTGCAGGGGCACCCTCCACCAGGACCCCGCTCATGTCTCCCATCACCCCACCCCCCAGCAGTGCAGGGGCAGCCTCCACCAGGACCCCACTCATGTCCAACTCATGTCTCCCATCACCCCTACCCCCCAGCCACCAGGGGCACCCTCCACCAGGCCCCCACTCATGTCTCCCACCACCCCCACCCCCAGCCACCAGGGGCAGCCTCCACCAGGCCCCCACTCATGTCTCCCACCACCCCCACCCCCCAGCAGTGCAGAGGCACCCTCCACGAGGACCCCACTCATGTCTCCCATCACCCCCACCCCCCAGCAGTGCAGGGGCAGCCTCCACCAGGACCCCACTCATGTCCAACTCATGTCTCCCTGCACCCCCACCCCCCAGCCACCAGGGGCACCCTCCACCAGGCCCCCACTCATGTCTCACACCACTCCCACCCCCCAGCAGTGCAGGGGCACCCTCCACCAGGCCCCCACTCATGTCTCCCACCACCCCCACCCCCAGCAGTGCAGGGGCAGCCTCCACCAGGACCCCACTCATGTCTCCCATCACCCCCACCCCCCAGCAGTGCAGGGGCAGCCTCCACCAGGCCCCCACTCATGTCTCCCATCACTCCCACCCCCCAGCAGTGCAGGGGCACCCTCCACCAGGACCACACTCATGTCTACCATCACCCCCACCCTCCAGCATCCACGGGCACCCTCCACCAGGCCCCCATTCATGTCTCCCACCACCCCCACCCCCCAGCAGTGCAGGGGCAGCCTCCACCAGGCCCCCACTCATGTCCCCTATCACCCCCACACCCCAGCAGTGCAGGGGCAACCTCCACCAGGCCCCCACTCATGTAGCCTATCACCACCACCCCCCAGCAGTGCAGGGGGAGCCTCCACCAGGCCCCCACTCATGTCTACCACCACCCCCACCCCCCAGCATCCAGGGGCAGCCTCCACCAGGCCCCCACTCATGTCTACCACCACCCCCACCCCCCAGCAGTGCAGGGGTACCCTCCACCAGGCCCCCACTCATGTCTCCCATCACCCCCACCCCCCAGCCACCAGGGGCAGCCTCCAGCAGGCCCCCACTCATGTCTCCCATCACCCCCACCCCCCAGCCACCAGGAGCACCCTCCACCAGGCCCCCACTCATGTCTCCCACCACCCCCACCCCCCAGCAGTGCAGGGGCACCCTCCACCAGGCCCCCACTCATGTCTCCCACCACCCCCACCCCCCAGCAGTGCAGGGGCACCCTCCACCAGGACCCCACTCATGTCCAACTCACGTCGCCCCCCACCCCACCCCCCAGCCACCAGGAGCACCCTCCACCAGGCCCCCACTCATGTCTCCCATCACCCCCACACCCCAGCAGTGCAGGGGCACCCTCCACCAGGCCCCCACTCATGTCTCCCACCACCCCCACCCCCCAGCAGTGCAGGGGCACCCTCCACCAGGCCCCCACTCATGTCTCCCACCACCCCCACCCACCAGCAGTGCAGGGGCACCCTCCACCAGGCTCCCACTCATGTCTACCATCACCCCCACCCCCCAGCAGTGCAGGGGCAGCCTCCACCAGGCCCCCACTCATGTCTACCACCACCCCCACCCCCAGCAGTGCAGCGGCACCCTCCACCAGGCCCCCAACCATGCCTCCCACCACCCCACCCCCCAGCCACCAGGGGCAGCCTCCACCAGGCCCCACTCATGTCTCCCACCACCCCCACCCCCCAGCAGTGCAGGGGCAGCCTCCACCAGGCCCCCACTCATGTCTACCACCACCCCCACCCCCAGCAGTGCAGCGGCACCCTCCACCAGGCCCCCACTCATGTCTACCACCACCCCCACCCCCCAGCAGTGCAGGGGCACCCTCCACCAGTCCCCCACTCATGTCTACCATCACCCCCAACCCCCAGCAGTGCAGGGGCAACCTCCACCAGGCCCCCACTCATGTCTCCCACCACCCCCACCCCCCAGCAGTGCAGGGGCACCCTCCACCAGGACCCCACTCCTGTCTCCCATCACCCCCAACCCCCATCATCCAGGGGCACCCTCCACCAGGCCCCCACTCATGTCTCCCATCACCCCCACCCCCCAGCAGTGCAGGGACAGCCTCCACCAGGACCCCACTCATGTCCAACTCATGTCGCCCATCACCCCCACCCCCCAGCCACCAGGGGCACCCTCCACCAGGCCCCCACTCATGTCTCCCACCACCCCCACCCCCAGCAGTGCAGGGGCAGCCTCCACCAGGCCCCCACACATGTCTCCCACCACCCCCACCACCCCAGCAGTGCAGGGGCACCCTCCACCAGGCCCCCACTCATGTTTCCCAACACCCCCACCCCCCAGCAGTCCAGGGGCACCCTCCACCAGGCCCCCACTCATGTCTACCATCACCCCCACCCCCCAGCAGTGCAGGGGCAGCCCCCACCAGGCCCCCACTCATGTCTCCCACCACCCCCACCTCCCAGCAGTGCAGGGGCACCCTGCACCAGGAAACCACTCATGTCTCCCATCACCCCCACCCCCCAGCAGTGCAGGGGCAGCCTCCACCATTACCCCACTCATGTGCAACTCATGTCTCCCACCACCCCACCCCCCAGCCACCAGGGGCACCCTCCACCAGGCCCCCACTCATGTCTCTCAACACCCCCACCCCAGCAGTGCAGGGGCACCCTCCACCAGGACCCCACTCATGTCTACCACCACCTCCACCCCCCAGCATCCAGGGGCACCCTCCACCAGGCCCCCACTCATGTCTCCCACCACCCCCACCCCCCAGCTGTGCAGGGGCAGCCTCCACCAGGCCCCCACTCATGTCTCCCACCACCCCCACCCCCCAAGAAGTGCAGGGGCACCCTCCACCAGGCCCCCACTCATGTCTCCCACCACCCCCACCCCCAGCAGTCCAGGGGCACCCTCCACCAGGCCCCCACTCATGTCTACCATCACCCCCACCCCCCAGCAGTGCAGGGGCAGCCCCCACCAGGCCCCCGCTCATGTCTCCCACCACCCCCACCCCCCAGCAGTGCAGGGGCACCCTCCACCAGGACCCCACTCATGTCTCCCATCACCCCCACCCCCCAGCAGTGCAGGGGCAGCCTCCACCAGGACCCCACTCATGTGCAACTCATGTCTCCCACCACCCCACCCCCCAGCCACCAGGGGCACCCTCCACCAGGCCCCCACTCATGTCTCTCAACACCCCCAACCCCAGCAGTGCAGGGGCACCCTCCACCAGGACCTACTCATGTCTACCACCACCCCCACCCCCCAGCATCCAGGGGCACCCTCTACCAGGCCCCCACTCATGTCTACCACCACCCCACCCCCCAGCAGTGCAGGGGCAGACTCCACCAGGCCCCCACTCATGTCCCCTATCACCCCCACCCCCCAGCAGTGCAGGAGCAGCCTCCACCAGGCCCCCACTCATGTCCCCTTTCACCCCCACCCCCCAGCAGTGCAGGGGCACCCTCCACCAGTCCCCACTCATGTCTACCATCACCCCCAACCCCCAGCAGTGCAGGGGCAACCTCCACCAGGCCCCCATTCATGTCTCCCACCACCCCCACCCCCCAGCAGTGCAGGGGCACCCTCCACCAGGACCCCACTCATGTCTCCCATCACCCCCACCTCCCATCATCCAGGGGCACCCTCCACCAGGCCCCCACTCATGTCTCCCATCACCCCCACCCCCCAGCAGTGCAGGGACAGCCTCCACCAGGAGCCCACTCATGTCCAACTCATGTCTCCCATCACCCCCACCCCCCAGCCACCAGGGGCACCCTCCACCAGGCCCCCACTCATGTCTCCCACCACCCCCACCCCCCAGCAGTGCAGGGGCAGCCTCCACCAGGCCCCCACTCATGTCCCCTATCACCCCCACCAGGCCCCCACTCATGTCCCCTATCACCCCCACCCCCCAGCAGTGCAGGAGCAGCCTCCACCAGGCCCCCACTCATGTCCCCTTTCACCCCCACCCCCCAGCAGTGCAGGGGCACCCTCCACCAGTCCCCACTCATGTCTACCATCACCCCCAACCCCCAGCAGTGCAGGGGCAACCTCCACCAGGCCCCCACTCATGTCTCCCACCACCCCCACCCCCCCAGCAGTGTAGGGGCACCCTCCACCAGGCCCCCACTCATGTCTCCCACCACCCCCACCCCCCAGCAGTCCAGGGGCACCCTCCACCAGGCCCCCACTCATGTCTACCATCACCCCCACCCCCCAGCAGTGGAGGGGCAGCCCCCACCAGGCCCCCACTCATGTCTCCCACCACCCCCACCCCCCAGCAGTGCAGGGGCACCCTCCACCAAGACCCCACTCATGTCTCCCATCACCCCCACCCCCCAGCAGTGCAGGGGCAGCCTCCACCAGGCCCCCACTCATGTCTCTCAACACCCCCAACCCCAGCAGTGCAGGGGCACCCTCCACCAGGACCCCACTCATGTCTACCACCACCCCCACCCCCCAGCATCCAGGGGCACCCTCCACCAGGCCCCCACTCATGTCTCCCACCACCCCCACCCCCCAGCAGTGCAGGGGCAGCCTCGACCAGGCCCCCACTCATGTCCCCTTTCACCCCCACCCCCCAGCAGTGCAGGGGCAGCCTCCACCAGGCCCCCACTCATGTCTCCCATCACCCCCCAGCAGTGCAGGGGCACCCTCCACCAGGCCCCCAATCATGTCTCCCAGCACCCCCACCCCCCAGCATCCAGGGGCACCCTCCACCAGGCCCCACTCATGTCTCCCACCACCCCCACCCCCCAGCCACCAGGGGCAGCCTCCACCAGGAGCCCACTCATGTCCAACTCATGTCTCCCTGCACCCCCACCCCCCAGCCGTGCGATTTGCATGGGTACGTGTATTCCTGGGGTGCGCGGGTAGTCTCCCATGAGATACCATCAGGGTACGTGTATTATGGGTCCGCGTGAACTTCCACACGCGATACCAGCAGGCTACGTGTTTTACAGGGTTCGCGGGAAGTTCCACACGCGATTGCCCTGAGTACGTGTATTTCGGGGTGCTCGTGAACTTCCACACGCGACTGGGCCTGTGAGAGTGGGGTACGTGTATTCCAGGGGTGGGCGGGAATATTTACTCACGACTGGGCCTGGGAGAGCGTGCTACGTGTATTCCTGGGGTGGGCGGGAAGATTCACACGTTCACCTACGACAAGCCGAAAAATAAATGGTCCAATCCTGAAACACGTACGCCAGCATGAAGCAGGCGTACGTCGACCCGCACAGCATAAATGTGCGCGCAAACAACAAACAAGCTCAGACGCCAGGATGAATATACCGTTCCTAGCAGCAGTGGCCGTGGGTTACCAAAGGAGGAGGAGGAGGATAGTGAGGGCCCGAATTTTCACTCCCTGAACCAGCCTTTTTGGGATGCCTGATGACCAAGTGTATGGGAGGTACATGTTTCCACCACACATAATACTGGACCTGGTCAGTGAGTGGGAGGATGACCTCACATCACCCACCCTGTGCTCCCAAGCACTCAGCCCCCTGGAGAAGGCCCTCAATGTACTGCACTTCTTGGCCACAGGATCATGTCAGCGGACAAGTGCCATAGTGGGTGGGGTGTCACAGGCCACGCAGTCACGCTGCCTACACCAGGTCTTGAACATCATCACTGCACGCCCATCAGTCCGTAGGCACATATACCTGCCCTGGACACCTGCAGAAAGGCAGGCTGCCACCCTCGATTTCTACGGTGTGGCACAATTCCCAAAAGTGCTAGGTGCCATTGACTGCACCCATGTGGCACTACGTCCCCCCCAGGGCATCTGGGCACATCTATAGGAACCGCAAGCACTGGCATTCCATCAACGTTCAGGTAGTATTTAATGCCAAGGGAATCATCACCTCAGTATATGCCAACTATCCAGGGTCCACCCACGACAGCTACATTTACCGAATGTCTACCCTAAGCCGGGACGTAGATGCTGGGCGGCATGACGATACATGGCTGCTTGGTGAGTATGAATGCCACTGCACATGCATGCATGTCAGATGCAGAGTTATGTCACTACCCCACTAATGATACCCATCACCTCCTCACCAGGGGACAGTGCCTACCCTCTGAGCACCCACATGATGACGCCAATTCGGAACCCCATCACTCCTCCAGAGGTAAGATACAACACAGCCCATATTGCAACCCGGGGTATAGTGGAGCGCACATTCGGAGTGCTCAAGTCACGCTTTCGCTCCCTTGACCGTTCTGGCGGGCAGCTGTTATATGCGCCCCCAGTAGTGTGCAGGATCATAGTGGCAGCATGTGTCCTGCGCAATGTTGCAACACGCCGGGGCCTGGCTGTGGACATGGTGGTGCCCCCACATCCCCAACCACATGCACGCCCGCTGCGCATGGGAGGGGAGAGGGCACGGGTGAGGCAGCCCATACGCAGCTGGTGGCTAATTACTTCACATAGAAATCACACCCCTGTGGAGTGCACACAGCCCTGGCACATACCATCTGATAAGCAATGATGACTCGACCTGACAATTATGACGAACAAAGGGACAGTCAACTGTCAGAACCATAGCAGCCTGAGATTGTTCATGTGGAAGTGTCACAATGTGTGCATCCCTACCTACACAAACACCACCAATGCAGTGTCATCAAAAGACACACTTCCATGCTGCAGAAATGAATACCCACTTGCAAAATACTACATGAAAACAGTGCCATGTCACCCAACCCCTCCCCGGCACGGCCACACAACACACCATGGCATGTCATGCAATGTGAGAGGAAACAAATTAATCCCCACAACATGCCCCAAGTGTCACCAGCTACAGTGTGCCTAATGGAAACATGGCCACACATGAAATGCTCACAGTAATGCAGGACCTACAACACACATTACCAAATACTTACCAAGAATACCAATCACCTACACAACCTCCAACCTACCTTAAACATGACATTACAGATTTAAAAATGTGCTAGCCTCACTACCTGATGATGCCAGCACTCCGAACACTTCCAAGTATACAGTGTTAGCGCCACGCAAGAGTGTAGGTGCACTGCTTACAACATGGACTCCAGTTCCAAGGTGGACCGCCTTGTGAAGACATGAGAAATGGACCTGCAAATTAGGAGGATGAGATGGATGCAGAGGCACATATCAATGTTGTAATATAATATATGCAGTGTACAATACAACAACAATATGCACTATGAATGTATACACAGTATTGACTACAGACTGCCCACACATCGAATGGGAGTCCAATGTGACCATGTACGTCAATGTCACTTGGGCACACCCTTTGCAAGCCCATGGAAACGGGAAGCAGGAGGGGTGTGTGTCACAAAAACCCAAGCATCTGAACCAAATTCATGACAAGGCTGCATGTGCCCAGCCACAATGCAGCGTATGCCCACGGGAGCCACACAACGCAACACACTGTCCCAAAAAAAAAAAATGTAAAAAAATCAAAAATGGCCATTAATGTGTGGATCTTGCAAAAAAAAACACCTCCATGGGCTCATGGCCTACACGGCTACCCTATTGTGGGAGAATCACTGCTGTCACTCTCCTCACCGTCTGCAGCTGCATCAGGAGGTGGTGGCACTATGGGAGGCAGCCCACGCAAAGCCCTAGTCTGCTCCTCCATGGCTGCAAGCATGCGGGTGTGGTAGGTCTCGTTCTGGAGGATAATTGTGCAGAGGTCCCCATGCAACAACTCACGGGATGCCCGGACATCCGCCCTAGTTGCCTGCATCTCAGCTGAGAGCGTACGTGTGAGACACTGTTCTGTCCTCTGTTTGTTGAAGCCTCAAGCTCAACAAGAGTCGTCCTGAGGTGAAGGAGTTCCACCCTTAGGGCTTCCCTGTGGCCCTGGGACTCTATGGAAATGGCTTCCTGCAGAGTTGCCAGTGCCGCCCGCCAGTCCCTGTCGGACGCCAACATGTCCTCCCTGTGTGACTGGCAGATGGAGTCTGTTGCCTGCTGTAGTCGCTCCATCAGCCTTTCAGGGGGGACAATGGAAGTGGCCACCCTATCCATGGCCTGAGCCATCATCTCTGATGATGCTGCCTGTTGGGTTGCCATACCGTATATGGATTGCTCCCATGCGGTATTGCCAGGTGGCTGACGGCCACCACGTCGGCGGGCACCCCACCTGTCTGGGGCAAGGCGAACTGCACCTTGCTGTGCCGGCACTGCCTGAGGCTGCAGGACTGCATTCCCCCTCTGATCTGCTGGCCCAGGAACAGGATCAGATGTCGCGGAGTGTGACCCTGCATCCGTAACCACCAAAGGCGTACCTGCCAAATGGACATCCCCATTGAGGGTTCTAACCCTGGTGCAGGTGGGTCGGACAGAACAGAATCCCTCCCAGGAACACTCACCTGCGACGGCACATAGGTCTTATCATCCGAATCGACACCTGACTACAGCTCGGGGGAGGTGCAGCCAGAGACACCCCTTGAGAGCACGACCTGCAGCAGTTGTGGGTTCTCACCCACCACCACACCACGTCCCTCACTGGTGGTCGGTCGGCCCTCAGACCCCTCCTGGGTCTGCACCATCTCCACAACCTCAGCAGTATCAAGTGCGTCATCCCCTGCAAAGACATAAAAGAAAACAAATGGAAACAGGCATTAGCACTATGGCACACAATTAGGGCTGAGGGGCTACAGAAACAGTACTTGATTGACACATGTCCCACATGACTAAAACCCTCCCATGCATGCACTGTCACTGCGTGTGAAGGGTAGGCAGATGGCACACATTGATGACACCAAGATGGAAGATGAACACATTTGCTGCATGCTGCCTAGCAGTGGCATCACACATTGGCCAGTGATTGGCAGGTCAAATACACATGCCATCACACAGATGGCATGTACTCTAGCCATAAAGTGAAGAGGGAGAGGAGGGCACCAATTGTTCATTCAGTCCAGTTTGCTCATGAAATTGATTTTTACATTGAAATGGTTCAAATGTTTAACCTGGAGCTGCCAGTCCAAAATGGTCTTATAGCACAGGGACATGTCTAAACAAATCATGTCCAGGAAACAAAGCCAGTCCACTGTACCATAGCCATGTCAGACATGTGACAATAGGACTGAGAAATTCCAAGTAAAAGTGGTGGTATGCAAACAATCTGCCTGAATAAACAGAGGTAAATAAGCAACAATGTTGTGGCAAGATGACACTCCAAGGGCAACTGGCGTGGTGTTCGGCTGGATGTCTAATGTTGGCAGAAGGGATGCTGCTATACCCAAATGCTGGTGCGCAGAATGTATAGGATGAGGCACATGGGTGACCCAAACCACTCATGCACACACACCATCACCTGGCACCCAAACAGAAGCCCTCCCACACACACCATGCACATGGATGACACACACATGCATGTGCACTCACCGGACAATGCCTCGTAATCTGCCAGTTCTCCCACGCCTTGGATCTGTTCCTCCGTGACGTAGGTCCCAGCAACCCGCTCATGTGGAGTGAGTTCTATGTCCTCTGCTGGAGACCCACCTCCAGTCACTAGAGTTGCGGCATGACTTGAGGCCAGCTTATTCTTTGCCCTGCGCTTCAGGTCATTCCAGTGCTTGTAGCATTCAGTAGCTGTGCGCCTCACGATTCCAAGTGCACTTATGATGTCCGCAATGGTCTGCCAGTGTGCCTGACGTTGTGCAGGTGTGGTCTTGGATCCTGCAACAATCACCGTTTCGCGGTCATGTGCGGACACATACTCTACAAGTGCATTTAGTTTGGCCTCATTGAAGCTGGGCTTCCTTGACGGTCCAGACTGTGTAGCCGTGTCTGGGGCATCTGCCTCTACTGGACGAGCACTCTTCCTCTTCCGCTTGGAAGGTGGTGGGGATCCTGAGTGTCCTACGCCACTCTGGACACTAGGGGCAGGAGCCCTGGTGGACTCTGTACTAGGAGTGTGGGATTGCACACTCAGCATGGGAGTTGGTGCAGGCATTAGCTCAAGTGTGATGGTGTCAGGGGGAATTTCAGCATGATGGACTTGGACCGACACTGTCCTGGCTGGGTGTGTGAGAGGTGGTGTGGATGGAGCCACAGCTGTCCCTGCAGCCTCCCCAGCCTGCCTATGCGGGGCAGCAGATGACCTAGCTGCCCCTGATCCCCGTGGCCTGATGACACCAACGTTCACCGGAGCACGTGGCCTAGACCTGCTGACCTGGAAGTCAGCCATGGAGTCACCCTGTGCCAGGTCTGGTTCCTCAGTGGGCTGGTCCAACAAGGGCTGAGCATGGATGGTGTCAGCCACGTTAACCTCAACCAGGGGGGGGGCATGGGTGTCCCTTGTTAGGGAGAATTCTCTGTTTAGGCTGAATTTCCTAACCTAGTGAGTCCCCCAGCAGCTTTGCTGGATTTCTGGAGTTTGTTTTTTCCATCCTGCCAAGAGTGAGACTCTTTTCCTCCCACTCTTGGACATGTATGTGTGTAATTCCTTCGAATGTCAATGTGTTCTATGGGCTATGGGGTCTTTTACTCCATAGGGTCTCATATGTTTTTCTATGTGTGTTACACCGCACCCTACGTGCCGTAACACGGGGGCGTCCTAGCGGACCCCCATCATAGACTCCATACCCGGGGACTGACTACCGTCTCCCCGGGCATGTAAAAGTCCCCATTGGCTTTACTAGACCTACATTTACTAACAGAACTAGTACAAACCATCTTATTGTGGACGTACTAGTAGGGGTACTTCGATTACTCCTGGATCTGTTACTCGAGGGGGCACTGTCCCGTGCCCACTCGTCGAGTTTTGGCTGGTGGCAGTGGAAACTACTTGTTATGTCCGACCCCGAACATGACCCTATGGGATTCGTCCCATTGTTGGAGATTGATCCTTTTTCTCGTTAATCTCTAACGTACCACCTGTCTACTTATCTTAAATAAGTTTATCGGATGGTATTTTCTGCCAGAACTCGGTTTGTAAAATGGCGTCTGTGTTCGTCTCTGTGACTCCTAAACCAAAGGTTGAGCCCTTTGTTCCACTTTTGGCGGGCCTCTGTACAGAGACCCTCCAAAGTGGTGCCATTGTGTCTGGGTTACCCCAGGGGTGTGGGAGGGGGTTTTGGCACCCTGGACCGAGTTGCCTTGCCAACTCCGGTCGCACTCTGGAGTGATTGGCCCAAGTGGTGAGCCTCCCCGCTCACCACTTAGCATGTGTTGATTGACAGCTAGGCTGAATGAATGGGGGTTTTCTGCATAAAAGCAGGGCTTTTGGGACTGGATCTTCAGAAGTCGCCACAGGACCTAAGAATCCGACGAGGGTAACACTGAGCCGACCTGCACGATGACACCTCCGGTGGAGCCCTGCGGAACCGACTCACCACTTCCCAACGACAGAGAAGATCTCCCTGCCAGAGAGTCTCTTCCCCTGAGTGGTGGGAACAACCAGTCCCCTTTGCTTTTTATTCGCCTCAGGACGCAGTGGTCGAATTGCCCGTGCAGAGCACCTCGGCAACCGGATAGCCACTACCCCTGTACCGCGACCAAAAGGTGGTGCCTTGTGACGGAGCACTCCGCGGCTGGTCTCTTCCCTGGTGGTGCACCGGACTTCACTTTTCTTCGACGACGAGATCATCTCTACTCTTGGCAAAGACCCGACGTGCATCCACCACCAGGAACAACTGCCCCCGCCGGAGCTGCCCTCCACAACAAGGTACCGTGTCCGCCTGGCTTCCCTTTCGATCGACTCGAGTGAGGTGTCTTAATCCTTTCCGTTCCGTTGGGTCGCCTCCAAGTTTTGCTCGTTTGTTGTTCTGAACTGGTTCAATCTGCCGATAACATTTTCTACAAAGACTTGAATGCATCTCCACTAGAGACTTTTTGGGACATCGCGCCTTGCCTCTCTCCGAGTGGGCCTGGCCTCTGAACTTTACAATCTATTGTGATTCTTGCCTTCTTGCCTCGCATTTTATCCGTGAAGTATTGAACTGTGTTGATTTCATAACCTGCCTATCTTTTTCTCTCCCGTCCTAATTAATATTAGAGTGTCATCTAGGTTGAGGTATACACCTCTGTCTGAAAATAAGTGATACCGGTAGAACCTAGACTTGTCAAAATATTGCTAGGGGGATTGATCGTTTTCTGCTTCGTAGAGTAATTGTGTTTTGATTTGTTTGCTGTGAATTTGCCATAGTGTTTTTGATGGATGTTTCGTTATGAATAAATACCTTAATATCTTTACACTAAGCTTTGTTGCGTGCTTGCTTGTCCTGCTGTGAAGAATTGCCCTATTTTGTATACTCCACATACTGCTCAACTCTTCTTGAGGGAAGTCTGACTGCTCAGCCACAGCTACCAAGTGAATCTGTGTGGTACAGACTGCTACCAAGTGGGTTCACCGCCAAACGCCTGTAGTCCTAAATCTTTTGCAGTGGTCCCAGAGGGAACTGCACAGGTTTGCGCCTAACACTGGTGTACAGCGGTGGAATTTGTATCGAGTATACAGTTTAGAGTGCTTTTCGACACTGTAGGATAACTAACCACAAAACTTTGCACAAAAAGCAACTTTCAAAAAACATGTCTACGCTGGAAACTTACAGTCAAGAGTCTTTGTCAGGTGGGCAAGAAGTTAGAACTAATAGAGAGATTGCTGGCGAACCAAAGTCTGGGTACTGGTTCAGAGGAACCAATCTCTCCAGCAAATGTAGATGACAGTGATGGTGTTGATCTGAATCGTAATTCTGATAATAGCGATGAAGAGGCTGACGAGGACGGAGAGGATAATGAAACTGTCTCCCCTGCTCCTCTACCTGCCTTACCAGCTGTGCCTAGGGGGCCCATACCAGGTCCCACAAGTAACCCTGCTTATTGTGAACTTGAAAAAATGAAGCTCGAACTAGAATACAAACGGTTCTTGGCTCAATCTGAACGAAACCAAGAGCTCGAGTTCAGACGGATGAATGCCCAGGCTGAGCAGAAGCAAGCTGAGTTAAGACTCAGAGAAATAGAACTTAATCACGAGTTAGAGATGAAAAAGTTGTCTATGGAAAATGCTTCTCTCTCCTCTGGTTCCTCTAGGAGCTGCAGTCCCAAAAGACCCCGGATGCCGAAGGAATTAGTGGGTATGTATGAACCAAGATTGGATGTGTTGGATTGGTTGAAACTGTTTGAATACAATCATGGGCTCCAGGACATCACCGGGAATGCGTTGCTTCCCTGGTT
Source organism: Ambystoma mexicanum (assembly GCF_040938575.1). Lineage (NCBI taxonomy): Eukaryota > Metazoa > Chordata > Amphibia > Caudata > Ambystomatidae > Ambystoma > Ambystoma mexicanum. The sequence continues at coordinate 463,143,185 of NC_090934.1, forward strand.
GTTCTCTAGGCTCCCTCCTGTTGCGACTGATGTGGTAATGGAGTTGGGGGAGGTGGATAAGACGGATTACGAAAGTGTGAAACTAGCTTTAATAGCTAGATTCCGGAAGACCCCTTCCCAGTATCTTAAGAGGTTTAGAACCCTCAAAAAGCATGATGGTACCCCTTGGGCTACCTGGGTGAGTGAAGGGTTGAAGAACTTAGAGGGATGGATTAAGGGTTACAAAGTGAACACTTATGAGGGTATGAGGAATCTTTTTATGTTGGAGTCTATTTATGATGCCTGTTCTCCTGAGCTCAGACAGCACTTGGCTGATTCGAAGGAGTTGGATTCCCGGGAGCTAGCTAAGGCTGCTGACTTATGGGTTGCAAACCGGGCTACTCATAAGGATTCTGGGGCAACTCAGAAAAAGGATGAGGGAAAACAGCCTAACAAAGACTCAAAAGAGAATTCTAATACCTCCCAACCCAAAGGGGGCCCCAAACAACAAAATAACCAGGGTAGACCCCAGGGAAAACCACAACAGAATAGTGTCCCTTCTGGCCACAAACCAGAAGGAGGTCAGAACAAGCCACCATTCCAGAGAGCATTTGGAACATGCTATCTCTGTGGGGCAACTGACCATATCAAAGGAGATCCAAAATGTAAGGGTAAACCTACTGGGATCAGCACAGTCTCCTTAGCCTTCACTCCTGAGGAGGAAGTCCAAATGACTAGTGCTCACTTTGAAGTATTTGCTGACGAACCTTGGGCTCTTCAAGCAAGTGTATCAGTAGAGTCAATGGACCTGGTTAGTAATCAGAATAGGAGTGTATATGACTCTATACCAGAAAACTCTAAATGTTATTATGTGGACAGTGTTCTTGTCAATGGCCAGGATACCCCTGCCAGGCGAGACTCTGGGGCCAGCAGAACAGTAGTGGACAAAAGCTTTTTCAGGCCTGAGGATGTTGCTAAGGCACCCAAAGGTCCCGCTAAGATGTCTGGAGGCCCTGTCCAAATGGTTCCAATTCTACCCGCCCTCATTCAGTGTAATGACCTGACAGTGTTGATTCCTGTCAGTGTTCAGACTGAGGTGCCTGGGAGAGTCCTGTTGGGGAATGATCTAAAAACTCTAGGAGTAGTATCCAGTACCCCCAGGCCCCCCAGTATGGAGACCCAGAACCAAACCAAATTGGCTAGAGAGGCCACCTTAAGGAACCACTCTAAGCCTGTGGGAACCTCTACTGAGAACCCCACTCCAAGCCCTGGTGTTGGTAAGTTGACCTCTGACCCAGGCAAATTTCATGCTAACATGTTAGGGAAATGGGAGCCCCAACCAAGCTCCATCATTGTTCCCCCAGTTATAGAGTCTGTGATCCCCCTGCTTCTGAGGAAGAGGTGGATAGACCTACTGGAACCCTAACTAGGCCTAAGAGAACTGGTAATTCTCAGTGCTGGTGGAAAACCAGAAAAGAAGAGTCTAAGGCCAAAAACCTTCAGACTGTTGGACCTTCCACAGAAGACTCCAACCCAATTCCTAGACTTAAGGGGGAAACTCCTAAAGTAGGTAAGGTAAGATCTCAGAGGAAGGAGAAACATGTACCTTGCTTATCTCCATCCCCTCCAACCAAGAGGCCTAAAACCCAACCTTCTCTCAACAGAGAGGTAGGGAAGACCTCTGGAGGCCCCTCTAGATCTAAGGGAATCCTTTATAAGGACCCCGTGAAAAAGCCTAACACAGGTTCAGAAGTTGTAACAACTTCTGAGGGACTGGTCAACCAGATCCCCTATACACTTAAAAAGATTGATGTTCCTAGGAAGGCTTGTAGGTCATATAGCTTACAAAGGAAAACCTGGAAACCCATGGAACATAGGCCAAGGTGTCACCACCAAAATGCTGATGGTCTCTCTAGGATGTATATCATCGACTAGAGGTATGAGATTCATCCAGGAGTGGATTAAATTCTCCTGTCCCTTAGTCTGGGGGGGGGGCGAGTGTTAGGGAGAATTCTCTGTTTATGCTGAATTTCCTAACCTAGTGAGTCCCCCAGCAGCTTTGCTGGATTTCTGGAGTTTGTTTTTTCCATCCTGCCAAGAGTGAGACTCTTTTCCTCCCACTCTTGGACATGTATGTGTGTAATTCCTTCGAATGTCAATGTGTTCTATGGGCTATGGGGTCTTTTACTCCATAGGGTCTCATATGTTTTACTATGTGTGTTACACCGCACCCTACGTGCCGTAACACGGGGGGGTCCTAGCGGACCCCCATCATAGACTCCATACCCGGGGACTGACTACCGTCTCCCCGGGCATGTAAAAGGCACCATTGGCTTTACTAGACCTAAATTTACTAACAGAACTAGTACAAACCATCTTATTGTGGACATACTAGTAGGGGTACTTTGATTACTCCTGGATCTGTTACTCGAGGGGGGGCTGTCCCGTCCCCCCTCGTCGAGTTTTGGCTGGTGGCAGTGGAAACTACTTGTTATGTCCGACCCCGAACATGACCTATGGGATTCGTCCCATTGTTGGAGATTGATCCTTTTTCTCGTTAATCTCTAACGTACCACCGGTCTACTTATCTTAAATAAGTTTATCGGATGGTATTTTCTGCCAGAACTCGGTTTGTAAAATGGCGTCTGTGTTCGTCTCTGTGACTCCTAAACCAAAGGTTGAGCCCTTTGTTCCACTTTTGGCGGGCCTCTGTACAGAGACCCTCCAAAGTGGAGCCATTCTGTCTGGGTTACCCCAGGGGTGTGGGAGGGGGTTTAGGCACCGTAGACCGAGTTGCCTTGCCAACTCCGGTCGCACTCTGGAGTGAATGGCCCAAGTGGTGAGCCTCCCCGCTCACCACTTAGCATGTGTTGATTGACAGCTAGGCTGAATGAATGGGGGTTTTCTGCATAAAAGCAGGGCTTTTGGGACTGGATCTTCAGAAGTCGCCACAGGACCTAAGAATCCGACGAGGGTAACACTGAGCCGACCTGCACGACGACACCTCCGGTGGAGCCCTGCGGAACCGACTCACCACTTCCCGACGACAGAGGAGATCTCCCTGCTGGAGAGTCTCTTCCCCTGACTGGTGGGAACAACCAGTCCCCTTTGCTTTTTATTCGCCTCAGGACGCAGTGGTCGAATTGCCCGTGCAGAGCACCTCGGCAACCGGATAGCCACTACCCCTGTACCGCGACCAAAAGGTGGTGCCTTGTGACGGAGCACTCAGCGGCTGGTCTCTTCCCTGGTGGTGCACCGGACTTCACTTTTCTTCGACGACGAGATCATCTCTACTCTTGGCAAAGACCCGACGTGCATCCACCACCAGGAACAACTGCCCCCACCGGAGCTGCCCTCCACAACAAGGTACCATGTCCGCCTGGCTTCCCTTTCAATCGACTCGAGTGAGGTGTCTTAATCCTTTCCGTTCCGTTGGGTCGCCTCCAAGATTTGCTCGTTTGTTGTTCTGAACTGGTTCAATCTGCCGATAACATTTGCTACAAAGACTTGAATGCATCTCCACTAGAGACTTTTTGGGACATCGCGCCTTGCCTGTCTCCGAGTGGGCCTGGCCTCTGAACTTTACAATCTATTGTGATTCTTGTCTTCTTGCCTCGCATTTTATCCGTGAAGGATTGAACTGTGTTGATTTCATAACCTGCCTATCTTTTTCTCTCCCGTCCTAATTAATATTAGAGTGTCATCTAGGTTGAGGTATACACCTCTGTCTGAAAATAAGTGATACCGGTAGAACCTAGACTTGTCAAAATATTGCTAGGGGGATTGATCGTTTTCTGCTTCGTAGAGTAATTGTGTTTTGATTTGTTTGCTGTGAATTTGCCATAGTGTTTTTGATGGATGTTTCGTTATAAATAAATACCTTAATATCTTTACACTAAGCTTCGTTGCGTGCTTGCTTGTCCTGCTATGAAGAATTGCCCTATTTTGTATACTCCACATACTGCTCAACTCTTCTTGAGGGAAGTCTGACTGCTCAGCCACAGCTACCAAGTGAATCTGTGTGGTACAGACTGCTACCAAGTAGGTTCACCGCCAAATGCCTGTAGTCCTAAATCTTTTGCAGTGGTCCCAGAGGGAACTGCACAGGTTTCCGCCTAACATCCCTGACTGCTCCTCCACACATGGGGGGCTAGGGGCACCCTGCAAGTCACGACCACGTCCCCTACCGGATCCACCACAGCCACCACTTGGGGCTCGGCCACCTTTGCCACCCTTACGGCTTGTTCGCCTCCCAGCCATGGCACTGATGTTATTGTGCGTATGGGAGTTGATGTGAACTATTGTCCTTGGCAATTGGGGGTCAAAGGGGTTGGGTACCAGATGGTAATCGTACCCTAGTGCTCTAGCAAGGCTGTATGTCACCCCTAGGGAAAGATGACGGGTCACGCAACGCACAGGCACCCCAAAAAAGGGAAGTAAGGTACACGCAACCCCTCCTAGACCACGTGCGTGGAAAAATAAACCTGCACTACGCTGTGGCACCCAGAAACACAAGAATGAACGTATGTGTGTCACACGCAGCCTAGAATGACCTCTGAAGGGGTACGCGTCACAAGGGGCAAGCGCAGATGTTAAATACGTGCGCGACTCACCGTCTGCCAGGAACAAAAGCGTGAAAAATATGCGCGTGTGCGCGTTGGCAACACCCCCGCCAAAAGAAGAATTGTACGCTGTCTGAGGAGACAGGACAACAGTAGAAGGGAACGCTGTTTGAGGAAGCAGGCCCAGGAAAAAGAGGAAAAGAGAAAAAGCTGTCAGAGGTAACAGGGAGTACGAACTGGAAACGCTGTGAAGTAAATCGCGTGTGAACCGACAAGAAGTACAGATTTCACCCACTCGCTCTCCACGAAAAGCACGTACAAGGAAATGGCGTTCTACACGTACCTTTTATACACACATCACAGACGCGCATACGCGATGAGGCCATTTCCACCAATTACACGCTTTGACACTCGGACGTGTATCTTTTTTTTTACACGCGCTATTCTCTACGGCCATGCGCATGATGTCACAGCTGTGCATGGGGGCCTTTGGGCCAATGAAATCGCGTATGCTTGCAGACGCTCGTACTCGCTAAGGGCCTTTCCTCGAATTACACGCAGACGTGCAGGACTTTTCACGTGCCAAATCACTCCGTATCAAGCTGGCCACGCGTAAGCACACGGAAGACCACGCTCCTGCACAGAAAGCCGATTTACTGCCCCCCAGAGCCCCGAGCATGCTCCCACCTGCCACCTGCTGCTGCCTGACTGCGTGCTGCCCACGTGCCCTGCCATTTGTTACCTGCACACCAGCCAGGGGTGCTGTTGCTGTGACCACCCCTGCTGGAACCGAAGACTCCGACTGGGATTCCATCGCTCCACAGCCCAGCCCCAGGACCCAGTTGCCCACCCACTCCTGCCTCTGGGGTTGTTATGTCGGGCACTGCAACATCTGGCACCACTGACAACCCCCGGCCAGAGAGGCAGAGGGGCCCCATCTTCAGTGTCAGGGAAGTTGGTGTCCTGGTGGAGCAAGTCCTGTGGCAGTATGATGCCCTCTACGGAAGGGTGTGCGCCGACAAGGAAGGACAGACTCGGATCTGGATGGACATCGTGACTGCCATCCACGCGGAGGGGGTGGCAGTCCGCGACTTCCAACATGTCAAGAAGCGCTGGGAGGACTTCAGGTCCAGGACCCTCAGCAAGGCACGGCGCCTCTTGAAGGCAGCGGATGCTAAGGGGTTGCCGGGGCCACTTGTCGGAAGATCAGATGAGGGTCCTGGAACGCATATCCCCAGCGCTCCATGTCCAGGTCCTTGAGAGGCAGACCCGTCTGGAGTCGAGCGGTAAGTGTACATGCATCATGATTGTAAGCTGTGCGTGTGGTGATGTGCCAGTAGTGTGCCGGTTGCACATCTGTTTGTATGGGGCCGAGTATGGGTGGGGGTGTACAGGGCCATGAGGCTAACACATGCGAGGGCTGTCATGTGTGAGACATGGATGGTGCTTGTGTGTATAGGCTTGCATGCCAAATGCAGTTGTGTGGGCACACATGTTTGGATGAATGTGTATGTAAGTAGGCATGTTCGTGATGTCATGCATGTATGTTGTTTTCAGCTGCATGTATCAGCACTGTGTACATGTGCATGTGTGTGTATTTGACAAGGGTGCAACAGTGATGCAACATGGATGCATGTGACAGCGGGATGTGGAAGCCTGATTGGCAGATGTGACATGGATGCCCATCGGAACACTGCGACAGTTGGCTGAGGTGTACACATGCATGCAAGTGTGGTGGTGTGCGTGCATCTGTAGTGCACTCCCTGTGTTGCATGTGATGTCTGGCTCACCTTTGCCTGCTCATGCTGTTGTATGTGTATGGATGGTGCTGGCAGTTGCGATGTGGCTGTGGTATGGCTCATGTGTGCGTGTAGAAATGACATGTGTGTTGCCAATTGTGATGCCATGTCTGGGGTTTGCCAATGCCACTCATGTGCAACTGTCATGTGTGTATGTGTCCATTGTACAGTGCCATGATGCCTGTGTTTTATTTCTCCCTGTCTACAGCGTCAACTGATGAAGAGGGCGGAGAAGGTGCTGCGGAGCACAGCGGCGGGGATCGCACCGCCAGCCGGAGACGCAAGGCCCGGCTCCCCTCCCAGGTTGTGATCTCGTCGGGGAATGAGGAGTCTGGTGCCGCGTCTTAGGCCGCAGCTGCCGGGAAGAGGTACAAGAGGCGGAGGTCGGAGTTGGACTCCTCGGCAGCAGAAGGGGCAGCTGGGACCCCACAGGGCCCAACGGGTGAAGATGGCACAGAGTCATCCAGGTTGGTGGGGGGTTTGGTGGAGGAGGAGGCCGTGCAAGCAACAGAGATGGGGTCTGGAGGTGGGGATTCCACTGGTGCTAGTGGTGCAGTGCAGGACCAGGGACAGGAGCTAGCAAAGGTCGCTGAGGTGGTGCCTGTGCGCAATCCTGTCCCTGATCCTGTCACTGAATCATCTTGCACCAGCAGGGATGCCTACGTCCAGACCCGTTTTCAGGCAGGGGATGAGCTCACGACAACTGGCCTTCCTCTGCCTGCAGACGTGGCTATCCGGGTCCGGGTTGAGCCTGTCCTGACTGGTGTGGCGTTGCGTCAACGGGCCATGTGAGGTGACCTGCAGTCTTTTCATGAGGAGACTGCACGTCATCTCGAATGGCTCGTTGACCGCGTCGGCCTACTGGGACAGGTCACCCAGGCCGGATTCCTCCGTTTGATGGGGCTTGCTCAGACCCCCTCCTCAACTGAACCCCCTATGCGCCATTCGTCCTCCGTGCCATCTTCCCACCCATCAGTCACCTGGGTGCCCTGTGGAGCTGCCTCTGACGGTGCGGCCAGGCTGGTGGAGGAGACATCCCTGCCACAGTCGGGAGTCGGACATCCAGCAGGGATGGCCACATCAACGACTGCACCCCAGCCAGCGGAGGATGTGCAGGCATCAGGAGGCAGTGCACGGGCAGAGGCGCAGCAGCAGCAGCAACGTGGTGGGAGCCATGATGGCTCGGGGCCTTCGACATCGGAGGGGCAGGCATTGGCCGGAGGGCAGGAGGACCCAGGATGGGAAATGTCTTCCGTGTGGCAGCGGTTGGGCCATGCCATAGATGCGGGGCAGCAGCGGGCAGAAGAGGCACGGCTCACGATGGTCAGGGTGGAGAACTCCATGCGGAGGGCCCTGAGGTGGGCCGAGTGCCTCGAGGCAATCCGCAGGGAGTTTGGGGGGAACATGTGGACGGCCCTGCAGACCCTCGGGGCCATAGAGGAGGAGCGCCTCCGGGACATTGAGCAGGAGTACGATGATGCCCTGGCCCGGAACATCCCGAAGTGAGCCGTCAGACTAGCCCGCTGCCCTTGTAAATAGTTCTGTAGTTAGTGTTAGGTTTCCTTTGGTTTAGCATTTTTTTTGGACCTTTTGGACAATGGGCCACGATTTTGTATATATTTTATTTTTTTAGGAAGTGTTATTAGATAGGTTTCATTTCTTCGGTTGGGATCATGGACCCTGGATTGTTTCTGTGTATATAGTTGACTTTTGGATTTTCATTTTTTTTTATGATTTCCCCATGGAGCAATGGTTTTCGATTTTAATTTTCCATTGGATTTACTTTTGTGGACTGTGACTTTGGACACCTTTCGTTTGCATTATGATTTGTGGTTTTGCATTATTTCACGTACCTGCTGGTTTTAAAAAAAAAAAAAATCCATTATTGTTTGTTTATTTTTGATTCAATTTATGTTGCGTTTAATACATATTTTTTCTTCAAACTTCAATGTGTAGTATCATCTCATTGGTTTCATGCAGATCATGATATGGGTTTTGACATTCACTGACACCCATTGGGGGTATGTGAGGGACATGTGTTCATTTCAAAACTTGCAATTGGGGTTATATCATGTTTTTGCCATTTCTAAGTGGGTGGATGCAATGCTCAGGTGGGTGTTTGGCATTTGGAGGCTGACCATAAGGGCCAGGGATCTAGATTGTGGTCACATGTTGGACAACACCTACTACTCAAACCCAAGTGAGAGCCTTCCTAGGCCTCACTGGGTATTACAGGGATTTCATAGAGAACTATGGGACCATAGCTTCTCCACTGAATTTCATCTCTTCGCCCAAATTTCCTAAGAAGGTTAGATGGAACGAGGAGTGCAATCAGGCTTTTGAAAACCTGAAAAAGGCTCTTTGCCAAGCCCCAGTACTCAGAGCTCATGATTACCGCCAACACTTCATTGTGCAGACAGATGCTTCAAATGTAGGAATAGGTGCCGTACTCAGTCAACTGGATGGGAAAGGTAGGGAGCACCCCGTTTGCTTCATCAGCCGCAAGCTGAAGGATCCTGAAACAAGGTGGGCAACAATCGAAAGAGAGTGCTTTGCTATCGTGTGTGCTCTGAAGAAGTTTAGGCCGTACTTGTATGGTTCTACTTTCGTCATTCAGACTGACCACCAACCCTTGAGATGGTTAATGCAAATGAAAGGGGAAAACCCAAAACTATTGAAATGGTCGATCTGCCTGCAAGGGTTTGATTTCACCATTGAGCACAGGTCAGGGTGTCACCACCAAAATGCTGATGGTCTCTCTAGGATGTATGTCATCGACTAGAGGTATGAGATTCATCCAGGAGTGGCTTAAATCCTCCTGTCCCTTGGTCTTGGGGGGCGAGTGTTGGGGAGAATTCTCTCTTTAGGCTGAATTTCCTAACCTAGTGAGTCCCCCAGCAGCTTCCCGAACCTAGCTATCAAAGCCAGTTTGACACTTTCGTAATCCGTCTTATCCGCCTCCCCCAACTCCATTACCACATCAGTCGCATCAGGGGGTAGCCTAGAGAACAACCAGGGAAGTAAATCATTCCCGGTGATGTCCTGGAGCCCATGATTGTACTCAAACAGTTTTAACCAATCCAACACATCCAATCTCGGTTCATACATACCCACTAATTCCTTCGGCATCCGGGGTCTTTTGGGACTGCAGCTCCTAGAGGAGCCAGAGGAGAGAGAATCATTTTCTATAGACAACTTTTTCATCTCTAACGCGTGATTAATTTCTATTTCCCTGAGCCCCTTAACTCAGCTTGCTTCTGCTCAGCCTGGGCATTCATCCGTCTGAACTCTAGCTCTTGGTTTCTTTCAGATTGAGCCAAGAACCGTTTGTATTCTAATTCGAGCTTCATTTTTTCAAGTTCAAAATAAGCAGGGTTACACGTGAGACCTGGTATGGGCCCCGTAGGTACAGCTGGTAAGGCAGGTAGAGGAGCAGGGGAGACAGTTTCGTTAGCCTCTCCTTCCTCTTCAGCCTCTTCATCACTATAATCAGAATTATGATCACGGTTATCTACATTTGCTGGAGAAGTTGGTTCCTCTGAACCAGTACCCAGACTTTGGTATTCCAGCAATCTTGCTATCAGTTCTAACTTCTTGCCTCTTACAGAAAGATTCTCTTGCCTACAGAGAGCTCGTAAGTTCTTAGTATTTTCAACCGACAAGGACTCTTGACTGTAAGTTTCCATCGTAGACATGTTTTTAAAAGTTGCTTTTTAGTGCAAAGCTTTGTGGTTAGTTATCCTAAAGTGTCGAAAAGCACTCTAAACTGTATACTCGATACAAATCCCACCGCTGTACACCAGTGTTAGGCGGAAACCTGTGCAGTTCCCTCTGGGACCACTGCAAAAGGTTTAGGACTACAGGTGTTTGGCAGTAAACCCACTTGGTAGCAGTCTGTACCACACAGATTCACTTGGTAGCTGTGGCTGAGCAGTCAGACTTCCCTCAAGAAGAGTTAGACAGTATGTGGAGCATACAAAATAGGGCAATTCACACAGTAGAACAAGCAAACACGGAACAAGGCTTCGGTGTAAAGATATAAAGGTATTTATTTATAACAACACATCTATGGAAAACAATCTGGCACTAATACGGCAAACAACTTCAATCACAATTACTATACGCAGAAACAGATCAATCCCCCTAACAATAGTTCGACAAGTCTAGGTTCACCGGCATCACTTATTTGCAGACAGAGGTGTATGCTTTAACCTAGATAGCACTCTAGTATTCGTTAGGACGGGAGAGAAAAATAAAGCAGGTTATGAAATCAACTCGGTACCAATACTTTACGGACAAATGCAAGGCAAGTAAGGCAGGGTCTACTGCAGATCACAAAGTTCAGAGGCCAGGCCCACTCGGAGAGAGACAAGGCGATATGTCCCAAAAGTGTCTCAGTGGAAATGCGCTTCGAGTCTTTATCGCAAATGGTTATGGAAAGGTTGGACCAGCTCAGAACAGAAAGTTAAAGAACGCTTGGAGGCGACCCAATGGAAAGGCGAGGATTAAGACACCTCACTCTATCCGGCAGAAAGGGAAGCCAGGCGGGTACGGTACCTTGGTTGTGGAGAGACAGCTCCGGCGGGGGCAGTTGTTCCTGGTGGGGGATGCACGTCGGGTCTTTGCCAAGAGTAGAGAGGATCTCGTTGTCGAAGAAAAGTGAAGTCCGGTGCTCCACCAGGGAAGAGACCAGCCGCGGAGTGCTCCGTCACAAGGCACCACCTTTTGGTCGCGGTACAGGGGTAGTGGCTATCCGGTTGCCGAGGTGCTCTGCACGGGCAATTCTACCACTGCGTCCTGGGCGAAGAAAAAGCAAAGGTGACTGGTTGTTCCCACCAGCCAGGGGAAGAGACTCTCCGGCAGGGAGATCTCCTCTGTCGTCGGGAAGTGGTGAGTCGGTTCAGCAGGGCTCCACCGGAGGTGTCGTCGTTGCAGGTCGGCTCAGCTTTACCCTCGTCGGATTCTTAGGTCCTGTGGCGACTTCTGAAGATCCAGTCCCAAAAGCCCTGCTTTTATGCAGAAAACCCCCATTCCTTCAGCCTAGCTGTCACTCAAAACACGCTAAGTGGTGAGCGGAGAGGCTCACCACTTGGGCCAATCTCACCAGAGTGCGACCGGAGTTGGCAAGGCAACTCGGTCCAGGGTGCCAAAACCCCCTCCCACACCCCTGTGGTAACCCAGACAGAATGGCACCACTTTGGAGGGTCTCTGTACAGAAGCTCGCCAAAAGTGAAACAAAGGGCTCAACCTTTGGTTTAGGAGTCACAGAGACGAACACAGACGCCATTTTACAAAACCGAGTTCTGGCAGAAAATACCATCCGATAGACTTATTTAAGATAAGTAGACCGGTGGTATGTTAGAGATTAACGGGAGAAAAGGTATCAACCTCTAACAATGGGAAGAATCCCATAGGGTTATATTCGGGGTCGAATATAACAAGTAGTTTCCACTGCCACCAGCCAAAACTCGACGAGGGGGGACGGGACAGTGCCCCCTCGAATAACAGACCCAGGAGTAATCGAATTACCCCTACTAGTACGTCCACAATAGGATGGTTTGTACTAGTTCTGTTAGTAAATTTAGGTCTAGTAAAGCCAATGGTGACTTTACATGCCTGGGGAGACAGTAGTCAGTCCCTGGGTATGGAGTCTATGATGGAGGTCCGCTAGGACTCCCCAGTGCTACGGCACGGAGGGTGCGTTGTTACACTCATAGAAAAGCATATGAGACCCTATGGAGTAAAAGACCCCATAGCCCATAGAACACATTGACATTCACAGGAATTACACACATTCATGTCCAAGAGTGGAAAAAAAGGAGTCTCACTCTTGGCAGGATGGAAAAAAACAAACTCCAGAAATCCAGCAAAGCTGCTGGGGGACTCACTAGGTTAGGAAATTCAGCCTAAAGAGAGAATTCTCCCCAACACTCACCCCCCCAGACCAAGGGACAGGAGGATTTAAGCCACTCCTTGATTAATCTCATACCTCTAGTCGATGACATACATCCTAGAGAGACCATCAGCATTTTGGTGGTGACACCCTGACCTGTGCTCAATGGTGAAATCAAACCCTTGCAGGCAGATCGACATCTCAATAGTTTTGGGTTTTCCCCTTTCATTTGCATTAACCATCTCAAGGGTTGATGGTCAGTCTGAATGACGAAAGTAGAACCATACAAGTACGGCCTAAACTTCTTCAGAGCACACACGATAGCAAAGCACTCTCTTTCGATTGTTGCCCACCTTGTTTCAGGATCCTTCAGCTTGCGGCTGATGAAGCAAAAGGGGTGCTCCCTACCTTTCCCATCCAGTTGACTGAGTACGGCACCTATTCCTACATTTGAAGCATCTGTCTGCACAATGAAGTGTTGGCGGTAATCATGAGCTCTGAGTACTGGGGCTTGGCAAAGAGCCTTTTTCAGGTTTTCAAAAGCCTGATTGCACTCCTCGTTCCATCTAACCTTCTTAGGAAATTTGGGCGAAGAGATGAAATTCAGTGGAGAAGCTATGGTCCCATAGTTCTCTATGAAATCCCTGTAATACCCAGTGGGGCCTAGGAAGGCTCTCACTTGGGTTTGAGTAGTAGGTGTTGTCCAATTTTGCACAGCTTCAATCTTACTGAGCAAAGGCCTTATTTCTCCACCTCCTACCTCATGTCCAAGATAGACGACCTTACTCTGTCCAATTTGGCATTTACTCACCTTTATGGTCAGATTGGCTCGTCCAAGAGCCTGCAAAACATCTCTCAGGTGGGTTACATGTTCTTCCCAGGAATTGTTGAACACTGCTATGTCATCCAAGTATGCCATGCATAAGTCCTCTATCCCATTCAGAACCTGGTTTACCATCCGTTGAAACGTAGCAGGTGCATTCTTCAATCCGAAAGGCATTACCTTAAACTGGTATAGGCCAACGGGGGTAGAAAAATGCAGTTTTCTCCTTGGCATGGTCTGTCAGGGCTATTTGCCAATAGCCTGACGTCAAGTCAAATGTGCTGAGGAATTTGGCGGCGCCAAGTTTATCCACCAACTCATCTGTTCTTGGCAAAGGGTGGGCATCAGTCTTGGTGACTGCATTAAGAGCTCTATAATCCACGCAGAATCTAAGCTCTTTAGATCCGGCCTTTGGTACTAACACGACTGGGCTAGACCATGGACTCGTACAGGGCTCTATTACCCCAAGATCGTGCATCTTGCTGACCTCACCTTTGATGTGGGTTCGTACGTGTTCTGACATTCGGTATCCTCTGTTTTTCACTGGCAGAAAGTCACCAGTGAGTATGTCATGCTGGCCCCAAGGGGTCAAGCCTGGTGAAAGCGAGAACAGAGAGGCAAACTGATTCAACATTGCTTTGCACTCTTCTTGCTGCTCGGGTTTCAGATTGGAGGAGAGATTCACTCCTTCAATTTTTTCATCTAAAGGTAAGCCTCTGAGGAGATCCGGAAGAGCTTCACTCTCTTCTTCTTCCTCGGATGATGCTAGAAGCAACGCTCCTACATCGGGTCGGGAGACATACGCTTTGAGTCGGTTGGTGTGGAAGACTGTCGGAGCCTCCTTGGGATTGCCCAAGTCCACCAGATAGTTGACCTCTCCGAGTTTACCCACCACTCTGAAGGGTCCCATCCATTTGTCTTGCAAGGCCCTCTGCCTTGTTGGGATCATAACGAGAACGAGCTGGTCTTGAGCGAACTCAACCATGTCAGACTTTTGATTGTGCCAGTGCTTGACCAATGCTTGTCCAGCTTTCAAGTTATCGCTTGCTTCCGTCATCATGTGCGACATTCTCCTCCGGAGACCTATCACTTAGTCAGTCACTCTCACTGGCTTGGGGGAAGGAGCACTCTCCAACCCCTCCTTAATCAGGGCCAATGGACCTCTGACGGGATGACCATAGAGAAGTTTGAAGGGAGAATAACCTACTCCCTCCTGAGGGACTTCTCTATAAGCAAAGAGAAGGCATGGCAGTAGAAGGTCCCATTTACGCTTAAGGGGTTCCTCTAAAGCACCTATCATGCTGTTCATGGTTCGGTTGAACCGTTCTACCAACCCATTGGTTTGTGGGTGGTAAGCTGTTGAGAACTTGTAAGTAACTCCACAGGTTTTCCACATGGCCTTCATGTAGTGGGACATAAAGTTTGACCCCCTGTCAGAGATGACTTCCTTAGGAAACGCGACCCTGGTAAAAATACCAAGGAGGGCCTTAGCCACAGCCGGAGCTGTAACAGTCCTCATAGGAATTGCCTCAGGATACCTAGTAGCATGGTCTACTACAACAAGTATAAATCTGTTGCCTGAGGAGGTTGGAGGATCAAGGGGACCAACAATGTCAATCCCTACTCTCTCAAATGGGACTCCCACAACTGGGAGAGGCACTAAAGGTGCCACATTCTTGGAGCCAACCTTACCAGAGGTCTGGCAGGTGTGGCATCTCCTGCAGTGTTTTTCTACTTCGGCCCCCATCTTTGGCCAATAAAAGTAGAGAGAGAGCCTTTCCTTAGTCTTCTTGAAACTCAAGTGACCAGCTAAAGGAATCTCGTGGGCTAACTGCAAGAACTGTGGTCTGTTCTCTTGGGGTAGTACAAGCCGCTTGTAGTCTCCAGGTGCAGACTCGGTCGGTTCACTGTAGAAGAGGCCATCTTCCCAGTGCAGCTTGTATTTCCCAGGCTCTTGCCCTTCAGCCTGAGCTTCTGCCTGGTGGCAAAGACCTTCCAGAGTTGGACATTCTCTCTGTCCCTTACTGAAGTCCACCCTGCTGGGTCCATCTTCTGCCAGTAAAGACTGCAGCTCAGGATGGTCAACAGGATCCAGATCTCCAATGTGTTCCTGGCTTTCCATTAGTTCTTCCTCAGATTCTAACTCTACCACACAGGGTTGTACCTCCCTCTCAGCCTCAGCTGGAGGTGGAGTTACGGGTGTAACTTTGGACAACCGCGGGGAAGTCCTTGTTGGCTGCACTGAAATGCTAGCTGCTGGTTTCGAGGTAGAAGTTTTAGGTTTCCCTTTCGCTTCTGATTTCTTCAAGACAGCTGCCGACAATTCCAGTGGAGCAGGAGTGATCTCTTTCTTCATCATCTCCTGGAGAGTACCGAGCATGGTCCTCTATCTTACGGGTCTGGTTAGCTCCTGTAACCGTTTACTAGGAGGTCTGGGAGTATGCGATACAACTCCGAGAGTTTTCAAATCGTTACCCAACAGTACGCGTCCTGGTACCTCACTCTGTATGCTGACAGGTATCTTCACAGTCATGTCGTTGCACTGGATGAGAACTGGTAATTGGGGAAGCATCTGCACAGGCCCTCCAGCTAACTTGGTGAGGCATTTGGGTGCCTTAGCAACATCCTAAGCCTGAAAAAACAATGTATCCACCACAGTTATGCTGGCCGCAGGGTCACTGATGGCAGGAGTCTCCTGACCATTCACCTGGACACTGTCCTTATAATACTCTTTAGTAATATTGGGGATAGAATTATAGACATCTAAATTCTGTTGTTCCCACAACCCCAGAGATACTAAAGAAACGCTGGCTGAGACTCCAATGGGTTCGCCAGCTAGCAATAGAAAGTTTCCACTTGCCATTTGGACTTCCTCCTCGGGAGCGAAGGCTAAGGAGACAAGCTGGACCCCT
The DNA here is from genome assembly GCF_040938575.1 of Ambystoma mexicanum. Lineage (NCBI taxonomy): Eukaryota > Metazoa > Chordata > Amphibia > Caudata > Ambystomatidae > Ambystoma > Ambystoma mexicanum. The sequence continues at coordinate 463,159,153 of NC_090934.1, forward strand.
GATGGTTTACCCTTATATCTGGGATCTCCTTTCACGTGGTCAGTCGAGCCACAAATAAAGCATTTACCGAATGCTTTCTGAAATGGTGGCTTGTTCTGGCCCCCTTCCGGTTTGGCACCAGAAGACACACTACTCTGCTGTGGTTTTCCTTGTGGCTTACCCTTCTGGTTTTGTTTGGGGCCCTCTTTGGAATTTGAGTTATTCGAATTCTCCTTTGAGTCTTTTTTAGGCTGCCTTCCTTCATCCTTTTTCTGAGTTGCCCCAGAATCCTTGTGAGTAGCCCTGTTGGCAACCCACAAGTCAGCAGCCTTAGCCAGTTTCCGGGAATCCAATTCCTTCGAATCAGCCAAGTGCTGTCTGAGCTCAGGAGAACAGGCATCATAAATCGACTCCAACATAAAAAGATTCTTCATACCCTCATAAGTGTTAACTTTGTAACCCTTAATCCATCCCTCTAAGTTCTTCAACCCTTCACTCACCCAGGTAGTCCAAGGAAAACCATCATGCTTTTTGAGGGTTCTAAACCTCTTAAGATACTGGGAAGGGGTCTTCCCGAACCTAGCTATCAAAGCCAGTTTCACACTTTCGTAATCCGTCTTATCCGCCTCCCCCAACCCCATTAACACATCAGTCGCAACAGGGGGTAGCCTAGAGAACAACCATGGAAGTAAATCATTCCCGGTGATGTCCTGGAGCCCATGATTGTACTCAAACAGTTTTAACCAATCCAACACATCCAATCTCGGTTCATACATACCCACTAATTCCTTCGGCATCTGGGGTCTTTTGGGACTGGAGCTCCTAGAGGAACCAGAGGAGAGAGAAGCATTTTCTATAGACAACTTTTTCATCTCTAACGCGTGATTAAGTTCTATTTCCCTGAGCCTTAACTCAGCTTGCTTCTGCCCAGCCTGGGCATTCATCCGTCTGAACTCTAGCTCTTGGTTTCTTTCAGATTGAGCCAAGAACCGTTTGTATTCTAATTCGAGCTTCATTTTTTCAAGTTCAAAATAAGCAGGGTTACACGTGAGACCTGGTATGGGCCCCGTAGGTACAGCTGGTAAGGCAGGTAGAGGAGCAGGGGAGACAGTTTCGTTAGCCTCTCCTTCCTCTTCAGCCTCTTCATCACTATAATCAAAATTATGATTTAGATCAACACCATCACTGTTATCTACATTTATTTGCTGGAGAAGTTGGTTCCTCTGAACCAGTACCCAGACTTTGGTATTCCAGCAATCTTGCTATCAGTTCTAACTTCTTGCCTCTTACAGAAAGATTCTCTTGCCTACAGAGAGCTCGTATGTTCTTAGTATTTTCACCAGACAAGGACTCTTGACTGTAAGTTTCCATCGTAGACATGTTTTTAAAAGTTGCTTTTTAGTGCAAAGCTTTGTGGTTAGTTATCCTAAAGTGTCGAAAAGCACTCTAAACTGTATACTCGATACAAATCCCACCGCTGTACACCAGTGTTAGGCGGAAACCTGTGCAGTTCCCTCTGGGACCACTGCAAAAGGTTTAGGACTACAGGTGTTTGGCAGTAAACCCACTTGGTAGCAGTCTGTACCACACAGATTCACTTGGTAGCTGTGGCTGAGCAGTCAGACTTCCCTCAAGAAGAGTTAGACAGTATGTGGACTATACAAAATAGGGCAATTCACACAGTAGAACAAGCAAACACGGAACAAGGCTTCGGTGTAAAGATATAAAGGTATTTATTTATAACAACACATCTATGGAAAACAATCTGGCACTAATACGGCAAACAACTTCAATCACAATTACTATACGCAGAAACAGATCAATCCCCCTAACAATAGTTCGACAAGTCTAGGTTCACCGGCATCACTTATTTGCAGACAGAGGTGTATGCTTTAACCTAGATAGCACTCTAGTATTCGTTAGGACGGGAGAGAAAAATAAGGCAGGTTATGAAAAAAACTCGGTACCAATACTTTACGGACAAATGCAAGGCAAGTAAGGCAGGGTCTACTGCAGATCACAAAGTTTAGAGGCCAGGCCCACTCGGAGAGAGGCAAGGCGATATGTCCCAAAAGTGTCTCAGTGGAAATGCGCTTCGAGTCTTTCTCGCAAATGGTTATGGAAAGGTTGGACCAGCTCAGAACAGAAAGTTAAAGAACGCTTGGAGGCGACCCAATGGAAAGGCGAGCATTAAGACACCTCACTCTATCCGACAGAAAGGGAAGCCAGGCGGGTACGGTACCTTGGTTGTGGAGAGACAGCTCCGGCGGGGGCAGTTGTTCCTGGTGGTGGATGCACGTCGTCGAAGAAAAGTGAAGTCCGGTGCACCACCAGGGAAGAGACCAGCCGCGGAGTGCTCCGTCACAAGGCACCACCTTTTGGTCGCGGTACAGGGGTAGTGGCTATCCGGTTGCCGAGGTGCTCTGCACGGGCAATTCGACCTCTGCGTCCTGGGCGAAGAAAAAGCAAAGGTGACTGGTTGTTCCCACCAGCCAGGGGAAGAGATTCTACGGCAGGGAGATCTCCTCTGTCGTCGGGCAGTGGTGGTCGGTTCAGCAGGGCTCCACCGGAGGTGTCGTCGTTGCAGGTCGGCTCAGCTTTACCCTCGTCGGATTCTTAAGTCCTGTGGCGACTTCTGAAGATCCAGTCCCAAAAGCCCTGCTTTTATGCAGAAAACCCCCATTCATTCAGCCTAGCTGTCACTCAAAACACGCTAAGTGGTGAGCGGGGAGGCTCACCACTTGGGCCAATCACAACAGAGTGCGACCGGAGTTGGCAAGGCAACTCGGTCCAGGGTGCCTAAACCCCCTCCCACACCCCTGTAGTAACCCAGACAGAATGGCACCACTTTGGAGGGTCTCTGTACAGAAGCCCGCCAAAAGTGGAACAAAGGGCTCAACCTTTGGTTTAGGAGTCACAGAGACGAACACAGACGCCATTTTACAAAACCGAGTTCTGGCAGAAAATACCATCCGATAGACTTATTTAAGATAAGTATACCGGTGGTATGTTAGAGATTAACGGGAGAAAAGGTATCAACCTCTAACAATGGGAAGAATCCCATAGGGTTATATTCGGGGTCGAATATAAAAAGTAGTTTCCACTGCCACCAGCCAAAACTCGACGAGGGGGGACGGGACAGTGCCCCCTCGAATAACAGACCCAGGATTAATTGAATGACCCCTACTAGTACGTCCACAATAGGATGGTTTGTACTAGTTCTGTTAGTAAATTTAGGTCTAGTAAAGCCAATGGTGACTTTACATGCCCGGGGAGACAGTAGTCAGTCCCCGGGTATGGAGTCTATGATGGTGGTCCGCTAGGATGCCCCAGTGCTACGGCACGGAGGGTGCGTTGTAACACTCATAGAAAAACATATGAGACCCTATGGAGTAAAAGACCCCATAGCCCATAGAACACATTGGGCCTCATTCCGAGTACAGCGCTAACCAATGGTGCTATTAACTCCTTGGTTGACGCCATACCCGGACCGGCAGCGCCATGGTGGATGGCGGAATTACCGCCCCATTCCAAGGTTGGCGGGGCCATAATTCCCCATTCACCAAGGCTCTTCCCCATTCCCAAATGAGCCCCCATAGGGCTCAATGGGAATGGGGAAGATGCAAATAACGGTGACCGTTCATTACGGTCACCGTTATTGGCTTGGAGGCCCCTTTGCGCCTTCGACTTTAACACCTGCTCAAAGCCGGCGTTAAGGGCGAGGGCGCAAAGGGAACTCGGAGTATGGCGGTAAGGGATCACCGCCACCGGTCTCGTTACCGGTGGCCGCTATCCCTTACCGCCATACTCGGAATGAGGCCCATTGACATTCACAGGAATTACACACATTCATGTCCAAGAGTGGAAAAAAAGGAGTCTCACTCTTGGCAGGATGGAAAAAACAAACTCCAGAAATCCAGCAAAGCTGCTGGGGGACTCACTAGGTTAGGAAATTCAGCCTAAACAGAGAATTCTCCCTAACAGGGGTGGTGGGAGACATGAGTGGGGGCCTGGTGGAGGCTGGCCCTGCACTGCTGGGGGGTGGGGGTGATGGTAGACATGAGTGGTGGCCTGGTGGAGGGTGCCCATGGTGGCTGGGGGGTGGGGGCGGTGGGAGACATGAGTGGGGGCCTGGTGGAGGCTGCCCCTGCACTGCTGGGGGTGGTGGTGATGGGAGACATGGGTGGGGGGCTGGTGGAGGCTGCCATTGCACTGCTGGGGGGTGGGGGTGATGGTAGACATGAGTGGGGGCCTGGTGGAGGGTGCCCCTGGTGGCTGGGGGTGGGCATGGTGGGAGACATGAGTGGGGGCCTGGTGGAGGTTGCCCCTGGATGCTGGGGGGTTGGGGTGATGGTAGACATGAGTGGGGGCCTGGTGGAGGCTGCCCCTGCACTGCTGGGGGGTGGGGGTGATAGGGGACATGAGTGGGGGTCTGGTGGAGGCTGCCCCTGCACTGCTGGAGGGTGGGGTGATGGCAGACATGAGTGGGGGCCTGGTGGAGGCTACCCCTGCACTGCTGGGGGGTGGGGGTGATAGGGGACATGAGTGGGGGCCTGGTGGAGGCTGCCCCTGCACTGCTGGGGGTGGGGGTGATGGGAGACATAGTTGGGGGCCTGGTGGAGGCTGCCCCTGGTGGCTGGGGGTGGGGGTGGTGGGAGACATGAGTGGGGGCCTGGTGGAGGCTGCCCCTGGATGCTGGGGGGTGGGGGTGATGGTAGACATGAGTGGGGGCCTGGTGGAGGCTGCCCCTGCACTGCTGGGGGGGTGATAGGGGACATAAGTGGGGGCCTGGTGTAGGCTGCCCCTGCACTGCTGGGGGGTGGGGGTGATGGAGACATGAGTGGGGGCCTGGTGGAGGCTGCCCCTGCACTGCTGGGGGGTGAGGGTGATGGTAGACATGAGTGGGGCCTGGTGGAGGCTGCCCCTGGATGCTAGGGGGTGGGGGTGATGGTAGACATGAGTGGGGGCCTGGGTGAGGCTGCCCCTGCACTGCTGGGGGGTGGGGGTGATAGGGGACATGAGTGGGGGGCTGGTGTAGGCTGCCCCTGCACTGCTGGTGGGTGGGGGTGATGGTAGACATGAGTGGGGGCCTGGTGGAGGCTGCCCCTGCACTGCGGGGGGGTGGGGGTGATAGGGGACATGAGTGGGGCCTGGTGGAGTCTGCCCCGGCACTGCTGGGGGATGGGGGTGATGGGAGACATGAGTGGGGGCCTGGTGGAGGCTGCCCCTGGTGGCTGGGGGGTGGGGTGGTGGGAGACATGAGTGGGGGCCTGGTGGAGGCTGCCCCTGGATGCTGGGGGGTGGGGGTGATGGTAGACATGAGTGGGGGCCTGGTGGAGGCTGCCCCTGCACTGCTGGGGCGTGGGGGCGATAGGGGACATGAGTGCGGGGCAGGTGTAGGCTGCCCCTGCAATGCTGGGGGGTGGGGGTGAAGGGAGACATGAGTGGGGGCCTGGTGGAGGCTACCCCTGCACTGCTGGGGGGTCGGGGTGATAGAGGACATGAGTGGGGGCCTGGTGGAGGCTGCCCCTGCACTGCTGGGGGTGGGGGTGATGGGAGACATGGTTGGGGGCCTGGTGGAGGCTGCCCCTGCACTGCTGGGGGGTGGGGGTGATGGTAGACATGAGTGGGGGCCTGGTGGAGGCTGCCCCTGGTGGCTGAGGGTTGGGGGTGGTGGGAGACACGAGTGGGGGCCTGGTGGAGGCTGCCCCTGCACTGCTGGGGGGTGGGGTGATGGTAGACATGAGTGGGGGCCTGGTGGAGGGTGCCCCTGGTGGCTGGCGGTGGGGGTGGTGGTAGACATGAGTGGGGGCCTGGTGGAGGCTGCCCCTGCAATGCTGGGGGGTGGGGGTGATGGGAGACATGAGTGGGGGCCTGGTGGAGGCTGCCCCTGGTGGCTGGGGGGTGGGGGTGGTGGGAGACATGAGTGGGGGCCTGGTGGAGGCTGCCCCTGGATGCTGGGGTGTGGGGGTGATGGTAGACATGAGTGGGGGCCTGGTGGAGGCTGTCCCTGCACTGCTGGGGGGTGGGGGTGATATGGGACATGAGTGGGGGCCTGGTGGAGGCTGCCCCTGCACTGCTGGGGGGTGGGGTGATGGGAGACATGAGTGGGGGCCTGATGGAGGCTGCCCCTGCACTGCTGGGGGGTGGGGGTGATGGTAGACATGAGTGGGGGCCTGGTGGAGGCTGCCCCTGGTGGCTGGGGGTGGGGGTGGTGGGAGACATGAGTGGGGGCCTGGTGGAGGCTGCCCCTGCACTGCTGGGCGGTGGGGGTGATGGTAGACATGAGTGGGGGCCTGGTGGAGGCTGCCCCTGGTGGCTGGTGGGTGGTGGTGGTGGGAGACATGAGTGGGGGCCTGGTGGAGGCTGCCCCTGGATGCTGGGGGGTGGGGGTGATGGTAGACATGAGTGGGGGCCTGGTGGAGGGTGCCCCTGGTGGCTGGGGGTGGGCATGGTGGGAGACATGAGTGGGGGCCTGGTGGAGGTTGCCCCTGGATGCTGGGGGGTTGGGGTGATGGTAGACATGAGTGGGGGCCTGGTGGAGGCTGCCCCTGCACTGCTGGGGGGTGGGGGTGATAGGGGACATGAGTGGGGGTCTGGTGGAGGCTGCCCTTGCACTGCTGGAGGGTGGGGTGATGGCAGACATGAGTGGGGGCCTGGTGGAGGCTACCCCTGCACTGCTGGGGGGTGGGGGTGATAGGGGACATGAGTGGGGGCCTGGTGGAGGCTGCCCCTGCACTGCTGGGGGTGGGGGTGATGGGAGACATAGTTGGGGGCCTGGTGGAGGCTGCCCCTGGTGGCTGGGGGTGGGGGTGGTGGGAGACATGAGTGGGGGCCTGGTGGAGGCTGCCCCTGGATGCTGGGGGGTGGGGGTGATGGTAGACATGAGTGGGGGCCTGGTGGAGGCTGCCCCTGCACTGCTGGGGGGGTGATAGGGGACATAAGTGGGGGCCTGGTGTAGGCTGCCCCTGCACTGCTGGGGGGTGGGGGTGATGGAGACATGAGTGGGGGCCTGGTGGAGGCTGCCCCTGCACTGCTGGGGGGTGAGGGTGATGGTAGACATGAGTGGGGCCTGGTGGAGGCTGCCCCTGGATGCTAGGGGGTGGGGGTGATGGTAGACATGAGTGGGGGCCTGGGTGAGGCTGCCCCTGCACTGCTGGGGGGTGGGGGTGATAGGGGACATGAGTGGGGGGCTGGTGTAGGCTGCCCCTGCACTGCTGGTGGGTGGGGGTGATGGTAGACATGAGTGGGGGCCTGGTGGAGGCTGCCCCTGCACTGCGGGGGGGTGGGGGTGATAGGGGACATGAGTGGGGCCTGGTGGAGTCTGCCCCGGCACTGCTGGGGGATGGGGGTGATGGGAGACATGAGTGGGGGCCTGGTGGAGGCTGCCCCTGGTGGCTGGGGGGTGGGGTGGTGGGAGACATGAGTGTGGGCCTGGTGGAGGCTGCCCCTGGATGCTGGGGGTTGGGGGTGATGGTAGACATGAGTGGGGGCCTGGTGGAGGCTGCCCCTGCACTGCTGGGGCGTGGGGGCGATAGGGGACATGAGTGCGGGGCAGGTGTAGGCTGCCCCTGCAATGCTGGGGGGTGGGGGTGAAGGGAGACATGAGTGGGGGCCTGGTGGAGGCTACCCCTGCACTGCTGGGGGGTCGGGGTGATAGAGGACATGAGTGGGGGCCTGGTGGAGGCTGCCCCTGCACTGCTGGGGGTGGGGGTGATGGGAGACATGGTTGGGGGCCTGGTGGAGGCTGCCCCTGCACTGCTGGGGGCTGGGGGTGATGGTAGACATGAGTGGGGGCCTGGTGGAGGCTGCCCCTGGTTGCTGAGGGTTGGGGGTGGTGGGAGACACGAGTGGGGGCCTGGTGGAGGCTGCCCCTGCACTGCTGGGGGGTGGGGGTGATGGTAGACATGAGTGGGGGCCTGGTGGAGGGTGCCCCTGGTGGCTGGCGGTGGGGGTGGTGGTAGACATGAGTGGGGGCCTGGTGGAGGCTGCCCCTGCAATGCTGGGGGGTGGGGGTGATGGGAGACATGAGTGGGGGCCTGGTGGAGGCTGCCCCTGGTGGCTGGGGGGTGGGGGTGGTGGGAGACATGAGTGGGGGCCTGGTGGAGGCTGCCCCTGGATGCTGGGGTGTGGGGGTGATGGTAGACATGAGTGGGGGCCTGGTGGAGGCTGTCCCTGCACTGCTGGGGGGTGGGGGTGATATGGGACATGAGTGGGGGCCTGGTGGAGGCTGCCCCTGCACTGCTGGGGGGTGGGGTGATGGGAGACATGAGTGGGGGCCTGATGGAGGCTGCCCCTGCACTGCTGGGGGGTGGGGGTGATGGTAGACATGAGTGGGGGCCTGGTGGAGGCTGCCCCTGGTGGCTGGGGGTGGGGGTGGTGGGAGACATGAGTGGGGGCCTGGTGGAGGCTGCCCCTGCACTGCTGGGCGGTGGGGGTGATGGTAGACATGAGTGGGGGCCTGGTGGAGGCTGCCCCTGGTGGCTGGTGGGTGGTGGTGGTGGGAGACATGAGTGGGGGCCTGGTGGAGGCTGCCCCTGGATGCTGGGGGGTGGGGGTGATGGTAGACATGAGTGGGGGCCTGGTGGAGGCTGCCCCTGCACTGCTGGGGGGTGGGGGTGATAAGGGACATGAGTGGGGGCCTAGTGGAGGCTGCCCCTGCACTGCTGGGGGGTGGGGGTGATGGGAGACATGAGTGGGGGCCTGGTGGAGGCTGCCCCTGCACTGCTGGGGGGTGGGGGTGATGGTAGACATGAGTGGGGGCCTGGCGGAGGGTGCCCCTGGTGGCTGGGGGGTGGGGGTGGTGGGAGACATGAGTGGGGGCCTGGTGGAGGCTGCCCCGGCACTGCTGGGGGATGGGGTGATGGGAGACATGAGTGGGGGCCTGGTGGAAGCTGCCCCTGGTGGCTGGGGGGTGGGGGTGGTGGGAGACATGAGTGGGGGCCTGGTGGAGGCTGCCTCTGGATGCTGGGGGGTGGGGGTGATGGTAGACATGAGTGGGGGCCTGGTGGAGGCTGCCCCTGCACTGCTGGGGGGTGGGGGTGATAGGGGACATGAGTGGGGGCCTAGTGGAGGCTGCCCCTGCACTGCTGGGGGGGTGGGGGTGATGGTAGACATGAGTGGGGGCCTGGTGGAGGCTGCCCCTGCACTACTGGGGGGTGGGGTGATAGGGGACATGAGTGGGGGCCTGGTGGAGGCTGCCCCTGCACTGCTGGGGGTTGGGTGTGATGGGAGACATGAGTCGGGGCCTGGTGGAGGCTGCCCCTGCACTGGTGGGGGTTCGGGTGATGGTAGACATGAGTTGGGGCCTGGTGGAGGCTGCCCCTGGTGGCTGGGGGTGCAGGGGGACATGCGTTGGTGGGCATTAGTGCAAGGTGACATGTGGGTTGGCTGGGGGGCATGGCCATGGTGGATGGGGTTCCTGCGGGACATGTGCAGGGTAGGCCCCTGTGGTTTGGGCCACCTGCAGGGGCCATGGAGGGTGTAGAGGGAACACCTGGGAGGACCCACACGTGCAATTCACGTGTGGTGCTCCCCGCGCACCCCTGGAATTCACGTACCCTGATGGAATCGCGTGTGATACTTCCTGCGCACCCCTGAAATACACGTACCCTGCTGCTTTTGCCTGTGATACTTCCCGCGCACCCCAGGAATACACGTACCCTGATGGAATCGCTTGTGATACTTCCAGCGCACCCCTGAAATACACGTACCCTGCTGCTTTTGCGTGTGATACTTCCCACGCACCCCTGAAATACACGTACCCTGCTGCTTTTGCGTGTGATACTTCCTGCGCACCCCTGGAATACATGAACCCTGCTGTTTTTGCGTGTGATACTTCACGTGCACCCCTGGAATACACGTGCCCTGATGGAATCGCGTGTGTTACTTCCCACGCACCCCTGATGTACACGTACCCAGGACAATCGCGTGTGGGACTTCCTGCGAACCACTGAAATACACGTTCCCCGCTTGTCATTTTCTATTTGCCAGCCCTGTGAAATGGTCCAGGGTTAGCGCAGCCCTTTGCAATGATTTGGGGATTTTGAAGGCTTTTCCTTGCGCAAGGGCGTTCTTGGGGGCGTAACTGGCGCTGCTGCAGGGTCGCTGCGCCACTCTGCGCCACGGCTGGTTTCGGAGGCTAAAATCCATGAATACGCTGCGCGATGAAAAGGATTTTTTCGCTCGCGGCTGGCGCAGTGTATCGCACGGGGACACTGTGCGCCAGCCGCGTGTGCCATTTTTGTGCAAATTTCTATGAATTACCCTATCAGTGAACAAAGGAGCAGTGATCAGCTAATACATACGGAACCATATGCAACCATGTGCAAAGAGTCAAAGGAGGAACGCATGCACTTGGTGAACACCACAGCTAAACAAGACATTCAACTGTAACATAAGCAATGATGTGATCCCCAATCAGATAGTGGGTACAGACACAAGACTGCATACAACATCCAGGTACCAGAATGCACCACTAGCGTTTGGAGAAGGAGTGTCCATGGATGAATCAAGACCGAATCAGAACAGAAGGTTGGGTCCATCAGGACTGATTGTACCCAGATCTATTGAGTTGAAGATAGTGTGGTACTGTTTGGATTAAGTAACAATATCCAGAGATTGTACACAAGAAAAACAGGTGACAGCAAACCCCTTATGAAATTACTGTGGTAGATTGTTTTAACAATAGAGAAGGGAATGAAAGATGTTGGGTGAATGGAGTATGATCTGTATGAGAGGCTAAAATGTATTATTTTAGAATGTGTAATTAACCGTAATGTACTGTATAGAATTTATCACTTTTTTCATGTTGTTTTGCTCCAAATGATTTTCCTGTTTGTTCTATTTTAGAGAAATGTAATTGAATAAAAAAATGATATTTTTGAACATCATTAAATTGGTATGTTTCAGAATTATTGAATGCAATGAGAATTAACTTTATGTAAGATGTGTCCCTCAGTCTTCTGAAACAACTCGACTCAGTAGCATTGCTTTCAAGTAAGGTTAGTAACCTGCAGAGGGGTTGCATAACTGGGTCGTTAAATTTCCATCTAGTCTCAATTTTTTTTAGAGCACTGTAACCTTCACACACACATTTCACTCCCTACTGCGCCATCCAGCTTCAATGTCACCACCCTCCTTTTGAACCATAATTTATCCCTCCCAGCACCTCGCAATACAAACCACACTTCACAAATGGTTGCTTCAGCGATGTGCCCTGGTCATCCTCTTTGAACATTTCAGGACTTGCTACTTTGGGGTTGGTGGTCAGAAGGCACTTGGTGCCATGGAATTCAGGGGTCCTAAGTTTTAGTCAGTTATATGGGCTATAACTCGTGGTCGCCTGGGGTGAGCCGGGTCTTTATTTGCCCTGCATGAGATAACATGCACACAAGGTGCTGGTCTGTGATCATGGCTTTTTAGAGCACATTCCTCTCAAACATCTTTGCAACACTGTTAGAACAACAAAAAGGTATTGTGGCAGTTGGGGGTGTGGGCTGTCCTCATGGGAGCTCAGGCACGGCTGGATATTTCTTTATCTCGCAATTTGGGCCTAGTGCATGCACATGCTACATTCGCCATGCAGGCCTTCCCTTCTACCTATTGTTACTAATATCTGTGCAAAATAACAATGCTGCTCACACCCAATTATATACTATGTGGATAGACTGTGTTTAATTATACGGATGTGGGGCCCTTTTATGCTAGTAGGTGGTCCACTCACTGTACCCCTGCCCCCTGGCCTATCATAGTTTTTCAAATGCATCTCACCTCACTCTAAAGCGCCTAGGGGGTGGGGCGGGGCTGCCCCCTCTCAACATTCCTCCCTTTCGTTACTTCTACAGTAATCAACTCTGCTATACACCTGTGCTCCCATTACCTCCTTACTGCTACTACATATGGCTGAGTTCCTTCTATTGGCACCCCGGCCCTGCACACTGACTGCAACCCTCCGCACATATTCTTCAGGTGAGAAAGTCATATATGCATCCCCCCTCCCACTCCAGGTCCTCCCAAACCTCTGTGTGATTTTCTAGATAAGGGGGTGGACAAACGATAGATGATCAACTTCATCTCCATACGGGATGGGGAACATCTCATATTTAGGGCCACCCAGTGGGATATCAGTCTGTTCTTCAATATCTTTTGTTTCACAAGGAGATTTTGAAAACCCAATTGATACCATCCTTCTTGTGCTATTAGATGCCACATTGGCACAACATTGAAGGCCCAGCTGACAGGTACAGAAAATAACAAGGATGAACCCGATGATGGCCATTAACATCTTCACGATCGCTCTGAGTCACAAAGGGACCCAACTAGATGCCCAAGTAAACCCAACACTGTTCTGTACTCCTCCCTCCTTCTTCATGCGAACACTCAGGCAACGGACAGCTGCGATGATGTGGGATAATGATGAGTTCTTCGCATAATCTGGAGGCACGAATGTGGAGCAGGATTTGCCAAACCTTTTGCAAAACCCACCTTCCATTGCTGTTAACATGTCTAACACATATCGCTTTTGCATCATAATAAGTCTTATTGCACGCAACTCAACCTTGATCACATTGAACCCATTCTCTCTATCGTTCGGGAGCTGGACCAGCTCCCATATCGCAATCTGCAACGATTTGGCATTTGCTGCAGCCTGCACTCCCGGCAAAAGTAAAGATCTAAAAAATGATTCTGCTGAGCTGAAGAGCTTGTATTCTTCTGGTATTTCAGCAAGCAATGTAGTCTTTGGATATGTAATTCAATCTTTTCATCGTCTTTGGTTGTTGGAACCGTCCTTTTCCAGGCAGGTTGTGGAGCTCTTGTTTGGGCAACAGGCCCTTTTCTTCATTTTCGACTTTCAGGCGACTAGTTGGCCCCTTGGCAGGCAGTGCTCCCCCTTCAGGTTTCTTCTGGGATTACTAATAGCACTACGTACAATGTGACCAGAGAACAACAGCCCCTACATGACTGTGGGAGGTGCAAATAAGCGTGGTGGCCACAGACCCAGCAGTAAACTATCATCTCTGCTGTTCCTTTCTTTATCTATGTGATCAGGAGATTCTTATTACAACATTTGTTCAAGCCGACAGGCTGTACCCTTGCTGTGGAAACAGAGTCTTTATTCTTCTTCCTTGTGTACTCGCACTGGCTTTTCCATTGTTGCAAGCCACATCAGCTTTGTGATATGCTCTGTCCAGATTTGTGCACAGATATCGTCCACCCGTGCTTTCCTATCTTTGCTATATGTTATTAATCCTTCTGCCAAGCAAGGTAGTGTGATGTCCTGCAAGTTATTATTGAAATGTTTACACCCTTTCACCATCAGATATGGCAGCTCCACACACTTGATGTCTTTTGAATCACTGCTGCACTGTACAAGATCTGGACCCACCATTTGCAGTTGCACACTATGCGCCTGGAAAGTTAATTTTAGTCTGCATTGAGCAAGATGAACTAGGCATTGTGCCTGTATAATTGGGACTGCTTGCAGTATTAGCACCTGTGGAGCCCCTGATGCATGCAGAATGAGAGCACACACATTAACAGTTTCCATTCACAGCAATTATTTCCACAGCACTCATGTCGGGATACCATGAGTGTTAGCATTCTCAAAGCATTCTCAAAGTTTAGTCTGCACCAAATATAGACAGACATTTGATTGTTAGCATATGCCACACCTAGATGCATTCTCAAAGTTTAGTCTGCACCAAATCTAGACAAAAATGTGACTGTTAGCATATGCCACACTTAGATGGAATTCTCAAGTTTGGTATGCGCCAAATCTAGACAGAAATGTGATTGTTAGCATGTGCCACACCTAGATGGAATTCTCAAGCTTGCCCCGCATTGCATCCAGATAGAAATATGATTGTTAGCATGTGCCACTCTTGATGGAATTTCAGAAATGCGACGGTTAGCACATGTGAGTCTTAGCATGCACCACACTTAGAATTCTGAACCTAGCTTGCGTCAAATCTACATAGAAATATGACTGTTAGCATGCACCACACTCAGGGCTCTGAACCCTAGCTTGTGTCGCATCTAGACGGAGATGTGACTGTTAGCATGTGCCACACTAGTATGGAATTCTGAACTTTAGCTTGCGCGACATCTAGATAGAAGTGTGACTGTTAGCATGTACCGCACCCAGGTGGAATCCCACAATTGCAAGGACAGCAATGCCAACTAACCAACCAACTAACAATTCCATCCCTCTGCATACACCTCTCAAACTATAACCAAACACAACCACAAGCCTAAAACGCAGCAATCCGCACAAACTTCACAACAATGCAACAACAAAACAAACCACACATAGCCTTGCACAACAGCACACGACGACTACGGACCATAAAACACCCCGAGCCCAGCCAACGGACCGACCGGGCTGAGGCTGTCAACACCATATCACTGCTCTCTTGTACTTTTCCAGCTTATTCCAACTAACCCATCCCCTCTCCTCCGCTTTTTCAGAGCCGCCGGAGCGCCAGGGGACCACTTCGGTGGTGATAGTGCACGGTACAAATGTCCTTTAACATTAACATGAGTTGGTAAACCTGGTATGGTGAATATCCTAATCATGCCCAAGCCCAGCCCTTGATACATGTCATACTTTTTTTGTACCTCCCTTTTCATTATTCTATACATGCTTTCATGGATGACAGCTTTAATAGTTCTATCGGAAATAACATTATATTGTTTTGTATTGGTAGACAATCTCCTACTCACTGAAAACAACCTTTTCACTGTTTTGTGCTTGTTACATTCATTTCCATTATTATCATTAGTGTTCACATTATTACAGGGCCCGTGGAACCAACCCTGTAGTAATGGTTAAGTTGCTCAACCCATAGGAAGAGTAATTTTTGGGCGGCTTATAACTGCCCCCCCCCCCCCCCGAACATCGGATGCGGCCACTGATTGGATGGAGAAAAGCATGAAGTGCGTCAGATTTTTGGAAATGCCCGCAATGTTGGATTCAGGACATTCACCGCTGTCCGCAAACATCACAGTAAAAACATATTAAAAAACACAATGTTGCACTTGTCAAACTTATCAAATAATCTCTGGGGATGTGAGGGATGAAGAGGATGGAATGGGATATGGCTGCAAGAAGCAAAAAAACGGGTGTTTTTTGCCGCAAAGTGCTGCAAACAGTCCGGATGTTGCCAACAGTCCAGAGAAGCTCGCGGCCACCTCAGCTTTACAGGGTTGGTGATAAGCAGTTCTTGGTTGGCTTATAACTTTGGCGTCACTTAATGAAACTGCATGAAATTTAGCAATTTTATCCCTGACCCGATTCTGAATGAGTTTACAAAGTTTTGTGGGATTCTCTTAAGAGGGGGCAAATTAGAGCTGGGCTCCCAAAATAATGTAAGGGCTTATAAATCAGGTGCCATTTGACGAATCTAAACTTAATTTGGCAAACTGATAATAGATCTAGATATTAATGTTTTTGCAAAGTTTGGTGGGATTTTGCCAAGGGGGCAAAATTAGAGGGGGGGGGTCCAAAATAATGTTTAGGCTTATAATTGAGATGCAATTTGACAAATCTACACTTTTTTTGGCAAACTGATAATAGATCAAGATATAAATGTGTTTGCAAAGTTTGATGGGATTTTGTCAAGAGGGGGCAAAATTAGAGGGTGGCTCCCAAAGTATTGTAAAGGCTTATAATTGTGGTGCCATTTGGCAAATCTATACAAAGGTTTGCAAAATGATTATAGATCTAGATGTACATGTTTTCATAAAGTCTGAATAGATTTTAATTTTTGACAACTGTCATAATGTAGGTACAAAACATAGTGATATACCTTTGGTGACTGAGGTGTAGCCTATGGCCATGGGCAGTGGCCAGATTGTCTGGGTCATGGAATAAGGTCATGATCCGGACAATCTGACTACTGGCCATGACGACGAGGGACAACACATGTGGTTAAAGTGGCCATGTCCACCTGGGACAGGCTTTGTTGTAAAGTTATTTGAAACTGGGATAGGTTTGAAAGGGAAGAAAAATGTGCTTGTGGTATTATGGTCATTGGGTTCTCTTTTCGCCTTCTGCAGGCTGCCATGGAAAGTGAAGAGGGGCCCTGTACAGAACCCCGCCTTCCCTTTCCATAGTGGTCATCTTGGAAAAGGATTTTCCGTCCTACTCTGGGACACCTGCAGCGTCCTGGTGTAGGAAGAAAAATCCTTTTTCTAGCACCCCAGGTTCCCACTTTGGGAACCTGGGGTGCTATTGGCCTTCATCCCCCATTACAGGGGCTGGAATGGGGGGATAATGCTCCGGAGACCTCATTATCCAACCTTGCTTCGCTTGGGCTGATTACTTGGGCTGCCAGGCCGCTATCCACCGTTCGAGCCCTGGAATGGGGGATAAACACCACAATATTGCCATTAGCATAACACAAAATGCAAATGGAAATGTTGGAAAATCTTATTCAGTCTATGTACTTTACTGAGAAATATAAAGTAGATGGAGTGTATTTTTTTTGTTCTATTTTTTAACTGTGAAAGGTTGTTCATGATAGAACATTTCTGGGTAGGGGGTAGTTTCTCATGCTCCTTGATTACAGCAGTGGTGGTGTCTCTTGGGGAGGAGGGATGGCATTAGGTGATTCCATTTTAAGCTAAATAGCAGTTTTTTCTAAACGTGTGTATTGTGTACTAGATTGTTAATGGATGAGTAGGAAGAGGTGTTGGAGCTGTGCAAGGGAAATTTTGAAGTTGAAAGTTTCTAGATCAGTAGAAAATACAGTTCCGAACTGTCCGCAAAGCACGGATCTTATCGTGAAGTGCAAACAGGTTCTCGGACACGTCATCATGCCAGGTGCCAGTGCATGGTCATGTGGCACGAAAGGTCTGCAATGAAGTCAGATGTTCAAAGACGTCTACGGATGCAAAACTAGTTAAAATTGTTGCAAGAAGTGTATAGAAGTGTTAAAAATGATTCTAGAAGGTGGGAAATGGCAAAGGTTTAAGGCAACACTTTGTAAATTGGATACAAATATTGCTATATTGGGTAAGTATGATATTAGTAATTTGTAGGAAAATAACATGCACTGGTAAAATCCAATGACATTCCCTGAAAACATTTTGTTAACGGGATGTTATGGTTACGTTGGACTAGTAAAAACCTATGAAATTCAATGAAAAAACTTTGTTAAAGGGACGTTATGGTTAAGTTGTACTAATAACAACCTATGAAATTCAATGAAAAAACTTTGTTAAGGGGACGTTATGGTTAAGTTGGACTCATATAAACCTATGAAATTCAATGAAAAAACTTTGTTATGGGGACGTTAAGGTTAAGTTGGACTCGTAAAAACCTATGAAATTCAGTGAAAAAACTTTGTTAAAGGGACATTATGCTTACAAGTAAAACCAAAAAACACCTGAAATTCGCCAGTTATGGTAAGCTAAGCAACCATAACTCGCGCCACCACTGTGCACTGCTAAGAATGACTTTGCTCCCTGATACATTCTAAGCAGCAAATCTCCTGATCTCCGTTCTCCTGATTCATCTTCCGGGGCCCGTACATCCCTCACCTCTCTTGAGCATTCTTGTATGCTGTTCAATTCTGTTATCAACTCTGACAACTGTCTTTGAACTGTCTTGACCTTACACCTGCAGACGCCGATGCTTCAGGCGGGTTTGCATATGGGGATGGTGGAGCGGCAATCTGTGGTGTTACTGGTGCTGAAGGGGTCCTTACCACAGCAGAAGGGGTCCCTATCACAACAGGTACATAGATTGGATTTGTGTACCCTTCTGCGAGATTTGCTGTCAAGGGATATAATCCTCCAAGCTCTGCTGGTGCCCTTCCTTCTCCTTCTCCCTTCCTGCACTTTCCATCTTTCTGTCTCTTCACCCCTACTCCATCCCCTTGGCCTTATGTGTCTTCAAACATACGCCAGAGATGCAAGATTTATTGTCTCTTCTGAAGCTGCTTCCCCTCATATTTAGATATTTAGGTGCAAAAAATGTGACCATGTGTTCCAAGATGCTCTTATTGTGTGAGCCCCCCTCCTCCTCCGTTCTAATCCTCATGCACACTTACAACATTGCACCACACCCTCATTTCCTCTCCAAACCTTGCAGTTTGCCCTGCCACTGAATGTTACACCCTTATGCTTGCATACCTTCGCATCCTCACTCTTGATCACATATTTTCGTCAGTTCAGCCAAAAGGTTATTTTCAAAATTATATGAATGATGCAACCCTGCACATGCCTGAGAGGCACTTGGTTTGGCTGTAAACAAATTACAGATGGAATGCTTTATAGGCAACATTTGCAGGTGGGTTAGACCTTCAGGTTCTGTTGCAGCTACAATTTTGGACTCCAACAGAAATCATATGCCAGGCAAGCAGTGCATCGGTTATGGTCTCGCAGAGCTTACAGCTGCGGGTCAAATACAAAGCCGGTACAGCACACAGATAAGTGAAAAGGAAAGCATTGCTTTAAGGGTAGGCCCGCATTTACCCTTTGTATTGCGCCTGCACATTGAAGCTGTACACTGCAGAAAACTAGTGCCAACACACAGGCTGCATATGTGTAATCCTGGCTCTCAGGGGACTGTTGCCAAGCAATATCAACACGCAGCACGCTGGTCACAGAACTCTCTTTGAAAGGGTTACCTGTGGTTTCCCTCCTAAATAATTTCTGCCCTGAACATAGAGGAGCATACGTGAGTTCAGCCATTTTTGCACCCAAGATGGTGCCCGCTATGTAACATCACGGATGCATCATTCAAATATATTTTTGGATACAATGCTAAATGCAAAGATGTCTGGCTTCCATATTATGCAGGAAAAAGAGATCCCTATGGTTGTGGTTAGGGCACAAATGGGTGGGCACTGGGTGAAAATGCAGATAGCTAAGAGCATCACCGTGGGTGTGCAGTGGGTGGATACATAGCCAAAGGATGTCGAACGCAGTGTGTCCCTCCTAGCATCATCTCCCCTCTAAATACATTTCTATGCAAACAGCACTACCGATGAGCTACATTTAAATTCAAATCCCTTCATAATTCTCCTCTAGCAATAGGAACTTTATGAATTAAGTAAACCTAACATCGCTACCCCATGCAATTCACATTAGACCGGTTTACACAACCAATATGGCGTCCATACCTAACGTTTTTAGAGTTAAGCTATGTTATCACACAGAGAAAGCCTATTGAATTCTCTCAGAGGCTTCAAGATTTTGCTGGCACATCAGAGCCACGATGTGTAGTGTACATACTAACAATCTCTGATCAGAAATGTAGGCAACTGCAGGGATTTATCAGTAACAAATGTTCCACATTCGTATCTATATTTATGAAAGTCAACATTCGTTTATGGGTTTGTGGATCCGTGAAGTGGTGTTTGTCATACAATTTCACGCTGTTTCACCAATCAGCGACAAACTTTGGATAGATACATGTTAGGACCGCACTGACATTACTGGATACAAACATTTGGACACCCCATCCCTTACCTTGGATTTCAGTAAAGGTAAAAATGTGTTTGTGGGTTTGTGATTTAGCCAAGCCTGGTCCCTTATACAATTCCACACCGTTTCACCAATCTGCACCACATTTTGGATAGATACCTGTTAGGACCCCAAAGACATTAGTGGATACATACATTCCCCGCCACCCCCACCCATTACCCTGGATTCCATCAAATGTTAAAATATGTCTTTGGGTTTGTGACCTGCTGACAAAGTCCTAAACCATGTTGACCGGGAAGGGACTATATGAGAGGCGAATGGAACTGGGAGGCGAAGGTGAACGCAGGTAGCATTCCAGAAGTTTCCACATTTTTGCAGCATACAGAGAAATTACTTTTCCAGAGGATTTTTGCGAGGCGGCCCATGACGTCAAAACCGTAAACCATGTTCACCGGGAAGGGAAAGAAACATGTTGTTTCTAAACAAGCTTTACAATGCTGTAAACCATGTTCAATGGGAAAGGAAACAAAGGTTTTTGCCACATCTGGTGAAATTACTTTTCCAGAGGATTTTTGTGAGATGGTGCCTGCCATTGAAGCCATAAATCATGTTCACCAGAAAGGGAAAGAAAAAATGTTGTTTCTCAACCGGTCCCGACATGAGGAACACAACTCATATTTCAAGGTCCTAGAAAGCACAATTTCTGAGATGTTTGCACAACAATGCCCTGCAATGAACTGCACCATGCCAGGGTAAGGCGGAACATCAACCTACAGGATCATTCATTTTCAACATTAAATTAAAGTGTTATCATGTCTCTCTACAGAACTTGCTCGGAGAATGGGTACTTTTGCAAGTAATCAGTAATGAAGCTCGCCGTTGTAGCCCCCACCACTTTTCTAAAGCCTATTTGATTTGACTTAAGTATCCCTGCATTGTCAGGCCAAGCTGATTGCTCATCCAACCTTAATAATGCAAACATTTTGGAAGCCATGTCATGGAGAGCTATTGGTCTATAATTACAAGGGCTCTAGTTATCCCCTTTTTAAATATTACGACAATAATGACTGAATGCCATCAATTTGGGAGTCTTTGATGAAAAAGAGCGATTCAAACAGCCCAACCAATAGAGAGGCCCAAAACACGAGGATTGGTGTTTAATAACACGTCACTAAGATCATTAGGTCCCGGGGCTCTAGATTCCCACATTTTGGGTGGAGAGAACTGTCTGTAAAGGGTCAGAAATGTGAAGCAGACAACTTGGAAAAGGTTTTTCATAACATGCCATTTTATTAACTCAAAAGGGTTTGACAAACACCTCACTATCTGTACCCTGAAGAGGATTTCCCTGCCTATAAAAATAACCTAAAAGAAACATTCTAACAAAAATAATCTGTCCCTCACACTTGTACATACAACCAACTCATAAAGGGAATGTATGGCAGTTCAAATGTAACATAAATAACAGTTATGTCCAACATAAACCAAATAACTGTTTCTCCTTGTAACCTTGGTGAGATCCCCTTCCCCAGTTGTAAAGCAGTTCAAAATAGAAAAGTTCAGTTTGTAACCAAGTTCTGATTATAAAGTTCCTCTTGCTCCAACAATTCTTTCACTTGGACTTTGACCAACAGTTCAACTAGACGACAAGTCTTTATCTCGCCACTTATAGCAAAAAGATCAACATAAATTCTACAGTTCATCTGTATCAACTGCAATGTTTTGTTAGGATGATTACACAACAGTTCACAAAATACTTTAGTGGTCTTGCCACTTCTTGTTTTTCACAGCCTTTAACCACACCACAGTACTTAAATAACATCTTCCGGGTCCACTAAGCTGCCATGTCTACCACTTCATAGTCCCTGTCCTGGTATACTCGCCTGCCAGAACTAAAAACTCCTAGCACTACTACAGGTACTTTTGTGGTAAAGCTTACTTGAAATAATACAGTTGTTTGACTTCCAACAACATTGATATTGACTTTCAAAAATATCAGTATTAACTACTTCTTCTAAGCATACATGATTCACAGTGGTGCTATTTGTTCCACTCTTATGATTGCCACATGCATTGCAGTTCTATGCAACTCTCCTCTGGAATGGAGGGCTTCTTTCTTGCCACTCTTCCTTCCCCATTCTGACATCAACCAAATGCTGGTAATTGCTCCTTATCACATTTGCTCTTTTTTGGCTTAGACAATGCTTGTCTAGGTCTTTTTCAACTATTGCTTCTTTCTCTCTTTTGCAATAGGGGTTATAATTAATTTGCTTCTGAATTGCTCTCTCTTGGCTTTGGCAATGATGCTTCTTGTTAACTCACTTTCGTATTGCTCTCTCTTGCCTTTTGAAATGTTGGTTATTGATACCGTCTTTTAATATCTCTCTATATTGGCTTTGGCTATGGTGGTTATTGTTACCTTCTTTTAGCATTGACCTCTTTTGGCTATGACAACAACTTTTCCCTTTATAAATACAATTATAACCTTCATTTTTATAACCTTCTTATCTGTTCCCAAAGTTCTTATTCTGCCACTTCAACTTCTTTACATCTGTTCGGTATTCAAAGTTACTTTTGTTATGCCACTTAAACTTCTCATCAGTTCAGTAGACAAAGATATCACTAATGGCCAGCGGGCAACTACGGAGCATACCAGGGTTACCCAATAGTTGTGGACTCACGGGTTCCTGCATATGCATCAGCTTACTCCTCCGCGCAGTGACTTCTGCCTCCTTTGCTTCCTTCTACACAGCAGACCACTCCATTTGACGTCACGTGGCCTGTGCCTGTAGGGAGAGGAGTGTTCCTTGCTCCAGGGACACTCTGGAGGTCACCTGCAACTGGAGCCCAATTTACCATTGGGAAAGCTTTGCAAAAGAAAACTTCCCACCGCCCAACCTCTGCATTCACGGTCATCAGGGCAACAGCTTTCTACAACGCTTCCCACCACACAACCTCTGCATGCAAGGTCTTCAAAAGTAGAGACCCTCTCAGAACAAGCATCTGTTCTGCAAACAAAAGTGACTGCAGCCTCTCTGCTTTCCTTCATCTTCTGCTGCCACTGCAACATAGAGTTACATCGATCACTCTGCCTCCTGCTTCTCCTATGGCCTGCAACTGAGGGGGCCTCATATACTTCACAGTCCAACTCAGGTGTGGGTAATTAGCACTAGTAGGCAGCACCTTGCAGTCTAGTGCCTCTGAATCCCTCTTCCGTGTCCCAGTACTTTGGGCATTGTGGGACTTGAAGTCCTTGATGTTCA
This sequence comes from Ambystoma mexicanum, assembly GCF_040938575.1. Taxonomy (NCBI): domain Eukaryota; kingdom Metazoa; phylum Chordata; class Amphibia; order Caudata; family Ambystomatidae; genus Ambystoma; species Ambystoma mexicanum. Next base: position 463,181,829 of record NC_090934.1, read on the forward strand.
AATTACCTCTTTTATTTAGAATATTGTTCCAAATTTACCTACTTCATTTTCCTTAATTGCATCTTCCAAAAGAGCTTTAAAAGGACTCAATGAGAGGCATTGATTTAAAGGAGTGCAAGGTTTATCAGAACCTAAGATGTTAATACTCTGATGTTAGCATTTAGCATTCTCCTGTTTACAAGAGTTCTTCCTACTATAAATGTGCGCAACTTTGTGAAGGGGAGCTTTAGTCCGGATAAATGATTGATAGCATTGAAATCTCTTCCTCTGAGGAAGTCAAATAATGCGTCTCTCCCAACAGAGTGTGCCTATTCCCATGGGGTCCTCCTCCTCCCAGATAATCCTTCTGACTAAAACCACCCCCAGGGTTTAGGGTCAGGTAGCGACTGCTTTCTGCTAGTCATCTGGTTGGAGACTGTAGATAGGGTCTTTGTCAGGACTGCTCAGGATTCATCACACTGCCAACATTTCTTATCAGACTTTTTTTGGTATGCCATTCACTACACTCTTACCCTGTTTCTGGTGTTTCATCACTCGCAGGCCTTTTACTTTACTTTGTTTATCCTCTGTAATGTGTCAGCACTCCAGAATACCCAACCTTGCATTTGTAGCAACTTCAATATTCCGTCACATTTTTTTTTAAGTACAGAAGTGCTGATTCTGATAACTGCGTAGAACCTCATAGATTCAACGCTCTGGATGTTTTCATGCCGTACTGTGTCAGAAAAATCATGAAAGGTCACGCCCTCACACACCTCATGCTCAAGTCTATACCAAGTCTCATTAAACAAATGCATAAACCTTGCCATTCCATGTTAATCTGTTTTTGGAATTGTTTACTTTCACTTGCGGTGCCCCTCTAAACAAATCAACAAGGTGTGAATATGTAAATTCCTCCAATTATATGTAATGGTCAGTATGCTCTGCATTTATGACACAAAAATGCTTGCATCTTGGGAACATCCCTGAGGATACAAAGATAACGTCAATCCTCGAGGACTGCTCCTTCGTGCCAAGGTGGCTTCCCTGCCAAATCTCCGTTCACGTTCCCGTTCAAGGGGATCAGATTGCAATACCTCAAGAAAGACTCCCACTTCACTCCCAAAGATCCAAATGCATTCTTTGTGCTGGCATTGTCCCTAAGGAAATGTGTGTTATAGTCCCCAGATAAGAAGGTGGCTAAACCCTTCATCAGCCTCGTAATGTTACAGCCTCTGAAATAACACGTCTATTTTCATTTCTCTATAATTACAATACAATATTGATGATCAATAAAGAACCCAAATCACAACGGATTCGAGCAGCCTGAATACAGGGAGGATAGTACTGGGTAGCTACGATTGATGGAGCCCATGCTTCTTGTGCTACTATCAACAGCCCTACCCATGGCCTCTGGAGACAATTCTTAGGAGGCATCTGATAACATATAATGAAACCATCGTCAGGAAAGATTCCTGCAATAATATTGGGGCTACTTTATCCAGTTTCGTATTCCCTTTATGAGATAGGTCTTTAAAGCTGTGGGAATTCAAAGAAGCGAGAATAAAGACCCATCACATCAGTCCAGCCCACAAGTTCACTGTTCATTGACCATTCTGGGGCCACAATCCACTTCCCCCGCTCCGAGAGATTGCGCTGATGACGCTCAGGTTTGGTGTTTCCCACCACATGATGTTGATCCGGACCAATGCTCGGTTTGGGCCATCTATTGGTCATTTGACATTCATTAGAGGGGCACATGTCAACACCTCTCTTTCTCAAATTAGCAATGTGCAACAGCAGATGTTTTAGAACTAGCACTGAGGGGATATCAATCACTCTGATGTCCAAACTTTTATCTGAAATTAATTTGACTCTTGAAATGTCCCCAAACGTTATAATTCTAAGGGCTGGTCTTTCATGGAGAATTGATAGACTTGTACTTCTATTCATAGTTAAGTTATGTTCACCCTCAAAAATGCATTCCATGAGTAACCTACACCCCCTTTCATAAATGTCACCATTGCTTTCTTACTTATTTAATTTCCTAGCTGCCCTGGTGGCAGTCACAGGACCACTCTGACTTACAATTGACACGAGAACCCTTCTCGCAGGATCAAGACCAGAGTCTGTGCACTGAGTAAACACACTCTTCCGTGAGGTCGAGGAACTTGGTTTCTGGGCATACAGCTCTTCTGTCGAAAAAACAAATGTCGTCCCCTCAAGATCCACAGCGCAAGGTCTTATGGTCCGAATGGCTTCCTGTGTGACATACTCCTGGGAGCCGGGGAAATGTCTGGCGTCGCATCCATCAATATCTGGACGGTTTGGCAGGCAATTTCCACTGTCCCCGCCTACAAATTAATGTTTATGTCTCTGTTCACTTTAGCAATGGTCTTTGTAAACATAGATGCTACTTTTACATGTTTTTGTGCTGTACCCACGTTGTCTCTGGTTGAGGTTTCTCCTACTCCACTCTCCTGCACCCTTTTAAGGGATAAAAGCCCATAGGAATTTTAATTTCGAATCTTTTTTTGTTTTACGGCCTGCCATGTTTTTAGGCTTCCACTCTTGAGGGTCACTTTTTCCTCCCTTCCTTTCTTCTTACATGCCTCCCTTGTGAATGTAACAGCCTCTCTCGTGAGAGTCACAATACGATCTATACCCCTTGTCTCACAGGGAAAGTGGTCCAGCCTTGCAAACTCTTCCATTATGGACTCAGACAATGGCATATCATCCAGATTGTCTACCTCAATAGGCCTTGGTGCTGAGTCATTGCCATCTACCCCTATCTAAGGGCCCTCCCTCATGGCGTCTACAAGGGCAATTTCGGGATGGATTACTGCTGCTAACTTTAGTTCTCCCAGGATGGTAGAATGGAGCACCAGTTCTGTCTTAATTAATTCAATTGCTTCTAGAATGTTGCAGCTTTCACTCACATGTGTCCCCATTGGGACCCTCCTTTGGTCCAGGATTCCGACTTGACCGTCGCTGTCTTCTGTGCAAGGTGCATCGCGTCCATTCACCTTTCCTTTGTTCCCTTTGGTAACAATGGATTTGTTTGTATAGTCTACTGACTGGGTAGTTCCTTCACGCTCACATTTGAGATGTGCCAGCCTGAAGAATTCTTACAGGACTGAATCTGATGGTAGTACTTTACTTCCTTTTGTCTGTGATGAATTACTACTTTGCCACGTGCAATTCTGTTTGACTCTTTTCTATTATGCACGGTACGTGGACTTTGTTGTGTGCTCTTCCCTGGGTAAAGTCCCAGCCTGCTCCATTACTGGGGTTTTTTAATCTCTTAAAAGGACAGAGTGTTATAACAATTTTGTTTTCTTTGAATCGATAGTGCCCACCACATTATTGTTAATCACCTCCTTTAGTCCCACCATAGATGATTCGCGGGCCCGAAGTTCATGGGAATTTCAAATATTATCCCAGTATGCACCTCTACTGCCCCTTTTAACAAGTCAAACACCTTCACAGCCAAATTAAGGATGAAGTGTCATCAAGTAGACATTGCTGGGATCCTTATTGGGACTTGCATGTTAGGGGGATGCATTTGCTGACATTGCTCGTTCCCACATTCCTATCAACAAAAATACTTGATGGGTAAGTCTAGGCCTGGGCTTCAGTAATAGAACGTAAGGTGAGATCACTCTGCAGTAAATCAATCCAAGGGGATTTGTTGAGTGAACAACCTCAAGAGTTGAAATGTTTACCACTTTCTCCTCAAAGTTGACAAGATTCAGAAGTGATTGATTGATTGATTGATATTTTATTTCTATCGCGCTCGTACACAAGTGTTTCAGAGCGCGACAAGGCAAGGGAGGGGAACAGGGGAGAACAAAACAGTGATCCTACTAGGCCCAGTGACATTGAGAACGCGCAAGTGCATGGGAGAGGGGGGAGGGGAAAAGTGCATGGAATAATAGGGAGGCTGTTCCAGAGGGAGGACCCAGCCGAAGACAGAGATCTACCCCCAGCTTGTATCTTAGAAAAATGACTGACCCTGAGTGAGTTGGAGGTAGAGGAGCGAAGAGCTCGAGAGGGGATGTATTTGCGGAGGGATAGCTGAAGGTATTTCGGACCCAGGCCCCAGAAAGCCTTGTGGACAATGCAGAGGGTTTTGAATTTAATCCTTGCATCCACTGGTGAAGAGATTTCAGAGCTGGAGAGATATGATCCCAGGGCTTGAGGCCAAGGACAAGTCTCACAGTCCTGTTCTGGATTAGTTGCAGAGGGCGGAGAGTAGAGGCAGGTAGATTTAGAAAGAGGCTGTTACAATAGTCCAAGCTAGAGAGAACCAGAGCTTTAGATACCATGAGCTTCTGGGGGAAGGAGAGGAAAGGCAGAGTACCTCTGAGGAGGTGCAGTCAGAAATTTGACTTTTTAGAGACCTCAGAGATGTGGGCAGAGAAGGAAAGGGTGGAGTCAAAGATGATCCCGAGGTTCTTAGCCTCGCAGGTGGTGGTAGGAGGAGGGCCAAGGGAGGCCGGCCAGAGAGTGAGGGGAAAGGATGGTGAAGGTGTGTCGATGAGGAGGATCTCCGTCTTGCTGGCATTCAGACAAAGATCATTGGCGGCACACCTATCTTGAATGGCAGTTAGGCAATCAGAGATGAGAGAGAGAGAGGAGGTGGCAGAGGGCAGCCTGAAAATGAGTTGAGTGTCGTCAAGCGTAGCACTGGAAATTTGAGCAGAAAATGGCAATGCAGTGGGCGAGAGTTGCCAGGTATTGGTTGAAAAGCCAGGGCGAGAGGTTAGACCCCTGGGGAACACCACAGGTAGAGAGGAAGATAGATGAAAGGAAGGACCCAAGTTGGACCTGGGAGGGTCGATCTGAGAGGAAAGAGGTCAGCCAGGCCAGAGCCTGATCAGTGATACCCAGGTTTTCACGGAGACGGTTGAGCAGGATGGTATGGTTGACCGTGTCAAAGGCAGAAGAGAGATCGAGGAGGATGAGGACAGAGGGAATGTTAGAGTGAAGGTTGGTGAGCAGATCTTCACGGATGTTTAGGAGAGCAGTTTCCGTGCTTCTTGCAGCTCCGAAGCCAGACTGGTGGTCACGGAGACAGCCAACAGAATTGGAATGAAGGTTAAGCTGAGAGATGGCCAACTTTTCTAGGAGTTTGCCAAGAAAGGGAGTAATGGAAATTGGGCGATAGTTAGCTGGACAAGAAGGATCAGCTGTGGGTTTTTTGAGAAGAGGGTGCACAAAGGAGTGCTTCAGAGGGGAGGGGAAGGATCCAGAGGCAAAGGAGTGGTTGCAAAAATCAGCAAGGGCTGGAGTGAGGGTGTCAATGTGGTCCTTGATGGTTTTAGAGGAACAGGGATGAACCTGTTTTGAAGAGGCTTTCATAGATCGGACTTGTATAGCAACCTCGTCAGGGGTGAAAAGAGGAAAGGACAAGAAGGATGGTGGGAGGGTGGCTAAAGGAGGGTCAGCAAGCACACATGGAGAGGGAAGAGGAGGAGTGTGGGTGGAGAGGGTGGACAGGATGTCCTGGGTTTTTGAAATGAAGTGAAAGGCAAGGGCCTTGCAAGTGGGGCCTCCAATCCCATAGGCCTCCCAAAGTCAGGCTGCATTTTTTGTTTTGTTTTTTTATTAAGTCAGTGATTTCTGGTTCATCGATGTGGTGGACAGCATGTGATAATTTCCATTTATGTCAACTGTGGGGAAGCTGGGTATCTCATGCACCTCTGTGTGCACATGTAATCTGGCACGGGTGTAAGTAGTTGAGCCTTTCTTCCCCCCTTCTCTCCCTTTCAGCAGTTCTGAGATGAATTAGCAATCCACAAAGATACTGTGTCCAAACGTGCAGGTAGGGGGGCTGTAGGGCTACAGATACAGACCCAAGTGCCAGAGTTGCGGGGAGGCAGTGCGGGTGTGCAACTGGTCAGGCAGGGACCTGGGCCTGAAATCAGAGGGTAGCCAGGTGACCAGTGCAGTATCAGACAGGAAATCAGCAGGGGAGAGGAAGAGAGAAGGCAGAAGCAAAGAGGAAGGTCTTGAGGTGCTTCCGGAACCGGAGATGGTTCTCCTCAAGTTTCAGAGAGGCAGGGAGGCTTTTCCAGAGGGATGCCTCAGCCGAAGAAAGAGATCTACCACCAACTCATTGCTTGGAGAAGCGACTGACCCTGAGGCAGTTGGAGGTTGAAGAGCAAAGAGCTCGAGTAGGGAGGTATTTATGAAGAGAGAGTTGGAGATATTGAGGCCCCAGCAGGCCTTGTGGACAATGCAGAGAGTCTTGAACTTAATTCTTGCAGCCACTGGGAGCCAATGTAGAGAGATCCGATCCCTGGTTTTGAGGCCAAGGACAAGTCTTACAGCTCTGCTCTGGGTGTGTTGCAGAGGACGGAGAGTAGAAGCAGGCAGATTTAGAAGGAGACGTTTGCAGAATTCCAGCCTAGAGAGAACCAGAGCTCTAGAGATAGTGATCTTCTGGGGGAAGGAGAGGAAATGAAAACTATCTCTGAGGGCGTGCAATTGGTAGTTTGACTTCTTAGAGACATCAGAGATGTGAGGAGAAAAGGAGAGTGTGGAGTTGAAGATGACCCCGAGGTTCTTGGCCTCACAGGTGGGAGCAGGAAGAGGGTCAATGGAGGCTGGCCAGAGAGTTACAGGAAAGGAGGATGCAGGTGTGCTGATGAGGAGAATCCCTATAGTACTGGCATTAATGCAGAGATTGTTGGCTGCACACCACTCCTGGATAGCAGACAGTCAGAGATGAGAGAAGGAGAAGAGGTGGCAGATGGGAGTCTGAAAACGAGCTGAGTGTCATCTACATAGCACAGAATGTTGAAGCAGAGAGCGGCAATGCAGTGGGCGAGAGGTGCCCTAGAGGAATGAAGGCAGCCATGCCAGGGCCTGATCGGTGATACCCAGGTTATCACAGAGACAATTGAGTGGGATGGCATGGTTGACTGTGTGAAAGACAGTAGAGAGATTGAGTAAAATGAGGACAGATGGGAGATTAGAACCAATGTTAGAAAGCAGGTCTTCACAGATGGTCAGGAGAGTATTTTCTGTACTTCTGGATGCTCTGTAGCCAGACTGATGGTCATGGAGACAAACAACAGATTCAGTGTGAAGATTAAGCTTGGAGATATCAGTCTTTTCCAGGAATTTGCCCAGGAATGGAGTGATGGAGATCGGGCGATAGTTAGCTGTGCATGAGGGGTCGGCCGAGGTTCAGTTGAGAAGAGGGTGCACAAGATACTGCTTCAGGGGGGAAGGGAAGGCTCCAGTGGCGAAGGCGTGGTTCCAGAAGTCAGCCAGTGCAGGAGCGAGGGTGTCAATGTGGTCCTTTTGGTTTTGGAAGAACGAAGAAGAACCTTTTTTGACGAGACTTTCATGGATCAGACTTGTCTAGAACCTAGTCAGAGGAGAACAGAGGAAAGGAAGAGGAAGAGGAAGGAGAGGTGGCCACAGGGGGGCTGGAGGTACAAGAGAGAGTAGAGGGACAAGGAGGAGAGGATGAGAGGGTGGACAGAATGTCCTCGGTTTTAGAGATGAAATGAGAAGCCAGGGCCGTACAAAGGGGCTGGGAGGGGACAGGAGTGGTAAAGACTGCAGCAGGATTGGCCAGCTCCTTGCAGATTTTAAAAAGTTCGGCCAAGTTGTTAGATGCCGCAGAGACGCGGGCTTAGATGTGGGCTCTTTTTTCAGAGATGCATAATGAATAGAAAGAAAGAGCAGCCACCAACGCCCTAATGTAGAGTGTGTGCACTACAGTACACTCGTCAAGCAAAACACATACATCTCCTATCATATATGCAAAAGGGGATCCTTGCTATGGACCAGCTCTGAAGGGCAGAATATACTATCTATCCTCCCTAGTGGATACATAATGCATAGCGTATCTTGGTCTCTTAAGGAAACACATTGGGGAGAAAGTGGAGAGGTGCAAACATTTTCGCTGCAGACCTATCAACGATAGGAAGAAAAGAAATAAATCAGACAGAGGCCACTCAGTGATAAAACTAGAAACTCATCTATGGTCAGATTGGCTGTGAAATATCTCCGGACATTTCACGTCTCAATGAAACCAACTCTAGGGACAAACTGGAAATGAAAGAACAGTTGTTCATGCTTCCAAGATCCATTATAAAAACTTTCTTCAGGCTAACCACTATTGTTATTCATGGTAAGCCTTCCTGAATGCTCTGCTCCTTCATTGATTGTATCATCACAAAATCACAGGGTAGCACAGCAGACACTTTCCAGCTAACAACCAGTTTGCCTTGATGCAATAAAAAGATAATATAGGTCCGGTTCCATCTAAGAAAGAAATTGAATTGGTAATAGATCACTGTTGCGGCCACCTCCAACCCAGGAAATATGTTATTATCACTATGTAGCAAATTTCAATATATGACTCCAAAATACTCTCTGTGATCTTCAATTTGGTTGACTTTATGATTTGAATAATGTTCCATCCACAATCGCTGTGATTATTTCATCACTACTTATGGTCAGTTTTGCCGTTCACCTTTTCTTTTTTTTTTTTCTCGCACTATTGTAATTCCCCTCCACTTATTATGCCTTAAGACATCCCATGCACATGTCGGATATATCATTCTTCACAATAAGTGGCTCTATTAAGAGATAAGATACCTTGTAGAATCGAAGCACACTTGGTTAAATAGTTTCAGAAAGCAAGTATTTTGACTAGTACATCTCTTCACATTTACCAACATAGTCATAATGAGGCCTTGCATGAGAAATTCTCACATGCTGTGTCACAGTGTTGTTTGCTAAAGTGACGGTTTACAATTTAATATTCAACAAAACAGACTCAGTTTCAATCAATCCACCATTGGGTTTCTATAATTTGAGTTTGTTTTTTGTGAATGCCACACAAGTACCCCCAGACTTCTGGCCTCACCGTCTTTTCAGTGCTTTGCTTTCCCAAAGCCGCTCTTAGATCTTACACCGTTCAGTTGAAATACAAGGACAAGATTGTGCTGACACTAGGACAAACTGAGTTGTGCAAGATTATTTCTCAGGTAAACATGAAGCCTCTGACCACATATTATTATTTGAAGCTGAGCCATGAGTGATGCATTTTCAAAGTAAAGAATATGCTGTCTATTGACTGCATTCTCATAATGTGCCATTAAATGCTACATGCCTCAGTTAATCAATGACTAAGAACCGATGACTATATCACACAAGTGTAGCACCGATAACAATGTATGGACTTGCCAAGTTGGCTCATGTCACGGGTGAGATGCTCATCCAGGCACAACTCGATAGCTTCCATGACATTGCATTCTGCTTCTTGAAATCCTGCTGCTGAATGGGAAAATATGCTCACCTATACTGGACAAGAATCAGCATAGCATGTGGACAATACATAGTGTAAATAAGCAGCCGCATACCTGGTTAGTCCTTTGTCTTTCTCATTGCTAGAGTCTATTGGGATGTTTGGGTCGTTTGTCAGTACTAAAAATGCATCATTTTGAAGCCCAGTACTCAACTTACTGTATCCCGACTCATCCCACCCTGACTTGTTTGGAGCAGGTCACCCTTTTCCTGTGACATCACATCTGGCTGTGTCACAGTTTGCCACTTTGGACTGCACTTGCATTCATTCCATCTGGGCAATTTAGAAGCTAGCACACATGCAGAGTATGTAGGAAGCTGTTCAATGAAAACTATTCGGGAAACATTGCATTTCGGTACTCAAGAAAGTGTAGTCTAAAGTTAGAAAATGGCTTTGCTTCTGGCCCCACCCGATGAATGGTCTGGACAGCGCCACCTGAGTACTCGGTGTTAGGCATTTACACTCTTGGCATCATTACTGTAAAAGCTGTGCAGGGGACTATAAACAAAATGTAAACAACTTGAGGAACTTTTAAAGTTGAAAACTGCTGTACCGGTAGAGAGAATGGAATCCAAACAAGTGAAATTGATTTGTTGTTCTGTATTCGTGTTTGCGCTCTTCTCTCTTCTTCTTTTTAAAAGTTTGCAATAAACTGTATAATAATAAAAAAAAAAGAAAAAAAAGAAAATGGTAAACTGTGCAATCCTGAAAGCTGTGCTCGTAGCTTGCTTTTCCCACTTTAGCAATCTGTGATGCTGTGCAGACCACTCTACCCAACAGGCCTGTTTGTCATGGCTTTCAACATAAGGCACACCTTTAAGTGATTCTGTTCAGCGTGCACTACACAAAAAGCCACACACATGAATTGTTTAGTGGGCTATAGTGTTATTCTACATAACAATAATACTGATAATAATGAAAAATACATCGTTTACGCAGTGAACGCTTTGGCAGAATTGTCCCTTGCTGCCCTAATGTCACTTGTGAGTCATGGTTAGTTAAATAATTTACATATTGCACTTTTATGTGGGCGAGGGGATTTACCTGCGAGGTAGGCCTTGACTGAGAATATTTATTTTAATGTATATATGGACTCATTCACTACGTCTGCTGCACTAACAAACCGCTCTTCTACTGTCTTTATAAACTTCACGTACACGAGTAGTATTCAAACTCGTGTTATGTTGTGTGTCACATGAGCAAAACAAGCGTTTGCATGTGTTAGTGTTTAATTACCTTTTATAGCGCACAGTGCAAACTAAGTTGCATCTTACCACTCTCAGCCATAATTCAATCGTCCCGGCAACCCTAAAAAGGCAGTTAGAAAAGCTAGGACTGCTTGGCGAAAAAGTTTAGGCGCGGGCAGAAGTCGATGAGGAAATATGGGCTGGGGAAATGGCCTGCAGGACTGGCATCCAAGGAGGGGAAGAGAGTAGAAATTGGTTCCTAATAGAGATATTGATTGCTTCCCTGAAATGCACGATCACTCTCCTGTCTAGGGGGCTGTGTGAGAGTTTTATATCCAAAGGCTTAATTTCGTAGTATGTCTGCACGCCAGCAGTCAATGCCTGGTGTGAAGAATGCCAAAAGCAACGACGCTGTGGGGAAGCAGCACATCTAATGTGAGAAAAAGCTGCAAGAAAACCAGCAAGCGAGAAGACCAGGGAAAGAGGTTGGAGGAGTTGGGCTGAGAAGGAGACGTGTGTGAGGAAGTGTGGCAAAAAAGAGTGGGGAGAGCCTGGTGAAGTGGGGAGGTAAGGGGAAGTAGATGAGGTGGGTGAGCGGGAGGTAGATGAGGTGGGTAAGGGGAAGTAGATGAGGTAGGTGAGCGGGAGGTACATGAGGTGGATGAGGGGGAAGTAGATGAGGTGGGTGAGCGGGAGGTAGATGAGGTGGGTGAGCGGGAGGAAGATGAGGTGGGTAAGGGGAAGTAGATGAGGTGGGTGAGCGGGAGGTAGATGAGGTGGATGAGCGGGAAGTAGATGAGGTGGGTGAGCGGGAGGTAGATGAGGTGGGTGAGCGGGAAGTAGATGAGGTGGGTGAGCGGGAGGTAGATGAGGTGGATGAGGGGGCAGTGTTAAAAAGGAGGTATAGGTGGTAGGGTATGCCCAGACGTGGGTCCCTTGCCTGCTGGGCCTAGAGACCCAAGCTACTCCTCACTGATGACGCCCAACAAGGCTGAAACATGTCTGGGGATGCTTGTGGTCTCGTGCAAAAGGGATGTGACCTAGCAGTTTGGGCTGGACTACCCCTTTGGGGGTGGGACCAAGCCTGATTTGCATATGGTTTTTCCCCTTTTGTAATGGCTTGGCAGGCGAAGAACGATGGTCTGGAGGGTTGCCCAGAGCAATGCCAGAGGTCAAGATTTATTCTAAACCTTCCAGCCATCAACTCTTTTGTTTTGCTATTGTCACCCCGAGTGGGAAGGGTATGCCCAGACGTGGGTCCCTTGCCTGCTGGGCCTAGAGACCCAAGCTACTCCTCACTGATGACGCCCAACAAGGCTGAAACATGTCTGGGGATGCTTGTGGTCTCGTGCAAAAGGGATGTGACCTAGCAGTTTGGGCTGGACTACCCCTTTGGGGGTGGGACCAAGCCTGATTTGCATATGGTTTTTCCCCTTTTGTAATGGCTTGGCAGGCGAAGAACGATGGTCTGGATGGTTGCCCAGAGCAATGCCAGAGGTCAAGATTTATTCTAAACCTTCCAGCCATCAACTCTTTTGTTTTGCTATTGTCACCCCGAGTGGGAAGGGTATGCCCAGACGTGGGTCCCTTGCCTGCTGGGCCTAGAGACCCAAGCTACTCCTCACTGATGACGCCCAACAAGGCTGAAACATGTCTGGGGATGCTTGTGGTCTCGTGCAAAAGGGATGTGACCTAGCAGTTTGGGCTGGACTACCCCTTTGGGGGTGGGACCAAGCCTGATTTGCATATGGTTTTTCCCCTTTTGTAATGGCTTGGCAGGCGAAGAACGATGGTCTGGAGGGTTGCCCAGAGCAATGCCAGAGGTCAAGATTTATTCTAAACCTTCCAGCCATCAACTCTTTTGTTTTGCTATTGTCACCCCGAGTGGGAAGGGTATGCCCAGACGTGGGTCCCTTGCCTGCTGGGCCTAGAGACCCAAGCTACTCCTCACTGATGACGCCCAACAAGGGTGAAACATGTCTGGGGATGCTTGTGGTCTCGTGCAAAAGGGATGTGACCTAGCAGTTTGGGCTGGACTACCCCTTTGGGGGTGGGACCAAGCCTGATTTGCATATGGTTTTTCCCCTTTTGTAATGGCTTGGCAGGCGAAGAACGATGATCTGGAGGGTTGCCCAGAGCAATGCCAGAGGTCAAGATTTATTCTAAACCTTCCAGCCATCAACTCTTTTGTTTTGCTATAGGTGGTAGGACAACCTGAAAGAAAGCAGGCAGAATCCAGTTCGGCGCTTAAGACACTGAAAATTTCCCAGACTGACATTCCAGAAAAAAAATCACAGTGTAGCGAGAATGGGCCAGCCATATGCTGTGGGTGTAAAATGTTTAGGATCAGTAACAGCCAATTTGGGGAGAGCAGCAATCGAAACCAGTTCCCGAAAAAGAGACAAGGGCCTGTCTCCTCTGTTCTGACTGTGGGATGAAGTCAGTTAGAATGTTGATGCCAGAAGAGTGGAAGGGTCTTGGCCATTGGTAATGTTTTATTTTGTCTTATAGGTAGAGGGAAGACAATTCATGATTGCTCTTAAATATGATATGATATGATGACTCATTTATAATGCTCCTGTACACTAGTGTTTCTAGGCGGGACAAGGCAAGGGAGGGAAACAAACGATCTTAGAAGGCCTTGTGTCATTGAGATTGTGCACGTGCTCTAAAGCAAAGTGCAGGGGTAGAGGGAGATGGTGAAGTGCTAGGAAGAGGGGATGGGAAGTGCAATCAGGGCAGCATTGCTCTGAGTAACTGCAGCCAGGGAGGGTGGCTCTGGATAAGGGCATGTAGGCCGGGGACTGTAGGGTTACGGTTTCAGCCCCTAAGTGCGGGTTAGGCCCAGAAGAAGTGCAGGGGCAACTGGTTGTGAGGGAGCCTGGTAACCTGTGAGTCTCTGAGGGTAGCCAGGTCACCGGTCAGCAACAGCGGACGGTAGGCAAGCAGGGGAGAGGTAGAAAGAAAGCAGAGGTGAAAAGGAAGGTCTTAACCTGTTTCCACAACTTCAGCTGGTCCGTCTCAAGTTTGAGAGGGAGGCCATTCCAGAGGGAAGCACCTGTGGAGGAGAGAGATCTACCCCTCACTCTCTGCCTGGGGAAGCAGCTGACCCTCAGAGAGTTAGAGGGAGCTGAGTGAAGGGGAAGGTGTGGGCCTTTGCCCCAGAAAGCCTTGTGGACGAAGAAGAGAGTCTTGTACTTGATCCTTGCTGCCACTGGGATCCAGTGGAGAGATTTCAGGGCTAGAGTTATACAGTCCTTGGGCTTGAGGCCAAGGACACATCTCACAGTCCTGTTCTGGATTAGTTGCACAGGGCTGAGAGTAGAGGAAGGCAGATTGAGAAAGAGGCTGATGCAGCAGTCCAGTCTAGAGAATACCCTGGCTCTGGGGACAGATAACCACTGGGGGAAAGTGAGAAAAGGAAGAATACCTCTGAGTAGGAGCAGCTGGTAGTAACCTTCTTGGAAAGGTCCGTTATGTGAGGAGGGAAGGAGAGAGTGGATTCAAAGATGACACCAAAGTTTTCTGCCTCACAGGAAGACGAAGGAAGCGTGCCCAAGGAGGGCAGCCAGAGTGAGAGAGGAAAAGCAGGAGCAGGGGTCCCAATGAGAAGGATCTCAGTCTTACTGGCATTGAGGCAGAGATTGTTGGAGGTGCACCAATCATGAATCACGGATAGACAGTCAGGAATGAGCGAGAGAGGAGAGGAGGCTGAGGGGAGACTGAAAGAGAGCGGAGTGTCATCTGCATAAAACTGAATTTAGATGAAAAGGTAGAGATAAGGTGGGTTACAGGGGCCAAGTACACATTGAAGAGCCAGGGTGAGAGTTTAGAGCCAAGGGGAACAGCACATATAGAGAGAGAGTTGGTTGAGAGAAAGGACCCAGCTGGACCTGGGAGGGTAGGTCTGGGAGGAAAGAGGAGAACTACTCCAGGGCCTGATCCACGAGGCCCAGGTTCTCACAGTGTCGATTGATCAGGGTGGTGTGATTGTGTTGAAAGCAGCGGAAAGGTCAATGAGGATGATGACAGGAGGAAGGCTTGAATCAAGATTCGTGAGCAGATCTTCACAGGTGTTCAAGTTTACGTGCCTCTGGCTGCTCTGAAGACAGACTGATGGTCATGGAGACAACCAACAGATTCAGTGTGTACAGTAAGCTGGGAAATTGACAGCTTTTCCAGGAGTTTGCCCAGGAAGGGAGTGATAGAGGTTGGGTGATAGTTTTCCAGATAGATATGATAGACAGAGGGCTTTTTAATGGGATTGCTTGAGGAGAGGGTGAGGGAAGTTGCAGTGGCAAAGGAGTGATTGCAGAAATCAGACAAGGCTGGAGTGAGGGTGTCAATGTGAGGCCTTGTATTATATATTTGGTTCTGTAAGCCAGTATAAGCTTCTAAGATAAGTGATTTTTTAAACCAAATATCCAGCCGGAACCTAGACTTTTATAGCAACAAACACCACGATCGTGGATTGGACAGAGCCCGAAATAGTTTGCAATCAAAGTCAGGCCTCATGGATGTTAGCAGACCTGTCCGCCTCATGTAGCTCTGTTTTTCTCTATTAGCACCTTGGGGTCCCTCTGGGGTGCTAATTGTTTTTTTTATCCTGTTTGTTTTTTATGTAGGGAAATTGCTGCTTCTAGCCAAAATTCCCTTAAAAGAAATTAAAAACCAAGATGTCCACACTGAGATCAGTAGTGCTAGTTAGTTTTCTTTTTGTTTGTTGGCCATCAAGAGAGTTAGGAAGGGTGTCAGGAGGGAGAGGGTGGGCAGGAATCCATTGTGGGCTGGGTGGAGATGAAGTGCAACATTGGTGTGGGTTTAGGGAGGGGTCAAGGGGAAAGGGTCCGGGGGCATTAGCTGAAGTGGGGAAAAATGACAACACCCAGGTGGGAACACAGATGGCTGCCAGAATGCAGGTGGCCACCGATGGAGTTGGCCCCTTTTCATAGACAGCTGCATGGCAGACTCTCTCCCCCAGGTACTATTTGTAGATGATGACATTTGTAGGCAGAGCAGCATGCATAAAGAACTTTGAAATAATAACATCTTGTGTTATTAAGTGCTCTGAAAACCATGGGGTGGTTTTCCTGGTGACAGATGGGGATAATTTTTCGTAGGAGTTTCACATGTAATAAAGGAGTTTTTGATCATCACACTGAATTGGTTCCTGGCCGCATCCCAAAAACAGACAAAGAAATTCAATGTAACACTGGCATCTTGATTACAATTCTCCTTTCAGTCAGGTACAGGCCTGGACTGACCCACTGGGATACCGGGAGTTTTCCTGGTAGGCCTTAGGGCATAGGGCCTCTTTTCTTGGTGGAAGGATACATAGATAATGAAATCACACTTTGTTTGCTTGAATTGGTTCAGTTAATTTTGATAATCATGACTACAATTGCAAATTGCAATTCATTTTCTTGTGCTTTTTACTTTTGATTTTGCTGCTTCAGTGGGCCTCATTGCAAGGGTGGCAGTGCAGTAAAATTGATGCGCTATTACCGTACCAGCATCGGTTACCAGACCAGACCATTAGGAGCCGCAATGCCGGTGTTAGCGGCATCGACACAGACCCGCCATGACCGGCCTCACCCTTGCCGGTATGAACGTCGACATGCGGCAGCCATGCCACAGTTAAATGCACATTAAGAGGTGCATGGACATGCAATTACCGGCATGGATATGCCAGTAATAAGGGATTCAATGATTGCGTTAACACCAGCATCGCGGTGCAGGCATTAACAGGAATCAGATGTGTAGAAACCTGCCACAGGTGCACACAATGAGCACAGGTGGAGGCAATGGAGTCTGGCACAGCACAAAAGGAGCACTCCCTCACACCACATCCCTCCCAAATCCACAATGCTACCATTAGCACTTGCAGTACTGGAGCTGGGGGACATGCCTGCACTGCTACACATTGTGGAGGCAGAGAGGCAGAGAATGCAGCGGAGGTGCAGGAGGAGAGGGATGGTGAGAATGTGCCAGCACATACACATTTTGTAGGCAGTTGTACCCCACAGACACCCACCAATCCCTCGCCTAAGGGCCAGCCCATTCAACCTAACACCTGCTCAGATCCACACCCTGTAACGGCTGGACAGGGACACCATCACCACAATAATGGACCTCATTCATGATGACCTAGTGAGCCTGATCAATATCCCGACAGCCATCCTCCCTTGCTGACGGTATTGTCAGTGCTACACTTCTTAGTCACAGGCACATATTAGCACACAGTGGGGCAGCTGCATGGAATCTCACAACCCTGTTTCTTCGGTGTGCTAACGCAGGCGACAGATGCACTCCTGAAACACGCAAATAACCACATCAAGTTATTTGCGTGTTTCAGGAGGAGGTAAATGCAACCAAAATAGCATTCTATGCACTGACAGGCATGCCGAATTGTAATCGGTGCCCTCGACTGCACACATATGGAGCTGGTTGTCCGGCATGCTGTGGAGGTAGTGTACAGCAACAGGAAGCTGTACCATTCCCTCAATGTACAGATGGTGTGCGATGCACACAAAATCATCACTCATTGCTGTGCAAGATTCCCTGGCTCCACACATGACGCCATGGTGCTGTGCAACTCCACGCTTCCCCTCTACATGGCACGACATGCTGCAGAACGTACCTGGCTGCTGGGTGAGTCTAACCACAAGGCAATGCAGGGTGTTGAGTGGGGGGAGCCCAAGCATAGTGAACGTGTCTGCTGGCTGGGACATGAGGGTTGTTGAGCGGGGGGTAGAATCCCAAGCATAGTGAATGTGTCTGCTGGCTGGAACATGAGGGGTGTTGAGTGGGGGGGAGAACCCAAGCATAGCGAACGTGTCTGCAGGCTGGGACATGAGGGGTGTTGGAACATAGCATAGGATTGCATGCATGAGGAGCACAAACGCACACAGCATGCATTTATCCATCATCGCTCCTGCAAAAATGCGTAAACATTACCATGCACTGGGTCGGGCAATAGAAGGCAAAGTCAGATGAGGAATCAGACCTAGCAACCTCCACATTCCTGACCAGCACAACAACCACACACAATAGAATGGAAGAGGACCACACACAGCGTCCTGGAAGACTCCAACTGTGACCTTAGTAAATCAAACAGAATGTGCATCACAGCGAATGCTTGCAGATGTGCAAGGCCTACATAGCTGTGTGCACATGCAATGAACACATTGCACACACCAGCACATGTATCAGAAACATCAGAAAACATGACCCACATGTACCACAATGCACCACCCTGTAGTGACAATGCATGAATCACATGACCTCAGCAGAGGAATCATGAGAAATGCTGCCCTGCCTGAGAGAAACCCATCTGCCACACTGAATAATATCTGTCATCACACTCAGTCCACAGGTACACCACAGTTCTGTATGCCTGTCATGTCACCTTAAGGGACACCTCCAAGTACAATGGGTCAAGTATGAAGAAGATTACAACCTGCTATCATTGACTAGCAACAAGATATGTTTGAGAGGAGCAGAACTCATCGAAGGTACCATTGTTCCACCATGCCAAACACCACCCAGCCGTACCACAGAAATGTAACCCTTCACCCATGGCTCATACCAGCGATTTAAACCTAACCTATTCATATGGGGGAGGGTGTCAAAGAACATGTAAATGGAGACATGCATAAGTAGAATGCATACTGGGGATACCACTGTGTGACATGAAGCCAATTAGGCAATTGCGTGATTATCCACAGTACAAGCACAGTCCATTTCCATTGGTAACATATCAATGAAATCTGAGCCCATCATGGACATTTGGACTTGATATGTGAGAGTGCAGGTTCGCATTGAATGATCCTTGGAACCGCAACTGCACCCACCCCCGCCCCCACCCATGGGTCACCCTTACGTACACTTACCTGGGTCATTGAAAAATGGACATGTCATGTACAGTAATTTATCCTTAGTAGCTATTGATCATGAACACTGTACAGGCAGTGCTAGCATGGGATTAGCAAAATAACCACAAGTATCCATATTCTTGCTCGCATGCAGGTGATGCTGGGTATCCCATGAAGGGCTGGCTCATGACCCCCATCAGGCAACCAGTGAACAGGCACAAAGAGGACTACAACCGTGACACATATGCACATATACATTCATGTCACCATTGAGCAGACATTTGGCCTGTTGAAGGGCCAGTTCCGCTGCCTCAGCAGGTCGGGGGGGGTGGCCCTCATGTACGGGCCTTAGAAGGTGGGAAGAATTGTGTTGGTATGTGCCATGTTACACAACATGTACATCGGCGCAACGTCCCACTGCCCCCTGACATGGACATGATGCCACCTGAGGATGAAGATGATGATGAGGAAGATGGTGGAACTCCCCAGCGGCACAATGTAAATGAAGGATGTGTGATACAGCAAGATTTAATTGCTCACTACTTCTGATGGACTGGAAAAGAGAAGGCATTGGGCATGTGTCACACTGGGCCCTGGGCACTGTACACAATTAAATAGACACACACTCAAGAAGCAATGTCCAGTTTGTCTTTTACAAACCAGCTGTATTGAAGATTGTATAACTATTTACAAATTTGCATGGCTTCCTACCACTGCTGTTCCCTTAAATTGACCCAACAACCCCTCGCCCACTACCCCTGCACTCAATACCCAAACACACAATACTCCAACACCCCCTCCTGCACTACCCCACACTAAATACCCCAACACCCCCTCCCCCATTACCAATACACCCAATACCCAAACACCTACTACCCCCACACCCAACAACCCAACACCCCATCCCCCACTACACCATCACAACTACTCCATCCCCACATGCACTAGTGGCTTGTCTCTTTTTAAGGATTTCAATCGTGTGACACAAACTGGACCAGGACCCTTGCCTTTAGCCTTGGATGTACCACACAATTGGAATACTATTTATTTTCTGCGAATTCAATTTGAGATGGCTCACACCCCCTTTTAGAAATACCCCGGGTCACAATGGACCATGAACCAAGCCAGTTGGTGGGGATGCAATATTTTTTTTTTTTAAATTCAAAGAAATCACACAAATTTGAATATTTGGCAGCAATCACCAATGGGTCGATAATTACAATGGAAATAACTGAAATATACTTGGTTAACCTTTTACAAGAACATATCCAAAGTGCAAATGAATCAGAACACTTTTTCAATTAGGATAGATAGCACCCGAGTTGAGATTTTGCCCTGTAATGTTCCCTTCACCCACAATTACTCAAATTCAGAGTGGATAGAAAGAAGCGGCAGGTAGTCAGGGATATGAGGCAGCAAACAGAATCAAAATCCGATTTTAAACACTTTGCAATGGCATTAAATGACACACAGAATTTGACAAATAATTCATTAATGTACGGTTAAATCAATGAAGCAAATATTATTTCTCATAATAGCAGGAAGGTGTAAGCACCAGCAATCACAATGCAAGGGGTCAACAAAAGGCATAAAGTTCAAAAAGCAAGTGAAAAGCAAAAACACGATGCAGCCGACTCATACGTTGGAAAGTAGCATTTTTCTAATTTGCAGTTTTTAAATGTCCAAAACGGTTTCTATGAAAAATTGATGAAATATTCGAAATCAGAACGTGGGTTCTGGGCTGGGGCATAGATGCACATCACACGGGCAATATAGAAGTGAAAGTATGTCTCTAGCTGAAGGATTGGATGAGATTTGCAAGATAAAAGGAGGTTTGGTTTTGGAAAAATAAAGCCGTTATGGAGAGAACATTGGTTTGGAAAGAAAAAGACAACGTTTACTTATACTAGATTATCAAGAGATAGTGCTACCCATCAAACAGGTTAAGCAGCCGGATTAACCCGCACCACGTTGCATTTCTCTTTATGTGGAAATTACTTGAATTATTCAAAATATTACTAAGGATTTACAAGATGGAGTGAATAAAAGAATGGAGCTAGCACTAGGAATCAAGGACAGGATGCACGATGAATTTTGACAGTTGAACAAATTTACCAAGGCACTTATAGGATTACTTAGAGAGTAGAACAAAGACAAAGTATCAAGATGGGGTAGGCTATGTGTTGCTATGGGATGGGGAAATACAGTCCACGCTTGAGTTTGGGATTTTGGGATAGTCATCCGGGTTCTGGTCACCCCACGGTGTGCGTCCCTTACAGCAGACAGCTGGGCAATTCTGGTCACTGGATGGCAAGGGTACAGCGGGCATGAAGTTAGTGGGCAAAAAGCAGATCTGGTCTCAGGATGTTCAGCTTTCCCCCTTTATTTTGGGGATTTTTAGTGCAATTTCTGGATAAAGGCTTTGCTGAGATAGGGTCAGCTATGCTTTGGCAGTAGAATCTGGAATCTGGCAGGATGAATGTAGAATATCAGGACACGCAGGTGCTGGAAATTCAGGAGAAAGTGTCCAGAGTTCTGTCAGCCTCCCTTATTTATAAAGCATGGTGACATCATAGGATTATATGGTGAGGCAGGCTTAGCTGGGCAAACCTCTAAACAACTGCATTGGTCAGGGGTGATTGTTACCGCCTTGCTGTCAGCTGGTTGGATTTATTAGGGACATGACATCAGCTTTATGATGTGGCTTTACAATGCAAAGGATCATCCCACAGTTACTTTAGCTAAAATCATTCTTCCCATAAATCACACATTTACACAATTGTGG
The DNA here is from genome assembly GCF_040938575.1 of Ambystoma mexicanum. Classification (NCBI taxonomy): domain Eukaryota; kingdom Metazoa; phylum Chordata; class Amphibia; order Caudata; family Ambystomatidae; genus Ambystoma; species Ambystoma mexicanum. Next base: position 463,202,988 of record NC_090934.1, read on the forward strand.
CATTTTTACAAATTATCTAGGCATTCATATGCACACATATGCATCAGGATTGAGCAGTTTCTGTCCTCTTTTAATTTTTACTTCAAGTGGGAATTGACGCGTGCATCCTGGGATGGTGACTTCCTCTCCAATTTGAAATTCAATTGCATACGGCAGCAATTGGGCCCGACCAAAATGCATTTTCTGAAACATCAAAGTCCATGGAATTGCCCCATAGTCGGGACCAGGCTTTGTAATTTATCAGGTCCAAATTAATGGCAGACCGATTGAGAATGTCACTGCCTAAATAGAACCGCAGCAGGGACATCTTGCACAACCCAACAATTATGTTCTTTGTTTTTGTGACCTATAGAAATTTTGAGCATACACCTGCTATGCAGGAGGTGTTTGGAATTGGGAGTTTCCAGGCCCATTTCCCACTTATCGATCAATTTAAATGTGGGAATGGGTGGATCTTTTGGGAGCTTTCTGAATATGGCTTCGCTGATGAAGCTCTTTCCGTTGTTCACGCACACTCTAGCGAGAACAGATTCCTTCCCCTCGCATAACTGAAGATGGATGAACAACTGTTCTCTAATTTTCTGAATATCAGCTAAACTTTGAGCTGGTTTCTCATCACTTTTTACTATAGAATTGGTATTTCAAGATTGTGAATCAGTATACAATTTCAAAGTATTTCCTTCCAGTGTGGAATGCCACTTAAAACCATAAGGAAGGTTGATTTTCAGGAATGGAGAGGAGTTCCCATTACCAGTTTGTTGTCCTACAGCAATTACTGTCACGTCAGGTATTTGATTGTACTGGAAATGGAACTCAATATGGTTAGATCTGTGTTCAACCATGTGACATGTGCCATTTAAACTAACATGGTTGATACTCTGTTTTAATTTTATTGGCCTGTTAGTCTGACTCCAGAGGACCTTGTTCACACAGTCTATTAGGGGGCACAACCTGCATGGGATGTCATTCCCTAGTAGACAGGGTGTTCCATCTGGAGTCACGACTATGACCGGGTGTTTCACGGGAAGAAATTTCTTTCCCGTTGAAGGTTGGAAGTTGACCAGGAAGGGGGTGAGAGGGATTTTGTAACTCTCCCCCCTTCCTGAATTTAGTAGCTCAAAGGCCCTTTTTGACAGAAGAGTGGCGTAGGATCTAGTGTCCACCAGTGCTAAAAATGTACATTGCCCATGCACTTGGACCGGGGCATAAAATCTCCCCTCCTTCTCCTCAAGCGGACAAAGGTAATGTGCATTTTGGGTAAGCTGGGTTGTCAATTTCTTTATTTTGGACTCCGAAACAGTGGAGTTTGGACAATTTTCTGTGCAAGAGTCTGTGAGTCTGTAATGGAAATTTGGCATCTTGAAATAGTGGAGATTTTGGAATCCCCTGTTTCCCTTAGCTCTGTGCTGCCCCCGCTTACTGGGTGGCAGGTCAGTACAACCAATTTGTGGGGAGGATCCCTCCATTACTATTTTTGTCTCAGGATGACAATTATGGGGTTCGGGGATGGGTGACTCTGAATCAGTCCCCACATCCACCCAGTCTTCATTTAGATCTCTTGGGACCCATTTTTCTTTGAGAGGGGTTCCCCCGTCCCCTTCAAACTGGAGGACACTAACTTACTCCACAAAATAGGTATTTAGAATGTCTTTATTTCTCCTACCCACCCTCTGTTCCCTGGGTTGCAGATTTTCGGGGTCAAGAGATTTTTGTTCCGGTTCCTGGGTGTTCAGGGGTTTTCACGGGTCAGGACGGAAGCTTCCTCTAGGGCTTTACACCGTCTTTCCACCCGTGCCTCCTCCTCTAGAATTGGTAAATGGTCGGGGTTCTCTGCCTGTCATTGTTCTGGGGTGCCAGACCCTTGGTTTTGAGGGGTTCTGGGCCGCCATGTTCCTCTGAGGGTTCTGCTGAGCCCTCAACATGCGACCCAGATCCTGTGTAAGGTTGTGGATCTGGTGCTCCAGTTGGAACACCCATTCAGGCTGGTACGGGGGTCTCTGTTCATATCTAGCTCATTCTCGGGAAGGGTAACTACCCCTTCTCCCAAAGTACCCTATGAATTGTGGATTTTGGTAACCCTCCACCCTTGGCCTCCCCTCTCCAGGATTGGGTTGTCTGGGCTCCTGAAAGCGGGGAAAGAAAGGAGTGTTGTCTTGCAGGTTGAGGTTGTGTGGATACCGGGGAAAGAAGCTTAAACCAGTATTTGGAGGATTACTGCCCTCCTGGGGGAAATTAGGAGGGAAGTTTCTCTGTGCAGTACTTACCTGATTAGATCCCCCCCCCTTGGGCTGGGAGAGTCCATACATCTCCCAAGATAAGTTGGTTGCCCGTGAATCTCGGACTGATATAATCAGGAGAGTTAGGGGTCCCATTGGTGGGATTGCCTCCCTGACCGCCACCTGTTTGTGATTGGCCTGAAGGCCTTCTTGGCCTCTGGTTTTGCTGGTTTGGTATTGGTGCGTTTTTAGCCTCCCCCATTTCTAGGTCCAAAATGGGGGCAACCTTCACCTCTGCCACCTTACTAGCAGCAGTGGTGTTGGTTGGCTTGGAGATTTTTAACCTGATTTTTATTTTCTGCAGGTTTTTGGACTTCATATATCCGGGTAGCCTACTCTATTATCCAGTGCAGAGATCTTTTATCATGGAAATCCCTCACCAGCTTGGTCACAATGTATTTTGGGAGCGCATGAAAGTAGGTAGTGATAAACTCTCTGCTATCCGTGCACACCCTCCTGGTGGTTTGGGCAAAGGCGCATTTTAATTCCTGCACAAACTAGCATGGGGCCTGATCTTCTCCACACTGTAGATTGTAGGCCGCTTTGCAAGCCTATTGGGGGTTTCGATTGGTGAAGTGCTTCAAGATGGTCGCCTTGTAGGTGGACTATATTGAATGTTTTTGGTCTTCCAGTCCAGCAAATAAGCTGGAGTATTCTGAAGAGAATGTCCATTTGGCATAATCTATACAGTTCTGGCTATCTTTTATGTGAAATATGTTCATCATTTGTTCATAGAGTTCCAAATGCTCCAGAAAAGAATATTTTGCGTTTTAACTGTACAGTGTCATGAAATTCCTGATGGCCTTGATCTGTCTAATGGGGTCTTTCACCAGAACTCTTTTTGGTGTTTCTGCCTTCTTTCGCTGCATCAGAGCTGTTGTAGAGCCAAGTCCTCTTTCAATTTTTTAATGTAATTTCCAGATTCTACCTCCGAATCTTGTCTCTTTTGCAATTTTTGTTCCGCTAATTTTAGTTCAGTCTGGATTTTAGTTAAGAGTTCAGATTAATTTTGTGCAAGAGTTGTATTTTCTTCATGTTTTTCCCACATTACTCTCATATGGAGATACATGTAGGCTGTGATTCTGACAATTTTAATCTGCTCCTCTTTAGTTTTCGGAGTCATGTATAACTCGCTCAAAGCTTGATGTAATAGGCCCCCGTCCTGCCACTTGTCCAAATTCATGGCAGTGACCTGTTGCATCATTTCCTCTAGCCAGACTTTTTCATCTTGCTCTGCCCATTCCCCTCTGACAAATACCATGTGCAGAAGGTGCTCCTTGGCCATATTGATATCTACTGTGGTCATTTTGGAAAAGTTCTTTCTTTGTTAATTTATTTATGTAAGGGTGATCTGTATTCTGTTGCTTTTTGTCTATTTGACTTAGGATATTTGTTTTGGGGAGGCTCTTCTACAGTGTAACCCAGTGTTCCAACCACACCAAGTATCACTACATTGCAGGTTAGTCTGCTGTGTTAAACTGCCACGGGTGGCAAAACAAACCCATATCCCGGCTACGAGCCAACAATTTTTGTTAAGGATTTCAATCGGGCGACACACACCGGAACAGGACTCTTGCCCTTAGCCTTGGATGTAGCAGGCAATTGGAATGCTTTCTCTTTATTTTCTGCGCATTCAATTTGAGATGGCACACAACCCGTCTCACACCCCCGTTTACAAATACCCCGGGTCACAATGGACCATGAACCAGGCCGGTTGGTGGGAATGCAATTTTTATTTATTTTAAAATTCAAAGAAATCACACACATTTTAATATTGGGCAGCAATCACCAATGGCGAGATAATTACAATGAAAATCATTGAAATACACTTGGTTAACATTCTACAAGAACATATCCAAAGTACAAATGAATGGGAACACTTTTTCAATTAGGATAGATAGCATTCAAGTTGAGGTCCCCCCTGCAATGTTCCCTCAACCCACAATTACTCGAATTCTGTGGATAGAAAGAAGCAGCAGGTAGTCAGGGATATGAGGCAGCAAACAGAATCAAAATGTGACATTCCCTCACAAAATAAGAGGCAAATACTCTTTGCAATAGCATAAAATGGCACTTGGAATTTGAAAAATATTTAATGAATGTACGGTTAAATCAGCAAAGCAAATATGATTTCTCACAATAGCAAGAAGGTATAAGCACTAGCAACTACAAGGCAATGGGTCAACAAAAGGCATACAGTTCAAAAAGCAAGTAGAAAGTAAAAACATGATGCAGCCGAATCACACATTGGAAAGTTGCATTTTACTCATTTGCAGCTTTAAATGTCAAAAACGGTTTCAATGTAAAATGGGTGAAAAACTGGAAATCGGAATGTGGTTTTTGGGCTGGGGAATACATGCACATCACAGGGACAATATAAAAGTGAAATGATGTCTTTAGCTGATAGATTGGATGTGATTTGCGAGATAAAAGGAGGTTCAGTTTTGGAAAAATAAAGTCATTAAGGAGAGAAAATCGGGTTGGAAAGAAAAAGACAAAGTTTACGTATACTAGATTATCAAGAAGATAGCACTGCCCATGAAACAGGTTAAGCGGACGGATTAAGCCGCTCCAAGTCGCGTTTCTCTTTATGTGAAAATTAGTTAAATTATTCAAAATACTACTAAGAATTTACAAGATGGGGTTAATGAAAGAATGGCACTAGCACAAGGAATCAAGGACAGGATGCACAAAGAATTCTGACAGTTGAACAAATTACCAAGGCATGGATAGGATTACTTAGAGAGAAGAACAAAGACAAAGTACCAACATGGGGTAGGCTTTGTGTTGCTATGGGATGGGGAAATGCTCGCAGTCCACACTTGAGTTTGGGATTTTGGGACAGTCAACCATGTTCTGGTCACTGCATGGCAGGCGCCCCTTACAGCAGACAGCTAGGCAATTCTGGTCACTGGATGGCAAAAGTACAGCTGGATGGCACGGGTATGGTGGGCATGCAGTTAGCAGGCAAAAAGCCGGTCTGGTTTTAGGATAGGTCAAAAGGGTTTTGGGGGTTTTTAGTGGGATTTCTGGATCAAGGCCTTGCTGAGATAGGGTCAGCTGTGCTTTGGCATGGCTGTAGAATCTGGAATATGGCAATATAAATTTAGAATATCAGGATACGCAGGTGTTGGAAATTCAGGAGAAAGTGTACAGAGTTCTGTCAGCCTCCCTTATTTATAAGGCATGGTGTCATCATAGGATTATATGGTGGGGCAGGCTTAGCTTGGCATGCCACTAAACAACTGGGTTGGTCAGGGGTGATTGTTACCAACTTACTGTCAGCTGTTTGGATTTTTTAGGGACATGACATCAGCTTTATGATGTGGCTTTACAATGCAAAGGATCATCCCAGTTACTTTAGCTAAAATCATTCTACACATAAATCACACATTTACGCAATTGTGGCATTTTTACAAATTATCTAGGCAGATTACATATTTCACACAGAGCATGACAGTTTAACTCTCTAGTTTGTGAGACTTTGTTTTGTCTATCTAAACATTTTTCATCATTTTCAGTGATAAACATTCGACCTAAAACTCTATAACTTTATACATGGGTATAGATTATCATAAGGCATGTAAGTATTGAATTTCAAAGTGGCATCATGTACACTTTCCTCAGCATATCACCTTCTCTGCCATTTCTGTTCCCAATATGGTAGTGAAGGCTTCCACATCTGGTTTAAAAGCCACACAATTTACATTTAAACTGTTAACTTTTTTACATTCCTGCAAAGTCCTGTTGCAGAGAAGAAAGTCTTAAAAGTTTATTAGTAAGATAGTCTTTTGAAACAAATGGACATCATTGTCTCCCAAATAAGGGCATAGTTTACAAGGCTGCTCTTGAGTTGGCTTTGAAGCTCCCAGTGAAAGTTGCAAGGATGTGTGATTTCCTATTAAGTCTAATGGGCATGGCATGTTTTGCCTCCTGGTCCATTCAAAGTTTCCAAGGGCATAATAATAACAGAGGTTTCCCAGAATCTGATGTGGCTTCTCTTGGGGGTTAGGAACTCCTGTTGTCAGCAAACTCCCCCAAGCAGAAAACCTGCTTGGCTAGTTCTACAGTGCAGCCAATGCCTTTACTTATGTATTTAGTTTTCCTGAATCAGAAAGCCAGGCTGCTGAAATTAAACATTATGTTATAGTTCTCCCCAAGCCCCTTTACATTTCTAGGCAAGGAAACGTTTTTATTCAACATTGTACTTTTAAAGCAGGCATTTTTCTTATTTGTAAAAGCACATTTGACACGTGGTGAATGCTGCTGGATGTCCCTTTCAAATTTGGTTTCTCTCTTCCATCTGGATTCCAAACACTGTTTGTAGCCCCAGTCAGTTTCTCTTACACCACAATCTGTATAAGGCAAAAGGTCTCTTGAAATTGACATATGCACAGAGCTATGATTTCTTTTGCAGGGTTTATTTGTGAGACTTAGTAGCAAAAAGTCAAGTGCTTTTCCGTACAGCTGAAAGTAAATTTTCTGGTGACTCCCAGATCAGGCCTGACCCAGCCTTTCATTCAAGGATAATGCTTTCTTTTGCTGGCACAATTTGGATATGGATGGGCATGGCAGGGCCTCATTGATAAAAGCAATGTGGTGTTGAACAGATGAAAATAGCATCAGGGCAGCATCCTCTTCAATGTAAAATATTCCCTGTTCAATGGGAACTTTTTTGCATGCAGCAGAGCAGCACTGCTTTTGAATTTGCTTCTTTTGGTGCACACAAGAACACATTCTCAGTGTGCTCTATGTTCCAACTTGCCCAATAGTTGTTTGGCAAGATGGTGCAGTCCTCATTTTGTAGCTGCAAAATGCAGTTTTGATGCAGGCAGTGGTGCTCCAAGGAGCCAGCACAGCCATTTTGCTGTTAACTGCTGAAGTGCAGCTTGATCATGGATGGGAATTCTGCTGAGTGGGTCAATGTACCCCACACTTAATCATGCCCCCTTTTTGGAGGAGGGAGTTCAGCGTCTGTGCGGCGAGCAAGTCGATGTGAGCGATGCACAGGGCTCGTGTGGGTCAAAATAGCTGATGTTGTGCTGGTGGATGGGCCAGGTTGTGGAGTTGTGGTGACGTTGTGTTGTTCTGATATGGCAGTTGCCAACTGTGTGATGGCCAGGGCCAATGCAACACCACAGCATTGCCTTCCCTTAAACACCAGGCCATGTGGTAGACGGCTCTGTAGCCCATCCTTGCCGTGTCTTGCAGAGCTTCCTGCATTGCCTGGGTGTCTCCTCAGTGTCTGATACATACTGTGTCACCAGGGCTTGCATTGCCTGCTAGCGCCCTTCTATGTGTGACAGTCGCCACTCAAGGTCCCTGATGTCCTGTAGACCAGGTACTGGCAGTGGAGGTGGGCTGTGAGGGCTTGCAGGGCTGTACCCAGCATCGTCACTGTGAGTGTCTGGCCCACTGGCTTACACTGCGCCGTCTGCACCAGAGCCTTCTTTAGGTGGGGCACCTGTGCTTGCCTGCCTGGGTGGCATTGAGTCAGCCTCCTCATGCTGGCTGTGGCCTGGGGACACTGCCTCCTCCTCCTCATTGTGCAGTGCTAATTGAGCCACCTCACCCTGCTCACTCTGCACTGCAGATAGTGCCTCCTCCTGCTTGCATACCATTGCGGATTCCGCCTCTTCCACTTGAAGTGACTCCTGTGGCCCAGGTGTAAATGTTTGCTGGGTGGCATCGCCAGCAGAAGTGGATATTTGCCAGGGGGCTTTGCTGGCAGCAGCAGATGTGTGCTGTGTGGTCCTTGCTGGAGGTTGATGGTGGCTGATGGCCAGCTTGTGTTTCCTGTTGGCGGGGAGTTGTGCTGTGGATGTAGGGCCATGCTTCTCTCTTGCTGTGGAGGGAGACAGCTCCTGGCTGGAAGCAGTGTCTTCCCCGTGGCGGTGACGTGCAGTGGCTCTGCGGGGTGTTGAGGCATGCTCACCCTCACTGTCTGTTCCCATGCCTGTGGGGGACAGTGAGGCAGGGCATTAGTTATGGGTGCGCATCCATGTGACATACATTGATGCTAGTACATTCCGATTCATGGGCATTCTCACGGACATGTTGGAGGTACTTGCATGGTGCACACAAGATTGGGTGGTGGGTGCAGTGTGGGAGCATCCTTCAGGTGTGGCAATGTTGTATACAGTGTCTGTTGGTTGGGATACAGGTGTGTAGTGGCTTGTGTGTTGTGGCCATGCCACAGGGGCTGTATGGCATGTGATGTTTCATTATGGGACTGATGTGCTCCCATTCAGTAAGTTGATGCATTCATGTTTACGCTGCATGTATGGACATTGTGGGTGTGACAGGTGTGCAACAGGTGGTGGTGATGTGTGCATCTTGCCATGAGGTGATCCAGTGTTGACGGCTGCATTTGTACAGTGATGTGTGTGTGTGTGCATGCAGATGGTACTTGTGTTGGCAATACAGGGGTCATGTGGGGTGTGTCAGTGGTGTTTGTTGAATGTGTTTGCGGCAGGTACATTGCAGTTGTGTGGGAGGTGGCATTCGGTGGTTGCAAATGCAGCAGGAATCAGGTGCTGCCTATTTGGCTATTAGAATTTGCCATTGGCATTGGGGATGAAGGTGTGTGGTGTGCATTTGGAATTATGGTAAGGGACACTCACCATCATCATCTGTTGATGGAACTCCCACCTATGCATTTTCGGCACCCTCTATTCCTTCCATATGGATGACGGTGCAACAGGTCTCCTCCCAGGACATCAAGTTGAGGGTGGATGGCTGTCCTCCTCCTTTGGCCAGGCCCTGGCTTTGCTCTGCAGAAAGGAGGTTTCGGACCTGCAGACGAAGTTCATCCCAGTGCTTGCAGCAATCGCGGACAGTCTGCAGTGTTGTTCTCACTGCCGACACCTTCCGGGCCACTTCCTCCCATATAGCCTTCTTTCAGTGTTGGGATGGCTGACGCAGGTTAGCACAGAAGACCACGTCCGCATGTTCGACCAGTGTGTCCACCATCATGTTGAGCTCGATTCCTCAGGATTCTTGCTGCCTACTCAGTTCTCATGCTGGACTGCTGTAGACTGAGGATTGCAATGGATTATGTTTTTAAAGATGGCCGCCGGTGCATTTCCATTCCCGGCTTGATGACATTGCTTACGGTGCCAGTATTACTGGCATCGGTGTACCGGTATTAATGGCATCGTGGATGCCGGTGCTGGCGGCTTCATGGATGCTAGTGCCGGCGGCTTCGTGGATGCCAGTGTCGAGGGTTTGGGGGCCGTTAGCGGCATGCCGGTGCTACCATTACTGGCATGCCAGAACATGTGAGCACACTGACTGGGAATCTACCATAGATTCCGGCAGCAGTGCTACACGGCCACGGTAGCACTGGCATGCCGGTTATTTTATTTTTTTACTGGCAAACTCATAATGAGGCCCAGTGACTGAGAGTCATGATCGTTGCCAAGCAGTTTGTTTGGAGCTGAGTAGCCACAGCCAGTCAGGCATGGTGGTGGTGCATAGCATGACTGGAAATGTGGGGGAGGGGATAATCAAACCCGGGCTAGCCATCCAGGGTGTAGTTTGTTTGCATGATTCGTTCTGCCCATGGATTTGGGGATGTGTGCATTGTTGGAGGCGCCGGGCATAATTAGGTAACGACACTTGCCCTAGTGTGCTTGCTTGTAATACAAAGTTGCGGTCTATCCTTGCAACGCTCCAGCGACGAACTGCATGATCCTTACAGCACAGCACATTGAACTGCACGACCTGCTGCAAGTTTGCTGTAGGCTGTGTGGGGCTGTCTGAGGGCCGCAGTTCTGAATAGGTAAGGATTGTCACTCTTTTTTTTTTCTTCTGGTGCTTTGCACAGAACAGGAGTTGTCCTTAGCAACACTTTTTGTTTTGTAGAAGATGGTGTGTGTTTTCTTTATTTGTGACAAGGGCAGGACTCCAGGGCTGGACCGCAGGTCGGAGTCGGGACATCTGGAGGACCACCACACATCCGGGTAGGTAAAGGGGAGGGGCACCTTATACCTATAAGGGACAACTGAGTGTCTGTCACTACGCCAGCCTTGTCCTTTTGAAGGAGCCATGCAGATTAGCATCATCTAGCCAAGGAGGCTCATAAGGTGAGCCATCCCTTTCCCAAATAGTTGTTGGTTGTGCTTCTGCCATAGTTGTATTATTTTTGTTGTGTGTCTGCTCTCTTGTTATGGACAATGGTGTATTTATAGTGCAATATGTCCTTTCCACTAGTATTTCAAGATAGGCCCACACATCCCTTGCTTTCTGCACTCCTGACTGGGGACATGAGATCCTCCGACCTGTCAAGACGTTACAATGACCACTCTAGATGTTTCGCAAATTATTGGAAGAAAAGCTAACCTTGTGCCTAAACTGTCTGAAGGAAACGAAAGACAAAATACTTGTTTTGTGTGATTGGTTTGGGTTGATACAGTGGGGGTGGTAGGATTTGGGGCATGCAGGAGTTGTTTTTTTTGGGGGGCTTTGTCAGTACCTCTCTCTGGAAACTTTACTGCATTGGTGGCCACCTACTTCACGTTGGAGCCCTATAGCGTAATATGCCTGACTGACCAGATGCTTTCTTCCTGCACTACACCCCTGTCATGACATTACCTGGAGAATGCATTTCTTTTAAATGCACATCTCTCTTTTTATTTACTGCTAATGTGTGTAAACTGCCCCATGTTTCCCTTTCTGACTCTTTAGACACAAGGCAGCCTCAACCCTGCCCCCTGCCGTGAAGTGGGCTCTACTTGGTGTTTGTTATTTGTGGGGAATCGGGGGCATGGGTCCGCTGGTTAGTTCCATAATCGCATTTCTTTGTACAATGTGTGTTCTTGCAGACATCTTCGCTCATGCATACTGCTTGCTGGGTGAGGAGGGGAGGCACAGTGTAGTGCTTTGAGTCGGTGGGGGGGGTGAGAGGAGGTTAGTACAATCGAAGGAGAAGAAGGGAGGCACAGCAATTAGGGGTGGTGGCTGTTAGGCCCGGATGGGCTGGTAAAGGAGGACAGACACGCAGAGGTTGTGCGTATGTCTTTCTTTATTCATGGCACAACATTAACTGGTTTGAAACGTTACCTCCCCCTTGCGTTCCCCGTCACGTGATGCTACCCACGTGACACCATGTCGGTCTCTTAAGGAGACATGAACACTGTAACATCACCCTCGGACATAATGTCCTTACAACGTTCTCAACATTCTTCAACCAGGCGTGCTGGTTTCTTTACGGCTCGTTTGGGCCGGCTGCTGGTGGCTTCTCCTGGATCCTCTTCTGGCCTCTCTGTTCTCTTTGTTCCTGGGCGAGGTGAGAATCTTGGAGGCGTCCATAGTGTGTCTCAAAGATCTATTGAAAAGGGTTCAGGATCTGGGGGCTGAAGTCCCTCATTTCCCTTGGTTGCGGTGAGCTTGAACCGTGAACTGTCCGGGTTATTTCTCTTTCTTCATTTTCAGCAGTCACCATGGTCCCTTTTATTGCCGTAACTTGTAGTGGCTGTGGACCGAACCTTGGATTGGTCTTCTTGACTGTTGCCTGTTGTACCAGCACTTCGTCTCCCACTTGAAAGTCTTTTGGGCGCACTCCTCTTCTTTCGTCTGTCTGGATGCAGGCCCGTTCTTTCCTCTCCGCGTCTCTCTCTAGGATTTCCGGATCCATTTCTGGTTTGTTTGTCCAATATCGTACGATTCGTGTGCAAACTTGGTACATTACCATGAGTTCGGCCGGGGTTTTGTGCGTGGCCTCATGTGGTGTGTTTCGATAGTCTCGAAGCATCCTGCATAGGGCATGGTGTGGGTCGACGTTTTCCATTCTGGCTCTTTGTAATGTTTTTTTGATCAATGACATGAATCTCTCGGCCATCCCATTGGCTTGCGGCCATAGAGGTGTTATTTTCTGGTGCTTGAACCCCACGTGTTTGGCGAATGTTGTAAAGTCATGTCTGCAGAAGGACGGGCCATTGTCTGACTTGATGACGTCCGGTATGCCCCATTCGCTTACGACTTCGTCAAAGATGGCTTCGTCTTGGGCAAAGGCTGTGGATGAGGACCTCTTTACGATTGGGAACCTTGAATGTTCATCAATGAATAAGAGTAGGTAGTCCCCTGATTCTAGGGGACTATAAAAGTCAACCGCCACTTTTTCTCATGGATGTTCTGGTGTCTGTGTCGGCTGTAGGGGTATCAGTGCTTCGGCTCTGGCCGTGCATTGGCATGCCATGCAGTTCCTTACCCATCGGTCAACTAAAGCGTCAAGGAAGTGGAACCATATGTGGCAGCGTAGTTGACGTTTGGTGTTGTCCGGTCCCTGGTGTCCTTCGTGGGCTGTCTTGATTATGCCTGACCGCAGGGCTGCTGGGATTACTATTCTGCACCCTCTGAGAAGTATGGTTTTGTCTTTGACGGCCAGCTCTGTATGGACTTTTGCTAGCCTCTCTAGTTCATCTCGGTTTGCACCTGGATGTGTTGTCAGTGACCTCCTGTAGTCCTTCCACTTTTTGTGTTCAGTGAGTTCAATCGCCAGGGCCATGGATGGATCAGCTGCTGACACAAGTGCGACAGTTTCTAGCGATATCGCTGGAGGTAGCGCCTGTGTAGTGACGTAGCTTATATATTACATGTCACCTTGTCTTGGTGTTGGTTTTCCTATGGGGTGTCTAGATAAATAGTCGGCTGGGTTGTGCTCACCCCCGGACGATGTATGATGTGGTAATCTTATACTTGTAGGTGAATGCCCCACTGTTCAATTCTGGGGGGCATCTTTGTTTGTGGGTTTCCAAACAGTGAAAGTAGGGTTTGATGGTCCGTGATGAGGGTGAATCTCTTCCCGATTATGAAATTGTGAAACCGTCACACGTCCAGACTGCCGCTAGACTCTCTTTTTCTGCCTGGGAATACACAGACTCGGGGGGTGCCAGTGCCCTGCTGGAATATGCCACTACATGTCTCGGGTGGGTGTCGACTCTGTTGGTCTGGGCGAGTATGGCTCCCAGTGCCATTGGGCTGGCATCAACTACTATTTCGGTGTGCCAGTCCGGGTCGAAATAGGCCAGTTTTCTGGCTTCTGCTAAGGATTGCTTGATGGTGTTGAACGCCTCTTGGCATTCTGCTGTCCAGGTGAAAAGCATGTCCTTCTGGAGGAGTTTTTGGAGTGGTTCGGTGATTGTGGCATAGTGCGGTATATACCTTGCGCAGTATCCTGCCAAGGTATATACCGCAAACGTACGTCCGCTAACTGTCTCGGTTCCTGTAAGTTGAAGATTGTTGTCACTTTGTCAGGGTCTGGGGTCATTCTGTCTGCGGAGAATATGTCTGCGGAGAATATGTGACCGAAAATGTTTTATTTGGTCTTGCTGAAACGGCACTTGTCAACATTCAAGGTGAGGCCTGCATCTTGGATGGCCTTGCATGTGGCACGAAGGGCAACATCATGTTCTTCTTTTGACCGCCCATACACGAGAATGTCGTCACTGTAGTTCAGTGCCCCTTTGATAGGCTGAATGATTTGTCTGATGGCTTTGTGGAAAATTTCTGCAGCTGATGATATGCTGCAATTTAGACACTTGTAGTGAACTCATCTGTCGTGCATGGCAAAGGTGGTGATTCCTCTCGACTCTGGATGAAGTACCATCTGGTGGTACCCTTAGTTCAGGTCTAGTTTGGAGAAGATAGTAGACTTATTCAGTTGGACAATCATGTCCTCGATTCTGGGGCCTGGGTGTTGTTCACGCTGAATAGTGGTGTTGGCCATTCTCTTGTCCACACAGAGTCTGAGTTGTCCTCCGTCCTTCGGCACAATTAACACTGGGGAGACCCACTGGGTCGGGCCTGTGGCTGGTTCAATTATTCCGTCTGCCATGAGTTGGCCAAGTTCGGCTGACACTGCGGCTTGGAGGTGGAAGCCAACCCTCCTTGGATGTTGTGGAACGGGTCAGACAGTGGGATCTATATGGAGTTTCACTGGGGGTCGTTTTAGTTTCCCAGGCCCTTGCAGATGGAAGGAAATTCTTTCATGATGGTGTCTTTTGACATTGTGTCTGTATACGTGGGCTCTGGTCGGATGTTGCACACGCTCTCTCTTGTCTCAAGAGTTAGTTCTGTCGAGTGGAATTTGTCGCCTTCTTGCACATGTATTTCTATGAGTCCCAGGCAGGAGGCGGTTCTATAACTGAGGAGGTATCTTCCTTTGGTCGGACTGCAGATGATGTGAATGCTTGTCGTGGTGGAGTGGTTGCCGTGGAAGAGGCGACAACCGAAAAAGCCAATTGTTTGTAAAGGGGTTGCTGCGCCCCATTGATATATCTTGGACTCGGATGGTGTCCGGGCCGGTTTGTTGGGAATTTGGTGGAACTCCTTCTCACCCATTATGTTGACGGTGGCTCCTGAGTCAACTAGGAAGCAGATTTGTCTCCCTCCTATATCTACCGGTATCTTGGGTGCTTCACATGCTTCTCGTTCATCCATAATAAGGTTGACATGTTCGTCATGCGGATATTGGTCATACTGATCGACTTCATATTCAACACTTTGTTGGTCTGCTGCATACTGGGTGAGATGTGTTGGGGGTCCATCATATTCGTCTCTGATGTGGGCTATTTGCTCGTATCCTTCACTTTCCTGGGTCTCATCAGTCGGGTAGACGTCTTCGACCACTCTGACGTATCTTCTTGGGTTTTGATGATATGGCTGTGTTTGGTAGGCTTGAGCTTGTGGGGTTCTGTTGGGTATTTTGAATTGAGGGGCAACAGGTGGTCTTTGCATCGGAAATGGCCTGCCTTCCCTGCAGACTGACTGAAAGTGTCCCTCTCTTCCACAGTTGCCACATCTCTGGGACAGTGCGGGGCATGTCCCTGCATGAGGGATAACCATCCCACAGCGGTAACATTGTCGTTGGGTTCTCGGCATCATGGAAAAGTTGGGTTGGTGCCTCTTTCCATTGGACTGATGGTGTTGGACTGCAGTGCCGCTATCATATAATTTTTGTCCTGTTTCGTCGAAGTGGTGCCTGTTATCTGTGTCACTTGTTTTTCGACCCTTTCTAAAACCCTCGCCATCTGACCTACTTCTTCTATGGTGATCAGCTTTTTGAGGAGTTGCTTCTTTAGGGTCTGGGATATGCACCCTTCCATTACTCTCAAGCGCATGGCCTCATCAAGCGAGAAGGCATGGAATTGACAGTTCGCTCCTTTTATTCGTAGGCCGGTGATGAAATCGTCAACGGTCTCGTTGATCCTTTGCGTGCACTGATTAAATATGTACCTTTCATAGTCTCTGTTGGGCTCAATTACCAGTCTTCTGTTCAGTGCTGCGATAAGTGCTAGGAAGTCAGTTTGTTCAGCCGTTGGGATGGTTTTTAACAGGACTTTGATGTCATTTACTGCTAGATTTAGAAACATGCTGCATAGTCTTGGTGACTTTTCTTCCCCCGCGGCATCTATGAAGGTATTAAAGTCTTCTAGCCACTCAACCCACCTTGGGCCCTTGTCCGCTTGAGGCATCATCGAGAAAGGGGGGGGCATGCGCCATGCCATGGTTTCTGTGTTCCCTGTAGGGGCTGGAGGGGCTGGAGCCTGCTGATCTTGGGGCAAGCTCATGTTGAGGTGGTGGTGGTGAGCGGGGTATCACCCACCTTTCTCAGGGGTCTGCTGAGCCTTGGTTGTGCCCACTGGCGGATTTCCGTGCAGTCGATGTGTCAGGGCACTTCACATACACCCTGGATGAGTTGTCTTCGCAGCTGTGGAGTTGGCACTGGAGGCTGGGCCACGTTGAGTTAAGGTCTGCCCTGGGTGGGGGAGGGCTTGGACCTGGGATCGTGGGCCCCTCTGCACGGATGGATGGGCCTGGGATCAGGCGTGCTGCTGTGTACATCGCTTGCACGTGCGCAAATTGAGGAGACGGAGGAGAGCTGCCTCAGGCTTGGCTGGCCGCCAAGGGCACACGTGTTATCGGTCACGTGGCCGTGTGTGTACAGAGGAGGGAAGGCGGGCCTGGGATCAGGTATCCGCCACCGCAGGCCAGGATCTGGTTGCAGTGTGGAGGAGGAGGAGGGGCGGGTGTGGGATCACACACGCCTGCACTGTGGAGTGGACCGGGATCGGTCTGTTGGATGTGGGAGGAGGAGACGGGCCTGGGATCAGGCGCGGGAGCCAGCGGGCTGGAGGTGCCTGCGGCATGCCTCCAAGCGGGATCGCTGCTGGAAGCTGGAAGGAGGAGGAAGACTTGGCGGTCCTAGGAAGCACCTCGTCGCCAGTTGTTAGGCCCGGATGGGCCGGTACACGAGGACAGACACGCCGAGGTTGTGCGTATGTCTTTCTTTATTCATGGCATAACAATAACTAGTTTGAAACATTCCCTCCCCTTTGCGTTCCCCGTCACGTGCAGCTATCCACATGACACGGCGTTGGTCTCTTAAGGAGACACGAACACTGTAACAGTGGCAGGGAGCGCATCCGGGCCTTTCAATGTTTTCAAATGAAAAGGGCCTTGAGCCTCAAGGGGGGCCCCCAGCAACTGCCGACATGTTGGCATTCACTAGTTTTGTAACACAGCAAATAGTTATTTCTCTATTTTCTTTCTGTGCCTTAAAATGTGTGATTTGCACTGCTCGCAATACAAGCTGCATTTCCTCTTCCCATGCGATATACAGAAGTTTTATCACCTCATTGCCTTCTCACACTGGTTCCTCTCCATTACCCCCTTGCTGGTAAAGAACGATTTAGAGCTCTTCAGTGGGCCTTTAGTGTTTAAGCTAGCTGCTGGCTAGCAGTCTTGTTTCAATCGGCAGATATTTACCTTATCATTGTTGCCATTTTAATGAAAGCACCCCACGGGTGCCTCAACCTGTTTTCGTGCTCAGCAAGAGGCCCCCAACCCTAATTTTGCAATGGGCCCCCACACATCTTCAGCCATGCCTGCGTGGAGGTGAGAGTGCACAGCAGATTGTGTCAGATGAAAGGAGAGAACAGTTATGCTTTCCTGGTGGAAGGATCAGGGCTGAGAGTGAGACAATAAGGGACTGCAGTGAGTGAGTAGAGGCAAGGGAGGTTGTGGAGGAAATGAGTGGAGATTTTGAGCAGGGCCGATTGGAGATGTGTCAGGGGTTGTAGGAGCCCATTTCAACATGATGTTTGGGGCCACCATGGCCTACAGCTGGGAAAAACACTCAGAGCCATTGGAGGGGTGCTTTGATTATAATGTACATATGAAGGAATGTAGTGAGGGGGTTAAACGCTGCAGATTATCAAAGGTCAGGAATTCAGTGGGCAGCTGAAACACTAAATGGCCTCCGAAAAGTTATTAATTGCTCTTTGCCAGCAATGTGCTGATGTAGTCAAAAGTAGAGTAACAAGCCACCATTTGGGCTTTTGTGCAGGCATCAAAAAGGCACTTGCCAGGCACAGCCATAGTGGTATTATTGTTGGTAGCAGGTGCAACATGGTGCAAATACCTGGGCATCTAATAGCAGTGCTGGACAACAGCTTAAAACCTTTCAACAAGCCAAACATGGTGCCCTTGTCAATGCTTGTTTTAAACAGGAATTCAGTGAATGACACACAGCGTGCTTATAAATCAAATGGCAGTAGGTCTGATAAGACATTTCTATTACACTAATAACGTGTTTACAACTCCAATTAAGTCATTAACTCTCAGAAGACAGCATTGAACAAACGCTGGCTGGCACTTGGAATGCAAAGCCTAATGGTAAAGCTTGGTTACAGTTAGCTGAAATAGTTCCCATGAGGACGTGTTTTGGGCAGGTAGATGCAGGAATGTGTGGGAATAGCCATATCAATTGGCATGGATATGCAATTGTTGGGCACATAATTAAAATACACCTACAGTCGATGTGTCCCTCCTCGTCAGTCTCTCCTCCAGATCTGAACTCCAATGCAATAGATTGTGCTTATATGATAGTCCCAACTAAAAAGGTGAACGGTCTTGTTGTGGTCCTTGATTTGTGAGTGTGTAGGGCCACAGAACAGTGGTGAAAATGAAGAAGCAGCAGCAAAGTTGACAATGCACAGCTGAGAGGATGGAGTAAGTGTGGGAGTGACAAAACACATGTGATTGGGATAGACATGAAGGGTCGTACTCATAAATTATATGGGGAATGTGTAGGTTAGAGTGTGGCACAATTGGAGTGAAATTGAGTTAGCAAGGCTGAATGAGAGGGAGAGAATGACTAAGAGCGCAGTGTTGCAAGTGAGCGGTAAGGGGTGTATGTTGCATGGTATAGCGCCTGGGTGAGCGTGACAGCTCAAGGACATAAGAGAGCAGGTCTGCAAGCATAAGAGCACTGTGAGATATGGGGGCGAGTGAGCAGGGGTTATTGACATAGTCCCTCATTACGACCCTGGCGGAGTACCATGGTGCAATTTGCACCATGGTCCATGGCGCTAAGCTGCCAACTCCGCCATGGTGGTTGGCGGACTTACCGCCCCATTCCGACCTTGGCGGGGCGGTAAGTCCCCAATCCCCATTTACCCTTCCCCATTCCCATTTTTGCCCCATAGGGTATAATGGGAGTGGGGAAGGCGTTAATTACGCCAACGTAAATTACGGTGGCGTAATTAACAACAAGTCCCGTAGCGCCATGGATTTTTCCGCCTGGAAAAAGCAGGCGAAAAAAGCACCATGGCGCTACGGGAACTCGTAGTCAGGCGGAAAGGTACGCCATGCTTTACGCCGGCGTAAACCCCTTTCCGCCAGGGTCGTAATGAGGGCCATAGAGTAGCAGCAAAGGCGAGAGAACACTGGTGAGGGCAGGGCTGTAGGCCTCTGCCTCCTGGGCCTCTTTTGGCTTAAGGTTTGGGCTTGCTGAAAATGCGTAATATGGGGCACTTTGAACATTATTTGCAGATCCTCTTTTGGTTCTCAGTCCACCCCAGGTCAGGTACAACATGGGCAGCAAACGGGAAAGCTTCCGTCAGAGAGAATAGCTACAGATAGTGGCAGTACTAGCAATGCACAATTCATTGACTTGTGCTTCCTTCTATCTAGTGTTTTTTCCTTTTTAAATCTGCGACATACACGTTTATTTTAGGCCATGGAATATGTAAATAAGATGTGATAGCACGAACAACCATGTGTGGCAATTCTTTCGAAAAGTAAAGTATGTTTGCTGCTATAAAGTAAAACATCTAATTCTGAAGATATCAGTTTTTGTTGATATCAAGTGTTCAGAAGACCAGGCATGTTATCAGTTTTGGTAATTAAAAAGGAGCACAGCTCCCCTAAATCTCTCTAGGATTTTGGAATGTATGTGTCATGGCTCCCATGATATCCACTGTCTCATCACACTTGATTAGATCTGAAAACTTTCTTTCAGTGAAAATGTCCGCTTCCAGCATACAATGTTGGACAACTCTCTCCCCATGTAAGATAATAAGCCATGCGTAAGGTCTACGTACTTTTTAAGTCTCCCCAGTCTGTCTTTCAGAGACTTTTGATAGTCCCAAGATTTCAAAGAGCATGGGCGGATCTCAAGCATTTGAGGTCAAGCATTTTCAACTCTTGCGTCTGCTTTGTGGAACTCTCTCCCGGTTCAGCGAAAGCAAGCAAGTGACTACCCGGGCTTTCGCAAAGTTCAGAAAACGTATCTTTTCTAAATTTCGATCTCATTACTTTTTTCCCCCCTTTTAGAGATGCAATCTCATTGTCTGTTTTGAAGCACCTAGATGCTGTTACTTTACATTACACATTTCACTGTGCTATTTGGTCTGATTATATACACCAAATAAAGCACTGAGATAGAGATGTCCAGTCAATTAATGATTATAATGAAAAGTATAGAACAAATGATGCCTCAAAATCGTCACAACATGGCACTTGCCTACATCATAGGTTCAACGTGGGATCCAGGGTGAGAACAGGTCATGCATCCTGACTGTTTATCATTTTGATGCTTGGTTTGGTGTGACATAAGATATCGTAAGGCCCCTATAACGCATCAGCTATAGTGTAGTGGACATTGTTATGTCCTTTGCCATCTTACAGGTCTACCTTCTGTTGACCGTGAGGCACGTCTTGGCCACTATGTATACTCAATTTCTTTCTGACTTGCTAAAGGAATTGTGGTGACTTCAGATCCATTATCTTGACATAACATATGAAGAGTCACCCCTTAGATGTAACTAAAATCAACAGGAAGATGAGAATTGCAGTGTACCTGGCACTTCTAGAAATGTAGGCCAGGTTGCCTTGCAATAGCCTGCTTTTAGTGTATAACAATGCAATCAGTTCAAACAGATATTATAATGCATTTGGGCATTAGAAACCCCATCCCATACGTGTTTCTCACACACAGGTGATTTATTTACCGAAGGAGATAGGGGCATATTGTCACAATTGATTACTTAAATTGAATTCATCTTGGTTCATCCTTTGTTTTCTATAACGTGAATTGTTGACATTTTTAACACTAAAAAGGAGATATAACTTATCTTGAAAACATTGATGTACATTCTGTTGATACATTTCCATGTTACATTGTAGACCTTGAATTGAACCTGATGAAGGGAGACTGGACCAATATTTTGGTGTCCAGGGCATGGGGTATCTGTGAGAAGTTTGGATACTTTTCTGTTTCAGTTGTGTTTCCAACCTCATGTCAGGGTTGAGTTAAGATTCCTGCACCTAAGTTTGCTTACTAGATTTGATTTGTCTTGAAATCAGTTGTTATATGCTGCGTGTGCAATTACACTACTTTCTGTACCTTAAACTGTGTATTTCACATGTAACATATTTTGGGGTGGTCAGAAGGGTCCCCATGATTATGAAGGGTTTATGTTGTGTGCATCATATTGATGACTGAGGGTGGTGGTAAACTGGGCACCATGTTGCGATTTCATAGGTATCAAAGTGTAGTAAATTATGGATGGGATATGTTACTTTAGTGTTCCTGTTGGTCTAGAAATGGATACATATTAGCTTGCATGTGCAGAGAAAGATAAAATGCTAAACCCACCAAATGTAAAAACATCCATGTACAATAATACATTACATGGAGAATTCACGATTCTCACAAATGAATCAGAAACACAATAGTTTGGAGCCTGCAAAATTTACATTGAATTTTAAACTGACTTTGGCAGGTTTTCAGAAGGCAGAAGGCAGGTAAACAAGGAACTTCAACCTTTGTGGTCAGTACAGCTGTAGAAAATAGCCATGAGATGTTACGGTATAATTTGTATCTTAGATAGTAGATGTAATCACCAGATGACTGAGATCGTGACAGGAGTTTCATTAATTATTTTGGTCTTTAGTAAAACGCTGGGTAAATCAGTGCCTAAGGCTACTCAGGAACTTCAATTGTGCAATGATGTGGCAGTTGTGTAGAGTGGAAAGTTTCAATGGAACGGTGAGCTGGGGAATGAGGTAGCATCAGTAACTCAAAGAGAAATCATTCACTCAGCCTCCCTCATATCGCAATAAATATTCATGTAAGCCATGTGCAAATCAGGAGTTAGGGTTTAAGCGGCTTAGGTCAGTTATTACTAGTAATTAATTATGTTTCAATACCAATGTTTAACCATGTGCTGATGTCATGACCTACTATGGACGAATCCTAAGAAGAGGTGTGTTATGAATTTGATCTGAAGATGACTATTAAGAGAAAACTGGCCAATGCAAATGTAGGAAGTGGAAAAAGATGGGCTTTCCTTCAAGAGGCTTTTGTCCAATCATGTTTGGGGGTGTATTGCAATTCAGTATTTGGGAGTGTTTTCATTGTTGCACACATTTATAAAAGATGGGAATTGATGTGGTGTGTTGAGACTTGGGTTAGTCTGGTCCTGCAACAATATGTAACTGAACCTCAGAATAGTGTACAATATATTTGTTTTATATACCGCCATGTACTCATTTCATAAGTGATGGATCTGTTTGGGTTAAGGTGATTAAAGGCCCATCAGCACATTTGGCTAGCCAGGGTAGGAACCCAGGCTTTCTGAGATGTTGGGGGTCTTCTGTCTCACCTGTGGCACCTCATGACTGGAAACAATCTTCTGTGCAAGGTAAAAAAGAGGTCTGTGGATGCCATTGGTTAAATGCTCATCTGCTCTCCAGAGATGTTGTCCCGTGGCCTACCTGTGCAGGACGACATGATGGAGCACCACATCAGGGTGCCGCAGGTTCACATGAGTGTACGTTTGTGGTGTAAAACACTGTGGAAATATGCATTAAAAGGGAGTGTTTCTTTAATTTAAGGGGTTTTGGTAAGTGTAGACTTAAAGTGGTGAAGGGGAAATGTCCTGTAGTCATGAAAAGATGATCTTGTAGAAGAGAAAGTTGTACTAGTAAAAGAGAGAGAAGAGAGAACAGCGGTGCTGTAGTGTAAAGCATTGCGCCCCTGCTATGCTCGAGAAGTAGGGATATCTCTGAAATATTGGTCAGCGAGTGCTTGTGATAAGACGCTGTCTTTTGTGTAAAAATGAGAAGTAGCATTGGAGTAAGTAGCTCATTGAGGTAATTGTGGTATAGACGAGTACAGTGAATGAATGTGAAGTACAACTAAGGAATTGTTTTTTTTGTGAAACTGTTTTTTGGTACATTGTAGTATGGAGACTCTGTTGAACTATTCATGAAATGTGTTGCCCGAATATAAGGCCAACATTTTGAAGTATCATAGAGAATATTGGAGTACCCACATACCTTTTTAACTAGAAATCACAAGTGCTCGCAGTAAGAGAAGTGGTTAAACATCATGGATTTATAGAGGATGTATGAAAAAGGAAGGAAAGGTCATAATGTAGAACTTGTGTGGGGGGCAAAGAAGCATGGTGCAGAATTCCAGGGTGGAGAAAACTGTTTAAAAGCAGGTCTCTGGGACTTGGAAGGCAGAGTCGACCACTGTAACGAAAGAACCGAAGACGAGCTGAAGGAAGACGACTGCTGCAACTCCTGGACCATCGCTTTGCCTGGTGAAGCCCTGCTGCAGGTACGATTGCCTGAAACACCCTCAACAGAGAAGCCCCTTCAAGGACGACTTCTTCCTTTAAGCTGGTGGGAAAACCAACTCGCAAGCAACCTGGAAACCATCTGGTCGAATTTTCTTCAGAGTGCTATGGAAAACCATTGCTAGTGAGAAAGATACCAGATTGTGGACTTTAAGGCACTCAAACCTTAAACCGACATTTTTCCAAGCTTGTGGATCCATCTCCGTGCAGTGCAGGAACCTCCCGATGTCCTCCCTCTTGTTCCCACGATTGAGGCTCAGGAACAGCGATATCTGCAGGAACTGCCAGGAACAACTGCCTCAGCTAGAGCTTTTCTTCACTCAAAAGGTACTGTGCAGAGAAATCCTCTTTGCCGCGGGGAAAGTTTGTGAAACTTTCCCAACTTTGGAGTCTTGTTCGCTCCTAAATCGACATATAACTCTTTTTTTCGTGCAAACTACTTCTACGAACATTGGCAAAGATTTAACTGTTTACTACCAGAACTGTGCTATCCTATCCAAGACACTGATCCATTGACTTTGGCCCAGGCCTATTGAATTGAACTGCCTCTAGTAGTGAACTGAAACTATTTGCCCTGCCTATGAAAGTACTTGTGTTTGAGTCTTATAACCTTTGCCTTTCTACCCCTTTTGAAAGTTACTGAAGTGCCATTTTGCTCCTACTTCAGGGGAGCCTAACTTGTTCAGAAAGATATTTGTTTGGTACTGAAGTGTATTATAGTGTGTTATTGAGCTGATTATTACTAGTGTAATGTTTTCTAACTAACTGTGTAAATAAATGTATATTGTTTTACCAAGAAACCTTGAGTAAGTGTTTGTTTAAACCACTGTGATTGTAAGACCTTTGTGTAACACCTTGTACTGCTCACATGCCTCTTTAGATAAGCCTGGCTGCTCAGCCCTGCTACCACAAGACTCTGTAGTACAGACTTATACCAAAGGTTAGATTGCGATTAAACCTGCAGTCTTAATTGTGTGAAGTGTTTCCATAGGGTACTGCATGTACTTCTGCCTAACAACTACTCCAGTGCCTGCGCGATGGACCTCCATCAGTTACGATTTCTAAGAACTGGGATTTTGAGGAAAGTGGAAGGATAATTCCTTCAATGGTTGGGGCAAAAGAGGGGGTGAAAATCAAGAGTGGGAAGGGGATAACCCCCCGACTGCTAGGTTAGCAGATGAATTAAGGGTGGCGGAGTGAGAAATAGTGAGGCCTGTAGTCAGAAGAGTGGTGAAATTATTAAAAATGAGAGAGAAAGAAGAGGTTAGGCCTTTTCCTGCTGTGATAAAAGATGGGCTGTGAAGAGTGGTAGATGCACAAGAATGGGAAAAAAATGAAGGAAACGCTAAGGCGTGCAGAGGAAGAGGTTTTGCTGCTATGGTGGAAAAGAAATCAAGATGAGGAGGAAGTGAGAACACAGGTAGGAAATGTAGAAGAAGGAAGGTGGAGACATGGGCAGGTTCTTTTTTATATTGGGCAACTCGGTTATCAGAACGGTTGAGGTGGATTTGGAGAACAGGGATGCTGCTATGGGTACAGGGGCTAAGCAGGGAGGATGGGAGACGGCACCCAATGGTAGTGCTGATTATGCTTCCATGCCTGTAGAAATGCCAGGGCATCTAGTAGACGGAGTAAATGAAGAAGAAGGCGAGAAATGGCATGTCAAGCAGGGCGAGCAGGGTGTAGACAGCCTACCTCCTGATCCAGCAGAAATGATAGAAAGCACACTATGGATCTTTAGGATGTGCCAGGGTACTTGCATGGCTGTAGCAAGAAGCCGGGGAGAGACTGGGAAGCCCCAGAAAAAATAGGGGTGACTCATTTTCCATTGCGCCAGAAGGGTCTGGGAAGGGCATATTATGTTGTGTGGTCATACATGGACCAGAGTAGCTTGCTGAAGACACTCCCTGCACTCACTGCAGGGGAGGGGAAGTGGATTTATGCATTAGAGAAATACACTGCCGGTGTCATGTTGGCCATTGGGGACATGAAGAGCTTATTCACGGCCCTAATGGAGGAGCGGTCAGACAAGTTTTGGAAGAGGTCGGGGTAGCCAGGAGTTCAGTTGGGTACAAATACCCATGATGAAGCTGCTTTAAGAAACTTAGGGCACAGGTATGGGGAAGCTTGCTGATTATGTATCCCGATACGCCTGATATTAATTCAATTTTAGCTAAGACAATGAAATTGGATGATGATCCTGCTGAACACATCCAGTCAATTCAAGAGATGTTGAGGGCAGAAACGGGGGAAGCATGGGACAAGAATGTGGCAAATGGTTACCACATGCTGAAGAAGCTAAGTGGTAGGGATGGAGGCTAAGGGGTGGCCGGAGATTCAAGCACATATTGTGCATCTTTGCAAAAGAAGACAAGGAAAAAGCAAAGGCTAAGATTGTTCAAAAGAAATTGGCAAAGATTTGTCTAAAAGGGGCAGTAATCTTGAATTCTATGGAGGGACAGTAGGGGAAATTGGAACAACAGGGACACACTGAATTGGTTATGATACAGGAGTGGATGGATGGGTATGTTCCCAGTCCAAGGCAGATGAAAGTGTTTCCTAGTGGCAGGGGAGTATTTATACAAGGAAGTGGGTCATTTGTCAGGTTTGGAGGAGCGGGTCTCCAGTTTGATGGGCCAACGGGAAATAAATAAGGAGGATTTTATGGGATTCAGTGTTGGTCATGTGGGGGGTTGGGGCACGTGTCATGAGATTGTCATGGCAAACCAAAGTATTTGAACATGGGAGCTGACCCGGACTCTGTGCAGTAACTGCAGGCGCAGGCGCAGGCACAGGTTAAATAGAACCCAGCGACTGGGGCTGCACAGACCTTTTGGATACCACCAACCAGGCCAGCACAAGCATCGGTGCAGACATTGGACAAGAATCCTTTACCCCAAGGAACAGTTGGCACTACATCTGAGCTAGTGTTTTTGGGAAATCCCTTTTCTCCCCCAAGTGCTAATATGGACCAGGAGTAGGACAGCCCACAGGGGTCTCTGATGTGCCCAGTCCTGTCCATTGCCACTGATACAGAAGACAAACCCCAGATAGGTGTGCATGTAGGTGAAGAAACATTTTCATTTATGGTTGACACAGGAGCTACACAATCTTGCATCAAGGAAGGTGAGTTCCCCTTATCAGGCAAAATGATGGACACACAGGGATTCTCTGGGGCTATCCTGTCAGTTCCATATACTGAAGATCTTCATATCAAGGTGGGTAATCAACATGTATCACCCTTTGTTGTATTGAACATACACCCCTGCAAATCTTTTTGGAAAGGACATCCTGAGCAAGTTGCAGATGCTGATTGCTTTCACAGAGGATGGTATAGTAGGCTCGACACCAGGGTTGTAGCCAGCAATGGATGCAGCGCATTTTCAGGACTTTTGAAGTGGCAGTGCGATTAGAGGGGTTCCTGTGCATGCAGCATTGTTTCTTTATGGGGTTATGGTTTTGTTGAGTTGGGTCCCGGGATCAGAAATCATGCCTGGTGGGTACCATTTGAGTTCTTATTTGGCCTGATGTGCCGCAGGAAGTAAGGCCAGTCACCATTGTTACGATTCTCTTGGAGGCCAAACTGATCAAGAAGAAAATGATGGTTCTCTCAGGCACAGATGAGGAAGGCAGAGAATGGCGCAAAGATCTGTGCATCGATCCAACATTGTTGTGCCTCACGAGCAATTGTTCGAAGAGACTGAAGACACAGGAGAGATGGTCTTTGAAAATTTGGGGTGCCTTGACAGATAACAAAGAGCAAAGGGAAGTACCACAGACCATGCTCATCGTTAAAAATACTTTGAAATTTTGAAAGGAGGATTTGGGAATGGTGCCGGACCATTTGTGGACCAGAAATCCTCAAAGAGAAGGGGTCCAGTTGGAAGATGGTCCAGGATTTCACCCCCTCAATGATATTGTTCAGGCAGAATTTCCGGTGGTACTGAATCCTGCCATCATTCTCGGTAACATCCCTATCGGGTCGACCCACTTCCCGGTAATTGATTTAAAAGATGCATTTTTCTCTGTTCGCTTATGCCCTGATTCTCAGTGCCTAATGGTGTTCACATATCAGAGATTTGAGTGCACAAGGTTCCCCATGGATACTGTGAATCTCTGAGTGTTTTCAACAGTGTGGTTCAGATGGATTTGGGGAAGTTACATGTGATCAGTACTGTAATTCAGTACATGGAAAATCTATTAGTCTGCAGCACTTCCGAGGAGCAGTGTCAAGGAGACTAAATAATGCTCCTCAGCCTGCTCACGGAGGACGGGTACAAAGCTGACCAAGAAAAATTGCAGTACTGTCAGATAAAAGTAGTGTATTTGGGGCAAGTAATACCACCTGCAGGAAGAAAGGTAATGCCGCAGAGAGCCACTGCAGGTCAGAAGATGCCTCAGCCAGATACGTTGGAACAGATGCAACAGTTTCTGGGGCTCTGTAACTATTGTAGATAATGGTTCTTCGATTACTCTAGTTATGTGAGGCTCTTACTGCAGTGACTAAAGGAAGCACAGAAGGTGCAAGGTTCGATATAGTTGTCTGAGGAAATGGGGACTTGTTTTTGGGAACTCAAGCATGTGATCAGCAATGCTCTGGTCTTGGTGACCCCAAATTACAAGAAGCCATTCTTTCTGCTTTCCCATTCAAATGGGCAGGAGATGACACCGGTCCTGGCCCAGCAAACATTGCTAGGCCACAAACCTTTAGCGTTTTGCAGCAGACTCCTAGACCTAGTGATGCAGGGACGATTCCCTTCTGAGCAAGCTCTAGTGGCTGCTGCCTTTGTCATTCAAATGTCTTTGACCATTACTATTGGTTGCCCTGTGACATTGCACATGGAGAATGTGGTCTTCGCAATTCTAGAAAAGTCTAAGTCATATTAACGACGCAGAGTGTGTCACGGTATGAGATCATTTTGTCAAATGAATCAATTCATCCTGTGTGATGTTGCCTAGTAAATTCCACAACATTTGTAACAGAGCCTGTGCAACCTGAGGATTTGGTTCACAATTGTGCCAGGTATGAGGGAGATGAGGAAGAGAATGTGAATGTGAAAGAGGATGCCTTGGAGAGGGGTGAGGTGATTTTTGGGAAACGGGTTAGAGGCATACGGGTGCAGCTGTCTTGTGGATGGGGAGTACTGGGTCAGACAGTTACCTTCTCATTTCTCTGCACAAGCGGCTGAACTGGTGGCAATTATAGAGGTGCTAGAAATGAGTAAGTGGAAGGCAGTCACTCTATATCCTGATTCCGTGCATGTCACCTCCACCGTTGATTCAGGGTTGCAGTGAAGAGGGTTTAGGAGGTCCGACGGGTCCCCTATCCAGCTTGTTACACTGCTATACCAGCTAATTGAAGTGTTAACCTTGCTAGCAGGGATAGGTGTAGTAATGTGCGCTGCCCAGACTAACCACACTAATTCAATATCTCTCAGAAATGATGCCGCAGGCAAGGTGGTGCAAAAAGCAACATATTTTCCTTTCACAGATTCACAGAAAATGGAAAATGTGGCCCAACATGTACAGTTACCAGCCCAGTACACCCCAGTCCTGGTGCTCCAGATATAGAAATGCAAGGGTAAGCCTCAAAGGAAGAACAGGAGCTCTGGATAAAGAGAAGATGTGTCCTCTAACCCACAGATTAGCGTTGTAGGCAGGAGGCAATTGGGCAAGGTAGCAATGAATGTGGTGCTGCTTCTTTTGGCTCTAGAGCAACATTACCCTTTGCATTATTCTCAAATAAAAATCAAAGCAGATCTCCAGGAGGACTAGTGTATGCCTAACTTACACAAACAGGTAAGTAGATTCATAGGGAATTGTGTAGTGAGCATGGAGTTCAATCCCAGAAATACCATGAGGTCAGTGACGGGGTTCTTGCCAGGCCCTCTGGTACATTCGAGGAGCTGCACATCGATTTGTGGACATGATAACGAGGTGCAGTAGCTTCATATATCTAATTATCTTGACTAGTCCATTCTCTGGGAGGCTTGAGGTTGGTCCCTTCATACATCCTGATGTTAAATCAGCAGCAAGATTTCTGGTAAGAGAGGTATTTCCAAGATGGGAAATTTGCAAGGTCCTAAAACCTGACAATGGAACCCACTTCTAATGCCTTGTTCGCAGAAATCGTTTTGCTTCTAGGAATAAAGCATAAGGGGACTGACACTCCTCTGTGCAAACCACTTTTATATTAATTCTCTATTTCCATGCCTATCAGATTACAATATATTTGGGGATATTATTGCTGCAAGAACAACCAACAAAAGGGTCAAAGTCCCCTAATGAGCATGACACCAGACAGTAAACGAGAAAAGATTGTTTGATTCGTCCACTCGTGCATGTCCCTCAAGACTTCTATTGAAAATAAGTTTAATCAGATTGTTACAATTTCCCAAAAGTGTATGTCTGACCATTTATTGGTACCATATTAACACTTAACAAATGCTCTTTCAACAAAAAATGTCAAACATTCAAATGTATTCCTTTGTGGTGATTTTCTTAATCCTGACAACATGTGTTTCAACCTCAAAGTACATAGGTCTTCATCAGGGCTGGAAAATTACCTTTGTACATGTTCCTAAGTTCTTGACTAATTGAGTGCCAAATCCATATGTTTTCAATGCATGGCTCTCCAATGCACTAAGCTTAGTGGGTTGTCTATGTTTCATTATTACATCTTGCACTCTATGTACATCTCGAACAACAGCCCTTTGAAATAAATAAATAGCATTTTCTGCTCCAAATATTGGACACAATTTAGATGTACCTTTCCATTCTTCCTTGGTTAAATGTTTCGGTCCTATATTCAGATCGTGTAATATTCTTATTTCATTGGCCTCATCATTGTTTTCCAAAAGACATGTTAAAAGCCTTGCTGTGGATATAACTTTCATTGTTTGTTCACAACCGGCTCCGTGTCTAACCTTTGAAACAAATTGTTTTGATGATTAAGAAAACACTTTTTTAGTTTTCATTTTCTGATGAATTTGTGCATCATTCCAATTACTATCAATTAGGGGTGTACCGAACTTCGGCTTCGAGTAAGTATTCGGCTGAAATTCGGCTAAAAAGTAATTATTCGGTTTCGGCCGAATGTATACTTGAAGCGTTACTCGAAGCCGAAGTTAACACACCATAAATTCCTGCACTGAAAAGACATGCTCCCATATAAAAGCAACGTGTTTGCCTTGGGTGCAGAGCTTAAACACAGCAGTTGCTGCACAAACCATATGAGCCACTAGATGGCAGTCGAGTTGCACACAAAAGAACGTGCATTGCGTGAAAAACCGAGCTGCTAGGACTATGAGCATGAATGGTATTTATATTGCGTCCCTCCTGTTGCCAATCCAGTCACTTTTAAAATATGGATTTTATGCACAACTCGCTTAGAAGCGCCTAGGAGCAAGGCCCCATTGATTTCTCCAAGGCACCTCGTGCGCCTGGGAAATCGGATCGGAGGGCTGACGAACATCTCTCTCACTCTAAACAGGAGTCACATGCAACCAGTTAACATTGCTTTGCTAAGTGGGGCGGGACGGGCATGGTAAAGGAGGGGAGGGGCACTTTGGATTTCAATGGGCTGGGAGGATATCAGAATCCTCAGGAGGTTGTTGTGCTGGGGGGGGGAGAGGTGGGTCTCAGTCTCATTGCACTGCATAACCCCTCAGGGCTTCAGGCTCCTGATAGGCGCTGTGCTCACAGTGACTATCGCCCCCCTGCAGGTGCGCCCACTAACAGCTAATGCCGGCCCCCGCCTCAACGGCGCTGGGCAGGCAATGATTAATGGCATCTCTTTGTGTGGCTGTACAAAGAAGTGGCCCCTTAAGCTTGTGTTGCTGGCTGCATTGTTAGCCTACTGAACGTTCTTCAGTGAATGCAGGCTTGCTCTGCTAACAAGGCTGCAAAGTAAATGTGCACAATGCTGCATCTCTGTGGAGGGGGGTTGACTTGCCATTGTCCTAACAGAATTATGACTAGATGTGAAAAGATATTTCTTCATAGAAGATAATATCTTTGAAAGGGAAAGAATGGCAAGTCACCCTTGTAAAGGTTTAATGAAAGGTCTGTTTGTTGCAAGTACCTTGGAACAATGGGCCTGTGAAAGAAAGTTCTCATTGGGACAATTTATAAGCGCTATGATTTGATATGGCATTTATAACGCGCCCATACACAAGTGTTTGTATACACTGTGCATGTCCTTCACTGAAGTCGTGTTAAAACAAGCATTGGCAAATCCAACAGCTTTTATATGCCTAGTTACTCGTACCATTTTGCACCTGCAACCATCAATAGCCAGTTAATAACACTACGACGGTGCAGGGCAAGAGCCTTTCCCATGCCTACACAAAAGCCAAAACGACTATTCGGCTCACTATTCGGCTCCGGCCGGATAGTAAATTTACTATTCGGTATTCGGCCGGATAGTAAATTTACTATTCGGTACACCCCTACTATCAATTGATGGTGGAAAAGACATACCTTTATTGACTCAAGCTAATTTATCATTGTTTAGATTTTTGATAGACAGGTTTAGCACCAAATCTACCTGTTCTGTCCTCTAGTGATAGATAAAAGATTAAGTTATTTCCACTATATAATCACAACTAATGGTGACGAGTCCGTGAAATAATTTGCTTCTCAATTTGATTTTAGGAAATATTATATATTGAATGATTGTATAAAGCCACCCACAACAGTAATATATTTTTCTTAACATCATTTTCTTTGTATACACATTTTTATCATGACTCTATGTCATAGTGTTTTCCACACTGAGTATATTATTGAACATATCGATTAGCTCCCTCACGCATATCTTCATATGCATGGGCCCTGTGGCGTTGCCCCGTAAGGGCTGCGCACGCGGCGGCGTGACGTTGCACGTCGCCGCGTGCGGCTTAAATAAACGGGGCATTCCCGGAAGCGGTAGAGCGACCGGGGAGCCCGAACCTGACGGACGTGTGCGTGTGAGCTCTGTTGGGTTGGGGGCTCACGGGCACGCCTGGGGGGCAAAGGACAAACCCCCAACAGTGGCGACGAGTGATGTCGGATGCCCGGGCCTGGCGGTGAAAGGCGTCTGGAATTTTTCAAACGATCGGAACGTTCACGGACGTTTCGTTTCATGCCGTGGCTGCGGACCGCACACGCGGCTGGTGGCCATTTTGCATACGAGGCCGCGGAACTTCTCAGAGCTCCGGTTCGGACCGAGAAGGTGATCCGGGTCTAATTTTTGGATTTTGTAGTTGCTGAGTGCATGACCTGCACGCCCATACCCAATTTGTGTGTTTTCATCAGATTTTGGGACTGTTACGTCGAGTGTAAGCCAGGATAAGGACTAATATGGTAGGGCCTGCTTAGTCCAGTCCATACACGTGGCTCAATTTTTGGGACTTCTATACGGCAGTGCTTTGCTGCAAGGTGGCAACAAGGCACTTCCTCGCCCCCTTCATCATCAGGACACTCTTTTTGATCCTCTTCATCATCACGAGGTGGTGGCCGTTCTGGGAAGTTCTTTGTGTGTTTGCACCAGGCTGTGTGTGGCATGGGGGTGCATCCTTCCGCATGGTGATGGTGGGAATCTGAGTTGCGGCCCCAGGTCTGGTAGTGGGGTGCCTGTGCGCTCAGTCCCATGTCCGACAGCGACCAGGACGGTGACACCGCAGATCCTGGGGAAGAATCTCAGGACGAAGGTCAGGCGGCCCAGCCTGCAGCTCTGCAACCGCTGCCACCGGGGAATCAGGGGCCTGCACCACAGGCACCACTAGGGGCACAGCCTGTTGCTCCACAAGGGCCCCCCATTATGGCTCAAGCTAGAGCCCAGGCGGCCCTGCAACCGATACCAGAATTCGATCCTACGGGCCCCCCGTCCAGTCTGGGGCCCAGATGGAAGAGGTGGTTGGCCCGCCTGGACATGTACTTCAGGGCTGCTCGAGTGGATGACGATGACAGCATGGTAGCCACCATGCTGTACTCGGCGGGAGCCGCGGTTCAGGAGATCTTCGAGTCGCTGACTCCGGTGGACCAGACCTATGGTGAGGCGAAAGCGGCTCTCCTCGCACACTTCCTTCAACTTGCCAACGTGGACTTTGAGAGATTCGTGATGCTGTCGGCCAAGCAGAAGGATGATGAGACCCTGGACATGTTTTACGGCCGCCTGCGCCGCCTTTCCCAAGGGTGCGCGTGGGGGGACGCGGAGGTCATGATACGGACAATGCTGATCCAAGCATGCTCCTCCGGCAAACTGAGGAGACAGGTCCTCAGAGAGCCGGGAATCACTCTGTCCCGTATACTAGAACTGGGTCGATGTCACGAAGTGGCTGAGGCACGGGCAAACAAGATGGAAGCGGGTTCACGCTCGATCAAGGCCGAAGAGGTGTGCGCTGTGTGGCGGGGCGGCAGAGGAACAAGAAGGCCTGGTGGAGCCCCCCGAGACAGGGCAGGAAGATCGGGGGAGTCATGTCAGAAATGTGGCTATGACCTCCCCCACCCCACAGAGTGCCCAGCCGCAGGAAGAACATGTGGCCGATGTGGGCTGCCGGATCACTTCTCGAGAGTGTGTAAGTCGGCTCTACCTGTCATGGTACCCAGAGGTCCTGCCCGAATCTGGACTCCGCGCCAAACCCGGCCATCCAACGTGGCCCAGGTGGATCAAGCGGAAGAGGAGGCTCAGGCAGAGGAGGCTGAAGTAGAGGAGGAGGAAAACATCTTCTTCGTCTCAAGCATGGGGATCCTGAAAGGCAAAAGCAGGAGACAGCCAAGGTGCGTGGTGGAGGTGAACCGCTCGCCTGTTCCCGTGCTGGTGGACACCGGGGCATCGGTCAATGTTATGGCGAGTGGACATTATGACGCTCTTGACCCATTACCGAACCTGGCTGTGCCAAGAGCTCGCATCTTTGCCTTCGGTGGACTCGAGCCCATACCGCTGGACGGAGCGTTCGTGGCGAAGGTGGAGCATGAAGGCTCGAAGATCAGAGCCCGGTTCTATGTGACCCCCATAAGCAACAACACCCTGCTGAGCTGTGCGGCTGCGGAGGCACTCGGGATAGTGAGTTTTGCGTACTCAGTATACCTGGAAGATATCAACGATCTACTGGACAAGTACGCAGCCCTGTTCAACGGCATTGGGAGAATGACCGGTGATCCAGTCCGGCTACACATTGAGGACTCAACCAATTGCCCTGAAACACCGGAGAGTTCCTTTTCATCTGAGGGAGCAAGTCGACAAAGAACTGGACAACCTGGTGGCCTTGGACATCATCGAGAAAGTGGAAGGCCCAACACCATGGGTGTCCCCCATTGTCGTGGCCAGGAAACCAAAGCAGCCAAACTCCGTTCGCATCTGTGTGGATATGAGGCTACCCGACAATGCCAGCCCCTCCAACGGGCATTGTATCAATTCCTGAGAGTGTATCGCACCATCCCACATGCCTCCACTGGTGTCGCCCCGGCGGAAGTGCTGTTCCGGCGATGCCCCCGGGGTCTACTGCCGGAGGTACAGGAGAGAGAACCCGGGATTATCAACGACCAGCAGGTTGAGGCCGACCGACTGGCCAGGATCAGCCAAGAGAACGTGCGCCGGGGCCTGCGGCCCCAGCGGCTGGAACCCGGGGATGAGGCGCTCATCCGGAACCGCCATCCTCATGGGAAGTTGTCCCTACCTTATGAACCAGCGCCTCTGGATGTGGTCGCCGTGAAGGGGTCAATGGTGACGGCCTCCTATGGGCGAACGGCTGTCACCCGTAACGTCAGCTTCTTCAAGAAGCTGGGGGACTCGAGAACTGAACCCCCTCTGGATCCTGGTGTCGCCAAGATCCCTGAGGAAGATGGGCCCCCTCTCGGTGTCCTGGCCTCTCCGTGTCGGGAGGCTACTGGTGATGGACTGCCGGTGCCGGAGGTGAGCGGGAGGTACCCCCAGAGGACTGGGCGAGGGAAACCCGCTTACCTCAGTGAGTATGTGTTGGGACAGTTGGAGAGTCGTCCGGGGTGAGGGTGGCTGACATTAAAGGGGCCTGGGTCCAGTTTGGGCAAGTTGTTTGTTGTGTGATATGTTGTGTTTAACTAATAATGTAATTGTGTGTCCTCCTGAAAAAGGAGGAGTGTGGCGTTGCCCCGTAAGGGCTGCGCACACGGCGGCGTGACGTTGCACGTCGCCGCGTGCGGCTTAAATAAACGGGGCGTTCCCGGAAGCGGTAGAGCGACCGGGGAGCCCGAACCTGACGGACGTGTGCGTGTGAGCTCTGTTGGGTTGGGGGCTCACGGGCACGCCTGGGGGGCAAAGGACAAACCCCCAACAGGCCCTTTTCCCCAACTGCTACGGTACCTCTTTTCTATTCCTGACCTGTTTGAGTACTATTTCTTTGTTTATACTTTTTACAATAGTCCTTTTTCCATCTATACACAATGATTCCACGGCTACTTTAAAGACAACAGACCAGAGCATGTTCCCATCAAGTCTCCAGCTGCGGTAAAGACATTCTCGCATATAGAGCAGGTACGCTCTTCTGTTCCATAGAAGCATATTTAGCTATTCTTTTTAGTTTGTTGGCCTTATCCTGTGTGCTAATCACCACGGTATATTTCCATTACAGCCATCATACACCTTCAGGCGACATTAGTATGTGGTAGATACAAGGCATATGAGCTCCCATCTGGCGCACATTGGCTCTTTTGAGCACACTGCTCTCCATGAAATAATGCACTCAGGATTATGATATAATCTGTCCCGAAAGGACATCTATTTCCCTACTTAAATTTCACACGTCCCATTAGTGGTTTACAATTCTCAACCTGTCTGTAAGTTTCTTTCCGATACCGTCCACAACAGTGCTCAAACACACTGTTTATACTGTGCATTCAATTAGGTTTTCACATGGTCCAGGTACTGGCAACACGATCTTTAATTTTTTTCCCCTCTTATTTAGACACCTGGGTAATAAGGATAAAAGATAAACAATGACAGCAAGCGCACCCATCAATTCCTCTACGAGATATGCACTTTCATCCCTCTCACCATTGTTCGATTGCTGGTTAATATACTGTATCCCTCAGTATTCCACTTGCTGGGACCTCATTAAGATTACTTACCATTCACTTTCTTGAATGTCCCAAACGGTTTCAAATGGCACTCTTCTCACAAATTGAATTGACTGAGATAAGAGGCAATGTTATACTCAACATGTAAAGACTTGTCATTTGGTTGACCTAACAGGAAATTATATATTTTTGGTGTTCTTCAGACCTGTTAATCTGAACCTAATGAAGGGAAATCTGAATCCTGAAACACGTTGTGCCTTTTACTCCTAAACATAAAGAAGAACTGGACAAATAATTTATCTCTGTACATTTTCACTCATTGATTGGTGTCCATATTATGCATTAATATTTCTTTAATATTATATTGGCTATTTTACAGCACATTGGTGTGCAGGGGACAGCAGTGTCTGATAATCTTTGGACACCATCTTGGTTCTCATATGTTGTCCAACCCCGTGTCAGGGTTGTGTTACCTCCCCTGCAACTAAATTTGTCACTCATTTACCATTATACCTTCTCAAATAATCTCTAGAAAAAGGTGTGCCACTGTCCAGATTGCATTTTTGGCTATTTTCCGCTCATCATAACTTTGCAAAATAACTGAAGAAAGGACTTATAATACTAGAGAAAAAAAAATCATCTGATACCCTGAAATAAATATGATCCTGGGGTTTACAAACTTTCAATATTATATACTGCTTTGTTTTTAGTTCTTGTCAGACTGAGATGATAGATTTGAAATGATAGTTTATTTATATAGAGCCTATACACAATGTTTTTCAAAGCGCTTCCCCATTATCAGGTAGAACTAATGATTACAAATAAAACAGAGGGACTCTTGAGTCAATCTGCTGCTCTGTCATGCTTAACCAGTGCTTCCAGCTCAAAGCTCTATTACAGCAGCAACCACTGACGTATTCCATTGGAGCTATTTAAGTTTGTGAAATATTTCTACATTATGCTTTTAGAACCACGTTGTGTTTCCCTGATGCTTGTTGCGTTGAATTGTTGTCTAATTTTGTGCTGTGTGCATTGGGCCTCATTACGAGTTTGGAGGCTGCCATGGAGCTATTAGCTCCATGGCTGCCTCCAAACCAGGATCCTTTTCCGGGTTCCTGCAGTGGGGACTTACCGGGTCATTCCGACATAGGAGGACCCGGTAAGTCCTCCTTGCAGGAACCATTCCCCAATCCCATTTGAGCCCCCATAGGGCTCAATGGGAATGGGGATGGAGGTAACAACGGGCACATTATAAGTGTCCCGTTGTTACCTCCCTCCTCCCCTCGCGGGACCTGGAAAGGATGCCTGGTTTTACTAGGCGTCCGATCCGGGTCCCGCAATGGTAAGCTCGTAATCAGCCCTGACGGAATGAAGGGGGCCGGTCCCGTACCGGCCCCCTTCATTCCGTCAGCGCCTGCCTCAAAATGAGGCCCATTGTGTTTGCTTTGTGTTTGTTTATTTTTGTTGTGTCTATGGCTGACCTTGTTTGTGTTGGTTAAGAATGTAGTCATGGTTAATAATGTAGCCATGACCGATTTGGAGGGTCATATATACATCTTTATGATGGTCCTAATCCATCAATGCTGCCATTATAACAAGCATCATTGTTTGGCTTTGCAAAACAGTCAGTATCTACATGTACTGATAAGCCATACCTTTGACATTGCTTGTTCAAATGGTGAGCTGTGGCTCAAATTAAGAAGCTGTTCCCGAATGATGCCGTCGTAGGTTTCAGTTGCGTGCTTCTGCCTATGCAAGTCTGTAGGTTTTTAGCACATTACAGAAGGACTAAACTGGAGCCCTTTCTTTGCCTTCGTACTAGTTTCTTTTGTTCCTTGCTGAGGTTGTCTGCACTATTCTGACTATAGTGGCTGCTAAAAAAGACATCGCTCTCAGTCATGCAAGGTCAGGGATCCTGTGTTACCCCGTGAATGTGTCCCAATGATGTTGCTTCCCAATGACTGGGTGAGACGGGTATGCTTAGACAATTATACATGTTTTATTTTCATACAAAAAATGTACAATCAGAACAAATCTACCATGAAATTATGTAAATTTAATATAACAGTTATACCCATAAAGCAGTTTTAACACAATGAACAAACAAAAACCAAAACATAACAAAACAAAATTAAACAAAACAAACATGTCCAGTCTTAAAAGCATGTTGTAACAATGCCCTGTCAAATATCCATTGAATAGGGTACATATATGAAACAACAATGCAATCAGATAATACTGTTGGTACACTCGGCATCATATAAACTGAATTAATTTCATACAGCAAGCAATTAAAGGGACAAGTAACCATAGGTGCAAAGAACAGACCCCAAAGGTCCTTGAATTTGTCAGATTCATCTTTATACTTTGAAATTGCTTTTTCATACATTGTCACACTTAGCAATTTTTCCACCAAATCATAGATGTTGAAGCTGCTGGGGGATATCCAAGTACATGTGGGATGTATTTACCCATGCATCCTAGCCCTACCTCAAAACTGTGCAGTACTGACATGGAAAACATCATGATGGCCAGAGCTTCCCAGAAAATGCACAGGGAAATGCATGAAGAATAGGCTGCCACTCATTTTTGCCGATGTTATGGGCACAGAAGGACACTGCCTAAAACCACCATTGGACTACCCGCACAGTAGTCTGAAACCATTGGGAATGGCAATGCTGATTGCCAAATGCAACCTAGAATTGTGGGGAATTCATTTCTTAAATCCCAAAAATGGGTGCAGTACCAGTACTCACCGCTATCCAAAAGCCGGCAGTTTAAAACCACCCTGTGTTTCTCCGAAGGCAAGCCAAAGTGCCTATTTCAAACATTGCAATATGTGCAAAATATTCACTGAACACCAGCAGACATTT
The DNA here is from genome assembly GCF_040938575.1 of Ambystoma mexicanum. Taxonomy (NCBI): domain Eukaryota; kingdom Metazoa; phylum Chordata; class Amphibia; order Caudata; family Ambystomatidae; genus Ambystoma; species Ambystoma mexicanum. The sequence goes on from NC_090934.1 coordinate 463,242,105, forward strand.
GGTAGAATGGAGTTTTGTGTGCCTACAAAATCTGGGAAATGAAGAGCCCAGAAAAATGCTTATAACAAGACTGGCTGCGCTGTGGATTTCAGCAGTTTAAGTTGCATTGGACTGAAAGACACTACAAATCTAAATGTTCAAATTGACTGAGTGACCTACTTTTGAGTGTCACATAGGTTGAAATTGTTTAAATGTCATAGTTTTGCACTTAGAATCAGCATTCTAGCTGCATGTGTAAAATTGCAAGTTAATTTAAAAAGCAACAAATAACATGACAGTAGCTGAAAGTCTGGCTTAAGGAACTTGATTCTGCCTGGCAACTACCCCCATCAGCAGTGAAACTTGAGTCACCACTGTGTTCCCAGGCCAACCTTCCTTTTGCTGCCCCCACTGAGGATATGCCATCTATCTGATAACTGAATTACCTGGGCTCTGCAAGAGAGTGGACAAAGCCCTCTTCACTCAGGCAAAGGTTTTTATTACCGCAGTCGTAAAATGTAGCTTCCTCTTGGCAAGAGCTGGGAGGAGCACTGCCTGTGAGAGCAAGCTGGCTTGGCAGAAACTGGAAAGACTGGTTTCTATACCATGTGACCTGGGAAACCACACCCCTTTGGAGCCAGAACATAACTTTAAAAAGATGAATAACTCATAGAGCGGACATGTGAAAATTTTATAAATGACACCATAATTCTTGTGATTTTTCTGCCCACATTTTAAGAGGTTTTTCGACCCGGTGGCGTGTTCAGGGGGGTGTCAGCGGAAAAGTGGATATTACTCTAAATGTATGCATGTTAAAAATCTGAAACTTCATCAGTTAATGTCCCTACTCCCTGCACACATGTATGTAAAGTTGGGTCAATGTCAGAAATTGCAAAATCAGTTAAAAAGTGAAATATGTGCCATTTCTGAATGCAAGCTCCCAGGAAGAGCAGAGTTTGAACAGGGGATACCTCCTGTAATGCATGATGGGTGCATATGATTTTAAAACAATATGTACCTCTGCAAATATGTATTTGTTTCAAATCTAGATTTGTGTGTAAGTTGACAGGAGGAGTGGACTTTCTGCAGGCTGTAAAATGACATCACTCTGACTCACAGTTCATTCCCCAATCAAATGATAAATGGAAGTTTGACCAATTAGAAGCTGAGAGAGAGGTAGGGTCAGTGATGCTAGAACACACCCACATTCTAAACACATAAAAGCAGACACATAAGGACAGATAGGGACCTTCCAAATCCATCTGCAGCGGGACGCTCTGCCGGAAAAATCCATACTTACCTCCATCAACCTCCAGAAAGCCAAACTAGAGACTTCAATCTATCCAGAACTAAGAGACCAGACCAGAGAGAAAGCAGTGCTGTACCCAGAGAGACCCAGACCAGCAGAGAGAGCTGACCCAGATCACTGTGAAGTGCAGAGGCCAGACCAGACCAGACCAGAGTCCAGTTTAAAACCCTGACCAGATCCATGGCGAGGCCCATTTCACTCAAGAATATAGTGTGAGTACCTAGAAAACTGTGCAGGACCGATCTCTTAGTTTAAATTCATCTAATTCAATCTATTTAACCTAAGTAGAACTGCCTCCTAGCTGTCACCTGTCATTTCTAGTTGCAAGCTGCACTTGTCATTTTGAGCTTTTGAAATTTGCAAACCCAAAAACGACCTTTATTAAATCGCTCATATCTCCGCGACCGCTTGGGCTAGAGACTTGCAGTAACTTTCCTCTGATAGCTTAGAATCGTAGCTTTGAAGCGCACCAAGAACCGCATTCCTACCCCTTATAGTTTTACCGCAATCGCGGAACACGCATCCGCGAATTTTACCGCGATTTGCAATTTCTTCACATGTAAAAACTGCTGCTGTTTGCTTTCCATTTGCCAGAAATTCGTTTAACCTGATAACTATCCCTGCATCATTGCTAGTGTGAGCCTGGACTAATATTAACTAGATACCACTCACCCTGAACCTCTGAAAGGGAATTAAAAGCGTTTCCAGCATATTTCTCATCCATTGCTAGCACATATCAAAGCATTTGGGCCTGTGTTTTCAAAACTCCTATCTGTGTTTTAAACTTCTGTTGTCTAAGCTTGGGGGGGGATTGAACTGATTACATTGATTGCATTTCTGAGAACTGTGTGTTTTCCTTCCATTTCCTTGCCTTGCATCAAGGGGGGGAGGGGATTGCCAGAGAAAAGTGATTACATTGTTTTGTTGAAATCATATTGAGTATTTCTATACTCCATTTCATTCATTCAACCTTGCATCCATTTGAACTCTATAAAGCATTTTGTACCACCTTCTTCTTTTGTTCCTATTTACCAGTGTGCTATTCAATTATTAATTTATTATAAAGCGTGATATATATATCTATTTTAAATTATCAAATAAACCTTTTAAACTTGCAAAACAGAACTACTTCTTGGCTCAGTGGGGTCAGGGGGATTCCAAGAGAGGGGTGTTATACAGGGGTAGTCATCCAGAACGCATGAACTGGACCTAAAGATATATCAATAAGGGTTTTCATTCAGTATTCTAGACTAGGCGTTAACTTAGCTGTAGTGCTGAATTGAATCCTCTTACAAAGTGGGGGCTCGAGCCGAGACGTTGGGTTAGATTTACCATTTGTGCAGCTTAATACAGTGTGCTAACTGACGGGATACATACATCCGGTCGGATCACCACGCTGCATTACGCTGTGAAGCATTCCTCAAAAGGGACACTCCAAGAAAAGTTCTGTTCTGCAAAAATAAAATACTAACTTCTGTAAGTCAGGACAGAGACCAATCTCTAGAATGACGACCTTGGTAGATATGAAAATAGCCAGAGAGCACCTCTTGCATAAGCTATTTGTGAGAGGTGAATGGACCGAACAGGGCCAGGATGTGTGGTTGCAGGCCATCACACAACAGGTCACTGAAACAGGGTCAGATATATATAGAGATCAGGGTCCCTTACATGTGGCCCTGAGTGAACTATATATGGCTCCTAAAGCCAAAGAGGAACACAATAAGATTGCCAGGATAGCAGCATACCTGTACCTATATATGGGAGACATGCAGGATAGATGTGCTGAAAGCCAAAATCTGGCAAATAGGCAACAGATGGCATTACAGAAGGCCCAATCTGATCTGGACTCTTCTGAGCAGAGGCTGCAGAGGAGCCAGGAGGCAGAAAATGATAGTAGGCAATATATCATTAAAATAAAAGAGGATATGGGCATCCTACAACAGGAAAAGACAGACCAGGATACCCGATTTCTGGCCCTGCAGAAGGAGCACCAAGACAGTTTGGACTCCTTACTGCAGAACCAGAAAAAGCTGGAGCAACAGATCAATTTCAACAGGGCATGCACAGAGCAGGTAGCCACCCTGCAAATCCAACTAGACAGAGAGAAAGAGGAGAGCAATAAACTGATCCTGAAAGACCTGGATACCCAGGCAGAGTTTGATCAGGAGCGCCAGAAAGCTGGTGCCTTCCAAAGGCAAAGGGACGACCTGGCGGCACAAATGCAGGCTCTTAGTCAGGAAAGAGACGCCTTAGGCCAGGAAGTCTGCCATTTAAAAAGAAAAATTGAAGAAAATCACCTGGCCCTCCAGGGGCTGGGTGATCTCCAAAAAGAAAACCAGAACTTGGTAGAGCACACCAGAAGGGAGGAAGATGCTCTAGCAAGAAAGGAGCAGGCCAATAGGGACATGGCCCAGGAGGTAAACCTCCTGCAGCAAAGACTGGCCCAGTTCTCCAGGACCAACCAGGAAGCACAGAGGGAGAATGAGGCCCTCTGTCAACACAATGATAGGCTCCAGCAACAGGTAGCGATGCAGGAGAAACTGATAGAGTCGAGTAAGGCCTTAACAGAGGAACTGAAGGCAACAGGGAGCAGGGGCGGATAGAGATGAGGTTCGCTGGGAAATGGAAACTCTGGAGCATAACCTCAGGAGCCCTAGTACCAGAGGCCCTCATACCTCTCAGTCCCTGGACTCTGCCACCCCCATGACCCCTGGCGCACATGAGCACAGGGCCGCAGGGATGGCAGATTACTATCCAGCTAAGAGTATGGGGCTCATAGGCCAGTACCACTCAGGAATGGAGGGGTGGGCATCCGGGTATGGTCACCCAAGTACAGTACAGTTCAATGGGGAACCCCAGGAGAGTAGGCCCATTAAGGGCATCCTGAAAACCTCTGCCCAGTTAGGTCAGTGGAGGGGGTACCCATCAAATCCTGGCAGCAAGGAGGAATCTGAAGACTCCTCTGAACTGCGCAGGACACAGGAGACCAGGTCCCCACATTCTGCCAGCCATTCCCAGGCTCGCAGAATCCGGGAAAACCTGGAAGAACAGATGGGAACCTCGGGGAGCAGTGCCTCTGAGTCCGAGGAAGAATGGACAAGGGTTACCCGAACCAAAAAGGCCAATAAGGCAAAAAGGGCCTTGCTTAAGGACCCCTTAAAGCAGATTAAGGCGATCAGGAGCGTCATCACGCCTTACCATAAGAACGCTAAGTATTCTGTTTGGGAGCACTTAGAGTTGTTTGAACAAATGATGGAGACTTTCTATTTGAAGGACAGCCAAAGCTGTATTCAATATGTAAAGTGGACATTCTCCCCGGAATACTCCAGTTTCTTTGCGGGGCTGGAGGATCAAAATCATTTAAGATGGTCCACATATAAGGCGGCCATCCTGAAACATTTTTCTGTTCACAGAAATCCTCAAGAGGCTCGCAAGGCAGCCTACAATTTGCAATGTGGGGAGGATCAGGCCCCACAAGAATTTGTGCAGGAGTTAAAGCGTGCTTTCGCACAGACCACAAGAAGGGTGCGCACAGACAGTCGAGAATTCGTTAATACATTTTTTCATGCCTTGCCCAAATATATCATGACCCAGCTCGTGAGGGATTTTCACGAGAAAAGATCTTTAGACTGGGTCATTGAACAGGCTACCCGGATCTATGAGGTGCAGAAACCGGTAGATAGCAAAAGTAATGCCCAGAAAAACCCCAAAGCCAACAGCACCCCTGCTGCTGCCAAGGTGGCAGAGGTAAAGGTCACCCCCGTTTTGGATTTGGAGATGGGGGGGCCTAAAAACCTGCCTGCACCTAATAATGCTAGGCCCAGGAGGTCCTCGGGTCAGTCACAGACAGGGAGCCAAGGAGCCAAGGAGGCAGCCCCACAAATGGGGTCCCTCGCTCTCCTGATTATGTAAGTCCCCGTTACAAGGGAAATCGACCCATCCTGGGTTATGTGTGGACTCCTCCAGCCCAAGGGGGGGGATCCAGACAAGCACCTAACCCAGGGAACTTCCCTCCAAACTTCCCACAGGAGGGCAGAAATTTACCAAACCCTGGGCAGAATTTTTTCCCCAGATATCCACCCGACTTTCAGCCCCAAAACCATCCATCCTTCTTTCCCCAATTCCCTGAGCCCAGACCACTGAATCCGGGAGAGGGGAGGCCAAGGGTGGAGGGGTACCCAAATCTTCCCAACCCGGGGTATTACCAGAGAAGGGACAGCTACCCTTCCCGGGATCAGCCCAGGTGAGAAAACAGGGCCCCGTATCAGCCTGAGCGGGTTTCCCAGTTAGAGCGCCAGGTTCAAAACATGGCGCGGGATATGGGTCACATACTGAGGGCTCAGCAGAACCCTCAGATCAGCATGCCGGCGCAGAACGCACCCAACTCTGGACCTGGTGCTCCAGAACAATGACGGGGGCAGCACCCCGATAACTCACCGGTTCCCAGGGAGGAGACACAAGGGGAAGGGGGGTGTAAAGCCTTGGAGGAAGCTTCCTTCCTCACTTGTAAACAGCCCCTGGAAACCCAGGAACCGGAAACAAAATCTCTTGCCCCTGAAAGTCTGCCTCCTAAGGAGCAGAGGGGGGGTAGGAGAAACAAAAGACCCAAAAAGACTCAGTTTGAGGAGGAGGTACAGATCTTCCAATTTGAGGGAGAGGGATCCTCAGAGGATCCTGGGAAAAGGATCTTCTCCTTCAGAGAGGGGGGAACTCCTCCCAAAGAAAAATGGGTCCCTAGGGATGCAAATCCAGACTGGGGAGATGTGGAGACTGAGCTACCGCCGCCCACCATCTCATCCCAGAACCAACAGCAAGAAAATCCCCTGGTTCAAACCCATCCTGGGGACTGCCTCCAAAAAGGGGGGGGGCGGCCCAGAACCGGAACCAGGGGAACCCACAATGGCTCTGATCTCCAGTTGCCAAATTTTTCTTTCAGATTCCCAAGACTCTCCACAGAATGTTGCCCAAATCTCTTCGCTAGCAATGTCCAAAACCAGAAAGTTAGCCCACCAGTTGTCCAAAAATGTGCATTATCTGTGCCCCCTTAAGGAGAAGGAGGGAAGATATTATGCCCCGGTACAAGTACAGGGGCAGGGTACAATCTCGGCACTGGTGGACACGGGATCTCAAGCTACCCTTCTGTCCAGAAGGGCCTTTGACGAACTGAATGCAGGAAGGGGAGAGAATTACCAAATTCCTCTCACCTCTCTTCCTGGACAACTACAGAACTTTGACGGGAAGGAAATTCCCGTCGAGGGGACGGCAGATTCGGACATTAAAATTGGGCGACATAAGTTGAAACACCCGGTCATAGTTGTGACCCCAGAGGGCACCCCTTGTTTACTAGGGAATGACCTCCTGAGAAGGTTGTCACCCCTAATAGATTGCGTAAACAAGGTCCTCTGGACCCAGACTAGCCGACCGATAAAATTGAAACAGAGTGTCAACCATGTTAGTTTAAACGGCACATGCCACATGGTTGAACAAAAATCTGACCAAGTAGAATTTCACTTCCAGAATAGCCAAATTCCAGACGTGACAGTAATAGCAGTAGGACAACAGACTGGTGATGGGGGGTCCTCTCTATTTCTGAAAATCAACCTTCCTTCCAGTCTAAAGTGGTATTCCTCGCTGGAAGGAAACACTCTGAAATTCTATACCAATCCACAATCTGAAACTCCCACTCCTATAGTCCAGAAAGATGTGAAATCAGCTCAGAGCCTGGCTGATATTCAGCAAATTGAAGAGCAGTTGTTCATCCCTGTTCAGTTAAATGATGGGAAGGACTCTGTTCTCGCTCGAGTGTGCGTGAACAATGGTAAGAGCTTCATCAGCGAAGCCATGTTTCGCCAACTCCCAAAAGATCCAGCCATTCCCACCTTCAAACTGATAGACAAATGGGAAATGGACCTGGAAGCACCTAATTCCAAACATCTCCTGCCAAGCAGGTGTATGCTCAAAATCTCCATTGGCAACAAGAGCATAGTCCACAATTGTTGGGTCGTGCGAGACGTCACTGCCGCCTTTTACTTAGGCAGTGACATTCTCAATCGCTTTGCCATTAGTTTGGACCTAATAAACTTCAAAGCTTGGTCCCGATTAGCGGATAATCCCATGGGCTTTGATGATCCAGAAAAAGCATTTAGGTCAGCTCAATTGCTACCTTATGCAGTTGAAATTCAGGTTAAAGAGGAAGTCACCATCCCATAAAGGACCCGACAATTCTCCCTGGAAGTGAAAGTTAAAAGGGGACAAGAGTTGAAAAACCCTGATGCTTACATACATCTAAATGCTTCTCTCCAACAGCAAGGGTTGGGGGTAAACCCAACACCATTAGTCAACATAGAACATGACACCATTCCAATAGAGGTGGATAACAGCGACTTAAAGAGTATTACTCTAGCCGCAGGCACCATTATTGGAATGGCGGTTGATGACCGACATTTCTCCATTGATCTTAGAAATGAACTGTTAGGACCAATCCCCAAGGACTGTTTTGACAGTGACAGTGAGGACAATACAACACCAGACAGGATTTTTACCCGGCATGGGGGGAACTTCCTGGTGTACACTTCCTGCCCCTATGGTAAGGAAGATGTGACTTGTGACTTCAGGAGGGATGAGGTGATTTTCCAGGTCCATGAGGGCTGCCTTTCCCACCTGAAGCCTCCAGTCCAAATCAGCACTCTGACCAGGGACTTCTCCACCCAGCTGGAGGAGGCCGCTGAAATAGCCAAACCAGAAGTCTTTCCAGGCTTCAGGCAGATGGTGGAAGAGAGAGTCAACCTAGCTGATGCCTGTGTGACTCTGGAGCAAAAGCAAAAGTTGAAACAAGTTTTCTTGGATTTCCAAGATCTCTTTGCGGTAGACTCATATGACTGTGGTCGCACTGACATCCACACAACAACAATCCCCACGGACCCTGGCATGACTCCTGTGTTTGTGAAGCAATATCGCTTGCCTCTCGCATCAATGGAGTCCCTTACTGAAATAATTAAGAACCTTGAGTCCCGGGGAATAATCCGTCCAGTCCACAGCACCTTCAATAATCCGGTGCTGGGAATATTGAAGCCAAACGGCCAGTGGAGACTCTGCGCCGACCTCAGGGAGCGCAACAAACGGGTCCATACTTCCCGATGGCCTCTGCCCTACATTGACCAAGGGCTGGCCCAGATCCAAGGGTCACAGGTATTCACTGCAATAGACCTGACCAATGGATACTGGACCGTGCCTGTCAGCAGGGAGGACCAATACAAACTGGCTTTTACCTTTGGGGGCCAGCAGTACACATGGACCCGGACTCCCTTCGGATACCTTAACTCCGGCAATGAATTCAACATTTTCCTACATAAGGCCATGCCCGACCTGGGTGCGAGGGGTAACCTGGCCTATGTAGATGATGTCCTCATCAAAAGTTCATCTGTGGAGGAACACATAGCGGAGATCCGTTATGTTCTGACACAGTTGAGGGCCGCCGGAGCAAAACTTTCCTTTCAGAAAGCACAGTGGTGTAGAACCCGTGTTAACTTCTTGGGGCATGAGATTACTCCTCAGGGTCTTTGTCCCCAGGAAAAGAAAGTGGAAGCACTTCAGAAACTGAAAGACCCCACAACTCTGCGGGAACTAAGGAGCCTCCTTGGACTGACTAATTACAGCAGAAAGTTCATTGAGGGCTACGCAGAGATCACCAGACCCCTGATTCATCTCCTGAAGGGGGGGGTCAAGTGGGAATGGGGTCCAGAACAAGCCGAGGCGGTAAAACAACTCAAAAGAAGCCTCTCACAAGCGCCTTGCCTAGCTTACCCTGTCAGAAACAAGGAGTTCTTCCTGGAGACGGGGTTCTCTGATACGTGCTTGACGGCAGTATTATACCAAAAGCATGACAAGGTCAATAAAGTAATCTCCTACGCGAGCAAAACTTTATCCTCTGTGGAGGAAAAATTCAACGATTGTGAGAAGGCACTCCTGGCAACGGTGTGGGCATTGAAGAATTACCGCCCGTTTATCCAGGGGGAACACATCATAGTGGAGACTCCACACCAGCCTCTGCAATATCTCCAAAGTGACAGAATCCGGGCCGGAAATGTGAGTAATTCCCGAATTACTTCCTGGATTCTGTCAATGCAAGGCTTTCCTGTGGAGGTCAGATATGGCCAAAACAAGAAGAGTCCCCTCGCGCAAGGTCTGGCTGACTTGCATGATTGTGCCAGAGAAAACTGTCTCGAGGACGAAAGTCTAAAAATAAAGGACAACATGGAGGCATACCTTCATTCCCCCCACAAAGTCTTTGAAGAAGACAAGTGTGAGGGAATGCCCACTGTGTATGTGGATGGATGCTCTTACCATGTTGACACCAACGGGGAGAAAGAACTGGTGGCTGGCGTAGGGAATGCATGGGTGAATGAGTCCCCAGAACCCTCCGCTGGATACAAAATTGGTCTCCGAAGTAGTCAGGTGGCAGAATTGATGGCTGTGCATCAGGCCATCCTCACTGCTGTCCCGCATCAACTCCGCGAACTGGTCATAATCACAGATTCGGATTATGTACGGAACGGGTTCGTGGAGCACCTGGTTAATTGGAAAACCAGAGGCATGTTATGTGCTAACAACAAACCCTTGAAACATGGGAAGTTGATCCAAAACATTGATGATCTGGTCACATCGAATGGGATGACCATCTACTGGAAAAAGATCAAGGGTCATTCCAAAGTAGAGGGACCAGACAAAACTGGAAATGACTTAGCTGATCAGCTGGCCAAAACCGGGGCCATCCAAGGGGATCTAATTGAGATTGAGTCCCTGTTGGGGGAAATCCAGGTCACTGCCATCACTAGGTCCCAGACAAATGCTCACAACGACCTTTCAATTGCACAATGGAGTAAGGAGACCCCTGATGCTGATTTGATTACTGCTCAGAAGGGGGATCCAATAATTGGTAAATTTTACCAGCACCTTGAGGACCCTGAGAACTTTCCCCTGACGGATACCGATTACATTGGGAAAGAGGACCTAAGAGTGTTGATGAAATGTCCAAAAATGTTCCGAATCCAAGACGGTTTGTTGGTAAGGAAATCCAAAGCTGGCCACGATCAGTGGGTGGTTCCTACCTCATTCCGAAGCCTGATGTTAAGTCACGCCCATGATGCGGCCACCGCCGGTCATAGGGGGTTTCACACAACACTGGAAATCTTAAGAGAGGTTGCATACTGGCCACACATGGGCCAGGACCTCAACCAATATTTGAAGGGTTGTCTTGTGTGTGCACAATTTCAGCCGACATCCCTCACACACCGGGCGCCTTTACAAAAGAGGGGAATGACACTGCCATGGTCAGATTTACAAATCGACTTTGTAGGCCCTGTGATTCGCTCGGCTAGGGGGAATAAGTACATGTTGACTGTGACATGCTTGTTTACCAAGTGGGTGGAATGTCTCCCAGCCCCAAATTGCAAAGCAGAAACTGCAGCTGCCTTGATGATTAACCACATCTTTTCCCGTTTTGGTCTACCTCAAAGGATTGAGTCAGACAGAGGTAGCCACTTCACCAGTGAAGTAATGACAAAGATGTGGGAGATACTGGGGGTCAAAAGGAAGTTGCATATTGCTTATCGGCCAGCTTCTTCTGGGGCAGTAGAGAGATATAACCGAACCATTGTGAGCATATTAAAGAAGTTTGTGGCAGATTCTGGGCCAAGTTGGGATATCCGATTACCTCTGGTCCTAATGGCCATCAGATCTACCCCTTCATCTGCAACCAAAATGTCACCATTTGAGTTGATGACTGGGAGCAAGATGGTGCTTCCTCAGCATTTGCTCTACAGGACCCAGGAGCAGACACTGATAAATGCCTCCACTACTCATGAGTATGTAGAGAATTTAAGGAAACACCTCCAACATGCTTTTGCTTATGCTCAGCGGAATCTAGAAAGATCGGCTGATAGCATGAAGACCCACTATGACCTGAAGACTTCCAGGAAGGAATATCAGGTGGGAGACCGGGTCTATCTATACAACTTCCAAAGGAACCAGGCCAAGCAGCGCAAATTTTTGCCTACATGGAAGGGAACCTTTGAGATCGTCGATAAGATCTCCCCTGTGGCCTACAAGATCCGCATCCCCAAAGGCGGTTCGGCAGAGGGGGAAGACAAGTGGGTCCACATAAACCAGTTGAAATGTTGCCATCCCAGGCACACTCTGCAACAACTGGAGGAATCCTCTGGAATCCTAGCGGGTACTGTCTCAGACTAATTCAGTTCCAATCATAAAACATACCACATCTAGTCTCTAAAATATTGTGATTTGCATGAAACTGTCTCTTAGTTATACTGTTTTTTTTTTCAAAATAAGAATGTAATGTTTCGTGATGATGAAATGCATATGCTGCCCCACTATCTCAACGGTGGTGGAAAAACGTCTATGAATAGGTATTGCCGCTCTTCCTTTGTCGTCCTAGGAGAAAGAAGACCTTAAGACGGGCCAAGGAGGATGATACGGAGACCGGGAACGAAGATCCAATGGGCCCAGTGGACCGCCCAATATTCCCAATCGGACCGGCGAGGAGAACCGATCGATCCGACCGGATGGAGGAAAAGATGCTGAACTGTGCCATCTATTGGAAGAAGATGAGGAAACATCCCAGATCTTGCGAGTCCCATTCGTGAAATAGAATGGCCATCGCAAGAGGGGGGCTTGTGGGATGTATTTACCCATGCATCCTAGCCCTACCTCAAAACTGTGCAGTACTGACATGGAAAACATCATGATGGCCAGAGCTTCCCAGAAAATGCACAGGGAAATGCATGAAGAATAGGCTGCCACTCATTTTTGCCGATGTTATGGGCACAGAAGGACACTGCCTAAAACCACCATTGGACTACCCGCACAGTAGTCTGAAACCATTGGGAATGGCAATGCTGATTGCCAAATGCAACCTAGAATTGTGGGGAATTCATTTCTTAAATCCCAAAAATGGGTGCAGTACCAGTACTCACCACTATCCAAAAGCCGGCAGTTTAAAACCACCCTGTGTTTCTCTGAAGGCAAGCCAAAGTGCCTATTTCAAACATTGCAATATGTGCAAAATATTCACTGAACACCAGCAGACATTTGGTAGAATGGAGTTTTGTGTGCCTACAAAATCTGGGAAATGAAGAGCCCAGAAAAATGCTTATAACAAGACTGGCTGCGCTGTGGATTTCAGCAGTTTAAGTTGCATTGGACTGAAAGACACTACAAATCTAAATGTTCAAATTGACTGAGTGACCTACTTTTGAGTGTCACATAGGTTGAAATTGTTTAAATGTCATAGTTTTGCACTTAGAATCAGCATTCTAGCTGCATGTGTAAAATTGCAAGTTAATTTAAAAAGCAACAAATAACATGACAGTAGCTGAAAGTCTGGCTTAAGGAACTTGATTCTGCCTGGCAACTACCCCCATCAGCAGTGAAACTTGAGTCACCACTGTGTTCCCAGGCCAACCTTCCTTTTGCTGCCCCCACTGAGGATATGCCATCTATCTGATAACTGAATTACCTGGGCTCTGCAAGAGAGTGGACAAAGCCCTCTTCACTCAGGCAAAGGTTTTTATTACCGCAGTCGTAAAATGTAGCTTCCTCTTGGCAAGAGCTGGGAGGAGCACTGCCTGTGAGAGCAAGCTGGCTTGGCAGAAACTGGAAAGACTGGTTTCTATACCATGTGACCTGGGAAACCACACCCCTTTGGAGCCAGAACATAACTTTAAAAAGATGAATAACTCATAGAGCGGACATGTGAAAATTTTATAAATGACACCATAATTCTTGTGATTTTTCTGCCCACATTTTAAGAGGTTTTTCGACCCGGTGGCGTGTTCAGGGGGGTGTCAGCGGAAAAGTGGATATTACTCTAAATGTATGCATGTTACAAATCTGAAACTTCATCAGTTAATGTCCCTACTCCCTGCACACATGTATGTAAAGTTGGGTCAATGTCAGAAATTGCAAAATCAGTTAAAAAGTGAAATATGTGCCATTTCTGAATGCAAGCTCCCAGGAAGAGCAGAGTTTGAACAGGGGATACCTCCTGTAATGCATGATGGGTGCATATGATTTTAAAACAATATGTACCTCTGCAAATATGTATTTGTTTCAAATCTAGATTTGTGTGTAAGTTGACAGGAGGAGTGGACTTTCTGCAGGCTGTAAAATGACATCACTCTGACTCACAGTTCATTCCCCAATCAAATGATAAATGGAAGTTTGACCAATTAGAAGCTGAGAGAGAGGTAGGGTCAGTGATGCTAGAACACACCCACATTCTAAACACATAAAAGCAGACACATAAGGACAGATAGGGACCTTCCAAATCCATCTGCAGCGGGACGCTCTGCCGGAAAAATCCATACTTACCTCCATCAACCTCCAGAAAGCCAAACTAGAGACTTCAATCTATCCAGAACTAAGAGACCAGACCAGAGAGAAAGCAGTGCTGTACCCAGAGAGACCCAGACCAGCAGAGAGAGCTGACCCAGATCACTGTGAAGTGCAGAGGCCAGACCAGACCAGACCAGAGTCCAGTTTAAAACCCTGACCAGATCCATGGCGAGGCCCATTTCACTCAAGAATATAGTGTGAGTACCTAGAAAACTGTGCAGGACCGATCTCTTAGTTTAAATTCATCTAATTCAATCTATTTAACCTAAGTAGAACTGCCTCCTAGCTGTCACCTGTCATTTCTAGTTGCAAGCTGCACTTGTCATTTTGAGCTTTTGAAATTTGCAAACCCAAAAACGACCTTTATTAAATCGCTCATATCTCCGCGACCGCTTGGGCTAGAGACTTGCAGTAACTTTCCTCTGATAGCTTAGAATCGTAGCTTTGAAGCGCACCAAGAACCGCATTCCTACCCCTTATAGTTTTACCGCAATCGCGGAACACGCATCCGCGAATTTTACCGCGATTTGCAATTTCTTCACATGTAAAAACTGCTGCTGTTTGCTTTCCATTTGCCAGAAATTCGTTTAACCTGATAACTATCCCTGCATCATTGCTAGTGTGAGCCTGGACTAATATTAACTAGATACCACTCACCCTGAACCTCTGAAAGGGAATTAAAAGCGTTTCCAGCATATTTCTCATCCATTGCTAGCACATATCAAAGCATTTGGGCCTGTGTTTTCAAAACTCCTATCTGTGTTTTAAACTTCTGTTGTCTAAGCTTGGGGGGGGATTGAACTGATTACATTGATTGCATTTCTGAGAACTGTGTGTTTTCCTTCCATTTCCTTGCCTTGCATCAAGGGGGGGAGGGGATTGCCAGAGAAAAGTGATTACATTGTTTTGTTGAAATCATATTGAGTATTTCTATACTGCATTTCATTCATTCAACCTTGCATCCATTTGAACTCTATAAAGCATTTTGTACCACCTTCTTCTTTTGTTCCTATTTACCAGTGTGCTATTCAATTATTAATTTATTATAAAGCGTGATATATATATCTATTTTAAATTATCAAATAAACCTTTTAAACTTGCAAAACAGAACTACTTCTTGGCTCAGTGGGGTCAGGGGGATTCCAAGAGAGGGGTGTTATACAGGGGTAGTCATCCAGAACGCATGAACTGGACCTAAAGATATATCAATAAGGGTTTTCATTCAGTATTCTAGACTAGGCGTTAACTTAGCTGTAGTGCTGAATTGAATCCTCTTACATACACAAGATCATTCTTTTTGCAAGCATACAAACTCTTAATACCCATATTTTCTTTGAAAATGGTAAATTACCCATGACATCCCAGAGAATCTGAAATTTGGCCTTTCTCAGGATCTGACATTGGAGGACCAGGCCCATCCATGCACATATTTCTTCCCAGAATGATCTAGTCTTCACACAAAACCATAGCAAGTGGCTTAGAGTACCCACTGATTGGTCACACGTCCAGCTTCTGTCATTATTTAAGAGTCTTATTTTAAACATTCTCTCTGGTGCTCAATATGCTCTAAAAAGCAGTTTTGTTTGTGTAGCTCTAAGTCCATAGTCCATACTCGAAAACCGCACATTGTTCCAACATCTCTGCCAGCATTCAGGACTAACTTCCTCACCCAAATCCACGGCCCAGACAGCTGCAAGTTCAGGGACCCGCTTCCTTTTGATGCAATGTGGCTGACAGATGATATGTTTGGGCACAAAGTTCCATTGTAAGCCAGGCTGTACTTTGCCCAAATTCTTCAGGTTTAAATTCAAGTTTGACAGATATTAAGCTTCTCAGTAGTCTATATTCGGCATAGCTGCAGCCTAGCATTCCACAATTCTTCTTTAGTTCAGTGAATGGGACCCATGATCGATTCTCCAGGAGGTCTTTGATATATAGGATTCCACTTAGGTACCAGGACCACCCGAATAACACTTCCCCTTGTCTGGTTGTGGATGGATTCAGCCAGATTGATGCTTCTGGGTGGTTAATAGGGTCACACTGCAGGCGTCTGGATAAGGATTGGCAGCATTCACGTAAAAAGGTAGTAAGTGGGCTCAGCTGTCAGCTTCCCTTCAATGTTGTCGATAATAAGGCACAGGGTTCCAGCTGGAAGACACAGTTGGATTCTAACTCAGCCCATCTGTTTGGTTCAATCTCTATCATGCAGGTCAAATGCCTGATTGAAAATACTGAGTGGTACTCTGAACAATCAGGCAAATTCATACCCCTCTGTTTTAAAGGCAATTGAATCTTTCTTAAGGCAATCCTTGGTTGCTTACCATCCCACAGGAATCTTTTTATTAGAACATTAAGTTCACTAAAAATCAATTTGAATGCTTTCAGTGGGAGCATGGACAGAACATAATTGACTCTCTGTGCCATATCCAACTTTATGCAATTTACTTTGCCTCATAATGAAAGCCTTAGCAACAACCAACAATCAACATCTGCCCTCAGCTTTGACAACAGGCAGTCAAAATTGATCCTTGGCAGTGTTTCTATGTCGGGTTTAATCCAAATTCCCAGGTATTTAATCTTCTGTGCACACTATGTAAAATCCATGTTATCAAACATGTGACGCATGCACTGCCTTGAGACTGGAATGATCTCCGATTTACCCCAGTTAACCTTGTATCATGAAATGACAGAGTATATCTGGATGTCTTCCATCAGGTAGGACATAGCCAGTTTGGGTTCCTGCATGACCACCAATTGGCCATCCGCATAATTCCAGAGATTTCCAGAACAGCCAGTGTTTCCAATGCCACCTATGTTTTCATTAGCCCTGAGCATTATTGCCAGAGGTTCCATTGCAAGGATTAACAATAACGGAGAGAGCAGGCAACCTTGCCTTGGCCCTCCACACAGCTTGAATGCTTCGTAGACTAGACTATTTGTGAGTACACTTGCAGTTGGACCTGCATACAGAAGACTCACCCAACCTAATAAGTTATGCCCAAATCCCATCATAGTCATATTTTCAAAGATGTAGACACACTCAATCCTATCGAAGGCCTTCCATGCGTCGAGTGAGATTGCTGCCACTGGAGTTTCCAACTTACTCCCTTCTTCGATGGTTAAAAGTAATTTTTGCATAGTTTCTGCCACAGTTCTTCCATTGACAAAGCCAACTTGATTTTCATGTTTCAGCTTATGAACAACCTTCTCCAGTCTTTTCATTAACATGTTTGCTAGCTATTTGCAATCTGTATTTATCAGACTAATGAGTCTGTAGCTTGCGCATTTCGTTGGAGATTTGTCCTTTTTCAGTAAGATGGTCACTTATGCATGCCTTGTAGTAGTGGGCAGCACTCCTTTCTCAAATGATGTAGAGTACACATCGCATAGAAGTTTGAGAGCACTTTCTGGCAATATCTGATAGAATTCCATGGAGAGACCATCTATTCCAGGTGATTTGGATGTCTTCCACAGTGATTGTAGCCTCCAATGATGCTGTGAGCTCCTCTTACGGCTAAAAAAGAAGTGATAGGCTCTGACACATTGCTTGATTCTGATTCATATAAATGCTCATAGAATTCTTTAAATCTATTGTTAATATCTTTGTGCCTTAGCAGCATGTTGTCAGTGTTATCTCTTACTGCTGTAATCGTCCTCCCACTCTCTGCAACTTTTTATCTGTATGCTAGTAGCCTCCCAGTCTTCTCTCCATTCTCAAAATAATTGATCTTATTTTGGTGTTAAACCGTAATTATATAGTGCCTCCTTATTATGAATATTGGCCTAAGTCCATTCGCGCTACATGGAAAACCGCATTGCAAAGTTCCAATTCTGGGTTAACTTCACCGCCATTTTAAGATTTATCCGCCATTTTGATTTTTACTCATGTTATATGTTCTAAAATGGTGGACTGTGTTTTCAACCTGCAGTGAAGCCTTACAACCTTTGAGTTCTGTTAATGTTATGTTGTCCGAGAGCCGACTGTTTAAACTGTGTAAGGAAACCTTGCGCTTCTTATGAACTACCATTCGAATGTTGTCTGCACTCACAAGCCTCATCCTTGTATAAACATTGAAACAATGAAGAGCAAACCTCGAGCGTATGCTTTAGCTGAACTACATTGTAGAGACACTTGGGCTAAGGCTTAACGGGTATTTGAGAATCAACAAAACCATTGTATCTTCATGGACATGCAAACTCTTGTAATCCTTTGCATAACATTGTTATATCTGCCATGTGAACTAGGCATGGACTCTAGCCCACAAATTATTAACGTGAAGTGGGGCTGGACAATATTTCAGGAATTGTATAAAAATGCAAGTGTTTAGATGTCAAGCACTCTCTCTCCTCTTTGTGTCGGCTGGTACACACTGCGAGGTGTTGGGAGCCAGATAGCTATCTGTTTTACTTTGTAATCTGTACAGTAATAAAAGATACTTCTTTTCAGCCTGTGATTGGTGTATTTCTTTTGTGATACTCAGCCTCGATATTTCTTTGTTCCTTCATTGGAACAGTGTGTATTGTGTCTTATCAGAGATGATCATGTTCAATTCAAATGTCTTCTTCCTCAGTTCTACACATAAAGCCTGGTCATTACTGTTGGCATAGCATCGCTCACGATGTTTTGCTTCCTTCGTGAGAAGTTTCGTCTCCTTTTCTTTATCCCTCCTGAGCTGACCAGTCTTCGTCATTAGGTATCCTTGCATGTAACACTTTAGGGCTTCCAAGACAGAGAAAATAGATACTTCTGTTTTATTTAATTCAATGAAAGTATCAATTTCTTTTGTGACTTCCTCTTGCAGTTGATCATTATGTATTACAGAGGTATTCATTCACCACAGAATGGTTTTAGTCAAAGTGTAGTACAACGACAAGCGCATTGACACTGGTGCATGATCAGTGATCCCGATAATTCCAATATCTTTATTATATCAACTCGGTGTCACACATCCGGAAGTTAGAAAGTAATTGATTCTGGAATAACATTGTGACTTGCGGAGTGAAAACTCTAATCTCTATCTGTTGGATGCTCCAGTCACCATATGTCCGACAAACGGAATTCGTCAACCAAGTTGTCCATTGCCAAACGACTGCCTTGGCAGTCTACTCCTTGCCCCATTCAAGCGGTCAAACATTTGATCCATCATAATATTAAAATCACCAGCCAGAATAACAGAGTCCAGTAGGCTGTTTTAGACGTGTTGCGCCACTGTATGAAGAAAGAAAAACTAGAGTCTATGATAGTCGGAACATAGATGCAGCAAAGCAGTGTTATAGTATCCTGGATTTTGACCATCACAATAGTCCTACCCTCTGTATCTGGATTGCTTGCAAGTATTTGAAGAGGCAAGTTTCTCTTGAACAGTTGGACACTCCCCTTTTACTTGCTGTAAATGTGGAGAAATATGTTTGCCCCACCCATCCCCGTTTGAGTTTACCAGATTCTGCATCGTCAAGGTGGGTTTCTTGGAACATGGCTATGTCACAGGACATTGATTTCAAATACAACAACATTTTACCACGTTTAGGAGGGTTGTTTAACCCATTAACAAACATTCCATGAGATTAGCATCAAATGGTTTACTTTTGTGGAGTCCAAAGAATGTTGTTTACCAAGACAATTAGATAACTACAAGAAACACAAAGGAAATAAATAAATAAATAAAAAACAGAACCCAAACCCAGCCAGGGTAAGGGTGAACAGGAAAAACCTGTTATCAGACCCAAGATGATAGATCACCCGGGAGCAGATTAACAGAATACATAATACAAATAGAAAGAGTATTATAAGAAGCATTTAAAACATATGCCTCCCACACCACAATTCTCACATACCCATACTGGGTTAGGTATATTAAGCTTAGAGAGATGCATACAAAGCTCACTCCTGGACTCATGTATACAGTAAAAATACAATTGAAATTTGTATTCATATCAGTGTGGTTTTATGTACAAGCAGGCAGGGCCGGCAGTGCCTGGGGTGAGTCAACATAATTTGGCACCCCCAGTGTGCCAAATTGTGTGTTGCTCTGCTAAATAGAGCGCTGCTGCAAAAACAGCAGATGCACACTATTTAATTAAGTGCTTAACTCCCCTCTCCCCTGCAGGAGCAGAGAGTTCATCAATTCAATAGAACGTGGCTGTCAGCCCAACATGGGGCTGCCTTTCGTCCACCCCTCCGATTGGAGCACATTTCATTACAATAGGGCAGCATGCGTGTCTTCACCCACCACGTCAGCTCGGTGGAGCCTTTGAAAGACTCCCCTGAGCTGGCGTGGCGGGCGAGCTAGTGGGGTGCCCGGGCGGTTGGCTGGGTGGCGCAGTTCTAAAGCTGACAATGCACGCAGGCATGCTAAAAAATAACACTATGGGTAACAATATAGAATTTTCTAGAAAAGCACAGAATAAACAAACTGCATTCAATCGACTTTCATGTCAGAACTCGTTTGCATAAAATAAAAGTTGGCATTAGTAGAAGATGAGAGAGGAGACAGGTTTGTGCATTGTTTGCTCATATTAAGTCAACAGAAATGAAAAGCAAGGTCTCGCTGGCTTCTTGCCCCATTTACACTAAAAAGGCCTTGGCTATGAAAAAACAAGCCTGCAGATAATGAAAGCAATCACTTAATGTGCGTTCATATTATTTCCGAAATCCCCAGATTTGCAATGTGCACCGGTGTTGATATTGTGCCACAGAGCACTTTAGATTCACCTGACAATACTGTTTCAGAATTGAAGACTACGTGATATCCATGTACAATAGTGCGGATAAACTCCATGGAGGTGTTGTTGGAGCACAAGTGATTGCCAGCGGAAATACTGGCATTTTGGAAGAGACGTGACTGGATGACTAACAAATAATTTGGACATTTCGCAAAAGACACCTCTAATCAGTCCTAAAACCCTCAACGGATCATTAGGTAGTATTTGGGGATATAGTTATTTTTCAATGTGAAGCTACGATTCATCCCGTTTTGCTATGGTTTAAAAATAAGATACCGCGATATGAGGCTCAAAGTCTGATAGCTGGTAACAGAAAAGAATATCGTATGTGCCTCTGAGTCATGTAACGAGCAGTCATTTGTATCCAGGAAACAATTGTATTTAATTTCATTTTATGTTTCTTTTCATTTGCTTTTATTTAATTTGTAACACCCTAACCTCAAAACACAGCAGCTAGCGATTAAACATAGCACAAAATCCTGTGTACCTTGCACAGACAAACTAAGAAAGACAGACAAGGCCCAGGGGAGACATCAGAAATCAGATCATTTTCAGGAGAAAACAGAATGTACTCAGTGTTTCATCATAGATGAAAAATTGAATATCATCCATGGGCAAGGCAGGCCAGGATATCAAAGCAAATTATTAATAATGGATAGGGTTCATAGAAAAGTGGGAGAACCGAGGCAAATTTAAGATGCAGTATACAGAATAATCAGGAAAATATGGCTATGACAAAGAACAAAACTAAACTAAAAGACATTGTGCTTCATTTTCCGGTGAAGCAGATAAATAATGAATACTAGTGACAGAAAACACTATCTGACACTTTTACAGAGCCAATATATTTTCGTACATTTGTAATTCAGAGGAATTGCAGGAAGTGGACCTTTTTCGACGGTCAATTGATGTAAGGGCTGAACATGAAAACCATTACATTATCTGATTGAGGAGGTAAATAGATTGAAGCGTTTGGTTAGATGTACAGAAATTATGTGTTGTTCATGGCTAGCTTAGGAATCCATTGGTCAATAAAATATGTTTCAAAATATTGTATCCTCTTACTTTGATATCACAGAAGTGAAATATGAAAATCAGATTCAACTGCTGTGTCATCATGTCACGTGACACTGCATTTTCCTCCCCGGATCTCGTGAGACCTGATGAAAGCTGCGGGCAAAGCCTTTACCTGGTTGATAGTGCATCATCCTGATAGTGCGGGAGGCAAAGCACTGTCAGTTGTACAGAGCTGCTGCTACCACAATGGCCACACAATGCTCACAGTGTTAGGCCTGTGAAAGCGGAGGAGCATGGCCCTCAGGCCCTGTAAAACTGACATGCAGGGGTGGACTGGTCTGTAGGGAACTCTGGAGATTTCCCGGTATGCCTCTGCCAGTGCTTTAAGTGGGCCGGGGCCTGCTGGGGCCGGGCCCCGGCAGTCTCCAAAAAGTGGGGCTGAGCCGGGGCCCTGCCGGGGCCCCCCGGCCTCACCACACCATGGCAGGACGCATTATCCCGCCGCGGCCGCAGCCGCGACGCGAGATGCACCCGCCACTTTAACGTCAGGCAAGCTGACAGAAGTGCCAGACAGGCACAGCGTTGCTGTGACTGGCTGGCACTTCCGTCAGTCACTGTAACTTTCTCTGATGACCCCTCATCTGAGGGGCCATCAGAGGAAGCTAGAGTCCCTTAGTTTTCCCTCGCCAGGTCACTGACCCTCAGCGAACCCACGGGCTCCGCGATCTAATCTGCAGATTAAATCACGGAGCCCGCGGGTTCGCAGAGGGTGAAAGACACCTCGGGCTCTGTGATCTATGCTCTAAGCAGAGATCACTGAGCCCGAGGCGCCTTTCTGCTTTGGCAAGGCTTTATAAAAGATGCCTTCAACTGTGTACGTTTAAGCCATCTTTTATAAACGTAGACATATTTCTATGTTTATAACAGACGGCTTGAATCGTACACAATTCAAGGCATCTTTTGTATAGCTTTGTCGACGGACAAAGCCACCTTGGGTTTTGTCCGTCCTCAACGCTTTATAAAAGATGGCTACGTTTCAAGCCGTCTTTTATAAACATAGACATATGTTACAAATGTCTATGTTTTTAAAAGGCAGCTTGAAAAGTACACAAACCATAGTAAGGTAAGCACACAAGTGTGCGTAACTTACTATGGTTTGTGCACTTACAAGCCACCTTGTATAAACATAGAAATATGTAACATTGCTATATATATAAAAGAAGGCTTGAAAAATCACAAACCATAGTAGTACGCAAACAAATATTTAAATGCTCAAATACATTTATATATTTGTTTGCGCACCTTACTATGATTTGTGCACTTTTAGGCCACGCCCGCAATGGAAGCCACGCCCCCAAACGAGGGCCCCCCCTCAATTTTTTACCCCACTTAAAGCACTGCTCTGCACCCTGGGCCTCTTATGTATGTTATTTCCAAATGTTCCCAACGGAAAAGAGTCGGGCTAGCTGAAAATGTGTAATACAGGGCCACTTTGAACATTATTTCTAGGGCCTCTTTTGGTTCCCAGTTCACCCCTGCTGACAGGTTCATGACCTTTGACTGTTTGGTAGCCACTCCCGGAACGAGGAGATGAGAAAGTTGACAGAGATATAGATGGGAGGCACAGGTATTATCTTACTTCTGAGGGAAGGGCAGGGCAAACACACATCCTACCCTGATATCCCGCCCGGCTCATGTCGGTATATCTGGTCGAGTTATGGAGTGCTTTTCTTCTTTTGTTAAGTATAGATCCCAATCCCTTCTGCTGTCTCCCAATCTATCTAAATCCTCTGGTCTCACCTGTGGTGTCCTTCAGGGTTCTGCTCTGTCACCCATTCTCTTTAACATATACATCTGGGCTTTAGTGTGCCTCATCTGCTCCCTTATATCTTGGTCGGACTGAGGTGTCGTTGTGCCTTCATAGGTGCCTGACGGCAGTGGGGGAATGGATGGGCCTTAATTGGCTAAAGCTGAATAGGGACAAAACTGAGGTGCTGGTGGTGGGCTGCACTCCGGACACTTCACTTTGGATCTCAACTTTCTGGCCCTCTTCCCTAGGATCTCTTCCTGTGCCCACAGCAAAGCTAAAGAATTTGGGAGTTATCATGACAGCCACTCTCTCGATGGAAGCCCAGATATCATCAGTCTGTCTGACTGGGTTTTTTCATTTGAAAATTCTTTGATACATTTTACATTTTATACCACCTGACTTGCAGCCACTGGTTGTGTCCGCAATGGTTGCCAGTCGATTGGATTGTTGCAATACTCTGTATCTTACACAGCCCAAGGGGCTGATCCATCGACTACAGCCCCTTCAGAACTTTGCAGCACGGGTAGCAACCGGATCACTGTATGGTGTCCACATTTCTCCAATCCTACACCGTTTACATTGGCTGCTAGTGCCACAACGTATTGAATTCAAGGCACTTTGCATTGTGCATCAGACGCTTCATGGTCTGGGAGCGGAATATCTGCATGCCAAATTTTCTCGATACCTCCCTGGGCACTCTTTGAGATCTGAGTCAGCTGGCTTGCTCCGTGTACCATCTTTTCTCCGTTCCCTATTGGATGGAGGTGCTTTTTCTGTGGCAGCAGCACAGTTCTGGAACAAGCTCCCAGCTGAAATGAAAAAGATCCATAACCATCTGGCCTTTAGGAAGGCCTTAAAAACCCTTCTTTTCTGTTAATAAAGTTGGATGATGGCTGATGGATGCCTGGTAGGGTATTATCCCTAGCGCTATGATGCCTTCGGGTGACCGTGCACTGTACAAGATGCCTTAACATAACAAGAGCAATGGGAAGGGTTTAATGATGCCACATGTTATTTTACTTTGGTGGGATGATAAGCTAAATGTGAGGTACATGGGGGATGGCTGCAGAATGTCTAACAATGTTTTGGTTTTGCTGTTGGGTTAAACACGTGAAAGGGGAAGTGAAGTGGCAGGATGTTAGCTCATTTTTAGGGCTAGCTGAATGCTTTTTTGTTAACATCCAGAGCTAGTGAAGACACAAAAAGGAGCGATCGTGGTGTCAGTCAGATGCTTCATCATTCATAACCAGTCAATTCAGAATGTTAGAGTAGCAACCATTTTGTGAAGGCGAGCAGTTTTTTTTTAAAAAAAAAGCTTTGAAGAGATTTGCTGAATTCTGCCTTAAAGGGCAATAGAATATTTTAGTGTTATCGCCTTCCAAGATGTATTAATATTGTGCTGATGGACCTTTAGAAGTAATTATTAGGCATCTAGGCTCTATATTATTAATTATGGTGTCTTGAAAGGACATTTCAAAATGTTTTGTGAAATCACCAATAACTCTAAATATACAAAGAATATGCAAGCAAGAGTTTGTCCGTTTAAACGCGCGCGCGCGTGTGTGTGTGTGTGTTGTGTGTGTGTGTGTGTGTGTGTTCTGCAGCTTTGGGCATACGCACTGGCAAGGCCAATTGGTGAGACTTTGCATATGGCGAGGCTAGGACATTTTGGATACCTTGTGCCTTGTATAAATTATTTCAATTATTTAAATCCTTCTTTGTACTGGTATAGGTATATTTTATGTTGATATGTGGTGGTCAGTTCGTATATATACATTAATTTCGAATTCTAAGTATGTAACTCTAAGCTTAGCCGTGACAGTTAACAAATAACCATATAACCAGTTGAAATGCTAACTAAATTCAACTCTAATAGCACAGACAGCAGCCATGTGGATCCTATGACCAGGGTACATGAGGATCAACACTAACAGGCATACCACTGGAGGGCCAATAAGGAACCTTGGGCATCCGCCATGCACCACATACCGGGTTAAATCACCCCATCGGTCTCCTAATGGTAAAACCATCAAACCTTCATGGAAATTCAACCCATCAGAGGCCCACGCCCACATGAGCTGGTTTCTATACAACAGCTAATCCACTAAACCTTCCTCCCCAGAACTGAGCCCACCCAGGCAGACATTAATTCATCAGGACTACAAGTCTCCACGAACAATCCTGCCAACCGGCAACAATGGAAGACACGTTTTAGGTAAGGCCTACCTTGTCAGGGTAATTTATTCACTCAATCTTATTTATGACTATGCCTAGTAAGAATGTAGCAGCATGTTATACTAACAATAAACCCTCCTTTCCTTCCTCCCTCTTGACTGTATTTAACATGCAAACCATGTTAACATTATAAATTAAATGCAAAACTCACTTTACAAATGTTCACATGTTGATCACGATGTGTACTTATCACTTTCACAAGGCATCAACATGCTGTACTTACTATCTTAAAATGTAATTAACTCAGCTTTGATAAAGATTGAAACACGTTGAAAACAGTAGAAAAGATTGAAAAAAAACGTTGAAATCAATTGAAAATTGATAAAGATTGAAACACCTGTCAAAAAAGTCTGACCACTAAGTATCACAATAAAATATTCTTATACCACTACAAAGAAGGATTTAAAGAAGGCATATCATTTAAAAAAGTGCAAGGTGTCCAGGTACAAACAAACCCTAATTCTGACAAGAGGTGTGGGCAACACCTCCCCAACCCGTGACCTCGTAGCTAACGAGCACCCCCAAAAAATAAAAAATACCAACAAACTGAGTTGAGCACAAGTTAATTCTAAAACCCTCATGCCCAAACACCCTTAGTAAGAATTTTTTTTTTTTTACTTGTTTGGGGTGTAATCAGTGATGTCATATTTGATCTAATTAGTAATGCCACCAGTGATCTAATCAGTGATGTAATCTCTGATGTCATCACTGTGGTCATATGTTGCGCGGCAGGGAGTGAGAAGTTAAGGAAATAGTATTTTGCATTATGTCAGAATATTATTGTCTATGCCCTAATTGCTATCTTGTCAAGTATACCTTTGCTTCATCACTGTACAATTGTGCCCTACCTTGCCTGTAACTCGAAGCTTAAGCGCCCATATACCCTTGGGTCAGGTGCGCTATACAAATTAATAAACAAACAAACAAACAAGGTGCCTTTACCTGAATTGTCTGCCAAATTTCAGGGGTTTTGTTGTATTACATTTTCACCTTAACGTCCCTCGAACTAAAGTGTTTTCCCTGAATATATAAATAAATATATGTTACAAGGCGTGCGGTAGCATCCATGTAGTTCTGGTTAATTTGCTAAATTCAAAGAAAGAGCACTTTTTGGGTGGCTTATAACTTTGCCTCCCCTGAACGAATCCTCACCAAACTTTGTAAAAAAAAAGTATATGGCCCCCTTCAAAATGATTTTGTGAAGTTTGGTGCTGATTTTTTCCAGGATGGGGAAGTTATAGGGGATCCCAAAATGTGTGGAAATCCTCATGAGCACAATGGAAACACATGTTTGCTTGTGCCTACAGCCCACACCGCTAGACAGATTTTTACCAAATTTTCACTAGAAGCGGCAGCAGTATAAATTTGCCCAATAGTATTTTTAAAAATTTCCAAAAACTAGGCCAAAAAAATTATGATATCTGGGTCCGGTCCGCTGACTCATTTCCTGATTCAGGGTCTATGGACACCTCTATCCCAAGCACATCATACACACCTGCTGATTGGTCAATAAAAAAAGTGAAGTATGTCAAAACCTTTGAAACGGTTGCCATGTTGGATTCACGAACAGCACCCGTAGGCCACAGACATTGTGGTAAAATAATATTTAAAAATACATCATTGCACTTATCAAACAAATGGAACAATATCTGGGGAAGTGAGGGGCTGGGATATGGTCATAGAACGTCGGAAATCAGGTGTTTTTCTCCTACCAAATCCACAAATATCTCAGATGTTCGGTGGCATCCAGGCATATTTCTTCATTACAGGGTCGGTTGAAAAGCAGTTTTTGGATGGCTTATATCTTTGGTGCCACTCAATGAAACTTCATGAAATCTTGCAATATAACTTAAGACCTAACCCCGAATGATTCTGCAAAGTCTGGTGGTGTTTCACTATGAGGGGGAAAAATTTGAGAGGTGGGGTCTCAAAATATTTGAAAGGCTTATAGATTTGGTGCCATTTAACACATCTGCAAAAAGGTTTGCACAAAGATTGTATACCCAGATTTGAATTTCTTTGAAAAGTTTGTTGGATTTTGTCAAGAGGCGGCAAAATTAGGGGGTCTCAACATTTTTTCAATGGTTTATAACCTTTTTGCTGTTTGCAAATCTGCACAAAAGCTTTCAGAAAGATTATGGACCCAACATTCAATGTTTGTGCAAAGACTGAATGGGTTTTGTCAAGTGGGGCTAAGTTATATAACAATTGTTTTTACAAACATTTTGACACTTTTCAAAACATAAAACATGGATGGATTGGCAGAAAACCTGTGCAAGGAGCATTGGAAAGCACCCGAAACAATAGTTTTGCAAATGTGTCTGTGTTCTACTTAGTGAAAAGTGCCATAATGTAGGTACAAAAAATAGTGATATACGTTTGGGGACTGAGGTTTAACCTGTGGCAGTGGGCAGACAATCTGGCTACTGGCCATGACCATGAGGGACATGCAATGGGGTTAACATGGGCATGGCCATGACATGGTAAAGTTTTTCGAAATTGGGATAGGTTTGAATGGGAAAATAAATTCTGCTTGTGTCTACACCCCGAAGTGCTGGACAGGATTGCAGAAAACATACACGAGGAGCATCAGCAAGGACTTCAAAGCATGGTTTTGCAAATCTGTCCTCGGTTCTGTTTTTTCTAAAGTGTCCAAATTTAAGTACAAACAATTGTGATATAACTTTGGTGCCTGGGCAATTGTCCTGGGCCAGAGTAAGGACAAATGTGTACTCTGATTTGCTTATTCGGTGTGTTTGAGCCGTGATTATTGTTCTGCATATGTGCACCATGAGCTGAGACAAAATCCAAAGGAAAGTAATATAAGAACATACAACAAGGTTAATGTCTAGGTACATAGCACCTTTTGGATGTTCATACTCTGACTGTCAGTGAACAAAAACATCTGGCCTAGATATGTCAGTGAGCAAAACAAGTGGCCTAGAAATGTGATGTCATCATGATGTAATCAATGACATTTGTGATGTCAGATTTGATGTTATGTTCGGTTTTACTTGTAACCAAAATATCCCTTTAAAAAGTGTTTTCACTGAATTGCATAGATTTTTATTAGTGCAACTTAACCATAATGTCACTTTAAAAAAGTGTTTTCACTGAATTTCATACGTTTTTATTAGTGCAACTTAACCACAATGCCCCTTTAACAAAAGAAATTCTGTGAATATATATATTCTCACAACACTCGCTTCTATTGGTGACGCTCTGCCTCTTAGTGGGTGCACCTGGGTGGTTATAGAAGCGTACCACGTAGGTAAACAAAAAGCAGGCGTGATTGCTGAAACTAAGATTGTCAAGGCAATGAAATGGTATTTGAGTAATTCAACAAACAACAAATAACCAGGGCACTTGGTCTGCACTGTAAAAAACACTTGTGCAGTTTATTATCATCTACACTAACTACGCAGATGACAACCAGATCCTCATACCGATCACAGGGACCACGATTCAGACACTGCCACACTCAGTTCCATTTACCTCACACTGAAGCTTGGATGGCGCATGACGGGTTGTGCTTGAATGACAACAAGACCAAGTTGCTCCTCATAGGCTCTCAACTCAGGCTTGCCAACCTAAATGATGCCTTCAAATCTTTTAACATTGATAGTAATACCATAAAAGTCTCTAACAAGGTAAAAACAATAGATTTTTATTTGGACTCGTCATTTACTCTCACTAAACAAGTAAATCTACCACTTCAGCCACAAACTACACCTGCAAACTCATCAATGCATGCAGACAATTCCCAACACTTGACAGCTGTATTACTCTGTCCAGAGCCCTAGTCCTGTCCCGACTTGATTACTGTAACACCCTATATGCCGGCACTAAGATCCATAAAATCCGTAAACTCCATGTTCTGCAAAATAACGTCCTCAGAGCTGCGCTCAACATCCCCAGATCTGCTCATATCTCTTCAATAAAACAAAAACTACACTCGCTGCCGGTACAAGAATGAATCACGTTCAAAACATCAACCTTGAAACACAAATGTCTACACCGGGTGGCCCCCGCTTACTTATCAGACAAAATCACAATACCACATTGTGCAAGGCCTACAAGAGCAGCCTACGTGAACCTCCTCACACAAGAATCCTTTTGGATATTCCATAGACAACTCAAAATGTACCTCTTCACTGAAGGCCTGGGTAATTAAAGACCCTCACCCAAGTCTGTTGAACATATCGAACTCCCATCTATTCATCCATGTTCTCCCATATGTAATTATTTAAATATTGTATCTATAATAAAGCATCTGAACTCTATCTACTATGCCCTTTTACTATTGTACATATGTAACCTGAGTAACAATTGTAAGCTTTTTTCTGTAAGAGAGCGCCCAGATGCCTTTCGGGTTGGCGTGCTATATTAGTAACAAAATAATTAAATAACATAAATTGTAACACCAGTGTGTAAATGTCACAATACAATCATTGAAACAGACATGAACTTACTAAGGAAACTATAAGCCCTGAAGTAGCCACTATGTGCTCACCATATGGTCCGTCCCCAAAGCCAGGACTTTGTCAGAGACTGTTTATTAAAAATGTATTTAATATGGGATGTCATCAGTGATGTCATCAATGACATTTGTGATGTCATATTTCATGTCCTGGGTGTTAGTCTTAGTAGTGCATGGCGATGGCGCGAGTTGTGGTTGCTTAGCTTACCTTTACTGGCAAATTTCTGAGGTTTTTTGGTTTTACTTCTAATTGAATTGAATATTGAATTACATAGATTTTTATTAGTGCAACTTAACAATAATGTCCCTTTACAAAGTTTTTCCAGTGAATTTCACAGGTTTTTATTAGTGCAATTAAACCATAACATCCCCTTAACACCAGTTATTCAGTGAATTTCATGGGCTTTTACCAGTGCATGCTAATTTCCTACAACCAATTTACAAAGTTTCACATTAAAACTCTGCCATTCCCCACTTGCTAGCATAATTTTTAACATTTCTATACACTTTTAGTAGCTTTTTCCACTGTTTTTGTGTTTGGCGACATACACGAACATCTGATGTCATTGTGGACTTTCCAGGAAGTATCAAGTGCGTGCAGCATGATGAGGTGTTCAAAACGCATCCGCACTTCGCAGACAGGCGTGTGATTCGCGGACAGTTCAGAATAGCATTTTCAAAATGTACCCTTGCACAACTCCTACACCTATTCTTACTCATTATCCTTTAACAATCTAGCACAGAACACATACTTGGAAAAATATTAGCAAAACTGCTTTTTATCTTAAAAATGGCATCAGCTATTGCCATACCCCTTCCCCAAGAGCCACCACCATCACCACCACCACCCTGAGGATCTACACAGCAAAGAAAGTGCAGTACTTCCAAAGACAATGAATAGGACTAAGAATATGAGGTAGAAGAAGTGCCTTCCTCTAGCACCCAGAGAGAATCATGGGTTTGGCAGTTGTTTATCACTGTTGGGACTATACCAAAGGCTAAAGCTACCAAAGTGAAATGCACTGCAATGCTGTACTCAGTCGCAGACTACCAGGACAGTACTCCTACGGGACCACCTCCATGTACCACCACGCCAAATCCAACCACTGCAATGGTTTCAGAAATGATGTTCCTTACTTTGCAAGTAGTAGACTGTCTTCCTCCACCTTATCTTCCACGACCAATACTGTAACCACACAGCCTACGTCTGTGGAACACAACATCCCACAAGCTACCTTGCAAGCAATGAAAGAAGCTGTTGATCCATATCTTTCAAAAACAAAAACACTCTTTATAAACTGCAACACACCACTCTGCATAGGGGAACAATTACGAGGTGCTTTTGAAGCTGTAATCAAGGAGCATGTGAAAAATTGCCCCCTACCTTACATTTAACACATGTGCAACATATTTCCATGTCCACCAGCACCTCCATACTTTTTGACCTCTCCTGCAAAAAGAAAAGCAAAAAAAGGTTACTTTAGGAACTACCTTTCACAGTTAAAAAACTAAAAGAAATTAATGTATAGTCTCCATCTACTTTACATTCCTCAATAAAGTAGATAGACACAATAATATTCTCCCACATTTCCATTAGCATTTTGTGTTATGCAAATGGAATTAATGTGGTGTGTATCCCCCATTCCAGAGACTGAAATGGGGGATAACGACCTGGCAGCCCAAGTTATCGGCCCAAGTGAAGCGAGGGTGGATAACGAAGGCTCTGAGCAATTATCCCCCATTCTAGCCCCTTCAATGGGGGATGAAGGTAATTAGCATCCCGGGTTGCCAAAGCGATAAACCGGGGTGCTAAAGAAAAGGATTTTCCTTTCTACAGTGGAACGGGCGTGGCGTCCCACTGTAGGAAGGAAAATCCTTTTTCAAGATGGCCGGAATGGAAAGGGAAGGCTGGGCTCCATACGAAGCCCCTCTTCCATTTACATGGCAGCCTGTCGGAAGCAAAGGGAAGGAGCGAATGCGACGGCAGCACCCGCAGCCGGCGAAATAAAGTAAATAGAGGGTGAAAAAAAAGAAAATTGACCGGAGAGTGGGGGGTGGAGGTGTTGAGAGCTGGCCCTCAAGTGGCTTGGGAGGTGGGCTTGTACCAGCGATTCAATCCTGCATTCCTAACCACCTAATTGGCTGTCTCCTCCTCCGAGAGTGCTAATGAACAATTATATACTAGAGAAAAATATATAAGGACAGAAACAATTTTCTTTCATAGATACTTTTCTCTGGCATATAATAAGGACCATAATCTCTGGACCTTTATACACATCAAAGGTCTCCAAAGTCCCCTGTGCAGTCCATGAATAATTAAAAGACCTGGATGGCACATGCAAACCATCGCACAGGGCAAATCTTCTACCCTTTTTAATTTTATATGTGTAACACTCCCTCAATTCCTGCTTTCAAACAGTCACACATCCATCCACCAATCAATTCCAAAAACTGTTCATGTAACCCTATGACTATATTAAGCTTCCACACACCAACTGCCACTTAACAATCTTCCACAAATCTTTTGCATCTGCATTTCAGAAGCCAAGGTGGGACACCACTGGCTAACTACTGTAGGAGAGGAGTCCAAAGGGTGGGATGCATCTTAACCGTAACATCCCTTTAACAACATTTCTTCTGTCAATTTAATTGTTTGTTTAAAAGTGAACATGTTTCATGGAGTTACATCACTGTAAATAATGTATTAATAATTCCTCTTTTCATATAAAGGAAAGAACTATGAAACTCCTGTAAAACACATATTTTTTGCAACACATACTTATGTCTGTC
The DNA here is from genome assembly GCF_040938575.1 of Ambystoma mexicanum. Taxonomy (NCBI): domain Eukaryota; kingdom Metazoa; phylum Chordata; class Amphibia; order Caudata; family Ambystomatidae; genus Ambystoma; species Ambystoma mexicanum. The sequence goes on from NC_090934.1 coordinate 463,274,859, forward strand.
GTTCTCTGCAGCACATGCTGTGGCTGGAAATCATTGTTCAATTGCCAAACCACCCCTATTATTCACTGCACCTACCCTGCATCCTAAATCAGTGTCCATTATACCCCAATACGGTAACCAATGGCCAGTGCTCAAGGATTGCAGCCATGGCCAGTCTCCAAATCCATGGGGCATATGCTTTGGCCATGCTGCATTCCCCAATAAGAAAATCAGAGTACACATGTGCATTTGCCATGGGCCAGGCCCACTACCCAGGCACCAAATGTATATCACTAGTTTTTCTACTTACATTCTTACACTTTGGAAAAATAAAACACAAGACATATTTCGGAAAAAAAAATGCTTTTAGGTCCTTGCTAATGCTCATCGCGCAGTTTTGTTGTGATCTAGTCGCCCACTGCAGGCTGCACAAGCAGAATATTGTTTTCCATTCAAACCTACCACTTTGCTCATGCCGCATGGGCCAATATCCAAATTACAGTACGCATTTCTCCTTGCTTACGGCCAGGCCCATTGCACAGACACCGATGCTATATCACTGTTTTGTGTACTTACATGTTCACACTTTCAAAAAATAAAATCCATAACATATTTGCAAAACCATGCTTTGAAGTTCTTGCTGACTCTCCTCTTGCATATTTGCTGCAATCCCATCCAGCACTTCAACATATACCCACAAGCAGAATTGTTTTTCCCACTCAAATCTATCTGAATTTCGAAAAAACATTTACCGGTCCCTGGTGGCCATACCCACTTAACCACATTGCTAGTCCCTTGTCGTCATGGCCAGTAGCTAGATTGTCCGGGTCATTGCCTTAGGTGATGACCCAGACAATTTGTTTGCTGCCCACGGCCAGAGGCTATACCTCAGTCACCAAAGGTATGTCACTATGTTTTTACCTACATTATGACACTTTTAAAAAAATAAAACACAGACACATTTGCAAAATCATGCTTTCAGGTCCTTGCAAATGCTCCTTGAACGAGTTTGCTGCAAATCCGCCTATGTTTTATTTTTTGAAAAGTGTCAAAATGTATATACATAAAATAGTCATATAACTTAGCCCCCACTTGAAAAAATCCATTCAGACTTTGCACACACATTCAAGGTTGGGTCTATACACTTCCTGAAAACCTTTTCTGCAATTTGTCATACGGCAACAATGTTAAAAGCCATCTAAAATTGTTGAGACCCCGCTCTAATTGTGCCCCTCTTGACATAATCCCATCAATGCTTGCACAAACATTCATATCTATGTCTGAAATCTTTCTGAAAATGTTGTCCAGATTTGTCAAATGGTACCACATTTATAAGCCTTTAAAATATTTTGGGACCCCCCTCTAAGTGTGTTCCCTCCTGGCAAAACAGCACCACACTTTACAGAACCATTCGGAGATAGGTCTAGAATGAAATTCCAAAATCTTATGCAGTTTCATTGAGTGGCACCAAAGTTATAAGCCATCCAAAATCTGCTTTTCACCAACCCTGTAATGAAGAAATACGCATAGATGCCCCCGAACATCTCAGATGTTCACGAACATCACGTGAACCACTTAAGTTGACACATTATATACATTTTACAGTTAAAACACTTGCATATATTTGATCACAATCCACCCGCACATGTGATTGGACAAAACCCATCTTTCTGCAATTTTTCCATTTTCATGGCTACTTGTTATCTTAACTACCATCTTCAAATCATATTCATAGCACACTCCTTCTTGGGATTTGTCCGTGGTGGGTCATGACATCAGTTCATGGTTACACATTCATATACAAACACAAGTCATTACAGGTCAGAATTGGCCTGAAACCTTTTAATTCTAAGGGCCTCATTATGAGTACTAGCACCATGGCTGCCTCCAAACCGGGCTCCATTCCCGGGTTCCTTCAATGAGGAATAACCGGGTCATTCCAGCATTGGAGGACCCGGTAATTCCTCCTTGAAAGAACCATTCCCCATTCCCATTTGAGCCCCCATAGGGCTCAATGGGAATGGGGATGGAGTAATAACTGGCACATAACAAATGGCCCGTAATTACCTCCCTCTTCCTCTAGCGGGACTCGAAAAGACGTCTGATTTTACCAGACGTCTGGTCTGGGTCCCGCAAAGCGAACCTCGTAATCGGCGCTCATGTAATGAAGGGTGCCGGTCCCGTACCGGCACCCTTCATTACGTGAGCACCAGGGTTGTAATGAGGCCCTAAATGTTATTGCACATGGTTTGCAAGGATACTTCAACTAACAGGAGGAAAGCTGAATTAACATGCTCATTTTAAACTACCGAAGACAATCGCATCCATCCCAATTTTACTGGCCTTCCGGACATGCACTTTAAGAGATTACATCTGCTTTCTGCAATACTACAGGGCCATACAAATCATGGCAGTTTTATTGAGCTGAGATGACCATGGACTAAGGCAAGAGTTACTTATTTACCCACCCTCTGGCCTCTGAAACTCTGCAAAACCAGTTTCTCAAAGTCAGGCCCTGACTGCCGTGTTTTAATCCACTCATAAGAAAAGATCACTACATGTGCATTTATAATCACCTTGTGTATGTATATTAGTTTGCATGAATGTTTAATAACTGTCACCTCTTCTTTACACTGGATTCATCAGGACAGGAAATCATTTCTCGCATGTGCATTATGAAACTTGCCATCATGACCCTGATTAATGTGATTAATTGCCCTGCAAATATGGACTTTGTGCACCAAACCGGGCATGAAACCCCTTTCGTTGATTCATGGAATCGACTGCACTGGACTTTCTAGGGACTTGCGTGGACCTCGCTCAGACCCGGCACGTCTCTGTGAATGGACCATGCCTTGCACGCGACTCCTCGCAAGGTGAGGGTTGGGCCTAGACAGGGGCCAAAATAGGGGGCAGAACATGTAGAATGAGGAGTAACACTGCAACATGTTGGTGTGTTGAAGGACGGCCCACAGCTAAGCAAGTGTACGCCCATTCCTATGCAAACCCAAACAAATTCATGGATCTCAATGTGCAACCTTGTGTTGGGAAAAGGTAAGTGCAAGCGCTCTGATCCATCCGACCACATGATAGCAAGCATAAACTTCAACACACATAGGAACCAACACTTATAAAGCATGCAATGCACACCAAATTAATGTGAACCCGTAGGCCCTCTAAGAAGAGGTGGTGCTTTTATAGGATGGATGAGGATGCAGAAGTTACTCAAACATCAATAAAAAGATAGACTCAGTAAGTTGACGAAAAGGCCCATGTTTTATTAACAATTCTCTAAAACAGGGAGTACAATGGATATCGACAGACGTCTCATGGCAAGGTCTAAACGATTTACATAAAAACATGCTTTTTAGTAAAACTTTGTCATCACTGATGTCACACTACGTGGCAAACTGTGAGAACTTAAACTGGATTGTGGTTGGATAACGGGAAACATCTAAATATACTTTCTATGGGGCATGGGGTTGTGATTGGGCCTCTATTGTCAGGTGGGCAACTAAGCCCTCCTCTAGTGCAAGTCATCCTCATCGTCATAAAATACACAATGATTTATTGGTTCACAAATTAGAGGGTTCTTTCATACATGGCCCTCTATAATTCGTTGGCACGCTTGTACCCTTCTGGAATATCCCATTTGCTATAGCAGATCATAATCTGGTACACCAGGTGTTGGTGGGTTAGGCTTGACCATGCCTACTCACCCACCCAATTAGCCCAACATCTATCATCACTCTTACTTTCTGTAATTCAATTAGCCTTTGAACATGGCCTTGCAAGCCTTACAACTCCTGGCACTAAAAAGGGAGTGTGAGTATGCTGTCATCTTCTTGTCTCTGCATCGTCTGCCCAAGTCTATTTCCATCTAGGTCACATGTCTGGAGACCACCTTTCCAGCTTCTTCCCCGTATTTAATGGTTTTAAAATGAATAAAACTTGGCACTCATAGGGCCTCATTACTAGTGTGCCGGTCCAGTAACAAAGGTGCCGGTAAGCCTAAGGCACCATTGTTACCCGACAGGCACACTCCGAGTCTGCGGGCGGCTGCCGTCCCGCCCGCCAGGTCAGACCTGGCGGGCAGGACGACACCACCCGCAGACTTTCCTGGAAGTACCAGCGCCGTTATTAATGGTGCCAGTGCTTCCTTCATCCCCATTCCCATTGAGACCTATGGGACTCAAATGGGAATGGGGATTTACATGTTTTTGGCACCTGGCTTCCAGAAACACTGTGGTTGTGATCCCCTGGTGTTTCCGTGGAGCCTGGCACTGGAAAAATGCATGAGTCCGGTGACAGCCTGCCAGTTTTACCGGCATGGCTACTGCCAGACTCGGAATGAGACCCTAGTATCTTTTTGAGGAGCCTATTTTGGGTTGGGTTTCCCTACATGCGGACCTCAGCTCCCTTCTTAGTAGCTAGATGCTAACTTTTTACGGTTGCATGAAATTCTGTAACAACAGAGTTCTCTTGGCTCCTCTACTCTGTTTTGTTTTTAAGCACAAAAAACTTTTCGTTACTTTAAATTATAGTCATGCACCCTTGGTGCTTCGAGAAAAAGAGGACACATGACCCTTCTTCTCCGTATTTTGTGAGAAATTGCTCTTTATTTAAACATATTTAATGTTTCTTATGGTGCCCTTTGTGATAACACGTGTTTCGACGTTCACAACATCTTTCTCAAATCTTTTGCACCAACCACAAACTTTAACAACGTAGAAGTACATATAGACTTATTCAAATTTGTGAGAAAATACTAATTAAAAAAAAAATGGACACACAAATAACAGTGCACCGGAACAAGGAATTACCAATACAAGAAAGTGAAATAACCATTGAAGATCTGGCCAACATAAATGTACTAAGATCTCTACAAGAAACTGAAGAAAGACCAATCCGTGAGACATTACATGAGCTTCAAATAAAACAAACCAGCCTTTCCGCCAAGGAAATTAAATCTAAATCTGAATTCATGCCACAGCTTATGCCAGAGAATTTAGAAGACACCTTTTACAAAACTGTCACCAAAGATCTAAATGATTACAAAGATGCAAGATCGAAAAACATTTTGCAACCAAAACACTGTTTTTACAATTTTACAAGCATGGAGAGAAAAGCACTTTTTCAACTAAAAAAAACAATAAATTGGTCTTCAAAGGAGCAGATAAAGGAGGAAAAATAGTAGTAATGAACCGAGAAGACTATTTCGAAATGGCAATGAACCATATAAGTACACCACACTGTTATACTAAATTAAAAACGAATCCAAAATTGGAGATATTGTCTGAATTGAAAGAAGCCATTACAACGTGGCACAGGCAGGGACTCATTACGGATGAAGAAATACATTTCTTGGAAATGAAACAACCAACTTTACCAACAGTATATTTCCTACCTAAAATACACAAGGATTATGAAAGGATTCCAGAAGGAAGACCCATTCTGAGCGGGATAGGTTGGGCCACCATGAACATGGCACACTACATTGATAACATTTTAAGACCCTTGGCTACTCAAACCAAATCTTACTTAAGAGATACAACAGCAGCAATTAACAAATTAGCCACCATTACATGGCAGGAAGATTACCTTTTGGCTTCTTGGGATGTACGTTCCCTATACACATCAATTAGACATGACCCTGCCATAGAAACTATCGATTACACTTTTTGGAAGGAAACAATATCAAACTACCAAGCAGTAAACATGCTGAAGGAAATGCTTCTATTGACATTACAAATCAACGTATTTTTATTCAATGGTCAATTTTCCAAGCAAACCAGAGGGGTGGCTATGGGGATAAAATATGCCCCAGCACTTGCAAATCTGACAATGGCAATGTACGAGGACAAACACATTTACACGGACAAAGTTTATGAAACAAATGTGGTACTATGGACGCGGTACATAGACGATGGTTTGCTCATTTGGAAAGGGGAAGAAGAAGGATTAGAAGAGTTCAAACAAAGAGCGAACCTAAATACAATGGGGATTGAGTTCATTGGAAATGCAAGTACGAATGAGATCAACTTTTTGGATTTAAAGATATATGTGGAAGACAATCTTCTCAAAACCAAAACCTTCAGGAAAACCACTGAGGCAAATTCAACATTATTCTCCACAAGCTGTCATTTTAACTCTGTGATTAGGAATATAGCAAAGGGTGAATTCATCAGGGCCCGCAGAAATTGTACCGAACAGAGAAGCTTTGAGGATGAATGTAAACTACTAACAAGCAGATTCAAAACAAGAGTCTATGGAAAGAAAATATTAGCACAAGCACAGGAGAAAGCGTCAAAAACAAACAGGCAAAGTACTCTTACGACAACCAAAACCAAACCTGCGGAAAGAAAAGAAATCAGTTTTATTACCAACTATTGTGCAGACAATAAAGTGTTGAGGAAAATTCTGAGGAAGAACTGGCACTTATTACAACTAGACCCAAATGTGAAGAAATACATAGGAGACAATCCAACACTAATTTACAGATGAGCTAAAACTATTAAAAACATTCTAAGCCCTTCTTTCCTTCTGGAAGTGAAAAAAGAAACCCCAACAACATGGCTTCCGCCACTGCCAACCGGCTTCTGGAAATGTGGCACATGCACGATGTGCAAACATGCTTTAAACAACACCAAGACCTTTAGAGACAAATGTGGCACAACTCAAAGAATTGTCGATCACATTAACTGCAAGACAAAGTTTGTGGTATATGCAATAATTTGCCACTGTGAGGAAATCTATATAGGCAGTACCATAAGAGAACTCAGGACCAGAATAAGGGAACACCTATCAACCATTGGAAGTCAAGCATCAATTTACCTTCAGCCCAACAATGGCAAAAGAATCATCAATGCATAGACAAGAAACAACTGAAATTCATTGATCTTAAAAAAGTGACCCTAGGACCAAGAGGAGGAAATAATGAAGTGAAACTGAGGCAGGAAGAAGCAAAATTAATTTGCAAATTTCGGGCCGTCGAAAGAGGCCTGAATTCGGACCATGAGATGGCCTCTTTTCTATAAATTAATATGAATAAGAGATTGTTTGTATTTACTAACATGCTGTAATATGATTTCTCTGAAGAGAGATACATTCATAAGATGTTTTAGAAGTTCTATTTAGAGTGAAATACTTTATGAATACATCAACATGTTTTTTTTTTCAATTTAGTTCAGCTCTAACACACATTCAGGTCAAAACCAAATGAATTTCATCATCAGTATTCAATGTTGGGAAGACAAAAGTAACCATCATGCTAAAAAAAACGTTTCTTTGCCCAAAATATGGCAGCGATAATTAAAATAGAAAAAGGACTACAAGGGACGCAAAGACTTGATAATGTTTTCCATAGGAATAACCCATAAATCTACACATTGTACAATTATATAGTATTTCAAGGTCATATAAGCAATAATCGAGACAAGTACTGATGTTTTCATAAAAAACGTAATGTTCCGAGATTCAATTAATAAATACTTACATTGTCACCTAAACTCCTAACTTGTCAGTCAGAAAACATAACGATATCAACCTATTTATTAGAAACATCTCAAATGCCAAGTACGTTCTCATTCTGAAATAGTAAACATGATCATCGTAGTTAAAAGAGAAGTAGGACCAGGCAACCATGTAGACATTAATAACAGACACACAGCGCTAAGTGTGCGAGGACTTTTCAGCACGGGATGTGCTGTACAAGGTAAGCGTACAAGTGGGGCTCCCTAGGGTTTTGTTTAGCATGCATGGTCCCACGTGGGTCCTCGTGAAGACACGAGATCCAATAACAATGCCGGCATATATATGAATATAGCGAAAGCAGTTTAAAACTGCACGCATATGTAAATATGACCAAGTTCAGTAAAAGTAAACACTAGGGGCCTCATTACACGGAAGGCGGTAATGGTTAACGGCCACCGTTAATGGTAACGGTGACCGTTAACCATTACCGCCTTACTACGAGGTCCCTTAGCGGGTTGGTGCTTTAACGCCTGCTTTTTGCAGGCGTTAAAAACTAACCCGCTAAGGGACCTCTGAGCTAATTATGGCACCGCAAAATTGCGGTGCCGTAATTAGCGCCTTCCCCATTCCCATAGAGCCCTATGGGGCAGAAATGGGAATGGGGAAGGGCAATGGCGGAAGGGGGATTTACCGCCCCTCAAACCTTGGAATGGGGCGGTAAATCCCCTTTCCGCCAAGGCGGTGCCGGTATTTTACCGGCATGAGCCATTGCGCTAATAGCGCCATGGCTCACCGCCTTCCGTGTAATGAGGCCCTAGGTCTGTTTCACTTGGCCCATTTATATATGAATAGGAATTCACAGCGGGATGTTACAAATAGACGGCCTGCAGCCCACATTATATTTAAATAAACAGCGGATCAGTCTACATAAAACTGTATAACGTAAATACCATTACTAAATATAATGGAAGCTAACAAAAATGAGTCGCACAAACCAAGGGGGCCATTATACATTTCTTTATTTTCTTTATTTCAGGGATTTAACCCATGACTTGTGTGAAAAAAGTTAATATGAAATCTGAATCAACAACATTAGGTAAGGAGTTAAATAAAACAAAGAATTATACTAACCAACTTTTTAGGAATTTTTGAACATAGTAGAATAGGATTGTCATCATTAACCATGTGACTTATAGCTTTCTTCTTTTATTATTTTTTATTTTTTATTATTTCAATGTCTCATTTTCTGTCCATTTATTGTACATTTCTCTCAACCATCCCTAACACCCCTACCCTTTCCCCCTCCCCAGAAATGGCCATTTGAATGCATGCACTTATGGAATGAATATGTGAATTTCATATTGTACTCTCATACAACTAAATTTTGTTCATCATATTATTGCTTTTGAAAATGGATTGCACAATTTGCAAATGTAACATGATCAGCCCTGATTTGAGAAAGACGTTGTGAACGTCGAAACACGTGTTATCACAAAGTGCACCATAAGCAACATTAAATATGTTTAAATAAAGAGCAATTTCTCACAAAATACGGGGAAGGAAGGTCATTTGTCCTCTTTTTCTCAAAGCACAAGCGTGCATGACTATAATTGAAAGTAACGAAACGTTTTTGTCGTAATGAGACCCATTGTCTCTTTGCTGTACCTTGGCAGGGGCTTGGCCTGTTTTTTGCATTCATTGTATTTCTTGAAACTAGAGAATCAGTTCTCGGCTTCACTGGCCTTTTGACACTGGGACAGACAAGCCCTCTTGGATTCTTTCTTGCTGGCCAGCTTCTTTTGTTAACTGTGCCACATTTTCGGGTTCCCTGTTCATGGGATCCCAGTTTGCTAAAACACGATGTGGAACATCCAGATTTCATATATATATATATATATATATATATTCAGTAAAAAACTGTTGTTAAAGGGACGTTATGGTTAAGTTGCGCTACTAAAAACCTATGAAATTCAGTAAAAAAACTTTATTAAAGGGACGTTATGGTTCCAAGTAAAACCGAAAACCCCCTGAAATGTGTAAGTTATAGTAAACTAAGCAACCTTAAGTCGCGCCACCACTGTGCACTGCTAAGACTAACACCCAGGACATCAAAGATGACATCACAAATGTCATTGATGACATCACTGATGACATCACATGCTCATTTACTTTTCATGAAAAGTTTGTACAAGGGATTGTACTTAGTGCATTAAGCAATGCATTGATATAAATAGCATTCTATTATGAAGTTCTATCCAGTATACTAAGCTACTTGTGTAGAAAAATAGGCATTGTGTGCAGCATACATGATGAAGGTGCAATATTCATAATCTTGGCATATTGAATAGGAAATGATAACTTCTTTCTTATTAGAGTTTTGTGTACTGTGAAACATGTAATAAGTAGCCAATAAAACCCACTTACTACATAATTGCATTATTACAGGCAAAACACAAAGAGACAACAACACACACAAATATGAGTATATACAGGGAAAGTGAATTAAGCAAAAAAGCAGCAGTAGTAGCAGAAAGTGTTCATAAACTAACTGATTATCTTTAAGCAGAGAAATGATTGCTCTGTTTCAAAGCTGCTACTTACCCTATGTATATGTATAACATGATGTGACTGGACCCTAACGAAAGTATTGTGAGTACAATGTATACAAATATGAGCATATACAGGGAAAGTGCAGTATTAAAAAAACAACAGAACAATTATAAAGTGCAGATAACTCTACTGATTATCTTCATGCACAGAAATGATTGCTGTATTTCAAGCCTGTGTCTTACCCTATGTATATGTTTCATATGATGTGACTGGACCCTAAGGAAATTACTGTAAGAACATATTTGAAGAATAAGTGTACAAATATAGTGCTTTTTCAATGTATTGTTCCTGACTGTTACTGAAGAAAACCATGTGGCCTAGATATGTCAGTAAATGAAAAAAGGGTGAGGCAGACATGTGATGTCATCAGTGATGTCATCAATGACATTTGTGATGTCATCTTTGATGTCCTGGGTGGTAGTCTTAGCAGTGCACAGTGGTGGCACGAGTTATGGTTGCTTAGCTTACCATAACTGGCGATTTCAGGGTTTTTTCGGTTTTACTTGGAACAATAACGTCCCTTTAACTACGTTTTTTTACTGAATTTCATAGGTTTTTAGTAGTGCAACTTAACCATAACGTGAATTTCATAGGTTTTGAGTAGTGCAACTTAACCATAACTTCCCTTTAACAACGTTTTTTTTACTGAATTTCATAGGTTTTTAGTAGCGCAACTTAACCATAATATCCCTGACTTTATATACATGTAACATAGAACAATTTGAACCCCCAGCTAGTGTTTTTGATGTCCGCGGACTGTGCGTATGTCCACGGATGGACGCGGACAACAGCAACACTACCCACAAATCAGAGTGTATCTTAAATTGTTAAATTGTACCATATGAACAGTGCACACATTCAAAAACCAGCACACAAACACATTATATGTAGTAATAAATAAGAAATGGAACCTATATATGTAGTACATTAACCATCCATTTAAATACCATATGTACTAAAATGGAATATACCAAAATAAAAAAAAGATAGGCTTCCAACATAATTACCTCACAGAAACTGCACAACTAGGCGCAACAGCAGATCTACAGACCAGTAAGAACACAATTTACCAGAACCTAGTAAATGTACTTCATTTTTCTTATATATTTAAAACATTTCTGTATTACATACAATAAAAGTAAGATTTTTTTTTTTTCACAGAAGTATCCAATACTTTGGAGTGGCTTGAAGAGAATTTCCCATGTGAGGAAATGTCTGAAGATAGTGATACTAATGGTAGGCACTTCTCTATGTAACCAAATTAATAAGCATTACTTTATGTACACTTAACATATATATATATATATTTTTTTTTTAACATACCATGAAAACATTGAAAATAGTACACCAAAAGATACATTGGATGAGACTCTCCAGAGCATGGAAGAAAAAAATTGACATGCTCATAGCAAATTTCAACCATTTGAAGAACTTTGTGGAGGACAACATAAAAGGAAAAATTAAATACCATCGTCCCACATGTACCTGTCCCCCCTCTCCATATCCCAGTCAATTATCCCAAAACCCTCTCCACAAAGAAAAACGTTTTGATGAGACTTCCATCCCTTCATCTCCTCCTATCCATCTTCTTGAAACCCCCAATTCCCCTGTGTTTGTGTCAGTTTCTGCTTCCCCTTCTCTTTCATAAATTGCACATCTATATATAATAAAACAAAAATATTATGTGTCTTAATTCAGTTCTTTTTTTGTGTTTTTTTTTTTTAAACGGCAGTTAGGGTGTCCGCGGACAGTGCGGTTGTCCGGAATGTCCATAAGTAACCAAAATCGGGGTGTCCTAAGGACACTATACCTGTCTGTACTGTTCGCAAACAAGTTGAAACTGTTCCAAGAACACACTCGGTGTCAGGAATGTCCGTAATTAACCAAAATGGGGGTGTCCTAAGGACACTATACCTCTCGGTAGCGTTCGCAACCAAGAAGAAACTGTTCTTAGAACACACCAGGTGTCCGGGATGTCCGTAAAATAACAAAATGGGGGTATCCTAAGGACATTGTATGTATCAGTACCATACGCAACCACGATGGAAATGTCCGTAGAACAGGTGCAGTGGCCGCGATGTCCGTAGTCAAATGAAATGGAGGTGTCCTAAGGACACTATACCTCGCCGTACAGTCTGCAGAACCACTACGCACATGCGCACCATACCCATAAATCCTGCAAACATCGTTCCTGTCCGTAACTGTCCGTGTCACTTGTGTTGCACTTTTAATTAGTTTCAGGACCCGAACACTGTCCGTAGAACACCCGCGTGCATGCACACGACCGTTCCTGTGCATTTGGTGTCCTGCGGACACCCATTCCCTTTGCGGGTGTGTCCACAACATCATCATGTGACCGCACCCACGCTGAGCATGTGTCCTAATTTGCACACTTTGTACGCTTCCCCAACATTTTAAAAGAACTTATGCAGACAATCCAAATTATTGTACAGTAAAAAATCACCATTTCAAATGTTCCAGACATTGGCCCTAGCTTTCCACAGTTTTTTTTAGAACTTTTTGATCGCTTTTGAGTGATTGATATGGTCACGAGGCGCACCCATCCACCCTTATAAAAGGCCACACCCCAGAGCTCATCTTCATTGTACTTCTGGCTATTGCAGATTGACGTTTGCTGCCTTCAGTGCTCTAGCTGAGATTACCTCACCAACCGTAATGGCATCCATGACTGCTGTTGCTTCATCAGCCTCAGCACCACCCCCAAACCCTCCACCACCACCACCTCCCCAAGGGCCTGCAGAGGGGAATACGCGTAAGGATGTAGATAACGAGGATGAAGAGGATGAAGAGAATGAGGTCGAGGAACTCCCTACTACCAGCACTCACCGGGAGTCATGGGTCTGGCGGTTGTTTACCGTTCATGGTAACGTACCGAAAGCATGTACAAACAAGGTCACCTGTAACCAGTGCAATTTGGTGCTGAGTCACGGGAGACATGGTTCGTACAGCTTTGGTACGACATCCATGAAGCGACACCTAACTTCGTTCCATGGTGCGGACATTCTCAAAATGGTCCCATGTAAAGAACGTAGTAGGTTGAGTTCCTATGCAGCATCCTCTGTTTCCAATCCTCTCACCACAAGAGTCACTCCTGTGGGAGAGCGCATCCCTCCAGCTGCTTCACAGGCCATTCAAAATGCTGTTGACCCTTACCTTTCGAGGGTCACAATATTGTGTATGTACTGCGACGCAGTACTCTGCAAGGGGGAGAGTCTTCGAAGTGCTTTTGAGACTACGGTCAGGGACCACCAGAAGAGCTGCTACCTACCTAAATACGGCCCACCCTACATCTTCCTCTCTCCACCTGCCCTTTCTTATCCCTGTGGTTGGTGTCCCTTTCTTACCCTCCTTTCCCCTCCTCTCCTAGTGTGTCGGGTGTCCAAAGAGCCACAAAAATATATAAAACAACAAGTTTTTAAAAAAGGCTCTTTTCAGAGCCGCCTTTCTCAGTTTAAAAATAGAACTATCATGTAAACGGTGCAGGCCCCCGCGTATTTTTTAAAAGTCCACGTACAGTCCTAGGACAGATAGAATTTTGGGGTGCAACCCTAGCAAAACTGATGCACTTTTCTCTGGGAGTAAATGGTGGCTCTGAAAAGATCCTTTTAGTGGTGTTTTGTGTGTTTAAAAGCTTGGATTTGTCAACATGCAATGCAAAATAGATGACTATAATTCCAGAAAAGGTTGCAATGCATTTTGTACATTTCGAATAAAAATCTGATTACCAGCATATGTAAGATGGACTCCATCTCTGCGAAAAATGAATGTGCTGCGAAACATAATATTTTCATTGTGGAAAGACGACATGCCAACATCTCTTAGAAAGGGACAAACAGCCTTATTGACATTGAACCTCACTTTCTCCATTTATGGACCAAATGAAGAAGAACGCAGCCACATTTGTCTTTGCGCTATACGTGAAAAAATTACTTGGCAATTTGGAAACATGTCCATCACCTTCGCAAGTCCATCCTTCATTGCAAATTGCAAAGAAATTCCGGACACATGTCCTAAACTGTTCCCTACAAAATGAATTATAATTATGTCAGGATGACGCTCTGTCTGCAAAGTAGCACAGAGAGGTACCAAGTCCAGCCACTTCATTCCACGCACTCCATGCTAGTGCACTTCCACATGAGGGAATCCAAGATCTGCAGATATACCACAACGTTCTGCATGCACCTTCAACCAATGTATCCATGAGTCTCCTAAAATCCAGATAATCTGTTTTCGAGCACACACAGCAATAGCTGTCTGTTCTCCTCTCAGGAAATAGACGTCCTCACTAAAGTGTCGATTCATGGAATTAATGTGCACCGAAAATTCCTGCGCAGAGGTGCCAAAACGTGCGATTCGCAGTAAAAGTGCGAAAATCGCAGTGCAACTGCGAAAATCGCAGGGAAACCAGCGCACATCGATTCATGGAAGGCCGTGCGCGAGAAAAACATCGGATGTGCGCTGAAAAAGTGCGCGGCGCACGCCGGCGCACAGGATATCTAATGGCGTGCACCATGGCCACAGCGAAAACGCACATAGCGCGGCGCACACAACAAAAGTAGGTGTAACACGGGGCGTAACACACGGAATGGGGAACAACTCGTCAAAATGTGGCCGTCACGGGGGAAGTACAGGAGGCAAGTGCGCGGAAAGCCCACACGCTCGCCTACAACACGTATTCATGGAATCCAATAGGGCAAACCAGCGCACAGTCAAACCAGCGCACAGGCCCAAACACGTCCGCCACAAGAAAGCAGGCGGTAGTGTCCCTACCCCTGAAATAAATGTGCACCAAAATGTGCGCCAACAAAAAGCACCTATACACAGCTATGATGAATGTCACATACTGTGGCCCTCTAAGACAAATGACGTGCAAAGGGGTACGCGACAAACACGGACACCCGCTGGGTGAAAAATAGCGTGTGCATGTATTCTGTGCTGCGTGGAAAGTCCCAAGCGCGATTTGCCTGGGTACGTGTATTCTGGGGTGCGCGGAATGTCCCACACGCGATTTGCCTGGGTACGTATTTTCCGGGGTGCGCGGGAAGTCCCACAAGCAATTGGCTGGGTATGTGTATTCGGGTGTGCGCGGGAAATTCCACACGCGAATTGCCTGGGTCCGTGTATTCCGGGGTGCGCGGGAAGTCCCACACGAGAATTGCCTGGGTCCGTGTATTCCGGGGTGCGCGGGAAGTCCCACACGCGATTGGCCTGGGTACGTGTATTCCGGGGTGCGCAGGAAGTTCCACACGCTAATTCTGCAGGGTACGTGTATTCCGGGGTGCGCGTGAAGTTCCACATGCTAATTCTGCAGGGTACATGAATTCCGGGGTGCGCGGGAAGTTCCACACGCTAATCCTGCAGGGTACTTGTATTCCTGGGGTGCGCGGGAAGTTCCACATGCGATTTCAGCAGGGTACGTGTATTTCGGGGGTGCTGGGTAGTACTACACGTGAATTGACCGTGTGGGTCCTCCCAGGTGTTCCCTCTACACCCTCCACGGCCCCTGCAGGCAGCCCACACCACAGGGGACTACCCTGCACCCCTGCTCATGTCCCGCAGGCAGCCCATCCACCATGGCCATGCCCCCAAGCCAACCCACATGTCACCTTGCACTACTGATCACCAACGCATGTCCCCCTGCACCCCCAACCCCCAGCATCCAGGGGCACCCTCTACCAGGCCCCCACTCATGTCCAACTCATGTCTCCCAGAACCCCCACCCACCAGCAGCAAGGGGCACCCTTCACCAGGCCCCCACTCATGTCTCCCTGCACCCCCACCCACCAGCATCCAGGGGCACCCTCCAAAAGGCCCCCACACATGTCTTCCACCACCCCTACCACCCAGCAGTCAGGGGCACCCTCCACCAGGCCCCCACACATGTCTCCCACCACCCCCACCCCCCAGCAGTGCAGGGCACCCTCCACCAGGCCCCCACACATGTCTCCCTGCACCCCCACCCCCCAGCAGCCAGGGGCACCCTCCACCAGGCCCCCACTCATGTCCCCCTGCACCCGCACCCCGCAGCAGCCAGGGGCACCCTCCACCAGGCCCCCACTCATGTCCAACTCATGTCCCCCTGCACCCCCAGCCCCCAGAAGTGCAGGGCACCCTCCACCAGGCCCCCATACATGTCTCCCACCACCCCCACCCCCCAGCAGTCAGGGGCACCCTCCACCAGGCCCCCACTCATGTCCAACTCATGTCCCCCTGCACCCCCACCCCCCAGCAGTGCAGGGCACCCTCCACCAGGCCCCCACATGTCTCCCACCACCCCCACCCCCCACCAGTGCAGGGCACCCTCTACCAGGCCCCCACACATGTCTCCCATCACCCCCACCCCCCAGCAGTGCAGGGCACCCTCCACCAGGCCCCCACTCATGTCCAACTCATGTCCCCCTGCACCCCCACCCCCCATCAGTCAGGGGCACCCTCCACCAGGCCCCCACTCATGTCCAACTCATGTCCCCCTTCACCCCCACCCCCCAGCAGTGCAGGGCACCCAACACCAGGCCACCACACATGTCTCCCATCACCCCCACCCCCCAGCAGTGCAGGGCACCCTCCACCAGGCCCCCACTCATGTCTCCCAGCACCCCCACCCCCCAGCATCCAGGGGCACCCTCCACCAGGCCCCCACACATGTCCCCCTGCACCCCCACCCCCCAGCAGTCAGGGGCACCCTCCTCCAGGCCCCCACTCATGTCCCCCTGCACCCTCACCCCCCAGCAGTGCAGGGCACCCTCCACCAGGCCCCCACACATGTCTCCCATCACCCCCAACCCCAGCAGTGCAGGGCACCCTCCACCAGGCCCCCACTCATGTCCAACTCATGTCCCCCTGCACCCCCACTCCCCAGCAGTCAGGGGCAGCCTCCACCAGGCCCCTACTCATGCCCCCCTGCACCCCCACCCACCAGCAGCCAGGGGCACCCTCCACCAGGCCCCCACTCATGTCCCCCTGCACCCCCACCCACCAGCAGCCAGGGGCACCCTCCACCAGGCCCCCACTCATGTCCACATGCACCCCCACCCCCCAGCAGTCAGGGGCACCTCCACCAGGCCCCCACTCATGTCCAAATCATGTCACCCTGCACCCCCACGCCTCAGCAGTGCATTGCACCCTCCACCAGGCCCCCACACATGTCTCCCATCACCCCCACCCCCCAGCAGTGCAGGGCACCCTCCACCAGGCCCCCACTCATGTCCAACTCATGTCCCCCTGCATCCCCACCCCCCAGCAGTCAGGGGCACCCTCCACCAGGCCCACACTCATGTCTCCCAGCACCCCCACCCCCCAGCATCCAGGGGCACCCTCCACCAGGCCCCCACTCATGTCCCCCTGCACCCCCACCCCCAGCAGTACAGGGAACCCTACACCAGGCCCCCACTCATGTCCCCCTGCACCCCCACCCCCAGCAGTACAGGGAACCCTCCACCAGGCCCCCACTCATGTCCAACTCATGTCTCCCACCACCCCCACCCCCAGGAGTCAGGGGCACCCTCCACCAGGCCCCCACACATGTCTCCCATCACCCCCACCCCCAGCAGTGCAGGGCACCCTCCACCAGGCCCCCACTCATGTCCATCTCATGTCCCCCTGCACCCCCACCCCCCAGCAGTCAGGGGCAGCCTCCACCAGGCCCCCACTCATGTCCAACTCATGTCCCCCTGCACCCCCACCCCCCAGCAGTGCAGCGCACCCAACACCAGGCCCCCACACATGTCTCCCATCACCCCCACCCCCCAGCAGTGCAGGGAACCCTCCACCAGGCCCCCACTCATGTCTCCCAGCACCCCCACCCCCCAGCATCCAGGGGCACCCTCCACCAGGCCCCCACTCATGTCCCCCTGCACCCCCACCCCCCAGCAGTCAGGGGCACCCTCCACCAGGCCCCCACCCATGTCCCCCTGCACCCTCACCCCCCAGCAGTGCAGGGCACCCTCCACCAGGCCCCCACTCATGTCCCCCAGCACCCCCACCCCCCAGCATCAGGGGCACCCTTCACCAGGACCCCACTCATGTCCAACTCATGTCTCCCACCACCCCCACCCGCCCCAGCAGTCAGGGGCACCCTCCACCAGGCCGACACACATGTCTCCCATCACCCCCACCCCCCAGCAGTCAGGGGCACCCTCCACCAGGCCCCCACACATGTCTCCCTGCACCCCCACCCCCCAGCAGTCAGGGGAAGCCTCCACCAGGCCCCCACTCATCTCCAACTCATGTCGCCCTGCACCTCCACCCCCCAGCAGTCAGGGGCACCCTCCACCAGGCCCCCACTCATGTCCCCCTGCACCCCACCCATCAGCAGCCAGGGGCACTCTCCACCAGGCCCCCACTCATGTCCCCCTGCAGCCCCACCCCCCAGCAGCCAGGGGCACCCTCCACCAGGCCCCCACTCATATCCAACTCATGTCTCCCAGCACCCCCACCCCCCAGCAGTCAGGGGCACCCTCCACCAGGCCCCCACTCATGTCCAACTCATGTCCCCCTGCACCCCCACCCCCCAGCAGTGCAGGGCACCCTCCACCAGGCCCCCACACAAGTCTCCCATCACCCCCAACCCCCAGCAGTGCAGGGTACCCTCCACCAGGCCCCCACTCATGTCCAACTCATGTCCACCTGCACCCCCACCCCCCAGCAGTCAGGGGCAGCCTCCACCAGGCCCCTACTCATGTCCCCCTGCACCCCCACCCACCAGCAGCCAGGGGCACCCTCCACCAGGCCCCCACTGATGTCCCCCTTTCCCCCCCACCCACCAGCAGCCAGGGACACCCTCCACCAGGCCCCCACTGTCCACCTGCACCCCCACCCCCCAGCAGTCAGGGGCACCTCCACCAGGCCCCCACTCATGTCCAAATCATGTCACCCTGCACCCCCATGCCCCAGCAGCGCAGCGCACCCTCCACCAGGCCCCCACATATGTCTCCCATCACCCCCACCCCCCAGCAGTGCAGGGCACCCTCCACCAGGCCCCCACTCATGTCAAACTCATGTCCCCCTGCACCCCCACCCCCCAGCAATCAGGGGCACCCTCCACCAGGCCCCCACTCATGTCCCCCTGCACCCCCACCCCCCAGCAGTGCAGGGAACCCTCCACCAGTCCTCCACTCATGTCCCCCAGCACCCCTACCCCCCAGCATCAGTGGCACCCTCCAACAGGCCCCCACTCATGTCCAACTCATATCTCCCACCACCCCCACCCCCAGCAGTCAGGGGCACCCTCCACCAGGCCCCCACACATGTCTCCCATCACCCCCACCCCCAGCAGTCAGGGGCACCCTCCACCAGGCCCCCACACATGTCTTCCTGCACACCCACCCCCCAGCAGTCAGGGGCAGCCTCCACCAGGCCCCCACTCATCTCCAACTCATGTCGCTTTGCACCCCCACCCCCCAGCAGTCAGGGGCACCCTCCATCAGGCCCTCACTCATGTCCCCCTGCACCCCCACCCACCAGCAGCCAGGGGCACCCTCCACCAGGCCCCCACTCATGTCCCCTGCAGCCCCACCCCCCAGCAGCCAGGGGCACCCTCCACCAGGCCCCCACTCTTGTCCAACTCATGTCTCCCAGCACCCCCACCCCCCAGCAGTCAGGGGCACCCTCCACCAGGCCCCACTCATGTCCAACTCATGTCCCCCTGCACCCCCATCCCCCAGCAGTGCAGGGCTCCCTCCACCAGGCCCCCACACATGTCTCCCATCACCCCCAACCCCCAGCAGTGCAGGGCACCCTCTACCAGGCCCCCACTCATGTCCAACTCATGTCCCCCTGCACCCCCACCACCCAGCAGTCAGGGGCAGCCTCCACCAGGCCCCCACTCATGTCCAACTCATGTCCCCCTGCACCCCCACCCCCCAGCAGTGCAGGGCACCCTCCACCAGGCCCCCACACATGTCTCCCATCACCCCCTCCCCCCAGCAGTGCAGGGCACCCTCCACCAGGCCCCCACTCATGTCTCCCAGCACCCCCACCCCCCAGCATCCAGGGGCACCCTCCACCAGGCCCCCACTCATGTCTCCCAGTACCCCCACCCCCCAGCATCCAGGGGTACCCTCCACCAGGCCCCCACTCATGTTCCCCTGCACCTCCACCCCCCAGCAGTGCAGGGCACCTTCCACCAGGCCCCCACTCATGTCCAACTCATGTCCCCCTGCACCCCCACCCCCCAGCAGTCAGGGGCACCCTCCACCAGGCCCCCACTCATGTCCCCCTGCACCCCCACCCCCCAGCGGTTCAGGGCACCCTCCACCAGGCCCCCACTCTGTTAGGGAGAATTCTCTGTTTAGGCTGAATTTCCTAACCTAGTAAGTCCCCCAGCAGCCTTGCTGGATTTCTGGAGTTTGTTATTTTCCATCCTGCCAAGAGTGAGACTCTTTTTCTCCCACTCTTGGACATGAATGTGTGTAATTCCTTTGAATGTCAATGTGTTCTATGGCCTATGGGGTCTTTTACTCAATAGGGTCTCATATGTTTTGCTATGTGTGTTACACCGCACCCTACGTGCCGTAACACTGGGGTGTCCTAGCGGACCTCCACCATAGACTCCATACCCGGGGACTGACTACTGTCTCCCCGGCATGTAAAGTCACCATTGGCTTTACTAGACCTAAATTTACTAACAGAACTAGTACAAACCATCCTATTGTGGACGTACTAGTAGGGGTAATTCGATTACTCCTAGGTCTGTTATTCGAGCGGGCACTGTCGCGTGCCCCCTCGTCGAGTTTTGGCTGGTGGCAGTGGAAACTACTTGTTATGTTTGACCCCGAACATAACCCTATGGGATTCTTCCCATTGTTGGAGATTGATACTTTTCCTCGTTAATCTCTAACATACCGTCAGTTTACTTATCTTAAATAAGTTTACCGGATGGTATTTTCTGCCAGAACTCAGTTTTTAAAATGGCGTCTGTATTCGTCTCTGTGACTCCTAAACCAAAGGTTGAGCCCTTTGTTCCACTTTTGGCGGGCTCTGGACAGAGACCCTCCAAAGTGGAGCCATTCTGTCTGGGTTACCACAGGGGTGTTGGAGGCGGTTTAGGCATCCTGGACCGAGTTGCCTTGTCAACTCCGGGCGCAATCTGGTGTGATTGGCCCAAGTGGTGAGCCTCCCCGCTCACCACTTAGCATGTGTTGATTGACAGCTAGGCTGAATGAATGGGGGTTTTCTGCATAAAAGCAGGGCTTTTGGGACTGGATCTTCAGAAGTCGCCACAGGACCTAAGAATCCGACGAGGGTAACGCTGTGCCGACCTGCACGACGACACCTCCGGTGGAGCTCTGCGGAACTGACTCGCCACTTCCCGACGACAGAGGAGATCTCCCTGCCGGAGCGTCTCTTCCCCTGACTGGTGGGAACAACCAGTCCCCTTTGCTTTTTCTTCGCTCCAGGACGCAGTGGTCGAATTGCCCGTGAAGAGCACCTCGGCAACTGGATAGGCACTACCCCTGCACCGCGACCAAAAGGTGGTGCCTTGTGACAGAGCACTCTGCGGCTGGTCTCTTCCCTGGTGGTGCACCACCCCCCAGCAGTCAGGGGCACCCTCCACCAGGCCCCCACTCATGTCCCCCTGCACCCCCACCCACCAGCAGCCAGGGGCACCCTCCACCAGGCCCCTACTCATGTCCCCCTGCACCCCCACCCCCCAGCAGCCAGGGGCACCCTCCATCAGGCCCCCACTCATGTCCAACTCATGTCTCCCAGCACCCCCACCCCCCAGCAGTCAGGGGCACCCTCCAGGCCCCCACTCATGTCCATCTCATGTCCCCCTGCACCCCCACCCCTCAGCATCCAGGGGCACCCTCCACCAGGCCCCCACTCATGTCTCCCATCACCCCCACCCCCCAGCAGTGCAGGGCACCCTCCACCAGGCCCCCACTCATGTCCCCCTGCACCCCCACCCCCCAGCATCCAGGGGCACCCTCCACCAGGCCCCCACTCATGTCTCCCAGCACCCCCACCCCCAGCAGCCAGGGGCACCCTCCACCAGGCCCCCACTCATGTCCCCCTGCACCCCCACCCCCCAGCAGTGCAGGGTACCCTCCACCAGGGCCCCACTCATGTCCCCCTGCACCCCCACCCCCCAGCATTGCAGGGCACCCTCCACCAGGCCCCCACTCATGTCCAACTCATGTCCCCCTGCACCCCCACCCCCCAGCAGTCAGGGGCACCCTCCACCAGGCCCCCACTCATGTCTCCCTGCACCCCCACCCCCCAGCAGTGCAGGACACCCTCCACCAGGCCCCCACTCATGTCTCTCAGCACCCCCACCCCCCAGCATCCAGGGGCACCCTCCACCAGGCCCCCACTCATGTCCCCCTCCACCCCCACCCCCCAGCAGTGCAGGGTACCCTCCACCAGGGCCCCACTCATGTCCCCCTGCACCCCCACCCCCCAGCATTGCAGGGCACCCT
Organism: Ambystoma mexicanum; assembly: GCF_040938575.1. Taxonomy (NCBI): domain Eukaryota; kingdom Metazoa; phylum Chordata; class Amphibia; order Caudata; family Ambystomatidae; genus Ambystoma; species Ambystoma mexicanum. The sequence goes on from NC_090934.1 coordinate 463,297,361, forward strand.
CCACCAGGCCCCCACTCATGTCCAACTCATGTCCCCCTGCACCCCCACCCCCCAGCAGTCAGGGGCACCCTCCACCAGGCCCCCACTCATGTCTCTCAGCACCCCCACCCCCCAGCATCCAGGGGCACCCTCCACCAGGCCCCCACTCATGTCCCCCTGCACCCCCAACCCCCAGCAGCCAGGGGCACCCTCCACCAGGCCCCCACTCATGTCCAAATCATGTCACCCTGCACCCCCATGCCCCAGCAGCGCAGCGCACCCTCCACCAGGCCCCCACACATGTCTCCCATCACCCCCACCCCCCAGCAGTGCAGGGCACCCTCCACCAGGCCCCCACTCATGTCAAACTCATGTCCCCCTGCACCCCCACCCCCCAGCAATCAGGGGCACCCTCCACCAGGCCCCCACTCATGTCCCCCTGCACCCCCACCCCCCAGCAGTGTAGGGAACCCTCCACCAGTCCTCCACTCATGTCCCCCAGCACCCCTACCCCCCAGCATCAGTGGCACCCTCCAACAGGCCCCCACTCATGTCCAACTCATATCTCCCACCACCCCCACCCCCAGCAGTCAGGGGCACCCTCCACCAGGCCCCCACACATGTCTCCCATCACCCCCACCCCCAGCAGTCAGGGGCACCCTCCACCAGGCCCCCACACATGTCTTCCTGCACCCCCACCCCCCAGCAGTCAGGGGCAGCCTCCACCAGGCCCCCACTCATCTCCAACTCATGTCGCTTTGCACCCCCACCCCCCAGCAGTCAGGGGCACCCTCCATCAGGCCCTCACTCATGTCCCCCTACACCCCCACCCACCAGCAGCCAGGGGCACCCTCCACCAGGCCCCCACTCATGTCCCCTGCAGCCCCACCCCCCAGCAGACAGGGGCACCCTCCACCAGGCCCCCACTCATGTCCAACTCATGTCTCCCAGCACCCCCACCCCCCAGCAGTCAGGGGCACCCTCCACCAGGCCCCACTCATGTCCAACGCATGTCCCCCTGCACCCCCATCCCCCAGCAGTGCAGGGCTCCCTCCACCAGGCCCCCACACATATCTCCCATCACCCCCAACCCCCAGCAGTGCAGGGCACCCTCTACCAGGCCCCCACTCATGTCCAACTCATGTCCCCCTGCACCCCCACCACCCAGCAGTCAGGGGCAGCCTCCACCAGGCCCCCACTCATGTCCAACTCATGTCCCCCTGCACCCCCACCCCCCAGCAGTGCAGGGCACCCTCCACCAGGCCCCCACACATGTCTCCCATCACCCCCTCCCCCCAGCAGTGCAGGGCACCCTCCACCAGGCCCCCACTCATGTCTCCCAGCACCCCCACCCCCCAGCATCCAGGGGCACCCTCCACCAGGCCCCCACTCATGTCTCCCAGTACCCCCACCCCCCAGCATCCAGGGGTACCCTCCACCAGGCCCCCACTCATGTTCCCCTGCACCTCCACCCCCCAGCAGTGCAGGGCACCTTCCACCAGGCCCCCACTCATGTCCAACTCATGTCCCCCTGCACCCCCACCCCCCAGCAGTCAGGGGCACCCTCCACCAGGCCCCCACTCATGTCCCCCTGCACCCCCACCCCCCAGCGGTTCAGGGCACCCTCCACCAGGCCCCCACTCTGTTAGGGAGAATTCTCTGTTTAGGCTGAATTTCCTAACCTAGTAAGTCCCCCAGCAGCCTTGCTGGATTTCTGGAGTTTGTTATTTTCCATCCTGCCAAGAGTGAGACTCTTTTTCTCCCACTCTTGGACATGAATGTGTGTAATTCCTTTGAATGTCAATGTGTTCTATGGGCTATGGGGTCTTTTACTCAATAGGGTCTCATATGTTTTGCTATGTGTGTTACACCGCACCCTACGTGCCGTAACACTGGGGTGTCCTAGCGGACCTCCACCATAGACTCCATACCCGGGGACTGACTACTGTCTCCCCGGCATGTAAAGTCACCATTGGCTTTACTAGACCTAAATTTACTAACAGAACTAGTACAAACCATCCTATTGTGGACGTACTAGTAGGGGTAATTCGATTACTCCTAGGTCTGTTATTCGAGCGGGCACTGTCGCGTGCCCCCTCGTCGAGTTTTGGCTGGTGGCAGTGGAAACTACTTGTTATGTTTGACCCCGAACATAACCCTATGGGATTCTTCCCATTGTTGGAGATTGATACTTTTCCTCGTTAATCTCTAACATACCGTCAGTTTACTTATCTTAAATAAGTTTACCGGATGGTATTTTCTGCCAGAACTCAGTTTTTAAAATGGCGTCTGTATTCGTCTCTGTGACTCCTAAACCAAAGGTTGAGCCCTTTGTTCCACTTTTGGCGGGCTCTGGACAGAGACCCTCCAAAGTGGAGCCATTCTGTCTGGGTTACCACAGGGGTGTTGGAGGCGGTTTAGGCATCCTGGACCGAGTTGCCTTGTCAACTCCGGGCGCAATCTGGTGTGATTGGCCCAAGTGGTGAGCCTCCCCGCTCACCACTTAGCATGTGTTGATTGACAGCTAGGCTGAATGAATGGGGGTTTTCTGCATAAAAGCAGGGCTTTTGGGACTGGATCTTCAGAAGTCGCCACAGGACCTAAGAATCCGACGAGGGTAACGCTGTGCCGACCTGCACGACGACACCTCCGGTGGAGCTCTGCGGAACTGACTCGCCACTTCCCGACGACAGAGGAGATCTCCCTGCCGGAGCGTCTCTTCCCCTGACTGGTGGGAACAACCAGTCCCCTTTGCTTTTTCTTCGCTCCAGGACGCAGTGGTCGAATTGCCCGTGAAGAGCACCTCGGCAACTGGATAGGCACTACCCCTGCACCGCGACCAAAAGGTGGTGCCTTGTGACAGAGCACTCTGCGGCTGGTCTCTTCCCTGGTGGTGCACCACCCCCCAGCAGTCAGGGGCACCCTCCACCAGGCCCCCACTCATGTCCCCCTGCACCCCCACCCACCAGCAGCCAGGGGCACCCTCCACCAGGCCCCTACTCATGTCCCCCTGCACCCCCACCCCCCAGCAGCCAGGGGCACCCTCCATCAGGCCCCCACTCATGTCCAACTCATGTCTCCCAGCACCCCCACCCCCCAGCAGTCAGGGGCACCCTCCAGGCCCCCACTCATGTCCATCTCATGTCCCCCTGCACCCCCACCCCTCAGCATCCAGGGGCACCCTCCACCAGGCCCCCACTCATGTCTCCCATCACCCCCACCCCCCAGCAGTGCAGGGCACCCTCCACCAGGCCCCCACTCATGTCCCCCTGCACCCCCACCCCCCAGCATCCAGGGGCACCCTCCACCAGGCCCCCACTCATGTCTCCCAGCACCCCCACCCCCAGCAGCCAGGGGCACCCTCCACCAGGCCCCCACTCATGTCCCCCTGCACCCCCACCCCCCAGCAGTGCAGGGTACCCTCCACCAGGGCCCCACTCATGTCCCCCTGCACCCCCACCCCCCAGCATTGCAGGGCACCCTCCACCAGGCCCCCACTCATGTCCAACTCATGTCCCCCTTCACCCCCACCCCCCAGCAGCAGGGGCACCCTCCACCAGGCCCCCACTCATGTCTCCCTGCACCCCCACCCCCCAGCAGTGCAGGACACCCTCCACCAGGCCCCCACTCATGTCTCTCAGCACCCCCACCCCCCAGCATCCAGGGGCACCCTCCACCAGGCCCCCACTCATGTCCCCCTCCACCCCCACCCCCCAGCAGTGCAGGGTACCCTCCACCAGGGCCCCACTCATGTCCCCCTGCACCCCCACCCCCCAGCATTGCAGGGCACCCTCCACCAGGCCCCCACTCATGTCCAACTCATGTCCCCCTGCACCCCCACCCCCCAGCAGTCAGGGGCACCCTCCACCAGGCCCCCACTCATGTCTCCCTGCACCCCCACCCCCCAGCAGTGCAGGACACCCTCCACCAGGCCCCCACTCATGTCCAACTCATGTCCCCCTGCACCCCCCCCCCCAGCAGTCAGGGGCACCCTCCACCAGGCCCCCACTCATGTCTCTCAGCACCCCCACCCCCCAGCATCCAGGGGCACCCTCCACCAGGCCCCCACTCATGTCCCCCTGCACCCCCAACCCCCAGCAGCCAGGGGCACCCTCCACCAGGCCCCCACTCATGTCCAAATCATGTCACCCTGCACCCCCATGCCCCAGCAGCGCAGCGCACCCTCCACCAGGCCCCCACACATGTCTCCCATCACCCCCACCCCCCAGCAGTGCAGGGCACCCTCCACCAGGCCCCCACTCATGTCAAACTCATGTCCCCCTGCACCCCCACCCCCCAGCAATCAGGGGCACCCTCCACCAGGCCCCCACTCATGTCCCCCTGCACCCCCACCCCCCAGCAGTGTAGGGAACCCTCCACCAGTCCTCCACTCATGTCCCCCAGCACCCCTACCCCCCAGCATCAGTGGCACCCTCCAACAGGCCCCCACTCATGTCCAACTCATATCTCCCACCACCCCCACCCCCAGCAGTCAGGGGCACCCTCCACCAGGCCCCCACACATGTCTCCCATCACCCCCACCCCCAGCAGTCAGGGGCACCCTCCACCAGGCCCCCACACATGTCTTCCTGCACCCCCACCCCCCAGCAGTCAGGGGCAGCCTCCACCAGGCCCCCACTCATCTCCAACTCATGTCGCTTTGCACCCCCACCCCCCAGCAGTCAGGGGCACCCTCCATCAGGCCCTCACTCATGTCCCCCTACACCCCCACCCACCAGCAGCCAGGGGCACCCTCCACCAGGCCCCCACTCATGTCCCCTGCAGCCCCACCCCCCAGCAGACAGGGGCACCCTCCACCAGGCCCCCACTCATGTCCAACTCATGTCTCCCAGCACCCCCACCCCCCAGCAGTCAGGGGCACCCTCCACCAGGCCCCACTCATGTCCAACTCATGTCCCCCTGCACCCCCATCCCCCAGCAGTGCAGGGCTCCCTCCACCAGGCCCCCACACATGTCTCCCATCACCCCCAACCCCCAGCAGTGCAGGGCACCCTCTACCAGGCCCCCACTCATGTCCAACTCATGTCCCCCTGCACCCCCACCACCCAGCAGTCAGGGGCAGCCTCCACCAGGCCCCCACTCATGTCCAACTCATGTCCCCCTGCACCCCCACCCCCCAGCAGTGCAGGGCACCCTCCACCAGGCCCCCACACATGTCTCCCATCACCCCCTCCCCCCAGCAGTGCAGGGCACCCTCCACCAGGCCCCCACTCATGTCTCCCAGCACCCCCACCCCCCAGCATCCAGGGGCACCCTCCACCAGGCCCCCACTCATGTCTCCCAGTACCCCCACCCCCCAGCATCCAGGGGTACCCTCCACCAGGCCCCCACTCATGTTCCCCTGCACCTCCACCCCCCAGCAGTGCAGGGCACCTTCCACCAGGCCCCCACTCATGTCCAACTCATGTCCCCCTGCACCCCCACCCCCCAGCAGTCAGGGGCACCCTCCACCAGGCCCCCACTCATGTCCCCCTGCACCCCCACCCCCCAGCGGTTCAGGGCACCCTCCACCAGGCCCCCACTCTGTTAGGGAGAATTCTCTGTTTAGGCTGAATTTCCTAACCTAGTAAGTCCCCCAGCAGCCTTGCTGGATTTCTGGAGTTTGTTATTTTCCATCCTGCCAAGAGTGAGACTCTTTTTCTCCCACTCTTGGACATGAATGTGTGTAATTCCTTTGAATGTCAATGTGTTCTATGGGCTATGGGGTCTTTTACTCAATAGGGTCTCATATGTTTTGCTATGTGTGTTACACCGCACCCTACGTGCCGTAACACTGGGGTGTCCTAGCGGACCTCCACCATAGACTCCATACCCGGGGACTGACTACTGTCTCCCCGGCATGTAAAGTCACCATTGGCTTTACTAGACCTAAATTTACTAACAGAACTAGTACAAACCATCCTATTGTGGACGTACTAGTAGGGGTAATTCGATTACTCCTAGGTCTGTTATTCGAGCGGGCACTGTCGCGTGCCCCCTCGTCGAGTTTTGGCTGGTGGCAGTGGAAACTACTTGTTATGTTTGACCCCGAACATAACCCTATGGGATTCTTCCCATTGTTGGAGATTGATACTTTTCCTCGTTAATCTCTAACATACCGTCAGTTTACTTATCTTAAATAAGTTTACCGGATGGTATTTTCTGCCAGAACTCGGTTTTTAAAATGGCGTCTGTATTCGTCTCTGTGACTCCTAAACCAAAGGTTGAGCCCTTTGTTCCACTTTTGGCGGGCTCTGGACAGAGACCCTCCAAAGTGGAGCCATTCTGTCTGGGTTACCACAGGGGTGTTGGAGGCGGTTTAGGCATCCTGGACCGAGTTGCCTTGTCAACTCCGGGCGCAATCTGGTGTGATTGGCCCAAGTGGTGAGCCTCCCCGCTCACCACTTAGCATGTGTTGATTGACAGCTAGGCTGAATGAATGGGGGTTTTCTGCATAAAAGCAGGGCTTTTGGGACTGGATCTTCAGAAGTCGCCACAGGACCTAAGAATCCGACGAGGGTAACGCTGTGCCGACCTGCACGACGACACCTCCGGTGGAGCTCTGCGGAACTGACTCGCCACTTCCCGACGACAGAGGAGATCTCCCTGCCGGAGCGTCTCTTCCCCTGACTGGTGGGAACAACCAGTCCCCTTTGCTTTTTCTTCGCTCCAGGACGCAGTGGTCGAATTGCCCGTGAAGAGCACCTCGGCAACTGGATAGGCACTACCCCTGCACCGCGACCAAAAGGTGGTGCCTTGTGATAGAGCACTCCGCGGCTGGTCTCTTCCCTGGTGGTGCACCACCCCCCAGCAGTCAGGGGCACCCTCCACCAGGCCCCCACTCATGTCCCCCTGCACCCCCACCCACCAGCAGCCAGGGGCACCCCCCACCAGGCCCCTACTCATGTCCCCCTGCACCCCCACCCCCCAGCAGCCAGGGGCACCCTCCATCAGGCCCCCACTCATGTCCAACTCATGTCTCCCAGCACCCCCACCCCCCAGCAGTCAGGGGCACCCTCCAGGCCCCCACTCATGTCCATCTCATGTCCCCCTGCACCCCCACCCCTCAGCATCCAGGGGCACCCTCCACCAGGCCCCCACTCATGTCTCCCATCACCCCCACCCCCCAGCAGTGCAGGGCACCCTCCACCAGGCCCCCACTCATGTCCCCCTGCACCCCCACCCCCCAGCATCCAGGGGCACCCTCCACCAGGCCCCCACTCATGTCTCCCAGCACCCCCACCCCCCAGCAGCCAGGGGCACCCTCCACCAGGCCCCCACTCATGTCCCCCTGCACCCCCACCCCCCAGCAGTGCAGGGTACCCTCCACCAGGGCCCCACTCATGTCCCCCTGCACCCCCACCCCCCAGCATTGCAGGGCACCCTCCACCAGGCCCCCACTCATGTCCAACTCATGTCCCCCTGCACCCCCACCCCCCAGCAGTCAGGGGCACCCTCCACCAGGCCCCCACTCATGTCTCCCTGCACCCCCACCCCCCAGCAGTGCAGGACACCCTCCACCAGGCCCCCACTCATGTCTCTCAGCACCCCCACCCCCCAGCATCCAGGGGCACCCTCCACCAGGCCCCCACTCATGTCCCCCTGCACCCCCAACCCCCAGCAGCCAGGGGCACCCTCCACCAGGCCCCCACACATGTCTCCCATCACCCCCAGCATCCAGGGGCACCCTCCACCAGGCCCCCACTCATGTCCCCTAGCCAACACGTCATCACAATCCAGATCCCAGGCTCCTATGCCCACCCAAATCCCACCCCATGCCACCCCAGTCCAAACACCCAACCAAGCTTTACATCCATTCAAAATGGAAATACCCATTACATGATAGATAGCAAATAAGCAGTATGCACATGAGTACAAGTCCGTCAGACCCACACAATGGCAACACATGACTGTGAAAACCCACATTCTGACAGGCATGAAACCAATGAGAGAAGTCCACACATTGAAGTAAGAAACAAAAATGTATTACAGTGTAACTGAAGTGAATGAAATATAAACAAACAATAATGGCAACAAATATCAAAAAGCAGCATGCCCACAAAAATAATAAATAACGAAAATGGGACTCCAAAATAACCGTAAAGAAATTGTGTCCAAAGTCTAACAAAGCAAATCCAAAGGGAAAGTAAAGTGAAAATCCATTGCTCCATGGTGAAATAAATAATAAAAGATGAAGGCCACAAATCCACTGTCAAACTATGTACAAAGAGCAAATCCAGGGTCCATGATCCCAACGAAGTAAATGAAACCTACAATAAAACCTACCTAACTAATAACTATATACAAAAAAGTGGGGCATAGTCCAAGCGCCCCAAATTAAAAAAAGAAATAAAACCTAACACTAATTAACTATGTACAAAGGCGGCGGGCTAATCCAGCGGCTCACTCCGTGGTGTCCCGGGCCAGGGCATCATCGAACTCCTGTTCGATGTCCCGGAGGCGGTCCTGTTCCATGGCCCCGAGGGTCCGCAGGGACGCCGACATGTCCAACTCCAACTCCCTGCAGATTCCCTCAAGGCACTTGGCCGGCCTCAGGGCACTCCGCATGGAGTTCTCTGCCCTGGCCATCGTGAGCCGCGCCTCTTCCGCCCGCCGCCGCTCCGCACCTATCTGCTGGCCCAACCGCTGCCACACGGAAGACACTTCCCGTCCTGGGTCCTCCTGCCCTCCGGCCGATGCCTGCCCCTCCGATGTAGATTGCCCCGAGCCATTATGCCTCCCACGTTGACTCCGCTGCTGCCTCCGACGCAACTGCCTCTGCCAGCACGACGGCATCCAGGCTGATGGAATCCACGAACGCCGTTGTTCACGTGCCCTGCCCAATGATCCCGGCACATCCTCCATCTGCTGGGGTCCAGTTGCTGTGGTGTCCACCCCTGCTGGACCTCCGACTCCCGACTGTGGCAGGGACGGGATCCTCACCAAGCTGGCTGCGTTGGTCAGGGCAGGTCCACAGGGGGCCCTGGTGGCATCTGGGCTGGAAGACGACATGGAGCACGACTGGCGTATAGTCTCCACAGAGGAGGAGAGGGCCGCCAGATTGGTCGACACATGCATGAAACCCCCGACCACGGCCGATCCCAACTGGGCCACGTTGGCACGGTGCTCTTTGTGATGACGTGCAAGCTCCTCCGGGAAGCATGCACGTCATCACGAATGACACCCGTGCGCAACGCGACACCAATCAGGACCTTCTCCATACGGCCACGGGTCCCCTCGTCCACAGGTAGAGCGGAGTCAAATGACATGGACATCCCCCCTACCTGCGGACGGGCCTGGAATGGGGCATCCCTGCTGGTGCATGGTGGTGCAGTCACAGTGTCAGGGCCCCTCCACGGCGACCTGTGCTGCCTCCTGCTCCTGCCCCTGGACTGCACCACTTGCACCAGCAGGGATGCCCCCACCAGGCCCCATGTGCGCCTCAGTAGCGGCCTCCTCCTCCTCTGTGGAAACCACCAACCTGGATGGCTCCACACCGTCTTCCGCCGTTGCAAGCCCCTGTGGGGGCTCACCCACCCCTTCCGCTGCAGCCGTGGGGGCATCCCCGCCGCTTTGCTCCACAGCGCGTCTCCGCCCTCTTCTTCACTTGCCGCTGTGTAGAGGGAGACATAGAACACAAGCATCAGGGTACTGTACAATGGTCCCCTAGACAGGAAGCAATAGCAGATGAGTGGCACTGTCAAAGATCACTTCCATCATCTCCCTCCACAACACATGGGTCAGTGCAGGCAAAACACACGCAGTCACAGGCATGGCACATGCTATGGACATTTGCATACATGTCCAAGGGACTCTCCAAACATACAATGTTGTTATGGAACTCACATGCATCATGGGTCATGCCTATCACATGCACACACATCAACGTTATTTCATCCATCTGGCCTTGTACACCCCAAACACAGTGGATGCAAGGATAACTAGGCATCATCTGTGAATCTGTACATTGTCAAAGACATGTTTCATGCATCCATGGCATTCACAAGTCACAGACACGCAGGTCAGACACACAGACATGGATACCATACATGTACATGGCATCAGCACCCATCCCTCACCCCCACCCATGTCCAGGAACAGAGACTGGCATGCTCTCATGTATCCAATCCGCATAGGTCTCCCCATGATGCATTTAAACACATGCACCAACCGTGTGGTTCACACATTACTGGTCTCACATGCATGACCATGATGTCCCTGCACACATACATGCGTACATGGCCTATGTCACACATACAGGCAAGCATCAGACAACCAGCACACTGCAACATGCCCTGTCTCACACAGCAATGCTTGCCCACTTACCGCTCAACTCCAGACGGGTCTGCCTCGCAAGGATCTGGGCGTGGAGCGCTGGGTCTACACGTTCCAGGACCCTCACCTGGATGGTACTCATGCGGCCCCGGCCCCCCTCCACGAGGCGCCGGGCCTTCAAGAGGGTCCTGGGCCTCAAGTCCTCCCAGCGCTTCTTGACTTTCTGGATGTTGCGGGTTGCCACCCCCTCCGCGTTGATGGCAACCACCAAGTCGTCCCAGATCCTGTCCCGTCCTTCCTTGTTGGCGCGTGACGATCCGAAGAGGGCATCATACTGCCCCAGGACTTGCTCCACCAGGACACCAACTTCGGTGGCAGTGAAGCTGGTGCCCCTCTGCCTCTCTGGCCGGGGGTTGCCACTGGTGCCAGATGTTGCAGTGCCCGACATGGCAACCCCAGAGGCAGGACTGGGTGGGCAACTGGGTCCTGGGGCTGGGCTGTGGAGCGATGGTATACCAGTCGGGAGTCTTCTGTTCCAGCAGGGGTGGACACAGCAACTGGACCCCTGCAGATGGCAGATGTGAAGGCACAAAATGGCAGGGCACGGTGGCAGCAGGCAGGCAGGCAGCAGCAGATGGCTCGTGGGAGGCTGCTCAAGGCTCTGGGGGGCAGTAATTCGGCCTTCTGGGCAGGAGCGTGGTCTTCCGTGTGCTTACGTGTGGCCAGCTTGATACAGAGTGAATTGGCACGTGAAAATCCTGCACGTCAACGTGAAATTCGAGGAAAGGGCCTTAGCGCATAAGCGCGTCAGCACGCATACGCGATTCCATTGGACCAAAGGCCCTCAGCGCGTAAGCGCGTCTGTGACGTGACGCGTGCGGGTGTTTCCATCATAGCACGTGATGACAGAGCACACGTGGAAACACTGCACATCAGAGTATCATTGCGTGTAATTGGATGAAAGTGCGCGTACACGCAATTGGCCCTGGTACGTGTATTGCAGGGGTTCATGGGAATTCTCACACGCGATTTGCTTGGGTATGTGTATTACAGGGGTGCGCGGGAATTCTCACACGCGATTTGCTTGGGTACGTGTATTACAGGGGTGTGCAGGAATTCTCACACGCAATTTGCTTGGGTACGTGTATTACAGGGGTGCGTGGGAATTCTCACACGCGATTTGCTTGGGTACGTGTATTACAGGGGTGCGTGGGAATTCTCACATGCGATTTGCTTGGGTACGTGTATTACAGGGGTGCGCAGGAATTCTCACACGCGATTTGCTTGGGTACGTGCATTACAGGGGTACGCGGGAAGTTTTACACACTCGCCAACAACACCTATCCATGGAATTGAACGGGGCTAAGGCATGCGCACAAAAAACATGTTAATCGGTAAACACGTACGACAGCAGGAAGTAGGCATACATCGACCCGCGCAGCATAAAAGTGCGCGCAAACAACAAACAAGCTCAGACGCCAGGATGAATATACCGTTCCTAGCAGCAGTGGCCGTGGGTTACCAAAGGAGGAGGAGGAGGATAGTGAGGGCCTGAATTTTCACACTCAGAACCAGCCTTTTTGGGATGCCTGATGACCAGGTGTATGGGAGATACAGGTTTCCACCTCACATAATACTGGACCTGGTGAGTGAGTGGAAGGATGACCTCACATCACCCACCATGTGCTCCCAAGCACTCAGCCCCCTGGAGAAGGTCCTTAATGTACTGCACTTCTTGGCCACTGGATCATTTCAGCGGACAAGTGCCATAGTGGGTGGGGTGTCACAGGCCATGCAGTCACGCTGCCTACACCAGGTCTTGAACATCATCACTGCACGCCTATCAGTCCACAGGCACATATACCTTCCCAGGACACCAGCAGAAAGGCAGGCTGCCGCCCTGGATTTCTACGGTGTGGCACAATTCCCCAAAGTGCTAGGTGCCATTGACTGCACCACTGTGGCACTACGTCCCCCAGGGCATCTGAGCACATCTATAGGAACCGCAAGCACTGGCATTCCATCAACGTGCAGGTAGTATGTAATGCCAAGGGAAGCATCACCTCAGTATATGCCAACTATCCATGGTCCACCCACGACAGCTTCTTTTACCGAATGTCTACCCTAAGCCGGGACCTAGACGCTGGGCGGCATGGCAATACATGGCTGCTTGGTGAGTATGAATGCCACTGCACATGCATGCATGTCAGATGCAGAGTCATGTCACTACCCCACTAATGATACCCATCACCTCGTCACCAGGGGACAGTGCCTACCCTCTGAGCACCCACATGATGACGCCAATTCGGAACCCCATCACGCCTCCCGAGGTAAGATACAACACAGCCCATATTGCAACCCGGGGCATAGTGGAGCACACATTCGGAGTGCTCAAGTCACGCTTTCGCTCCCTTGACCGTTCTGACGGGCAGCTGTCATATGCGCCCCCAGTATTGTGCAGGATCATAGTGGCAGCATGTGTCCTGCACAATGTTGCAACACGCCGGGGCCTGGCTGTGGACATGGTGGTGCCCCCACATCCCCAACCACATGCACGCACGCTGTGCATGGGAGGGGAAAGGGCACGGGGTGAGGCAGCCCGTACGCAGCTGGTGGCTAATTACTTCACATAGAAATCACACCCCTGTGGAGTGCACACAGCCCTGGCACATACCATCTGATAATCAATGATGACTCGATCTGACAATTATGACGAACAAAGGGACAGTCAACTGTCAGAACCATAGCAGCCTGAGATTGTTCATGTGTAAGTGTCACAATGTGTGCATCCCTACCTATACAAACACCACCAATGCAGTGTCATCAAAAGACACACTTCCATGCAGCAGAAATGAATGCCCACTTGCAAAATACTACATGAGAACAGTGCCATGTCACCCAACCCCTCCCCGGCACGGCCACACAACACACCATGGCATGTCATGCAATGTGAAAGCAAACAAATTAATCCCCACAACATGCCTCAAGTGTCACCAACTACAGTGTCCCTAATGGAAACTGGCCACACATGAAATGTTCACACTAATGCAGGACCTACAACACACATTACCAAATACTTACCAAGAATACCATCACCTACATAACCTCCAACCTACCTTAAACATGACAGTACAGACTTAAAAAACTGGTAGCCTCACTACCTGATAATGCCAGCACTTCGAACACTTCCAAGTATAAAGTGTTAGCGCCATGCAAAAGTGTAGGTGCACTGCTTACAACATGGTCTCCAGTTCCAAAGTAGACTGCCTTGTGAAGACATGAGAAATGGACCTGCAAATTAGGAGGATGAGATGTATGCAGAGGCACATATCAATACAGCATGCAGTGTACAATACAACAATATGCACTAGGAATGTATACACAGTATTGACTACAGACTGCCCACACATCAAATGGGAGTCCAACGTCACCGTGTACGTCAATGTCAATTGGGCACACCCTTTGCAAGCCCATGGAAACAGGAAGCAGGAGGGGTGTGTGTCACACAAACCCAAGCATCTGACCCAAATTCATGACAAGCCTGCATGTGCCCAACCACAATACAGCGTATTCCCACGGGAGCCACACAAGGCAACACACTGTCCAAAAAATCAAAAGTTTAAAAAAAAAAAAAAAGGAAAAAAAAAAATCAAAAATGGCCATTAATGGGCCCAGGGGTGTGGGGGAGGCCACCCAGAAGGTTTGAGGACAGGGTGCACACCAAGACCCACCTTTGTGGATCTTGCGAAAAAAAAACACCTCCATGGGCTCATGGCCGCACGGCTACCCTATTGTGGGAGAATCGCTGCTGTCGCTCTCCTCACCCTCTGCAGCTGCCTCAGGAGGTGGTGGCACTATGGGAGGCAGCCCACGCAAAGCCCTAGTCTGGTCCTCCATGGCAGCAAGCATGCGGTTCTGGAAGGTCTGGTTCTGGAGGATAATCGTGCGGAGGTCCCCATGCAATAACTCACGGGATGACCGGACCTCCTCACGAGTTGCCTGCATCTCAGCTGAGAACGTACGTGTGAGATGCTCCAGCTGCTGTTCTGTCCTTGTGTTTGTTGAAGCCTCAAGCTCAACAAGAGTCGTCCTGAGGTGACGGAGTTCCACCCTCAGGGCTTCCCTGTGGCCCTGGGACTCTATGGAAATGGCTTCCCGCAGAGTCGCCAGTGCCGCCCGCCTGTCCCTGTCGGACGCCAACATGTCCTCCCTGTGTGACTGGCAGATGGAGTCTGTTGCCTGCTGTAGTCGCTCCATCAGCCTTTCTGGGGGGACAATGGAAGTGGCCACCCTATCCATGGCTTGAGCCATCATCTCTGATGATGCTGCCTGTTGGGTTGCATACCGTATATGGATTGCTCCCATGCAGTATTGCCAGGTGGCGTACGGCCACCATGTCGGCGGGCACCACACCTGTCTGGGGCAAGGCGAACTGCGCCTCGCTGTACCGGCACTGCCTGAGGCTGCAGGACTGCATTCCCCCTCTGATCTGCTGGCCCAGGAACAGGATCAGATGTTGCGGAGTGTGACCCTGCATCCGTAACCACCAAAGGCGAACCTGCCAACACTGACATCCCCATTGAGGGTTCTAACCCTGGTGCAGGTGGGTCGGACAGAACAGAATCCCTCCCAGGAACACTCACCTGCGATGGCACATAGGTCTCATCATCCGAATCGACACCTGAATACAGCTCGGGGGAGGTGCACCCAGAGACACCCCTTGAGAGCACGACCTGCAGCAGTTGTGGGTTCTCACCCACAACCACACCTAGTCCCTCACTGGTGGTCGGTCGGCACTGAGACCCCTCCTGGGTCTGCACCATCTCCACAACCCCAGCAGTATCAAGTGCGTCATCCCCTGCAAAGACATACAAGAAAAGAAATGGAAACAGGCATTAGCACTATGGCACACAATTAGGGCTGAGGAGCTACAGAAACAGTACTTGATTGACACATGTCCCACATGACTAAAACCCTCCCATGCATGCACCGTCACTGCGTGTGAAGGGGAGGCAGATGGCACACATTGATGACACCAAGATGGAAGATGAACACATTTGCTGCATGCTTCCTAGCAGTGGCATCACACATTGGCCTGTGATTGGCAGGTCAAATACACATGCCATCACACAGATGGCATGTACCCCAGCCATAAAGTGAAGAGGGAGAGGAGGGCACCAATTGTTCATTCAGTCTAGTTTGCTCATGAAATTGATTTTTTCATTGAAATGGTTCAAATGTTTAACCTGGAGCTGCCAGTCCAAAATGGTCCTATAGCACAGGCACATGTCTAAACAAATGATATCCAGGAAACAAAGTCAGTCCACTGTACCATAGTCATGTCAGACATGTGACAATAGGACTGGGAAATGCCTAGTAAAAGTGGTGGAATACAAACAATCTGCCTGAATAAACAGAGAAAAATAAGCAACAATGTTGTGGCAAGATGACGCTTCAAGGGCAACAGGCGTGGTGTTGGGCTAGATGTCTACTGTTGGCAGAAGGGATACTGCTATACCCAAATGCTGGTGCGCAGAATGTATTGGATGAGTCACATGGGTGACCCAAACCACTCAGGCACACACACCCTCACCTGGCACCCAAACAGAAGCCCTCACACACACACCACGCACATGGATGACACACACATGAATGTGCACTCACCGGACAATGCCTCGTAATCTGCCAGTTTTCCCACGCCTTGGATCTGTTCCTCCGTGATGTAGGTCCCAGCAACATGCTCATGTGGAGTGAGCTCTATGTCCTCTGCTGGAGACCCACCTCCAGTCACTAGAGTAGCGGCATTACTTGAGGCCAGCTTATTCTTTGCCCTGCGCTTCAGGTCATTCCAGCGCTTGTAGCATTCAGTAGCTGTGTGCCTCACAATTCCAAGGGCACTTATGATGTCCGCGATGGTCTGCCAGTGTGCCAGACGTTGTGCAGGTGTGGTCTTGGATCGTGCAACAATCACCATTTCGCGGTCATGTGCGGACACATACTCTACAAGTGCATTCAGTTCGGCCTCATTGAAGCTGGGCTTCCTTGACGGGCCGGACTGTGTAGCCGTGTCTGGGGCATCAGCCTCTACTGGACGAGCACTCTTCCTCTTCCGCTTGGAAGGTGGTGGGGATCCTGAGTGTCCTACGCCGCTCTGGACACTAGGGGCAGGAGCCCCGGTGGACTCTTTACTAGGAGTGTGGGATTGCACACTCAGCATGGGAGTTGGTGCAGGCATTAGCTCAAGTGTGATGGTGTCAGGGGGAATGTCAGCAGGATGGACTAGGACCGACACTGTCCTGGCTGGGTGTGTGAGAGATGGGGTGGATGGATCCGCAGCTGCCTGTTAGGGAGAATTCTCTGTTTAGGCTGAATTTCCTAACCTAGTGAGTCCCCCAGCAGCTTTGCTGGATTTCTGGAGTTTGTTTTTTCCATCCTGCCAAGAGTGTGACCCTTTTCCTCTCACTCTTGGACATGTATGTGTGTGATTCCTTTGAGTTGTCAATGTGTTCGATGGGCTATGGGGTCTTTTACTCCATAGGGTCTCATAAGTTTTTCTATGTGTGTCACTCCGCACCCTACGTGTTGTGACACGGGGGCACCCTAGCTGGTCCCCCCACAATAGACTCCATACCCGGGGACTGACTACCGTCTCCCCGGGCATGTAAAGTCACCATTGGCTTTACTAGACCTAAATTTGCTAACAGAACTGGTACCAACCATCTTATTGTGGACGTGCTAGTAGGGGTAATTCGATTACTCCTGGATCTGTTACTCGAGGGGGCACTGTCCCGTCCCTCCTCGTCGAGTTTTGGCCGGTGGCAGTGGAAACTACTTGTTATGTTCGACCCCGAGCATAACCCTATGGGATTCGTCCCATTGTTGAAGATTGATACTGTTTTTCGTTAATCTCCAACGTACCACCGATCTACTTATCTTAAATAGGTTTATCGAGTGGTATTTTCTGCCAGAACTCGGGTTGTAAAATGGCGTCTGTGTTTTTCTCTGTGACTCCTAAACCAAAGGGTGAGCCCTTTGTTCCACTTTTGGCGGGCCTCTGGACAGAGACCCTCCAAAGTGGCGCCATTCTGTCTGGGTTACCTCAGGGGTGTGGGAGGGGGTTTAGGCACCCTGGACCGAGTTGCCTTGCCAACTCAGGTCGCACTCTGGAGTGATTGGCCCAGGTGGTGAGCCTTCCCGCTCACCACTTAGCATGTATTGATTGACAAGCTAGGCTGAATGAATGGGGGACGTCTGCATAAAAGCAGGGCTTTTGGGACTGGATCTTTAGGAACGTCGCCACTGGACCTAAAAAATCCGACGAGGGTAACGCTGAGCCGACCTGCACGACGACACCTCCGGTGGAGCCCTGCGGAACCGTCTCACAATCTCCCGACGACAGAAGAGATCTCCCTGCCGGAGAGGCTCTTTCCCTGGCTGGTGGGAACAACCAGTCTTCTTCTTCTTTGTGCTTTTTGATCGCCCTGGACGCAGTGGTCGAATTGCCCGTGCAGAGCACCCGGCAACCGGATAGCCACTACTCCGGCATCGTGATCGAAAGGTGGTGCCTTGTGACGAAGCCCTCCGCGGCTGGTTTCTTCCCTGGTGGTGCACCGGACATCTTCTCTTCGACGACGAGAGCATCTCTTCTCTTGGCCAAGACCCGTCGTGCATCCACCACCAGGAACAACTGCCCCCGCTGGAGTGGTCTTCCACAACAAGGTACCGTAACCGCCTGGCTTCCCTTATCGATCGGTCCGTGTGAGGTATTTGATTCCTCTCCGTTCCGTTGGGTTGCCTCCAAGCTTTATTCACTCTTTGTTCTGAACTGGTTCAACCTGTCGCTAACCAAACTGCTAACTGAGACTTGAACGCATCACCCATAGAGACTTTCCAGGACATCGTGCCATACCTCTCACCGAGTGGGCCTGGCCGCCGAACTGTATGATCTAGTGTGATTAATGCCTTCTTGCCTTGCATTTTTACCTGCTTCAGTACGAACCGTGTTGACTTCATTACCTGCCTATCTCTTCTCTCCCTTCCTCACTAAATATTCGAGTGTCATCTGGGTTGAGGTATACACCTCTGTCTGAAAATAAGTGGTACCGTAGGACCTAGAGTTGTCGATATTGTGTTTTCGGGGATTGAGCTTTATTCCATTCTGCAGAGTAATTGCATTTTGATTTGTTTGCCGTGGTTCGCTTTAGTATTTTCCGTAGATGTTCTGTTATTAATAAATAACTTGCTATCTTTATACTAAAGCCTGGTTGCGTGTTTACTCGTTTTGCTGCGAAGAATTACCCTATCTTGTATGCTCCCTATACTGACCAACTTTTCTTGAGAGAAGTCTGACTGCTCAGCCACAGCTACCAATTGAATCTGTGTGGTACAGACTGCTACCAAGTGGGTTCATCGCAACACCTGTAGTCCTAAATCTTTTGCAGTGGTCCCAGAGGGAGCTGCACAGGTTTCCGCCTAACACTGCCCCTGCAGCCTCCCAGCCTGCCTACGCGGGGCAGCAGATGACCTAGCTGCCCCTGATCCACGTGGCCTGATGACACCAACGTGCACCGGTGCACGTGACCTAGACCTGCTGACCTGGAAGTCAGCCATTCAGTCACCCTGTGCCAGGTCTGGTTCCACAGTGGGCTGGTCCAACAAGGGCTGAGCATGGATGGTGTCAGCCATGTTACCCTCAACCAGGGGGGGGGCATGGGTGTCCCTGACTGGTTCTACACACATGGGGGGCTAGGGGCACCCTGCAAGTCACGGCCACGTCCCCTACCGGATCCACCACAGCCACCACTTGGGGCTCGGCCACCTTTGCCACCCTTACGGCTTGTTCGCCTCCTAGCCATGGCACTGATGTTATTGTGCGTATGGGAGTCGCTGTGAACTATTGTCCTGGGCAATTGGGGGTCAAAGGTGTTGGGTACCAGATGGTAAGCATACCCTAGTGCTCTAGCAAGGCTGTATGTCACCCCTGGGGAAAGATGACGGGTCACGCAACACACAGGCACCCCAAAAAAGGGAAGTAAGGTACACGCAACCCCTCCTAGACCACGTGTGTGGAAAAATAAACCTGCACTACGCTGTGGCACCCAGAAACACAAGAATGAACGTATGCGTGTCACACGCAGCCTAGAATGACCTCTGAAGGGGTACGCAACACACGGGGCAAGCACAGATGTTAAATACGTGCGCGACTCACCGTCTGCCAGGAAAAAAAGCGATAAAAAATAAAGGCGCGTGTGCGCGTTGGCAACACCCCCACCAAAAGAAGAATTGTGCGCTGTCTGAGGAGACAGGACAACAGTAGAAGGGAACGCTGTTTGAGGAAACAGGCCCAGGAAAAAGAGGAAAAGAGAAAAAGCTGTCAGAGGTAACAGGGAGTACGAACTTGAAACGCCGTGAAGTAAATCGCGTGCGAACCGACAAGAAGTACAGATTTCACCCACTCGCTCTCCACGAAAAGCATGTACAAGGAAATGGTGTTCTACACTTACCTTTTATACACACGTCACAGACGCGCATACGCGCTGAGGCCATTTCCACCAATTACACGCTTTGACACTCGGACGTGTATTTTTTTTTTTACACGTGCCATTCTCTACGGCCATGCACGTAACGTCATAGACGCGCCTGGGGGCCTTTGGGCCAATGAATTAATATACGTGTGCTGACGCGCTTACGCGCTAAGCGCCTGTCCTCGAATTACACGCATACGTGCTGGATTTTCACGTGCCAAATCACTCCGTATCATGCTGGCCACGCGTAAGCACACGGAAGACCACGCTCCTGCCCAGAAGGCCGAATTACTGCCCCCCAGAGCCCCGAGCACGCTCCCACCTGCCATCTGCTGCTGCCTGACTGCCTGCTGCCCACGTGTCCTGCCATTTGCTGCCTGCACATCAGCCAGGGGTGCTGTTGCTGTGACCACCCCTGCTGGAACCGAAGACTCCCGACTGGGATACCATCGCTCCACAGCCAGGCCCCAGGACCGAGTTGCCCACCCACTCCTGCCTCTCGGGTTGCCATGTCGGGCACTGCAACATCTGGCACCAGTGGCAACCCCCGGCCAGAGAGGCAGAGGGGCACCAGCTTCACTGCCACCGAAGTTGGTGTCCTGGTGGAGCATGTCCTGGGGCAGTATGATGCCCTCTTTGGAAGGTTGCGCGCTGACAAGGAAGGACGGACTCGGATCTGGACGGACATTGTGACTGCCATCAAAGCGGAGGGGGTGGCAGCCCGACTATTCCATCATGTGAAGAAGCGCTGGGAGGACTTCAGGTCCAGGACCCTCAAGAAGCCCCGGCGCCTCCTGAAAGCAGCGGATGCTAACGGGCGCCAGGGCCACTTGTTGGAAGATCAGATGAGGGTCCTGGAATGCATATCCCCAGTGCTCCACTTCCAGGTCCTTGAGAAGCAGACCGGTCTGGAGTCGAGCGGTAAGTGTACATGCATACTGATTGTAAGCTGTGCGTGTGGTGGTGTGGCAGGAGTGTGCAGGTTGCACATGTGGTTTTAAGTATGGGGGGTACAGGGCCGTGAGGCTGACACATGCGAGGGCTCTCATGTGTGACACATGGATGGTGCTTGTGTGTGTAGGCTTGCATGGCAAAGGATGTGGAAGAATGATTGGCAGGTGTGACATGGATGCTGATCTGAACACTGCAACAGTTGGCGGAGGTGTACACATGCATGCAAATGTGGTGGTGTGTGTGCATGTGTAGTGCACTCCCTGTGTCACATGTGATGTCTGGCTCACCTTTGCCTGCTCATGCTGTTGTATGTGTATGGATGGTGCTGGCTGTTGCGATATGACTGTCTTATAGCTCATGTGTGCAAGTTCAAATGACATGTGTGTTGGGGTTGTGATGGCATGTCTGAGGTTTACCAATGCCACTCATGTACAACTGTCATGTGTTTATGAGTCCATTATACAGTGCCCTGATGCCTGTGTTTTATTTCTCCCTGTCTGCAGCGTCAACTGATGAAGAGGGCGGAGAAGGTGCTGTGAAGCACAGCGGCAGGGTTCGCACCACCAGCCCGAGATGCAAGGCCCGGCTCCCCTCCCAGGTTGTGATCTCGTCGGGGAGGGAGGAGTCTGGTGCCGCGTCCGAGGCCGCAGCTGCCAAGGGGAGGTCCAGGAGGCGGAGGTTGGAGTTGGACTCTTCGGCAGCAGAAAGGGCAGCTGGGACCCCACAGGGCCCAACGGAGGAAGATGGCACGGAGTCATCCAGGTTGGTGGGGTGTTTGGTGGAGGAGGAGGCCGTGCAAGCAACAGAGGCGGGGTCTGGAGGTGGGGATTCCACTGGTGCTAGTGGTGCAGTGCAGGACCAGGGACAGGTGGCAGCACAGGCCGCCGCGGAGGTACCTGTGTGCAATCCTGTCCCTGCTCCTGTCACTGCATCATCTTGCACCAGCAGGGATGCCTACCTCCAGACCCGTTCTCAGGGAGGGGATTGGCTTACACCAACTGGCCTTCCTCTCCCTGCGGATGTGGCTATCCTGCAACAAGTTGAGCCTGTCCAGGGTGGGGTGGTGTTGCGTCAACGGGCCATGCGAGCTGACCTGCAGTCTTTCCATGATGAGACTGCACGTCTTCTCGCATGGCTCATTGACCACATTGACTCACTGGGACAGCTCACCATGGCCGGATTCCTCCGTTTCCTGGACCTTGTTCCGACCCCCTCCTCAACGGAACCCCCTATGCCCCAGTCATCCTCCATGCCATCTTCCTACCCATGTATCACCTGGGTGCCATGTGGAGCTGCCTCTGACCGTGCGGCCAGGCTGGTGGACAACAGATCCCTGCCACAGTCGGGAGTCGGACGTCCAGCAGGGGTGGCCACATCAACAACTGCACCCCAGCTGGAGGAGGATGTGCAGGCACCATCGGACAGGGCACATGGACAGCAGCAGCAGCAGCAGCAGGAGGCTGTAGGTTGGAGCCACGATGGCTCGGGGCCTTCGACATCGGAGGGGCAGGCATCGGCCGGAGGGCAGGAGGACCCAGGACGGGAAGTGTCTTCTGTGTGGCAGCGGTTGGGCCACGCCATAGATGCGGAGCGGCAGCGGGCAGAGGAGGCACGGCTCACGATGGTCAGGGCGGAGAACTCCATGCGGAGGGCCCTGAGGCGGGCCGAGTGCCTCGAGGCAATCCGCAGGGAGTTGGAGGAGAACATGTCGTCCCTGCGGACCCTCGGGGCCATGGAACAGGATTGCCTCGGGACATTGAGCAGGAGTTCGATGATGCCCTGGCCCGCAACATCCAGAAGTGAGCCGTTGGACTAGCCCGCTGCCATTGTATATAGTTAATTAGTGTTAGGTTTTTTAATTTTTTTTTATTTGGGGCACTTGGACTATGCCCCACTTTTTTGTATATAGTTATTAGTTAGGTGGGTTTTATTGTAGGTTTCATTTACATAGTTGGGATCATGGACCCTGGATTTGCTCTTTGTACATAGTTTGACAGTGGATTTGTGGCCTTCATCTTTTATTATTTTTTCACCATGGAGCAATGGATTTTCACTTTACTTTCCCTTTGGATTTGCTTTGTTGGA
The DNA here is from genome assembly GCF_040938575.1 of Ambystoma mexicanum. Classification (NCBI taxonomy): domain Eukaryota; kingdom Metazoa; phylum Chordata; class Amphibia; order Caudata; family Ambystomatidae; genus Ambystoma; species Ambystoma mexicanum. The sequence continues at coordinate 463,320,178 of NC_090934.1, forward strand.
CAGTGACTTTGGACACAATTTCATTACCGTTATTTTGGATTCCCATTTTCATTATTTATTATTTTGGTGGACATGCAGCATTTTGATTTTTGTTGCCATTATTGTTTCTTTTGATTTCATTCACTTCATTTACACTGTAATACATTTTTGTTTCTTACTTCAATGTGTGGACTTCTCTCATTGGTTTCATGCCTGTCAGAATGTGGGTTTTCACAGTCATGTGTTGCCATTGTGTGGGTCTGACGGACTTGTACTCATGCGCATACTGCTTATTTGTTATCTATCATGTAATGGGTATTTCAATTTTGAATGGATGTAAAGCTTGGTTGGGTGTTTGGACTGAGGTGGTGTGGGGTGTGAATTGGCTGGGCATAGGAGCCTGGGATCTGGATTGTGATGACGTGTTGGCTGGGGGACATGAGTGGGGGCCTGGTGGAGGGTGCCCCTGGATGCTGGGGGTGGGGGTGCTGAGAGACATGAGTGGGGGCCTGGTGGAGGGTGCCCTGCACAGCTGGGGGGTGGGGATGCAGGGCGACATGAGTGGGGGCCTGGTGGAGGGTGCCCCTGGATGCTGGGGGGTGGGGGTGCTGGGAGACATGAGTTGGACATGAGTGGGGGCCTGGTGGAGGGTGCCCCTGGATGCTGGGGGGTGGGGGTGCTGGGAGACATGAGTGGGGGCCTGGTGGAGGGTGCCCTGCACTGCTGGGGCGTGGGGGTGCTGGGAGACATGAGTGGGGGCCTGGTGGAGGGTGCTCTGCACTGCTGGGGGGTGGGGGTGATGGGAGACATGAGTGGGGGCCTGGTGGAGGGTGCCCTGCACTGCTGGGGGGTGGGGGTGCAGGGGGACATGAGTGGGGGCCTGGTGGAGGGTGCCCTGCACTGCTGGGGGGTGGGGTGCTGGGAGACATGAGTGGGGGCCTGGTGGAGGGTGCCCTGGCTGCTGGTGGGTGGGGGTGCAGGGGGACATGAGTGGGGGCCTGGTGGAGGGTGCCCCTGGATGCTGGGGATTGGGGGTGCTGGGAGACATGAGTGGGGGCCTGGTGGAGGGTGCCCCTGCACTGCTGGGGGGTGGGGGTGCTGGGAGACATGAGTGGGGGCCTGGTGGAGGGTGCCCTGCACTGCTGGGGGGTGAGGGTGCAGGGGGACATGAGTGTGGGCCTGATGGAGGGTGCCCCTGGATGCTGGGGGGTGGGGTGCTGGGAGACATGAGTGGGGGCCTGGTGGAGGGTGCCCTGCACTGCTGGGGGGTGGGGGTGATGGGAGACATGAGTGGGGAACTGGTGGAGGGTGCCCTACACTGCTGGAGGGTGGGGGTGCTGGGAGACATGAGTTGGACATGAGTTGGGGTCTGGTGGAGTGTGCCCCTGGATGCTGGGGGGTGGGGGTGCTGGGAGACATGAGTGGGGGCCTGGTGGAGGGTGCCCTGCACTGCTGGGGGGTGGGGGTGCTGGGAGACATGAGTGGGGGCCTGGTGGAGGGTGCCCTGCACTGCTGGGGGATGGGGGTGCAGGGGAACATGAGTTGGACATGAGTGGGGGCCTGGTGGAGGGTGCCCCTGGATGCTGGGCGGTGGGGGTGCAGGGGGACACGAGTGGGGGCGTGGTGGAGGGTGCCCTGCACTGCTGGGGGGTGGGGGTGCTGGGAGTCATGAGTGGGGGCCTGGTGGAGGGTGCCCCTGGCTGCTGGTGGGTGGGGGTGCAGGGGGACATGAGTGGGGGCCTGGTGGAGGGTGCCCCTGGATGCTGGGGGGTGGGGGTGCTGGGAGACATGAGTGGGGGCCTGGTGGAGGGTGCCCTGCACTGCTGGGGGTTGGGGGTGCTGGGAGACATGAGTGGGGGCCTGATGGAGGGTGCCCTGCACTGCTGGGGGGTGGGGGTGATGGGAGACATGAGTGGGGGCCTGGTGGAGGGTGCCCCTGACTGCTGGGGGCTGGGGGTGCAGGGGGACATGAGTTGGACATGAGTGGGGGCCTGGTGGAGGGTGCCCCTGGATGCTGGGGGGTGAGGGTGCAGGGGGACATGAGTGGGGGCCTGGTGGAGAGTGCCCTGCACTGCTGGGGGGTGGGGGTGCTGGGAGACATGAGTGGGGGCCTGATGGAGGGTGCCCCTGGCTGCTGGTGGGTGTGGGTGCAGGGGGACATGAGTGGGGGCCTGGTGGAGGGTGACCCTGAATGCTGGGCGGTGGGGGTGCTGGGAGACATGAGTGGGGGCCTGGTGGAGGGTGCTCTGCACTGCTGGGGGGTGGGGGTGATGGGAGACATGAGTGGGGGCCTGGTGGAGGGTGCCCTGCACTGCTGGGGGGTGGGGGTGCAGGGGGACATGAGTGGGGGCCTGGTGGAGGGTGCCCTGCACTGCTGGGGGGTGGGGTGCTGGGAGACATGAGTGGGGGCCTGGTGGAGGGTGCCCTGGCTGCTGGTGGGTGGGGGTGCAGGGGGACATGAGTGGGGGCCTGGTGGAGGGTGCCCCTGGATGCTGGGGATTGGGGGTGCTGGGAGACATGAGTGGGGGCCTGGTGGAGGGTGCCCCTGCACTGCTGGGGGGTGGGGGTGCTGGGAGACATGAGTGGGGGCCTGGTGGAGGGTGCCCTGCACTGCTGGGGGGTGGGGGTGATGGGAGACATGAGTGGGGAACTGGTGGAGGGTGCCCTACACTGCTGGGGGGTGGGGGTGCTGGGAGACATGAGTGGGGGCCTGGTGGAGGGTGCCCTGCACTGCTGGGGGGTGGGGGTGATGGGAGACATGAGTGTGGGCCTGATGGAGGGTGCCCCTGGATGCTGGGGGGTGGGGTGCTGGGAGACATGAGTGGGGGCCTGGTGGAGGGTGCCCTGCACTGCTGGGGGGTGGGGGTGATGGGAGACATGAGTGGGGAACTGGTGGAGCGTGCCCTACACTGCTCGGGGGTGGGGGTGCTGGGAGACATGAGTTGGACATGAGTTGGGGTCTGGTGGAGTGTGCCCCTGGATGCTGGGGGGTGGGGGTGCTGGGAGACATGAGTGGGGGCCTGGTGGAGGGTGCCCTGCACTGCTGGGGGGTGGGGGTGCTGGGAGACATGAGTGGGGGCCTGGTGGAGGGTGCCCTGCACTGCTGGGGGGTGGGGGTGCAGGGGAACATGAGTTGGACATGAGTGGGGGCCTGGTGGAGGGTGCCCCTGGATGCTGGGCGGTGGGGGTGCAGGGGGACACGAGTGGGGGCGTGGTGGAGGGTGCCCTGCACTGCTGGGGGGTGGGGGTGCTGGGAGTCATGAGTGGGGGCCTGGTGGAGGGTGCCCCTGGCTGCTGGTGGGTGGGGGTGCAGGGGGACATGAGTGGGGGCCTGGTGGAGGGTGCCCCTGGATGCTGGGGGGTGGGGGTGCTGGGAGACATGAGTGGGGGCCTGGTGGAGGGTGCCCTGCACTGCTGGGGGTTGGGGGTGCTGGGAGACATGAGTGGGGGCCTGATGGAGGGTGCCCTGCACTGCTGGGGGGTGGGGGTGATGGGAGACATGAGTGGGGGCCTGGTGGAGGGTGCCCCTGACTGCTGGGGGCTGGGGGTGCAGGGGGACATGAGTTGGACATGAGTGGGGGCCTGGTGGAGGGTGCCCCTGGATGCTGGGGGGTGAGGGTGCAGGGGGACATGAGTGGGGGCCTGGTGGAGAGTGCCCTGCACTGCTGGGGGGTGGGGGTGCTGGGAGACATGAGTGGGGGGCTGATGGAGGGTGCCCCTGGCTGCTGGTGGGTGTGGGTGCAGGGGGACATGAGTGGGGGCCTGGTGGAGGGTGCCCCTGAATGCTGGGCGGTGGGGGTGCTGGGAGACATGAGTGGGGGCCTGGTGGAGGGTGCCCTGCACTGCTGAGGGGTGGGGGTGCTGGGAGACATGAGTGGGGGCCTGGTGGTGGGTGCCCTGCACTGCTGGGGGTTGGGGGTGATGGGAGACATGAGTGGGGGCCTGGTGGGGGGTGCCCTGCACTGCTGGGGGGTGGGGGTGGTGGGAGACATGAGTTGGACATGAATGGGGGCCTGGTGGAGGGTGCCCCTGGATGCTGGGGGGTGGGGGTGCAGGGGTACATGAGTGGGGGCCTGTTGGAGGGTGCCCCTGGATGCTGGGGGGTGGGGGTGCTGGGAGACATGAGTGGGGGCCTGATGGAGGGTGCCCTGCACTGCTGGGGGGTGGGGGTGATGGGAGACATGAGTGGGGGCCTGGTGGATTGTGCCCTGCACTGCTGGGGGGTGGGTGTGATGGGAGACATGAGTGGGGGCCTGGTGGAGGTTGCCCTGCACTGCTGGGGGGTGGGGGTGCTGGGAGACATGAGTTGGACATGAGTGGGGGCCTGGTGGAGGGTGCCCCTAGATGCTGGGGGGTGGGGGTGCTGGGAGACATGAGTGGGGGCCTGGTGGAGGGTGCCCTGCACTGCTGGGGGATGGGGGTGCTGGGAGACTTGAGTTGGACATGAGTGGGGGCCTGGTGGAGGGTGCCCTGCACTGCTGGGGGGTGGGGGTGCAGGGGGACATGCGTTGGTGGGCAGTAGTGCAAGGTGACATGTGGGTTGGCTGGGGGGCATGGGCATGGTGGATGGGCTGCCTGCGGGACATGTGCAGGGTAGTCCCCTGTGTTGTGGGCCGCCTGCAGGGGCGTTGTAGGGTGTAGAGGGAACACCTGGGAGGACCCACACGGGCAATTCAGGTGTGGTGCTCCCCGTGCACCCCTGGAATACGCGTACCCTGATGGAATAGCGTGTGATACTTCCCGCGCACCCCTGAAATACACGTACCCTGCTGCTTTTGCGTGTGATACTTCCCGCGCACCCCTGGAATACACGTACCCTGATGGAATTGTGTGTGATACTTCCCACGCACTCCTGAAATACACGTACCCTGCTGCTTTTGCGTGTGATACTTCCCGTGCACCCCTGGAATACACGTACCCTGCTGCTTTTGCGTGTGATACTTCCCACGCACCCCTGGAATACACGTACCCTGATGGAATCGCGTGTGATACTTCCCGCACACCCCTGAAATGCATGTACCCTGCTGTTTTTGCGTGTGATACTTCCCGTGCACCCCTGGAATACACGTACCCTGATGGAATCGCGTGTGTTACTTCCCGCGCACCCCTGATGTACACGTACCCAGGACAATCACGTGGGAAACTTCCCGAGAACCACTGAAATACACGTTCCCCGCTTGGCGTTTGCTGTTTGGCAGCCCTGTGAACTGGTCCAGGGTTAGCGCAGCCCTTTGCGATGAATTGGGAATTTTGAAGGCTTTTCCTTGCGCGAGGGCGTTCTTGAAGGCGTAACTGGCACTGCGGCAGGGTCGCGGCGCCACTCTGCGCCACGGCTGGTTTTGGAGGCTAAAATCCATGAATATGCTGTGCGATGAAAAGGATTTTTTCGCACGCGGCTGGCGCAGTGTATCGCACGGGGACACTGTGCGCCAGCCGCGTGCGCCACTTTTGTGCGAATTTCTATGAATTACCCTGTTAATCTCTCAGTACACAACACACCCACTAAACTTTACTGACCAATCCCTAGCTCCGCTCATTCTCATTTGCATGCCTCTCCATCCCAGAATCCCCATATGTAATATGCGCTGTCTGCAGACTACCGCCATGTCCGCAGACATGTAGAAGATCTGAGTGTTGCCAATGTACATTTAAATAGTGTTCCCCATTTCCCCTTTAAGGGGGGCTCTGAAAAGAGACTTTTTAAAGTTTTTTTTGCAGATGCCTGACAGACACCTGTTATTTTGTATTTTTTGGGGTGGGGGGGGTTTCTTCTTAGCTTACTCCTAAAATCTCCACATAACCTGTTCCAAAGCAACCCTTACATTCCAAAAAAACATGGCATTTCCCAAAAAAGATGAAAAAAACACCATCTGCTTTGAAATAATCTGCATTACTCTAAACAATGTTCTTGTGGCTACAGAAAAAGATACCAGTTCTTAGCATGAAAGCAAGCATGCCTTGATTGATTGCACACCTAGCAATGCTTTGATCAGGACAAAAAACAGAACTGGTGTCCCATTTTGCTCTAAGAAGTAATCCAGAAAAATGACTTTCACAGTTGGAAAGATGTTGATTACTGCTTCAACAAACTGGTTGAAATCTCCCAACAAAGTAGGGGAACTCACATACCCCAAATGGAAAGCACCATAGTGCAAAACTACCACATGTGGACTGTTCATCCTACGCATATCTCTGCAAACTTGGAGAATTGCCTCTACATTTCAGTCAGTCGCAGCGCTCCACACCACCTCCACTCATCTAATATCGAAATTATTTGCTACATGCCTGCATTGAGATAGTGCTGTGAACCATGGAAAAACATTTCTCCCAGCACCAACACCCTGACTGTCTCCACCTCTGCCATCTTCACTACACACACTCTCTTTCTACACAAATCAACAACTTCAACATCTGATTGACTCATCCCTAGAGTCCCCTTTCCATGCTGGATTTGCTGTAAAACCCTGTATATGGCACGCCCTACCCACGGACAGGCGCGGTGTCCGCGTGACACGTAACTCTTAGCCAGCCCTTCTACCCTTTCCACATCACTCGCAAATCCATTCCCTCCGTGGACACAGCTAAGCAGTCACACAACCATCCATCATTCAAATCCAAGACCTCTACATCTAACTCCAGCATCAGAGTTCTGCACTTCAACTGTACTGTTGATCACTCTGAATACAAGTCTCATATCATTGTAAAGCACCTACTACGAAAACTACTGGGCAAGTCTCGAAGATCTACTTACAGCTCCATGCATATCCACATGCATGATTGCAAAGTACAAGTATCCATATTTTATTCAGAGTACATGTACAACTCTTATGAATCCATATAAAAAAGTATTGCCATTAAATCTGCATATCCAATACATACATGCCAACTCTCCCACTTTAAGCGCAAGACTTCCGATTTTTCATTGAAAAATCGCACTACTTTTTACTATCTCCCCTATAACCTATACATACATGCCAACCCTCCCGATTTAGGCGCGAAACTCGATTTTTCATTAAAAAATGTTACAATTTTTTAGTGTCTCCCGCCAAAATTAAAGCTAATCCTAATGCAATCGTATCAGAAAAATAAACGTTCCCGATTGCTGTGGTGAAATCTCCCTCTCAGGTCCTCCCGATCATTTGCAGTTATAATATGAAATTATTCAAATTTTTCCCATCTACTATAATGAACTATCACTTCCAAATCTCTCTGCTATCTACAACACAGCTGCAAAACAACTAGTGAATTTCATGAACTTAAAATTGTATTAATTTGCGAAGCAGGTTGAACTAACATACTGCAAATAACATATAAATGCTGCACATAGTCAAATAAAATGGTTGCATACACTATGTTCGGATATCAAATGAGAATACTACCACGAAAACATAAAAGTTAATGTGTACATTATTATCAGTGCTATAAACACACCAAATGACTAACTTCTTCCTTTTACAATTGCAGTGAAGGTCACTCTCCTGAAAATCAACAGCATCTAAACTACAAACAACATATCCAAAGAAACCTGTTCATTCTACAAAAAAAAGAAGTAAGTGGATTAATATTTTTATATTCTTACTGTTCCTCAAAGAGACTTTGTGGGTCATTCATGTAATTTTCGCACCAAAATAAACATTGATTTCTGAACCATTCTGCCCACAAATCCCCATTTAGTAAACAGAGATTAACAGTCAGAATGTCACAGATATGCCTGTTTTTTTGCAACACAAATAACATACTGAAGCCTTAGAATGTTAGTACTACAAAACAAATAACTGTTTTAATTTTATACCATTATGTTTACTATTAATGCTTCTCCTCACCACTAGCTCACTTTCCACTCTCATCTGAACCAGAGTGAAGTAAAATAAAAACTGAAAAATAGCCTTCCCAACTCATTGTAACTGCCCAATGTACATTCACACACCACCACAAACAACTTCCCCATCAAACTCATACATACATACACACAGCACACATACATTGTAAAACAGACTAACCCATACCTTCTTTTTTTTAACAGACCCCAAAGAATGCTTACCAAAAAGCAAGTCCGTAGAAAGGAACACAGAAATAGAGCAAATGAAAATAAAAGTGTCCAAAATAAGCATCCATCTCTACCAGAGTTTGTACAAAACGTTGAAACAAAACAGCTAATGCAGTCATTTAGCGAAACAAAAGAAGCTTCAACTACAGAAACTTTGCCTCCTCTATCAAAATGTGAAATGAAACAGAAAATGCTTAACAAGAATTCGGCTACCACTACTGCTAACCCTGCTCCTATAAATCCTCATATACTAGCACGAAACAATACTAAAAAACATTTTTTAGCAAAAAATGTTCCACCACAGAGTCCTTCAGAATCTAATAAGAAAAGGAGCAAAACCATCCACAACCCTTAAAACCTACCGTAGAAAATTAATCCTAGAAGCTCTCATAGACAGTCCAATCCTTCTCAAAAGGAATTTATTTACTTTAGTTTTAAAGAGGATTAAACCAATAACAAAACTAAGTACTAAACTACAAAAGAAAGTTCTCAATAAACGGAATGTCAACAAAAATAACTTCTTAAATATCTGTGGAGGTGAATGGAGTCACACCACAACCACAGAACCATATTTTAATGAAGAAGCATATAAACAAAACCAAACAAATACAATTGCCACCCATAGCAGTGGACGAGGATACGAAAAAATCAATAATACCATCATGGAACAAGAAACACTGCTTACAAAAGTAACCCCAGAAAACTCAGATTTACCTCTCCATTCGACTGAACCTGAACGTCCAGTATACAAATGGCCGTGCACGTCAATGTGTAACATTCCCAACAAATGTTTCAAATCTTTACGCCAGTTCCTCAATCAGTATGTGAAAGGTAAAGACAAAGGGCCTCATTACACGGATGGCGGTAAGGATTTACCGGTACCGGTAAAATACCGGTACCGGTAAATCCTTACCGCCTTACTACGAGGTCCCTTTGCGGGTTGGGGGATTTAACACCTGCTTTTTGCAGGCATTAAAATCCAACCCGCAAAGGGACCTCGGAGCTAATTACGGCACCGCAAAATTACGGTCAGAAATGGGAATGGGGAAGGGCAATGGTGGAAGGGGGATTTACCGCCCCTCCAACCTTGGAATGGGGCGGTAAATCCCCTTTCCACCAAGGTGGTGCCGGTATTTTACCGGCATGAGCCATGGCGCTAATAGCGCCATGGCTCACTGCCTACCGTGTAATGAGGCCCAAAATCAAAATGAAAGTGCTGCAAAATATGGATAGCTGTCCAGTGCGCAAGTACACAGGTCTACAAGGACATTCATTAGCCTGCATGTCAGGACCTATTTGCAAAAGCACCTTCCATGATATCAAAATGATATCAACACATCATTCAAATGTAAGGAATCTAGTGTATAAACTGTACTATGCTAAAAGTCCTGCTTTAAGACTAGCCAATTGAATATAACACTCTTCTACATGGTACACCCAAATACCTACATGAAGAAATCGACCGTAAAATATTTTGGAAGTGAAAGCCACGTACAAAATGCAATGGCCCTCATTACAACCCAGGCGGTAAGGGGTTAACGGCGCCGTAAAAGGTGGCGGCGCCATTAAACCATTAACGCCTGATTGCGAGGTCCCTTTGCGGGTCAGAGACTTTAACGCCTGCTTTTTGCAGGCGTTAAAAACCAACCCGCAAAGGGACCTTGCTGCTAAGTACGGTGCCGCAATTTGAGGCACCGTACTTAGCGCCTTCCCCATTCCCATTGAGCCCTATGGGGCAAAAATGGGAATGGGGAAGGGCCATGGCGGCATGGGGAATTACCGCCCTGCCAACCTCGGAATGGGGCGGTAATTCCCCATTCCGCCATGGCAGAGTCGGTAAATTACCGGCCTGGACCATGGTGCTATTAGCACCATGGTCCAACGCCAGGGTCGTAATGAGGGCTCCGGCATGGTGGATGGCGGAATTACCGCCCCCATCACAAGGTTGGCGGGGGCGGTAATTCCCCATTCACCATTCACCATTTCGCCTTCCCCATTCCCATTTTGCCCCATAGGGCATAATGGGGATGGGGAAGGCGCTAATTACGGCACCGTAAATTACGGTTGCCGTAATTAGCTCCAAGGTCCCTTAGCGGGTTGGATTTTAACGCCTGCAAAAAGCAGGCGTTAAGCCTCAACCCGCTAAGGGACCTTGTAATCAGGCGCTAATGGTTTAACGGCGCCGACGCTCTTTACAGCGCCGTTAAACCATTAGCGCCAGGGCCGTAATGAGGCCCAATGAAGATTCCAAATGGTTTGAAGTAGCTCTCTACCTTTTAGCAGAAAAGAAATACGAAGTAAGTGAACCCTTAATATGTTGCAGTTACTGCACTACAAAACTTGACAACAACCAAACTCCCCCACGTGCTTTCACAAATAACTTGGAATTATTCCCACTAGCAAAACCCCTGCAACAACTCAATTTGTATGAGAGCATCATAATTCAAACAATACACCCAATAATAATAACAACATAACAAGCAATACTACGCCTTCAACCAAAAACAGCACAATTACCTCCTTCTGAATTGGTGAAAGGCATTTGTGGCAAAGTAGTTTATTTGCCATTAGATCTTACAGAAAATATGCACACTCTAGGAGTGCAACGTCCAATAGAGCATTCTTTAATTGTCTTAGTAAATTGAGTACCAACAAAAGACAAAAACATTTGGCAACAACTCGTGGACTTACATAAAGTTAGACAAGCCTTGCAATATCTGAAAGACAATAATGAATACTACAAAGAAATAAATATTGAAGAAAGCTTAAGGGAAACAACTGAAATAATTCAAGAGTCATCAGAAACTGGTCAATTTGAACTTCTGGATCCTGCTGCAGTATCCACTCTTTTGGACCATTATACAATTCATCCATTGCACTCTAATGAGAGCATAGATGATGTACTAGAACCTTACCAAATGTGACAAACCAAAGGTTCACCAATGAGCATATGGGAAAAAAGTATAGAAGCACATGCTTTTCCACTACTAATTCCTACAGGAAGATACGATGATAGACCCACTCAGATAACAGCATCAGAATACCGCTCATTACGAATGTATTCTGAAGATCCCAGATTTAGACAAAATGTGGAATAAATATTCCACCTACTCTTTGAAAGCGAACTAGCAACCCTATGTTACGGAGCTGCACACATATTGAAATCTGGAACCCACTTTCAAAATATGTCAGCTATGCAATTAATACAAAAAGTGCAAGAAAAAGATGACATTTTACAATCAAGCATAACTAATCTGGTTGCAAACAGGCGTGGTACGAAAGAATACTGGTTCCGACGTCACAGAGATGTACGTTGTATGATCAGAAACCTTGGACCACCCACTTGGTTTGTTACATTAAGTTGTGCAGAATATGCATGGGAGATTTACATGATTTCCTACGCATATCAAACAACAACAAAACCAACATAGATATACTAACACCTGGAGAACTTTGCTCTCTAGATCCTGTTAATATTTCAAGAAATGTCCACCATCGTTTCATTGCTATGCTACACTTTATTTGTAATAATACTCTTCCTCCCCTTGGAGAAGTGCAACACTTCTTTTGGAGAAAAGAATACCAAGCCAGAGGAGCACAACACATTCACATGCTTTTATGGATTAAACTTGCACCTAAATTTGGTCAGGACAGTGATGCCACTGTTTTGCAATTCATCCAAAAATATGTCACTTGTGAAATCCCTTCACAAATGACACATAGTGACCTTCATGGACAAAATGTACAATTTCAAAGACACAAATGTGGCAAATATTGTCGTTGCAAATACAAAAACAAAGGGAAATACTACACCAAATGCTGCTTTGTTTTCTCTAGACCAGTTACAAGGTAATCACCTAAGAACACGTATTACATAAAAAGAACAGAAGAATCAAAATATATCAATGATTACAATGCAATTATTGCCCTCTTATGGAATGCAAACAAAGATGTGCAGTACATTGCAGACAATTACACTGAAGTTGCACGATATGTTACAGCCTACTTAACAAAAGCAGAAAAAACATAGCTTCAAGACCTCTGGAATGACCTATCATCAGACAAAACATTGGGCCTCATTACGAGTCCGGCGGTAACCACAGCGGTAAAACCGCCTGGTTACCGCCGGACTCATATTACCATTCTGCCTCCATGATTCCCAGAACTACCGGGGCATTACAACCCCGGTTTCCCGGGAATCACGGAGGCGGAATGGTGTTAATCCCCATTCCCATTGAGAACTATGGGACTCAATGAGAATGGGGATCATGGAAACATCAGCAGCATCTCTTAATGCTGACGGTGTTTCCTCGTCCACCTCCCGCCTGCAGGAGTTGTGATCGCCCGGCATGGAAACAATGGTGGCGGTGGGTTTACCGCCACCATTGTTTCCATACCGGGCGATTTGTAATGAGGCCCATTATCTCAGAAATTGTACAGGCTAGGCATAAAAATGCTCTCTCATAGAGAATGTGGCACCTACGAAGCTGCAGATCGTTTAACCGGTACTGTTTTGTATGGAAAATCTGAAAATATAGTATGGCTAAGTCTTGAAATAGAGTTCTCAAATCATATGAGGACATAGAAACAATATCCAAAAATGATCCCAACAGCCAAGACATTTTGAAAAACAATTTACTAGACACATACTACCCGAACAGGAGTACCACTTTGGAAACCATATGTCTATACCACATAGCCCAAAACTTTGCATACAAAAATAATTTAAAACCTGATGAAAAAAAAGGTAGATATAGAGTGACAGATTGTGAAGGCAGCTTAGTGAAACTTACCAAACTAAGCTTAATTAATCATGTCAAATTGTCATCAAAAACTCCTCAACAGAAAGAACTATATTATATGTCCCTGCTACAACTTTTTAAACCATGAAGAAAAGAAGAAGAGATAATAGATAACTATGACTGCTATGAAGACGCTTTCAAAGCAAATGCAAGCACTATCACCGATGTGAAGTTTACGCAGTACAAAACAATGTTGCACAATGAACAGCAACATGAAGAAGAACTCTAAGCCCAAATAGATAAGGACACTCCCGACAGTAGTCAAACTTCTCTAACAGGAAGCCAAGAACCACTGGGACAGCCGCTAATAGCAAATGAGGCAGAATTAGCTATGACAGAAGTAGAAAACACCATGTGTCTCTATGAAGACGATTCAGAAGACTTAACTGTTCTACAATCAAAACTTAACAAAGACCAACGCACCATTTTTGAAGAAGTAACAAAAGAAATTACACATGGTGTACAACACGAAAATAAAGAATGTTCCTGCCAAAATTACAAACCTATACTGCTGTACGTCGGTGGTGAAGCTGGTTCAGGCAAAACATTCTTAATCAAAATCATCAGCAAGTTCCTTCAACAATTGACAAACAACAAACTGTCAGCTGTTGTAACTGCCCCCACAGGTATATCTGCCTACAACATAGGCGGTGTCACTTTACACCAATTACTACACCAAAACAACTACGCAGAGTATTAAAACAAATGAAAATGCTACTAATAGATGAAGTGAGCATGGTCTCCAACCTAATGTTGGCTTTGATTCACCTCAGATTGCAAGAAGTACTTAAAACAAACTACGAAGAACTCTTTGCAGGAAAACACATTATTGTTTTCGGAGATCTTCTACAATTGACACCAGTGAAAGGTGAACCTATTTTTAAAACCTTAGGACACAAACTCTGCCGAAAAACTGTTGGCAGCATAGGAAATGTCAACCTTTGGCAACATTTTCAATACAGAGAATTAACAGAAAAACATGCGTCAATCTTCAGACCTCACTTATGCCAACATTTTAAAAAGTATTACAATTGGTGCACTATCTCAAGAAGCACAAGCAATATTGCAAGCTGTTCCAAATTCAATGAAACAATGTTAAAAAAAGAAATGCAACCAATAATTGAAATTTGCTCCACAGACAAATTGGACGTACATGTTATGACACTACCCATGTGTCAGCAAGCCACAACAAGACTAAATACCTAGAAAATTCAATCTCCAACACAGCTGGGTTGGAAACAATATTAAAATTATCCTTAAATTGTAGAGTAATGCTTAAACGTAACCTTGACGTGGAGCAAGGACTAGTTAATGGGGCACTGGGTACAGTTGTTGGCTTTCAAACATACCCACGTGACAACAAAATTCAGTTTGTCAATATTCTCTTTGACAAACTTTCAGAAGTAAAAAGGATAGGGCACTCAACAGCTCGATTCCTTCTCTTCAATGACATGTATGTACGTAGAGAACAATTTTCTCTAACTCTTGCATATGCAGTCACCATTCATAAATCCCAAGGTCTTAACTTAGACAAAGCATTGATAGATATTGGAAACACAGTCTTTAAAGAAGGCATGAGCTATGTAGCATTATCACACTTACTTACACTTGACGGTCTATTTCTAATCAACTTTGTGCAAGTAAAGTGAACGCTGATATTCCTTGCATTTTAGAATACAATAGACTATGTTCACTGTACACCCCCCATATGAAATCATACGCTGTTCCACAAAAAGGAACATTTTGTAAAAGAAAACGAATTCAAACAGAAATGGAACAGGATCTGACTGCAAATCCTTCAAAGAGAGTAAAAGAAGCGAATACTTCATCAATTACCACAACCAAAGAAGAACCTATTAGTGAAAGTAAATCAAGTACTTCTTCAAAGAAGGAACACAAATTTTAAAAAATATCACTCGGACGTAGAACTATCTAGTCCATTCAAATTTTCAAATGTAACTGGTGTAAGTTGCTATGCAAATGTAGCAATGCATATTCTATTCCAATTGTTAACCACATTTACTTACACAGTACAGACCAATTGTGTTTGCAAATGTTAGTCCTTCATAGAAACGCAACAAACAATCCTGACAACACGAATAATGTTCACGGAATAAGACAAGAATTCGACTACTGTGCTGGAGGTTCACTATAAACTCACAAGAAGATCCACAAGAATTTCTAATGTACTTACTACAAGTACTGGAAAACAAAAACAGACCTATAAATGAAATCTTCCAGATTTCATACATGTGGAAACATACATGCACTCACTGCAACAAAGTGACACAGGAACAAATCCCTAATAATCGATGTGTGTATGTATCCATACCTAATTGTGAATCCATTCCATTTCAGCAACTTGTACAAAATGCAAACCATGGCAGATTATGCACTATCAGCAATTCAGATAATCGTTCCACCTTACTGATACAAACACATAGTAACTACATAATGCTAATGATTCTACGTTACAATGGAGATGGTACCAAAAACAACTGCAAGCTGACTGGATTCACACACGGTCAAGTGTCACTTGGTAATAAAACCTTCACAACAATAGGTATAATCTACCACGCAGGAGCCACAACCAATGCAGGTCACTACACTGCATATATTAAAAAGAAATGTGGATGGTTCGAATGTAATGATAGTAGCATTACTCTAAAGCAGAGATTACCAGCAAATCTTACAAATGCTTATTTAATCTTCTTAAAGCCAAAATTGAATAACTAATCTGTACTTCAACATTAACAAAAATGCAATTAAAAGACTATAAACAGTTAGAATACGCCAACAGGTATCTAACTGGCCCAAGATTGTATAACAATCACACAGATAAATGAATGGCACTGAAGTGTAACAAAAAATGGTCAGTTAGAATACACCAACAGTTATCTAACTGCTTCAAATATGTGCAACAAGACAACAGATAGAACATTAACCAGAAACAACAAGTGAACACTCAAAGGAAACAAACAAATAGTGTGTAGCATAACAAAAAAAGTTTTTTTTTTAATCCGACAAGGATTTTGTTTCCCTCACACCCATTGATTTGAAAAACAAACACAGAAACTGAGTAAAATGCACACTACACTGGTTTGTAAACTAAATATCAGGGTCGAAAAAAAGGTAAAATGTCTATTATGCAATGTAATAAGTCTTTATAAAATACATACAGTCATGTAAAAAAAATATCGAATCTCAACAAATGAAAAAGTCAGTATATTTTCAAACATTTCATACATATTCGAATCTATAAGTGTGATCTATGTCTGTAATATGGTGCAGTGGTTGTAGCCAGGGCCTAGAGTTTTGGGTGTATAGCCTACAGCCTACGGCCTTCAACCATGCACCCAAGACTCTAGGTCCTAGCCACAAACACTGCAACATATCACACCCATTGTGGCTTATAACTTCAGTACTTATAACTTTGGTCTTGGGTGCATGGCCTTCGCCATGGCCTACGGCCTGCGGCCATGCACCCAAGACTCTAGGCCCTGGCCACAACCACCGCAGCATATCAGAACCATGGTGGCTTATGGCCACAGGCCATAGGCCATAGGACATATACCCAAGAATCTAGGACCTGGCCACAACCACCGCAGCATATCAGAACCATCAGAACCATGGTGGCTTATAACTCATTGTCACACCCATAGAATGAAACATTTTAATTGCAGCATATACTCAATTTGCACCCAACACTCTAGGCCCGGCCCACAACCACCTCATAGATATTCGATTATATGGGTGTGATGTATGGGTGTGATATTCTGTGCTGGTTGTGGCCATGGCCTAGAGTCTTGGGTTAATGGCCTACGGCCTACGACCTGCAGCCATGCACCCAAGACTCTAGGCTCTGGCCACAACCACCGCAGCATATCACACCCATGGTGGCTTATAAGTCATTACCACACCCATAGAATGAAACATTTTAACTGCAACATATACTCAATTTGCACCCAGGACTGTATGCCCTGCCCACACATACCAGATAGATATTGGAATGTATGGGTGGGATGTATGGGTGTGATATGGTGCAGTGGTTGTGGCCAGGGCCTAGAGTCTTGGGTGTATGGCCTACGGCCTACGGCCTGCGGCCATGCCCCCAAAACTCTACATCCTGCCCACAACCACCGCAGTATATGTAACCCATGGTGGCTTAGAATTTTACTCCTTATAGCATATCACACCCATAGTGGCTTATAACTTCAGTACTTATAACTTTGGTTTTGGGTGCATGGCCTTCAGCCGTGCACCCAAGACTGTAGGTCCTGGCCACAACCACAGCAGCATATCACACCCATTGTGGCTTATAACTTCAGTACTTACAACTTTGGTCTTGGGTGCATGGCCTTCGACCATGCACCCAAGACTCTACATCCTGCCCACAACCACCACAGTATATAAAACCTATGGTGGTTTATAACTGCACTGCTTTTAACTTTGGTCTTGGGTGCATGGCCTTTGGCCATGTACCCAAGACTGTAGGTCCTGGCTAAAACCACTGCAACATATCACACCCATTGTACCTTATAGCTTTAGTACTTAGAATTTTGATCTTGTGTGCATGGCCTTCGGCCATGCATCCAAGACTGTAGGTCCTCGCCAAAACCACCGCAACATATCACACCCATTGTGGCTTATAACTTTAGTACTTACAATTTTGGTCTTGTGTGCATGGCCTTCGGTCATGCACTCAAGACTGTAGGTCCTAGCCACAACCACCACAGCATATCACACCCATTCTGGCTTATAACTTCAGTACTTACAACTTTGGTCTTGGGTGCATGGCCTTCGCCATGCACCCAAGACTCTAGGTCCTGGACACAACCACCACAGTATATGAAACCCATGGTGGCTTATAACCTCAGTGCTTAAAACCTCGCTCTTGGGTGCATGACCTTTGCCCATGCACCCAAGACTCTAGGCCCTGCCCACAACCACCTGATAGATATTCAATTCTATGGGTGTATCCATGAGTGTGATATGCAGCAGTGGTTGTGGCCAGGGCTTAGAGTCTTGGGTATATGGCCTATGGCCTGCGGGCTGCGGCCATGCACCCAAGACTCTTGGCCCTGGCCACAACCACCGCAGAATATCAGAACCATGGTGGCTTATAACTCATTGTCACACCCATAGAATGAAACATTTTAACTGCGGCATATACTCAATTTGCACCCAACACTCTAGGCCGTGCCCACAACCACCTCATAGATATTCGATTCTATGGGTGTGATGTATGGGTGTGATATGCTGTGGTGGTTGTGGCCAGGGCCTAGAGTCTTCAGTGTATGGCCTACGGCCTACGGTCTGCAGCCATGCACCCAAGACTCTAGGCCCTGGCCACAACCACCGCAGCATATCCCACCCATGGTGGCTTATAAGTCATTACCACACCCACAGAATGAAACATTTTAACTGCAGAATATACTCAATTTGCACCCAGGACTGTACGCCCTGCCCACACCTACCAGATAGATATTCAAATGTATGGGTGTGATGTAAGGGTGTGATATGGTGCGGTGGTTGTGGCCAGGGCCTAGAGTCTTGGGTGTATGGCCTACGGCCTACGGCCTGCGGCCATGCACCCAAAACTCTACATCCTGCCCACAACCACCACAGTATATGAAACCCATGGTGGCTTATAATTTTACTCCTTATAGCATATCACACCCATAGTGGCTTATGAACTTCAGTACTTATAACTTTGGTTTTGGGTGCATGGCCTTCGGCCGTGCACCCAAGACTTAGGTCCTGGCCACAACCACCGCAGCATATCACACCGATAGTGGTTTATAACTTCAGTACTTATAAATTTGGTTTTGGGTGCATGGCCTTCCACCATGCACCCAAGACTCCAGGTCCTGTCCACAACCACCACAGTATATGAAACCCATGGTGCCTTATAACTTCAGTGCTTATAACTTTGTTCTTACCCAAGACGCTAGGTCCTGGCCACAACCACCGCAGCATATCACACCCATTGTGGCTTATAACTTCCACTGTGGCTTATAACTTCACTACTTATAAATGTGGTCTTGGGTGCATGGCCTTCGGCCATGCACCCAAGACTCTAGGTGCGCCCCACAACCACCTAATAGATATTCGATACTACGAGTGTATCTATTGCTGTGATAGGCTGTGGTGGTTGTGGCCATGGCCTACAGTCTTGAGTGTATGGCCGTAGATATTTGAATCTGTGGGTGTGATCTATGGGTGTGATATGCTGCAGTGGTTGTGGCCAGGGCCTAGAGTCTTGGGTGTATGGCGTACGGCCTTCGGCCTACGGCAATGTACCCAAGACTCTAGGCCCTGGCCACACCCATTGCAGCATATCACACCCATGGTGGCTTATAACTCAGTACCACACCCATAGAATCAAAATGTTTAACTGTGGCATGTACTCAATTTTAATGACCGCTGACACCACGCGTGTCCTTAGAACAGTTTCAACTTGCCTGCGCATAGCACGGACGGAAATACTATCCTTATGAGACCCCTAATTTTCAGTACTTACAAACATCCCGGACAGCGCGGCCATGGTGAATACATCATTAGCACCTGCTGCCTATACAAATGCAGTATTTCACCCATCTCTTACTCTCTAAACCTCCCCAAGCACTCTGACTCACCAAAACACTCCCCAAAACTGCATTTCGCTTCTGTTCGCCACCGTGCAGTCGGCGGATCCAAGATGTCGGGCGCATCCAAACAATTTGACAGAGATCACGTGTCAATCCAGCCAATCGGTGGACACGTCGCGTGTCCGCGGTCATGACGCGAGCCCATTAGCCAATCGTTATCTTGGGAAGTGTAACCGTGGAGCGAACAGAGATATCACTAATTTTTTGAGACATACTTTTTGGTCGTTTTAAAGAAAACTACTGGATGGATTGGCACCAAATTTACAAAAGTACGCTTTCGGGACCACGCTCCTGCCGCAAATTTGGTGAAAATCTGTCCAGCGGTTTGGGCTGTACGTGTGCGCAAAGTTTTTCCCCCATTCGACCTATGGGAAAAAAAGACGTTTTGGGACCCCCCCTATAAGTTTCCCCCCCCGGACCAAACCTCACCAAACTTTGCAAAAATATTCAGAGTGGGCCATATACTTTTTTTTTTGCAAAGTTTGGTGCAGATTCGTCCCGGGAGAGTGAAGTTATAAGCCACGAAAAAGTGCTCTTCCTCTGGAAACAGCAACTTAACCATAACTATAATATATACAATTTCCACACAAAATAAAATCAGTTCTCTTAGTATGTGCTGTGCGTTTCACTATTGCAATGGCTGCTGGGAGCTGTAGCGCCTTAATAAGCCTGTACAATAATACTGCCTGTTGCACAGGAGTGCCGTCCGCTCGGAGGTAGCCCCTCCTTTTCCAACGTTCTAGCGCTGTGTGCATTGTTGATGTCACCTAGGCGGAGTCACTGTACACCGTCACTTCCTCCCATTCGTATTTCTCAATTGTGATAATAGTTGCCACCAATTCTGCTGCCTGGTATCCGGTCAATTTTTCAAAAACATATTTTGGAAATGCCATTTTTGTTTGAAAACATTTTGCCAAAAAAAAAGAATTCAAGTGTTTTTTTTTTAATTTTATATATTTTTTTGGTTTTGTTAGTTAAATAAAAGTGTCAATAAAAAAAAAAACAGGGGTTTGGGGGAACACCACCATTTAAAAAATAAAATGTAAAAAAAACACTCGAAAACATTTTTTTTTTTTCGCCAAATTGTTGTCGAGAAAATGTCATTCGAAAATATTGTGTTCGAAAATATCACTATAAACCCTGCTGCCTATGTCGAAAAATGAGATGGCATACTTATGATTGCCACAACTTCAAATTCCCCATTTGCTCTGTATCTCACTACAGCGGAACCAGTTATCCTTTCTCCATTGTTTTGATCGATTTTCAATGATCCATCAACAAAGATAATCTACCCTTCTGACAATATGCTTTCATTTACATGCGGTATGTTGTCATATGACTCCTCTTAGCTAGGGAAATCATGCACATGCTCACCTTACAGCTATGAATGTGGCAGGGTTCACTATTCTGCACCGGACTATCTTAATTGCAGGAATTGATATAACCACTTCATACGCAGATGCAGTGTTGCCAACTCCTCAATAAAGAAAGTAGCTATTGGCTCCTCTAAAAGTCACCAGAAGTAGCTAGATGACATCATTGCCTAATTTGCATAATTATCTACTCTTTCCCGCTATGATTTATGGCTTTTACCGTGGTACCTCCCCTTTTAACCATTTCATTTCAGTCCATCCCCATAACATACAGTTCACCTAGAGTGTTTCTGGGGGCGGGCTGGCTATGTTAAGAACAATACAATTGTTATTATTAACAGTAAACACCTCCCTTTTAAATTCACAGTGTGTTTTTGCATTGCTCTCGTTATAAAATTGGCGAATGACCAAACTTTTTTCAATTGGTTTGGAAACTTGCATAAATGATGCAAGTCTCCAAACCAATTGAAAAAAGTAGTTAGACTTCTCGCTAGCCGCTTTTTTATGAAAAAGTCGCTAGGGGGGGCGTACTTTCTTGCTAAATATAGCAAGAAAGTTGCCAAGTTGGGAACACTGCGCAGATGCTCTTTGAGATGTTAATGTACCCTTGGGCTTTTCCAAAATAGCAAAGAAAGCATGCTCAATGAATAAAGTCATAGAACCCCCATCACTATGCTTGTAGCCTTCTCAACTGCGAACACGGCTGCTGCCAGCAATTGTTTCCAAGGAAAGTGTCCTGTCATAAGTGGATCTAAAATCCCACTGTAATATGCCAGAGGTTTATACCCCAGGGTAGTCCTCTGTGTAAGCATTGCTGTCATAACTGTCTCATTTGTATGCAAGAACAGATAGAACTCCTAAGGACAATTGGGAATTCCCGAAACTGGAGCAGAACAAATTGCTTTCTTTAACCCTTCCTCCATTTCTTCAGTCCATTCTATTTTATCAGTATTCACTTGTGCCTTTTATAATGACTGCAACAGTGGTCTTGTGTATGAACTATAATCAAATGCCCATGCACTAACATAGTTCTATAACCCCAAAAA
Source organism: Ambystoma mexicanum (assembly GCF_040938575.1). Taxonomy (NCBI): domain Eukaryota; kingdom Metazoa; phylum Chordata; class Amphibia; order Caudata; family Ambystomatidae; genus Ambystoma; species Ambystoma mexicanum. Next base: position 463,342,075 of record NC_090934.1, read on the forward strand.
CTGTTGCATCTGTTTTATCATGCACGGTTTTGCTGTCTTCATACTGCAAACCCATTTCTAACTTCAGGGGTATATGCCGGAGGGTAAACTGTCCCCCTCTTGAAAATTGCCCATTCTTTATATACCTCTGACCTCTACACATGCGTGTAACGTGGCCTGTCATGCCACACGCCCAACATACAAGAGGCGCCCTTCTAATTTGCCCTCCTTGCATATTCTGGCTGTGATTTTGCACATTCTGAAAGTTATTTTTATTATTTTGAAAACCACCCTTCCTTTGAACCCCATTGCTTGGCCTCTCTGCACAAACCCATTTCCTTCTTGAACAGTCTGTTGTTGATTATTTACCAGCGATACACCCATAGGTTGCTGCATTCCCAGCCCTTCTCGCTTGTCAAAAATGCTCCTTCTAAAGAGTATTTAGTCAATTTCTTCTGAACCAGTTTGGCTTCTTCAAGTTTCCTAGCTTCTCCCATTTCTTATTCTTCTCTTGCAGCTGTCGACAATGATGCACTATAGTCAACTGTATTTCTGCCCATGTTCTTGTTTCCATACCCACTCATTTCTTGAGCTGTCTCTGCATTTGCTCTGGCAGTCCTTGACATAAAATGTGGTAAAATACTTCCACTGATTTCCCCCAAGGCTCACGAGTGTCCAAAGTCCACAGTTCCTGAATACTTTGATTTAAGCTATTTTCCCGTTCCCTCCGTTAAGCTGGGAAGTTTACATCTTCAATTATCCTTGTCCATCTGGGGCCAATGGATATACTACATTTCTGGCCCCACCTTTCTCTAATAGAGGGGACTGTGGAAACCCAATGCCAACCTCTGCTCCCATTGTCTGCCTATCATAGCAGGGACAATGGTTCAGCATCACCTTCTTCCTGGCAATGACCTTATCTTATAGGATCTGGCGTTCGATCCTTAGGTTGTTCCAGATCAGACCATCTCACTTCCTCGTCTAAAAGCGTGCATCCGTTTGGACCACATGCATCTTCTCCCTCCTCCTCATGGAAGGTTTCCCTTTCTTTGTCTGACATATCTAGTCCCCAACTATTATAACTCTCATCCCTTTAATCTCTGTTCAAATTCAGCCTGTCTAACGACAAGCCTCTATGCTTGAGACTAAATGGGATCCTTCTTTGTCTCACGAATGACCAATTATAGATCAGTATTTCTTTCCCCTGCTTCCCGATTCACATTGTGTCCTCTTCTCCTGATAAACTTTATCGATTTTGTCTCCAATGCTTCCTATCTCAAAACTCTCATCTAAGTTTACCCTAGATGATCCTGGTGTTGCCTCCTTTAATGGAGCAAACCTCTCTAGGTTTATTCCAAGTGGTTCTGTTGTTGCTCCCTGTGGTGGGAGAAGCTTCTCTATTTGGCTCAATGATATCGCTGGACAAGTTTCCAATAACCCTTTTCGAATATGCTCAACGTCGCATGCCCTTTGTCTCCTTTTTCATTCTATTTCTTCGCTGGCAAAAATGAACTGACCTTCAACCCCCATTGTGTTCAGCAGCATCGCCTTCTTCCTGGCGGGGGCATATCCTGTGCCACCCACAGCCTCCAGATACGTGGTGAAAAGGGGCTCCCATTGCATCCACAGAATCGCCGGGGTCCCAGGTGAAGGGAGAAATGCAGGGGGCGGTGTGGCGCCTTGCATGGTTGGCCCGTGGGTCTTTTGGTATCATCGTCGCCAATTATGTTGTGGCCTCTAAGGACGACAGGACGCTTAGGTGGGTCTTAATGTCTTTCTTAATAAGACAAACTGGTGGGCATAACTTGTACTTGAGTAGGGCAGGGGAGTTACTCACAGTTCCAGTCCGGGCCTTCCAGTTGCTTCACTGGAGGCAAGGTGTGCTCATGGATGGCACACTGAGAGCTTCCAGGGCCCCCAGGTGGCCTCCTGTGGCCTTGGATTTATGCCCTGGAAGCTGGCACTTAGAGGGTTCTTTGTGCCTCCTTCATAGTGGCTCCTTAAAAGGAGCAGCGCTGTGAGCCAACCTCTTGGTCTGGCGCTCTGCCAGGATCTGGCGCCATTACTCTCTGATGTTTTCTTGGGAGCACGGACTCGCGAGATCCCTTTGTATCGAGATCTCGCGAGATCGCGCTCCTGCGATCACGTGACGTCCCCACAGATAGGCTTTGCAAACATGAGCCCGTATGCATATTGACACTGTATACGTTTTTTTTTCAGAGAGGGTGGACAGTCTCATCAGCCAGACCTAAAAAAAGAAAGTGCTACGTCCATTTTACTATCAGGGACATAGTCTGACAGAGTAGGAGCAGGCTTGTAGAGAATCACGAACTAGATTGTTACTGATTCTGATTCTGGTTTAATCTCCGAGATTTTGGTGCAGGGCCCTGAAAGTGTCTGTGTACTATGAGAACTAGTCTTAGTGAGTCTGAATATTATGAAAAGTGAAACAAGATGTGTAATCAAGAGCACAACAATAAGTGGCACTGGGTATTATCAAGGCTAGTTCCACTGCATTTCAGTACAAGATGATTGACTGCCCGCACTACTGCTCACATTCCGTGGTCAGGTCTAAAGTGCTATTCCGAGGTGCATCGTTCATTCAGTGGGAAATCTGTTCACTACTGAATTATTAGTAAACTGAGAAAGTTGAGAAACGTTAGGGCTTGTGATACAGCAGGTTTAATATAGGGAATACAATGCACCTGTAGGACAACGAATATTACACACCCCTTTAGACCTATCACACTGACATGGAAGGAACATGAATCTACTGTGCTCATCTGTAGTGTAAGAATTAAGATTTCAGGTTCGGAAGGTCGTTCCTTCAATACCACAAGAGGGTACCTGTGAAAGAAGCTTATCCCAGCAAATGCCCTTTTGGCAATGTTTTATTTAAAAAAGAAAGTTATTCCACCTTTGAATGAAAGATTGGAGTAGGCCGTTGCATATGATGGATAATTACTCGGATGATTCTGGAGAAAGCCCCTTAGGGATGCTAGACTTAAAGAGAAAACAGGTGGCCAGCATGGACCAGTGGTAGGCATGCTCCTATCCAACTTCCTGTGACACCTAATTCCTTTCTAAGAAAGCCGATTCTGAATGCAGTGCAAATGCACGGCAGGAACCTGATAGATTCTTCCACTGCAATTCTGAGGATGGTGGGAGGAGTGGTTGAAAGGTGTCATGGAGGTGGGTGTAAAGAGGGAGCAAAGGGAGAGTGTGTAGGGATTGCGCTGGGAAAACTCCTCCCACACCAATCTCATATATGGTCCGACCCATGTCTATATTACCAAAGGAGACACCGAGCTTGTCCACCCTCTGTGCCAGTTCCGTAATATAAAAAGTGATGTTGGCACAGGAAGTAACACTCGTGAAATACCTTGTTCATGGATACCGCGGTTAAACCTCCGGTTTAGCCCCAAAGAGCACTTTGGTTATGCAGCCTGCTTCATAATGAAACTTCATAACTATCTTAATTTAGCACATTTTTTATATGGTGAAAAACTCATGCAGTGTGTAAAAACGGTTCACAATAGTTGCTCTGCCATTGCTCCAGTCACCAGGACTCTTGTCAAGCTGTTAGATGAGGACACGGAGTTGTGCATGAAAATTGAGTCTTCCATGTCCTCCTGTCACATGTGGAGCATGATGTTCTTTTGTAAAAGTTTTCTTCAGCTACAGAAACACCAATTTTCTGAATATTCACTATCTTTGTAATCGGCCCCTTGGTTAAAAGTATGCCTTTGTTTGAGATTCTGTGTTCGATTGAAGATAGCATGTAGCTATGAATGGGACTACCCCTCGTGTACTCTGCCATTTCTCTCACCCTCATATTCCGGCTCTGTTCTGTAATGGAGTTTGTGTCCTTCCATTATCACCCACTCCATGGCACCACAGCCCCCAGTGGCACCACAGCCCCCAGCCACTAAACCCTCCCTCATTGCCATCATCTAACCGAGATCCTTGTAGTGAAGCCTTATGTTAGACATTCAGTGTGCACTACTGAATCACAGACCAGCTGCTGAGTCTAAGTTTGTTCCAGGCAAGGCTTTATTCACATATGTACAAATCTGTACATTACTCCAGTTACTCTTATTATAGTTACAGCACGCGTAGACATTGACAGGGACATGGGAAGGTATAAACATCACTAACAAAGGAGCTGACCCACCGGCCATCCATTCAACCCAGCTCAGGCCCCCAACTCACACTCGCAGAACATTCACACACAGATCTACCCAACATTCTCCTGAGCTGCATTCATGCACCAGCATTCTACAGCAAGCATCCAGGTCAGTGGCAATACAAGACTACATTACAACATCTCCCTTTCATACCAGACTCACCACACACAACATCTCCCTTCCATAACAGACTCACCACAGACTCATCACAACATCTCCCGATCACCAAAACATCTAACCAACAATCACCTTCCATTTGGACCTGCCACATCCAAACACAGAGCCTGCCACACTCTGGCACCAACCATACACAGCCAAGGAACCCAATCATACATTCAGGTGAGGAAAAACAGGGGGGGATCACGCATTTGCCCCACCACGGACCCGGTGTCACCACAAACATGACACCCTGGGGAAACATGGTCCAAGTCCAACCAACTAACACACAACAAGAGGTGTTGCCATGACAGGTCAACAATTGCAGAGGGCTACTTAGATCCCATCCTCGTCGCCATTTGTAGTGAAGCCTTATGTTAGACATTCAGTGTGCACTACTGAATCACAGACCAGCTGCTGAGTCTAAGTTTGTTCCAGGCAAGGCTTTATTCACATATGTACAAATCTGTACATTACTCCAGTTACTCTTATTATAGTTACAGCACGCGTAGACATTGACAGGGACATGGGAAGGTATAAACATCACTAACAATCCTCAAGCCAGGCTCCACTCATCTATGTGCCCTCAATGGGGGCGTTGAATCCGCATGCTCCACATGCCATCACGCCGCCCTATGGGCCAACACCACACTCCCCCCATCACACCATCCATGCCCTCCTTACTTCTCCCTTTTCAGCTGTGGATCCTCTTCCTGCCCCTACACAGCATACTGTGCTTTCTATGACCCAGTGTTCACCGTGGCGATGCGTCAGCTAGCTGCCATTCTGGTGACTTTGGGGTAGCCTGGGTGGAGTCGATGAATCCATCCTCGTACTATCTGGGTATACCCCTCAATGTTACTTTTCAACTTACATTTGTATGCCGTGCATCCTGGGTGAACAGAATGCACAAACAAAGTCTGATAGGAAATGGAACGATTTTGTAGATGCATAGGACTAATGCATCTAAAGTACTGTTAACAATTATTAGGCATTACATTAATAATGAGTTTCCTATCTGAACTGACTTTAAATTAAAAAAAATGACCGAAGACTGGCTTTTCCTCAGTTAGAATGTTGAGTCATCTGCCGAGGTCCCCCTGTTTATTTCTTGGTTACCATGGGACCATTCTGACTGAGAACATGCTCTATGGAAAGGACCAGACCCTGACATATAACATGGATATGTTATCAGAAATGTGTGTTAAAATGAGATAAAAAAAAAAAAAATGATGTCTTCAGTGGACGAGGCCACCAAATATGCTTCTGCTGAAAATTTTAGATCATGTACTGCTCTTGCTTATTTTTCAACATCACTTGTTCACAATACCCATAACCTTGTTGACGTGATGTCACCAGCCAGCACTCTCACTCCATAACGTGTTCAAGCACCCCTGGGACTGGGAATGACTTACTTGTGGATTGCCGAACACCAGCACCAGCTACCACATCCCCCAGGCACCAGCGCCATAACTCATTCCAATTGTCTCCCATCAAGTGGCTCCCTGCAGGTGGTGCACCCACGATTGTAGATCCCCCTCTTCGATAGCCTAAATACCTGTGCTGTTCACGTAATCACACATGCTTGAACTCAACTGCATCAATCGCTGAGTCGCTGGTGGGCTGTCTGCTTCTCTCTGCTCAGCCTTTACATGCCTGTTCACACAAAAGCCACTTCCGAGACAATGTGCCTCATTACGAGTTTGGCGGTAGCAATGGTGCCTCCAAAATCATGTCCGAGTCCGGGTTCCTTGAATGAGGAATTACCGGGTCATTCCAACCTTGGAGGTCCCGGTAATTCCTAATTCAAAAAACCAATCCCCATTCCCATTTGAGCCCCCAATGGGAATGGGGATGGAGCTAATAACGGGCCCGTTAATGAAATTGCTGTTTCTGTAGCTGAAGAAAACTTATCCAAAAGAACATCATGCTCCACATGTGACAGGAGGACATGGAAGACTCAATTTTCATGCACAACTCTGTGTCCTCATCTAACAGCTTGACAAGAGTCCTGGTGACTGGAGCAATGGCAGAGCAACTATTGTTAATAACGGGCCCGTTATTAGCTCCCTGGTCCCCTTGAGGGACCCGCAAAGGACATCTGGTCTGAACAGATGTTCTGAGCGGGTCCCACAAGGGATCCTCGTAATAGGGCGCAATGGGTTTACCGGCACTAGCACCATTACTGGTGCCGGTAAACCCATTCCACCAACCTCGTAATGAGGCCCAATATAATTCCCTCCCTCGGCTCTATCATGATTCTTCTAAGATATAAAACATATCACAAATGACTGAATTAAAGTTTTTATTCAAAGCTTTTCATATATCCATTTTGGTGTCGATATTGAGTCTCTTTAAATTGAAGTAGCTATATGCAGGGATGTGGAACCTTGCTTGGTAGCTTTATTACATCAGGAGGCAGTTTATGCTGATGTGTAGCTATTAACATTCAGAAAGCAGCTTCAAAAGCACTGAGCAATACTCTAGAGATCCCAGGGGGGAATGTTTGGGCAAGGAAGGACAGGTGGTATTTAGAAAGGGTCCAAGGGACTCGCAAGGCAATGAGCAGTCAAAGGATGGGTAAATAACATAACACCCACAGGTTGTGATCCCCTCCTCATATCTCATCCTTGTCTTTTCTTCACTTCCCATGACAATAGTTCAGGCTTAAACACTATCATTTTTTCTGTCTGAGTTTCATGCCCCCCTCTGCATTCCTTCCCCCCCATGGTGGGGTGGCCCATAAAATTGGAAAAATTCAAAAGGCTCAGTCTCGGTGCCTGGCTGTAAGGCGCACCCAGAACACAGTGGTTTTCTGTGATGTCACATTTAATGGTGTCAAGACATATGCATGTGACAAATCAACTTCCGGGACACCAGCTGTCCAGGGATGAATATCAGTTTCTAAGCCATCATCCAGCCCAACACCTCTAATACATCAGAAGGATGCAAACAGATTGGAACAACAAGCACATTATAAACTTTCTTGTCCAATTTTGGTAACGTGGATGGAATGGCAGGCTTATCCCCAAAAGGTTGTGGATCGTTGGTGAGTTGCAACGCAGGGAAAATACAATTATTACCCAATGATGAAAGGGACTGTCCAGTCAAAGTTACATAAAAAATATTAACTTTATGTATATCACAACAGGCAGTTCTAGCAACACTACGAAATACAAACCACCCTTTAAAGGAATGTAGAGGACAGGACATTTCAAAGAAGGAAAGGAGAGGCACTCTGGATACCGTCAGTAGGGTAGTCAGTATGGTTAATAATCACAACACTTTAAGGTTACTCCGCTTCAGCACCAAGGGAGCAACGGGTCTTAAATCTATCTAGGTGCCTTCTGAAAAGGACCAGGGGTACAGAACCACAATGTACCTTATGCTGTAGGTGTTCTTAGGGCTTGACAGGGTCGAGTCAGCTTCCGGGTGCTTTACTTGCTTCTAGGACAGAGTTCAAGATAGAAGTCAGCTGCAGGTATCAAGCAGAAAGATATTTCGACGAGCGGCTGGAGGCTAGCCTACACAGCAGCTCAGGGTCAGAAATCGTTGACTGCTGTTCGGTAGTTACGATGCACTAGTTGAGTTGTCTCAGATGTCTTTAAGTGACTGTGGCTGTTGGTTGCAGCTTGAGAAACTCGACTGGCTCGAAAAATGTTCTTTAAGGCAGACGTTGGTAGATGCTTGTCAAGGCACTTCTCCCAGCTTCTTCACAGGGTTTGTGTTGTCCTTCAAGGAGGACAGTCCAAATCTGAGGAGTGTGTTGTAAGCAGCTGCCTTGTCCTTTTGGGTTACAAGACCTTCTAGCACTTCTGTCAGATCTGTCGTGATGATTCCTACCCTCCCAAACCTTCTCCTCACCTGAGGATTCAGAAGAACTGTATCTGTGTTTCGGTGTTCTCCTGGAGCTGGTCTTCTTAGGATGCTGGGGCTTCCTTTCCTTGTGCTTCTTTTGTTTTTTGTTGTGTAGGTAAGGTTTGGCTCCCTCAGAGGCCACTTTGGAAGGATAGGAAGCTGTCCTCGGCAGACCCCGAGGAGCCAAACCCTAAACCTGGGAAAAAGCCAACAGCACAAAAAACCCTGGATTCGCAGAGAATATGTACTTGGTAGATGGATCGCAAGTTGTACAGTCTAGAGCCCCACTGGTAGGTATGCTGGATGGTAATTGTTTCTGGGAGATGTAGTTTCCGGTCTTGATGGCATTGTGCAGATGGAATAAACAGCAGTTCCACAGGAGTCAGGGTAAGAGATGCACACGGTAGAACTCGGGGGCAATGACAAATGTGGAATGGGGAAGAGGAGGAAAGACAAAAAGAAGAAATGGCCAGAGCTCAAAAGAGAAGAAGAAATACAGAAGAAAGTAAGGAGCTGCTCAGAATAGGGGTAAGTAGAGAAAGGTAAGAGGACTGATGGCGTACCGAAAAGGGAAAGAAGGAAAGAATAAATAGAGTAGAACAGAGAGCTACAGAATGGAGTTAGAAAGGAAGAAAAGAAAGGTGCGGTAGAACCGTCTTAAGACTACAGGACGTAGGAAAGGAAGACTCACCGGTAGTGTCCGCGGTCCTAAATAAGGAACCGGGAGAACAGAAAAGCTCTGAATCCCAAAGTCAAGGAACGAACGATGGCTGGCTCACCGGAGGGTAAAACAAGAGCCAACCACTGCCGTGAACTTCCACAGTGCACAGAAAAAGCCAAATACCCGAGAAGGAGAGAGAGCCGTGCCTGCAAGTGCTAGACAAAGCGAGAAGTGGGAAAAATACACAAGGAGGCGAGGAAGTAAAGATCCAAGGGAAAAAATGACTGAGAGCGATACAGCAGCGTTAGACTGTCAGAATGACGGATACAACGCGCTGTTCCGGAGGGCGTGGCCGAATATATATCCATGGCGGCCATGTTAGGGGAACACTAGAATGCTAAATTGATACCGGGAAGCGCTCTAATGTTTCCACCTTTGCCAGAGCTTCCACGGACAGGTTCTGACAGTATACCCCCTTCCCTTCAGGGTACCACCCAGTTTGCCCGGATGAAGCTGATGAAATCTTCGTATGAGTCTGGGTGCATGTATATGACTTCGGGGTTCCCACGTTCTCTACTCCACTGAAGAGACCTTCCAATGCACCAAATACTGCATCCATCCTCTCTAATATCTTGAGTCTACTAAGTGAGAGAGAAACCTCACACACACCAGGGCAGTTAGCGACTGCTGGCCTTGCCTTCTGGATCCTTCTGTGATAAGGATCCTATATGTGTTCTTTAAGCAATGTGGTGTGGAACACTGGATGGACCCGATGTAGGTTCTTGATAAGTGTATCTGAAAGGCCACTGGGTTGATCTGTTTGAGTACCGGGAAGGGTCTGATATATCGAGGAGCGAACTTGCCAGTATGTACCCATTTGGGCAAAAACTTAGTGGATAACCAAACCAGTGTACCCGGCTTCCACTACGGGTTAGGCCTTCTCTTGCGATCTGCCTATCTTTTATACTCCAGTCGTCTGGCTTCCAATGATTTGATGGCCATGGCATGCACCCTCTGAAGGTCAGTCAGGATTCCGTCGATGGTAGGTGAGCTAGTGGCTGAAACCTCTGACCAGGGAAGATGCTGAGGGTGGTACCCATAAGTGCAAAAGATAGGACTCATGCAGATAGAGGTATGTATACTGTTGTTATATGCGAATTCGGCCTGCGGAAGGAAAGTAGACCACTTCTCTTGTTCCGAACTGCAGAAACATTGCAGATACTGCTCCAGGCTGGCATTCAGTCTCTCCGTCTGCCCATTACTCTGCAGGTGATATCCTTAGGATAGAGCCCGGTGGATGCCTAATTGTTGGCACAACGAGGACCAGAATTTGGAGGTGAACTGAGTGCCTCATTCTGAGATTATTGTTCTGGGCAACCTATGTAATCGGACGATGTCACGTAAGAACACCTCCGCTGTTTCTGGGGCTGAAGGAAATCGAGCTAAGGCGGAGAAGTGAGCCAACTTACTAAAGGAGTCAATCGTTACCATAACAGTGGTCTTGCCCTGGGACTCTGGTAGATCTACTATAAAGTTAGTGAATATATGCTCCCAGGGGCGAGTGGGTAACAGGGGCTGTTGTAAGAGACCCAATGGTCTGCTAGTAGAGGTCTTGCTGGTCGCACAGGTAGGGCAAGAACGGACATACTCCTTACATCCTGAGGCAGGGACAACCACCAAAACCAGTGAGTGACCAACTCCTGGGTCTTCTTGATGCCTGGATGTCCCGCCAAGGGTGTATCATGACACCAAGAAATGGCTCGAGTGCGAAGGGATCTTGTCGGCAAATACAAAGCCTCTCCATGGTAGTATAGACCATCCTCCAATCTGCACAACAACAGATCATCTTGCCTACTGGGATCGATCTGATACTGTTATTGGACTTCCTGTTCCAATGGGGTGGTAGCAGAGAGGATCTTACTAGGGGAGAAGATGTATTCTGTACCTAAATTCCATCCGGGAACCTCTCCTAGACTACGTGACAAGGCATCGGCTACTTGATTCTTGGTGCCAGGTATGTAGGTTATCAGGAAGTCATATTGTGAAAAGAAATAAGCCCAACGTGCATGACAGGAGTTAGTGCATTCCATCTACTGCAGGACCCGTAAATTTCTGTGGTCGGTTCGGACTAGGAACTGGTTAGTGGCTCCCTGAAGCAAATGGCACCACTCCTGGCAGGCTTGCTTTATGGCGAGTAACTCCTTCTCTATGACTGAGTAGTTGCATTCACTTGATGACAAGGTTCTAGAATAGTAAGCCAACGGGTGTTCCAGGTTATCCTCAGCCTTTTGTAAGAGCACTGCTCCCAGTGCCCCTTACGAAGCATCAGTCTCGAGGATGAACTGCTTGTTCTGGTCTGGTTAGACTAGGACAGGTGCAGAGGTAAACATGTCCTTTAACTGTTGGAAGGCATCTCTGGCCTCCTGACCAAAGGCAAACTTAACACCCTTCTTAAGTAGGGCGGTATTTGGCAACACTAGTCGAGAAAAATGTTGGATAAATCTCCTGTAAAATTTTGCCCAACCTAAGAATTGTTGCACCTCCTTAACATTCTGAGGTTCTTTCCACTCCTTCACAGCCTTGACTTTTATGGGATCCATCAGGATGCCGCCTTGGGTCAGGATATAACCCAGATAAGACACAGCGGTTACTTCAAATTGGCACTTTTCCGGCTTGACCAGAAGGCGGTTCTTTAATAAACGACGTAGCACTTCCTTAACTTGTATGCAGTGTTCTTTCAGAGTGCGAGTGAAGATAAGAATGTCGTCTAAATAAACAACCACAGATAGGAACAACATGTCAGCAAAGATCTTATCTATAAACCACTGAAAAACCGCAGGTGCGTTTACCAAGCCAAAAGGCATTACTCCATATTTGAATAAGCCCAGAGGTGTTCGGAAGGCCGTCTTCCATTCGTCTCCTTCTCTTATTCGTAGCAAATGGTATGCTCCACTTAGATCCAATTTCGTGAAATAACCTGCTCCTTGAACTGTCTCAATGATGTCTGAAATAAGCAGCATGGGATATCTATCCCTGATGGTAACCCTGTTGAGCCCACGATAGTCGATGCATGGTCTGAGCTCTGTCAAGTCCTTTTTGGGGATAAAGAAAAGTGACACCTCACAGGAAGACTTGGATTCCCGAATGAGATCGTTTTGCAAATTTGCTTCTAAATACTCTTTAAGTACTCTCTTCTCTGGGAGTGACAAAGGGTACATACGCCCAAATGGAACTGTGGAATCAGGGATCAGGTCTATGGTGCAATCTTCCAAATGGTGAGGATGTAGTTCTCTGGGTAAGGTGTCCTCAAATACCTCAGTGAATTCTTGATACTGTAGAGGTATCAAAGCCACAGTCCGGGTAGATCTTGAGCCATTCATCTTTGTCTCTGCCCTTACATTAGGAGATTCCACACAATTCTTTCCACAATACAAGGAGTTGAAGCTCAAATGGTTTGCTGCCCAATCGATCTGGGGATTATGCTTATTCAACCAGGGGATTCCTAACACCAGCGGAAAATGTGCGTCCTTGATTATGTCCAGGGACAATAATTCTTAGTGTCCCTCCATGCGTATTCTCAAGGGTTCAGTCTCATGGACAATGGGTCCAGAAGACAATGGAGTACCATCCACTCCTTCTACCGGAATGGGTCTCTGCTTTTTCCATAGAGCCACCTTATTTGCCCTGGCCCAGTCCACATCAATAAAGTTTCCGGCGGCTCCGCACTCCAACCTGGCCAGGACATCCTTAATCTCAGACTCAGAGACCCACAAGTGAACAAGAAACACCATCAAGCGATTATCTTCAACTTCGGCTATTCATCTGATGTTGCTGCAAGTGTTGAGGATAGATTCTCCGAGATCTCCCTTGCATAAGATCGGGGGCTGGGGTTTCCCTTCCACCTAGGTGGAACCTCAGGACAGTTACAAAGGAGATGTTTAGAAGAACTGTAGTACATACATAGACCAGCGTCCTTACGTCTCTTACGTTCTTCAGAGGTTAGAGGTCCACGAGTGATGCCAATCTGCATAGGTTCTTCTGTGCTGGCATTCTCCTTGACCGGTTGCGGAAAAGGATTCAGAAGAGGGTAGGAACGGGACCTCCGCTTTTCTTGCCGATGCTCTCCAAGTCTGTATTCAATTTGTAGAGACAATGTAACTAGCTCTTGGAACGAAGCAGGTCGAGCAATTCTGGCCAATTCGTCCTTGATCTCCTCGTGCAATCCCCGTCCAAATATTGTCTGTTGAGTGGTATCTGGCCATGCTGCCTTGGCGGCCAATCTCTGAAAGCAGGAAACGTAAGACTGCAAATCCGAAGTTCCCTGACGTACATCAAGCATCGCTTCAAAGGCTGTGTAAGCCACCTCAGGATGCTCGAATCGCTCTCTTAACTTCTCCAGGAAACGATCGTAATCATTGAGGACCGGATCATTGTTTGTCACCAAAGGCGTCGCCCATGCTAATGCATTTCCCGTAAGGTTAGTGATTAGAAACCCCACCTTAGATCTTGCTGCTTCAACGGTATGGGTTCCAAAGGTGAAATGGATCTGGCAAGCATCAATAAAATCCTTCAACCCTTGTGGATTACCATCATACTTGCTAATGGACAATGCCATAGGAGGCAGGTCTCCTCGGTTCTCATCGCGGACTGCCATTTGTTGACGAAGTGCAACATTTTCATTGTGAAGGGTCTGTACTTCCGCAGTTAGGTTCTGCAAGGCTGCAACCAGCTCCTGGTATTGCTCCAAGGAAGCCATTGGTGTTCTTTGGCATTGTATACTGTCAGATCTGTCGTGATGATTCCTACCCTCCCAAAACTTCTCCTCACCTGAGGATTCAGAAGAGCTCTATCTGTTTTTCGGTCTTCTCCTGGAGCTGGTCTTCTTAGGATCCTGGGGCTTCCTTTCCTTGTGCTTCTTTTCTTTTTTGTTGTGCAGGTAAGGTCTGGCTCCCTCAGAGGCCACTTTGGCAGGATAGGAACCTGTCCTCGTTGGACCCCGAGGAGCCAAACCCTATACCAGGGAAAAAGCAGACGGCACAAAAAACCCTGGATTCGCAGAGAATCTGTACTTGGTAGATGGATCGCAGGTTTTACAGTCTAGAGCCCCACTGGTAGGTATTCTGGATGGTAATTGTTTCCGGGAGATGTAGTTTCCAGTCTTGATGGTATCGTGCAGAGGGAATGAACAGCAGTTCCGCAGGAATCAGTGTAAGAGATGGCACACGGTAGAACTCAGGGGCAATAACAAATGCGGAATGGGAAAGAGGAGGAAAGACAAAAAGATGAAACTGCCGGAGCCCAAAAGAGAAGAAGAAATACAGAAGAAAGTAAGGAGCTGCTCAGAAAAGGGGTAAGTAGAGAAAGGTAAGAGGACTGATGGCGTATCGAAAAGGGAAACAAGGAAAGAATAAATAGAGTAGAACAGAGAGCTACAGAATGGAGTTAGAAAGGAAGAAAAGAAAGGTGCGGTAGAACCACCTTAAGGCTACAGGACGTAGGAAAGGAAGACTCACCGGTAGTGTCCTCTGTCCTAAATAAGGAACCGGGAGAACAGAAAAGCTCTGAATCCCAAAGTCAAGGAACGAACGATGGCTGGCTCAGCGGAGGGTAAAACAAGAGCCAACCACCGGCGTGAACTTCCACAGTGCATGGAAAAAGCCAACACCCGAGAAGGAGAGAGAGCCGAGCCTGCAAGCGCTAGACAAGGCGACAAGTGGGAAAAATACACAAGGAGGCGAGGAAGTAAAGATCCAAGGGAAAAACCGACTGAGAGCAATACAGCAGCGTTAGACTGTCAGAATGTCGGATACAACGCGCTGTTCCGGGGGGCGTGGCTGAATATATATCCATGGCGGCCATGTTAGGGGAACACTAGAAAGCTAAATTGATACTGGGAAGTTCTCTAATGTTTCCACCTCTGCCAGAACTTCCACAGAGGGGTTCTGACAACTTCCTACATAGGAAGCTTGCTGTACAACCAAGCAGGGCATGCTGTGTGTTGGTTGGGTACGGGTTCTCGAGTGGCTAGAAGGTCCTCTGCATTCGGTATCTCTCTCAGTTCCCTGGGAGATGTTTAGGGGAGGGATATTGCTTCCCTCTTTGGTATCCTGGCCTTCATTCACTGGCCGAAGATGTAAGGCAAACTTTACCTTCAGCCAGGGTCCAATGATGAGTTCTTCTTGCTATTCCTTGTGAAGTCTTCAGATGATGTGCCAAAAGAGTGGCTCAACCCTCTTTTAAAGCCAAGTGGGCCTCAGTGATGTAGCTAGGCCTACTTTAATTATCCAATCCTGAGTTCCCTACCAACAATCTCCTGTATGCATGAGGTCATAACCAGAGTGCTTTGCAACAGAATGGTAAAGGGGTGAAAACGTGTGATACTACTAGGTCCCACCCATGCTCTTGTCTGTTGTGTATCAAAGAGTCTCTCTGGCTAACCAATCTCTATTTGGTCCCTGATTAAAGTGGCAGGTCTCCCTTGAAACTGCGATGAAACAAGACTTTCTGGCTCCTGCAAACCATGTTCTCGTAACTTATGAATGGAGTCCCCCTGTGTGGTGGACTGCTGTAAAAACACATTCCCAGACATGACAGTTCACTGTCATTGATACTGAGGGTGGTAGCTTGTCACAGTGATATTTGAAAGGTTGTTGGCGTGTCGTGTCTCATTTTATAACCTCTGCAGCTATGCCCCAGGTGGGCCTTTTTGAAGTACCCTCTAATTGGCGTGCTAAACACTGCATCCAGCTGCAGGGCTGAAGAAAAGAGCTAGGAGGATTCATGGAGCCATTTTTAATCAGGATGGCCATGGCAGGGGGAAGGTTGGACCTCTCCCTTTATGGAGATGACATAGTGTAAACCTGGCTACCATATCCCAACTACATATGACAGGGTGGACCATGTATGTAGGCTGTGTCCACCCAGAATACACAGGTCTATGCATTTGTCATGGTGTGAGCATTGGGACATGTGTGTGGATTAACCCCACACATCATTTTCTTAAGGATATTATACCATAATTCCTATTTTAAAATAATTTCAAAAAAGCCCAGGCGAGCACACACCCACCGTGCGGATGGTTGAATTTCTCACAATGCACATTAGGGCACCCACATAAGTTTTTACCGGCATGGCTACCCCCAAACTCGGGTCCGGGTCCTGAAAAATGGGAATTAGCGGCCCATTCCGACCTTTGCAGGTCCGATAATTCCCATTCACGGGACCCAGACCCGGTACGTCCCCATTCCCATTTGAGCCCCCACAGGGTTCAGTGGGAATGGGGAGGATGGTAACAACAGTCCCATTAATAACGGGACTGTTGCTACCATCCTGTTCTGCTCACAGGTACTGCTCTCCGCGTCTGGTCTGACCAGGCGTACAGAGCGACACACGAGCAGAACTCGTAATACTGCGGTGAGGTAACAACGGCGCCGGTAGCACTACTGACATCATTGTTGCCTTACCGCAACACTCATAATGAGGCCCCTTCTCTTTCAAAAACAGGGCAATCCCTCCCAAAGAAAAATGGGCTCCAAAAGACCCTCGGTGGTACAGGGTAAGTATGGAGACCGACCCAGAACCAGAAACTATTCAACCCCAAACATGTGAGACAGACAGAATTGAAACAGAGGGGTGTTCCTTTCTCCAAACAGGTTCTGAGAACTGTCGCCAGGTGAAGGTGGACAGCCAAGGAGACAGGGAGTTGCATTTTCTTTACAGATTCCCGAACTACAACACATAAAATTGCCCAAGATCAAGCATTGTTGGAATTCAATATTACGAAAATGACCACTGGGCTGTTAAATAACTCACACTTTCTTTGCACTTTGGAGGATAAAATGCCAATTTTATGCAACGGTCAAGGTGCAAGGTCAGTGTCACTTATGAGCTCTGGTGGATATTGGAGCACAAGCCACCCTCCTGCCAAAAAAGACTTGTGATTAACCGAACTCAGCATGGGGGAGGGCCACCAAATTCCCCTCACACCACTTTCCGGACAACTCCAAAATTTTGACGGGAATGATATTTCCATCAAAGGGACTGCAGATCTGGGAATAAAAATTGGGGGATATTGAGTTAAATATCCAGTGATAGTTGTGACTCCAGAGAGCACACCTTGTTTAGTGAGGAATTATCTACTGGGGAGGTTACCACCTCTGATCGACTGTTTAAACAAGGTCCTTTGGACCAGTGCCTTAAATGGCACTGAAAAATGAGCCGGGGGGCATCAAGGGGTATTGGCCTAACAGCGGAGGGTCAGCTGCCTGCTCGTTAAGCCATGACCCCTTGATGAACCCCAGCTCAATGGGCTACAGGCACGCATGCCAGGCAGCCTTTTGTAGAAATCAGCACCCTCTTCCCCACTGGGGGAGAGAGTGCTGATCTCTGCATTTGTTTTCTAAAGGCTTGCCTGGCAGGGGACTGTGCCTCTCCTTTACAGCCTTAATGGTGGTGCTGCCCTTCACAAGTTGGGGAGGGCCAGCTATACCATTGAGGCTGAATCAGTGAGGCTTTTTGAAGTTGAGGCCTTGTCTCTCAAAATCCGAAGCTCCCTCTCATTGACAGGAGCTTCTGGATTTTGAAAGAAAAGGCCTCTGCTTCCACCGACCCCACATTTCTCTCCATAATGATGGCGCCGGCCCACAAGCATCTCTTGCTTAAAGGGATCCCTTGCAGGTTGAAAGGCATTTTTTTCTGAAGCCAGAAGCTCTCGCACTTGAGCAAGAGATTCAGGATTTAGAAAAAAGCCTTGCCCTGTAGCTGTCCTGAGCCTGCGGAGCCTGTGGAGCCTGGCCCTGGGTAGCCCTGGCCCACTTAAAGCCTTGCTCTTGACCTAGACTATCTGGCCTAGAAAATAAAAAATGAGTACCAATTGCGTGAAAGGCTCAGATGTATTTTCATTGTGCGATTTGATTGTCACTTTCTTTTTCATTTCACTGTTGTGCGTCTTGCTGCATGAATTTGACATGGAGCCTCATTATGAGCTTGACGGTAGCCGTGCCCAGGCACGGCTACCGCCAAACTCGCTACCGGCACCCGCGATTGGGCAATAACCGGTAATTGACCATTCGCGGGTGCCGATATTGCCGGGCTCCCGATCCCCATTCTACCCCATAGGGTGCCGGTGCCATAACAGTGCCAGTGCAATCACAAGTTCTGCTCGCGGGTGCCAGTACGGCCACCTGGTCAGACCAGGTGGCTGCAAGGGCACCCTCGAGCAGAACTCGTAGTATGGCAGTATTTGGTAACACTGGTGCCGGTAGCGATACTGGCGCCGTTGTTGCCTTACTGCCATACTCCTAATGAGGCCAATGGTATTGCTATGCCTAATTTCAGAGAGAAAAGCACTCTTATTATTAGAATTTGGTTGTGAACCAGGCACTAGAGGTTTTTTTTCGCTCCATATTGGGTCTACATTTCCAAAGTGCCCTAGGACAATATATTTAGATCTCTCTGGCGCTTCTGCAGCAGCGCTTCTAAATCAAGCCGGTCTTCACCGGTATTAAATCAGCAGTCTAAACTGCTTTTGCTTTCCAGAGATTAACATCAAACAAGTTGCGTGAAAGGCTTGGATGTATTTTCATTGTGCAATCTGAATGCCACTTCTTCTTCATTTCACTGCTGCGTGTCTTGCTGCATGAATTTTACATTGTATTGCTACTAGCCTAATTGCAGAGAGAAAAGCACTCTTATTGTTACAATTCGGTAGTGAACCAGGCACTAAAGTTGTTTTGCTCCATATTGGGACATTTCGCAAGTGCCCTAGGACAGCATATTTAGATCACTCTGGCGCTTCTGCGCCAGCACTTCTAAATCAAGCCGGTCTTTGCCGGACATCGACATAAATCGCTGCCGGGTGCCCCTCACCTTACCGCCCCCAGGTAAACCCTGCTTTATAACCTAGTTATACTGTCTGCTGACCTCCAGAAAACATGGGATATCTTGAAGGAGAATCACTTTCACTAGCCCTACTTCAGGCTAATCATATTGCTCTTGTCAATAGACTAAATCCTCAGAAACTGGACTCGCCTAAATACTTTTCCTAAATTAGCACCCTATACAGGGTAGAGCTCAAATACTGAATCCCTTCCGGCACCCATAAGCACGTCTGCCAAACATGCCAAAATGGTTGCTGCAAATGCGGTAAGGCATTCTAAGGAGGGCGTAATTACCATGGACTCTCTGACTGCTAGCTGCACTCCCCTAAGAACTTGTCAGGAACCACTTTACAATTGGAGCTTCTGAATACCAGATCACTGAACAACCATGCCAGTAACATTCATGACATGATAGTTGACAGAGATCTTGATATTTTGTGCGTTACTGAAACCTGGATTGGGGATGCCAGCTGCCCAGCCATCAGCCTAGCGGTCCCCTTGGGGTATTCCATTCTCTGTAAAAATAGAGAATCATGTATTGGGGGTGGGGTAGCCATAATTGCCCGACTCACTTAGGTTTGTACTCCTCCTCAGTCTCCTGTCAGGATAGCAAAATGTGGCTTGCTAAAATGACACCCTCTCCCACTTGTTGCTTGAAAATTGTCCTGATGTACAGGCTTCCTTCAGTATCGCCAGAATTCAAAAAGGAACTGATAAAATTATTTGCAGTCCCTGGAGGGCCCTAACTGGGCCACTATTCTTTTTAGGTGACATGAATCACTGGAAGGGGAATAAAGCAGATAAAGAGGCCATTGAGCTTGAAAGATCAATGAGCAATATAGACTTCAAAGTCATTATCAGTGTCCCAACCACAGACAAAAACCGCTTTGTTGAGTGGGTGGCTACTATAAATCTTATAGCACAGGTCGATCAGACTCTGCCTTGCGTCTGGTCAGACCACTATTCCATCGATTTCCATGTCCTGCTCCCAGAAAAAAAACCTAGAAGACCTAACATGGCCAAGTTAGTTACTTGTAGGAATCTTAAAAAGATAGATTTTAAGAACTTAAAGGGATGCCTCAAGCTTATTATGTCAGAGACCTTGGATAATAATTTAGTTGAGCATCTCGCTCTTTCAAATCATAGGGGGCTGACTCTCCTTTTGGATAAAGTTGCACCATTGAAGACCAGACTAGTCAGAGACAACCCCAAACACCAGAAATGGTTTGACAAAGACTGTGTTACTCTAATAACACAAACACATAAGCTAGAAGCTGTATTGTCAAAACATCAAACTCAGGATAATAAAGAAGCATGGAAACAGGCAGTTAAAACCTACAACAATAAAGTGATTGCAAAAAATAATTTTACAATCATGAAATCTCCAAAGCGGCCAATAGTACCAAAGAGCTTTTCAAGACACTCAGACTCCTGGACAAACCCAGTGCCCTTCAAATACTATTTCTACCTATGAATCTTGATGCCATCACAGCTCAGGCAGCATTTGAGGATACAATCATCAAAGTTAGAGAGAAGATTGAGGTCAAAATGCAGGCCAGACATAGTTTTTTTTCTCTCCCTAATATTAACATCCATGAAATAGAAGATATTCTAGGTTTCATTAAACCTACAGCCTGCTTAAAAAACGCTGCTTAAAAAATGCTATTGCTCCCAAAATCACCCTTAATCATATTGTGTTCTTCTACCCTTTTTTCACATGGGTCGTTAATGCCACTTTTTGAGCAGGCAAGGTGTCCAAATCTATAAAAACTGTCATCGTCACTACGCTACCTAAAAAGCCCAATCTTGTCCTAACGACCTCAATAACCTTAGACCAATTACAAATTGCAATGTTTTGCTCAAGAAATTGGAAAAAGTGGCCGATAAGCAGCTCCAAGCTTTTGTTGAGGCCAATGGTATTTTAACTTCCAGACAATCAGGCTTCAGTCCCAACTTTAGCACTGAAATTGTGTTAGTGTATCTTCAAGCACACATGCTCCACATGATAGAAGAGGGTGGAATGGACATCCTGGCCCTGCTGGACTTGTCCATGGCTTTCAACCTGGTGGACCATTAAACCTTTAAACAGACATTACACCACCTAGGACAAAGTTCAGACATTGCAGTTGACTGGTTTATCTCTTTCTTATCAGATCGGGATTCTCGTATTTCTTCTCAGATCGGGATTCTCGGGCCAGGCAAGTTCACCCACTAAATCTATCTGGTGTGGAGTATGGCAGGGGGATAGCCTGTCACCTATTATGTTTAATCTATACATCCAGCCTCTCTTCTGTTCCCTTTTAAACAACTCAGAAGTGTTTTTTACCAACTATGCAGACGATATCCAACTGGTCCTAGAGGTCATGGGAGACCACCTGGCAGACTCTACAACTTTGTTCTCAATTTCTCACCAAATTGAAGGTTGCATGCCCTCCAACTGGTTCTGCCTTAAATTCAATAGGAATGAACTACTCATATGTGGCTCAAAGGCAGCATGGGCCTGGCTAGGCTATGCCCACTCCAGTGTTCAAATTGTTGCAAGTAGTAACCTCGTTCTTAATAAGGTGAAAAACCCTGGGCATCTGCCCAGAGGATTCCCTAAATTCTGTTGCTCATGTCGACCTCTTGACAAAATTGATTAACCATTCATTCCATCTTCTAAAAAAAAAACACCCTTTTATCTCTAGAGACCATACTGCAGTCATTGCTCGTGCAACGATTATCACAAGACTTGACTACTGTAACACCTTACTGATAGGAGCTTCATCCAAAAACCTCAGGAAAGGTTAAGTACTGCAAAACAGTGTAGCCTGCATGATTAACAACCTTCCCAGACAGGAACACATTTCAATTCACAGAAGGGCACTACATTGGCTTCCCATAAAAGACTGCATTAACTTGAAGGCAGGTAGCATCATCCATAAATGTGTGTACGGAGAAGATTCGTCTTACCTGAAGACGCTGGTCCCTGAATATTACCCAGCCAGAGTACTATGCTCCACTAACAATACACAGATTGTTTGTCCCAGGTTCATACGGGAGATGGGCCTCGGCAGATCTTTTCTGGTCAAAGCAGCTACATTTTGGAATTCACTTCCCGCCACTATGACATTTGACCATAATCCCCAGACCTTGAGAAAAATGCTAACATCCCTGCTATTTAAGTAAGTCCTTCCTTCCATCTTGTGATCTCATACTATACTGTTTTTGTGTTGGTTCTCCTTGTGTTTTTGTCATGCCCCAATGCTGTGGTCTGTCCGGCATGTAAGACATAAAAAATAAATGAATAATGTGAGCAGTAATGTTAGCAGTAATTTAACGATCAACGTTCTGAGAATGTATAATTCCATTTCCAGAATAAACAGGTCCCAGACATCACTGTAATCTCTGTAGGAGAACAAGCTGGTGATGGGAACCCTTCTGCATTCTTGAAAATCAACCTACCTCCACATTTTAAGTGGCAATCCACACTGGAATGGAACACCCAAAATTGCACACCAGTCCAAAATCAGAAGATACATTGAGTCCTGTGAATCCAGCCGAGGAAGAACCCGCTCAAAGTCTAACTGACATTCAGAGAAAGGGCAAACAGTTGTTATTCCCCAATCAGTTAAATGAGGGTGGAGGTGCCGTTGCTTGCCAGAGTATCCCTGAATAATGGAAGGAGCTTCATCAGCGACAAATTATCTCAGAAACTCCACAAAGATCAGTCCATTCCCACATTTATATTGATTGACAAATGGGAAGTAGGTCTAGAAACCCCAAACTCCAAACATCGCCTCCATAGCAGGTGTATGCTAAAAATGTCTGTTGGTAACAAAAGCACAGAGTATAATTGTTTGGTTGTGAGAGATGTCCCTTATGCCTTTTATTTGGGCAGTGACATTCTCAATCGGTTCATAATCAATTTGGACCTAATTAAAAATAAAGCCTGGTCCTGACCGAGGGTTAAAGCACTGGGCTTTGATAACACTGAAAAAGCATTCTGGTCAGCTCAGTTGCTGCTTTATGCCGTTGAAGTTCAAGTGCGAGAAGAGGTTATCATCCCAGGGAAATGATGCCCTATTCCCTCTTCCCCTCAAAATGAAGCCAGGATAGAATCTCAAAAACAAGGACACCTCTATAAATATAAATTGCCATCTCCAACAACATTGTTTGTATGTAAATTTGATAAATCTAGGAGACCTAGAACACAACACTTTTGGCTATTGGTGGATAACAGCAACCCCCTCAAGTATCACCTATGGGGCAGAAACTTTAATTGGAATGGTGGTTGATGCCCAACATTATTCTATTTATCTAGGTAATGATAACATGGGACCAATCCCAAATGACTGTTTCGACATCAGCAACAGTATTCCTCCAGAAAAGATTGTTTAATAGGCATGGGATGGAATTTCTTTGTGTGCTCTTTCTACCCCTACAGGTCTAAGGGGTGACCTGTGACATTAGGAGGAAGGAGGTCGTTTTCAGAGTCAAGGACAACTACCTCAAATCCCCTGTCCAGATCAACACCATCAAAAGAGATCGCTCCCCTTTCGAAACATAAACTTAAGCAATGTTTTCAACATCTTCCTACATAAGGCCATGCCGATTTGCATGAAGGGGGAACTATGTGGATGATGTTTTGCTCAAGAGCTTAACTGTGGAGGAACATATAGCAGAAATCTGCTATGTCCTAACGCAGTCACAGAAAACCAGAGACAGAGAAAAAATGTTTCTTTCTGAAGGCGCAGTGGTGTAAGACCTGAGTGAACTTCTTAAGGCACAGCAACACCCCTAAAGGTCTTAATCCCCAGCCGAAGTAGGTGGAAGCCTTATTGAAATTAAAAGACCAGGGTACTCTGCGAGAATTAAGATGCCTTCTTGGGCTCACTAATTATAGTCAAAAGTTCACTGGAGACTACATCAAGGTCACTCAGCCCTTGCTCCATTTATTAAAGGCTGGATCCAAGTTGGAGTGGGGTCCAAAACAATCTGAGGCAGTTAAACAACTGCAAATAAGCCTTTCCCAGGCTTGTTCTTACCCCATAGAGAGCAAGCAGTTCTTCTTGGAGACGGGGTTCTCAGATACATGCCTAACAGCGGTGTTGTATCAAAAGCATGACAAGGTCAATAAAAGTCATCTCGTATGCAAGCAAGACAGTGTCCTCTGTAGAGAAAAAATTCAATAACTATAAGAAGGCACTGCTGACAATAGTGTGGCAGTTAAAAACGTACTGCCCATTCATCCAGTGTGAGAACATCATTGTCGAGACTCCTCACCAACCCTTGCAGTATCTCCAAAGTGACAGAATCCTGCTGGGGAATGTTAGTAATTTCAGAAGTACTTCCTGGATTCTGTCCATGCAAGGATCAACTATGGAGGTCAGATATGGCCAAAACAAGAAGAGTGTCCTAACACAAGGGTTGGTGGACTTGCATAATTGTGCTCTAGAAAACTGGCCTGAGGATGAATGTCTAAAGACTTAACTTCCCCACAAAAGGTCTATGAAGAATATATGTGTCAGGGGACCCACACCGTATGTCGAGGGGTGCTCCTGAGGCGTTGCTAACAACTTGGAACAAGAACTGGTGGCTGGAATTGGGAATGCCTGGGTAAATGATACCCCAGAACCCTGTACTGGTTATAAAATAGGACCCTGCAGTAGTCTGGTTGAAGAGTTGATGGCCATTCATCAACCCATCCTCATTGCAGTGCACCACCTACACAATGAACTGGTGATAATCACTGACTCTTACTATGTCAGGAATGGGTTTGTGGAGCACCTGATTAACTGGACAAATCGAGGCATGATTTGTGCCAACAACAAAACCATGAAGAATGACACACTGATCCAGTCAATTGATGATCTGGTGACCTAATATGAGATAACCAACTATTGGAAGAAAGTAAGGAGTCAATCCAAGATCAAGGGGCAAGATAAGACTGGGAATGACCTGGCTGAACAACAGGCTATAACTAAAGTCCTGCAGGTGGATTTCATAGAAAGAGAGTCGCTGCTGGGTGAAATCCATGTTGCTGCTGTCACCAGGCCACAAACTCGTGGGAACAGTGAACTCTCCACAGCCCAGTGAGTAAAGATACCCCAAATGCAGATTTGATCACTGCACAGAAAGAGGACCCAATCATTGGGAAATGTTATCGACACATTGATGACCCTGTGAGCTTTCCTTTAACAGAGCCAGATTATACCAGTAAAGAGGATCTCAGGGTGTTGATGACGTTTTCCAAGATTTTCTGGGTCCAAGACAGTTTGTTGGTAAGGGGTCCAGTGGGTGGTATTTACCTCCTTCTGGAGCATTCCCATGACCCAGCCACTGCCGGTCATAGGGATTTTCACACAACATTAGAAATATTTTGCGCAGTTGCCTTCTGGCCCCACCTGGGCCAGGACCTCAACAATGACCTAAAGGGGCGGTCTTGTGTGTGCTCAATTTCAACCCAATTAACTCACACACAGTGCTCCCCTTAAAAAAGGGGAATGACACTGCCTTGGTCAGATTTGCAAGTTGATTCCATTGCTCCAGTGATTTGCTCCTCTAGAGGAGACAAGTACATGTTAACTGTGACATGCGTGTTCACAAATGAAACACATCATCTCTCATTTTGGCCTTCCACAAAGGATTGAGTAGGATCTAGGAAACCATTTTACCAGTGAGGTGATGGAGAAGTTGTGCGAGATTCTAGGGGCAAAACAAAACTCCACATTGCCTACCCCCAGGCCTCAACTGAGGGCGAGGGGGTAGAGAGATACAACAAAACGATTGTGAGTATCTTAAAGACATTTGTGGCAGACTCCGGACCAAGTTGAGACATCTGATTACTACTGTTTGTCGTGATGGCTATTAGGTCTACACCATCTTCTACAACAATGATGACTCCATTTGATCTCATGACCAGATGAACAATTGTGCTACCGCAGCATCAGCTCCATAGAACTCAGGAGCAGGCACTGATAAATACATCCACTACTCATGAGTACATTGAAAATTAAAGGAAGCACCTCCAGCAAGCTTTTGCTTATGCTCAGCGCAATTTAGAAAAGTCAGCTGAAGGAATGAAGACTTATTATGACCTAAAGACCACCAAGAAGGAGTATGAAGTAGGAGGCAACGTTTACCGGCAAAATTTTCAAAGCAGTCAGGACAAGGAGCAGAACTTGCTCCCGTCTTTGTGTGGAGCCTTTGAAATTGTAGGTAAAATCTCCCCTGTTGCCTACAAGATCTGCATCCTAAAAGGCAAACAGACAGAAGAAAAATGGGTCCACATCAATCAGTTGAAAAGCCCCCTTCCCAGAGAAGTTTTATGACTGATTGAGGAGCCAAATGAAAGTCAAGCAGAGTAACCATCCGAGGAGTGAAAACCTTGGATCATGAATTATAACAGGTGAATATTTTTATTCATATTCTTTGGTAAACAATATGCAAAATGGATGTTCTGAAATACTGTGTCTAGTTTTATGTAATGTTCCCTCTTTTTAATGTAAGTGTTGAAATGTGATGTCTCTTTCTATGTCATATTTTTCTCTGTAATGCAACATCCATCTTCTGGTGAATTATGGTGGATTAAAAAGTATTGAACCTCTCTTTTTTTCTATTTTTCAGACAAATAAACTCCTTCATTTCCAGCACAGAAGCAAGAGGGAAGTCCGCGGAGGACCCTCGGGACCCCGGAAAGAAGGAAGAAAGGGCTTGCCATGCCACACCCCCAACAAAAAGATGGAAGAGGAGGCTGGAGTGCCCACTCCATAATGAAGGAAGAAAGGCATGTTGAGCCACACCCCAACTCTAAGATATAAGGGGAGGCTGGAGTGACCACTGCCTAATGAAGGAGATTGAGCCGGACGGGCTCCAACAGAAAGAAAAACATGAAGACAAAAAAAAGATAAAAGGGACTTCGGATGAAACCCCACTCTGCACTGCTCTTCCCCACCAAAGAGTCATGGAAGAACAGGTGGTGGGGCATGTGGGGTGTAATCAAAGGGCAAAACTTAAGGTCCATGTGAAAAAGGCCTACCTGTCATTACCAAAGGAAAAGCAGCAATTTAATTCACAAACAGAGTAGAAATTCAAAGGACCCATTCACATGAAAAATAGGAGTTCTAAACACTGACACAAAAACGGCTGAGCATGTGTGACTGAAAGTTTAAAAAGAAGGGCCAGGTGAAAAAGGTCTACCTGTCATTAGCAAAGGAAAAGCAGCATTTTAATTCACAAATGAAGAAGAAATTAAGGGTCCCTTTCACATGAAAAACAGGATTTTTAAACACTGACACCAAAACAGCTTTGCATGTGGGTTGGCATTTTAAATGTGAAAAATATACACCGGCTAAAATAAAAATGTCAGGGAAAACACGTGGTGCATGTTGACAAAATGTAAGGTATATTATGTTTTGCATGCAAAATACCAGCAAAGCCTGGTTTACATCTCACAGCTATTTTACAGCTGCAACAAGTGTGGCTACTAGCAGGTGTTAAAAACACACTTTCTCTAGACTTGTAGAGACAAATGGCCCTTGCTGGTGCAACCCCAAAATGTAGAGAGGAGGTGTGAAGACAGGTGTTAGGCAGAATCACCTGCATTACGCTTGGGGAACACTACAGGCAATTAGGAATACAAGTGTAAGCACAATTTCACCTTTGGTACAAGCCTGTACTACACAGTAAAGTGGTAGCGATGGCTGAGCAGCCAGTCTTATCTGAAGAGTCTAAGTCAGCAGTAGAACAAGTTACACAAAGGACCAACCAATACAGTGATTCAAGTAAACACTTACTCAAGGTTTCTTGGTAAAAGATTATAAATGTATTTACTCAGTCAGTTAGAAAACATTACACTAGCTCAAGCAGCTCAATATCACACAAAAATACACACGCAAATTAACAAATTTAGCTCCAAAATGAAGTGGGAGCAAAATGGCACTTCAGATACTTAATAAGGGAGGGAAAAGACAAGGTTATAAGAATAGACAGCCCAAATACATTCATAGGCAGGGCAAAGGGTTTCAGTTAAATACAACCAGCAATTCTTCTCAATAGGCCTGGGCCAAAGTCAATGGATCAGAGTCTTTTGTATAGGATAGCACATTTCTGGTATATAATGGTTAAGTCTTTGCCACAGATTTTTAAAGGATTTGGCTATGTGAAAAGAGGTATGAATGTTTAGGGAAGGACAAGCCTTCGTAGTTGAGGAAAGTTTCATGCACTTTCTCGATGGCCGAAAAGATTTCCGGACCGCGTTCACACAGTACCTTGCCAATGAAGAAGAGCTGTTGCTGAGGCAGTTGTTCATGGCAGATCCTGCCGACCTCGCTGTTCCTGAGCTTCAGTCATGGGGACAAGAAGTAGGACATCGGGAGGTTCCTGCACTGCCCTGGGAAGAGGCCAAAAGCTGTAGCAAGATGTCGGTTTAAGGTGTGACTGCCTTAACGTCCACAAGCTGGTTTCCTTCCATCTGGCTATCCTGTTTTCAGCAGCACTTTGATGAAAATTCAACCAGATGGGGACGGTGTGCAGGTGGCTTGCGAGTTGGTTGTTCCCACCAAACTCAAGGGAAGTAGTTAACCTTGAAGGGCTTCTCTGTCGTTGGTGTTTCAGGCAATTCGGACCTGCAACAAGCTTTCACTGGTCGCCTGGAAGTTGCAGCAGTCCTCTTCCTTCCTCTCCTTTTCGGTTATTTCGTTCCAATGGTTGACTCTGCTTTCCAAGTCCCAGAGATCTGCTTTTAAACAGTTTTCCCCCATTCATTGCAGCCTAGCTGTCACTCACATAGCAGGGTGACTGTCCTTGCCGGACAGTCAGCAGGCCAATCATGCCAGAGTGCATTCAGGTCTCCTAGGAGACTAAGCACAGAGAGTTTTGGGCACCTCCCTCACATCCTGTCCAACCCAGACACTCAGGCGCCAGAGGAGGGCTTCAGCACTGAAGCCCGCCAAAGGCCAATGAACAAATGGACCAAACCTGGTTTGGCACGCAAAGACAAACACAAGATGGACCTTTCCGAAAAGAAATGGCGAAAAGAGATGACCGGAGTATGTTTTTACAGATATGTCTTGCGCACCATATTGAAAAACATGGCTGACCCGATTTTCAGCTACCTTGTTCGTGTTTGGTAAAAATCATGGTAGTTTGATCTAAACCACTGCCACCAGCCATTTAAAGTAGGAAAGGGTAACATTTGACTTTTACATGAGTGTTTTGACTCAGGAGATGCTAGGCAACCCCTCCAGAACTCTATAGGAAGATAGTGTGTGCTGGGTCAGTAAATTTAAAGAGGCTAGTAAAGTCAATTTAACTTTACATGCTCTGGTAGACAGTAGTCAGTCCTAGAGAAGGTATTTAAACTTTAGGAAGTCTGAAAGACAACCCTCTGCCACTGCACTAAGGTGCTATATGTCCCACAGAAAAATATGTTGCCTATGGAGTTGTTTTAAAACTCCATAACCAAAGAACACAAAAGTAAAACACATTGAAAAATGAAAAGCTCAAAGTCCCAAAATATAGCAAAAGATCTGGAGGGCTCTAAGGTAGAGGGAATTCAGCACTTGTGTGAGAAACCTCCCTAACAACAGGAGCTGCAATTAAAAAGAGCTGAACTTTGAAAGAAATGCAAGAAAAGGATACCTTTCAGATCAAAATAGTGGTCCGCTCCATGTAAGAGGACAGGCCTTGTGGCATCACAGGAATGGCCTGGCTCATTATCTAGAGTAGGGATCGCTGTGGAGCAAATGCATTCCTGATTTACAAGCTGTAACCAACTTCAAATGAACAACTTTGAACATACTAATAAACACACTGGCCCAGAGAGATAAATGGCACTGAAGACCGGAGGCCTCCAATATTCATATCCCAAAGATGTGCTATTAATTTTAAAGGACTATTATCATTTAGGCCTTTTTTATCAGCAACCATAAGGCTGTTTTTCTTTATTTAGATAATTACCAGACAATTTTGGTGATATAAAATTCATCTATCTGCGACTAAGGGAAGTGTAATGTCCAGTTAAACTAGGTTGCTGGCTGATCTGAAAATGTCCCCAATTTAAAAGTTGCGAACTGGTGAAGGGTATTATGAGGTTTTTGTCCACATAACTGTTTCTTGACAAAAATCTGACATGGGAGCAAGTGCGGATTGCAAATGACGCTGCCATATACCTGCACCAAACTCTTAAACCAATTAGTAGAGATGGGCTGAAGTAGGGATCAGAGAGAAGGGTAACTCTTGCAGGTACTCTCCCAGGATTTTAAACTTGATGGTGTCATCGCTGCTATACAAGATGCAATGCACTATGAGGAAGAGAAAGAGCTGCTGAAACTTACCATCTGGAGCTGCAAGGAAACACCAGAGGAGATTGCTGAGAGTGCTTCTGGGTGGAGCTGCCTATTTCTGGGAAGGCATAAAAGCTGACTGGGTCCTATGGTGGAGTGCTGGGGGCCATCCGTGAGAGTGGAATGACCAGATCCCTGCCCTAACTTTCCAGAGGGTCCTGAAATGCAGCTGGCATCTCTGAATTTTAAACAGAGGTTTTCTATGTAAGCCGAAGTGAACCCTTTGCAACCAAATGGTGGGGAAATCTGATGGCGTCTCATCCTTTCCCTTTACAGCAGATGGGGGTGGGTGGGTAAAACTGTGCAGATCCTTAGCCTATTTAACATAAAAGATTAATATTAATTTGGCAGAACTCTACTGGGTAATTTTTGTTTAAATTGTTGTTAACATTTTTAATTAACAAAGCTCACTTCCCAGTGTGGACTGAAAAAAAAACTATATGCTATAATTTAATTGGGTAATCCTTTTTGTCCTGTTGACCCTGACTTCTTTAAGGAAGAAGGGTGGCTATGTTCTTAAATTAGTCCAATCTGTTTGTCCAACTTTCCCCTTAAATAGGCCTTTAAGTGGGTAGGGGAGCTGACAATCTATAATTCTCAAATCATGCCATGTTTTGCTTTCCAGCTCACCAACACAGGCCTTTGAGTTGAGGGGAGATCTGAAATCTAAAATTCTTCAATCATCTTTTTTTTTCTGTCAGACTTCTCCAACCCAGACCAAAGTAGGGGGGTCTAAAATCAAACTGCTAAATCACCCTGTGTTTATTTGAAACCAAAAGTGTGGGTGAAATCACAATTGCCACATGCAATTGTCCAAAACTAAAAAGTCAACCTGCTAGTCTTTTAGGCATGCAGGAAAATTGAAATTACACATCACTACATCTATGAATTGTCTTCACTGACCAGTGTTAATGTTTTCTTGAATTGAAATTGAGATCAAGTATTGTGATTTGTGTTTTATCTCTTAACTAATTTGTATAATTGATTTGAGTAACAAGAAGTTAATGTTGATCCACAGAGAAGGCGCCGTGTGTATTTAGTGTTATGTCTATTAGTTCTAATTTAAATAAATACAGATATATTTCCTAGTTATTGGATCACTGGTAGCTCAGGGTGAGGGATCCTGAAGGAACTCCCTGTATCGAGGGTGACCTCTCAATAAACTGTTCCATTGGCAATGGGAACATCAAATGGAGAACAAGGAAGGAATCAAGTTTGTGTGTGTGAAGCATAGACAGTTGTACCCCATGGGATGCAATCATGAAAGAAGGCTCAGGCAGATGGATGCACTCATCATCTGCAGATTACAAACTATACAGAATGGCTTGAATATCAAACATGAAATGAATGCTTTTCTGTGAATAGTGATTGTTTTGTCAACAGAAATGTTGAACACAAAATTAATGCCTTTTTGTAAAGTTTCTTTTTTATTTCAAATGGAACTTAACAGAAAATGTAGATTAACAGTATGTTAGTTGGCCAATATGCTATTGAGAGTCAACATATTGACAATACCCTCATCCATCCAATGACAGAAATAATTTGTATGTTAATAGAAACTAATCAAATATATAATTTCACATGATGTTATTGCACCAAAATAAAATTTAAAGAAATCATATTGACAATGTTCTCTTTTATGCAATTTCAAAAAGCAATTTACATAACAATATATATATATATATATAAATATATATATATATATATATATTCAGTAAAAAGCTTTGTTAAAGGGACGTTATGGTTAAGTTGTGCTACTAAAAACCTATGAAATTCAGTAAAAAAAACTTTGCTAAAGAGATGTTATGGTTCAAAGTAAAACCGAAAACCCCCTGAAATTCGCTAGTTATGGTAAGCTAAGCAACCATAACTCACGCCACCACTGTGCCTGCTTTGGTTAAGTAGGATGTAACATATCGTGCAACTGCAGTGGAATTGCACTGGAAATCTTTGGCCACGCACCCAAGACTCTAGGCCCTGGCCACAACTACCACAGCATATCTCACCCATAGATCACACCCATAGAATCAAACATTTTAACTATGCTATATGGCATTTTTTATGTCCGCGGACAGCCGCGGTGACCGCGGACATGACAAACACATCAGAGGTGCCTGCCACCTAAATAAATACAGCATTTGACCCATCTCTTACTCCCCCACCCTCCCCAAGCACTCTTACACACCAACACACTCCTCAAAGTTGTATGTCTCCCCCGCTCATCACCGAGATGTCCGCGGATGTCTCCAAATCCAATATGGCGGGCGCATCAAAACAATGTGACGCACCTCTTGCTTCATTCCAGCCAATCAGCAAACATGTTGTATGTCCGCGGACATGACGCAATAGCCAATTAACCAATAGGTGTCCTGTCCGCGGAGCGAACAGGGAAGTGTATCCGCAGAGCAAACACAGTTATAACTAATTTATTGTGACCTACTTTTTGGTCGCTTTAAAAAAAACTACTGGACGGATTTTCACCAGATTTACAAAAGCATGCTTTCAGGACAAAGCCACTGCTCCTGTCGTACATTTGGTGAAATTCCGTCCAGCGGTTGGGGCTGTAGGCGTGAGCAAAGTTTTTTCCCCATTCAGTCTATGGGAAAAAAATACATTTTGGGACCCTCCTATAACTTTGTCCCCCCTGGACCAAACCTCAACAAACTTTGCAATACAATTAAGAGTGGGCCATATACTTATTTTGCACAGTCTGGTGAGGATTCGTCCAGGGCAAGCAAAGTTATAAGCCACCCAAAAAGTGTTCTTCCTATGGGTTTAGCAACTTAATGTCCGTACTGTTCGCAAGCAAGTTGAAACTGTTCTAAGAACACATGAAGTGTCCTGGGATGTTCGTCAATAAACAAAATGGGAGTGTTCTGAGGACGGTATGTCTGTTTGGTTCGCTGGCAAGTTGAAATTGTTCTAATAACATATGATGTGTCCTAGGATGTTCGTAAATAAATAAAATGGGGGTGTCCTGAGGACGGTATGTCTGTTCGTTTCGTTCACAGGCAAGTTGAAACTGTTCTAAGAATACATCATGTGTCCTGGGATGCTCATCAATAAACAAAATGGGGGTGTCCTGAGGACGGTGGATGTTCATCAATAAACATCAATAAACAAAATGGGTGTGTCCTGAGGATGGTATGACTGTTCGTACTGTTCACAATCAAGTTGAAACTGTTCTAAGAACACATGAAGTGTCCTGGGATGTTCGTCAATAAACAAAATGGGATTGTTCTGAGGACGCTACATCTGTCCGTATTGTTCGCAAGCTAGCTGAAACTGTTCTA
This sequence comes from Ambystoma mexicanum, assembly GCF_040938575.1. Taxonomy (NCBI): domain Eukaryota; kingdom Metazoa; phylum Chordata; class Amphibia; order Caudata; family Ambystomatidae; genus Ambystoma; species Ambystoma mexicanum. Next base: position 463,375,414 of record NC_090934.1, read on the forward strand.
AGAACACTCGAGGTGTCCTGAAATGTTCGTAAATAAAGGAAATGGGAGTGTCCTGAGGACGCTGTCTGTATTGTTCGCTGGCAAGTTGAATCTGTTCTAAGAACACTCATCATGTCCACGGACATTAAAAGTGTCCATATGGCATAGTCAAAATGTTTGACTCTATGGGTGTGATAAGCTGCGGTGGTTGTGGAGAGGGCATAGAGTCTTGGGAGCATGGCCATATGGTAATACAGTTGGCCATGCACCCAAGACTCTATGCCCTGGCCACAACCACCGCAGCATATTTCACCCATAGTGACTTATAACTTTGGGATCCAAGAACAAATTTAAAAGCAACAAGGTTGTAAGCCACTATGGGTGTGATATGCTGTGGTGATTGTGGGCAGGGCCTATAGTCTTGGGTGCATGGACAAGACCAAATTTATAAGCACCAAAGTTATTAGTCAATATGGGTGTGATTTACTGTGATGGTTGTACTTATTATAATATACTTACTGTTTGGTTTAGTAACTGGAGTACATGTGTTTCTTGTTCATTTCTGTGATAAAAGAAAAGATCATGTTAGTACTGGTATTTTGTAATGACTTATAACATTGAATAATCAACATTTTTGTTTGACCCTCATATTTAGTAGATTACAAACCAGTGTACTGTGCAATTTTCTCAGTTTCTGTGTTTGTTGCTAAAATCATTGGGTCTGTGGGAGAAAAAAAAATCCATGTTGGATTTTTAAAAAAAAACTTTTTCTGTTATGCTACAGTCTATTTGTTTGCTTGTTTTCAGTGTTCACTTGTTGTTTCTGGCTAACACTCTAAGTATTGGCTTGTTGCAGATTTGTGGAGCAGTTAGATACCTGTTGACATATTGTAACTGTCTATTTTTTGTTATAATGAAGTGGTATTGATTTATCTGTTTGGATATTGCAAAATTTTGGGGCAGTTAGATACCAGTTGGTATATTTTAACTGTCTATTTTTTAATATAATTTAGTGGTATTCATTTATCTGTTTAATTGTTGTATAATCTTGGGGCAGTTAGATACCTTTTGGCATATTCTAACTGTTTATAGTTTTTTTTTATAATGAAGTGGTATTGATTTATCTGTTTGGTTATTTTAAAATCTTGGAGCAGTTAGATACCAGTTGGCGTATTCTAACTATCTATTTTTTTTAATATAATTTAGTAGTATTCATTTATCTGTTTGGTTGTTGTAGAATCTTGGGGCAGTTAGATACCTGTTGGCATATTCTAACAGTTTATAGTTTTTTAATAGAAGTTTAGTTAAGGTTTAAGTATAGTTTAGTTTTGGTTTTAAGAAGATTAAATAAGCGTTTGTAAGATTTGTTGGTAATCTCTGCTTTAGAGTAATGGTACTATCATTACATTCGAATCATCCACAATTATTTTTTATATATGCAGTGTAATGAACTGAATTGGTTGTGGCTCCTGCGTGGTAGATTATACCTATTGTTGTGAAGGTTTTCTTACCAAGTGATACTTGACCATGTGTGAATCCAATCAGCTTGCAGTTGTTTTTGGTTCCATCTGCATTGTAACATAAAAGCATTAGTATTACTTATTTACCATGTGTTTGTATTAGTAAGGTGTGCGATTATCCGAATTGCAGGTAGAACATAATCTACCATGGTTTGCATTTTGTACAAGTTGCTGAAATGGAATGGATTCACAATTAGGTATTGACATATATACAAAGCGTTCATTGGGGATTTGTTCTTGTGTCACAATGTTGCAGAGAGTCATGTATGTTTCCACATGTATGAAATCTGGAAGATTTCATTTATAGGTATGTTTTTGTTTTCCAGTACTAATAGTAAGTACATTAGAAATTCTTGTGGATCTTCCTGTGAGTTTATAGTGAATTTCACCATTCGAGCACAGTAGTCCAATTGTTGTCTTATTCCATAAACACTATACGTGTTGTCAGGATTGTTTGCTGCATTTCTGTGAAGTACTAACATTTGCAAACACAATGGGTCTGTACTGTGTAAGTAAATGTTCTCAACATTTGGTGGTAATTGAAATAGAATATTCATTGCTACATTTGCATAGCAACTTACACCAACTATATTTGAGAGTTTAAATGGACCAGATAGTTCTGTATCTGATGGCTTTTTTTGGAGTGTGTCTTCCTTCTTTGAAGAAGTACCTTGTTTACTTTCCCTAATTGATTCTTTTTTGCTTGTGGCACTTGATGAAGTATTACTTTCTTTTACTCTCTTTGGAGGATTTGCAGTGATATCCTGTTGTATTTCTGTTTGATTTAGTTTTCTTTTACAACGTTTTAATTTTTGTGGAACAGGATATGGTTTTAGATGGGGGGTGTATAGTGAACGAAGTCTATTGCATTCTGAAATGCAAGGAATATCAGCGTTTACTTTACTTGCATCAAAGTTGATTAGAAATAGACCGACAAGTGTACGTAAGCGTGATAGTGCTACATAGCTCATGCCTTCTTTAAAGACTGTATTACCAATGTCTATTAATGCTTTGTCTAGGGTAAGACCTTGTGATTTATGAATGGTGACTGCGTATGCAAGAGTTAGAGAAAATTGTTCTCTGCGTACATACATGTCTTTGAAGAGAAGGAATCGAGCTGTTGAGCGTCATATCCATTTTACTTCTGAAGGTTTGTCAAAGAGAATATTGACAAACTGAATGTTGTTGTCACGTGGGTATGTTTGAAAGCCAACAACTGTACCCAGTGCTCCATTAACTAGTCCTTGGTCCACGTCAAGGTTACGTTTAGGCATTACTCTGCAATTTAGGGATAATTTTAATATTTTTTCCAATCCAGCTGTGTTGGAGATTGAATTTTCTAAACTACTTAGTCTTGCTCACACATGGAATGTGTCATACCATGTTCGTCTAGTTTGTCTGTGGCGCTAATTTCCAATATTGGTTGCATTTCTTTTTTTAATATTCTTTCATTGAATTTGAAACAGCTTGCAAGAGTTGGCATTAATGCCATACAATTGACATTTTTGTGTGCTAATTGTTCCATAACATCTGTAGCACATGCATTATCGCCATAAAGTGCATGAATGTGCAGGGTTTTCAATATTGATTGTGCTTCTTGAGATAGTATACCAACTCTAATACTTTTTAAGCTGTTGGCAAAAGTGAGATCTGCAGATTGCCGCATGTTTTCTGTTAATTCTCTGTATTGGAAATGTTGCCAAAGGTTGACATTTCCTATGCTGCCGACAGTTTTACGGCAGAGTTTGTGTCCTAAGGTTTTAAAAATAGGCTCACCTTTCACTGGTGTCAATTGAAGAAGATCTCCGAAAACAATAATGTGTTTTCCTGCAAAGAGCTCTTCGCAGTTTGTTTTGAGTCCTTCTTGTAATATGAGGTGAATCAATTCCAACATTAGGTTGGAGACCATGCTCACTTCATCTATTAGTAGCATTTTCATTTGTTTTAATACTCTGCATAGTCCCATTGCAGCTTCTGTAGAAAGTTTGTAATAGTCTAATTTGTTTTGGTGTTCTACTGGCAGGAGTAGTAATTGGTGTAAAGTGACACCATCTATGTTGTAGGCAGCTAAACCTGTGGGGGCAGTGACAACAGCTGACAGTTTGTTGTTTGTCAATTGTTGAAGGAACTTATTGATGATTTTGATTAAGAATGTTTTGCCAGAACCAGCTTCACCACTGACGTACAGTAGTATAGGTTTGTAATTTTGACAGCTGCATTCTTTGTTTTCATGTTGTACACCATGTGCAATTTCTTTTGTTACTTCTTGAAAAATGCTACGTTGCTCATCGTTTAGTTTTGATTGTAGTATAGTTCTTTTCTTTATCTTCATACTGACACATGGTTTTTCTACTTCTGTCATAGCTAATTCTGCCTCATTTGTTATTGGTGGCTCCCCCAGTGGTTCTTGGCTTCCTGTTACAGAAGGTTGACTACTGTCAGGCGTGTCCTTATCTAGTTGGGCCTGGAGTTCTTCTTCGTGTTGCTGTTCATTGTGCAACATTGTTTTGTACTGTGTAAAGTTTACATCAGTTATAGTGCTTTCATTTGCTTTGAAAGCGTCTTCATATGAGTCATAGTTATCTAACATTTCTTCTTCTTTTCTCCATGGTTTAAAGAGTTGTAGCAGGGACATGTAATATAGTTATTTATGTTGAGGAGTGTTTAATGACAATTTGATACGATTAATTAAATTTCATTTGGTGAGTTTTACTAAGCTGCCTTCACAATTGATCACTCTGTATTTACCTTTTTTTCATTGGGTTTTATATTATGTTTGTATGTGAAGTTTTGGGCTATGTGGTATAGACACATGGTTTCCAAAGTGTTACTTCTGTTTTGGTAGTATGTGTCCAGTAAATTGTTTTTAAAATGTCTTGGCTGTTGGGATCACATGTGGCTATTGTTTCTATATCTTCTTATGATTTTAGAACTCTTTTTTCAGATTTAGCAGGACCAAGACTTAGCCAAACTATATTTTCAGATTTTCCATACAGAGCAGTACTAGTTAAACCATCTGCTACTTCATAGGAGCCACATTCTCTATGGGAGAGCATTTTTATGCCCAAGCTGTATAATTTCTGAGACAGAGTTTTGTCAGATGACAGGTCATTCCAGAAGTCTTGGAGCTCTGTTTTTTCTGCTTTTGTTAAGTATGCTGTAACATATCATGCAACTGCAGTGGAATTGTCTGCAATGTACTGCACATCTATGTTTGCATTCCATAAGTGGGCAATGATTGCATTGTAATCATTGATATATTTTTCTTCTTCTGTTCTTTTTATGTAATATGTATTATTAGGTGATTTACCTTTAACACTATGTCGAACTGAAGACATGAAGTTGTTCACTTGACCTGTTTTTGTAACCGGTCTAGGGAAACCAAAGTAGCATTTGCTGTAGTATTTCCCTTTGTTTTTTTTATTTGCAACAACAATATTTGCCACATTTGTGTCTTTGAAATTGGAAAATGTGTGCATGAAGATCACTATTGTTTGCTTCTGATGGAATTTCACAAGTGACATATTTTTCAATAAACTGTAAAACAGTGGCATCACTGTCTTGACCAAATTTAGGAGCATCTTTAATCCATAAAAGCATGTGGATATGTGGTGCTTCTCTGGCTTGGTATTCTTTTCTCCAAAAGAAGTGTTGCACTTCTCCGGGGGGAGGAGCAGTTTTATTACAAATAAAGTGTTACATAGCAATGAAGCGATGGTGAAAATATCTTGAAACATTAACAAAATCTAGAGAACAAAGTTCTCCAGGTGTTAGTATATGTATGTTTGTTTTGTTTTTGTTTGATATGCGTAGAAAATCATGTAAATCTTCCCATGCATATTCTGCACAACTTAATGTAACAAACCAAGTGGGTGGGCCAACGTTTCTTATCATACAACATACATCTCCATGACGTCGAAAGGAGTACTCTCTAGTATCATGCATATTTGCTAATAGATTTGTAATATTTGATTCTAAAACCTCATCTTTTTGTTGCACTTTTTGTAATAATTGTGTAGCTGACATATTTTGAAAGTGGGATCCTGATTTTAATGTGTGTGCAACTCTGTAACATAAAGTTGCTAGTTCACTTTCAAAGAGTAGGTGGAATATGTATTCCACATTTTGTCTAAATCTGGGATCTTCAGAATACATCCGTAATGAGCGGTATTCTGATGCTGTTATTTGAATAGGTCTATCATCGTACCGTCCTCCTTTGCCAGTAGGAAGGAGTAGAGGAAAAGCACGTGCTTCTATACTGTTTTCCCATATGCTGATTGGTGATCCTTTTGTTTGACGCATTTGGTACGTTTCTAGTGCATCTTCTATGGTGTCATTAGAGTGCAATGGGTGAATTGTATAATGGTCTAAAGTATTGGATATTGTAGCAGGATCTAGGAGCTCAAATTGACCAGCTTCTTGTGTCTCTTGAATTATTTCAGTGGTATCCTTCAAGTTGTCTTCAATATTAATTTCTTTGTAGTATTCATAATTGTCTTTTAGATATTGCAAGGCTTGTCTAACTTTATGAAAATCTACCAGTTGTTCCCAAATTTTTTTGTCTTTTGTAGGTACACCATTTACTAAGATAATTAAAGATTGCTCCATTGGACGTTGCACTCATAGAGTGTGCACATTTTCTTTTAGATCTAATGGTAAATATATTACTTTTCCCCGAATACCTTTCACTAATTCAGAGGGAGGTCATTTTGCTGTTTTTGGTTGAAAGTTTATTCTTGCTTGAAATGGGTGCACTGTTTGAATTATGATGCTCTCATATAAATTGAGTTGTTGCAGGGGTTTTGGTAGTGGAAATAATTATATATGTGATAGCATGTGAAGGAGTTTGGTTGTTGTCAAGTTTTGTAGTGCAGTAACTGCAAAGTATTAAGGGGTCAGTTATTTCGTATTTGTTTTTTGCTGTAAAGTAGAGAGCTAATTCAAATCATTTAGAATCTTCATTGTCTTCTATTTTGTATGTTAGGTGTACAGTTTTTGTGTTACTTTTATAAAATGTTCTACGGCAGCATACACACACATGGTTTGGTATTTCAGCAGATGTACTTTTAAATTTCAGTATTTATTTTTTGTATGTGTGTAGTAGAAGGTTGGCATGCATAGAATTGTTGCTAATTTGCTTTAAAGCTATTTAATTCTGTAAGTGGCTTTCACTTCCAAAATATTTTTTCTGGATATATTCGATTTCTTCAAGTAGGTCTTTTGTTGTACCATGTAGAAGAATGTTATTTAAATTGGCCAGTGCTAAAGCAGGACTTTTAGCATAGTACAGTTTATAGACTAGATTTCTTAAAGTTGAATGATGTGTTCATATCATTTTGATATAATCGAAGGTGGTTTTGCTAGTAGGTCCTGAAATGCAGGCCAATGAATGTCCTTGTAGTCCTGTGTACTTGCGCACTGGGCAGGTATCCATATTTTGCAGTAGTTTAATTTTGATGTTGTCTTTGCCTTTCACATATTGATTGAGGAATTGGCGTAAAGACTTGAAAGATTTTTTGGGAATGTTACACATTGACATGCATGGCCATTTGTATACTAGACGTTCTGATTCAGTTGAATGGAGAGGTAGTTTTCTGGGGATATTTTTGTAAGCAGTATTTCTTGTTCCATTCTGGTATTAGAAACATTTTCATAACCTCGTCCACTGCTATATATGGCAATTGTATTTGTTTGTATGCTTCTTCATTAAAGTATGGTTGTGTGCTCGTAGTTTGACTCCATTCACCTCCACAAATACTTAAGAAGTTATTTCTGTTGACATTTTGTTTATTGAAAAGTCTTTTTTGTAATTTAGTCATTAGTTTTTTTAGTGGTTTCATTTTGTTTAACACTAAAATAAATAACTTTCTTTTGAGAAGGATTGCACTGTCTATCAACGCTTCTAAAATTAATTTCCTACAATAGGTTTTAAGGGTTGAGCCTGATTTCTCTCCTGTTTTTATAAGATTTTGAAGGAATCTGTGACGGAACATTTTTGCTAAAATACTTTTTTCGGTATGCTTACTTTGCACTATGTCAAGATTTATAGGAGCAGTTTTATCTGTAGTGGTAGCTGATTTTTTGTTAATTGTTTTGTGGTTCATTTTACATTTTGATAGAGGTGGCAAAGTTTCTGTAGTTGAAGCTTGTTTTGTTTCGCTAAATGACTGTATTAGCTGTTTTGTTTTAACTTTTTTTTACAAATTCTGCTAGAGATGGATGCTTGTTTTGGGCACTTCTATTTTCATTTGCTCTGCTTCTCCATTGCTTTCTATGGACTTGATTTTTGGTAGGCATTCTTTAGGTCTGTTGAAAAAAAATAAAGAAGGTATGGGTTGGGGTGTTCTTAATGTATGTGTGCTGTGTGCATGAGTGTCTGAGTAAGATGATAAAGATGTATGTAATGATGTTTGATTGTGCATTGGGCAACCACAACTAGTTGGGATGCTACTAAACTGGGGTTCAGATGACAGTAAAAAGTAAGCTGGTGGTGTGGAGGAGTAGAAATAGTAAATCTAATGGTATACAATTAAAACAGTTGTTTGTTCTATAATATCAAAATTCTAGGGGCTGAGTTGGGTCATTTGTGTGTCGAAAAATATGAAATTGTGCGCCATTCTGCCTGTAAATCTCTGTTTAAGAAATGGGGATTTATGGACAGAATGGTGCACAATATCTATTTTAGGCACAGAAATAGCATGAATTAACCTTACAGTGTGTTTGAATAATAGTACAACTAATATGGTGGTATTCAACTTACTTTTTTTTCTGAAATGAGCAGGTTTCTTCTTAGCTATTCTTTGTATTTCAAATTCAGCTGCTTCTTTTCAGGAGAATGGTCTTCACTGCAAGTGTAAAGGAAACAAATTAGTAATTTTGTTTGTATATACCACTGTTTTTAATTTAGACATTGCTTTTTTTAATTGACATTGACCCTCAGCGCCTTCCTGAAAATCATGAAAACTATTTTATTCACATAAAATGTGTCGCACCAGTTGAATACATATCATATGTTCTTAATGCATAAACTGTATTGTAATGACTAACTGTACCAACCAAAATGTCATTTGTATGCCTTGTGGAATTCATAATGTACCACTGAATACCACTATTTCTGTAACTAAGCTCTTGTAAGTAACAGCACCTCAATGCCATGGGCTGCTTGCGCAGTATATACATATAAGTAAATAAATGTTTATGTTTTTGTACAAGTATTGTTGTTTGATATTTGAACATACTGTGTGCATGCAATTTTGTTTGAGTATGTTAACTCTTCATATTGTACTTTAAATATGTTAGTTCAACATGTTTTGAAAATGTGTGTGTAAAAATAAATTAAATAGCAGATAGGTTTGGAAGTGAAAGTTGATTTTAGGAGATGGACTAAATGACAGTAAATTCATTTTATATATTATACAAGCTAAAAGTCAGTTAATCTGTTTATATGAATCTATAAGAATTGTACATGTACTATACAGAAAATATGCATACCTGTAGTTTGTGTTCATGCATATGGATATGCTTGCAGCTGCAAGCAGAAATCTTGGAGACTTGTAAACTATTTCTGGTAGAAGGTGCTTTCCAATGATATGACACTTGTACTCAGAGAGATTAACAGTACATTTGAAGTGCTGATTTATGATGATGCAGTTAGATGTAGAGGTCTTGGATGTGATTGGTGGATGTTCATGTGACTTCTTAGCTATATCCAATGAGGGAATGGCACTGAAAGTGAAATGGAAATGGTAGAAGGACTGTCCATGTTACGATATGTCTGCAGACATGGTGGTAGTCTGCGGACATCGGGTGTTACATCCGGGGATTTTGGGTTGGGGAGACATGCAATTGAGAATGAGTAGAGAAAGGGGTTGGTCAGGAAAGTTTAGTGGGTGTGTTGTGCCAGGTGAGAGTTTCTCAGATACTCTTTTTGCTGAGAGAAGAACCGATAGCTATGGCTGTATGTTTCAGAAAAATGATTGTTTGGATTTTGGGAGACTTGTGGATACACTGGTTGAAGGTGCATGCAGAAAGCTATGGAGTAGCTGTAGATCTTGGATTCCCACATGTGGAAGTGCACTGGCATGGAGTGAGTATGTGGAATGAAGTGGTTGGACTTGCTGCCTCTCTGTGCTACCTTGGAGACAGAGCAACATCCAGACATAATTGTAATTCATAGTGGAGGGAACAGTTTAAGACATGTGTCTGGAATTTCTTTGCCATTTGCAATGCAAGAAGGACTTGGGAAGGTCATGGACATGTTTCCAAATTCTCAAGTAATTTTTTCATGGATTGCGCAGAGACAAATGTGGCTGGCTTTGTTCTTCTTCATGTGGTCCACAAATGGAGAAAGCAAGGCACAATGTCAATAAGGCTGTTTGTGCCTTTCTAAGAGATTTTGGCATGTCCTCTTTTCACAATGAAAATATTATGTTTCGTAGTACCTACATTATTCGCAGAGATGGAGTCCATCTTACTTATGCTGGCCATCAGATTTTTCTGAGACATGTACACAAAGCATTGCAACCTTTTTTGGAATTACAGCATCCGTTTTGTAGTAGGTATTGAGCATTTCAAATTTTTCAAACTCAAACAAACACCACCAAGCAGTTATTTTCAGAGCCACCACTTCCTCCCAGAAAAAACTGCAATGGTTGTGATAGAGCAGCACCCCAAAATTTTAGATGTCCGCGAACTGTCCGCGGACTGTTCGCGGACTTCTAACAAATACACAGGGTCCTGCTTCATTTATTTTCACTTCTATTTTTTAACTGTGAAAGGCGGCTCTGAAAAGAGCCTTTTTTATTTTTGTTGTTTTATAATTTTTTGTTTTTTATACAAGACACACTAGGAGAGGAGGGGAAAGGAGGGTAAGGGGGGCACCAACCATGAGGATAAGAAAGGGCGAGCTGAGAGAGGAAGATGTAGACTGGGTTTTACTTGGGTAGTTGTTAGGGAGAATTCTCTGTTTAGGCTGAATTTCCTAACCTAGTGAGTCCCCCAGCAGCTTTGCTGGATTTCTGGAGTTTGTTTTTTCCATCCTGCCAAGAGTGTGACCCTTTTCCTCTCACTCTTGGACATGTATGTGTGTGATTCCTTTGAGTTGTCAATGTGTTCGATGGGCTATGGGGTCTTTTACTCCATAGGGTCTCATAAGTTTTTCTATGTGTGTCACTCCGCACCCTACGTGTCGTGACACGGGGGCACCCTAGCTGGTCCCCCCACCATAGACTCCATACCCGGGGACTGACTACCGTCTCCCCGGGCATGTAAAGTCACCATTGGCTTTACTAGACCTAAATTTACTAACAGAACTAGTACCAACCATCTTATTGTGGACGTGCTAGTAGGGGTAATTCGATTACTCCTGGATCTGTTACTCGAGGGGGCACTGTCCCGTCCCTCCTCGTCGAGTTTTGGCTGGTGGCAGTGGAAACTACTTGTTATGTTCGACCCCGAGCATAACCCCATGGGATCCGTCCCATTGTTGAAGATTGATACTGTTTTTCGTTAATCTCCAACGTACCACCGATCTACTTATCTTAAATAGGTTTATCGAGTGGTATTTTCTGCCAGAACTCGGGTTGTAAAATGGCGTCTGTGTTTTTCTCTGTGACTCCTAAACCAAAGGTTGAGCCCTTTTGTTCCACTTTTGGCGGGCCTCTGGACAGAGACCCTCCAAAGTGGCGCCATTCTGTCTGGGTTACCTCATGGGTGTGGGAGGGGGTTTAGGCACTATGGACCGAGTTGCCTTGCCACTCAGGTCGCACTCTGGAGTGATTGGCCCAGGTGGTGAGCCTTCCCGCTCACCACTTAGCATGTATTGATTGACAAGCTAGGCTGAATGAATGGGGGACGTCTGCATAAAAGCAGGGCTTTTGGGACTGGATCTTCGGAACGTCGCCACTGGACCTAAAGAATCCGACGAGGGTAACGCTGAGCCGACCTGCACGACGACACCTCCGGTGGAGCCCTGCGGAACCGTCTCACAATCTCCCGACGACAGAAGAGATCTCCCTGCCGGAGAGGCTCTTTCCCTGGCTGGTGGGAACAACCAGTCTTCTTCTTCTTTGTGCTTTTTGATCGCCCTGGACGCAGTGGTCGAATTGCCCGTGCAGAGCACCCGGCAACCGGATAGCCACTACGCCGGCATCGTGATCGAAAGGTGGTGCCTTGTGACGAAGCCCTCCGCGGCTGGTTTCTTCCCTGGTGGTGCACCGGACATCTTCTCTTCGACGACGAGAGCATCTCTTCTCTTGGCCAAGACCCGTCGTGCATCCACCACCAGGAACAACTGCCCCCGCTGGAGTGGTCTTCCACAACAAGGTACCGTAACCGCCTGGCTTCCCTTATCGATCGGTCCGTGTGAGGTATCTGATTCCTCTCCGTTCCGTTGGGTTGCCTCCAAGCTTTATTCACTCTTTGTTCTGAACTGGTTCAACCTGTCGCTAACCAAACTGCTAACTGAGACTTGAACGCATCACCCATAGAGACTTTCCAGGACATCGTGCCATACCTCCCACCGAGTGGGCCTGGCCGCCGAACTGTATGATCTAGTGTGATTAATGCCTTCTTGCCTTGCATTTTTACCTGCTTCAGTACGAACCTTGTTGACTTCATTACCTGCCTATCTCTTCTCTCCCTTCCTCACTAAATATTCGAGTGTCATCTGGGTTGAGGTATACACCTCTGTCTGAAAATAAGTGGTGCCGTAGGACCTGGAGTTGTCGATATTGTGTTTTCGGGGATTGAGCTTTATTCCATTCTGCAGAGTAATTGTATTTTGATTTGTTTGCCGTGGTTCGCTTTAGTACTTTCCGTAGATGTTCTGTTATTAATAAATAACTTGCTACCTTTATACTAAAGCCTGGTTGCGTGTTTACTCGTTTTGCTGCGAAGAATTACCCTATCTTGTATGCTCCCTATACTGACCAACTTTTCTTGAGAGAAGTCTGACTGCTCAGCCACAGCTACCAATTGAATCTGTGTGGTACAGACTGCTACCAAGTGGGTTCATCGCAACACCTGTAGTCCTAAATCTTTTGCAGTGGTCCCAGAGGGAGCTGCACAGGTTTCCGCCTAACAGTAGTGAGCAGATCTTCTCGTGCTCTGAGACGATAGCCTCAAAAGCACTACGAAGTCTCTCCCCCCGGCACAATACTGCATCGCAGTACATACACACAACTGTGACCCTCGAAAGGTAAGGGTCATCAGTATTGCGTATGGCCTGTGAGGCAGCTTGAGGAACATGCTGTCCCACAGGAGTGTTCCTTGTGATGACAGAATCGGAAATGGTGGATGAAGTAGAGGAAGTCAACCTGTTATGCTCCACGCAAGGTACAACCTTGCAAATGGCCCCATTGTGGAATGACTTTAGGTGTCGCTTCATGGTAGTTGTCCCAAAGCTGTATGAACCATGCCTCCCACGACTGAGTACCATTTTGCACTCGTTGCAGGTGACTTGGTTCGCATGCGCCTTAGGACCATTACCACGAATGGTAAATAACCGCCACACCCAAGACTCACGACGAGTGCTGTAGTAGGGACTTCCACTACCCCATTCTCGTCATCCTCTTCATCCTCCTGTGCATCCTCACTCCTGTTCCCCTCTTCAGGCCCTTGGGGAGGTGGTGGTGGTGGAGGGGGTGGGGGTGGTGCTGAGGCAGATGCAGCACCAGGTGGCATGAGTGGAGCCATGGAAGCCATCAGCTTGGAGATGAAAATCTGCAAATTGGCAGCAAGATTTGCTGTGTTCTGTAGGATAGCCAGAAACACAATGAGAATGAGCTCTAGGGCGTGGTCTTTTATAGGGGTGCTTGTGCGCGGTTCGCAGACATGCGCGTTGTCCGCGGACAGATCGAACAGAAAAAAGGGTTCAAAAAGTCACAAAAAGTATGTAGAAACTCAGGATTACTATGTGGGACTTGTTCTATGGTGAATTTTTATTGAAAAATATTGTAGATTACTTGAAAATGTAGTTTTAAATTGTTCAGGGACACGAACAGTGTTCGCAATCAGAACATACGCTCATCGTGGGCGCAGTCACATGATAGGTTCGCGAACATGTTCACGAAGGGAGCGGGTGTCCGCAGGACACCAAATGCACTGAAACTGTTTTGCGCCTGCGCGTTGGTGTTCTACGGACACTGTTCCATAGTAGGTATTGAGCATTTCAAATTTTTCAAACTCAAACAAACACCACCAAGAGGTTATTTTCAGAGCCACTACTTCCTCCCAGAAAAAACTGCAATGGTTGTGATAGGGCAGCACCCCAAAATTTTAGATGTCCGCGGACTGTCCGCAGACTTCTAACAAATACACAGGGTCATGCTTCATTTATTTTCACTTCTATTTTTTAACTGTGAAAGGCGGCTCTGAAAAGAGCCGTTTTTATTTTTGTTGTTTTATATTTTTTTGTTTTTTATACAAGACACACTAGGAGAGGAGGGGAAAGGAGGGTAAGGGGGGACACCAACCACGAGGATAAGAAAGGGCGAGCTGAGAGAGGAAGATATAGAGTGGGTTTTACTTGGGTAGTGAGCAGATCTTCTCGTGCTCTGAGACGATAGCCTCAAAAGCACTACGAAGTCTCTCCCCCCTGCAAGGTACTGCATCGCAGTACATACACACAACTGTGACCCTCGAAAGGTAAGGGTCATCAGTATTGCGTATGGCCTGTGAGGCAGCTTGAGGAACATGCTGTCCCACAGGAGTGTTCCTTGTGATGACAGAATCGGAAATGGTGGATGAAGTAGAGGAAGTCAACCTGTTACGCTCCTCGCAAGGTACAACCTTGCGAATGGCCCCATTGTGGAATGACTTTAGGTGTCGCTTCATGGTAGTTGTCCCAAAGCTGTATGAACCATGCCTCCCACGACTGAGAACCATTTTGCACTCGTTGCAGGTGACTTGGTTCTCATGCGCCTTAGGACCATTACCACGAATGGTAAATAACCGCCACACCCAAGACTCACGACGAGTGGTGTAGTAGGGACTTCCACTACCCCATTCTCGTCATCCTCTTCATCCTCCTGTGCATCCTCACTCCTGTTCCCCTCTTCAGGCCCTTGGGGAGGTGGTGGTGGTGGAGGGGGTGGGGTGGTGCTGAGGCAGATGCAGCACCAGGTGGCATGAGTGGAGCCATGGAAGCCATCAGCTTGGAGATGAAAATCTGCAAATTGGCAGCAAGATTCGCTGTGTTCTGTAGGATAGCCAGAAACACAATGAGAATGAGCTCTAAGGCGTGGTCTTTTATAGGGGTGCTTGTGCGCAGTTCGCAGACATGCGCGTTGTCCGCGGACAGATCGAACAGAAAAAAGGGTTCAAAAAGTCACAAAAAGTATGTAGAAAATCAGGATTACTATGTGGGACTTGTTCTATGGTGAATTTTTATTGAAAAATATTGTAGATTACTTGAAAATGTAGTTTTAAATTGTTCGGGGACACGAACAGTGTTCGCAATCAGAGCATACGCTCATAGTGAACGCAGTCACATGATAGGTTCGCGAACATGTTCACGAAGGGAGCGGGTGTCCGCAGGACACCAAATGCACTGAAACTGTTTTGCGCCTGCGCGTTGGTGTTCTACGGACACTGTTCGGGTCCTGAAGTGATTTAAAGTGCTTCCAAGTGAAATGAACAGTTACGGACAGGCGTTTGTTCTTAGAACAGTTTCAACTTGCCTGCGAACAATACGGACAGGCATAGCGTCCTCAGGACACCCCCATTTTGTTTATTTACGAACCTTCCAGGGCACTTGATGTGTTCTTAGAACAGTTTCAACCTGCCTACGAACAATACGGACAGGTATAGTGTCCTCAGGACACCCCCATTTTGTTTATTTACAAACATTTTAGGACATAGCCTGTGTTCTTAGAACGGTTTCAACTTGCCTGCGAACAATACGGACAGGCATAGCATCCTCAGGACACCCCCATTTAGTTTATTTACCAACATCCCAGGACACTTGATGTGTTCTTAGAACAGTTTCAACCTGTCTACGAACAGTAAGGGCAGGTGTAGTGTCCTCAGGACACCCCCATTTCGTTTATTTACGAACATTTCAGGACACAGCCTGTGTACTTAGAACATTTTCAACTTGCCTGCGAACAATACGGACAGGCATAGCGTCCTCAGGACACCCCCATTTTGTTTCTTTACGAACATTTCAGAACACCGCGTGTGTTCTTAGAACAGTTTCAACTTGCTAGCGAACAGTACGGACAGATATAGTGTTCTTAGGACACCTCCATTTTTGTTTCTTCACGGACATTCTGGACACCCGCGCTGTCCGCGAACACCTAAAAAACACAAGAAATGAATTAGGACACAATATAATAATTTCACTTTATTTTACATGTATGTTACATTTATGACAGAGAAGGTGAGGCAGAAACTGAAACAAAAACAGGAGAATTGGGGGTTTCAATAGGATTTATATGAGGTGAAGAAGGGATGGAAGTCTCATCAAAACGTTTTGGTTCATGGAGAGGGTTTGGGGATAATTGAATGGGATATGGTGAGGGGGGACAGGTACATGTGGGACAATGGTATGTAGTTGTTTGTTTCAAGTGATCCTCCACAAAGTTTTTTAAATTATTAAAATTTGCCAAGAGTAGGTCCATTTTTTCTTCTATGTGCTGAAGAGTCTTATCCAATACTGCTTTTTCTTTAGTATTTTCAATTTTTGTATGGTCTGTACAAAAATATATAGATATGTTAAATGTATATAAAATAATATGTATTTATTGGTTTATATAGTAAAGTGTCTACCATTAGGTTCACTATCTTCTGACATTTCCTCACGTGGTAAATGCTCCTCTAGCCACTGCAGAGTACTAGACATTTATGTGAGAAAAAAAACATAATAACATTTTTTTTTGTATCTAATACAGAAAGTTTACACATATATGAGTAAAATGCAGTACACTTACTAGCTTCTGGTAAGGTGTGCTCTGAGTGGTCTGTAGATCTGCTGTTGCTCTTAGTTGTGGAGTTTCTGTGAGGTAATCATGTTGGAAGACTATCTTTCTTCTTTTGGTATATTCTATTTTAGAACATATTGCATTTAAATGAATGGTTAGTGTGTTATATATATGGGTTACAATTATTATTTATTACTACATATGATGTGTATGTGTGCTGGTTTGTGAATTTGTAAAATGTTCATATGTTATGATATAACAATTAAACATACCCCCCAGACTTTTTGGGTAGTGGTGCTGTTGTCTGCATCTGTTCGCGGACATCAAATTCAGTAGAGGGGGTTCAGTATGTTTTATGTTACTTGTACATAAAGTCAGAGTTATTATTGTTAAGTTGTGCTACTAAAAACCTATGAAATTCAGTAAAAAAACTGTGTTAAAGGGACGTTATGGTTAAGTTGCGGTACCAAAAACCTATGAAATTCAATGAAAAAACTTTGTTAAAGGGACGTTATGGTTCCAAGTAAAACTGAAAAACCCCTGAAATTCACCAGTTATGGTAAGCTAAGCAACCATAACTCACGCCACCACCGTGCACTGCTAAGACTAACACCCACGACATCAAATATGACATCACAAATGTCATTGATGACATCACTGATGACATCACATGTCTGTCTCCAGTCAGTAACTAAAAATTGTAAATGTACTATATTTGTAGACTTATCCTTCAAGTATGTTCTTACAGTAATTATCTTAGGGTCCACTCATATCATATGAAACATATACATAGGGGAAGACACAAGCTTGAAAGACAGCAATCCTTTCAATGCATAAAAATAACCAGTAGAGTTATCAGCACTTTCTGATAGTTCTGTTGGTTTTTTGATTACTATACCATACTTCCCCTGTATATGTTCATATTTGTAGACATTGTACTCACACTTCTTTCCTTGGGGTCCAGTCACATCATGTGATACATATACATAGGGTAAATAGCAGCTTTGCAACAGAGCAATCATTTATTAGTATAAAGATAATCAGTTAGGTTATGAATTGTTTCTGCTACTACTTCTGCTTTTTTGCTTACTTCACTTTCCCTGTATATACACATATATGTATGTGTTATTGTGTCTTTGTGTTTTGTCTTTAATAATGCAATGAGATATGTATTTATTTATTTAATATGCATATAACAATTACAGTTTTACATATACAGTACATAAAATCACATCATTATCTCAGGGCATAATAATGCAATTATGTAATACGTGGGTTTTATTAGCTACTTATTACATATTTCACAGTACACAAAACTCTAATAAGAAAATATCTATCATTTCATTATTCAACATATCAACATTATGAATATTATATCTTCATCATGTATGCTGCATGCAATGCCTAGGTTTCTGCATGAGCAGCTTAGTATACTCGATAGAAATTCATAATAGAATGCTATTTATATCAATGCATTGCTTAATGCACTAATTAGCTCATGATATTTATTCCAATGATCCTTGACACTTTTTTCTCAACATTATGATAAGAATGCCTTATACAGACATTTCATGAAAAGTAAATTCATATGTGATGTCATCAGTTATGTCATCAATGACTTTTGTGATGTCATCTTTGATGTCGTGGGTGTTAGTCTTAGCAGTGCACGGTGGTGGCACGAGTTATGTATGCTTAGCTTACCATAACTGGTGAATTTCAGGGGTTTTTCGGTTTTACTTGGAACCATAACGTCCCTTTAACAACGTTTTTTCATTGAATTATATATATACATATATATAAAGGTACTACATGGACCAATAGAATCATGGACAGATTCAATGTGCTAACTGTAACTGTAACGCTCACCTGATTCCCACGGAGGCGCCGACCGTTCTGGACAGCTACAACTTCTTCCACGGTAAAGCGTAGTGCTTGGAAGATGGACTGAACTGGACCCCCAAACCTCGTCTGTCTGGCCCGTAGATTACTCCTTCTGTAGATGGGAAAAGGGAGTTAACTGTCTGCTAGATTGTGTGTGAGATTCCGCCCTTTTTCCCCTTCTCACCCTCCTCGAACCCTAGCTGTGCCTTCCGCAGACTCTCACCTTAATTTCTGTATGGACGAGCTCTCCACCCTGCTTCTGACGCAGGGGCGCGTAGATTTCCAGTTACTTCACTGGATCTCGGATTTGGCGAGGGTTCGATGTCTGCTTGCCTTTACCAAAATGCTGCCGTAAGTATATCGTTCAAAAGATCAAGTCTTATTTGTCCCTTGGCCTTTCTTTAATTTTCAGAGACTAGGTGAGGAATCCGTGTGGAGGAATAGATTCGCCGAGGTAAGCTCAGGTGAGTACTTTTAATGAAGGTGTGCGTAGTGGTTTGCTCCGACACCTTAATGAGTGTGTCTTATTTCCCCATAGGGGCCAGGGTACGGAAAAGCCAGAAAAGCCGCTCCGACCCGAAAAGGGAACTGAGGTCCCAACAAAATCCAGGTAAGACTTAAGGTGAGTAATCTGTCCTTTTGCAAATAGTTTGTTGCTCACCTTGTTTTGTCCTTTTACTCCGTAGGTCTTGAATGCGACTGATGTCGCCTATGGGCGCTGAAAAGGTTGCCAGCGCCACGTGAAGGTAAGTGGAAGCGGCGCGGCAGCGTGAGAAGCGGAGCGCTTCTAACTATTGTCTTTCTTTTCCGTAGGTGCTGGGATGCGGCTGATGTCGCCTATGACCGCTCAAGAGCTAGACAGCGCCACGTGAAGGTAAGTGGAAGCGGCGCTGCAGCGAGCGATGAGATGCGTTTCTAACCCTTGACTTTCTTTTGCAGGATCGACGGAGTGAAGAATCCGGATGCTGGATGAAGGTAGGTAATGTCCTAAAGCTTGCCTTTCTCTCCTTGCAGGTGTTCCAGGTGCTGGTGGGCGTGGCAGGAGCCAGGATGCAGGAGCCGACTCGGTGAGTGTCCTGCTGCAGATGCAGAATAACGCGAAGCACGTGTGGCCATCCGGGCGTGGTTTAAATAGCCTTGGAAGAGCTTCAGGTGAGTGTTCTTCCACTGGCCCCACCCGAGTAAGAAAAGAGTTCCTGAAAGAAAATAGTTCCTCCCCAGCCTTAGTTGGCTTGGAGCTTCAGACAGCATGGTCTGCCTCGGGTGAGTATGCAGCATGGTCTGCCTCAGGTGAGTTCACCCAAGCATTACCATATGTTCTGCCATGATGAGCCTGGCGCCTATGGCGCCAGGACAGATGCCTTTTATGAGCCTGGCGCCAAAGGCGCCAGGACAAGGTCCAAAGAGCCCCTATAGGGGTTTGCTGGGTCCTGCTTGGTGAGTATGAAGTCTGCTTCCGGGGACGCTGGGCCTGACTTGGCTCCTCGGGAGCAGGCATCATGACAGTAACTTTGTAACCAGAAGAAAAATAATGCTCAACCTAAGAAGACACAGATTTTCATCAGCAAGAAGAATTAAGGATTCTACTAACAGTATGTATCCTACTAGATGTTCCAATCATAGCTTACACTGACAGGGGAGCTTAATCATTGCCAGGTGACTCTATGCATTAATAAATTGCCTGCAATATATGATGACTCCCTGTAAGGCACATCTGTTACTCTATGCATGATGTTATGGGTGTTGTGATGTCACACACAACATGACATCACAAGCAAATACAAATATAAATACATGCAAAACGGTGTTGACTGGAAACACGCAAACAGCATTTATTTTCAAAGAAAACCCAGAAATAAGGATTGCTGATTCCAGGTAAACATAAAAGAGAATACTAAACTAATATCAAGATTAAAACTTTAAGTGCTCGCTCCATTATAACACCAAGTTACTTTTTTTAATTTATCAGGGCCAACAACCCTATGATATAAGAATCCTTAAGCAATACCAAAAGAATCCATAATTATTACTGGTTGTTCATATAAACGATTCTCAAAAAAGCAAAGTAAGCACCACTAAAATAGCACTTTGTTAGTTTCTGGAATATGCACTGAATTTCTCAGACAATTACCAACCAAGGATCAATATTTACTACAATTTACAGGCAACGAATATTGAAAAAAATATAGAACAGTCTAGATCATAACTGATATTTCTGGGAATAAATCAAAGAGAACAAGTGAGTTCCCTGCATTATAACATTTAGCTCATTCAATAGAGAAACGAGTTTCACACTGATGATGATGTCCTCTGTAGAGTTTCTCTTAAGTCTGGTTTTATTAAGATGGAATCCTTAATATTTCTCGAGTGAGTATACATCCATGATAGAAATTGAATGGTTCAAAATCAGATCAATACATCATACATTAAGAACTAAGAGATGATTTGTGAGAATCACATATTGTAACAGAAACTAGGACATGATGCATTAGAATCAAATTTCAAATAAGATCATTTTGAAATGTAACAGAGTTTATCATTGAAAACACACAATTAACTTATACCTAATGTTTGTATACTGTCTGTTCATCCTGTTTCTCTAACCCCACACCCACTTCTGGAACTCTCGCATTATATGTTACCAGAACAAACTCAAAAGTAACCAATTGATTGACAGAATGAAAGTTAATGAATTATCACTGTCCCAGTTCTTACAAATATGAATAGATACTAGCCTTGACAAAGCCTGAGAACAGAAGAAACACAGATATTTGCACAAGTGTTGACGTTCATACACATCAATGACCTAATTGTTGGTCCAAACTGAGTTTTTCTTGTATAAGAATGTGAGTCAAGGAAATAGTATTCCTTAAAACTCAAAATGTATATTAATTAAAACATATTGAAATATACATCAAACATTGGTTGTGTATTTCTGCTTTGATGTCTTTGGGGGCATGATATTGTTTTTTTTTTTAATAATAGGGTTACCTGGTGAAGATAACCCTCCCACAAAGCGCATGCAGCAGACATATTAGCTTCAATAGTTACACTGTGAATGTTGATCCTTTTTTTCTTATTATCTGATATCAGGCACAGGTTTGCAGAATAACCAGAAAAGTATTCTCGGTAATTAACCTCATCCAAACACACTGTCCAGTGGGGACCTTTGACACTATTACAATTGGCCCATTTCCCTCAAGTTAAGTGTTTTTAAATGCACAACAAATTGAGTGCAGGAGCAAATGCAGAGCATAGCACTGTTTGCCAGTAAAAACCATGTATTCATTCTAGGCCCCTTTCGTTTATCGTCAATTAACGTAGGCTGAGGATATAGCAAAGCGGCGCCATCCCACTATTGCGCACTACTCTTAAGCTGTCTGCAGATACAGGGAGTGTTTTAATCAAGAGCAAGCACTTCGCAAGCTTTGAATTTAGCGTATGTAGGACAGCGATATGAGATCATGTACAGAGCAGCATGCCTGCATTTCACCTCTTAAAGCTCTGACAAAAGCCACAAGTGGAGAGAAGCCAGGATAGAGCACAAAGAAGGAAATAATGGAGCGGTTTCAAACAACGCCAGTGGTATAAAGGGCAGACATGACCCACGAATAGGTCTGTGAGTCCCAGACTGTAAATGTCAAGGGATAAGTAACATTGAAAGTGCTGTTAATGGATGCTGGACAGGCATTTGCAGTTCATCAGAGTGATCCCTATCACAGGAATATTTCTTTTAATAATACTTACCTAGATAGAGCTTTCACTTACTCCTGGACCTTTCCCATGCACATTTTACACCATATCTGATGGTAGTCAGCTCCTTCGTGAAGCAGGATCTATTTTATATGCTGGTTTTCTCCCACATCCAAATACAGGTGAGAATGATAGAGTTTTACCACTCTAAATGACTTCCTGTATAACAATCTTACATAGGGCCTCAAGTCAATCTGCATGTTCATGAAACACAAAGTGCATCAGTATGGTAGATCGGTTCATTGTGGGTTGTCTTTGGCCCCCTGCATTTTTGGTGCCTCTTTTACCTGCTTGAGCTGTCACACACAATGACGAAACAATATACCATGTACTGGGTGCTGCGCTGCTGCAGTTCTGCTGACCACGAGTACTGCCCTTTTTTACATGTGCTCACTGTACCTCTGCCAATGGAACCCTGCAGTATCCCACTAGTCATTATGCCTTTCCCAGTGATCACACTTCCTATCTCAGTGCCACATAGGCCCTGACATAGATGTCTTATACCCGTCAGTGCCCCTCACCCTCTGCCAGTGCTTTCTCTGCCCTTCCCATTGGTCCCTTCACCCGAGCCAGTAATTCCTAAGAGGTTTATCCCAGTACAGGGACTTCAATTCATCAAAATTCCAGGGGTAGCAGAAGTAACACCATACAGCTGTTGATATCAGAGGAGGTAATTCCA
Organism: Ambystoma mexicanum; assembly: GCF_040938575.1. Taxonomy (NCBI): domain Eukaryota; kingdom Metazoa; phylum Chordata; class Amphibia; order Caudata; family Ambystomatidae; genus Ambystoma; species Ambystoma mexicanum. Next base: position 463,398,147 of record NC_090934.1, read on the forward strand.
CTTTACATTTGAAACGGATTGAATGGTTGTAATGCCATTACTAGCCTGTTGGCATTGATGCAAATACATGAAGTAATGTTAAATTAATATTATCCCAATGGTATCATAAGAAAATTGCATACGTGATAACAACAAATGTCATACATTGCTACTAAAGAAGCCAGAAGACTGTAATCACCAATCATATTTGAACTAACCTCAGCCTTAATAGGCCTTGGGTGTGGTCATGAGAGGGGAGGAAACTAGTGTAGGATATGGTCTCTGCCTTCAGATGGCACTGCCGCCATATGTCAATGCCTAATGGCCAGTTACTTCAATTTCATTTTATTTATGGCGTCACATGCCAGCTATATTCATTATATGACAAGTCCAAAGCCTGATTTCCAGGTGCTTCCATAATATGCCAAGAGGAGCCATCTAACATTGGGTGCTGCACTCTTTTGCATGATACATCAATACATCCTTTTGAATGAATGAACTGCAATGCACTTCTCCTTGATGGGTTTTGAAATGGTGTATGAACAGGGGCGTTGCTAGGGTGGGCCTAAGGGGGCTATAGCCCCTGATCTTTTGGTTGTAGCCCCGGATACAATCTCAGGAGCTACAGCCAAAAGACTAGCCAGCCCCCAGTCCCAACAGTTCCGACATCAGCTTAGCCCCGGGTCTTTTCCAGACCTAGCAACTCCCCTGTGTATGAAGGATATTATCTGCCTAACTAATGCCCAAATCCTCATTTATTCTGCTGCTGGCAAAGTATCTACATATGGAATGCAACTTTTGAGGGAATTCATTTGTGTTTTGGCAGTTAATATCATCACCCTGCTTGTTTGCAATCATAGGTTTGAACAATGTGTGAGGACCCTAATTTGTAGACCACCTATGATGGCTGTAAAGGCCTCGCCACTGTACCCAGAATCCCAAAAGTTGGAAACTACCACCCACTCAACTTGAAGATTTTTCATCCCAAGACATTGGCAATACCCTCCTTGAAACTGGAGTTAAGGGTTTGCACTGCCTTACCATATGTGCACAGAGAGCAGGAGGGAGTCAGCATCCCAGGGCAGTTCTAGTAACTCAATTGCATACTGTTTTAGAGCTGTGTTTCAAACATTCCATGACCAGGTAATACCCATGAGAATTATAAAGAGAACGGAGAACCTTCATTATGACAAAATGCCTTTGTGTCTGCCAATGGCCAACTAAAGGTGAAGAGAGGAAGACAGTGAGATCATAGTATAAGTTCTAAGTAAGGATGGGTAAATGTTTCTGAAACCCCTTTGCAATGCAGTGTAGTGATTACCGACCATTGCCAGCATAACCCTTTCTGAAAGGGTTCAATAAGAAGGAAAGAAGGAACTTTGTTTTCCCTAAATATATAACCTGTGTTATTGAACTAAATGGAAACAAACTCTGCAAGATGCAACTAAGCAGAGTGAGGGTCTTGGGTTGGGTCTGAAGATCAGGGGACCCCTGTATACCACTATCAGATGTAACATTTGAAGGTAGTATCCCTTGCAAGCATCAAGGGAATGGGTTTCATTGAACACACTGAACAGGACAACACATGTGACTGCTCCTGTAAGAGACTGAAGAAACCATCGAAAAGGAGGGAACTGGAAAAAAATGGAAGAGAAAAACTGGTAAATGATAAAGAAGAATGCAGGGAGTTCTTGGAGTCTCCAACACATTAATGTTGCACAGCATCGAATAAGGGGATGTTTAGGCATTTCTGCTTATAGTGCTTCTTGCCAATTCCTAGTGCATTACATGAAGGCCCTGAACTGGGCCCCCATTAGGGAAGAGTATGCAAAAAACCCCATGCGCGAGCAGATGGCTGATGACGGAAACAAAATCACTGTTGGGTTGGCTACTTGCAAACTTCCAATTCCCTCTCTTCTGGAAATGCTACACCGGAAAATGGTTGCTCACCAGCGAGACTAGCGCAAGCAGAGGGTGAACGTCTCCTGGGAACGGAAAACAAGCGAACGTCTCCCGTATTCAGCGGGGAAATCGTTCTCCATGGCGAAGATAGTGGGCAGTAATTTTAAGTTTGAAGAGGAGGCAAGTGAGTTCATCCAAACCTCCCCCTAGATGGCACACCAGCATGCATGGAAAGCAGCTACCAAGTGTCGAGCGGGCCTCCTAAAGTCATTTTACTAACAAGATCATGGTGCCCCTGTGCAAGAAACACATGCAACTCAACTGACAAACCACTAAAACATTGCTATAGTAGCATGAATCATTGTCTATTTCCTTTTTTGGGTAAATATGAAGAGTACTTATGTGCTGGGAGGAGCAGCAAAAAAGAGGAAGAGGGACTTACGTCAGTGGCTTTTTTGTCTTGGGTCAGATGGTGATTGGTTGCCCTGTGGATCAGGAGCCCATGTTGATCAGAGCCTCTATTTCAGGTTGCTCTGTCATAGCTGTGAATCCTACACATGAAACAAGTGTTGATCTGGCTTACTTTAACAGAGCTTTCCGTATGATACATTCTTTCTGCACCAACAAACTACTAACTGGCAGTGGGGGCCGTTTGCATGCTGCTGCAAGAGCTCTGCCAGAGAGCCTACCTAACTAGGCCTGGCAAGCACATTCGAGAAAGCACCCCCACAATGGAATGGTGGTGCATGTTATTATCAGAGCTCTCACGATTCCCAAAAACATGCGAAAGTCACCCAGCAGTCTTGTCCTTTCTTTTTTTCTTGGGGTTCTGGGACTTGTACTGTATGACTATTTTGCACCTGCAATTGGGAAGATTGAGAGATCTGTGGCATATATTTCTGGGCCATGCAAGCTATTATATAAAATAGGAGCTTGATTACAGTAAACTGTCATTTAAGAAAATAAAACATACATATATATAACGACGAAACACTAATAGATACCCTGTACTATTTGGATACTTACACCTGTTTCAGTCTAGAATTAACGGCTCAATAATAAGAACACTGGGTGCTCAGCATTGCAAAGTAAAGCACGTGCACAGAATAGCACTCACTTTAATTGTTGCTTTCCTGAGCATGTTTTCTGTGGCCTAATTACATTACATTAATTGCCTTCACCTGGGAGACGTGTTTGTTTGCTTGCTGTTGTTTCATTACCTATGCGAGCCAAATCAAGGTACTGTTGTTCAGAGGGGTGAGAAGGGCACTATGTCCTTCACATCCAGCAGATAAAAAGTATAAATGGAACGGCGCTTCTGTCAGCTGCAACAATGCCTGCTTTAGACGCAAAGACACAGGTTAATAGGTAATTCTACAAGGACAGAACACTACCCTCAGTGCTTAAAGTGGGCCGGGGCCCGGCAGCGCCGGGCCCCGGCAGTCTCCAAAAAGTGGGACTGAGCCGGGGCCCACTTTTTGGAGCGACGCTGTGACTGGCTGCCACTTCCGCCAGTCATAGTAAGTGCATCTGGTGACCCCTCGTGCGAGAGGTCACCAGAGGCAGTTACTGTCCCTTTGTTTCCCCAGGTCGCCGAGGCGTCTTTAACCCTCGGCGAACCTGGGGATTCCTCGACATATTTCGAGGTTTATAAATGATGGCTTTGAAAGTACACATTTCAAGCCATCTTTTATAAAGCTTTGCCGATGGACAATTTTGTCCATAGTCAAAGCTTTATAAAAGATGGCTTGAATTGTCTACTTTCAAAGCCATCTTTTATAAACCTGAAATGTTTAAAAAAGATGGCCTGAAAACTAGGCAAACCGTAGGGTATGCACACAAAATATATATACATGTTATATATTTGTGTGCGTACCTTACTATGGTTTGTGTACTGTGCAAGCCATCTTTTATAAACGTAGAAATATGTTACATATTTCTATGTTTAGAAAAGATGGCTTGCATAGTACACAAACCATAGTAAGGTACGCACACAAATATATAATATTTATATATATTTTTGTGTATACCCTACGATTTGCGTACTTTTTAGGTGACGCCGCTCCCACAAGCCACGCCCCCAAATGAGGGCCCCCCCTCGATTTCTTACCCCACTTAAAGCCCTGACTACCCTCTTTACTGCAAAGAAGCATACATGGTTGATCATCTTTCAGTCTTGTTTTAGTCTTCTCAGTAGTGGTACTGTACTACTCAATACTAAGTGAAGTCTAAAAGAATAGTCTAAAACATTTGTTTAGTAGTCATTAAGTAATTGGTGAGTATTCAGCATGTTAATTCATCGTAATACACCAGCCTTCACAAAAAAAAAGAATGCTATGGAATACGAAAAAGACTAAATGCAGTCTTTGAAGATTATAAAAAGACAAGGTTAATACTAATTGGAGGATGGTGCTTCGGCCAAGTATAATGGTCTATTGGAGGAACGTTTTTCCAAAAGGGAGGAAAATAGGCACCACACAAATGGTGAAACATGATATAAAAAAAGGACAAAAGGGGTAAAAAAGCGAAAGCGAAAGACAAGGTGCATAGATAGAATGAATCTAGGTATCATAAGCCAGCAGTTAGCTCTGCCATCTCAGAAGTGCAGGGTTGTACAACCCAGAGCTCCAGTCCCTTGGCAGAAGAAAGCCAACATTGCATTTAGAGACAGAACAAGATTATGGGCCTCATTATAAGTCAGGCGGTAAGAGGTTAACAGCGTTGGTAAAGGTGGCGACGCAGTCAACCCCGTACCGCCTGATTATGAGGTCCCCTCGCGGGACCCGCTCTGCACGTCTGGTTTTACCAGACGTACAGAGTGGGTCCTGCGAGGGGAAGAGGGAGCAAACAACGGGCCGCTCGTAATCGGCCCGTTGTTTGCTCCCTCTCCCATTCCCATTCAGCCCTATGGGGAATGGGCAATGTCCGGGCTCGGGTTCCTGAAGGGAGGAATTACCGGGCCCTCTGAACTCGGAATGGCCAAAGTCATAATGACAGCCTATGTCTTTCTTCCAGATGGGTAGTGCACAGACAATGGCATAAGTGAGTGGGAATTATGAAGCCCTACTCAGGGCAAATTTGGTAAATGAAGGCATAGAAACCATAACATGTACTGCCCCAATGTTAGGCGATCAAGCATGTCAAAGAGATAGGGCTCTGAGTTCCAGGGTATGTGCTACGACTGATCCGAGTGAACAATTGAATACATTCATTGATTGTTCACAAAACAGACAAGCCAGTGTATGATTGCAGACGATCAGAGGCCCTTCATCACCTGGTTAATGAGAGCAACATTCAGAACAGGAATAAACTAATTCATTAATTTTAACTTTTTGCTGCCGTCAACACCTCAAGACAATCTAACATAACACCCTTTGCTCCATTTTCATTAAAAGCATTTCACCTGGTCCTGAAATCACCTGTCAAAACTGTATTACAACATTTCTGATAAAGGTATGCAACAATCTATAACGTTAAACGTAATAAAGAATGAGATAAGTAAAATGTCCTTGAAAAACACCAGTCTCTTTAAAAATGCACACTCTCCATTATAGTTTACTAACATGTAGAAAGGAAATGAGATGAGCCATGTCGGTAAAACAAGCCTGAGAGAAGGAAATATTACTATTAGTAATAAGTAAGAAGAAGAACAATCAGCAGACAATGTAGAAGACTCAGTAATTACTGCTTTGAGAGGCACGGGGAAGATACACGATTTGCAAGTCATATTCAGTACAAAAAAAGAGGAATGTGAAAAAGAAAAAGAAATCACTAAAGTTAAGAATAAGAGAAATAATAAAAAGGAGGTTATTAATAACTTAAGAAAATGCAGCAAACTTATCAAAGCTATATTATGCCCTGTAGCAGCTAAGTCCTCTTAGACATCACCAGATGCAGTAGAAGAAAACTTTGGAGTACAGCAGGTTCAAAAGCAGTCACAGAAAGAAAGCATAAGAACTATGGATAATAACAAAATGAACTGAGTTGAAAGACTAAAAAGGCGACAAAGAAAATGGATTGCAATAGAACCCAAAGTCAAAATCTGAGGAAAACCTGGACATCAGAACCAACAAGAGATGATGTAACATCAACAGTAGAAATTCAACAATGAAATAAAAACCATGTTGAGGGTACTGAGGGAAAAGAAAATGCGACTTTTGACGACTAAGAAAGAAAAATATATTGAAATGTCCATCCCAAAGTTTTGATTGAAAACTCTTCTTGTAGAAGTCTTCTGATGAGTGGTATTTTGTTTAATAAGGACTCAGGGCCACCTTAAATCATTCTTATATTTTAAATAGGACATTTAAGGGTGTTAAACACTCAGGACTTTGATTGGGTGGAATTATTGGATTCTAACGATAACGGGAATGTTTGTATTCACATTAAATCTCCTCTAAAAGGTACCATGTTTTTTGTGAATAGGACATTTTTATGGACATAAGGTTATGGCATCTTCTGTCAACCTCAGAAGAATGAGGAGTTTAACAAGTTGCAGCAGAAGATTTACAACTTGATTAGTTGAGAAGGCATTGCGACTGGAAACATAGTAGAGAAGGGGAGGTAAAGGTTGACCATACGACTTTTAAGTTATGTTATGTTGTGTTATGTTAGCTATTCTTATAAAGCACACATACGCCCTAAGGCATCTTGGCACTAAGCAGAGGCCGGTGGACTGGAACAAGCATGTCAGAGAAGGGATCAGAAAATAAGGGCCATGAGAGCCTGCCGGCAAGCCAAATGGTTAGAGGTCGCACGAGGTGCCCAGGGCAGTTGGTTCCATTCAATAGCAGCTGCCACAGAAAAAGCATGTCCACCATTCCTAGTTCGTCTAACCCGGGGGACTAATAGAAGTAGGGTAGACTGGGACCGAAGGTGGCGAGCTGGGACATAGTGGACACATTTCTCTTGGAGATATTCGACACCTAGTTTACAAAAAGCACAATGTACCAGACACATAGATTTGAACAATATTCGCTTTTCAATCGGAAGCCAGTGCAGTTGTTTCAGGAGCGGTGACATGTGAGTGTGAGCCAGCAGGCTCAGGACTGCTATGGACGCGGCATTCTGGTGCCTTTGAATGCAGTTTATTAAGTAACGCGGTTGGCCAAAGTACAGTGAATTACAATAATCGGCCACACTTAAAACCAGCGCTGCTACCACCGGGGCATGAAAATGACCAGGAATAAAATAGAGAACCTTCCACCGGGTGCGCAGTTTAAAGTGGCCACATTTTCAGACAGCACCCACCTTCTCATACATAGCCAAGGAGGAAGAAATAATTACCCCCAGATTTCTCACTATGGGGGAAGGAGAAGGGAAAGGGCCAAGTGAAGCAGGCCAAACATCAGGCGTCCAATAAGTGAGAGGACCAGTCTTTCCCACCACGAGGACCTCTGGTTTACTGCCATTGAGTTTTAAAGAATTATTGGCCATCCACGCGCCCAGGTCCTGTAGTCACCTCCTGAGCCGGAGCTGCATTCTCAGGGCAAGATAGATCTAGGCAAAATAAGATCTGCATATCGTCCGCATAGGCATAAAAGTGGAAGCCATGAGAAATGTTAAGAAAAAGAAGAGGGTGAATATAGATGTTAAAAAGAATTGTCAAAAACGCAGATCCTTGCGGAACTCCGCAAAAAAGTTAAATGGATTCAGAAGAAAAAGGTGGCAAAAAGACAGACTGGGACTAGTCAGCAAAGAAGGCTGCAAAAAATAACTGTTAAAAATAACATCTGATATTGGTTATATTTAGCCTTTGTAGTGAACCATCAGCACGCAATCAGATACAATCTTGGATTAAGGATTTCAATCATGTCATCGATAATGGCTTCTGCTTACGGTTATTAAGCAAACATGGTGTGATGCTGGAAATGCATCGGAGGGACAGGGCCTCCATATCCTTGTCCTTTACTGCTTGTTATCGTGTGTTCTGTCGTTTTTTCCATGCAGGTGTTCATGTGGGACTCCTGGTGGTGCAGCTCTCTATTTTGGTTTGGTGTACAAACCCATGGGATAAACTTATGGCACCCATGGGTGGGGGTACAACCCTGTGCCCCTAGTGTATGTTTTTGGGCACCTGTGTGTGGCCCACAGAGCAGAGTATGGGCTGTTGGCAGCTCCATGCTGACTTTGACAGATGCCCTCAGCGTCCTCCATTTTGGGATGCCCAGGCCCTGTCATTGTAATCAGTTGATTCCTGATGGAACCAAGATGGCCCACGTGGCCTCTTGCCTTCCATCGCCTGTTACCTTGGTTTTTCCGAAGACCCAGGAAGCCCTGACTCTGTCTCTTCCCCCTGACTGGCTGTTGGATGGAAGTTCCATATATGGTAGTGTGGGGAAGTGCTGACCAGACTGGCTGGAGCCTTCCCAAAGCCCGTATGTTGTGGGTATGCCTGTGGGTGGGACCTGGGTGAATGGAGTGTGTGACGAATACACATTCTGTGTTGTGGATGCCTAATGACTGAGACAGCCCTGCCCGAAACTGGTATGAATGCAGTGTGTAGTATTGAATGGCTTGGTACTTGTCCGAATCCACATTCTGTGTTTTGAGTGTCTGGATGGAGAAGAATGGCCTGAATGCACTCTACACCGGATTGACTGATTGTCTGCCTGAATGCCCTTCTGAGTGATTGGTTGCCTGAGTGAGACCCAGCAGAGTGAATGGGAGATCAACAGTATATCTGGGGGCCGCTCACTGCTAGAAATCACTCAGAAGCTGGAGTTGAAACTGATATTGAAACTGAAGCTTAACCTTGAAGCCCTGCTGGAAGAGAAGTATTGCTGTTGCTCTACATTGTTGATCTGAAAGCTGCTGTTGTCGAGGCACGATTCAGTCCCGCGCAGAAGCAGCAAGAACTCTTTCCTCCCCTTGGTGGTCTTGGCTCCTGGATTAGATGAACACAGGCCACCGCGACCCCCACGGGGAAAGAGGGTTAGGGTCCACGGATTGGATGGGTTGGGGGAACTGGGTAAACTGGGTTGAGGCTTAGAAAGTAGTTGTGGATAGGTAGAGGGTTCAAGGGGTAGGCATGCTACTCATTAACCCTTCCCCAACTGTGCTAGCAACCATTTTGCATTTAGTTTTGCGCTTGATCCCTCTTGGCTTTACGACAGTACACCCCCTCCCCACCGAAGGGCCTGTTTTAGTGGGATGATTTCGATGAGGAGCATGCACATTAGAGGCGGGTTCCCATGATCTGTCCTCGGGGCCCAGTCCCACCCAGTCAATTAGCCTCCCTTCATCTGTGAGTTGAGCACAGCCTGCACTTCGTATTCTGGGAATCCCTCAACCAAAACGGGAGGTGGTCTTTACATCTGTGTATGAGGGGCAGCGGGTTTGAGAAGAGACACATAGTAGACTGGGTGGATTCTAATGTGAGCAGTTAGACGTAAACACATGGCCACTGGGTTTACAACGTGGGTCATGCAGAAAGATACGAGAAAGCATGGTTTGAGTTTTCAGGATCCGGGCAGGTGCAAATGTTTCGTTGAAAGCCGCACCTTGCTCCCTACCTCGTAGCCAGGGGCAGAACGTCGTTTTCTGTCTGCATATTTCTTATATGCGTCCTTGGCCAAGTTTAAATTCTGGTGTGCTTTTCTCCAGGTTTGTATTAAAGAGTCTGTTCTAGTTTCCACTGAGGGTAATGTATCCGGGATACTTTCAGTAGCTTGTTGTACATGTGGGTCGTATCCATACGTGACAAAAAATGGTGAATATCCGGTGGAGGTATGTTTGGAGTTATTATATGCTAGTTCAGCAAGCCATAGGGCCTCCACCCACCCCTCTTCGGCTCCATGTGTAAAACAACAAAGATATTGCTCGAGAGTTTGGTTTAACCGTTCAGTTTGTCTGTCCGTCTCAGGGTGATAGCTGCTGGACATCTACCGTTGTATACCAATTTTCTCGCACAAGAGGCGCCAGAATCTGGATGTGAACTGGGAACCCCGGTCTGAGACTATATGCTGTGGAAGTCCATGCAAACGAACTATATGTTGCAGAAACAACTCTGCAAACTCTCCAGCTGATGGTAAGCCTCGACTAGGTATAAAATGAGCATGTTTTGACAGAGAGTCTATTACCACTAGTATTGTTGTAAAACCCTGATCCGGGGTACCTCCACGATAAAATCCAGTGAGACTGTGTGCCACGGATGAGGTGGTGTTGGTAAGGGCCTAAGCAGACCCATTGGTTTCTTGTGGTCTGTCTTGTTTCGGGCACAAATTTTGCACTGTGTTACGTAGTTCTGGACTTCCTTATACAGGTGAAGCCACCAGTAGTGCCGTTGAATTAATTCCTGTGTCTTATTGATGCCATGATGTCCGGCTAGTGGTGAATCATGGCACCATTTGAGCGCGTGCATCCTCAGAGCTTGGGTAGGTAAATACATCCGTTTTCCCTGATATGGTATACCATTTAAAAGGCGGCGACCCTGGTTAGTATTTTCCCACTGGAGTAGTTCCTGGGCGGTCATAGCACTTCCAATTTGTTCCAGCAATGTACTAGTCACACTTCTTATGATCTTGGCTGAGGGTATTATGGGTTTAGCCTCTTCTTCTTTACTGGGCTCGATGGATGGTTCTGGGTATCTGGAGAGCATGTCTGCCTTTTTATTCTCCAGTCCTGGGCGGTATGATACCACGAAGTCAAAATCTGTGAAATACATGGCCCAACGTAATTGCCGAGGTGTAAGGGCACGTGCAGATTTGAGAAACTGGAGGTTGCCATGATCAGTCACTACTGTTATGGTGTGTCTCGCACCCAGTAGGTAATGCCTCCATTCTGCGAAGGCAGCCTTGATGGCAAGTAGTTCTCGATCTGCGATAGTATAGTTTTGTTCCGCCGGGTTAAGCTTTCTTGAATAATAAGCTACTGGATGCATTTGACCCTATTGATCATGCTGAGACAGGATTGCCCCTAACGCATAACTTGAAACGTCTGTTTCCACTAGAAATGGCAATATAGGATCTGGATGCAGAAGAACAGGCACTGAGGTGAAGGCCTCCTTCAGTTGGTGAAAGCTACGTTCTGCCTCGGCCTCCCATGCAAACGGTCTTCCGTTCTTTAGGAGCCGGGTAATGGCCATGCTTTTTTGTGCATATCCTTGAATGAATAGCCTGTAGAAATTTGCGAACCCTAGCACTGCTTGCACTTCCCTGATGTTACGTGGAGCCGGCCAGTCCAAAACAGCCTGTACCTTGTGTTTGTCCATTTTCACCCCATTGGGTGACAGGATAAATCTGAGAAATTCAACTGTAGAGCGGTGAAATGTACATTTTTCTAGTTTGGCCAAAAGTTGGTGTTCGCGCAGGGTGTCCAGTCATTTGGTCGACTACAAACTGGTCGACTGCAATTTGGTCGACGTCATTTGGTCGAAAACCAAATGGTCGAATTTTTTTTTTTTTATTTATATATGTGTTTTGTGGGTTTTCGTGTTAAAAAAAAAAAAAGAAAGAAAAAAAAGGGGGTTGGGGGGGGGACCCCCCCCAAAAAAAAAAAAAAAGGGGTAAAAAAAAAAAAAAAAAAAAATTCGACCATTTGGTTTTCGACCAAATTGATTCGACCAGTTGTCCAGTCGACCAATTGATTTCGACCAAATGACTGGCAACCTTCGCGCAGGCGTTCTAATATGGATCGAACGTGTTGCACATGTTCTTGCATGTTGCAAGAGTAGATTAAAATGCTGTCGATGTAAACCACGACAAAGATATCCAGATACCCCCGTAGGACCTCATCTAAGAAGTGCTGAAAGGCGGCGGGTGCATTGCAGAGACTGAATGGCATGACCTGATATTCTAAGAGTCCAAATTTCATTGTGAAGGCTGTCTTCCACTCGTCCCCGTCACACACCCGTACCAGATGGTAAGCCCCGCGCAGTTCCATTTTAGTATAAATTGTGGCTCCGCGTACTTGATCTAATAGTACCGGAATAAGCTGCAGAGGGTATTGATTCTTTATCATGATGCGATTCACGCACAATAGTCGATGCATGTCCTGAGTTCTCCGGTTTTCTTCGGAACAAAAAATAACGGCGAAGAAACGGGTGAAGCCGAATGACGAATAAAACCATTTCGCAAGTTGTTATCTATGTACTCCTTAAGATGTTGATTTTCTGCCTCCGTCAATGCATAGATCCTGCTACATGGTAGCGTGGCACCTGGTTCCAGATCTATACGACAGCCAAATCATCTGTGCGGTGGCAAGGTCTCTGCAGCTGTCTTGCTGAAGACATCACAGAAGTCCTCATACTTTTGGGGTAACTGGGGCAATCCCTCCTGTGGTCCTTTTACATTGTTCTCCATGGCTCCTAGTACCTGCACCACATGGTTTAGCTCTCTCGAGCAATGAGTGCTACTGTGTCTTGGAGAAAAGCGAACTATGCCGCAACTCCAATCAATCGCCAGATTCTGCAGTATTAGCCAGGGCAGGCCGAGGATAAACCCACATTGGGGGGCTGCAATAACATCGAACCAGATTAATTCTTTGTGACCTTTGATGTTCAATACCATCTCCCCTGTTTGCTGTGTTACAGTTCTCGACTTCAATGGGGATCCGTCTATGGAACTGACCGCTTCCTGGATATCCTTGGAGGTTATTGGCAAACCCATCTTCTGGGCATACCCTATGTCTATGAAGTTGCCTGTAGCCCCTGAATCAATCATGAGAGTAACAGGCTGGTTGCTCTGGCGTGTCTGTAGGATTCCTGTAACAGTGATGTGAGTCCTATGGGCATGCGTCACATTTCCTAATGTTTGCACAGGGGTGTTGTGATGGCCTTGGCTCGGCAGGTCCGCCCTACTCACTGACGAGCGTTGGCGTTTCCCAGGGATGGAACATTCTTAGGTTTTGCCCCGCACTCTCGCACGAAGTGTCTGGGCTTACCGTAATACATACACAGCTTCTCCCGTTGTCGTTTATCTCGTTCTTCCTTGGATATGGGCCCTCTAATTGTCCATATTTGCATAGGTTCGGGCTCTGGGCTTTTTTCCACTTTGCTGGAACTTGTTGGGGTCCTAGGATAATCCGATTTTGCTATGTTTGGTCTGCCTTCCCACCTTCTCCTATCCTGCCTCCTCTCTCCTTGACAATGATCCAAGCGTAAAGCCAGATAGATCATTCCTGAGCAAGTGGTTGGCTGGGGGTCTACTTGCACTATTAGATCCTTTAATTCCTCCCGAAGTCCTTGATAAAAGAGAGCCATTTTCTTCTCATGAGGCCACTCGGCTTCTACCACCAAGCGATTAAAAGTAGTTACATAGGTAATCAAGTCTTTGCTCCCTTGCCGTAAAGTGAGTAATTCCCAATCCCGTATCAAGGAAGCTGCTCTCCTATTGAATAGTTTTCCAAATTCCTCTTGAAACTCTGCCCAATCATACAATATCGCATCATCTTTCTGTTCAAGTGGAGTGGCCCATGCCGATGCATCTCCAGTAAGGTAGGAAATAACAAAGGCAGTGCGTGATTGATCTGATCGGAAGATTGTTGGTTTAGGTAGAAAGTGCAATTGGCATTGCATCAGGAAAACATTATATTTTTGCGGGTCCCCCTCATACCTTTCTGGGGCTGCTAGGTGCATAGGTGGCTCTGTATTCACTTGGACTTGCACAGGGGTTTGAAGAGCCCACCTGGAAGTGGGCTGCCTTGAGCTGTAAGCACCTGCACCCGGGTGGCCAAGGTTGCATAGTCCTGCCTAGTTGCCTCAAGTGCCACTTTCAACTCCTGTAGGACGTGGGCTATGTCTTCCATGGTTCTCAGAGTTCGTGCTGCTTGGGTGCTTAGAAAATGCATGGGTTTGCGCTACTGTCGAGGCACGATCCAGTCCCGCGCAGAAGCAGCAAGAACTCCTTCCTCCCCTTGGTGGTCTTGGCACCTGGATTAGATGAACACAGGCCACCGTGACCCCCACGGGGAAAGAGAGTTAGGGTCCACGGATTGGATGGGTTGGGAGAAGTGGGTAAATCGGATTGAGGGTTAGGAAGTAGTTGTGGATAGGTAGAGGGTTCAAGGGGTAGGCATGCTCCTTGGCTCTGTTCTCGATGAGGCTGTTGTCAAGTGCCTTGCTAAGGTTCTGTTTTCACCTTAGCCCTTGCATTCACACTCAAAGCATTCATATCTCATACATGCGTTACCCCTTTTGGGTTATGAGAGCTCACTCAGTTATCAGCGGCACTAAGTAGAACCCAACTGTGAGTTTACACAAACTGTGTCTTTTTGCAGAAACAAGAACACTATAGTAAGCTACAAATTCACAGACATTATCCCCATGAAGGGTTTCTCAAACCAGCATAGTAATGTCAACAAGTGCTTTGCTGAGACTGTGGTAAGTAACCTAGACAAGAAGTGTGTTACAATACGTAAACATAAAATGAAAAGCACTTAGCTCTGGCTTTCCAGCTCATGCTACGGCGGCTGGCTGTGCAGTCTGTGTGGACAGCTGGTGTTCCGTTATCAGTAGTTCCTGATAAAAAAGGAAACTGTTAGTGCGGTTCTCCTATGAGCTGTAGGTGCTAGGTTTTACACGGTACTAAATGCCCGCAACAGGTGAGCAAATTGCAGCATGCATCAGAGTTAGTATATGCAGATTCCCAAATGCGGTCCCGAACTCGCGGCCATCAAATTAGTCAACAGGAGCCGTCCCAAAGTTAGTTTACAAGGTAAGTATGCTCCGCTAAGTTAGAAAAGCAACTGCCACTTATCTTAGGTAATGCGGGGCCAGAGAGCGTTGTTCTAGCAGCGAGGGCAGGCCCCGCTTGTGACTTCTGCTGGAGCTCTCTAAGATGCGTCCTCTCGGGTGAATTCTCGAGCGCGATCAAGCGTTCCAGGTTCACGCATGCGCCATAGCCTCCTCGCGCATGCGCAGTGTTGTCAGGCGTCGGATTGGGCGTCTCCCGAGTTGTTTGTAGGCCCCGTGTGCCTGATTTCCTCTTAGTTAGAGTCCAGGCTGCTGGGGCTCTAGTTTTCGGCCCAAGGACTGCTGGGACATGTCGTTTTTTAGGATTGTTGCTCCTGGAAGGAGTCCTGCTGCCACACCAAGTGCATCTACATAAAGGGCAGAGATGACACCTACTCATTAACCCTTCCCCAACTGTGCTAGCAACCATTTTACATTTAGTTTTGCGCTTGATCCCCCTTGGCTTTACGACAGGTGATGTACTGATGTAGAGAGGACCTGGTTAGGCGCCCTCTTCCCGAGCTACGAGGGACCATCATGCACTGCTAACCTTTGCCGAAGCGCCCTGGAAGTCAGCCTATGAAAGACTGTCAGACGGAGGAGACGGGGACCGCCGTTGAGAAACTAAGAGAAGCACCGGTCAGCCATCCACCATCCTCGACCAGGGTTCGCAGGTATGCTATAACCGCTGGAGGCCTGTCAAAGTTAGTTGGCCAGATGCAGGGACTACTTGACGCCGTGCCGTCGACGACTGGAGCTGTAACCCTTCTTTGCCTAAGTCATTTGATTCCCGGACTCGCTCATCCACACTGCCGACCACCTTATCCCGCCGGAGATGGCTAGGCCGTCGACGGACCCAGGAGCATCCGCCGGTGGGTTTAACATCACCCAAAGACCATAGAGACGCTAGACGACTCAACGCCCTTGATGGGCCACAGTTCTTCACAAACTCTTTGCGGTCCTGAACTATCAACATCGAGGTGCCCCGCACACCTTATCCTTGCAGGACGTCTTTGACTCGTCATTGGCGAGCACCGTCAGGACTGAAGCTGCTGCCTCGATGCCAAGATCACCTTCTTTGAGGCCCATTGACAATCCGTGGCTCCTGCTTTAAAGGGAATAACTCAAGAAGGATCCATTGATGCCTCCTTGAGGAACTCTGTTATTCCAGGTACATTGGGTGGTAGAAACACTTTAGAAGGAAATAAGACTCATTGAACAATAGGTGGACTGGACTTGTGTTATATCTTTATCTTACAGGTTGCCCAGGTGGGGGGATTGCCACACAGAACTGTGTCTTGTGGTAGGGCCAGTATTCTACCAATTGTTCTAACCATCTGCTTTCCTCCTATATCTATTGTTAGTTACCTGTATTCATTGATTTGCGTGACATTTGACCAGAGTACAGTAGATGCACTTTAATGAAATCTGGTAATAATTGAATTACCACTTAGAACTGTATATATTTGCCATTGTAGATTAACAGAGCACAAATTGAGTTATTGAGATATTGTATGTAACCATGAACCTTAATTATATAAAGACTGTGTTTTCACTAATACAGTGTGTGGACATTCCTTTGTGGGTGCTTGGGGACTACACTGTACTTAGGAACCAGCCTGCATCACCTTCTGAGAAGCTAGGCCTTGATTGCTCGACCATAGCTACCGAATAGAGAATCTTGGATGGGGTCCTCTGTGCCTCTCCTCTACCATATAGAGAGCAGGAGTACAGACACTCCCCTCCAGTCTTTACACATGGCATTCCAGACACATGGTTAGATCAAGACCCAATGCTTGAGAGTTATACTTTATAGGATATTTTAATTGGGCGACTGTTAGGCAGAATCATGTGCAGTACCCTTTGGGAACACTACACACAATTAAGATTGCAAGCGTATGCACAATTTCACCAGCCTGAACTACACAGTAATGTGGTAGAAGTGGCAGAGCAGCCAGACTTATCTCAAGAGTAAAGTGAGCAGTACAACAGGTTACACAAAGGACAAGCAATTACATTGATTCCAACACTTACTCAAGGTTTCTTGATAAAGGAATATACATTTATTTACACAGTCATTTGGAAAATATCCCACTACTAAGAGCAGCTCAATATCTCAATATAATACAATAATACAATACAATACACATTCAATTACTTTCTGAACAAGTTCACCTTCCCTGAAGTGGGAGAAAAATGGCACTTCAGTTACTTAAAAAACGGATAAAAAGACAAAGTTATAAGAATCAACAGCACAAATACTTTTAGAAGTAGGGCAAATAGTTTCAGTTCACTACAACCAGCAATTTAATTCAATAGGCCTGAGCCAAAGTCAATGGTTGAGCGTCTTGTATAGTATAGCACAGTTCTGGTAGTAAATAGTTAAGTCTTTGCCACAGATCTTAGAAGAATGTGGTCAGATGAAAAGTTGGATGTTGGCTTAGGGAAGGACAAGCCTTCAAGGTCCGGAAAGTTTCAGAAAGTTTCACTGCGGCGAAAAGATTTCTTGACCGGATTTGCACAGTACCTTTACAGTGAAGAAGAGCTGTAGCTGAGGCAGTTGTTTCTGGCAGTTCCTGCAGATCTCGCTGTTTCTGAGCTTCAGTCATGGGGACAAGAAGGAGGACAACAGGAGGTTCCTGCAATGCCCAGGGAAGAGGCAACAAGCTTGGCAAAATGTCGGTTTAAGGTGTGAGTGCCTTAAAGACAACGAACTGGTATCCTTTCCACTGGCTACCTGGTTTTCAACAGCACTCTGGAGAAAATTCGACCATTATGGGAACGGTGTGCAGGAGGCTTACGAGTTGGTTGTTCCCACCAAACTCAAGGGAAGCAGTTAACCTTGAAGGGCTTCTCTGTTGATGGAATTTCAGGCAATTCGGACCTGCACCAGGGCTTCACCGGTGGACCAGGAGTTGCAGCAGTCGTCTTCTTTCAGCTCATCTTCGGTTCTTTCATTCGAGTGGTCGACTCTTCTTTCCAAGTCCCAGAGACCTGTGAGGAAATAAGGGCTCCAGGCAGCAGTGATGAAGAAACAGTAATTTATTTCATTACAGCGACAGCGGCCTATGAGAGCCGAGTGCCAACATGGCTCTCTCCCTGCAGTCTCTACTGTCTCTCATCCACATTCTTAGAATAACATTCTTAGAACTTAATGAGCTCATAGTGCAGCTCAATGTTTAACTAGGATCTGGTAATACATTTTTATGAACTTGTTTTAACTTACACTTACATCATAACAACCTGCTTTTAAACAGTTTTCCCCCATGCATTCCAGCCTGGCTGTCACTCACACAGCAGGGTGGCTGTCCTTGCCAGGCAACCAGCCAGCCAATCACGCCAGAGTGCATTGAGGTCTCCTAGGAGACTAAGCACAGGGAGTTTTGAGCACCTCCCTCACATCCTGTCCCCTCCAGACACTCAGGTGCCAGAGGAGGGCTTCAGCACTGAAGCACGACAAAGGCCAACTAACAAAGGGACCAAACCTGGTTTGGCACACAGAGTTAAACACAAGAAGGATCTTTCCAAAAAGAAATGGCAAAAAAAGTTGACCAGAGTCTGTTTTTACACATAGGTCTTGGGCGCCATATTGGAAAACATGGCTGACCCGATTTTTAGCTACCAGTGTTTGTGGTTGGGAAAAACCATGGTAGTTTGTTTAAAACTACTGCCACCAGCCATTTCAAGTGTGAAAGGGTAACATTTAACTGTTACATGAGTGTTTAGACTCTGGGGAAGCTAGGCAACCCCTCCTGCACTCTATAGGAAGATAGTGTGTGCTGGGTCTGTACATTTAAAAACACTAGTAAAGTCAATTTAACTTTACATGCTCTGGGAGACCCAGAGAAGGGATTTAAACCTTGGGGAGTCTGAAAGACACCCCTGTGCCACACGCTGTGTGACACACAAAAAAAAGATGATGCCTATGGAGTTGTTTTAAAACTCCATATCCAAAGAAAACAAAAGTAAAACACACATCAGAATACATGAAAGAGTGGGAATAAAGGCTCTCACTCTCTCCAGGTACAAAATCAAATCCTAGAAATCCAGCAAAGTTGCTGGGGGTCTCAAAAGTTAAGGGAAATTAGCACATTCTTGAGAATTCTCCCTAACAGCCACATCTAACTCGGTATGTTTTCCACCCACCCCAAACCAGGCACACACATTTTTGTTTATTAAATAAAGGTATTTTTATGAACTTAGAGCCGCCAATTTAACTATATTGATCCCCTACAGCCCCCACCCCCTCCTTTCCGGTACAAGAAACAGACAAGGTAGCACAGAAGGTATATTTATCAATAAAATACAAATAAATGAATCAATGTAAATATCAGCCAATTATCCATTTATGAACTTCAAATGTCAAATGGTAACCACAATTAAGAATGATCAAAACACTGGTTGCATAACTTCTCTAAGCTACATTTACTTGAATGTGGACTTTTAAATTACAAACATCTGCATATGCACATGTGATTTATCCTGAGCATGCATTCAACATGCATTGAACAGTGTAGGAGGACTCGGGATAAAATTGGTTTGCATGAAAAGATCGGAATAAAAGACTGAATGCATAATTAGTGGCAATTTGGTTTGGTTGAAAAGACTGAAACCCGAAATACCTAACAAAGGGGGCAGGGGTGGCATGGTTGTCACCAGCTCCACAAGTTCGGTATTTTGGGCTTCAGGGGTCACAGGGCTGTCACCCACATACATTACATGCATGGTGGGGGACAAAAGAAACTTCCAAAAGATTGAGTTACTATATAAGAAACAAGTAGTGTTCACAATTTTGTAAATCGATCTTTTGGTACTCACATTTTTAACATACATCCAATAAAATCGCCATTTTATAGGAAAACAAATTAAATTTGAACATCCTCCTTATCTAAATCTCTCTACTTCTTATTCATTGCTGAGAAACAACTGCCTCATCCCCAAAGGGCATGTCAGAATTGCAAACAGTGTTTTCGAAAATTAATTCCTAAAACACAATACTTAACATTCTTGCATGGGAATCATTCGCAAAATGAAAATACATGTTGGCTAGATTTACTTCAGTGGTGTAGCTATCGTATTCCCATGTAGAAGTGTACCTTTATCTTTTTCAATGGACAACTTCAAGGTGCTAAATGGGTACTGGTTAATTACCCATTCTCCTTTGTCTTAAACGGTTGAGCGGCAGTGACAGACATCTGCTTACATTATTTTTCTAGGTATGAACACAGTGAAATATACTTTTGACTCACAGAATACTTCTTCATTGTTTGACTATTACACAGAGAAGGAGTAGGGGGGGATCTCCCAGCATATACACCCTAGGCCCTATTCTATCCATTCTAAAATTCCGAAATAACCTACACTTTTAAAATGTGTATTAATGTCTCATTATGTCCAGTCAATTTACATACATTATCCCCTCAGTACTTTCTCTTATAAAAAAGTGCTGGGATTTAATCTATTCCCCTCAGTATTATTTCCCCTTCATATTATACTTACATATGAATTTCTTTTGGTTTTCTCTGAAAAAGGCAGGTGCCCTCTTGAGGACTGGTTCAATTCTTCCCCTCAGTAACAGGTGGGCACCAGTCAGCAAAATGGGACCAACTTCCTTTGATAGTCAGGTTCCCTTATTTCTGTATTCAGGCTTGACTCTTGGCTCTTCTATTGAAGGAGGCCTCCATCTTTAACTCCAGGTGGGCCTCCCTTACTGCTTGTAATCTTCCATCAATGCCATCCACAGGCACATGGTCTGCCTCATATTGATCCAGTTGTGGATGTCCAATGCTAACCTGAAGGGCAAACCCTCCAAGACTGAATTCCTACTGCTTACCAATGACACCGAACACCCTAACATCCACACCTGCCAATCTGCTATGAATCTCAAGGGCTTCACACCCAAGCTGGCCTCCTCTACCAAGTTGCTGATGTTCAACATCGACAGATACCTCGACTTCAAACAGCACATAGCAAGGAAGGCACCACCAGCTTGGTACCAACTTTAACTCATGTGAGAAAACAAGCCCTTATCCCAGACAACAACTTCAGATCCACTGTCCAAGTGTTGGTCGTCTCCTACCTGGATGGTAACAATACCCTTTTGGAAGGCCTTCTGGTGACTACCCTGGCAGCACTGAGTTGTATCTTGCATGCAGTAGCACAATTCATCAAATAATGCCAGAAATTCGACCACATCACCCTAACCCCCATTGAACTGCACTAGATCCTGTCTTCAAATCCTGTTTCAAAATCTATAAGGCTGTCACCCCGAATTCCGCAAGCTACCTCACTGAGAAACCTAGCATTTCCGGAGGCCTGCAATCTGCCAGAATTAAGGATATATGCAGGTTTCAGCTCCATTGGTGCTGTAAGGAAACAACCAGATGACAGACCTTCCTTGACTATGCCCCAAGACTGTGCTCCCTCTCCCCTGTCAACCTCAGTCTTGCCTCATTGCTTCTAAAGTTCAGGAACAAGCTCATGGCCTTCCCCTTCAAGGAATGGTTCCTCCCTTAAACCTATGTCCATACACCCTGCACTCTCAACCCTACATGAGACTGTGATCTGTTCCTCACTGTTTCCTCCAATGGTTGCCTGTAGATCCCTTGCTACCAATCGCCCATCCTCCCTGTTGTTAGCTCCCTGTTCCCTTTTTCTATGCTGCTTCAATGTGTTCTTTCCCCTATGATTGTAAAGTGCTATGTTGCTTCCTCAGTGTAGGTCCCTGCTCAGTAAACATAACAATACTAATACTACTAGTACTACTACAACTAATAATAATAATAATAATAATAATAATAATAATAATAATAATAATAATAATGAAAATAATATTAATAATACAAGGAATGGGTTCAAAGGAAGGCAATCTATTCCATTTTCCTTTCTGGTTTTACCAATTCTCCTTTATCTCCTTCTCCCCCACCACGAGCCAGCCAGTCAGTGATTGAGCAAGTGAATGAGTCTCCAGAATCTATGCATTCAAACTTTTATGGAGCAGAAACCATTCCCTTTAGAGGTGGGTATACTTTCTCTAATCTAATTTGTCAGTGCATGTGATTGTACAGTGTTCCAAAAGTGACACAACACTAAAAAATCATCATCATACTCATTGACCAATTCACGAAGAGGACAGTCTAATGGGAGTGACTTCTGCCCCCAGATTACCTCCGATTTAATGTGATTTCATCTTTGATAAATCTACATTAAACAATTGTAGTTTTCTGGAATAGCATGTCCCTCACATGTTATCATCTTCCTAATCAGTTCACCAGATTACTCTCACTTAGGCAAACAAAATAATTAGATGTTTGTCTCAGCACAACCTAAAATGGATGATTAACAGATTTTTAAATGTTTCCTTCTGACAATTTCATACAAAAATAATAGTTGTAGCTCATGATAACAAGCTCAGCCTAATGAATGCTAGGGTATATAAATCACTAGTGTAAGCCGTTTTTGCACGACAATATCCATATTTTCTAATTTAGATAATGAACATAATATAACAACAAATGAGTTTACATTCATCCTGAACACTTTCCTTTTAAAAATAAGTCTTGATGAACATCCATTCAATAATATTTACAAGTGAATATAGGATTCCATACGTAACTTACATATAGTGGATTATTTTCTTAAATAACACAATCAGCAATGGTATTCCAGTTCCTGGCTGAGAAACAACTCCAGGCAAAGTCATAAATATGTATTTTTATAATTATAATTGTTCTTTTGTAATACGCTTAACACCAGAGCCGGTTTCTAAACACAATCCCAGGATTCAAGGCTGTGATGCAATGCATTGTCTTGCTTCCAAGACAAACATATTGCTACTGAGCTAGCCTCCCAGCTAGTAGCTGAGCTTGTATAGCCAGTGTTCACCCTTTTTCTGAGGGAGAGAAGATCATACCCTTTTCATGTGGCTGTTGTTATGGCTTGGGGAGGGAATATGATATGATATGTCATTTATAATGCACATGTACAGAAGTGTACCTTCCTGGACAAAGTGGCTTTATTCACCAACACAGCCTTAGAAAGTCATTTTAATGTGTTCACATTTCCACAAAATAGGGCACTATTATAACTTTCTCTTTGCAAGCAAACTCCTTCCACAACTAACTTCGGCTAGCTGTGTATGTTTCTTTCTACAAAGGTGATTCCCAGTCCTGTAAAGGAAAATATACACAATGCAAGGCCCAAATTCACATTTGCTTTTCCTATATCATGCTGTCCTGTTCATTTTAATTGAACAATTCTCCAGTTAACAAACTAGTGCTTGATTCTTCCATGTAACACAACAATTCCTGCTTTTGCTTGGACATATACTCTTGTTGTGCCAGGGCTGCTGACTTTGCACATTTTCCTTGCATGTGTCATTTTCAGATGCTGTGTGCAGACTGCAGCTCCCATGTTTGTTTTTAATCTGGTGCTTTTCTTTTTCTATGCATCCTTTTCTTTCACATAGACTTCCCTACAACTACTATATTTAAAGATGAATGTAAGAGGGGAAAAAGGGAGACCCTCTGTTTACTAATAAGAGTTTAAAAACAGTTTAGTATCAAAGAATTAATAGTTGCCCAGGGCTGTTGGAATTACTTGAAAGTGTTAGGAAAGCAAATCATTTCCGCAGAGGAATTTATATTTAAAAACATATATACAAATATTAATGTAGGCATTGAGAAGTATTGACAACCTCAGTTAATGGATGCTTAAGACATTCCCCAGTGAAAATGATCTTATTTCGATAGATTTCAATGGCAAATGTCTCTGAAGTACTTATTATAGTAGATTTTGGTGTGGGGTCATTTCCTGAGACTGGTACTCTTAAATCAAAATCCATTGATCATACGGGACATAACTAGTTAACTGGCTGACGGATTGGCACACAACAATGCTAAATGGTAGAGTAGGGGGATATATAACTGGGGAGTAGACCTGGGCCAGATTACAGAAAGACGGAAAAAGGTTTGCACGGTATTAGCACTAGGGCAAAATTATCACTATTTCTAAAAACACTTGAAATTATTTTTAAAAAGCCATTGCACCATGACAAGTGAAGTTTGTCATAGTATAAGCACTGAGGCAAACATTGCCCTAGTGCGAAAAAGATGTATTTTCGATGCATATTTGCACTGGGGCAAAGTTTGCCCTAGTGCTAATAGCATTCTGTATTATCACTAGGGCAAACTTTGCTCTGGTGCAAAAATACAGTAACAATCTGTTTTTGGCACTAGGGAAATTTTTGCCCTAATGCTTATAACATGCCAAAATGCACTTATCATGGTGCAATGGTTTTCTAATATATCTAAGTGTTTTTAAAAATAGGGCAAACTTTGCCCTAGTGCTACTACTGTGCAATTGTTGCACTTGCACCAGTGCAAAACCTCTTGAATGTGGCTGGATGGCAAAACAGCTAAATTAACTTTTTTTTAAATGTCTTTCCGAACAGTAAACATTTTGGAAAATCTGATAAACTGTAGATCACTTACAATGTACGTAGTGATCATTTATCACTTTCTCTTAAAGTGAAATGGGGGAAAAGTGGGAACACAATTATGAATATTCAGGAGAACTCGGCATTTACCAACAAAGGAACATGATTTAATGGAGTCACAGACATGCAACGATGATAAATAAATGATTGCAAAAAGATATGCCGAGGAAAAATGAATTTACTTGATTTGGAGATCCAGTGGTATATCCGTTTTGGATTTGGGAAAACATAAAATGAATGCCAAGCAAGGTATTAGTGGTGTCAGTAATAGGTGAAAGGAGACTGCATGATATCTTGGAAAGTGTCTATCCGCATCCCAATATACAAAACGGGTGATTCATTAATCCCAGTGAATTATCACTTTATTGGGCTACTAGATATAAGTAGCAAGATATCTGCAATAATTGTACTGTCAGAATTTAGCCTAAAGGTCGAAAAAACAAAGTACTGTCACCTTGTCCGACCAGACTTCAAAACTTCAAAAGGTTTTATACACATGCTCCAATTGCGATTTTTGAAACATAAAGCTAGTAGCCATGACAAAAAAAAATATATAAAAAATCATTATTTATAGGTTCTACAGACTTTAAAGCCTTCGTGTGAAAAGGTAGACAAAGAATGACGGTGTGAGAAGATGACGGGTAAAGGAATAGATGATGATCTACTATTCCTAATACAAGCAATACAACAGGACATGAAAGTAATGTTTAGGGTAGACTTAACAGGAGCCTATGCAGGCCCCTTTGAGAACTTGGTTGGAATTAAATAAGGAGGTGTTTTAGTGCTTGAGCTATTCAACATCTGTATATAGCAGTGGTCTTCAAACTTTTTTGGCCTGGGCCCCCCCATGAGCAAAATTTGGGCAGGCCGGGCCCCCCCAAAAATGCCAAATGGACAGTATGTACAAATGGCTATAAACTATTGTGTGCCGTCACCACACCCTACTCCCAGTATAGTCCCTGGGCTCCCCCACCTGCTCCCATCACAGTCACTGGGCTCCCTCATCCCACTCCAACCCAGTCCCTGGGCTCTCCCCACTCCATCATAGGCCCTGCGATCTCTTCACCCTGCACCCACCACTATCCCAGTCCGCCCGCCCATCCTGCTCCCACCACAATCCCTGGGCTCTCACAACCTGTTCCCAACACAGTCCGAGGACCAGTGAGAGCTGGTGAATTTTTTAAGTGGAGGGGCATAAATATTTCACAGAAAAATGCCATTGCGACCGAGTGCAGTGAGGGAACCCGAACTAATCAAGGAGGGTTCGGGTGTGGGGGGGTTCCCATTGAATTATTTTTAAATAATGCATTAAAATAATGCATTTTAGAGCATATTTTTTTAAAAAAATGGTAAAAAGCCAAATAGTTTGCAATTGTCACTGGGGGCCAAGTGGGAAAACATGGTATTTTTGACTGGACATGTATGATAGATATCCAGAAAATAAAATACCATCCCTGTCCCCTGGGCTCCACAGCGCCTCATAAGGAGAGCTGATTTTGGCAGGCGTGTAGGGGGATTGTGCAACAAAGTCATTTTAAAAATACCTTTGTTGTACAACCCTCTTTCCCCCTTTACTCCCCATTTGCCAAAATCAGTTCAATGGACCAAAACAAACACACACACAGACACACACACATGCACACACACCAACACACACACATTCGCACAGCAATCACTCTATCATTCATACAAGCACCTATCACCATACACTCACACAAGCATGCACACATCCATACAGATATTTAAATATAAAATAAATGAAGATAAACGTACCTTCTGCAGGGGCATGTGCGTGGGTGCTGAAATGCTCCAAGTTGCTCTGTCCATATGTGCGAGGAGGCGCAGGAGCTCCCCTTCGCACATACAGACATGTAGTGCCCCAGCCAGCATTTCCAATGAGCTATGCAAAGCTGGCGAAGCAAAACACCCCCAGCCGTGCATAGCTCAGTGAGCATGTGCGGCTGGGGAACTGAACTGTCAAAGGGAAACAGTGGGCCTCATTACGACTTTGGAGGTAGCCATGGCGCAATTAGCACCTCCAAAACCGTGTCCGGGTCCGACCTGGTGGAGTGGCGGACCCGGTAAGTCCCCATTCAAAATGCCATTCCTCATTCCCATTTGAGCCCTCATAAGGCTCAATGGGAATGGGGAAGTCGCTAATGGCAGGCCCTTAAGTAGTGCCCTGGTCCCCTAACGGGACCCGTAAAGGAGACATGTGATCCGACCACACACGTCCCTTGCAGTTCCCGCTAAGGGACCTCGGAATTGGGCAGTAAGGGATTACCGGCAACGGTCTCCTTACCAGTGCCCGGTATCCCTTATCGCCCAATTTGTAATGAGGCCCAGTGTTTCCCTTTGACAGTTCAGCCAGCCCAGGAGCACTCCCTCAGCTGGAAAAGCAGTGAGAGTGCTCAAAGTTTCACTGGGCTGGCTCCTCAGCTCCTCCATAATGGGTGAGGGGGCCACTGGCTGGACGTCCCCTCACCCATTATGGATGAGCTACCAGTCTCGGACTGGCCTATAGAGCAATGGCCATACCTGTAATAATTCTTTAGCAGGAAAGCAGTTACAGCACAGCCCAGCTGTTTCTTTTGTTCCCCTTTAGTTTTGGGGAATTATTTCTGGTTCTGGAAACTCAAGGCCTAATTGAAAATGGTTCAACTAATGGAATGAGCCTTTCTGCTTGCCAAGTTTCTGGAGTCAGGAACAAGGAATATGGATGGATCTGCTTCAGGGTGCTTCGCCAAGATCAGGATAGTGGGTGAATCTGTGTGTCTTTTCTATTTCCTCAGCTTTCTCTCTTTATGCATATGGTAAAGGGGTGTGCATACTGAATTATCCTAAGCGCGCCCCCTGGGCAGGCTGTAGGTTAGAATCTCGTCTCTCCCTTGATTGGAGAAGAAAACAGGGTGTCACCATGATGATGCGGGTTTATGAGTCAGAAAATCCTCCCCTTGCCTTTTGAACATAAAATCTACTTTTAGTACAATACATATTTAACAGTGTGCAATCTTTCTAACAATAACATATATAAATTATATATTTTGTGGAGCAGATCCTCTTCCAAGCCCCATCGCTGTAGGATCTTGGGTCTGCTTTTGACAGAATTCCGCCTTTTTTGTCCCGAACACATGGTCAAATTTCGGAGAAAATTTCCACAAATATGCGCATTGTATAGGGACATAAGCGTTTGAAGGTTCATGCTTTTGACATAATTACATTTGGTGTTAAACCATAATTTCCACTGTTACTTCCCAGAACATAGCACAGAGTTCTGGCACCTTTTAAAATGTACAGCCAAAAATTAGGTTCACAAGTCCGGGGTTTACATATTTTTCACAATTTTACACAGTAAATTATCAGTCTTTTTAAAAATGTGCTTTTTGTCCTTGTCAATCAACAAATGGTTGTCTGTCCCCGCCTCCTTCCTCTTCTTGCAACTCAGGAGCAATCTCCTCCCATTTCCTTCTGGCAGAGGCCATTTACGATCCTTCCTAATTAGCATCTCCTTGAGCTGGAGGAATTCCATTGTCCTCTTCTGCTGCAACCCAAGTTCTCCTCCCACCCCTTATTCATCACATGGGTGTGAGATCCTGGTGGAGAGATAGGCCTGGCCTTTGTGGGGGGAAGTGGTTTGGCTTGGAGTCAGGCTTAAATTCCAATGTCATTTTGTGGCAATTTGTTCTTGGTTTAAAATAAACTTTCTAATTTCCAAATAAACAGCATATAACACTAATTTCAGCTTCTAAACCATGAGATTTAAATAGTGACAACCTAAGTTACTCTCAATGACAGGTCACTTAAATTTCAGACATTAGATTTCAGTTGTACAAGTTTAAATCCTTATGATGCAATCCACTGACAGCTGTCATACAGGTGGCCGCTGGAACTGCACCCAGATTTTGACAGATTTCACTTTTCATGACATTGTATGTTCATAATGATTTCTTGAATGAAGTAACTAGTAACACCCAGCAAGAAAATTGGATGTTTGATGGTGTTTTGTGCCAGCCTTCTGTATTTTCAGCAACCAAGACAAAGATTTGAAAACAAGATTCTGGATTTCTTTCAGTAAAGCACTGCTTTTCATCTGTGCTCCATTTTTACTTGTTGGGCAGCCCAGTGACATATTTCAGCAGTGAGGTCTCCGTTCCACAACTGACAACATGCATGGTAGATTTGGCAGCCATCTTTTCATGTTGCAAGGCACGATTTCCATAGGTATTGGCGCGCCTAGGGGTTTAGTGGCCACTTTAATAATTCTGGTACCATCCCACAATGTCCTCGGTCTCACTGAGACATGGTTGACGGCCAGCTCTGTCACCAGCTTTGACAGCTACAAGATACTCTGTGCGCCCATGCCCAACCGATCCAGTGGGGGTGTAGCCCTTATATTCCCTGAATGGATTCCTGCCTCTGTCATTCCTAGGAAAGCCTACTCCTCTTTCGAATGACTTGTCTGCCAGCTCTCTCTCTCCCCTAGGCATTACCTTACTGTGACTACTATCTATCAGCCTCCTGGCCAGATTTCTTCCTTGTTCTCTGAGTGGGAGGACCTCTCCTCCTCACTCCTGGCATCAACCACTCAACTCCTCCTTCTTGGAGACTTCAACATCCACCTGGATGCCTCCTGTCCCCCCTCTGGGCTCTTTCACAATCTCTGCGACTCCCTCTCACTCACCATTCTGCCCTCTGGCCCGACTCATTCTACAGGGAACACTCTCGATGTTCTGATATCCTCTGACCTTCCCCTCTCCGTCCCTTCTCTCCACACCTCTCTCCTGGAGTGATCACTTTCTCCTATCCTCCCACCTCTCCCCCCCACCCCTCAGGCAAAACCACCTCCATCACTGCCACCCACCTTCTCGGTCATCTGACCCATGAAGCTTGTGTCAGTTGAGGCTTTCGCCACCACCTTCTCACCCCCTCCTCCCCCTTTGGCTGACTCTCACCCTGGCACAGCCCTCTCCATGCTCCACTCCTCTATATCTGATACCCTTGATATTCTTGCCCCTGTCATGAGAATCCGCCTGAAGCCCAAAGCCAAGTGTAACTCCTGGTATGACTCAGACCTTGTCACCCTTAAACGCAGGTGCAGGTTGACCGAGAGGAAATGGCATGCTTCATGTTCACCCTCTGACAAACTGGCCTGCCGCTTGCTTCAAAGGCAATACCGGCTCTCCGTCCTCACCAAGAAGAGAGCTCATATCCAAGCTCGCATCACTGCAGCATCTAACAACTCGCCTGGACTATTTAAAATCGGCAAGGAACTAGTCAATCCTACCGCAGTCTCTAACTCTCCTTTAACTTCACAGGCCCTCTGCATGGCACTGGCTTCTCACTTCATCTCAAAAACCCAGGACATTCTGTCCTCACTCTCCTCCTATCGCCTCCCTTCCTCCATTCCCTGCTCTTCCTCTGGCTCTTCTGCAGCCACTCCCCTCCCCTCCTTCTCTGCCTTTCCCCTTTTCTCTGCTGACAAGGTTTCTAGACAAGTCCGATCTATGAAAGTCTCATCGAAACAGGTTCAACCCTGTTCCTCCAAAACTATCAAGGACCACATTGACTCCCTGGCTCCTGCCCTGGCTGATTTCTGCAATCACTCCTTCGCCACTGGAGTCTTCCCATCCCCCCTGAAGCACTCCCTTGTACATCCTCTTCTTAAGGAACGCTCTGCCGACCCCTCCTGCCCAGCTAACTATCTCCCAATCTCTATCACTCCCTTCCTGGCAAGCTGGGCAAGCTCCTGGAGAAACTGGCCATCTCCCATCTCAATCTCCACACTGAATGTGTTGGTTGTCTTCATGACCATCAGTCTGGCGTCAGAGCTGCCAGAAGCATGGAAACTGCTCTCCTGAACATCTGTGAAGACCTGCTCTCCAACTTTGACTCCAACACTGCGTGTGTCCTCATCTTGCTTGATCTCTCTTTTGCCTTTGATACTGGCAACCATGCCATCCTGCTGAACTGTCTCTGTGATAACCTGGGTATCACTGGTCAGGCTCTGGCGTGGCTGACCTCTTTCCTCTCCGACCGACCCTCCCAGGTCCAACTTGGGTTCTTCCTCTCTGATTTCTTTTTCTCTACCTGTGGTGTCTGCAAAGACTGGAGGGGGGTGTCTGTACTCCTGCTCTCTATATGGCAGAGGAGAGGCACAGAGTACCCCAGACAAGATTCTCTATAGGGTAGCGCTGGTCGAGCAATCAAGGCCTAGCTTCTCAGGAGGTGATGCAGGTTGGTTCTTAAGTACAGTGTAGTCCCCAATCCCCCACAAAGTAATGTCCACACACTGTATTAGTTAAAACACAGTCTTTATATAATTAATATTCAAGGTGAAGTACAGTATCACAATAACTCACTTTTTGCTCAGAAAATCCACAATGGCAAATATATACAGTTCTAAAGTGGTACCACAATTGGTTAGAAAAATGGGCCAGAATATTGACCCCTACCAACTAGGCACAATTCTGTGTGGAGATCCCCCCACCTGGGCAACCTGTAAATTAAAGATATATCACAAGCCCAGACCATATATTGTTCTATAAGTCTTATTTCCTTCTATAAGGTTTCTACCCCCAATGTACCTGGTAAAGCAGAGTTCTTCGATGAGGCATCAATAGATCCTTCTTGAAGAAGGCGCCACAAATCATTAAGAGGCGTCGAAGAAGGTGAACTTGGCGTTGACGGCTTCAATGAAAAGTTTGATTGTGCCGAGACCATGGCGTCGATCCAGGCGGTGCTCGTCGGCGATGTCCTGTGAGGATGAGCTGTGCGGGGCACCTCTGTGTTTGATAGTTCCGGACCGCAAAGAGTTTCTGAAGAACTGTGGCCCGACAAGGGCGTCGAGTCATCAAAGTCTTTGTGGTCTTCGGGTGGCGGGAAACCCACTGGCGGATGCTCCTCAGCGCATTGAAGACCTGGCTTTCTCCAGTGGGATAAGGAGGGCGGCGGTGTGGACGAGCTCGTCCGTGAATTAAAAGTCTTAGGCAAAGGAGCGTGTGGCTCCGGTCGTCAGTGGCACGGTGTCAAGCGGTCCCCTCTTCTGGGCAACCCAGCTTCGACAGGCCTCCAGCAGTTACGGCGATATTCCGAACCCTGGTCGATGGCAATGGACTTCGACGGCGTTGATGCCCGGGTGCTTTACTTCGTTCTCTTTGGTGGTCCCCGTCTGCGCTTGGCAGCCTTTCGAGGGTCTGACTTCCAGGGAGCGTCGGTGAAGGTTAGCGGTGCTCGATTGTCCCTCGGAGCACGGGAAGAGGGCACCTAACCAGGTCCTCCCTCAGATCAGTCCTTGATGAACTTAAGAGCTTTCGGATTGGGTCAAAACAAATGCAGCAATAGCACTTCTTCTTCCAGCTGGGCGTCAAGGATAAGCAGTTCCAGTTACTCTTCAAGTGTCAACTCAGCTTCTGAACAATTTCCAGTGGTAAGAGGTCCCCAGATAAACTATTTTGTCTCTCCTCCACGCTGCTGGGTCACACTCAGCAGACAATCATACAGAAGGGCATTCATGCAGTCAGTCAGCCAATCAGGCATTCAGTGCCTTCAGGACATACTCCTCTCTCTCAGACACTCACAATAAGGATTGTGTATTGGGACAAGTACCCAGCCATTCAACACTACACACTGCATTCATGCCAGTTTCGGGCAGGGCTGTCTCAGTCATTGTGTCATACATCAGAAAGCAGACATCCACAACAAGAAGTGCACATTGGTCACACACTCCATTCACCCAGCTCCCACCCACAGGTTGTACCCACTACATACAGTCACTGGGAAGGCTCCAGCCAGTCTGGCCTGGACTTCACAACAACACCATACATGGAACTTCTACCCAACAGCCAGTGAGGGGGAAGGGACAGAGTCAGGGCTTCCCAGGACTTTGGGAAAACAAGGTAACAGGCAATAGAAAGAAAGAGGCCACAGGGGTCAACTTGTTTCCTATCAGGAATCAACTGATTCCAATGGCAGGAGCTGGATGTCCCAAAATGGAGGATACTCAGAGCACCTGTCAAATTCAGCATGGAGCTGCCACCAGCCCATACCCTGCTCTGTGGGCCACACACAGGTACCCAAAAACATACACTAGGGGAACAGGGTTGCATCTCCACCCATGGGTGCTATAAGGTTATCCCATGGGTCTGTGCACCAAACCAAAAACAGGAAGAGCTGCACTGCCAGGAGTCTCATATCGACTCCTGGGCAGAAAACAATACACAACACAAATGAAAAAGGACTACAGGACAGGGATAGGGAGGCCCTGTCCCGCCAATGCATTTCCACCATCACAGTGTCCCCCAAGGATCTAACCTCTCTCCCTGGCTGTTCAACCAATACCTGGCGCTCCTTGCCTACCACATCGTCGCTCTCAGCCCAAATTTTCAGTGCTATACAGATGATACGCAGCTCATTTTTGGCTACCCTCGGCCTCCTCCTCGCCTTCCCTCATCTCTGACTGTCTGTCTGCTATCCAGGAGTGGTGTGGCACCAATGACTTCTGACTTAATGCCAGTAAGACTGAGATTTTACTCATTGCAACACCCACTCCCTCCTTCCCTGCAGCTCTCTGGCTGGCCTCTCTTGGCCCTCTTCCTGCTCCCACCTGCAAGGCTAAAAACCTCGGGGTCATCTTCGACTCCACATTCTCCTTCTCTCCTCACATCTCTGACATCTCTAAGAAGTCACACTACCAGCTACACCTCCTCAGAGGTATTCTTCCTTTCCTCTCCTTCCTCCAGAAGCTCACCATCTCCAGAGCCCTGGTTCTCTCTAAGCTGGACTATTGTAACAGCCTAAATCTGCCTGCCTCTATTTTCCACCCTCTTCAAATTATCCAGAACAGGACTGCGAGACTTGTCCTTGGCCTCAAGCCCAGGGATCGTATCTCTCCAGGACTGAAATCTTTGCACTGGCTCCCAGTGGCTGCGAGGATTAAGTTCAAAACCCTCTACATTGTCCACAAGGCCTTCTGGGGCCTGGGCCACAATAACTTCAGCTCATTCTCCCCAAATATCTTCCTTCTCGAGCTCTTCGCTCATCCTCCTCCAACTTCCTCAGCGTCAGTCGCTTCTCCAAGCAAAGAGTTGGTGGTAGATCTCTCTCTTTGGCAGGGGCCTCCCTCTGGAACAGCCTTCCCACATCCCTGAAACCGGAGGAGAACCATCTCCGGTTCCGGAAGCATCTCAAAACCTTCCTCTTTGCTTCTGCCTTCTTTCCCCCTCTCCCCTGTTGAATTCCTGGCTGAAACTGCACTGGCTATCTGGCCACTCTTTCTGATCTCAGGCCCAGGCCCTGCCAATTGCACACCTGCACTGCCTCCCTGGCAACCACTGCACCTGGGGACTGTTATTCTGTATCCCTACATTCCCCACACCAGCACTTATGCCTGCTCTTACCTTGCACTTGCCACCATCCGCTGTTTTATTCATCTTATAGGCACGTTATAAATGCCATATCATATCATATATAATATCATACAAAAGATGAAATTGTACTGACACTTGTAGTCTTAATTGTGTGCAGTGTTCCCAAAGGGTACTGCATGTGATTCTGCCCACCTCCGTCTCCCCACTCCCACTAACCCACCTCTGTCTCCACCCACTCACCCTACCCCACTCACAAAACCCTACCTACCTCTCCCCCACCCACCCTAACTCACTTCCCTCTCCCCTTGCCCACCTACCCACCCATCACCCACCACTCTCTCTCTGACCCACCTCCCTCCTACCAACCACTCATCCTTCCCTCAGATCCCTATCCCCCACCTCCCCACTCACCATACCCCACCCACCCTACCCCACCCACCTCGATCTAGCACCCCCAATGTATAGCAACATCCTTTTACCCCCACCCAGCCTATTCCACCTTCCCCTCCACACCTAACTTACCCCACCTCCTCTCCGTCCACCCACCCTACCCCACCTCCCTCTCCCCACTCACCCTACCACACCTACCTCCCCCCACTCACCCTACCCCATGACCCTACTCCAACTCTCTCTTCACCCCACCCACTCGACCCCACCTCCCTCTCATGACCACCCACCCTCCTATGCCTCCATCTCCCTGCCTGCTTCTACCCCCACCCCACCTCCCTCACCCCACCAACTATACCCCACCTCCCTCTCAAACCCCACATCCCTCTTGAGACAACCACACTGCCCTACTTCCCTCTACCCCCACCCCCACCCCCACTTCCCTCTAAACAACACCAACCCTTCCCCACCTCCTTCTACCTCCAAGCTACCCCTCCTATCTTGAACCCCACCTACCCTACTCCACCTCCCCCTACCCCCACTGACCCTACCCCATATCCTTATCCTCCCACTAATACCACACCATGTCCCTCTCCCCACCCACCCTACACCAACTCCATCTAACCCAACCCTACCTTACTGCCTTCTACCCCACACACCCTACCTAACCTCACTTCCCCCACCCTAGCCCATCAATCCACCATCCACCCAACAACCCTACCGCTCCTCCCCCACCCACACTACCCCACATCCTTTTCCATCCACTCACCCTACCTCACCCACCCTACCTCACTTCCATCTCACCCCACTCACCCAACCTAACCACACTATCCCACATCCCTCTGCCTACCAACTCCCTCTCTGACCAACCACCCAGCATTTCCCCAGCTCCCTATCCCCCACCATAGCCCAAGTCCTTCTCCCCACCCTTCAACACCTCCATCTCCCCCACTCACCCTACACCACAAACCCTTCCCCCAGCTGCCTATCTCCCAACATACCCCACCTCACTCTCCCTACCCCAATTTTCTCCCTCCACCCACCCTACTCAACGCGCCCCCCCACCCAACCCTACCTCCCTCCCCTGTACACCCTAGCACACCTCCCTCTACCCCACTCTACCCCACATCCCCCACCCCATCGACCACCCTAACCCACTTCCCCCAGCCTCTACCCACCCTACCACACATCCCTCTCCCCACCCCACCTCCTCTCCCCCACCCACCCTACCACATCTCCATCTTCTGCACCCACACTACCCCACCTCCCTCTCCCACCACCTACCATACCCCACCTCCCTTTCCCCTTGCCCACCCAGCCACATATCACCACCTCCCTCTCTGCCCCCACCATCTCCTCCGACCAGCCACATCTCCCTCCCACTGCCAACCCTACCCCAACTCCCTCCCCATCCACCCTGCCACACCTCCCTCTCCCCCCGCTCTCACCAACATACCAACACCCTCAAACACCATACCCCACCTACCCCAGCTCCGACCCACCCTCCCCCATCTCTGTCTCCCCCACTTGCCCCACCTCACCACCCTCTCAACCCACCACATCCAGCCTAACCCACCTCCTTCTCCACCCCTCCCTCCCTACCCCACCTCCCGCTCCCCCTGCTCACCCAACCCCACCTCCCACTCCCCCACTCACCCAACCCCACTCACCCTACTCCACCTCCCACTCCCCCACCCACCCTATATCAACTCCTTCAAACTCCATTTCCCTCCCTTTCCACCACTCACCCTACCTCCTTCTCCCCCACCCACCCTACCAGACTTTCCTCTACCACCCACCCTACCATACCTCCCTCTCCCACAAACCATATCCCACCTTCCTGTTCCTACCACCCACACCACTTTCATCTACTTCCCATACACCCTATCTCTCTCTTCCCCTCTATCCCCACCCTCCCTACTGCTCTCTCCCTTATATCCACCCCTACCCCGCTGACCCTACCCCACATCCCTCTGGCCCCACCCACCCTACACCACCTCCCTCTAAACACACCCTACCATCCTGCCTCTCCCCCACCTACCTTACCACACCTTCTTACCCAACTTCACTCTACCCCACCCAAAATAAACACCTCCTTCGACCCCATGCCTCTCTCCCCCACTCACCATAAAGCTCTTCTCTCTCCCTCCTTTCCACCCTCCCCCACCTCCCTCTCACCCCACCAACCCCACCTCATTTCCATCTCCCCCACCCCACCCTAATACACCTTCCTTTTCCCCATCCCCCATACCCCACCTCCCTCTCACCTCCACCATACCCTACCTCCATCCCCCATATCTCTCTACCCCCACCCACCCTTCCCGACCTCCTTCCATCCCCAAACACCCTACCCCACCTCCCTCTCAAACCCCACCTCCATCTTGAAACACTACCCCACCTCACTTCATACCCACTCCTCACTATCCCACCTCCCTCTTCCCCTACCCTACCCCACTTCACATAACCCCCACCAACCCTACCCATATCCATCTTCCCTATCCACCCTACCCCAACTTCCTCGACCCCTACCCACCCTACCACACATCCCTCTTCTTCACACTACTCCACTTCCCCCTACCCCTACCTCACTTCCCTCTAACCCATTTTACCCCACAACCCAGCCTACCTCACCTCCTTCTCACTACCAGCCACCCTAACCTGCCACCCTGTCCCTGCCACCCATCCAACCAACCCAACCCACCCAATCTACCCTACCCCACCTCTCACCCTCACCCACCCTACCAAACTTTCTCCCTCACCCACCAAACCTTCCTCGCTCTCTGCCACCCAACCAACATCCCTCTATCACACCTCCCTGCACACACTCTACCCCACCTCCTGCCCCAATACACCCTACCCCACCTCCCTCTCAAACCCCACCTTCCTCTTGACACACCCACATGACTTCACTTCCCTCTACCCCATCCTACCCCTCCTCCCTCCACCCCACCCACTCTACTCCACCTCCCTCCCTGCACTTTCCCTACCCCACATCCCTCTCACCAAAGCCACCCTACACCACCTCCCTCTTGACCACCCACCCTACCCCACCTCCCTCTAACACCACACTACCACACTTCCTTCTACCCCACCCACCCTACCACACTTCTCTCGGCCCCCACTCGACCCAGCCTTCTTCTAACACCACACACCCTACCCATCCCTCTTCTACCTGACACCCAATCCCACCACCTTCTCTTCTCCACCCACCACACCTACCCCAACCACCAACCTACCCTACCCCACCTCCCTCTCCAACATACCCTATCCCCCTTCCCTTCCATTCCACTACCATACGTTCCTCTTCCTCCCACACACACCAACTTCCTCTACCTCTCACCCACCTCACCTCATTATTTCACCCCCTTCTATCCGCACAAATCCTTCCTCCCTTTACCACCACCCACTCTACCCCACCATCATGGCCCTGCAACCCACCCAACCTACCCTACCCCACCTTCCACACTCACCCACCCTACCACACTTCCCTCCCTCAACCACCCACCCTACCTCCCTCTCCCCAAACCAACCACACCTCCCTCTACCCAATCCTACCCTACCTCCCTCTCCCTACCAGCCACCCTACCCCACCACACTCTATGCCACTCACCCAACAACCTACCCCAACCCAGGTCCCTCTCCAACACACCCTACCCCATGCCCCCCCTTTGGACCACCCACATCATCTCCTTCTCCCCGCCCACCCTGCCACACCTTCCTCTAACACCCATCCCACCATATCTTCCACTATTACCCACCTTACTCACCTTCTTCTTCCTCCCACACATACCACATTTAGCTCTCTCTCACCCACCCTACCTCATCCTATCGCACCCCAGCTACCTCCACCCACCCTTCCTCCCACTACCATCACACAGCCTACCCCACCTCCATATCTTTACCAGCCACCCTACCTCACCAACATGTCCCCAACACCCACCCAACCTACTGAACCCACCCAACCTACCCTACCTCCCTCCCTATCCCACCCTGTACCACTTCCCTCCTACCCCCATCCTCCCTACCTCTCTCTCATTTGCACACCCTACCACACCTCCCTCTACCACCCCCCCTTCGTTCCTCTAACACACACCTGACCCTAGCTTCCTTTAATTCCCGCCAACCCTACCTCATTCTATCCCACCCCCATACCACCTCCCACCTTTCCTCCCTCTATCCCACATCCCTATACCCGACCAACCCTACCTCCTTCTGACCCACCTCCTTTCACTCCCAACCACCCACTCAGACTAACCCACCTCCCTCTACCCCAACCCACACCATCCTCTACCCCAACCATGCACCACATGCCACTTCACTCAACCTCCATCAACCCTATCCTACCTCACTCTACCTTCAATACTCACCCACCATACCACACCTCACTCTACCCCCTACCGACCCTACCCTTCTCCCTCTATCCTAATCCCTGATCAATGTTGGGGAGAATTCTCAAAATTTACTAATTTCCCTTACCTTTTGAGACCCCCAGCAACTTTGCTGGATATCTAGGATTTGATTTACCTGGGAAGCATGTGAGCCTTTTTTTCCCCACTCTTCCATGTATTTTGATGTGTGTTTTACTTTTGCATTCTTTGGTTATGGACTTTTAAAACAACTCCATAGGCATAATCGTTTTATGTGTGTCACACAGCACCTTCAGTGCAGTGGTACAAGGGTATCTTTCAGACTCCCCAAGTTTTAAACACCTTCTCTGGGATTGACTACTGTCTCCCAGTGCATGTAAAGTTAAATTGACCATACTAGTCTCTTTAAATTTACAGACCCAGCACACACTATCTTCCTATAGAGTTCCAGAGGGGTTGCCTAGCATCCCTTGAGTCAAAACACTCATGTAACTGTCAAATGTTACCCTTTCCTACTTTATATGGCTGGTGGCAGTGGTTTAGATCAAACTACCATGATTTTTCCCGACCGCGAACAACGGTAGCTAAAAATCGGGTCAGACATGTTTTTCAATATGGCACCCAAGACCTATCTGTAAAAACAGACACTGGTCAACTTTTTTCACCATTTCTTTTAGGAAAGGTCCTTCTTGTGTTTGTCTGTGCGCGCCAAACCAGGTTTGGTCCCTTTGTTTGTTGACCTTTGGCGGGCTTCAGTGCTGAAGACCTCCTCTGGCGCCAGGGTGTCTGAGGTGGATAGGATGTGAGGGAGGTGCCTGCAACTCCATGTGCTTAGTCTCCTAGGAGACCTGAATGCACTCTGGCGTGATTGGCCGGGTGGTTGTCCGGCAAGGACAGCCAACCTGCTGTGTGATTGACAGCTAGGCTGGAATGAATGGGGGGAAACTGTTTAAAAGCAGGTCTCTGGGACTTGGAAAGCAGAGTCGACCACTGGAACAAAAGAACCGAAGCTGAAGGAAGAGGACTGCTGCAACTCCTGGACGACCGGTGAAGCCCTTTTTGAAGGTACGAATTGCTTGAAACTCCATCAACAGAGAAGCCCTTTAAGGTTAACTTCCTCCCTTGAGTTTTGTGAGAACAACCACTCACAAGCCACCTGGACACTGTTCCCATCCTGGTCGAATTTTCTTCAGAGTGTTGTTTAAAACCAGATAGCCAGTGGGAAGGAAACCAGTTTGTGCACTTTAAGGCACTCACACCTTAAACCGACATTTTGACCAGCTTGTGGCCCTGGGCAGTGCAGGAACTTCCCAACGTCCTCCTTCTTGACTGAAGCTCAGGAGCAGCGAGATCTGCTCGAACTGCCAGGAACAACTGCCTCAGCTACAGCTCTTCTTCCCTTTAAAGGTACTGTGCAAATGCAGTCTGGAAATCTTTTCGGCCACGGAGAAAGTTTATGAAACTTTCCCGACATCGAAAGCTTGTCCTTCCCTAAACATTTTTCTAACTTTTCGCCTACCCAAATTCTTCTAAAATCCGTGGCAAAGACTTAACCAGAACTGTGCTATCCTATACAAAGACTCTGAACCATTGACTTTGGCCCAGGCCTATGAACTGAATTGCTGGTTGTAGTTTACTGAAACACTTTGTCCTGCCCAAGCAAGTATTTGTGCTATTGATTCTTATAACCTTGTCTTTTTACACCTTTTTAAAGTATCTGAAGTGCCATTTTGCTTCCACTTCAGGGGAGCTGAACTTGTTCAGTAACATATTGGTTGTTTATTTGCAGTGTATCAGTATCTGATATTGAGCTGCTCTTACTAGTGTAATGTTTTCAAACTGACTGTGTAAATAAATGTATATTCTTTTTCCAAGAAACTTTGAGTAAGTGTTTGTTTGAATCACTGTATTGGTTGGTCCTTTGTGTAATGTATTTATTTATTTATTTATTTAAATTTGTAGAGCGCACCACAGCCCGCAAGCATCGAGGCACTATATCAGAGCTTAAGAAGGCTTGATTAGGGGTTTCAAGGAAGCCAGCCTAGAGTGCTTGCTTACAGTTCAGTTCAGAGAAAGTGTTTACATAGTATCACAGAATACATGCAGGTGCATGTTGTCATAAAATCCACGTTGAAGCAGTCAGACAAAGAGGTTAGTTTTGATGGCTTTTCGAAAGGCTGAGTGGGATTCAATGATCCGGATGTGAGGCGGTAGGGAGTCCAGAGTAGGGGGGCAACGGCGGGGAAGCTGGAGCCGCCTGCACGGACCTTACGGGTTCTAGGAACTGATAAAAGGGTGGAGTAAGGAGAAAAGGCAAGGTCTGAGGGTGGCAGGTTTGGTGATTCTGCATGACAAGTAGGGGGGGGCAAGGTCGTGGAGGCACTTGTGAGTCAAGGCCAGGGTTTTGAATGTGATCCTTTCCTTAACTGGGAGCCAGTGGATCTGTCTTCTGAGTACCGAGATGTGTTCTCTACGTGTGAGGCCGGTGGTGGCTCTGAGCACGTTATTTTGAAATATTTGGAGTTTGGCGATATTCTTGGCAGAAGTGCCGATGAGTAGTGCATTACAGTCGTCAAGCCTGGAGCCAATTATGGCCCTGGTGATGGTGAGGCAGTTTTGCTGAGACAGGAAGGGTCTGACTGTGT
Organism: Ambystoma mexicanum; assembly: GCF_040938575.1. NCBI lineage: Eukaryota > Metazoa > Chordata > Amphibia > Caudata > Ambystomatidae > Ambystoma > Ambystoma mexicanum. Next base: position 463,438,958 of record NC_090934.1, read on the forward strand.
TGATGAGTTTAGAATGCTAGGCAGATGAGGAGGCTATGACGTTGACCTGCCTCTCCATAGTTAGGTCAGGTTTGAGGTAGACACCTAGTGTTTTGATGGAAGGTGACACAGTGATAGGGATGCTGTCAATGGAGAAGGCGGAATATTGGTCATCCAGTTTGCTCAAGGTGGAGGGGGAACCAACTAGCAGTAGTTCGGTTTTCTCACTGTTGAGACATAGCCAGTTTTCTGCCATCCAAGATTGGATTGTTGTGTAGATGGAGTTTAGGGTGTTCTGGTCGGCCTGGTAATCACCAGAGAGGGGGATGAGTACCTGGGTGTCATCTGCATAGTTTGTGTTTGAGATGCCCAGGGAGTCCAGGATTATGAACATTGGCCTCATGAAGAGGTTATAGATGGTGGGGGCCGAGCAGGAGCCTTGCGGGACCCCCCATTTGATGGTGCTGGGTTAGCGCATGAAGAGTCAGAGAAGGCTTTCATTGCTCTGTCCTTTAGAAATGAGTCGATCCATTTGCGAGCCCTGTCAGAGAAATTGGCTACTGTTGAAAGGTGCTGGCAAAGGGGTTTGTGGTCAACCAGATCGAAAGGTCCAGCAGCAGGAGAAGTGCAGGTTTTCCTGCATCTCTGAGATCGTCGATTTGGTTTTTGAGGTCAAGGAGCACTTTTCGGTCCCATGACGAGGTCTGAATCCTGATTGTCGGAGGAGGTGGTTGTCTTCTAGGAATATCTGAATTTACAGGTAGGCTGCTTTATCCAGAATTTTCAACAGGAAGGGGATGGTGGAAATGGGCCTGTAGTTCCTTGGGTTGGAGGGGTCAAGGGAGGGCTTTTTTAGGAGTGACGAACGCATGTTTCCTTAAGTCCCACTGGGACGTAGCCAGAACGGAAGGAGGCATTGATGAATGCTGTGATTATAGGGGCTAGGGAGGGGGCACAGTCCTTGATGATTTGTGCAGGGCTGGCGTCACCCTTGCAATTGAAGGGTTTGTTGGATTGGAGAAGTGAGGTGACCTCCTTCTCACTCATATCCTTGAAGTCGAACACTGGGGAGAGGGTGGGCTTATCTCCTGGCGTGAGGTCACCTTGAGTGCTGGAGATCAATTTAGTGAGCTCTTGTTGGTGTGTGAGGATTTTGGCTTGCAGGGTTTCCAGATTGTTTAGCATGGCAGACTGAATGGCGTTACACCAGGCTTTGTCCGTCACAATTGGTGAAGGGGGAGAGGTGGGAGTCTCAAGTTCTCTGAAAATGACAAATATTTCTCTACTTCCAGATTTAGCATTAGCTATACTGGTATTGTATGATGAGGCTTTAGCATTGGTGATGGCAGTTCTATATTGTTTCAAGATGGATTTGAAGGCGATTCTGGTGGCCTCGGTGGGGTTGTTGATAGACGTAGTGAGAGCAGTACTTTTTTCGCCACACAATTTTAGGAGATCCTCTGAGAACCATGCATTGGAGTGTTTGGATTTCTTAGCTTTTTTGAGGGTGAGAGGTGGCACCAGGTCGACAGCCTGGGTGATGACTTTCTTGAAGTCATTGGCAAGGTGATCAGGGTGCTCAGTGAAGGGAGGTAGTAGAGCAAGTAACCTTGGGTGCTTATATAGGTTGCCGTGGGTGAGCAGTTTGGAGCTAAGGGAGATGGATGCAGGAAGAGTGATGGTGGGCAGGGGAGTACCTCTGGAGGTGGGGATGTTGAACAGAATACAGTGGTGATCAGACCAGGGTTGTGGGGTGATTACAGGGTGGCTTAGTGAGCAGTTATGGTAGGCAACCCAATCTAGGGTGCGTCCTATGATGTGGGGCTGGAGATGGCTTGCACGAACCCCAAGGTGCGCAGTGATTTGTTGAGGTTTTTGGCGTGTATGTCTTTAGGGTCATTAAGACCTAAATTAAAGTCCCCCAAGAGCAGAATTTTGGATGTGTTATTAAGGTTGTCTGAGAGGGTGTGGGTTAGAGCATATTGGAAGTCATTGGAGGGGCTGGGTGGATGGTAAATGAGGTGGATGGTATAGGTGCAATTTTCTGAGAGCTTGAGTTTGAGTAGTAGATAATCAGAATTCTGATCAAGGTCCTTCTGAATGGTCCTGATGGATAAGGAATCCTTGGCGATGATGGCAACACCACCCCCTCTGTGGGCGGAGCAATGTTGTCTTTAAATAATGTACCCCTCGGGTACTGCCAGGGTGAGGGCGGGTCCGGAGGACTGTGTTAGCCAAGTTTCGCTAAGGAAGAGGAGTTCAAGATTGTTGCTGGTGACCAAGTCGTGTATATCTAGTGCATGAGCTGGTAGGGATCGAGAGTTGATCCGGGCACATTTAAGGTTGACTTCAGAGTGTGGGGAAGGGGAGGATGAGCTAGGAGAAGGCAGAGCAGTAGTATGTAAGAGGTTGATATTGTCGTTGCATGACTGTGTGGCGTATGAGACAGGTGTGGGTACATTGCAAGCAGTTTTCTCAGCAGTACATGGTGGCAGAACAATACAGGGCACATGAGTGCATGGTGGCAAATCAATACAGGGCACATCAGTGCCTGGTGGCAGAACAATACAGGGCACATCAGTGCATGGTGGCTGAACAATACAGGGCACATCATTGCATGGTGGTATGTCAATACAGGGCACATCAATACATGGCACATCAGTGTATGGTGGTTTGTCAATACAGGACACATCAATACAGGGCACATCAGTGCTTGGTGGAAAATCAATACAGGGTACATCGGCAGTAGCCAGGATAGCGTGATGAGCATTGCATAGCAGTGGGGTGCATGAGAAAGGTGGGGGTACATTGCAAGTGGGGTTTGCAGCAATACACGGTAAAGCATTACAAGCGGCAATGGTACAAGGCATAACAAAAGTAGACAGGGTATGATTACAGGCAGAATCGTTAATTTCTGCTTGAGGGCTGTTGGGTGCTTTTGTGTCTTTCAGGAGGTAATTGTTAGTGTATTGAAGCGACCGGTTTTCCGCCAGTGCCGTAGCTACACCAGTGGGTGGAGCAACATTGTTGCATATCGGTGAGTTGACGGCAGCGGGGCAGACACGTACTCCATTGTGCTCCGACCTTTTAGGCGTAGGTAGGATCCGGTTATGGTGCATGAGGGGTGGCAGCCGGGTGAGGGAGGGGTGTAGCCTTCGAGGGGCTTGGTGGGAGGTGGAGTCCAGGGGTGAGTGTGGGCGGCCATAATGAGTGCTGTACATGCAGGAAAGTACAGGCAGGTGTTTACTAGTAACTGGGTGTAGGCATGGCCCTGAGTGCATACCAAGTCTTGCCCTGAGGCAGGATAGTCTTAGCAGACTGCTCTGGCAGAAATTGCTAACTGGTGACCGGATCGTGCGAGCACGCAGTGGTCCATTTTGCAGGGTTATGCCAGGGATACAAACATCAGGAGCTTTTGTGTGGTGCTTACCTAGTAATGGCCACAGGTTGGAGGCTTTCTGCGCCTTCGAGCAGCGGAGAGCTGTCGAGAGTGAGCTTGGTCTTTTCTCCTGGCCTTAGCTCCCCTGCGGCTTTGCCTGTTGGTGCACCTCAATTAAATGCAGGAGGGGAGGGACCGACTGGGCCAAGGGACCAATTGCGGGAGCTTGTTGATTTCTGGTTCTCATGGAAACCACGGTGGCGGCCATCTTATGTTTTCCTTGCAACTCTTGGAATGAAATGGACATGTGGGGCCTCCTTCAACACACCGGTGCTACAGCGGTGCTCCACACGGCTGAGGGAGAAGTCAGCTGAGGTTGGGAGATGGTGGGCATCTTCTGGCACTCCGGTGCTATGGCGGTACTCCGCACAGCTGAGGGAGTCAGCTGGAGATCCCCTTGCAGCGGAGCTGCAGAAAGTGAGCTTGGCCTTTTCTCCTGGCCTTCGCTCCTCTGCGACTTCACCTGCCGGTGCACCTCCCCTCCATTAAAGGCTCACTCAACTCTTGAGAGAAGTCTGGCTGCTCAGGCTTGTACCAAAGATGAAATTGTACTGACACTTCTAGTCTTAATTGCATGTAGTGTTCCCTAAGGGTACTGCATGTGATTCTGCCTAACACTGGTGTACAGTGGTGAGGATAAAGTATACTTGTTACATTTAGAGTACTGTTCCTACCCTTGTTCAAATAACCCTCAAAAGGCTAAGCAACACTAGACAAGCAATTGTTTTATCATGACTGATATGGAAAGCTACATACTTTAACAGTTGATCAATTGAGAGATATGTGTAAAGCTATGAATATCACTGTAAAAGCAAGAAGGTTGAATTGATAGAAACGTTGTTAGAATAGCAAAGTCTGAGGAGTGGATCTGAAACCCCTACACCTGTGGCAAATGTGGAAAATGTTGATGAGGATGATAATATGGCAGAGCCCAGCTCTAATGTTATGGATGAGTTAGATGAGGCAGAGGAGTCTCACAATGTAGGCCCTGTTGTTCCTCTAACTGCTCATAATCCTCAACCTTTGACCACAGAGACCCAATCAGGTCCAACACTAAGTCCTGTATTTGTCTCTTTGGAAATCCAAGCTTAAACTGAAAGCAAACATCAAGAACTTAAGCTTAGAGGCATGGAGTTGAATCATGCACTTGGAATGAAGAAGTTGTCTCTTGAAACTGGTTCTCTCCCAGAGTCTTCTAGGTCGTCCAGTCCTAAGAGGCCATGCATGCCCAAAGATGCAGTAAGTATGTATGACGTCAAGCTTGATATTTTGGATTGGTTGGCTGATTTTGAATATAACCATGGGATTCAGTACATCACAGGGAACCAGCTGATTTCTTGGCTTTTTTTCTAGGCTGCCCCCTGTTGCAACTGATGTGGTAATGGAGTTGGGGGATATCGACAGAAAGGAGTATGAAACTGTGAAGCTAGCTTTGATAGCTATATGTGGGAAAACTCCTCCTCAGTATCTAAGAGGTTTAGAACCCTCAAAATGCATGATGGTACCCCTTGGACTACATGGGTGACTGAAAGTTTGAAAAACCTAGATGGATGGGTTAAGGGTTCCAGAGATAACACTTATGAAGATATGAGGAATCTGTTTCTGTTGGAATCTATCTATGATGCCTGCTCTCCTGAGCTGAGACAGCACTTTGCTAACTCTAAGGAAATGTATCTAAAAAAGTTAGCAAGGGCTGCTGACTTGTGGGTTGCCAACGGGGCTACTCACAATGATTCTGGGGTAACTCAGAAGAAGGATGAGGGGAAGCAGCACAAGAAAGATAACAAAGAGAATTCCAATATCCCCCTAAGGAGGGCCCCACACATCACAAGGGAAACCGAATCAGGCTAGTGTACCTCCTGGTGCCAAACCAGGAGGAGGTCAGAACAAACCCCCATTGATAAAGACATATTGTAAATGTTATGCTTGTGGGCAGTGGCGGCTGCTTACTTAGGGCGGGGGGGCGCCGCCCCCCCTCCCCACCACAGAAAGAAGAAGAGACAACTCTTTTTGCTGTGCTGGAATTAATTTAATCAATTTTTGCAGAGCGGCAGATTATTTATTTATTAATCTGCCGCTATGTCTGCAGTATGCTGGGCTGCCAGGCCTGCTCCTGCCCAACCTAGAGCAGCGGGGCGCGTCCGGATCTACGTAGACTACGTCCATATTCTACCATGTAGAGTGCGTGGAGCTCTGAGCTCCACGCACTTTACGTATCCCATTCCCACATTTGGGAGGCTGTCGGGGCGGTGGAATGGTGGCCCCTCACTGTCGGTATTCTGCGCAAACAGCGCAGCAGTAGAGGAAACCTGACTCCTGTGCTAGCATTGCAGGCCATGCAGGACCATAGCAACAGGTTGTGTTGGATTGTCATTGGCTGTCTACCAGCCAATGACAATCCGTGTGGGTGGAGTCGGGTGACGGTCATGGGCACACAGTGTGCCTCACCTTCTTCTCGTTCTTTCCATCTGATCCTAGTTGCTTGCTGGTGTGGTGGTGGAGGACTCGTCGTCGCAGTGACCCAGGCCCAGAACCAGGCCCATCCACGGACAGACGTGTGCTGCTGCAGCCCCAGGTAAGTGAGCATATAAATTGTGTTTGTGTTGGCTTCTTAGTTAAGTGAACTCTTAGTCTTCCATGCCGCATTGGCGAAGAAGACTAAGAGTTTCCTTAACCTTAACTAAAACTGAGATGTAGGCTGAGTGTCCCGCAGCCGCCATTAGGTTTCAGTTAAGGAAACTATTAGTCTTCTAAGAAGACAGTTTCCTTAACTAAAACTTAATGGCGGCCGCGGGACACTTGGCCTACCTCTACCTGACTCTCAGTGAGAGATGTATGCTGTGTCCTCCCGAGTAAAAGACACCTATCATGTTGTCGAGGCCTTGAATGTCTTTTAGCGGCTCAGCGGCTGGCCTGGGTCTCTTCCGTGTGCTATACACTGTCATCGAAGTGACCCAGGTAGCAGTAGCAGTGGTATGTCTAATTATAACTATTTAATTTCTGACTGGAGTCTTTTATGGCCTCAAAGCGGGGATTTAAAAAAGCTCCATGTGAGTGTCTGAGTTGAAAGGGTGCGGCTGTGAGGATCCTGCTTTGCTATTTAACATGAGAGACTTTTCCAGTATAACGTGCGCAGCTTTTGGCAAAGCAGTGCATGCGGTTACCATCAGGCGTCCTTCTGGAGATAGGGAATAGTACAAAGGGCTGGAATATTTTTGGAAATGGTAAGTTTTCAGGGAGGCGGATTGGGTATGGAGGAATATATCAGTCACTGAAAGCTGCTGGTGTGAGTTTGTGCGAAATGGGAAGGTAGCGGGTTGAAAGTGCATTTGTTCGCTAATGCACTTGGTGAACCCTGACGAATTAAATTGGGGGTAGGTAAAATGAGTATTACACAGTCTTATATTTGAAGAGCAGGTCTTAAAAGGGGCGCCCGCGGGACCTTAAGTGGCGTGCTTACGAAAACTGCCCTGTGTTTCCATGGCATGGTGCATGTAGAATGTTGAGGGATTTGAATGACCAGCAATGCCGGATACATAGGCAGGGTGGTCCTTCCCGAATCCCGCCAAGCAACTCCCGTCGCACCTTTCACGTCGCTGCTGCAGCTATGCGTAAGTGATGCAACCCTGCACTGCCACTGAAGCCCCTAAGAAGTGCACAAAACGCTATCTAATCTGCCCCAGATCCTACATCATCATTGATAATAATAATAATGATGTACCATCTACATAATAGCCAGTATAATTTAATAGAGTTTAGTGTAATAGCCCTACCCGACAGAGGGAAACTTTTGGGAACATATGTTTTTTGCTTATTTGAACTATATCTAATAAGTTCTTGGCAGACATAGCTTGTGGTGTCTGTTGTGCTCGACAGAACGGTCAGAGCCCCTGTTAACTTGAATTTTATTTAGATGAGTTATTCTTCTGTTCTCCATATGCTGTTTTATGATCTTTTGTAGAGGATGTAGTTTGTGAAGGGTTTGCTTACCCCTCCTCCCCTGTCAGCCCCTCTTTCTCACGGCGGGATGAACCCAGATTTTGTTGATGCAGACAAATGGGGGTTCACGGTGTCCTGGGTTAGGGTCGGGACTGGGAGGCGATTGCTCACATCGATTCATTGGAAGACCAGAAATGCAACGCAAGTTTGAGGTTTATTTTTTGATGAAATGGTGTCTTGGTTAGGAAAATGCATTCTATCAACACTTTTGCTCATTTTAAGAAAAATGTGAATCAAATTGCAAAAGTGTTTGTTAAAGCAAAAGCACACTTTTAAGCAGATATATCTGTTTCCAACACATCTTTGAATTATTTAAGTGCTTTTGTTGAGTGCAGCTGCGCCCACCTTATGGGATATTTCAGAGCCAGGTGAAAGAGAACGGGGGTACAAAGGGCTAGGAGGTACAGTACGTGGGTACAGAGAAGGGGGTGTGGGGGCTAGGAGTGGAAGAGGCCTGAAAGGTAGAGGACAGGGGTTATAGAAAAGGGGAGGGCTAGGAATGTAATAGGCCTGAGAAATAGAAGACCGGGGCCACAGAGAACAGGAGGAGTAGGAGGAGTAGAAGTGGCCTTAGAAGTGAGAGGATGAATGCATATGAATGCCAGTAACAGCATGACAAAATGATATTTTTCCATCATTACTGACTATATAATGATGAATTTCTTTATGCATACATCATAGTACCAGTGATTCTTAATACAAGCTGCTGTAAAATACACCATCACACTTGCACACGTAATAATAATGTACCACCATTAGTAGGTAAAACCTAATGCATTTTATGTCATTTTTCGGTGGGTTTTGGACAGTAAATGGCACATTTTGGAGGCCATTTTTCAAAATGTTTTGCGGGGAGAACCCTCCCACACCCTCCTTGGGTGGTGCGGGCTTGCGCGCTGCTTGCACTCGCTCCCAAATTCCACCTGGGAACTTTACGCCCCACCAGCTTTAAAACTCACCAGCCGCCACTGCTTGTGGGTCAACTGACCATGTGAAAGGGGATCACAGATGTAAGGGTAAACCTTCAGGGATGCACACTGTCTCCTTAACCTTCTCCCCAGAGGATGAAGTACCAATAGCAAGTGGAAACTTTCACTTACTGGCTGAGGAGCCCGTGAAAGGCTCAGCCAGTGTTTCTTTAGTATCCCGGGGTCTGTGGGAACAACAGAACCTAGACGTCTACAATTCCATTCCAGACAATACTAAAGAGTATTGCAAAGACAGTGTCCTTGTGAATGGTCAGGAGACCCCTGCTATCAGAGACACTGGGTCCAGCATACCTGTAGTTGATGAATAATTTTCCAAGGTAAAGGATGTAGCTAAGGCACCCAAATTCCAAACTAAGGTTGCTGGAAGCCCTGTCCAAATGCTTCCACAGTTACCAGCTCTCATGCAGTGCAATGACCTGACTGTCAAGATACCTGTAAGTGTGGAGAGTGAAGTACCTGGGAGAGCCCTGTTAGGGAATGACTTAAACACTATTGGAGTTGTATCAAACACCCACAGCCTTCCCAGCAAAAGGAAAAAGGAGCAGACTAGGAAGGCCAGAGATAGTACCTTAAGGGGCTCTCAAGAGGAGATTACAGAGGAAACTATTACTGACTTCTATTTCAAAGAAAAAGGAGGAAAAGGAGCAATCTAAAAACTCCAGGAAGAAACCAGCCAGCAATCCTGTGCTAAAAACATGGACATCTCAGAGAGGAGAGGATTGTCCAAAGTCACACCTGTGACCCCTCCACCAGCTGAGGCTGAGAGTGTGGAACAACCTTGTGTGATTGAATCAGCTGCTGAGGAATCAGAGCTGGAAGAGGACCTTGCTCCTGTTGGAGATCTGGATCCTGCAGACCATCCTGAGCTGCAGTCTTTACAGGCAGAAGGTGGACCCTCTAGGGCAGACTCCAGCAGTGGTCAAAGAGAGAGTCCTACTCTTGAAGGTCTTCACCAACAGGCAGCTTCCCAGCTGGATGGGCAAGAGCCAGGGAGACATAGTTTGTACTCAGACGATGGCCTATTCTACAGTGAACCGACTGAGTCTATCCCAGGGGACTCCAGAAGACTTGTAGTGGCTCTTGAAAACAGACTCCAGTTCCTACAGTTAGCCCATGAGATACCTTTGGCTGGTCACTTAAGTTTTAAGAAGACCAAGGAAAGTCTCTCTTTGTTTTTCCACTGACCTAAATGGAGCTGTCATACTTGCCAAACCTTTGGCAAGAGTGGAGGCTAGAATGTGGCACCCGTGGTGCCTCTCCCAGTGGTGAGAGTCCCTTTTGAAAGGGTAGAAATTGACATTGTTGGTCCCTTAGACCCTCCAACATCTTCAGGAAACAGTTTTATCCCAGTTGTAATAGACCATGCTACTAGGTATCCTGAAGCCATACCTATGAGAACTGTTACAGCTCAGGCTGTGGCTAAGGACCTACTTCGTATTTTTTACCAGGGTAGGTTTTCCTAAGTAAGTTATCTCTGACAGGGGATCCAATTTTATGTCCCACTACATGCAGGCCACCTGGAAAAACTGTGGAGTAACTTACACGTTCTCAACTGCCTACCATCCTCAGACAAATGGATTGGTAGAGAGGTTAAAATGTACAATAAAGAGCATGATAGGTGATTTAGAGGAACCCCTTAGAAGAAAGTGGGACCTTCTACTGCCATGCCTTCTATTTGCTTACAGAGAATTCCCTCAGGAGGGAGTTGGATTTGGTCCCTTTGAGCCTCTCTATGGCCATCCAGTTAGAGTGCTCCTTCCCCCAAGCCAGTGAGAGTCACTGCCTATGTAATAGGTCTCCGGAGGAGAATGTCACACATGATGGCAGAAGCATCAGATAACTTGAAGGCAGGTCAGGCTCTGATGAAGCATTGGAATTACAAGAAGGCCAACATGGTTGAGTTTACTAAAGACCAGCTAGTTCTAGTTATGGTACAAGGCAGAGGATATTCAAACATTGGTTATGTCAAGCTGAACACTACAACTTAATGCATGAGGAAAAAACAGACAACAATCAAAGAAACCCAAAACAGGCACAACAGATCAACCCAGAAAAGACATTGGCTTTTTTAATAGAAACCTGTAATCATTTTATTATTATTTGAACAGTAGATAAAAACTGCACATTAAATCTGCATAAGTCAATATCAAATATTAGATTATTTGTATAAGAGTAAAGTGCATAGCAATTAAAGTGCTTAACGGTCCACACCACTCGCGTGCAGCTAGTTTGCCTGGAGCCCCAAGTGAGTGAAGGGGATCACTCAGAAGGGGACCAGTGGTCACAGGTGCGTCTGCGGAATACTGACTAAAATCACAGCAATGTACATTCGAACAGTATTAATTTGCACAAACGTTGACAATGGGGTGCCATTCGTCTACAAGGCAGAGGGCCTTACAGGACAAATTGATAGGACCCTTCAGGATTGTGGTTAAACTTGGGGAGGTCAAATATCTGGTGGACTTAGGCAATCCTAAGGAGGCTCAGAGAGTCTTTCACACCAACCGTCTAAAAGCTTATGTCTCAAGACCAGATGTGGAGCTTTGCTTCTAGCGTCAGCTCAAGAGGAGGACGAGAGTGAACCTCTACCTGACATACTCAGGAGCCAGCCTTTAGATGAGAAAATAGAAGGAGTTAATCTCTCTTCGAATTTGAAACCTGAACAACAGGAGGAGTGCAAGTTTCTGTTAAATCAGTTTGCCTCCCTGTTTTCACTATCACCAGGCTTGATCCCTTGGGGCCAGCATGATATTCTCAATGGTGACTGTTTACCTGTTAAAAGCAGAGGTTACAGGATGTCAGATCATTTAAGATCCCGCATAAAGGAGGAGGTCAACAAGATGCTTGATCTTGGGGTAGTAGAGCACTCTACGAGCCAAGTACCTCAGTACATTTGATCTCACTTCAGACTATTGCAAATAGCACTGACAGACCATGCCAAGGAGAAAACTGCATTCTCACCCCCAGCAGGCCTCTGCCAGTTTAAGGTAATGCCTTTTGGATTACAGAATGCACCTGCTACATTCCAAAGGATGGTTAATCAAGTTCTGAATGGGATGTAGGACTTCTGCATGGCAAACTTGGATGACATTTCAGTGTTTAGCCCGACTTGGAAAGAACACTTTGACCACTTAGGATATGTTTTGCAGGCTCTTGAGCAGGCCCATCTGACCATAAAGGCAAGTAAATATCAAATTGGTCAGAGTAAAGTGGTCTACCTTGGGCATGAGTTAGGAGGAGGTGAAATCAGGCCATTGCCTAGCAAGGTACAAGCTGTACAAAACTGGGCCACCCCTACTACTCAAACCCAAGAGAGAGCCTTCCTAGGCCTCACTGGTTACTATAGGAACTTCATAGAGAACTTTGGGACCATAGCTTCTCAATTGAATGTGGTCTCCTCTCCCAAATTCCCTAAAAAGGTCAGATGGAATGAGAAGTGCACTCAAGCATTTGACGGCCTAAAGAAAGCCCTTTGTCAAGCTCAAGTCCTAAGAGCTCTTGACTACAACCAAACCTTCATTGTGCAGACAGAAGATTCAGATACAGGTATAGGTGCAGTTCTGAGTCAGCAGAATGAGAAAGATGGGGATGACCCCATTTTCTTCATCAGCAGGAGCTGCAGGAACCTGAGTGTATTGCTTGCCAAGAGTGCACAGACAGTTTTTTATCACCAGTACATTTGCAGAGCAGAGCAAATACCTTGAACGCAGGTAGACGGAGCAATAACTCACAACCAGACACGCAGTTAGCAAGATAATGAGCACTTACATGGGTATTTATTCATGGCTAAGAAGCAACAAGTGATAAAACAGAAATAAGTCACAGAAAAGAAAGAAAATACATCACCATGAGCGTAACTGAATCCCTTATCTCGCCAGAAGCAGCTGGAAGACCCCGGTAACAGCCAGGCAGAGAGCACAACAGCCCACAGGCAGGTCGGAACAAGGCGTCCCGCCTCCGACTGAGGTCTTTGTGTTTTTTCCACCTGACCTTTCCAAAGCTCTGCATATATGCCCTCCTCAAAAAGGGGTGGCAATTTCTCAAACCTTCTGGCATTAGCGCTTGCGCATTGCTGAGTGACCGTTGGTTGCCGGCCGGGTCAACCGACAGTCACCCCAAAGAGCAAAGCTTCCCTCTTCTAAAGCACCACGGAAAACAACTCCATAACTCATCCTGAGCAAGACATAACATAACCCTTTTTTATATCTCGTGCCAGCCGGCACCTGTGGATCCCAGCAGCTTTCCCAACACAGTGTCCTTGACTGAGGCCTGAGGGGAATATTTACGCCGTCCTAAAGACATCTGTTGTATACCTGGCATCAACGTTGTTTGCGTTTGCACCTGACGTGATTTTTGCATTCCACAAATCCATTTCTTCGGTCTGGCTGGCTTTTCGGTATCGGCATACGGCTGCTTTTGGACATCATTGCTCATCATCATCGGTTTCCCATGGATCGCTGGCACAGATGCGACATGTTTTGTGGGGAGCAGCATGCTGTTTGACTCTCCCAAATGGAGTCCATTTAGTCCCACAATTACACCAGCCAGACACAGGATCTACAAGGCAAACCCAGAAAAGAGATATCAGTGTTGAAAATCACTCTCTTAGGTAACATTTGTCTGCGGGCACATACTGCCATTTCTTTCTACCGGGCTCCATTACTAAGACTAACTGGTCTTTGCCTGATGCAATAACATCTGCGGGCACTGGTGGGCCACTTTCTCTTTCACCCCACACCTGGTACCATACTGTCCGAAGAGCCAAAACCACGATCCCCACGTTAATCATGAACACCTTAACAGGAACAATAATCAACTGGGCCACACAATCACCCTTATGGATCGGTAACACTTGGTCCCCACTATTCATCAAGATGACTTTGATCTCGCCTTGGTAATCAGCATCAATGACCCCTCTCAGCACCTGAACTCCCTTCAATGCTAGGCCAGATCTAGGGGCAATCCATCCCATATGCTCTGGAGGAATTTGCACCCCATCCCTGTTCCAATCACAACAATCCCTCTCGGGTCTAACCTCATTTCCTCATGAGAATGCTGACTCTGGAATCGCCCGTTATGGAACTAAAGAAACCGGAGTAATTTCCCAGTACAATAGTCTCTCTAACTGAGTTGGGTTGAATCTGTAAAGCGGGAGTCATTAGCTGCATCAAAGGAGTTTCATGATTATTCACAGGCCTATTGTTTAACACTTGCACCACATCAAACACACGATCACGCCAACCTGCTAAACTGCCATCTCCAGATTTGCGCAGATGTTCTTTCAACAAACCATTGATCCGTTCAATTAATCCTGAAGCTGCACGGTAAAAGGGCACGCGGTAGAGCCATTCAATACTCTTTTCCTAACAATATTCCTGAATTAATTTGCCTTTGAAGTGTGACCCATTGTCACTTTGAATAAGCAAAGGCACCCCGTAATACAACGTGATCTGATCCAACAACTTAATGGTGTTCAGTTGTGTGGCACGCTTGCACGGTAAAACCATCATATATCCAGAGTATGTATCCACAATAGTGCATGCATACTGACAGCCTTTACTGATTGACAGGGGACGATGTATTGGCCAAATTTGACCTGGTAATTTTCCTCTTCGCAACGTACCCTGGACAATCTGAGGTATAGGCCTGTGCTGTTAGTGTTGGCACACTGGACATTGCAAAATGATTGTTTTTACTACCTCTAAAGGAATACTGATTCCTCAAGCTTGTGCCCACCTAGCAGTAGCCTTTTCTCCAAGGTGCCCACATTTCTGGTGAACCCACTTGGCCAAACCCTCCAGATCGTCTTCTTGAGCCTCCGCATCCACAGATGAAATCTTGGTGTGTTCATCTGCAACAGAATTAAACCAACGTTCTAATGAATCTGCAGCACAATGCGCATCCACATGATACACAGTGGGCCTCATTACGACCCTGGCAGAACTGTTTAAACAGCGCCATAAAAGGCTGCAGCGCCGTTCAACCCGTTCCGCCACATTACAAGGTCACCTCGCGGGACACGTTAAGCACGCCTGGGAAAACCAGGCATGCATACCGGGTCCCGCAAGGGGAAGAGGGAGCAAACAACGGGCCATCTCGTAATGGCCTGTTGTTCACTCCCTCTCCCATTCCCATTCAGCCCGATGGGGGCTGAAATGGGAATGGGGATGAACCGTGTCCGTGTCCTCGAGTGAGGAATTACCGGGCCATCCGAACTCGGAATGGTCCGGTAAGTCATCATTCCGAGGACACGGACACGGATGCGGTTTTGTCGGCAGCCATGCCGCCAATAGCGGCATGGCTACCGGCATACCTTGTAATGTGGCACCGTGACTTCACTTTGTGATAACATTTCAGCAATATCTTGCCACAGTTCTTTTCCCACAACTCTTTTGAATGAATCATCCACCCATTCTTTTGCCAGGTTGGCAGCCACACCTCCAATCCATTCGCCACTAACCATGAATCTGTGTACAAATGACATCAACCAGGGGTCTCTTGTTTCAATGCTTGGTAAACTGCATAAAGTTCTGCAAAATGACTGTTCTTCCCTTTCCCAGACGTTGTCAAAATCTTTTTTGTCTTGGGATTGTAAGACACCGCTTTCCAGTATCGCTCGGTTCCCACATATCGGGCCGAGCCATCTGTAAACCAGGCATGCTCTGTCTGCTCTACGGTCAGATCGCCATAAAGAACTCCCCATTTCACAGGAGACTCGCGTTTTTCAGTCACTTCCGGTGGTATGTAATCTGAGGGTGGTATGATGGCCACTTGCTCATGTAATTTGGCAACCCCACCCTTCCCTGACTTAGCTCTGTCTTGAATGTATCATTCCATTTGATTATGCCGGCTTATTGAGCGTGTCCTATTCTGTGTGTTTTAGGAGTACTCAGCACCCATTGCATAATCAGGATTTCAGGCCTCATCAACACATCATGCCCCACTGTCATTTGCTCAGTATCGACCAGGGCCCAATAACATGCCAGCGACTGCTTCTCGAATGGAGTGTATGAGTTACCAGCATCAGGCAATTTACGACTCCAAAACCCCAATGGCACAGGTTTCCTGTCCTGTTTCTGCCACACACTTCAGTTGGCATAATTGTCTTGCACAGACACATCCAATTCCACTTCGCCTTCCTTCAGTGGCCATAAATCAAGTACCTGCTGCACGGTGTCTTTCGCCAAATCCAATGCTTTTTGCTGCTCTCCCCCCCCCACTGAAACTCATATTTCTTTCGGGACACTTTGTAGAGGGGAGCCAGTATCTGCCCTAAATGGGGAATGTGCTGTCTCCAAAACCCAAACAGCCCTATGAACTGCTGAGCTTGCTTTTTGTTCAATGGATTGGTGAATTCAAGAATTTTCTGTCGGGCCTTTGGCACCATCTCGCGATGGCCATTATGCCAGCTGAATCCCTAGGGATATCACTGTCTCAGCTGGCCGTTGGATTTTGTTTGGGTTAATCTCCCACCCTTCCTTCTTCAATCCTTCCATAATGATTTCTAACTCGTTTTGCACACTGTGCTCATCCTTGCCCTGAATCAAAATATCATCAATGTAGTGAGAGATCTGTATGTCAGGTTTACACGGTATCTTGTCTAAGAGCTCTGCCACCAGCCAGTGACAGATAGTTAGGCTATGTATGTACCCCATAGGTAACCTTGTGAAGGTGTACTGACGCCCGCTCCAAGATAATGCACACTGTTCTTGCCACTCTTCAGCAATTGGCACAGAGAAAAATGCATTGGCTAAATCTACCACTGCATACCAGGTCCCCTCAAACTTTTGGACATTCTCAATCAAGGTAATGGCATCTGGGACTGCGGGCACCAAGGGAGGAGTGTGTTTATTTTTTTATTTTTATCTTTTGGTTTTTTCAAACCTTTAAAAAAAGAAAAGCAACGACCAAGAAACGTGATACACACAGCAAGAAAATACATATTTTACATCCAGATCCATAGATGAATCACATCTTTCGTCGGCAGGGCGCACTTCTAAACATCCCCTCAATTAGAGGGCAGGCTTTGTGTTTACTTAATTTGTGGTAATCCAACGTCATCCTCCAAGACCCATCCCCTTTTTTGACAGGCCAGAGTGGGTTGCTCCACGCGGTAGTAATAGGATGTAACACACCCGCCTCTACGTACTCTTTCATGGTCTCTGAAAATTCCTTGTGCCCCCCCGGGAATGTGGTATTGCTTCATCGCTACCCGCTTGGTCACCATAGGCACCTGCACTGGGGGCATCTTCAATTTTCCTATGGTAATGGGTGTGCAAGTCCATGCACTCACCCCAAACTGATACGTGTTATGTTATGTTATGTTATTTTGCATTTATATAGCGCCTTATATACCATTGGTATGGTCTGAAGGCGCTTGTAGGTTGAACGCCCTTGGGAACCGAAGTTCGGGTCAGTAGAGAGAGTAGAGAGAGTTCAAAGGTGCGGGTGCGCACCAGGTATGTGTGCAGCTGGTGCGGAATTCATCTGGTAGCTGCTTCTTAGCGGTAGGTGTGGTGGTTGAGAGATCAGGAGTATGTGTTCGCTCTGGCAGGATTTATCCAGACCGAGTGTGGCTGCGTTATGCCTGAGGAGAACGCCTGGCTGGGGGGTGTGAAACCAGCCGTGTTTACTTAGAGTGATGGGGGTGAGCGGTAGATGTTGATATGAGAACAGTTATATGGAATGGTGTCATAGTATCTCTGTGTTCTAGTTGAGTGGTGATGTAAAGAAGAGAGTAAGCGTGGGGTGTGGTATGATATATGCCCTTTCATATGTTCCCTGCATTCCTAAGCATATTACGTACGTCACGCAATTCTATGGAATCAGGGCCGTTCTATGCATTTTCATTCGCTTCAGGTGTTCAGGATTGCCCTACACACTCCTGTCTGCTCGACACATTCACGCACTCAGAGAGACTATTGGGTATAACTTCTGAATGCAGTTGGGTACGCTTCTAAATACAATTGGGCACACTTCTAAATACAACTTTTCTCAGAGAGGCTACTGGGCGCAACTTCTAAATGCGATTGGGTACACTTCTAAATGCGATGGGGTATTTCGGTTCCCAGAACTGCATGTGCAGTCTAGTCTTTTGGGTGTGGTTCAGCCCAGAGACACCTGGGATACCCAGAGACTATATAAGCCACGCCCAGGCTGAGAAACATGTTTTGTGTTTTCTGCACCTGCAGCGTGACACTCACTGTGTTCGGATCTGTCTCCAGTAGGCCTGCAACTTTCTTCTGCGCTCAGCTCCTGCAAGAACAAGAACACCGTTAGGAACAGCCTTACCTTGCGGCGCTTCTGCCCATCATTCATCGCTCCTTCTGTTCTGCAGGCATCTTCGGCTGTGTCTTTCCCATCCCGGCACGCCACTTCCTAAGGAAAAGGGAAAAGAACAGAAAAAAGGCATTAGTAAGCATTCAGCAAATCTCAGCTTATTTTTTAAAGACTGTACAAGCTTCAAACACTTACCTGAATCCCAGCCTCTCGGGGGGAACTCTGTCTCCGGAACTTCTCATCCATCTGCAAGAGGGAAAAGACACTCGAGGTTAGCGTGGAAACATCTAGAGGCGCCGCATACCGCGCTTACTCACTGCATTTCTTCTTTATAACCGGCATCCATGCTGAAAACATCACGGCACCCAAAAGACACAGAAAAAGAACTCAGTTCAATACAAATACAAAAGGGTTGCATTGTACATCGCGCTCTCACTCACCTTCAGCACTTCTCATCTCAGCAGCATGTCGCCATCCCCGGACGCCGGCCATCATCTAAAGAAGGAAAGGAACGAAGTTAGAGAACTGTTCAAAAGACTCATTATACTTACCTGTCAGACTCCTGCCAGTGAAGTAACTAGGCAGCAACGAGCCCGCATCAATCAACGTGCCCCTGTGCTGAAATCAGGATGGAGAGCACACTTTCCAAGAAAACAAGGCCCAATCTCCAGTCGAGTCGACTCCAGGGAAGGGTTCGAGGTCGTAAGAGGTCAGAACAGGCTGAGTGACGTCCCCGTGGATATCAGGTGAGCGTTACAGAACACAAAGCCTCACATCAAAATCCACCTGGGCGTCATGGAAACGTCGGAAACCGACCAGTTAGCCCACATTTTGGGGCAGCTTCGTTCTGAAGTACATTCAGCCAGGCAGGAGACCAACACCCTGAGGAGAGAGCTGATATTAGCCAAAGAATGGACTGATGATTTAAGACGGCAACTTCTCCAGTCACAAGCAGGGCATGCACCATTGCCGGGAAGCGTGCCCTCGATGCCAGCACCATCATCCAATCCCGTTCAGATAACCCTTCTCGGGGCAGTTCCCTTGGCCCCGCCCTAACGATTTACGGGGGATCCCAAGAGGTTTGCAACGTTCATGAACCAGTGCCACCTGCACTTCCTTTGTAGACCAGGGGCCTTTCTGAGTGACCAATCACGGGTCGCTTTTGTGCTATCCTACCCGAGTGGTAGCGCCGCGGACTGGTCTGTACCCTTTGTGGCCCAAGATGATCCTTTGCTGCATGATATCAGGGGCTTTCAGCAGGAGATGGAAAAGCTGTTCGCCTGTCGTACTCATGGGCAGGCATTAGACAACGAACTTCTGTCCCTACGCCAAGGGAATCAAGACCTATTAACATGCATAGCCATGTTCAATAGACTCGTAGTTGAAGCAGAATGGCCAGTGGAGAAGATTACCATGTTATTTCATTGGGGGTTGCGGAGGGAGCTCAGGGATGTTCTCGCACAAGTAGTGAACCCCCCGAAAGACTGCTCAGAATTCATTGACCTTGTAGTTCAAATAGATCATAGGTTGCAGGACCGAAGAGCAGCTCGAACCAGACCGGACCCTCGCCCTATGTATGTGCGTTCAAAGGACAATATTACCCGCACAATGGAAGGTTCAGGAGAACCAATGCAAATCGGGTGGGGTCAGATCCCCCTTGACTAAAGCGGAAAGGGATAGAAGGAGACAGCAGCAGTTATGTCTGTACTGTGGAAGGTCAGGTCATTTCCTTAAAGAGTGCCCTGTGAAGCCACCGAGGAGGATGGTAGGGGCCACGGACAAGGAAGATACCATCAAGGAATCGGAAAACTCCCAAGCCCGGCAAGTGTAGGGGTCCACTTGTCGAGCGAAGAAAGTGAACTACAGACCTCCCATTTTGCACTATCTGTGGTCTTGATCAATCACCAACAACCATCTCGGATGCACGCAGTAAGAGCGTACATTGACAGTGGAGCCTTAGGGAATTTCATCGACCAGGATCTTGCGGCAAAGATGGGGCTTCTGTTACGCCCTAAATCAACCACCAACACTGTTACCACTGTCGACGGCACGGAAATATCTTCTGGTCCAGTATCCCAATGCACTGCAGCTTTAACCCTTCTGTGCCAGGATGGACACCAAGAATCTATTGTTTTCGACCTCATTAAGGCACCACAGTTCCAGTTGATTTTGGGAATGCCATGGTTGGTAGCTCACAATCCTCGAATTGATTGGTGAGCAAAAGAATTGGCCTTTCCTGAGACTTGCGCCCACACATTTTATCGCCAAGAGAAACAACCAATAAACACCAGAACCTCAACGCTTGCGACTGTGGCAATCGGCACCCTACCAAGTGAATACCAGGACTTTCAAGATGTCTTTCAGAAAGAACAGGCTAATACCCTGCCACTGCATAGACCATACGATTGCCAAATCGACCTGATACCCGGCGCACAAATCCCTTGTGGGCGAATTTACGCACTATCGGAACCAGAAAACCAGCACCTGAAGGCCTATCTTGACCAATACCTGGCCAACGGGTTCATCCGTCCCTCAAAGTCTCCAGCAGCCAGTTCTCTATACTTCGTACCGAAAAAGGGGGGGGACTTGAGAACCTGCATCGACTATCACACACTGAACCAGATTACTGTAAAAAAACACTACGCCCTGCCACTGATCCCTGAATTGCTTGATCAAGTCAAAGATGCCCAAATCTACACAAAACTAGACCTGAGGGGGGCATATCACCTTGTTCGCGTAAAACAGGGGGACGAATAGGAAAACCGCTTTTCGCACCAAATACGGCTTGTACGAATATCAAGTACCTAAATGTCCTTTGGCCTTTGCAACGTGCCTGCAGCATTTCAATACTTCATGAACGATGTCCTACGGGAATTGATTGATGTCTGTGTTCTAGTGTACATCAACGATATTCTAGTATATTCCGCATCAAAGCAGGACCATGTTAAACACGTCTGATCCGTATTGGAGAAACTCTGTCAACACCAGCTCTACGCCAAGCTCGAAAAGTGCTCATTCCATGTCTCTGAGGTGGAATTCCTGGACTTTACTCTCAGCCCGAATGGAATCCGAATGGATGTAAACAAGGTAGATGCTATCCTGAAATGGCTATCCCCAAATTCATTCAAGGGGGTTCAAAGTATGCTGGGTTTTGCAAACTTCTACCGCCGGTTCATCCCAGGATTTTCGCAAATCGTGCATCCCATCATGTCATTGCTAAGGAAAAGCAACAAAAAGTTCCAGTGGACAACAGAAGCCAAGGAAGCTTTCAAGGAACTCAAAGCAAGATTCACATCTGCCCCAATCTTACGCCACCCTCGCCCTGATCTCCCATACCTGGTGGAAATGGACGCTTCAAGCATGGCTATGGGAGCCGTAATCTCACAAAAGGACCCCAAAACGGGCCAGTTACACCCTGTTGCCTTCTGGTCACGTAAATTCACACCCCCTGAAGGCATGGTGGCACTACCTCTTGGGCGCCAGACACACAATCACCGTAATAACTGACCACCAGAACCTCCAGTACCTAAAACGGCAAAGGCCCAATCCTAACGACAACTACGTTGGGCTCTTTTTTTTGCTGAATATGACTACATGATTACATTTCGAACTGAGGTGAAAAACAGGAGGCTGATGCCCTTTCCCGTATGGGGGTGGACGAGCAAGGGTATCAGACCCCTGACCCAATAGCAATCATCCCGAGGTACAAGCTCCTAGGAATCACAGCAACCATAACTCAGAAAGAATTACATGAAGAAATCCAAAACCTGATGAGTTCGGAGCAATTACAAGCGTGGAGTGTACAAGGAGAACATTACATGATAAAAGATCAGTTGCCCTACTTCAGGAATTGTTTATTCTTACCAAACCAAGAACTACGAGAACAAGTCATGTCCAGTTATCATGATTCCTTGATCGAGGGCCACCACAGAATCGCTAAATCCCTAGCCAAGGTAAAACGAAACAGCTCCATGGGTTTCCTTCAGTTTTGGTCTCAGACCGAGGTACTCAATTTGTATCTAACCTCTGGAGAAAATGCAGCTATATGGCCCAGATCGACATCCAGCTATCTACCAGTCACCATCCCCAAATGGATGGTCAAACTGAGAGGACAAATCAGACGCTCGAGCAGTATCTGCGTTGCATGTTACACCAAGTTGAAGGATGCTGGTTCGACCTATTATGGATAGCTGAATATGCTTATAATAATTCCCTACACACCAGCACTGGGCAGACACCCTTTTATACTATGTATGGCAGGCACCCACATACTTCTGAGGTGGACGTTCCTACAACCCTGGAAATGCCAGCAGTTAAAACCTTGCAAACAACCATTTCTCAAACCTTTAAAAGGGCAGCTGAACACCTACTTCAAGCTAAGAATCGCCAAAAGAGGGTTGCTGATCAACACCGAGCAAAGGCCCCCAACTACCAAGTGGGAGACAAAGTCTGGCTGGCGTCTAAACATGTGTCCATTAAAGCAACCCAAACTTTCCGTCCAAGATACCTGGGTCCATTCACTGTCACCTCTGTGATAAATCCTGTGGCAGTCAGACTAGCTTTGCCGTCAAAAATGCAGATTCATCCTGTGTTCCACGTGTCTCTCCTTAAACCTGTTCAACCTGGGACCCGGGTAGCAACGCCACCGCAGCCAGTAGTAGTCGCCGGGGAGCCAGAATTCGAAGTCAAGGACATCCTGGATTCAAAGTACGTCAGATCCAAATTATACTACCTAGTAGACTGGAAAGGGTATGGTCCACAAGACAGGACATGGGAGCCTTGTGAGTACATCCATACACCTCGCTTGCTTAGACGATTTCATCAAAACCATTCAAACAAACCAGGACCAGACAGAAGAGCCACCTTGAGAGGGGCCTTGGGGGGGAGTGTTGTCATGATTCCTGCCCCTCATGTCCCCAGCCCTCCAAGATGTCAGGCTGGAGCCAGGCCCTCAAGGGCCTCTCCATCCCTCCAAAGACCCACTTGGAGTCAGACTTGGCGCTTGTGGCACCAGACTCACTCACTCCCATAGGATAACATTGGGGATTGGACTTGTAGTGCATTGAAGGGGACAAGATGGATGCCCCCACATATTTCGGTTCACAGAACTGCATGTGCGATTGGGTACACTTCTAAATGCAATTGGGCACACTTCTAAATGCAATTGGGCACACTTCTAAATGCAACTTTTCTCAGAGAGGCTATTGGGCACAACTTCTAAATGCGATTGGGTACACTTCTAAATGCGATTGGGCACACTTCTAAATGCAACTTTTCTCAGAGAGGCTATTGGGCACAACTTCTAAATGCGATTGGGCACAACTTCTAAATGCGATTCGGTACACGTGTCATGATTCCTGCCCCTCATGTCCCCAGCTCTCCAAGAGGTCAGGCTGAAGCCAGGCCACAATCACCTACAAGGCCCTCAAGGGCCACTCCATCCCTCCAAAGACCCACTTGAGTCAGACTTGACCCTTGTGGCACCAGACTCACTCACTCCCATAGGATAACATTGGGGATTGGACTTGTAGTGCATTGATGGGGACAAGATGGATGCCCCCACATATTTCGGTTCCTAGAACTGCATGTGCAGTCTAGTCTTTTGGGTGTGGTTCAGCCCAGAGACAACTGGGATACCCAGAGACTATTTAAGCCACGCCCAGGCTGAGAAACATGTTTTGTGTTTTCTGCACCTGCAGCGTGACACTCACTGTGTTCGGATCTGTCTCCAGTAGGCCTGCAACTTTCTTCTGCGCTCAGCTCCTGCAAGAACAAGAACACTGTTAGGAACAGCCTTACCTTGCAGCGCTTCTGCCCATCATTCATCGCTCCTTCTGTTCTGTAGGCATCTTCGGCGTGTCATTCCCATCCCGGCACGCCGCTTCCTAAGGAAAAGGGAAAAGAACAAAAAAAAGGCACTAGTAAGCATTCAGCAAATCTTTGCTTATTTTTTAAAGACTGTACGAGCTTCAAACGCTTACCTGAATCCCAGCCGCTCTGGGGGAACTCTGTCTCCGGAACTTCTTATCCATCTGCAAGAGGGAAAAGACACTCCAGGTTAGCGTGGGAACATCCTGAGGCGCCGCATACCGTGCTTACTCACCGCATTTCTTCTTCATAACCGGCATCCACGCTGAAAATGTCACGGTACCTAAAAGACACAGAAAAAGAACTCAGTTCAATACAAATACGTAAGGGTCGCATCACGCATCGCGCTCTCACTCACCTTCAGCGCTACTCATCTCAGCAGCACGTCGCCATCCCCAGACGCCGGCCATCATCTAAAGAAGGAAGGAAAGGAACGAAGTTAGAGAACTGTTCAAAAGACTCATTATACTTCCCTGTCGGACTCTTGCCAGTGAAGTAACTAGGCAGCAACGAGCCTGCATCAATTAACGTGCCCCTGCGCTGAAAGCAGGATGGAGAGCACACTTTCCAAGAAAACAACGCCCTGTATCCAGTCGAGTAGACTTCAGGGAAGGGTTTGAGGTCGTAAGAGGTCAGAACAGGCTGAGTGACATCCCCATGGATACCAGGTGAGCGTTACAATACATTTTACCTCCTAGTCCCAAAGTCAATCCTTCTATAATGTCAAAGACAATTATGTACTCGGGTATCGGGACAATCAACACTTGGTATTTCTGCCTAGTCAAATTGCCTATTTTCATATCCACTTCTGTTTGTACTGCGGGGGTCTCCTTCCTCCCTAGCCCGGTGATGGTAAAGTGTCTGCCTGTGAATCGTGTTGGATTTACATGAATCAGAGTGTCCTCCGCCCCGTTGTCAATCAATGCTCGCACCCCTTGTGTATTTCCCGGCCCCTGAAAATTCTTAACATCAACATGGGGCCGCCTATCAACTTTTATGCCAGCGGATGCTGCCGGAGCTTGGCCATAACCCTAGTCAAATTTTGAATGAGTGTAACCTGACTCTGCCTCTAACATTGCACTCACCACCTTCCTCAAATCAGCATATGTTGGCTGGTACGGGGAAGGTGTCCCCATAGGACCTTCTTCCTGTTCTTTCTCAGGAGGGGCGGAAGGTGAGGTGTCCCTTTGTGGCTTAGTCACCACCTGTTTCTTAACCTGTTTATAGCGCTCTTTGGCTGCAAGCCCTCTCTTTTTGTATAGTTCATACATTACCCTGGTTTCAATGCCATCAATTTCTACTCTTGGCACACCATCTTTTAAAAAAGCCAAAAACATGTCCTTTCTGGACACTTGGGAGTCTCTACTAGCTTGCATTCTGCCTTCAGTTCTTCTCTCACTAGGCCCCTCTCTCTCTCTCGGCTTGTCATCACTCTTGTCCCACTCCCCTAATTCTGCCAATTGCCGGATGGCATCCACTACTTCATCAGTGGGTTTGCCCGTCATACCTACGAGCAAAGTCATAATGACACTTTTGTATGCGGGTGGTGCAGTTCTGATCACGATATTCCTGGTTGAAACTGAGAGAAGCACGGCCCCCATGTGCCCTGGAGAATCTACATGAATTGCCTACTTCATAGCATGCTCTCTGACCTTTTGAATCGCCTCTTTCAAAGTGTACCACTTCTTTTCCTCGCTAGGCCAATCTGTGGTAATGGGATACTCACGGTTACATGCCTGGGCTGCTAGGTGCAACAAAGACACCTGTGAATCTTGCCCATTGTCATCAGGGGGTGGCCCTGCCCTTAAGACCTCCTGTACATTGGTGTCAGTTGACAAAGTCAAAAAACACTGTGAGTCTGTGGAATCTACCAACAAACGTGCGGCGCCCCCATTTAGCAATCTCACCATCCATTTCAGTAAAGGTTCCACTGACTTTTGCCTCAAACGAGTAATGATTTTCCCAACCTCCTGATGGGTGTAATCTTCCAGCGTGGTTAAATCCACAACCCTGCCTGCAGGATTATGCGGGTGGGGTCCGGCACGCCGTCTCCTAACCGGCTTCACTGCCACTGTCTTTTGCTTCAGTTCTGCCTTCGAATCAGACTCATTTGCCGAGCTACTCTCTGGGCTTGTTGAGTCAAAAATGTCTCCATCCCACTTATCAGGGTCCCAATCCTCACCTGCAGTAGCGATTACAGTTGCCACTTTCCTTTGGTTGATCCCACTCGCCTCTTTCTATACTTGTAGCGAGCTACCCTAACCGCGGCCCGCTCTGCCACAGCCTGATATTTATCAGCCTTGTCTTTAAAAAGTTTAATCTGAATTTCCTGCATCAAAGCTATTTGCTGTTGGCAGCAAACTCGTTTTCCAATTGTAAAATATGCTCTTTCATTTCTACATTTTTTTGATGTATTTTCCTATAGGCATGCAGGAGGACCCACCCCCACCTGCCGAACACAATGCATTCCCTTCCCCTCCCTAAAGAAATCTGCTGTAAACAAAGCATTACTTCTGAAGGAGCAGCTTCTCCCAAACTACAGTCCCATGTTTCACTCAGACCAGCTCCGCACGTCCACACCTGGGCTAATTTATCATATGGGCATTTAGCCCAACCTGGAATCATAACCTCGGGGCATTCACCGCCAGAGGGGACACCCATTTTCCTGATCAAACTATTCATCATTACAATAATTTGCAAAACCTATTTTTTTTCTCCACACTGCAGTCACTCGCGCAAGTATGCACACACAAAAAAAGGATTTACACAGTCCAACGCTCACTGACAAATGAAAACAAACTTTTGCTTGCAATGTAAGCAAAGCCTATCTGCGTCCAAACAGATTATTTAATATTTGGAGCAATTAATCTCAAATATCCCATCATCGTCAACCAAAATGTATTGCCTGCCAAGAGTACACGGACAGTTATTTATCACCAGTACATTTGCAGAGCAGAGCAAATACTTTGAACGCAGGTAGACGGAGCAATAACTCACAACCAGACACACAGTTAGCAAGATAATGAGCACTTATACTGCTATTTATTCATAGCTAAGAAGCAACAAGTGATACAACAGAAATAAATCACAGAAAAGAAAGAAAATACATCACCATGGGCATAACTGAATCCCTCATCTCGCCAGAAGCAGCTGGAAGACCGCGGTAACAGCCAGACAGAGAGCACAACAGCCCACAGCATGGTCGGAACAAGGCGTCCCTTTCCGACTGAGGTCTTTGTGTTTTTTCCACCTAACCTTTCCCAGAGCTCTGCATATATGCCCTCCTCAAAAAGGGGTGGCAATCTCTCGAACCTTCTGGCATTACAGCTTGCACATTGCTGAGTGACCGTTGGTTGCCGGTCGGGTCAACCGACAGTCACCCCAAGGAGCAAAGCTTCCTTCTTCTAAAGCACCATGGAAAACAACTCTATTACTCATCCTGAGCAAGACATAACAAAACCCTTTTTTATATCTGGTGCCAACTGGCACTTGTGGATCCCAGCAGCTTTCCCAGCACAGTCTCCTTGACTGAGGCCTGCATACCAGGTTCAGCAACGAATAACATTGAAAGCATGTTTTTTTAGCAAAGCAAGTGCAGTTTTCACTGAGGCATGGAATAAATATCCCTTACAGCTCTGAGTGCCCCCAGAATGCACTGCGCATCAGCGCCATGTTTTAGCTCAAGCATAACACTGAGACAAAGTGGGCAACCATTGAAAGAGAATGTTTTGCTATTATGTGGTCACTGAAGAAGTTTAGACCATACTTGTATGGATCTACTTTTGTGATTCAGACTGACCACCAACCTTTGAGATGGTTGATGCAAATGAAAGGGGAAAACCCTAAACTACTGAGATTGTCAATCAGTCTGGAAGGGTTTGATTTTACCATTGAACACAGGTCTGGGTGTCACCACCAAAATGCTGATGGTCTCTCCAGTATGTTTGACCGACTGGAGTAAGGAGATTCATCCTGGAGTGGATTAAATCCTCCTGTCCCTTAGTCCGGGGGTGTTTGCGTGGTAGGGAGAATTCTCAAAATTTGCTAATTTCCCTTATCTTTTGAGACTCCCAGAAACTTTGCTGGATTTCTAGTATTTGATGTTTTACCTGGGAGGAGTGTGAGCCTTTTTTTCTCACTCTTCCATGTATTTTGATGTGTGTTTTACTTTTGTGTTCTTTGGTTATGGAGTTTTAAAACAACACCATAGGCATAATCTGTTTCTGTGTGTCACCAGCACATTCAGTGCAGTGGCACAGGGGTGTCTTTCAGACTCCCCAAGGTTTAAACACCCTCTGTTGGACTGACTACTGTCTCCCAGAGCATGTAAAGTTAAATTGACTTTACTAGTCTCTTTAAATTTATAGACCCAGCACACACTATCTTCCTATAGAGAGCTGGAGGGGTTGCCTAGTATACCCTGAGTCAAACACTCATGTAACAGTCAAATGTTACCCTTTCCTACTTTAAATGGCTGGTGGCAGTGGTTTAGATCAAACTACCATGATTTTTCCTGACCGCAAACAACGGTAGCTAAAAATCGTGTCAGCCATGTTTTTCAATATGGCGGCCAAGACCTATTTGTAAAAACAGACTCTGGTCAACTTTTTTTGCCATTTCTTTTAGGAAAGGTCCTTCTGTGTTTGTCTCTGAGCGTCAAACCAGGTTTGGTCCCTTTGTTCGTTGGCCTTTGGCAGGCTTCAATGCTGAAGCCCTCCTCTGGCGCCAGGGTGTCTAGGTTGGACAGGATGTGAGGGAGGTGCACAAAACTCCCTGTGCTTAGTCTCCTAGGAGACCTGAATGCCCTCTAGCATGATTGGCTGGCTAACATGTCCAGCAAGGACAGCCACCCTGCTGTGTGATTGACAGCTAGGCTGGAATGAATGGGGGAACACTTTTTAAAAGCAGGTCTCTGGGACTTGGAAAGCAGATTCGACCAATGGAACGAAAGAACCGAAGACGAGCTGAAGGAAGAGGACTGCTACAACTCGAGGACGACCGGTGAAGCCCTGCTGCAGGTCTGAATTGCCTGAAACTCGATCGACAGAGAAGCCCTTCAAGGGTAACTTCTTCCCTTGATTTTGGTGGGAACAACCAACTCACAAGCCACCTGGAAACGGTCCCCATCCTGGTTTCACCAGACGTGCAGAGCGGGTCCCTCGATGGGAGGAGGGAGCAAACAACAGGCTGCTCATAATCGGCCCGTTGTTTGCTCCCTCTCCTATACCCATTCAGCCTTTGGGGGCTGAAATGGGAATGGCGAAGGTCTGTGCGCGGGTTCCTAGATGGAGGAATTACTGGGCCCTCCGAACTCGGAATGGCCTGGTAATTCCTCATTCTGGGAACCCAGACCCGGACGCGATTTCGGCGGCAGCCATGCTGCCAAGAGCGGCGTATTTACCGCCGAGATCGTAATGAGGCCCCAGGTGTCATCAGGGGGCAGGTTAGGGTACCTTCATCACTTTGGTTTGTTAGATGTAGTGAGAGCCAGCTTTATGATATGTTAGTACAAGGGTGAATGGCTACCTCCGTGGTCAGTCGAGGGTGGGGTGAACCGAGGTACCATTGAGTCAGAGGGGCACATGGCTGGCACCTCAAAAGACGGTGAGCTGCGGGGCTGTGTTGTTCCAGGGCATGGCCTTACAGGGTGATTTTATGGTGGCATCAGGTGTCAGCGGGGCATGGGAGAAGGAGAATACTTGGTGTGGGCTAAACAGGAATGTGGGCAGGTGTAGCTGTATTATTCTAACATCAGTGAGCCAGGGGCCTTCAAGCCTTAGCGGGGCCTTGAAGGGGGGAAGATTGGAGTTCAATGCGTGGCTCGCTAGCAGGAGGGGGAGATAGCCTTGTAATTTCTCACGGATCTACATTTATCACGTAGCAGGCGCATCATTACAGAGATGGAGAACTGAGGCATGGCAGTACATTTGCATGTCTACATATATGCATTCATCTATGGATATATTTTGGACACTATTCATCTTACACTTCTTCGTGGTTCATAAGTACTGTGTTTACAGAATCAATAGAAGAGTTTTTGTAGACATCACATCATTCGCAGTTCTTCATTTCGTTGCGGGGACACATGGGGAAAGCTAGCATAGGGCGTGGGGCAGAACGAGATTGGTGTGTACGTACAAATTACAATGTTATCTTTATAATAGGACTAATGTACATTCTTGAGGATAAAAAACAATTACTATAAACAACATTCTGTTTGCTAACGGGTGGGGTGTGATACTTTAAATGGCTGGTATATGTTACAACACTTAAGATCATATCATACATAGGGATTTTGTGCATTGCCTTGTGAATATCGTGCAGCAGCAATAACCTTTGGTCGGTATCCATATATTTCGATTAGGCATATGTTGGACAATTTTGCACGTAGGTATTTGGGGTGGGCAAGGGTCATCCCTTTTAATGGTAACACCCATTTTAACACAAACAATCACCATTGTGAGTTTTGAGCCTTCTTGCAAATGGCTCAGCAGCAATGATAAGACTGGGTGGCACAAAAGTTCAACATTCAAGTTTTACCACTTCAAGGATACGGGGAGTAGGGTAGGGGATTAGGCACAACATATATCATGAGTGTGGGGGTCTGCATGGGGTCAAGGCAAGTTTGATAGGGACAGCTTTGTTTTTTCCCAGACCTCAACTTGGGCTCCGGTCACCGGCAGGGCAATGATGTACTGTGGAAGGTAAATGATACAGTGTTTGTTCTGTTACTTGTTTCTGCCTAGTTGCTCGTGAGAACAGACCTTCAGTGGAGCCACCATGGGGAGGAGGCTGGGGGGAAGTGTGGGCTAACTATGTGCGATAAAATGGGGGAGAGTTGCAGTTCTGCATGCTGTTTATTCCGCAGAGGCCTGAGCGAGTGTATTCAAAATGGAGTCTAAGTGTATCACAAAAATGGAGTCTATATTATGCCACAAGGTGAGCCATGCAGTCTCATGCATCAGCCAGCTGCCATCTTCCATCCAGGGCCCAGGTGCATGGGTGGCTGCCGACAAGTCATAAGCCCCACGTAGGAGAGGGATGTAGGGGTGGGGGGTATAAAAAGACCTTTCCTCCCATACATTTCCCCCCTTTCGTTACTTAAGTAACAAATATTGTAACTCACCCAACCTTCTTCATTCTTTTTCATCAGCTACAGCTTCGTCCTATGCTGGTGTTCCTTCTATTGGCATCCAGGCTCTACATACCTCCCGGAGACTTTGTTCCACTCTGGCATATTCATCGGGGGTGCAAGTCATATATATACACCGCCCATCCCCCTCCAAGTCCACCCATACCTCCTTATACCATTGTCATTCCAGGGGCTCTCTTATTGTGGTGTGGTACAATCGATCCACTATATCCCTGTCATAGTACAATGCTACCATTCTATATTTGGGTTCAGGCTCCTCCCCTGTTTGTACCTGGGCCTCTTGTGTACCCTGTGCTGCTCCTCTAGCATTGCTTTTGTCACCATCATCATTGCACCATTAGGTACTGCGTTTGCGCAGCATCGAATACCTAGCTTACACACACAAAAAATCAGGAGCAAAAACCAGATGATGAGTATCAGCATTTTAACAGTCATTCCGAGCCAGGATGGTACCCATGAAAAAATGTCGTTGAACCAAGAGCTCGGATCCACACGTCCTTCCTTCTTCATCTTCTCGCCCAGGTTGTGCAAGGCTGTGATAACGTGAGACAGTGTTCCATTGTCCGCGTCCGCAGAAGGCACGAATGTGCAACATGCGCTCCTGATTTTTCGGCAAACACCTCCATACATCGCCGTTTACAGGTCTAAAACATACGTATGTATTGAGGGACTTTTTTGTTGACACCCTGTTTGAGTACCTCGCGACCTTTAGTTTGAGAGTTTTTAGTTATTTAGTTGTAGTAGATAGATATTTAGAAATGACGTCGCATCCGAGTAAGCTTCTACGGAGACACAGAGACCCTCCGCTCTGTCTGTTTAAAATAGTATTGATTGGGTGAGCTTACAGAGATCGATGCACCATAAAATAAAGGAGATGACATCTCTTGGAAGTAGTTTTTTTCTTTTTAATTGAATATTATTTTGAATGATAGCCTTTGTGGATGACACATGTTTCGGCAGGTTTACATTGCCTTTTTCAAATCCAGGCTAGATATGCATAAAGACAAAAATGACAAAACACAGGAGAAACAAAAATAAAGGTGCATGAGCAGAACCCATACTAGGTCAGTCTTGTGTACATTGTAGACATGCTTCATTAACATATCATTCACTGATGCAAATTAAAGTGCTCTAGTCATTTTCAAGGAGTGTGACTTAAGGCTGGAGCCCCGTGGTTAGATTAACCATGCTTTAGATATGGTCACATTGGAATGCAGAAAAAAAGAGAGAAGAAGAGGGGGAAAAAGAAGGGCGGGAGAGGAGAAGGGGAAAGTGGTTGGTGCAATGTTTAGAGTGGTAAGGTGTTAGTGTAAATGGACAGAATAAAATTAAGGCAAAAAGTATGATGGTTGAAGCATAATAGGTGGTCTTACCCATATTCACTTGCATGAATACCAGCATAATGCAGGAAAAACAAATAGGTCATGGGTTCAATCCCATCTGTATAAAGATTACAGAAATACCCATTTCCAATATTTTTGTTATTGAGTACATCTACAACATTGTTAGAGAAACATTGTCTTATGGAAAACTGGGTCTATTTTTGAATTATAATGCTGGTGCGCTATTGTCCGGTTTTGACCGCATGTCCTTAGGGGTAATTATATTACTTAATATAGATAGCCACAATATAGTTGAGAACATGGCTACATGAATATTAACAGTGTTCGTTCCTCGACGCAATCCATAACATGGGAACAAACTTCAAACAAGGGAAAAATAAATGTCAAATGACACGTGGTCAGCGTTATGCAGCACGTGTAAAATGAGTAGCTAAAGACGAAATGGTAAGACCCCCTAGGTATGAGTAGGTGGGGAACATGGTTTTTCCTAGTGCAAATGTGTCCTCTGTGTGCCGGGTGGTCCGTGTCCAGAGCGCTGGCCCGTGTGCATAAATAAAGAGTCCTTTGTTATTGTTTTAAATGGCGGCCATATTTAGGGAAGTTGGAAGACGAGCGGGCATTGATTTCAAGGGAAAATGCCCAGACTAAAATGAAGGATAGGGAATGGTATCAAAAAACAAAACATGATCATTTAACATAGGTCGACAATTATTGTTTTATTATAATCTCTAATGATTTGGAAAATTAGTATGTTATAAATAGTATTTAAATTAATCCTTCTCCGTCTAATTTACTGAGTATTCTGGATGAGGATTCGTCCCACCACATGTGATGCATTGTGGTTAGTGTAGTTAGAAAACCACTTTGTACAGGGATGGCAGAAGAGAGAGAGCCACAGTTGAAGGTTTATATAAGAGTAAGTGCATTCAAGATTATACAATAAATTAAACATAATACATAGCACATGACACAAGTCATATAAAAAGAGAAAAGGAGTATGTGTCCCCATATATACACATTCTGTATACTGGGCAAATTGGAAAATACCAATTGTAAAATAGGAATGAAGAATCAACATAGTATATGGCTCATAAAGCCAGTCATTTGGAGAAGAAAGTACTGTGTGTCCACATGTATTAGCATTTGGTAGACAACACCAATTGGAAATACCAAATACAAAGGTAGGAATGGTAGTACAGGATAAACAACAAATAGTTTGAGACGGAAAAAAGTACATTATAGGAAATGTACCATTTCATTTTCAGAATTCAGGCAAAGTTCTACAGATTGGTATTGCCAGATAAATCTGGCTTTGGCTCTTCTGAGATGTTGTTCTTGATTGACACCTCTTTTGTTCCTTTGAATTTTTTGTAGGCCAATTTGTCCATTTGGTGAAGCATTTGCCAGTGCTGAGAGAGGGGCAAATTGCTGTCTTGGCTGCTTATAGCTGAAATGCATTCCCTTATGCGTGTTCTTAATTCACGTATCGTGCTTCCAATATAGATGAGCCTGCATGTGCATTGAATGGCATAAACAACATATTTAGAACAACAGTTTACTTGCTGTTTGATAGTTGTGTTTATCCCATGTTTGTCCACAAATGTGGTGGTTTCTGGTAAAGCATGATTGCACATAGTGCAGAATCCACATTTTCTAAAGGCCATTGCAGGTTGTTGGAGCCAGTTGGATTTTACATTTTCATCCTTGTCTGGTAGTAGCGATGGACTGACACTCATATTTAGGGTTTTGGCTCTTCTGAAAATCATGGTTGGTGTTGCTTTAATATTCTTGGTGGTATGGGGGTCTAATTTAAGAAGGTACAAGTTCTTTTTAAGTACTTTCCTAATCACCGTGGTATTTTTACCAAAAGTGGTGATAAATTGCACTGTGTCTTCTTGTTTGATTGGTTTGTTTTTAGGGGTCAGTGTTGCTGTTCTGGTCATTTGTCTAGCTTTGGTTCTGGCCTCAGTAATGGCATTCTTGGAGTAACCCCTGGCAAGAAATCTGTTGGAGAGTAATTCACATTCCAATTCAAAAGATGATATGTTTGTACAGTTTCTTCTGGCCCTGATGTATTCTCCTTTGGGGATGTTTCTAATAACGGGTTGTAGTGGCAACTGGTGGCAAAGAGTCTTGAATTGACTTCAGTTTGTTTTCTGTATGTTTTGGTTATCAGTTTGTCTCCTGAAGTGGAAATTGTGAGGTCTAAAATGTTAATTTCCGAGTCACTTGCAATTCCAGAGAATTGTAGCCCAAAGGTATTATTGTTGACTTGTTCCAAGAAAATGTCAAGATCACATTTGGTTCCTTGCCAGATTAGTAGCACATCATCGATGTAACAAGTCCATTTGATTATATGATTTTTGAAGGCTGGAAGTTGATAGATGAACAGATCTTCGAACATTCCCATTAGCAGATTAGCAAGTGCTGGTGCAAATTTAACACCCACTGCGACGCCACATGTCTGTTTAAAGAAGTTATTGTCAAAAATGAAGATATTGTTTTCCAAAGTGGTTAGTAACATTTCCTTTAACATACAAACGTAGCTAAAATGTGATGCAGATTTGTCCTTAAAGATATAATCCATCATTTGTAATGCTAGATTGTGCCCAACAGAAGTGTTACAGGGCTTTAACGTCCCAGGTAGCCAGCAAGTAGTTGTCTTGCCATATGATTTCTGCCAGAATCTTGATGATTGATCTTGTATCCTTGAGGTAGGCTTTCACCTGTGAGACTTTTGGTTTAAGTATACTGTTGATGTACTCATCAACAGGTTCAGTGACCCATCTGATGCCGCTTACAATTGGTCTGCACTCGGGAATTGTGAGAAACTGTTTGTGTACCTTTGGAAGGACATAGATGGTCGATATGATAGGTTTGGGTATGAATAGGTGCCGTTTTTCATCATCAGTAATTAGGCCTTGGCGATGCCATCCATCTATTAGATTCTTAAGGTCTTGGATAATTGTTGTTGTGGGGTTACATGGTAGTTTCTCATAGCAATTGGGGGTTTCAAGATGATTTTGAGCCATCCGTAGGTAATCAGACCGATTCATGATGATGATGTTCCCCTCCTTGTCAGCTTCCTTTATTACATGTTTTTTGTTTGTCTGGAGATGTAGTAGTGCAGTTGTTTCCTGATTGGTTAGATTATTAGTGACATGTTTCCCTTTTGTATGATTAGATTTGTTGAACAAAGCTAGACAAATGACCAGAACAGCAACACTGACTCCTAAAAACAAACCAACCAAACAAGAAGCCACAGTGCAATTT
This sequence comes from Ambystoma mexicanum, assembly GCF_040938575.1. Taxonomy (NCBI): domain Eukaryota; kingdom Metazoa; phylum Chordata; class Amphibia; order Caudata; family Ambystomatidae; genus Ambystoma; species Ambystoma mexicanum. Next base: position 463,474,280 of record NC_090934.1, read on the forward strand.
ATCACCACTTTTTGTGAAAATACCAAGGTGATTAGGAAAGTACTTAAAAAGAACTGGTACCTTCTTAAATTAGACTCCCCACATCACCAAGAATATTAAAGCAACACCAACCATGATTTTCAGAAGAGCCAAAACCCTAAAAATGTGTGTCAGTCCATCACTACTACCAGACAAGGATGAAAATGTAAATTCCAACTGGCTCCAACAACCTGCAAAGGGCTTTAGAAAATGTGGATTCTGCACTATGTGCAAGCACGCTTTATCAGAAACCACCACATTTGTGGACAAACATGGGACAAAAACAACTATCAAACAACAAATAAACTGTTGTTCTAAATATGTTGTTTATGCCATTCAATGCACATGCAGGCTCATCTATATTGGAAGCACGATACATGAATTAAGAACACGCATAAGGGAACACATTTCAGCTAAGACAGCAATTTGCCCCTCTCTCATCACTGGCAAATGCTTCACCAAATGGACAATAAGAAAGATATCAAATTTATTGGCCTACGAAAAATTCAAAGGAACAAAAGATGTGGCAATCAAGAACAATATCTCAGAAGAACCAAAGCCAGATTTATCTGGCAATGCCAATCTGTAGAACTTGGCCTGAATTCTGAAAGTTAAGTGGTAAATTTCCTATAATGTACTTTTTTCCGCCTCAAACTATTTGTTGTTTATCCTGTACTACCATTCCAACCTTTGCATTTGGTATTTCCAATTGGTGTTGTCTATCAAATGCTAATACATGTGGACACACAGTACTTTCTTCTCCAAATGACTGGCTTTATGAGCCATATACTATGTTGATTCATCATTCCTATTTTACATTCGGTATTTTCCAATTTGAGCAGTATACAGAATGTGTATATATGGGGACACATACTCCTTTTCTCTTTTTATATGACTGGCGTCATGTGCTATGTACTATGTTTGATTTATTGTATACTCTTGAATGCACTTACTCTTATATACACCTTCAACTGTGTCTCTCTCTCTCTTCTGCCATCCCTGTACAAAGGCGTTTTCTAAACTACACTAACCACCATGCATCACATGTGGTGGGACGAATCCTCATCCGGAATACTCAGTAAATTAGACGGAGAAGGATTCATTTAAATACTATTTACAACATACTACTTTTCCAAATCATTAGGGATTATAATAAAACAATCCTTTTCGACCTAAGTTAAATGATCATATTTTGCTTTTTGACACCATTCCCTATCCTTCATCTTAGTCTGGGCATCTTTCCCTTGAAATCAACGGCCGCACGTCTTCCAACTTCCCTAAATATTGCCGCCATTTAACACTAACAAAGGACTCTTTATTTATGCACACGGGCCTGCGCTCTAGACGCGGACCACCCGGCACACAGAGGACACATTTGTACTAGGTAAGAACACCTACTCATACCTAGGGGGTCTTGCCATTTCGTCTTTAGCTACTGATTTTACACGTGCTGCATAACGCTGAGCACACGTCATTTGATATTTATTTTTCCCTTGTTTGATGTTTGTTCCCATGTTATGGATTGCGTTGAGGAACGAACACTGTTAATATTCATGTAGCCATGTTCTCAACTATATTGTGGCTATCGATATTAACTAATATAATTACCCCTATGGATGTGCGGTCAAAACCGGACAATAGCACACCAGCGTTAAAATTTTAAAAAATACTCAGTTTTACATAAGACAATGTTTCTCTAACAATGTTGTAGATGTACTCAATAACAAAAATATTGGAAACTAATGGTTATTTCCGTAATGTTTATACAGATGGGATTGAACCCATGACCTATTGGTTTTTCCTGCATTATGCTGGTATTCATGCAAGTGAATATGGGTAAGACCACCTATTATGCTTCAACCATTATACTTTTTGACTTAATTTTATTCTGTCCGTTTACACCAACACCTTACCACTCTAAATATTGCACCAACCACTTTCTCCATCTCCTCTCCCTCCCTTCTTTCCCCCCCTCTTCTTCTCTCTTTTTTTCTGCATTCCAATGCAACCATATCTAAAGCATGGTTAAACTAACCATGGGGCTCCAGCCTTAAGCCACACTCCTTAAAAATTACTAGAGCACTTTAATTTGCATCAGTGAATGATATGTTAATGAAGCATGTCTATAATGTACACAAGACTGACCCAGTACGGGTTCTGCTCATGCACCTTTATTTTTGTTTCTCCTGTGTTTTGTCATTTTTGTCTTTATGCATATCTAGCCTGGATTGGAAATAGGCAATGTAAACCTGCCGAACACGTGTCATCCACAAAGGCTATCATCCAAAATAATTTTCCATTGAAAAGAAAAAAACTACTTCCAAGAGGTGTCATCACTTATTTTACGGCGCATCGACCTCTGTAAACTCACCCAATCAATACTATTTAGGTCTAGAACATACCTGTTCTGCATTGTCATTAGCCGCAGGGCCTGTAGCTCCACCTTGATTACGTTAAACCCTTCTTCTGCGTTTTTGGCCAGTTGGATCAGCTCCCAGCGTGTTATTTGAAGCCATTTTGCGTTGGCTCGCGCTTGGATGCTGGGACGACGGAAGCAAAGAATGTTTCAGCAGAGTTAAAGAGCCGAATCTGTCTGGAATTTGCGCCAAAAGTTAAAAGTTCTGTGGAGGCCTTGGATATGCAATTGGATGACCTCCATTTTCTGGATAACAGCCTTTGCCCATTGTCTGCGGATAGGGTATATGTTGGCATCTCGTCTGTTGGTTGTGGATGTTCTGGGACCCGGACGGCTTGCAGTCCTTTTCCCCCTTCGATATGACTCTCCGGAACCACCATCAGGGCAGAGTGCAGCATTGCCAAAGAACACGTGCACTTCCAGGATTGTGGAAGGTACAAGTATGCCTGTTGACCGCAGACCCAGTAAGTATCCATCAGGGCGGCTGTCCCTTTCTTCATATCTGGAATGATGAGTGTTTTGTTACAGTTCTTGTTTGTGCCCATGTTGTTTTCGCTTCACTGAGGAAGCACAGTTCATATGTCATTTCTTTCTGCAGATTGAACGGTTTTTCCAGGGCTGTGAACCAGGTGAGCTTTGTGATGTGCTCGGCCCACACTGGTGCGCATGTTTTCTCGACCCATTGCAGTTTTTCTGCCGCTAACCCTCATAGTGCTTCTGCTTTGCATGTCACCTGTTCTTCCTTCCATTTGTTCTCTGAAAACAGTGTGCCTTAAATCACCAAAAACTTTCTTTCAAGCACATCACTCCTTTAGGTCTTGAGTAGCACTTTTTTTTCGTTCTGCAGCATTTCAAAAGAGACTGTGTGTGCCTGGAAGGTGTTCTTTATTCTACATAAGGCGGGATGAAGGAGACACTGGGTGTCAGCAGGAGGCAGTTCTTTGGGCAGGAGCACCTTAGGGGTACCTGAGGAGTGGGCTATCAGACAGCATATGTAACAGCTCTCATTGGTTTTTGCTTGGCAGTGTAACTCATGTCTGCATACCATTTATTTGATTGGTGCGGGTGCCTGGGGTATTCTATTGTGTCTAGCCCCAGCCCGGAGTATTCGTCATATTTTCTCCTCCCAGCCTCCCTCCTTCTCCTATTGCTTCTGGGGTGTATTCTCTCATATTCTAGTGTACTTTTTATTGGAGTGGTCTCCCCCGCTCCCCCATTTTCCCACTTGTCATACAGGGCAAGGAAACTTTCAGACATTTTGCATTATCTCCTTCTATGCTTGTGGGGGAATCATATCCTATGGATGTTTCAAATGTTGGTGTGACAGCGGTGGTGGTGACATCATATAACCAGGATAAAACAGAGGGATTTCGATCATTTAACTCATAAACACTGAATTCAGAGGCGTTGTGTGCATCAATTGGGCGTGGGGTTACTGGCTTATCATTAGTATTGTTCAAATGTTGTGCACTATCATGGTGGGTATCATACCCCCATATGAGATGGAAGCCATCCCATATGAGATAGGTCCCTTGTTTGATTATGCTTGTTCCATTGATCATGCTTGTTCTCTTCCCTCCCCACTAATTTATATCGATAGATATAAATGTAACTGCCCAGTATAAAACTAGATCAAACATCAGTATGAAAAATATTACTGCACATAAAAACAGGCCACACTCATGCGAATATCTGCGCTAGTCAAAATTTACATTCCAATTTCTGTCTGCCCTAACATCATTCGTAGCGGGGGCCCCAACTGTTGCCATGGTTTCTCCTATACGGTGAAACATAAAAGTGCATTAAGCATCCCAAAGGTTTTTTATTTTTTTCAAAACATTTACTGTAGTATTTTCATTTGTCAGTCTTAGAGAAATAAGTGAAAATTTAAGCATGAAGACGTGTATAAGGAAAGAGAGAGAGAAGGAAGAACATTCCAACAATTCATTATTAACATTATTTACATCACAGTAGTAATTCATTTAACCTTTATCGGTCACTTGGGTACTTGTAAAGAAACTCATTTTTTCTTTTTTTTGTTGCAATTATTCCGTCTGTGTTCCCCCTGATATACTCTCCCTTCCCCTTCTTGTGTGACACTGTCGTAAGCCCTTCTTACGTCTGTTAAATGTATCCAGCATCTCAGGCCTTTCACCTTGACTGCAGTTGGTGTGCAATACACTACCTCGTATGGGCCATGAAATCTTGGAGCATTTCACCTACGAACAAAATTCCTCACGTACACCATCTCCCCTGGCATCAACTGGCATGTTGGGCTGTCTGCTGCAGGTGTCGTTGTTTCACTACAAACCTCGCGTGTGAACGGGGGTGTTAGTTGTTTTGCTATCATAGCCTTTGTCAGTTTTGTCAGGTATTCATTGAATTCTTCTCCTACCACTGTAGCACTTCTGTGGGCGTCTGAACGTCTGCGGAGTGGAGAATTTGCAGTGTGCATGCATCTTCCTGTCACTATTTCATGGGGGGACAAGTGGTGGTCCTTGCTGGGTTGATTTCTCAAATCAAACAAGGCCAGAGGCAAGCAGTACACCCAATTTATTTTGAGTGTAAAACACAATTTTGACAACCTTCCCTTAAGGAGGCCGTTGATCTTCTCAACCACGCCATTACTTCTCGGGTGATAAATAGTGCTAAATGTATGCTTAATTCCTAGCAGAACAGTAACATCCTTGAACAGATCATTGACAAAATGTTTGCCATTATCAGACCGAATTATGTCACAAATTCCCCAGCGTGAAAACACTTCCCACACTAAAAGCTTTTCAGCACACTTCGCATCCGGGTGGGCACATGGGCCTGCCTCTAGCTATCTTGAAAATGGACAAACCACCACTATCATGTAGCGTGACCCATTGCACCTTTCTCCCATGTCTGCATAATCAATATGCAGCTCCCTAAATGGACCTGTTGGCTTGGGCAATGTTCCTCGCAATGTTCTCAATGTCATCCCTGAATTGTATATTTGACAAGTTGTAAATTCCATTGTACATTTTGAGAGTTGTTCCTGGTATCCTGGGATAAACCAATGTTCTTGTATGTCTGCAGCAATGTGTTGTTTTGAATGGTGTGCTGGGAAGTGGAGCTGTTGGAACGCTATGTCTAGTAGCTTGCGGGGCATGACTACTTTACCTGTATTGTTCTGATGCCAAATTAGGTCTATGGATGACTGACTGCACCCTATTTTCTCCCATAGCTCCTTCTCCTCATCTAATGTACCGTTTTGTAGTTCTAAAATTTGGGATATGGGCATTGAATTATACCCGTCTGGGTGTTCCTCTTCAAACTTTTCTGTATCAAGTACTCACCTGCTCTCTCTTTTGTCAAGTATGACGCTTCCTTCGCGGCAGCGTCCGCTGCCATGTTTCCCAAAGAGATGACGTCAGTATTGTTTGTATGGGCCTGGCATTTGACTATAGCCACAACTGTGGGTTCCTTCAGCGCCTCTATCAATTCTTTAAGTAACTCTGTGTGTTGCACAGGGGACCCATCAGCTCTGTTAAATCCTCTTCTCCCCCATCTGGCCAACCTGCCGTGTACTGTAGTAGTCATGTAGGCTGAGTCTGTATATATTGTAACCGCACATCCCTTGGCTGCATGTAAGGCTTCAATGAGTGCCACTAGCTCTGCTGCTTGTGCTGAGTAATGGGCTGGTAATCTTTGCTGGATGAGCACTTCATACTCATCCTCCTCTAATCTCACAACAGCTCTTCCCACATGCTTTTCTACTGTTTCTGAGTTTATTGATGCTGACCCGTCTGTGAAGTATACTTCTCCTTCAACTAGGGCATTTTCATTTACTGTGGGCGTGTCCCCATCCTCTCCCGTGTGTGTTGCACAATCATGCATTTTCATGTCCTCTACTGTGCATACTTCTGTGAGAAATGTGGCAGGGTTTACTGTTTTGCATCTCACTATGTGTATATTGGGTCTGGACAGAATGACTGAGTCGTTAGGGTGCTTTTTGATCTTTCTAATATAGCGAACAATGAATGTTCTACGAACAGCATCACGGAACATCCCATAACGATTGTTGCACCTTTTTCAATCGCTAACGCCGCGGCTGCGAGAGATTGCTCTCACAGGAAGTGTCCTTGCATCACTGCATCCAATGTTCCACTTTAATAGGCCAATGGTCTGTGCCCCAGAGATGTTTTTGTGTCAAGACTGCCGTCATGAGTGTCCCGTTGCAATGTGAAAATAAATAAAACTTGCGTTCATAATCGGGGTTCGCGAGTACTGGTGCTGTTGATATTAGCTCTTTGAGTGTGGTCAAGGCTTTGTTTATCTCTGCTGTCCATTGTATTTCTGTGTTTTCTCTTTGTGCCTCTTTGAGGACCTGTAGGTAGTAGTGGCTTTGTGAATCCTGCATATTCTGATATCCAGGCTCGACATTAGTTACGCATGCCGAGGAATTTCTGCATCTCCTTTACTGTTTTTGGTTTGCTTACTGCTTTGATGGCAGCCTCCCTGTCTGGTATGATTTGTTTACCATCCTTTGAGATCAGTTGTCCCAGATACAACACTTCTTGTTGACAGTATTGTAATTTTCCTTTATCTACTTTGTAACCCTTGTGGGCTAACAATGTCAAAAGTGTAATAGAATCTTTCCTGCACTCATCCTCATTTTTTCCACAAATCAGTAAATCATCCACATACTGGATAATTGTACTGTCCGTGACCACATTTCCTAGATCTTCGTGTAAAATCTTGTTGAATATACTTGGGCTTTCACAGTACCCCACGGGCAATCTAGAGTGTTCGTATCTCTTTCCTACCAATGTAAATGCTGTCAGATATCGGGACTCTTCAGCTAGTGGTACAGAGAAGAATGCGTTCTTCAAGTCGACCACTGTGAAACAAGATGCATCTTTTGGTATACTGCATAGAATTGATGCAGGGTTGGGGACCAATGGAAATTCTTTCTGTATGACGTTATTGAGTGGGCGTAAGTCTTGGATCATCCTCCAAGCCCTGCCTTTTGCTTTCTTGATGGTGTAAATTCATGTATTGCATGTTGAATTTGATGCCACAATTATTCCCTGTGCTAACAGTGCAGTGATTGTTTCTTTTAAACCTTCCTCTGCTTCCCAGGATAGGGGGTACTGTTTTACTCTGGACAGTGATGCTCCTTGTTTGTGTTTTATCTTAACTGGTGTTACTGCATGCAACAGTCCCACATCATGTGGGCCGGTTGTCCACAGGTCGACCGGCACTGATTGCATGTCATTGTCAAAAAATGAAGGTGGCGCTCCTACCACTGCCATCAGCTGCACTGGCATCTGTCTTGTCTGTATCATGATGTCAAATGGGATTGCTATCTCCATTATTATTTCCCCATCACTGTTTGAATCTGTGAAGAGGTCTTCATCGGCACCCATGTATGTCCATTCCAATAACCGCTATCCTTTACGCTGATAGCTGTACTGCATGCAAATCTAATGGCAGATCCGTTGTTGCCACTATCTCTGGACGGGCTATGGGACGGAAAACAAACTCTGCTGATACTCTCCACTCCTGGCATTTTAATTCTGGGACCACTCGCGCTAGTGTTTTCAACCCCTGAATAAACATGTCTGGGTCCACTGGTATGCCGCGTACTTCTGGCGCTGTTGCGCGTGTGTGTATTACCAACATGACTCGTAACGAGCAGATCCCGGGTGTCGAACAAACTATCCCCCTTTTGGTAAAAGAAATAGTCATGTTGAGCTTGCTGAGGAGGTCCCTCCCCAGCAAGTTGATCGGGGACTGTTCATAATACAACAGGGGAGCTTGTACTGTTTTGCCCCTACTGTTACAGCCAGGTCTTCTGTATAAGGAACTTCGACCACCACCCAAGAGAACCCCTGCCTCTCCAATTTACGATTAGATAGCGGAAACCTGCCTTCTCGTAGGGATGACTTTTCAGCTCCCGAATCTACCATAATAATGAATTGTTTGTTCCCTATCTCCGCCCCTATCAATGGTCCCTCTGATGCATCGAGGGTCGTCAATAGTACTAAACATGCAAGTGTTCTGTGTGGGCTGTCCTGCGCCGGGTGTCTCGTGGTGCCCCCTTGGCTGAAGACATTCCCTGATACCATGGCCACTCCTCGAAAGGGTGCAGGTGCACCATTTGCTGTTGTGGCAAAAGGGTTTCCCTGTGTGTATGGCATGTGCTCGCGGCATTGTGGGTGTTGCTGGACACTATGTGTTTGTTCCCTATGTTCCTCTGGGCCTCTCTGATCTTGCTGTCCTCGTCCCCCTCCACCGCCCATCGGTAGCCCGTATGGGCTCCCCAGGTGGGGGATGGCCATACTGCTGTTCATTTTGGTAATTACTCACTGGCCTGCTCCTACACTCCCATGAGAAATACCCCCACCTCCAGCAATTCCAACAATTTCCTTGTCCCCCCCTTGAGCCTGGGCCTCCATACCCACCATTCTCTCTGTACCCCGAACCACCACCTCTGTGCCCTCTGTACCCACCTCTTCCTCCTCGTTCGCTTCACACTTGCCACTGAGGTCCTCCGTACTGTTCCGGTTCGTTCCACTGTGATTGCCCATTTCCTGCCCAATTGGCTGCCATTCTCCCTTGGATTGCTACTGACCCATCCTCCTCCTCTGCTTCTCTATCTGGGGGAGTGCGGCTACAGCTGCTGCGACCTTCACCAGTTTCGCTAGTATTAATTTAGCCTCGTCTGCCAACCTTTTCTGTGCTATCTCCTCCCTTTCCTTGATTCTTTTGCAGTGGTATACTATTATGCTCCGTATTTCTGGCCAGCCTTTTGCTTCTATTCCTGCTATTTTGTCGAGTGCTTTCTGAACCTCTTTTGGGAGCCCTCTCTTTATTATAAAGTAAAACAAAGATGTCGATTGGTCCCAGGCCATACCCGTTTCCACTCTCCACATCTCCTGCACCCGGAAAATGAAATCCATGGCATCTTCCCCATCATTCATTGTACATTGCATTACTGACTGCAAATCTGGTGTATCTGGGAACGTGTCTCTCAAGGCATCCCAGATCCCTGTGCGTACTGTATTGAAAGAGGCACCATCATGGCGGTCACAATCTAATGTTATCCCTGGGAATCCAGCCTTTGCCCAAACCCTGTCAGCTTGATCACACACGGCAGATACCAACCAACATTTAACAACACCAACAGCTAGTGGAACCCCGGCTGTGTGTTTCTAGAATGCATATATCCATTTACTTGCTCCTCCCGACAGCGGGGGCAATAATTTTGACAAGTTGGCTTTATCCATCTGAGCCCAGGGTATGTAGTTAGGCCTCCCTCCTCCTCTGTGTATCAAGGGCAGCTGTAACCTATTATTTATTCCTTTCCCAATACTCACCTTTGATCCTTTCCTTCCTAAGGCTGCCATTCTTCCTATTCTGCTTAACCTGCTATTCCATTCTTCCTCCATCGCCCTCCCTAGGGGTGTTTCATCTAACCTCACTGGCGCCCCTCCTGCCGCGATCCCTATTCTCCTTCCTTCCAACTTGTCTTTCTCTATGTCACACCACAGCTGCTCCATACCTCCAGCGGCCATTCCTTCGTCCCCTGTGTTCACCTCGGGTGTGTGTTTATTCTGGTTGGCTCCTCTTGTATCCGAAATAGTATCTCCCCCTTTTTTCACCCTTCTTCTATGGATCTGTCGTGTGTCTGCACCCTCTGTGTTAGCTCCATCCTAGAAGTACTTGGTCCACTCTGGTCACATGCATTTCGTAGTCTAGACAATTCATTTCGGGCTAGTGATAATCTGGAATCTAAATCTTCTATGAATTTCTCAATGTCTATTGTCGGGGTACTTACCTGTCCACTGGTTCTAGGGCAATCATAGGGTGGGGGTGCATTGGGTTGGGGTGCGATTACGGGAGTAGATGGAGACACGTACACTGTGTCACTGTATCATTCAGCGGGCACTGGTTTATTCAAAAGGGAATACAATCGTGTTACCTCTATCGGCCCTTCCTTTCCTTCACCCTGCTTCTCACTCCCTTCTGTTGCCAGGGGAGTGCCACTCTGTTCTTGTGCTATTTATTTTTTATTTTTTTATTTTATTTAAACAGATTGTGTGGTTTCCTTATTTGAATCCTTTAACCTGAGCATGTCCGTTCTTTCATCATGATTCTTCGTTTGGTATACAGTATCTTAGTAGCAGTGCTTGGTAGCATCTTATTAGTCCTGGGTTATGTTGTTGATCTCCTCTGGTTTCTTAAGGATTAAAATCACTAATTTTATGAGTGCTAATGTCGTTTTCATTTTTTCTCCTTCTACAAGAGTCCTCCACCACTCATCGACATTCCTTGTTGTGTAGCTTCTAAGGATGTCCCCAAGCACTGCTCTCGCTCTTTCCTTAAACCGGTACACTGTAGTATGAGGTGTTTCAGAGATTCTATCTCCTTTTTTTTGCACATTCTGCAGCTTTCCCTGATGTCCAGCCTATTTCTTCTTTGTAATATTTCTCCTGTTGGTAAAATGTTCAATCTGAATCTCAGGAAAAGGTCTTGGAAGTACCAATTGGGGAATAAAGTCAGATAGCTCGGGATCTGATTCAGTTTTCGTGGCTGGGCCCAGAAGTCTTCGTACCTTTATATTTACAGTTATCTTCTTGGGTTTCGATCCAATCTGCCATGTATAGTTTCTTTTTAGTTTTGTCTGGGTTAATCCATAAGTCATCCTCTGACTCGCTGAGGTTCACTAGGATCCCTCGACATGACTTTTGCCAGTCTGTTAGGATTACATCGGATTGATCTTTTAAGGCTTTTTTCAACACCCCAAATCCACCCGTAGTGTTTTCCTCAAGACATTTCCGATAGAAACTTAGTGTTTTCCATACCACTATTGTTTTGAGTGATGTCAGAGCCAGCTCTCTTCTTATCTGCTGTATTGGGGCTGATTTAGGCAGCTGTAAAGCTTTCCTCCAAAACAGACCCTCCAGGATTGACCATGTTTGAGCTTGTAAGGGGATTGGTGATTCTACCCCATATGTTAGTATTGGCACCACTTTCATCCTATAAAAGGCTATTAGAGGTGATAAGGTAAATCTGCAGTATCTTTTACGCAGAATTCTCCCTTGGGCAGCTAGATTGGTTGCTTTTCTTTTTAGCCCAGCTCTCCTTGGCGTATTGTTCTTCGTGTTGTCTATACAGACTCCTAAGTACGTGAATGCTTCGACTTCCAGGATTTTTTTGTTTCTCAGAGACCATCCTAGTTTTTCCCTCTGGCTTTATTACCTCCTGGGCCTAACTTCAGAATTCTTGATTTATCTGGGTTTATAACCAGGTCATTTGAGTCCACATACGACTGTAATGATCTAAGCTGTCTTTGCAAGCCGATTTGGGTTTGGTCCTTCAGGACGATATCGTCTGCGTAAAGCAGTCTCCCAATCGGCGTTCCTGCTATTTTTGGTGGAAAGCAGCGAGTCGACTCAAATGAATCTTCCAGATCTGACGTGAACAGGTTGTACAGTTCCGGGGCCAGCGGGCATCCTTGCTTTAAGCCCATTTTTATCTGAATGTCGTCTGTTAGTGTACCCGCTGTATCCAGTCTGACTCTGATGCTTGTGTCCATGTACAAGTCCTTGATGTTCTCCACCAGTGACTGAGGACATTCCCAGTTTTCCATTTTCTTCCATAGTTTGGCTCTTTTTATGGTCTCGAAACCTTTCGACAAGTCTACAAACGCGATGTAGATTCCTTGGTTTTTGTTTCTTTGTGTTCTGGCTTTCAATAAGTTAATCAGGAAAATATTGAGTGCTGTGCCTCTCCCCTTCACAAAACCCGATTGCCAAGGATCACGACGTCCACTTTGCTGTACCCAGTGGTTTAATGCTTTCAATAGTGTGGACGCAAAGACCTTCCCCACCACGTCCAGTAATGCAATCAGTCTGTAGTTGTCTGCTGATGTTCTGAGACCCTTTTTGAAAATGGGTACCACTACTGCCTTTCGTCAGGAATCCAGGATTTTTTCTGTTGTTAATATGTAGTTGAATAGAAGTTGAAGGAATTTGGCCCATTCACCTATGTTGCTTTTCAGTATTACATTCGTGAGCCCGTCGGGCCCTGGGGCTCTCGAGTCTTTCAATTTTTTCAGGATGTTTTCGATTTCCTCAATACTGATATCTATTACTGCCTCATTTTTGTTTGTCATTGATTTCCGCTTTGGGTCGATGTAAATTTCCCCTTGCAGCTGTGTATAATACTGGTCTTTTTTAGTCGTCTAATATCTCTCCTTAATGCTTTTTTCCTTTCTCGTATGCGACTGTCATACTGATGTTGGTGAGTCGTTGTTTGATGGTTACTTCCAAGCTTCCTTTCTGTAACAAATGCTCTGAAAAGCGGGGTGTAGTCAATCCTTGTTCGTTTTCAAGCGTCGAGATCATTTGTTTTAGGTTATGGTTTAGTTCTCTTGTTTTCTCTGGTCTGATCCTTAATTGGATACCCCTTTGGTCTATGACCACCTTCTGGTTGTAGGTTTCAATCTTGTTATTGCTTATGTTTTTGCACGTCAGTTTTAACAGATTGTGGTCACTTTCTACTGTTGGGATTACTTTCAAGGTCTGGATGTTATCTGACAAGTTGCTTGAAATGCAAATGTAATCCAGGATCTCTACTGATTGTGTTCCCTTCCAAGTAGGTTTTGCTGGTTGGTCCCCCTTCACCTTTCCATTCAGAACGACACAGTCCCTTGATTGTACCATACGATTCCACATTGTTCCTCTTTTTTCCTTTGCTGAGGCAGTTGTTGTATCGTATTCGGGTTGGTTGTCCTTGTTCAGGCATGAACAATTTAGATCTCCTGCCAATATGAATATTGGATCAGTCCATTTTTCTCTTTGTTCATCAATTAGTTCTGCTATTTTATCTGTTAGGTTTTCTTTTGATAAATTTGCTGGGTTCCAGTATATGTTGATCAATATTAGTATTTTACTGGCTTTTTTGTCCAGCTGTAACACTACCATCTGGATGAATAAATTTGGGTTTGACTCCTCCAGGACTTCCCAATCCAGATCGTTTTTGATGGCTATAAGTAGGCCTGACATGGGTCTGCCTTTTTGACCTTTGACCGCTGGATTTAGCAGAACCACGTAACCTTCCAGTGTCGGTGGTTGCAACAGCCATGTTTCTTGTAGGCACAACACACTAAAGTTCTCTTTTTGAAGCGCTCCCTTAGTAAAAAGGTGGGTAGAGCCTCCAGTGTTCCAACTTCCCAGGCTCCATGAACCCACACTTTTTACTGTTTTATGTTATTGGGTGTTTGTTTTGTCATCAATCATGTTTTTCAACCATTTCCACCTTGCTGCTTCGTTTTCTTCTCCTTGATGTTGACTTCTATTGTTTGAGCTTTGTGTGTTCTGGTTGCCCCTTCTCACTGCTGATGTTCTATTTGTTTTAACACTACTGGTCTCTCTGTCTTTTATGTTGATCTGTCTCACCGAGTGTTTCTTTACTCTCTCCTGGGTTTTTAGGACTTCGTCACTTTCTTGTAAGTCAAAACCCATTGGTCTTAATTGCGGGGCTTCTTCCAGTAGTAGTTGTCTCACCAGATTTGATCTTGTGTGCAGAATTACTTTATCAGTGCGATCTTCCTCGACGAATTCCACGATCGCCAAGTCGTCTGTTGTAATTAGTCTTAATGCCGGTATATGGTGGAGTAATCTTATTACATTGGTTCTGTTGAGAATTAGTCGGTCTTCATAATGAAGGATACGTTCTAGGACAAGCCCCGGTTGTTTATAACTGTCACCAGCACTTGTTTTGCGCGGTCGATGCTGTAGGTCTCTTTCCCCCTCTTTTTGTTGATGCCGATCTCTTCTTTCCTCCATCTCGGTCCGCTTTTTGCTGTATCTTGTTTCACTTTCCCGACTGGTTTCCGTGGTTCCGGGACCGCCCCATGTTCCTTTCTCGACCTCTACGTTCACTCTTCTGAGTTTTTTCACTTAGATCCCGGTTTTTTCTCAATGCATCCTTTTCTGTATGAGTATCTGGAACTTTTTTGTTGTCTCTCTGTGTCTCGTTTCCGGTCTGTATTGACATTATAGATGAGGTATCACTCTCACTATAGTCTGTATGCTCCTCACTCAAGGAGTCTTCTGCCTCTGTATTTACCTCTTCGAAGCCTCTTATTCCCTGTTTGTCTTCATCATCTGAGACCGGGTATGTAGAGAGATCCAGCAGGTCATTTTCAGGACTATCGTCTTCTCCGATTTCTAAGATCTTTTGTCCTTCAGTCTTTTGTTCTGTTCTGACCTTTTTCTTGTTGTTTCTTAGCTGGTCAATTATACTCGGTTGTTCTTTTGGTATTGTCAAATTTTTCATAAATGCCTGGCTTTTGCTACTGCTTGTGGCTTTTACTGGTAGTTGATTTTTCTATTTTTTAGTGGGTCCTGTGATCTTGTGATGACCCCCTGATTTGTTGTCTGCGGGCCCGTTGTTCTTTGTTTTTATTTGGTTATCTGATTTTTTCCCTCCTGTGTTTGTATCTCTTGTTTTGAAGATCTCACACACGTTCCCCTTTTTCTTTCCTTTCTCCCGACACTTATCCGTAGTGGTGGGGTCTTCAGGCCTTGTTGTCGATTTTTTACTAGAGATAGCCTCCACTCTCTGTAGAATTGTTTAGCCCTTCCCTGGCACTTCTGTTTAGGGTTTTTTTTTCCACTTCAGTCTCTAGTGATTTCGTTGGCTCGTTTCTTATATCTGGATCAGATGATGTGCTCTTTGATTTTTCTCTCAAAAGATTATTGCTGGTGCAGTCCTCGGCCAGGGTGGGTCCGTCTTCGTTTTGTTTTGCCTCCCCCTTCTCTTCACTTTGGGCTGCTCGCGGTCCCGTAACGGACGCACTTTGGGTTTCTGCGACCTCTTCTACGTTTACCTGTGTTGCCGTGGACCTTTCTCCTTTGTTTTCTTTCTCGTTGGATCCAGCTTTGTTTTCTTTTTCTATGACTGGGCTGACCTCTTGTGTAGTCATTATTCCAGAGTCTTTCCTTATTGGTTCCTTGCTTTTTGGATTTGACTTCCCTAGTTTTCTCTCTTTTAGTATAGGTTCGATTATGTCATATAGCAGTTGGGTGACGTTGGCGGTTCTGTTGTCCAAGTTGTTTTGGATTGCTGAGATAAAGCCCTCCACAAATATTGTTTTAGTGTGAACCATAGCAAGTATTGTAGAATGATCTCTTAGTATGTCCGCGATATCCTCGTACAATTTCATGAAGGGTGCTAGGACACCTGACAAAGTTGCGACCATTAGGAAATTGTCTTCCATTGTTCGGCCTGATATGACCTGGTCTACGCTTCCCACTTGGTTTGGTGGCAACATTTGCGTCAATTTGTCTTCAGTAGCTACTTTGGCACTCGTTCCTTTTCCTTTGTCAACATTTTTGATTCCTGTAAACTTATCTCTTAATGCGTTCTCCATGTCCATTGACGTTTCCAACAAAACTGCGTCTGATATTTCCACTCCTGTCGTTTTCTTTAATTGATTCGTACAGGCGGAGCTCCTGCTGCCAAAACTGAGGTTAAGGGTCTGTCCTACGTTTACTGGGTTTACTATGGTTCCTCCATTTGTGATGGTTGGAGTTTTGGTCCCCCCTTTTGTTAGGTTTATTGGCAATGGTCCTGCAGTAAATGGTTTCCATATAATGCTTCTGGGGGCACCTTCCTTTTGGTTGGTCAGGTATTTCATCCTCTTAACTGTATATCTGGCTGGGGGACTAAGCTGGTTCCTTGGGTTTGCTCCCTCACAGCCTTCCGACTTTGCTGACTCCATCCACGGTCTTTCTTCTTCTGCCTCGGAGTTTGAGTTTTTTCTTTTCAGGATCTTCTGTATGTGATGCTCCCCCGATGTTGTTAAGTTCGATTTTTCTATCCCACTGGATGCAGGCCCTAGACTGGCGTTGTCACCTATGCTTGCCTCATTTGGGCTTGCCCAATGCTCAATAGTAGAAACGTCCATGTTGTTGGATTTGGCAAACTGACCAGATTTTGCGTTTGGGTTTCTACTGGTTTTTCTATGGTTTTCTGTGTGACCTGATTTGCCGAATGCACAGCGGCCGTCTGTAGGCTTCCTGCTACAATTTCGATGTCATCCATGGCGGCTCCCGTGACTTTGGGTGTTTCCCCAGTATTGGGTGCCCCCAGCCTGTTATCTATGTATAGAGCTGTGCTTGCTCCAATTTTGACTTGAAACTTAAAGGGGCAAGGGTTTTCGTTTAATAGGGGATCAGGGACCTCCAACTGTAGTTCTGCCTCCGCAGCCCAGGAGGGGGTGGAACAGGTGATATCTGTGTCCCCAGCTGTGCCCTCAGCCCCTCCAGTTTGTTCATTGTCTCTCCTTAAGAGCATTTTATATCCGTGCTCTTCTTCACTTAATCCAGATGACCCGTGTAGAAAAGAAAAAAAAAAAAAAAAAAGGAAGGTTTTGTGTTATGAAGTTTAGAAGATCTTTTACGGCGCTGGGGTCTAGCACTCCACACTCCACCTACCACCTGACACCGGACACTCTGACACGCTCCGCTAAGCTTCGCTTGACTTCCGGTTTATGAAGCAAGCAGGCGTAGGGAGGTGAAGCGTCAGTGCAGGCAGGGCAACAGCAAGTGAAAGCTGTGTCTGCGAAGTGAAAGCAGACTCCAATGTAAAGTTCCAAGGCAGCAAAAAAAAAAAAAAAAAAATTCGTTTTCCAGCAGTGATTTCTAGCAGCAGTCCCAAGAAATCCTCACAGTATTCACGGCACACCGGACACTCTGACACACTCAGCTACGCTTCGCTTGACTTCCGGTTTATGAAGCAAGCAGGCGTAGGGAGGTGGAGCGTCAGTGCAGGCAGGGCAACAGCAAGTGAAAGCAGACTCCTGTGTCTGCGAAGTGAAAGCGGACTCCAATGTTAAGTTCCAAGGCAGCAAAAAAAAAAAAGAAAATTTGTTTTCCAGCAGTGATTTCTAGCAGCAGTCCCAAGAAATCCTCACAGTATTCACGGCACACCGGACACTCTGACACACTCCGCTACGCTTCGCTTGACCTCCGGTTTATGAAGCGACCAGGCGTAGGGAGGTGGAGCGTCAGTGCAGGCAGGGCAACAGCAAGTGAAAGCAGACTCCTGTGTCTGCGAAATGAAAGCAGACTCCAATGTAAAGTTCCAAGGCAGCAAAAAAAAAAAAAAAAAAATAATAATTGTTTTCCAGCAATGATTTCTAGCAGCAGTCCCAAGAAATCCTCACAGTATTCACGGCACACCGGACACTCTGTGCTATTTCCTTTCTTTTGATCTGGGGTACTTCTTCGAATATCCTCCATAAGTCTAATATTTCCCGCCTATTGTGCAATTGTTTACCCTTGTACTTTACAAACAGGCATGTGGCCACCATGTCCAACACGCTTTTGTCAAATGACCCTCTTTGTGGCCATACCTGGTGTAGCCCTTCCTCTTTCATTCTGTGACCCATTGGTCATGGTATTTGTTATGCGCTCCGCATAGCCTGGTAAATTTTGGCAAATATGGGCCTGGGGAGTTTCGGCCCCCATACTATTCCCCTGTCTGTCACTCACTTGTGTCACCCTGCGTTAATTGGGGTATCTTATGTGCACACTTACAATGATGCCAGCTCTTAAATGTTTTAAATCCCTATACAACCTGGGTACTTAATTTCAAAAGGTCACACTTTCCTTGACCACTTTTCACCAATCCTGATAAAACCAATTCATCACTTTGTAACCACATTGTAGTTAAAAAAGACGCATAAAATATTCAATACGATGTCAATTTGACCAACGTTTTACTTACAACATATAACATATACCCCCCTTCCCTTACTTCACAGTTTTTATTCAACTGATTTTTACTCTGACCCGTTTCACCCTCTGATCCGAGAAATGTCGGAATTTTCCCTTATAGTTTAGAAAGGATGAGAAAGAAAAAAGCGTTTTCTAACTTATACACCGAGTCTTCTTCTCCTCAAAGACTCTTACTTTTTTTTCTTGTTTCACTTATTCCCAGTACTAGTCAAGATAGCACTATGCGGCGCCGCCTTCTACCCCCTTGCAGAGCTAGGTTCCCATCTTCCTCTTTCACCTCATAATCTCCTTTACTTATCCTAATGGCCATATGCAACAGAGAGAGAGATTTGAAAGCAGCAATTAATTTACCCTTAATAAAGAGGCCCTTTTTAACTTAGCCTGACGTCCTACACCATTATTCATATCCGACTCCTTTTAATGTCGCTCGCACTCAATACTCACATGCCCGTATTGATCCGAGAGCATCCGGACCTGGTCCGTCCAGGCGGCGCTGCCCCACGCTCAATGACCGCCCCGGCTCCGATGAGCGGTACTAATGGTTTTTTGAAGTGGGACCCGTAACCTCTCGCCCTACTGCATGCGCACGTTTAAACATACCAGTTGCCATAGGCGGGCAGCTCTCTTGAGGGGGCGTGCCGTGCGTCTCTGCTGTGGCCGGGGGCATCTTGTGCCAAAAGGAACAAAAAGACAAATCACGTCTAAAGGGTCACCACTTGAAAGTGAGCATCCTCCAAAAAGGCAGTTAGAACTCCACAAAGAGAGTCAATAGTGGACACACCCCAGCAGGGAATGAGACCAAGACCAAGTGCGGGTGAGATATAAAAGGCTTTATCTAAATCAATGTAGGGCATGCAAAGGACTCTGCAAACTCAGAGAGCACTCTCTGACAATAGCAAAGACAGTCATATTAATCACAAAAATATGTCATGGATTAGGTAAGCTATAGGGGGCACATAAGCATGGGGATTGGGTGGTGAAGACTAGCTACTATGTACAATGTAGGTACGGCGATCCATGATTGGTGGAGATCCACGTGGTGGCATCGATTGGTGCTTGGGTCAGCTGGGCTCATCAGGGTGGAGTATCAGGTCACACGTTTTCCATGTGGATACAATGCTGATGCACAAACATTTTTGCCCTTGTGGCCACGCACTCACATTCATCACTACTTTCTGTGTCAGTTTAGCCTGTAAATCCTACAACTCATTAATCTAATACCATAAAAGAGACAGAGAGAAACAGTATATAACTCTGAGCATCCTCAATGCATCATCGTAAAATTGCTGGTACAAAGGACCCAGTATCATGAGTCCAGGTGTGTTATCAGGGGCACGGGTTAGAGTACCTTCATCACTTTGGTTTGTTAGATGTAGTGAGAGACAGCTTTACGATATGTTAGTACAAGGGTGAATGACTACCTCCGTGGTCATTCGAGGGTGGGGTGAACCGAGGTACCATTGGGTCAGAGGGGCACATGGCTGGAACCTCAAAAGGCGGCGGGCTGTGGTTCTGTGTTGTTCCAGGGCATGGTGGTACAAGGTGATTTTATGGTGGCATCAGGTGTCAGGGGGGCATGGGAGAAGGGGAATACTTGGTGTGGGCTAAACAGGAATGTGGGGAGGTGTAGCTGTATTATTCTAACATCAGTGAGCCAGGTGCCTTCAAGCCTCAGCCGGGCATTGGATGGAGGAAGGTGGGAGTTGAATGCGCGGCTTGCTAGCAGGAGGGGGAGATGGCCTTGTAATTTCTCACAGGTCTACATTTATCACGTAGCAGGTGCATCAATATAGAGATGGAGAACTGAGGCATGGCAGTACAATTGCATGTCTACATATATGCATTCATCTATGGATATATCGTGGACACTATTCATCTTACACTTCTTCGTGGTTCATAAGTACTGTGTTTACAGAATCAATAGAAGAGTTTTTGTAGACATCACATCATTCACAGTTCTTCATTTCGTTGCGGGGACACATGGGGAAAGCTAGCATAGGGCGTGGGGCAGAACGAGATTGGTGTGTACGTACAAATTACAATGTTATCTTTATAATAGGACTAATGTACATTCTTGAGGATAAAAAACAATTACTACAAACAACATTACATTTGCCAACAAGTGGGGTGTGATACTTTAAATGGCTGGTATATGTTACAACACTTTAGATCATATCATACGTAGGGATTTTGTGCATTGCCTTGTGAATATCGTGCAGCAGCAATAACCTTTGGTCGGTGTCAATACGTTTTCATTAGGCATATGTTGGACAAATTGGCATGTAGGTATTTGGGGTGGGCAAGGGTCGTCCCTTTTAATGGTAACACCCATTTTAACATGAACAATCAACATTGTGAGTTTTGAGCCTCCTTGCAAATGGCTCAGCAGCATGGGTAAGACTAGGTGGCACACAAGTTCAACATTCAGGTTTTAACACTTCAATGAGACGGGGAGCACGGTAGGGGATTAGGCAAAACATATATCATGAGTGTGGGGGTCTGCACGGGGTCAAGGCATGTTTGATAGGGACAGCTTTGTTTTTTCCCAGACCTCTACTTGGGCTCCGGTCACCGTCAGGGCAATGATGTACTGCGGAAGGTACATGATACAGTGTTTGTTCTGTTACTTGTTCGCTCGTAGTTGCTCGTGAGAACAGGTCTTCAGTGGAGCCGCCATTGGGAGGAGGCTGGGGGGAAGTGTGGGCTCGCTGTGCGCGATCAAATGGGGGAGAGCTGCAGTTCTGCAGGCTGTTTATTCCACAAAGGCCTGAGCTAGTGTATTCAAAATGGAGTCTAAGGGCCTCATTACGACCCTGGCGCTAATGGTTTAACAGCGCCGTAAAGAGCGTCGGCGCGTTAAACCATTAGCGCCTGATTACAATGTCCCTTAGCGGGTTGGAGGCTTTAACGCCTGCTTTTTGCAGGTGTTAAAATCCAACCCGCGAAGGGACCTTGGAGCTAATTACGGCAACCGTAATTTACGGTGCCGTAATTAGCGCCTTCCCCATCCCCATTATGCCCTATGGGGCAAAATGGGAATGGGGAAGGGCAGATGGTGAATGGGGAATTACCGCCCCTGCCAACCTTGTGATGGGGGCGGTAGTTCCGCCATCCACCATGCCGGAGACCGGCATGGACCATGGTGCTAATAGCACCATGGTCTAGTGCCTGGTCGTAATGAGGCCCTAAGTGTATCACAAAAATGGAGTCTATATCATGCCACAAGGTGAGCCGTGCAGTCGTCGAGTCATAAGCCCCACGTAGGAGAGGGATGTAGGGGAGGGGGTTCTAAAAGACCTTTTCTCCCATTCAATTCTTATAACCTTGTCTTTTTACCCCTTTTTAAAGTATCTGAAGTGCCATTTTGCTCCCACTTCAGGGGAGCTGAACTTGTTCAGTAACTTATTGGTTGTGTATTTGTAGTATATTAGTATCTGATATTGAGCTGCTCTTACGAGTGTAATGTTTTCAAACTGACTGTGTAAACAAATGTATGTTCTTTTACCAAGAAACCTTGAGTAAGTATTTGTTTGAATCACTGTATTGGTAGGTCCTTTGTGTAACTTGTTCTACTGCTCACACAACTCTTGAGATAAGTCTGGCTACTCAGCCTCTGCTACCACATAACTGTGTAGTACAGGTTTGTACCAAAGGTGAAATTGTACTGACACTTGTAGTCTTAATTGCATGTAGTGTTCCTCAAGGTTACTGCATGTGATTCTGCCTAACACTGGTGTACAGTGGTGAGGATAAAGTATACTTGTTAGATTCAGTGTACTGCTCCTACCTTTGTTCAAATAACCATCACAAGGCAACACTAGAGAAGCAATTGTTTTATCATGACTGATATGGAAAGCTACAGACTTTAACAGTTGATCAATTGAGAGATATGTGTAAAGCTAGGAATATCACTGTAAAAGGCAAGAAGGTTGAATTGATAGAAAAGTTGTTAGAATACCAAAGTCTGAAGAGTGGGTCTGAAACCCCTACCCCTGCGTCAAATGTGGAAAATGTTGATTAGGATGATAATATATCAGAGCCCAGCTCTAATGTTATGGATGAGTTAGATGAGGCAGAAGAATCTCACAATGTAGGCCCTGTTTTGCCTCTACATGCTCATAGGCCTCAACCTTTGACCACAGCGAACTCATCAGGACCAACACTAAGTCCTGAATTCTTCTCTTTGGAAAGAATGAGACTTGAGTTAGAATTGAAAAGAATCCAAGATCAAACTGAAAGCAAATATCAAGAAGAAATTGAGCTGAATCATGCACTTGAAATGAAGAAGTTGTTTCTTGGAACTGGTTCTCTCCCCGAGTCGTCTAGGTCTTCCAGTCCTAAGAGGCCTCACATGCTCAAAGATGCAGTAAGCATGTATGAGGTTAAGCTTGATATTTTGGATTGGTTGGCTGCTTTTGAATATAACCATGGGATTCAAGACATCACAGGGAAATAGCTGATTCCTTGGCTTTTTTCTAGGCTACTCCCTGTTGCAACTGATGTTGTAATGGAGTTGGGGGATAATGACAGAAAGGCGTATGAAACTGTGAAGCTAGATTTGATATATAGATTTGGGAAGACCCCTTCTCAGTATCTTAAGAGGTTTAGAACCCTAAAAAGCATGATGTTACCCCTTGGGCTAACTAGGTTGCTGAAAGTTCGAAAAACCGAGATGGATGGGTTAAGGGTTACAGAGTTAACACTTATGAAGGTATGAGGAATCTGTTTATGTTGGAATATATCTATGATGCCTGCTCTCCTGAGCTGAGACAGCACTTGGCTGACTCTAAGGAAATTGATCCAAAGAAGTTAGAAATGGCTGCTGACTTGTGGGTTGCCAACAGGGCTACTCACAAGGATTCTGGGGTAACTCAGAAGAGGGATGAGGGGAAGCAGCACAAGAAAGATAACCAACAGAAACCAACAGAATTCCAATATCTCCACTGCAAAAGAGGGCCCCTAACATCACAAGGGAAACTGAATCAGGCTACTGTACCTCCTGGTGCCAAATCAGAAGGAGGTCCCAGATGTAAGGGAAAACCTTCAGGGATCCACACTGTCTCTTTAGCCTTCTCCCCAGAGGATGAAGTACCAATGGCAAGTGGACACTTTCACTTACTGGCTAAGAATCCCATGAAAGGCTCAGCCAGTGTTTATTTAGTATCCCTGGGTCTGTGGAAACAACAGAACTTACATGTCTACAATTCCATTCCAGACAATACTAAAGAGTATTACAGAGACAGTGTTCTTGTGAATGGTCAGGAGACCCCTGCCATCAAAGACACTGGAGCCAGCATAACTGTAGTTGATGACTAATCTTTCAAGGTAGAGGATGTTGCTAAGGCACCCAAATTCCTAACTAAGCTTGCTGGAGGCTTTGTCCAAATGCTTCCACAGTTACCAGCTCTCATCCAGTGCAATGACCTGACTGTCAAGATACCTGTAAGTGTGCAGAGTGAAGTACCTGGGAGAGTCCTGTTGGGGAATGACTTAAACACTCTTGGAGTTGTATCAAACACCCCCAGGCTTCCCAGAAAAATGAAACAGGAGCAGACTAGGAAGCCCAGAGAGAGAGTACCTTAAAGGGCTCTCAAGAGGAGATTATAGAGGAAACTATAACTCCCAGTCCACAGGATTTACTGACTGCTATTTCAATGAAAAAGGAGGAAAAGGGGAAACCTACAAACTCCAGGAAGAAACCAGCCAGCACTCCTGTGCTACCAACAAGGACATCCCAGAGAGGACTGTCCAAAGTCAATCCTGTGACTCCTCCACCAGCTGAGGCGGAGTGTGTGGAACAACCTTGTGTGGTTGAATCAGGTGCTGAGGAATCAGAGCTGGAAGAGGACCTTGCTCCTGTTGGAGACCTGGATCCTGCAGACCATCCTGAGCTGCAGTCTATACTGGCTGAAGGTGGACCCTTTAGGGCAGTTTTCAGCAGAGGTCAAAGAGAGTGTCCTACTCTTGAAGGTCTTCGACAACAGGCAGCTTCCCAGCTGGATGGGCAAGAGCCAGGGAGGCAAAGGTTTTACTCAGAAGATGGCCTCTTCTACAGTGAATCGACTGAGTCTATCCCATGGGGACTCCAGAAGACTTGTGTTGCCTCTTGAAAGCAGACTCCAGTTCCTATAGTTAGCCCATGAGATACCTTTGGCTGGTCACTCAAGTTTTAAGAAGACAAAGGAAAGGCTTTCTTTGTTTTTCTATTGGCCTAAGGTGGGGCCTGATGTAGATAAGTTCTGTAGGAGCTGTCACACTTGCCAAACCTCTGTAAAGAGTGGAGCCGAGAATGTGGCACCCTTGGTGCCCCTCCCAGTGGTGGGAGTCCCTTTTGAGAGGGTAGGAAGCAACATTGTTGGTCCCTTAGGCCCTCCAACATCTTCAGGAAACAGGTCTATCCTGGTTGTAGTAGACCATGCTACTAGGTATCCTGAAGCCATTCTTATGAGAACCGTTACACCTCAGGCTGTGGCTAAGGCCCTACTTCATATTTTTACCAGGGTAGGTTTTCCTAAGGAAGTTATCTCTGACAGGGTATCCAATTTTATGTCCCACTGCATGCAGGCCCTGTGGAAAAACTGTGGAGTAACTTCCACATTCTCAACTGCCTACCTTCCTCATACAAATGGATTGGTAGAGAGGTTAAACCGTACAATGAAGAGCATGAAAGGTGCTTTAGAGGAACCCCTTAAAGGAAAGTGGGACCTTCTAATGCCATGCCTTCTATTTGCTTATAGAGAAGTCCCTCAGGAGGGATTTGGATATAGTCCCTTTCAACTTCTCTATGGCCATCCAGTTGCAGGCCCCTTAGCCCTAATTAAGGAGAGAGTCACTGAATATGTTATAGTTCTCCGGAGGAGAATGTCACACATGATGGCAGAAGCATCAGATAACTTGAAGGCAGGTCAGGCTCTGGTGAAGCATTGGAATTACCAGAAGGCCAACATGATTGAGTGTACTCAAGACCAGCTAGTTCTAGTTATTGTACCTACAAAGCAGAGGGCCTTACTGTCATGGTGCATGCTCCCAAACCCCTGAAACTGGTGAGCCCATCCCTCACACTGGCATCCTTAAGGGCTTATCAAGCCCCAAATAGACTCTCCTGGACTCAGTCCTGGCGCCGCTGGTGCCAGGCTCATAGTAGGTGTTGACTTCATGGAACTATATTCTCAGTTTAGGGAGGCTGAGCCTTTCAGTGCAGGCTGTGGCTTGGGACTACTTTACCTGAAGAGGAAGGATACGGTTAAGGGGGAAATTTGCCTGGAACTACTTGTAAGGCTATTTAAACCGCACCCTGCAAACAGAACACGCTTCATGTTATTCTGCACTCCTGCAGCGTAACGCTCACTGTGTCTGTTCAGCTCTTGCACCTCTTCTGCCATGCCCGTCCAGAGTTTCCCGCCCATCGACACCTGTGAAAAGAGAAGAACAGGAGTTATTAAAGCGTCAAAGGCCTTACCTGCAATCTAACATCCCGGCCTCGCCTTCCGTTTATTCACGGACCACTGCATCTGCAGAAGAAGCAGAAAAGAAGGTACCCACGTGGGTAGCTACACTCACCTGGGGTTGGCATCCTCCAGGAACTCCATCGAGCGGTTCTTCCATCATCCTGAATTGCGCCGCACCTCGACATCATCCAGGAACTCCATCGAGCGGTTCTTCCATATTCTTCCTGGAATTGCGCCGCACCTGCTGAACAGAAAAGACACAGCAGGTTAGTCACGCACAGCAAAGAAAGCTATTCAAAAGAACATTTAGCGTGCCCCGCACAGCGCTATACTCACCTGCAGGAATCCTGCTCATTATTGTAAGGAGAGTCAGTCCATTATCCGAAAACCGCTAAACACCGCACCTGAAAGAAAAGAACGAATATTAGTTAAACTTGAGCGAGAAAGACTTTATGCAGCTATTCCAAGATGCTGTTGGGATAGAGACTTACCTGCTTACTCCAGTTCTTCCAAATCAGCAACTTCCATCGGATCAGTGAAGTAGCTTGATCTTTGGAAAGACTGTACAAACCGTGCCGCTGCCAGAGTGTGCAGGCCAGAGTGCTCACTTTTAAGAAACCCAAGGTGAGCCAGAGGAAGAGAGGGAAATCAGAAGGAGGTGAAGCCAAAACCAGCTCCATTCAGTTGGCTAATATCTTTTTTCGACTTTGCAGGCAAACGCCTCCTGAGGTGAGAAGGAAGGGAAGACGCGGGCTAGCATCTTCATTTAAACTGTGCAACGCCAGTGCAGACACTACGCCCCCGTGGAGACCAGGTGAGCGTGACAGAATGTGAAGCCGTACATAAATTCTCTACCTGGGCGTTATGGAAATCTCAGAAACTGATCAGCTAGCCCAGCTGTTGGGGGAACTCAGGGCCGAGGTACATTCAGCTAGACAGGAAACCAATGCCTTAAGAAGAGAACTGATTGTAGCCAAGGATCGCACCGACGATCTCGCCAGACAGCTGCTCCAGTCACAGGCGGGGCAAACGCCACTAGCGGGGTGGGATCAACGGTACCCACTGCATCAAGCAATCCAGTTCAGGTGGTCCTCCCAGGAGCTGTACCTTTGGCACCTCCTGAACGATTTGCTGGAGATCCAAAAAGGTATGCGGTTTTTATGAATCAGTGTTGTCTACATTTCCTCTGCAGGCCAGGAGCCTTTCCAAATGACCAATCTAAGGTGGCCTTTGTACTTTCATACCTCAGTGGCAGTGCTGTAGACTGGTTGGTAACGCTGGTCAATCGGGATGTTCCCGTCTTGCGAGACTTCAAAAGATTCCAACTGGATATGGAGAAGCTGTTTGCCCGGTGTTTCCAAGATCAGGCATTCAACAACAAGCTTTTGTCTTTGCGTCAAGGTAACCAGGATCTGCTAACATACATTGCAACCTTAAACAGACTGTTAGTGGAAACTGATTGGCAAGATGACAAGAGAACAACGCTGTTTTACCGCGGTTTGAGAGGGGAGTTAAAGGAAGTTTTAGCTCAAGTGGTTAACCCACCCAAAGATTGTGCTGAATACATAGACTTGGTGGTCCAGCTAGATCACAGACTGCAGAACCGTAAGGCAGATCGCACTAGAATGGATTCTAGAGTATATGTACGCCCCAAGGAAAATGCTTCCAAAACCACTGACGTGTCAGAACCCATGCAGATTGGAGGAGTGCGAGGGCCGTTATCCAAGGCTGAAAGGGATAGGAGAAGACAACATCAGTTGTGTTTATATTGCGGATCATCCAGCCATTTCCTCCGAGAGTGCCCAGTGAAACCACCCAAAAAAGCAGTAGGGGTTGCTGGCAAGGTTGAAACAGAGTCTGAGCCAGAAAACTTTGCCGCCCGACAAGCGTAGAGGTCCGCTTGTCGAGCGAAAAGAAGGACTCCCAGACCTCGCACCTAGTTTTGCCCATGATCCTCATAAATCACCAACAGCCATCTCGAATGCATGCAGTCAGAGCATATATCGATAGCGAAGCCATTGGAAATTATAATGATCAAGAATTGGCTTCAAGGATGAATCTTCCCCTTAGCAAAAAGGCAACAACAGACTTGGTCACCACAGTCGACGGAAATGAAATCGCTTTGGGTCCGGTAACGCACGCTACGACAGAGGTGACACTTTTGTGCCAAGGCGGACATCGGGAAGCCATCGTTTTTGATAAATCAAGGCTCCACAATTTCAAATAATTCTGGGAATGCCATGGCTAGAATCACACAATCCTTGCATCGACTGGCGTGCCAAGAGGCTGACCTTCTCCGTCAAATGTGCTCAAACTAAAGAACCTTTGGTCACTGGAGTGACAAAGATCATGAACCCAACCAACCCTCTACCTCTGGAATATCAAAACTATCTGGATGTATTCCAGAAGGATCAAGCCAACACGCTGGCCCCTCATAGATGTTATGACTGCCAGATCGACATTATACCAGGCGCACAGGTTCCGTGCGGTCGAATCTATGCACTCACAACACCCGAGAACCTGCATTTGAGAAAATATTTAGACCAGTACCTGGCTAACGGTTTCATTCGCCCATCCAAGTCCCCGGCGGCCTCACCCTTATTCTTCGTGCCTAAGAAGGAAGGTGACCATAGGACTTGCATCGATTACCGCGCATTGAATCAGGTCACTGTAAAAAACCGTTACCCGTTGCCACTGATTCCCGATCTATTGGACCAACTTAAAAATGCCCGGATTTACACTAAGTTAGACCTCCGCGGAGCATACCACCTGGTACGGATCAAGAAAGGGGACGAATGGAAGACCGCTTTCCGCACCAAATACTGGCTATTTTAATACCAGGTGATGCCTTTTGGCCTTTGCAACGCCCCAGCGGCGTTCCAGTATTTCATGAACGATGTTTGCGAGAGTTGATTGATGTGTGCATCATAGTATACAACGACGACATTCTGGTATATTCCCGTTCAGAACAAGAACACGTGAAACATGTCGTTTCAGTTTTGGACAAACTTCGACAACACAGATTATTTGCAAAGCTGGAAAAATGCTTTTCCATGTTACAGAGGTCGAGTTACTTGGATTTATTCTAACGCCTCATGATGTATACATGGATTCGCGAAAGGTTGAAGCCATTCTCAACTGGCCATCGCCAACCCCAGTTAAAGGAGTTCAGAGTATGCTCGGATTTGCAAACTTCTATCGTCATTTCATTACAGGATTTTCGCAACTAGTGCATCCCATCACCTCTTTGCTGCGCAAAAATAAACATTTTCAATGGTCTGAAGAGGCTGAGAAAGCCTTCCAGGAGTTAAAACAAAAATTCATATCTGCCCCAATCCTGAAACACCCTCGTCCAGATCTACCGTACGTGGTGGAAACCGCTGCTTCCAGTCTGGCAATGGGAGCGGTCCTCTCACAAAGAGACCCCAAAACTGGTCAACTTCACCCAGTAGCCTTTTGGTCACGGAAGTTTACGGCTCCCGAGCTGAATTATGCTATTACGGACAAGGAGCTGTTGGCCATCAAGGCGGCCTTCAAAGCTTGGCGGCATTACCTTTTAGGGGCGAGACACAACATCACGGTAATTACTGATCACCGCAATCTACAATACCTGAAGGTGGGGAAAGCTCAATCATCTCGCCAACTTCGATGGGCATTATTTTTTGCTGAATTTGACTTTGTAATTACTTACCGACCTGGTTTTCAAATGTCAAGGCGGATGCACTGTCCCGTATAGTTGTAGACGAGGAATACAACAATCCCGACCCAGTACTTATCATTCCTGGTGAAAAGATTCTTGGAATCATATCATCTCTAACGTTAGATGACATCCAAGAAGCAATCTCACATCTCATGGATTCCAACACCCTAAAGAATTGGCCGTCCAGAAGTGCTCACCACTCAGTCTCAAACCAATTACCATATTTTCAAGGACGTCTCCACCTGCCCAGCAGGGAACTTCAGGAAAAGCTAATCTCAAATTACCATGAATCGTTATTAGAAGGTCATCCTGGAATCGCTAAGACTGAGGCCAAGATCAAACAGCCTTTTTGGTGGCCAACATGGTGTAAAGACATCAAGCAGTGTGTATTATCCTCTGGAGTTTGCGCTCAAAACAAGACCAAAAAGACAAAATCACCAGGCCTGCTACAGCCATTAGACATTCCACCTACACCTTGGCATACCCTATCTCTTGATTTTATAACGGACCTTCCTCCTTGTAATGGATTCAACACAATTTTAGTGGTGGTGGATCTGTTCTCAAAGATGGCCCATTTCATCCCACTAAAAGGGTTGCCTTCAGCTTCAATCCTGGCTAGAGAATTTCTGGAACAGATAGTCCGAATACACAGATTTCCTTCCATCCTGATCTCAGACCGTGGCAGCCAGTTCATCCCACGCTTCTGGAAGAAATGTTGCGAGTTAGTTCAAATCGACGTAAGACTTTCCACCAGTCACCATCCCCAAACTGATGGTCAGATTGAGAGGATAAAAACCAGACCTTGGAGCAATATCTCAGATGTATGCTACATCAAACTGAAGGCAGCTGGAAGGATGTTTTATGGATCACCGAGTATGCATATAACAACTCCCTACATTCCAGCACAGATCAAAGTCCTTTCTATACAATATACGGGTTACACCCACAAACTTCCAATCTTGACACGCCACAACTTCTGGAAATGCCAGCTGTGCACAGTTTGCACTCTACCATCACTCAAGCCTTTAAACAAGCAATGGACCATCTAAAACAAGCTAAAGAAAGATACAAGAAATTGGCTGATGTGCATAGAAGTGAAGCTCCGAGATACCAGGTTGGGGATGAAGTCTGGTTGGCGTCAAAGCACATACCAGTGAAAGGAACACATACCTTCAACCCCAGATATTTAGGTCCATACACCATTAAGGCCATTATCAATCCGCTAGCTATGAAATTGGACTTGCCCCCACACATGAAGATTCATCCTGTGTTTCATGTCTCACTTTTGAAACCAGTGCAACCTGGAACACGAGTTGTGAAACCACCAAAACCGATCACAGTCAACGGGGAACCTGAATTCGAGGTAAAAGAAATCCTGGACTCAAAAATCACCAAATCAAAACTATTTCACTTAATAGACTGGAAAGGATACGGACTACATGAAAGATCGTGGGAACCTAGGAACATGTGCATGCTCCACAGTTAGTAAAAAGGTTCCACCGCAATTACCCGAACAAACCAGGACCAATGGGTGAACCCGCCATTAGGGGGGTTTTGGGGAGGAGTGCTGTCATGGTGCATGCTCCCAAACCCCTGAAACTGGTGAGCCCATCCCTAACACTGGCATCCTTAAGGGCTTATCAAGCCCCAAATAGACTCTCCTGGACTCAGTCCTGGCGCCGCTGGTGCCAGGCTCATAGTAGGTGTTGACTTCATAGAACTATATTCTCGGTTTAGGGAGGCTTAGCCTTTCAGTGCAGGGTGTGGCTTGGGACTACTTTAGCTGAAGAGGCAGGATACGGTTAAGAGGACTATTTGCCTGGAACTACTTGCAAGGCTATTTAAACCGCACCCTGCGAACAGAACACGCTTCGCGTTATTCTGCACTCCTGCAGCATAACGCTCACCGTGTCTGTTCAGCTCTTGCACCTCTTCTGCCACGCCCGTCCAGAGTTTCCCGTCCATCCGAGTTGACCTTCCGTTTATTCACGGACCGCCGCATCTGCAGAAGAAGCAGAAAAGAAGGTACCCACGCGGGTAGCTACACTCACCTGGGGTCGGCATCCTCCAGGAAGTCCATCAAGCGGTTCTTCCATCACCCTGAATTGCGCCGCACCTCGACATCATCCAGGAACTCCATTGAGCGGTTCTTCCCTCATCCTGAATTGCGCCGCACCTCGACATCATCCAGGAACTCCATTGAGCGGTTCTTCCATCTACTTCCTGGAATTGCGCTGCACCTGCTGAACAGAAAAGACACAGCAGGTTAGTCACGCACAGCAAAGGAAAGCTATTCAAAAGAACATTTAGCGCGCCCAGCATAGCGCTATACTCACCTGCAGGAATCCTGCTCATCATTGTAAGGAGAGTCAGCCCATTACTGAAAACCGCTAAACACCACACCTGAAAGAAAAGAACGAACATCAGTTAAACTTGAGCGAGAAAGACTTTATGCAGCTATTCCAAGATGCTATTGGGATAGAGACTTACCTGCTTACCCCAGTTCTTCCAAATAAGCAACCTCCATCGGATCAGTGAAGTAACTTGATCTTTGGAAAGACTGTACAAACCGCGCCCCTGCCAGAGTGTGCAGGACGGAGTGCTCACTTTTAAGAAACCCAAGGTGAGCCAGAGGAAGAGAGGGAAATCAGAAGGAGGTGAAGCCAAAACCAGCTCCATTCAGTTGGCTAATATCTTGTTTTCGACTTTGCAGGCAAACGCCTCCTGAGGTGAGAACGAAGGGAAGTCGCGGGCTAGCATCTTCATTTAAACCGTGCAACGCCAGTACAGACACTACGCCCCCGTGGAGACCAGGTCAGCGTGACACTTACAGGACAAATGGATAGGAAACTTCAAGATTGTGGGTAAACTTGGGGAGGTCAACTATCTGGTGGACTTAGGCATCCTAAAGAGGCTCCGAGAGTCTTTCACACCAACCTTCTAAAAGCTTATGTCTCAAGACCAGAAGTGGAGCTTTGCTTCTTGCTTCAGCTCAAGAGGAGGAGGAGAGTGAACCTCTACCTGACCTACTCAGGAGCCAGCCTTTAGATGAGAAAATAGAAGGAATTGATCTCTCTTCTAATTTGACACCTGAACAACAGGAGGAGTGCAAGCTTCTGTTAAATCAGTTTGCCTCCCTTTTTTCACTATCACCAGGCTTGACCCCTTGCAGCCAGCATGATATTCTCACTGGTGACTGTTTACCTGTTAAAAGCAGAGGTTACAGGATGTCAAATCATGTAGGATCCCACATAAAGGAGGTCAACAAGATGCTTGATCTCAGGGTAGTAGAGCCCTCTACCAGCCAAGTACCTCAGTACATTTGATCTCACTTCAGGCTATTGGCAAATAGCACTGACAGACCATGCCAAGGAGAAAACTGCATTCTCAACCCCAGCAGGCCTCTACCAGTTTAAGGTAATGCCTGTTAGATTACAGAATGCACCTGCTACATTCCAAAGGATGGTTAACCAAGTTCTGAATGGGATGTAGGACTTCTGCATGGTATACTTGGATGACATTTCAGTGTTCAGCCCTACTTGGAAAGAACATGTTGACCACTTAGGATATGTTTTGCAGGCTCTTGAACAGGCCCATCCGACCACAAAGGCAAGGAAATGTCAAATTGGTCCGAGTAAAGTGGTCTACCTTGGGCATGAGGTAGGAGGAGGTGAAATCAGGTCACTGCCTAGCAAAGTACAAGCTGTACAAAACTGGGCCACCCCTACTAATCAAACCCAAGTGAGAGCCTTCCTAGGCCTCAATGGGTACTATAGGAACTTTTTAGAGAACTATGGGACCATAGCTTCTCAATTGAATGTGATATCCTCTCCCAAATTCCCTAAAAAGTTCAGGTGTAATGAGGATGCACTCAAGCATTTGAAGGACTAAAGAAAGCCCTTTGTCAAGCTCGAGTCCTAAGAGCTCTTGACTACAAAAAAGCCTTCATTGTGCAGTAATAAGCTTCAAATACAGGTATAAGTGCAGTTCTGGGTCAGCTGGATGAGAAAGGTAGGGAACACCCCATTTGCTTCATCGGCAAGAAGCTGCAGGAACCTGAGACAAGGTAGGTAACCATTGAAAGGGAATGTTTTGCTATTGTTTGGTCACTGAAGAAGTTTAGACCATACTTGTATGGATCTACTTTTGTGATTCAGACTGACCACCAACCCTTTTGATGGTTGATGCAAATGAAAGGGGAAACCCTAAATGACTGAGATGGTAAATCAGCCTGCAAGGGTATGATTTTACCATTGAACACAGGTCTGGGTGTCACCACCAAAATGCTGATGGTCTATCCAGGATGTTTGACAGACTGGAGTAAGGAGTTTCATCCAGGAGTGGATTAAATCCTCCTGTCCCTTAGTCTGGGGGGGACGAGTGTTAGGGGAACATTCTCAAAATGTGCTAATTTCCCTTACCTTTTGAGACTCCCAGCAATTTTGCTGGATTTCTAGGATTTAATTTTTTACCTGGAAAGAGCGTAAGCCTTTTTTTCCCACTCTTCCATGTATTTTGATATGTGTTTTACTTTTGTGTTCTTTGATAATGGAGTTTTAAAACAACTCCATAGGCATCATCTGGTTCTGTGTGTCACACAGCACATTCACTGCAGTGGCACAGGGGTGCCTTTCAGACTCCCCAAGGTTTAAACACCTTGTCTACTGTCTCCCAGAGCATGTAAAATTAAATTGACTTTACTAGTTTCTTTAAATTTACAGACCCAGCACACACTATCTTCCTATAGAGTGCTGGAGGGGTTGGCTAGCATCCCCTGAGTCACGTAACAGTCAAATGTTAACCTTTCCTACTTTAAACGGCTGGTGGCAGTGGCAAACTACCATGATTTTTACCGACCGCGAACAAAGGTAGCTAAAAATCATGTCAGCCATGTTTTTCAATATGTCACCCAAGACATATCTGTAAAAACAGACTCCGGTCAATTTTTTTCTCCATTTCTTTTAGGAAAGGTCCTTCTTGTGTATATCTATGCGCGCCAAACCAGATTTGGTCCCTTAGTTCGTTGGCCTTTGGCATGCTTCAGTGCTAAAGCCCTCCTCTGGCGCCTGGGTGTCTAGGGTGGACAGGATATGAGGGAGGTGCCCGAAACTCCCTGTTCTTAGTCTTCTCGGAGACCTGAATGCACTCTGGCGTGATTGGCCGGCTGGCTGTCTGGCAAGGACAGCCACCCTGCTGTGTGATTGACAGCTAGACTGGAACGAATGGGGGGAAAACTGTTTAAAAGCAAGTCTCTGGGACTTGGAAAGCAGAGTCGACAACTGGAACGAAAGAACTGAAGACGAGCTGAAGGAAGAGGAATGCTGCAACTCCTGGATGACCAGTGAAGCCCTGCTGCAGGTCCGAATTGCCTGAAACTCCATCGACAGAGACGCCCTTCAAGGTTAACTTCTTCCCTTGAGTTTGGTGCGAACAACCAACTCACAAGCCACCTGAGTACCGTCCCCATCCTGGTTAAATTTCTTCAGAGTGCCTTTAAAAACCAGATAGCCAGTGGGAAAGAAACCAGTTAGTGGTCTTTAAGGCACTCACACCTTAAACCGACATTTTGCCAAGCTCGTGGTCTCTTCACTGGGCTGTGTAGGAACGTCTCGACGTCCTCCTTCGTGTCCCCTCGATTGAAGCTCAGGAACAGCGAGATCTGCTCGAACTGCCAGGAACAACTGCCTTAGCTACAGCGCTTCGTCACTTTAAAGGTACTGTGCAAACGCGGTCCGGAAATCTTTTCGGCCACGAAGAAAGTTTGTCAAACCTTCCCAACTTCGAAGGCTTGTCCTTCCCTAAACATCCGTTCAACTTTTCACCTAGCCAAATTCTTATAAAATCCGTGCCAAAGACTTATCCGTTTACTACCAGACTGTGCTATCCTATACAAAGACTCTGAACCATTGACTTTGTCCCAGGCCTATGAACTGAATTGATGGTTGTAGTTTACTGAAACCCTTTGCCCTGCCAATGCAAGTATTTGTGCTATTGATTCTTATAACCTTGTCTTTTTACCCCTTTTTAAAGTATCTGAAGTGCCATTTTGCTCCCACTTCAAGGGAGCTGAACTTGTTCAGTAACGTATTGTTTGTGTATTTGTAGTGTATTAGTAACTGATATTGAGCTGCTCTTACTAGTGTAATGTTTTCAAACTGACTGTTTAAATAAATGTATATTCTTTTACCAAGAAACCTTGGTTAAGTGTTGCTTTGAATCACTGTATTGGTTGGTTCTTTGTATAACTTCTTCTACTGCTCACTCAACTCTTGAGATAAGTCTGGCAGTTCAGCCTCTCCTACCACATAACTGTGTAGTACAGGCTTGTACCAAAGGTGAAAGTGTACTGACACTTGTAGTCTTAATAGCATATAGCGTTCCCCAAGGGTACTGCATGTGATTCTGCTTAACAATCACACAACCTCCCTCTACTACAACCCCCACCCACCCTACCATCCTCTAAACCACCACCCACTGTACCCCACCTAACTCTGTCATCGCAACTCTACCCCACCTCCCTCTGCCCCTACTGACCGACCCTATACCACCTCTCGTTGATGCCACACACCCTACCCCACATCCCTTTGCCACACTTACCCAAGCCCAAATGTCTCTGCCCACACCCAACCACTCCACCACACCTCAGTCAGCCAACATACCTCCCTCTAGTCTACTCACCCTACCCCACCTCACTCTATGCCCACCCACCCAACTTCACTTACTCCTACCCTCACCAAACTTCCTTCTAAACCCGTATAACCTACCACATCTGCCTCTACCCACTTCTCACCTCCCTATACACCATCCACTCTCCCAACCTCACCTCTGACTACCCTCACCTATTCAACCAACCTCACCTCCCTCTCCCCCACACACTGGCCCAATATCACCCCCTCTACCACCACCTTCTCCTCTACCTCAATTCCCTCTACGCCATGCATCCTACCACACCTCATTTTACCTGCACTCACTCTACCTCACCTCCCTCTACCCACCACTCACCATATCTCAACTCCCTCTCCTTCTGACACAATCTACCTCACCTTCAGCCACCATACACCACCTCCCTGTACACCCACCATTCCTCGCCTCATGCTAAAAACTATCCCTGCTAACTTGCCTCCATCTAGCCCGCACCCACTGTACCTTGCTCACTCTATCGCCACACACCCTGCTTTGCCTCCCTCTAAAAACCTTTCCTCCTTCTACATCCCACCCACCCTACCCACCTCTGTTTACCCACCAACCCTCCCGTACCACCATCTCAACAACCTCCCTCTAGCCACCACACCCTCCCTCAGCACCCTCCCCCACTGACCCTACTCCACCTTTCTCTAAAACCACACTTCCCTCTTGAAACACCAAACCTACTGCACTTCCTGCTACCCCAACCTAACCCTCCACCCTCAACCCTCACCTACCCATTCCTACCTTGACTCCTCCCACCAACCTTACCTGACATCCCTCTCCCACCACACACCCTGACTCCCCTCTCTTTTACCCCCACCCACCCTACTGCACCTCCCTCCCTCTGCTCCCAACCACACTTTGCTCTACCCACACCCTACCCTACCATCCTCTACCTATGCCCACCCTCCCCCTCCTCCCTCTCCTTACCAGTCACCCTACCCATAACACTATCCCTGCCACTCACCCAACCTTTCCCTACCCACCCTGCCTATCCCACCCACCAAACTACCCCACCCCACCTCCCTCTCCCCACCACCCTATGCCACTTCCCTCCCTTTCCCCAACCCATCCTACCTCCCTCTACCTACCCATCCTATCACACCTCCCTCTACCACCCACCCTACAATACCTCAGTCGACCACCCAGTCTACCCCACCTTCCTCTACTTCCCACACACCCTACCTCACTCTACCTGCCACCCACTCTAACTCATTCTATACCAACCCTCTACTCCCACCCAGCCTACCTCCCTCTAGCTGACCTCCCTCTCCCCAACACCTACACTATCGCCTCTAGCTGACCTCCCTCTCCCCAACACTTACCCTACCCACTTTACCCCATATCCCTCTCCCCTCCACCATCCCTACACCACCTCCCTCTCCCCCATGCACCCTACCCCACATCCCTTTCAGTCAACCCACCTACGCCACCTTCCTTTACCCCCCCATCCTACCCCGCCTGCCTCTCCACCACATTCCCTCTCCCACCTCCCCACCTACCTTACTCCACCTCCCTCTAAAACCAACCAACCCACGCCACCCTACACAATTTCCATTTACCCATCCCACTCGACCTCCCTCTATCAACACCCACCCAACCCAACTGCCTCATACCCAACCCACGCCACCTCCCCTCCTTCTAACCACCACTCACCATAGCTCACCTCTCTCTACTTCTGACACTGTCTAACTCCCCTTCTTCTATTCTTCCCACCCTACATCACTGCCCTGTGCTCCCACCCTTACTCACCTCCCTCTAAACCCTATCCACCCTACCTTGCCTCCATCTAGCCCGCACAAATTGGTTCTCGCCTCACTCTATCCCCACACACCCTACTTTGCCTCCCTCTAAAAACCTTTCCTCCCTCTAACTCCTACCCACCCTATCCCACCTCTGTTTAATGTCACCACACTTTCAGCCACCTACCTCTACCCCACCCACCTTCTCTCACCTCCCTCCCCTACTGACCCTACCCCACCTCCCTTTATCCCCACACTACCCCACTTTGCTGTACCCCCACCCTATCCCACCTCCCTCTACTACCACCCGCACTACCCCACCTACCTCTCCCTATCAGCCACCATACCCATCACACTCTCCCTGCCACCCACCCAACCTACCCCACTTCCCTCCTTTTCCCCAACCCACGCTACCTCCCTCTCCCCCACCCACCCTATCCCACCTTTCCATACCACTGTTTACTACCCACCCTACCCCACATTCCTATGCCATCATCCCACCATCATCCCACCCAACTCACACTACGTCCCGCCTACTCTACCTCATGCTTTCCCGCCCGATCTACTCCCACCCACCCTACCTCCCCCTAGCCCACTTCCCTCTCCCCAACACCTATCCTACCCACCTTACCCTACCCGATCTCCCAATTTCCTCCACCGACCATCTCCCACCTCCCTCTCCCCAACCACCCTAGCCTACCTCCCTCTCCCCATGCACCCTACCTCAACTCCCTTTCATTCACACCCACCTACCCCACGTCCCTCCATAGCCCACCCACCCTGCCCCACCTCCCTATCCCCACCTTTTTTCATCCACATCACCACCTACCCTACTCCATCTCCCTTTAAAACCAACCAGCCCACCCCACACTTCCCAACTTCCTTTTTTCCTATCCTATTGGACCTCGCTCTATCCCCACACACCCTACCCCAACTGCCTCTTCCCCATCCACCCTACCTCACATCCTCTACCCCAACACACCCTACCTAATCCCCCTCTACTCACCAATGTTTTCTACCTTATCATCTAGGCAATATCCCTCTTTACCAGCATCCACCAGCACCCCTCGCTACCCCACCTCACTCTAACACCACCTTCCCTACGGCACCCCTGTCCAACCACCCTACCATACCAATCCACCCTTCATCGCCCCATTAGATCACCACCAAACCACTCACACTAGCTCTCCTCTGTCCACACCCACCCTAGCTCATCCTTAACATCACCGTGTGTTCTTTAAAATGTCCAAACATGTCCGCAAGTTAGTGTTTGCTAACTCGCAACATTAGTAATATGCATAGTAAAAAAACAATCTCAACACCATATGAACAACGTCGTTGTGCTTTGTCTATTACTAATATTTTTCGTCTCCAAACTGCCTTGTTACCTACAAATGTAAAATGTAAAATGCAATAAAAAAATGGCAAGCACCAAAACTGTTGGCTTTTCCAATGCCTGTTTTGTTTTGCTGTTATTAACAAAAGGGTCAAGAGATTGCAAGCGAGTGAAAGAGTTTGGAGGTGGTTGAGCAGGTCGACGATGGAGGTCATAGGAAAGACTAGGCACCTTTCAATTTACGTTTGCCACGTTAAGTGTGACAGAGGAGTGTCTTTAGTGCATTAGTCCAACCGAAAATAAACCAAGACTACAACTCTCAGAATGCATTGGTTTTCTCATTTAAATCACAAGACTGGAACACAACTCGTCTTTGTGACAACCTATACTGTGTACTAGAATTCAGAAAAAAGGTGCGTTGCTGAAGTCGGAAAAATTGTTATTTTTATTTTCATTTTTATTGTTTCTGTTGTTTATGTTTTAGGCAAAGGAGACAGACGTCTGAAAAATGGGAGTGCAAGGTATTGTAGCTGAGTACAACAGGAGGGAATCAATGGAATCAATCTGCTTCTTTGGGCGGTCGTAGTGCATGTCAGATTTCCGAAGTTTGAGTCAAGATGTGGGCATGCTCCTCAACCCTTACAGCTCCTCCCCTGCAATTACCAAAGCTGCAACGCTTAATCCGATGAACAGGTGAAAAGTATCGCCCCCCCATTAGCTTCTCAGTGATGGGTACATGGGAAAGCTCTGAGTGCTGTGAGAAGCCATGCAGCATCTATGCCAACATGTCCAAGTCCAATCTGGAGCTACTTTACAGCTCCGTTTCCTCCTCTGCATTCTGACACTTGTATTCCTCTATTTACTATGAAATAAACAGAATTGCAAGTGCGAGAATGTAAAGAGAAGAGCAGGACTCAAGCATCTCTCAAATCAAGACAGGTGGGATGTGCTACTGCTCACAGGGGCCACATGCTGGCAGGTTATGCAGCAGTGGCCCTCAGGATCATGTCATATTCTGAAGGGCCCTCATTGGATCTGCTTCAGTGAGCGTAGCCTGGAGCTGCATGGACAATAACATGTAGGGAGTTTGATACGCCCGAGAAAGAGATGTTATATAGCAGACCGTCGATAGAAGCACCCGTAATGCATTAAAATACATAATCTAAGTTGACCTTCATCACTTTTTTAGTGAACTACGACAAATATGCGTTTAAAGCCCCCACCCATCTGTCCCAACAAATCATTTGGCAAAAAAACACAAAATTACAAGCCCCATCACATATCCCACCCTGTGTTCCCTTTCCCAGAGAGATTTTTTAAAAAAAATAATTCCTCACCAGACAGAACTGAAGTTCTCTCCAAGACTTTTAGCATGTACATCTTAAATGGGTTCGGCTGATAGTCAGCTGCTTTGTGAAGAAGGAAGTGCTTTGCATTGGCCCACCTGTACATTAGATTTGTCTCACCTCCATATTTGTAAGCTAGTGAGAGCGTTAGCTCTCTAATATTCTTCTTGCATATTGTTAGGGTGAATTCTCAGAAATGTAATTTACCTTTTGAGACCCCCAGCAACTATGATGGATTTCTAGGACTTTCATTTTTACCTGGAAAGAGTGTAAGATTTTTTTCCCACTCTTTCATGTATTTTGATGTGTATTTTACTTTTGTGATCTTTGGATATGGTGTTTAGACAACTCCATAGGTATCATCTTTTTCTCGTGTGTCACACAGCACCCTCAGTGCAGTGGCACAGGGATGTTGCTCAGACTTCCCAATGTTTAAATACCTTCTCTGGGACTGACTACTGTCTCCCAGTGCATGTAAAGTTAAATTGACTTTGCTAGTCTTTTTAAATTGCTAAACCCAGCGCACACTGCCTTACAACAGAGTGCTGGAGGGAATGCCTAGTATTCCCTTTGCCTAGAAAACGCATGTAGCCCTCAAAAGCTACCCTTTCCTCTCAGAATGGCTGGTGGCAGTGGCAGTGGTATTACCATGATTTTCCCAAGCGCAAACTATTTAAGCGCTCCGGTAGCTGAAATCCACTGCAGCCATGTTTTTCAAGATGGTGTCTGAGCCCCCTCTGTAAAAACAGGTTCTGATCGACTTTTTCCACCATTTCTTTTTTGGAAAGGTCCTTCTAGTGTTTGTCTCTCCGCGCCAAACCATGTTTGGTCCCTTTGTTCATTTGGCTTTGGCGGGCTTCAGCACTGAAGTCCCCCTCTGGCGCCTGAGTGTCTGGGGTGGACAGGATGTGAGGGAGGTGCCCGGGAATCCCTGTGCTTAGTCTCCTAGGATACCTGAATGCACTCTGGGGTGATTGGCTGGCTGAATGTCCGGAAAGGACAGCCACCCTGCTGGGAGAGTGACAGCTAGACTGAAATGAATGGGAGAAAAATGTTTAAAAGCAGGTCTCTGGGACTTGGAAGGCAGAGTCAATCACTGGAACAAAAAGAAACATAGACCAGCTGAAGGAAGACGACTGATGCAACTCCTGGACCATTGGTTTGCCCAGTGAAGCCCTGTTGCAGGTCCGAATTGCCTGAAACTCCCTCGACAGAGAAGCCCTTTCAAGGACGACTTCTTCCCTTGAGCTGGTGGGAACAACCAACTCGCAATCCACCTGGAAACCATCTCCATACTGGTTGAATTATCTTCAGAGTGCTGTTGAAAACCGGATGGCCAGTGAGAAGGATAACAGTTTGTGGACTGTAAGGCACTCACACCTTGAACCGAGGTTTTGCCATGCTTGTGGATCCATCCAAGTGCAGTGCAGGAAACTCCCGACGTCCTCCCTCGTGTCCCCACAACTGAAGCCCAGGAAGAGCGAGATCTGCAGGAACTGCCAGGAACAACTGCCTCAGCTACAGCTTTTCTTCATTACAAAGGTACTGTGCAAACACTGTCAAGAAATCCTCTCTGCCGCGGTGAAAGTTTGTGAAACTTTCCCAACTTTGGAGTCTTGTTTGCTCCTAATCCGACTTATAACTCTTTTTCGTGCAAACTACTTCTAAGAACATTGGCAAAGACTTAACCGTTTACTACCAGAAAGGTGCTATCCTATCTAAGACACTGATCCATTGATTTTGGGCAAGGCCTATTGAATTGATCTGCCTCTTGTAGTGAACATAATCTATTTGCCCTGCCCAAGAAAGTCATTTTGTTTGATTCTTATAACCTTTGTCTTTTTACCTCTTTTAAAATTTACTGAAGTGCTAACTTGTTCAGAAACGTATTGGTTTAGTACTGTAGTGTATTATAGTGTGATATTGAGCTGCTTATTACTAGTGGAATGTTTTCTAACTAAATGTGTAAATAAATTAATATGGTTTTACCAAGAAACCTTGAGTGTTTGTTTAAACCACTGGGATTGCAAATCCTTTGTGTAACTCCTTGTACTGCTCACATCCCTCTTGAGATAAGCCTGGCTGCTCAGCCCTGTTACCACAAAACTGTGTAGTACAGACTTATACAAAAGGTGAGATTGTGCTTACACATGTAGTCTTAATTGTGTGTAGTGATCCCACAGGATACTGCATGTAATTCTGCCTAACACTGGTGGCAAGTGGTGAGGATAAAGTATAGTTGTTACATTGAGAGTGCTGCTCTTAATGTTGTTCAAATAACCTTCACAAGGCTATGCACCACTAGAAAAGCAACTGTCTTTTCATGTCTGATATGAATAACTACAGACAGGAGACCCTAGTCATTTTAACAGTTGATCAACTAAAGGAAATTTGTCAAACTAGGAACCTCACTGTTAAAGGAAAAAAGAATGAATTGATGGAAAGATTGTTGGAATTTCAAAGTCTGAGAAGTAGGTCTGCTATACCTACTACTGCAGCAAATGTGGAAAATGATGATGAGGATGATAATGTTTCAGAGTCCAACTCAAATATTACTGATGAGATAGAAGAGGCAGAGGAGTCTCAAGATGTAGGCCCTACTGCCCTTCTACCTGCTCTTAGGCCACAATCCTTAGCCCCAGGGACCCTAACAGGTCCAGTACTGAGTCCAGAGTTTGTCTCCCTTGAGAAGATGAGCTTTGAGTTAGAATTCAAAAGGCTACAAGCACAAAATTAAAGTAAACATCAAGAACCTAAACTAAGGGAAATTGAATTTCGACATGCTCTTAAAATTACGAAATTGTCTCTTGAGAATGGTTCTCTCCCATAGTCTTCTAGGTCTTCCAGTCCTAAGAGGCCTTGCATACCCAAAGATTCAGTAAGTATGTATGAGGTTAAGCTTGATATTTTGTATTGGTTGGCTGCTTTTGATTATAACTATGGGTTTCAGGAAATTACAGGGAATCAGCTGATTCCTTGGCTTTTGTCTAGGGTACCCCAGATTGCAACTGGTGCTGTAATGGAGGTGGGGGAAATAGACAGTATAGAGTATGAAATTGTGAAACTAGCTTTCATAGCTAGGTTTGGGAAAACTCCTTCCCAGTATTTTAAGAGGTTTAGAACCCTCAAACAGCATGATGGTACCTCTTGGGCTACCTGGGTGTGTGAATGTTTGAAAAACGTAGATGGTTGGGTTAAGGGTTACAGAGTTAACACTTATGAAGGTCTGAGACATCTGTTTATGTTAGACTCTATCTATGATGCCTGCCAACCTGAGCTCCAGACAGCACTTGGCTGATTCAAAGGAAATTGATCCTAAGAAATTAGCAAAGGCTGCTCACTTGTGGGTTGCTAACAGGGCTACTCACAAGGATTCTGGGGTTACTCAGAAGAAGGATGAGGGAAAGCAGCACAAGAAAGATAACAAAGAGAATTCCAATACCTCCACTCCAAAAGAAGGTCACAAACATATAAAGGATAAGCCACATGGGAAACTGAATCAGGCTAGTGAAACCTCTGGTGCTAAACCTGAGGGAGGTCAAACCAAACCCCCATTTATCAAAACATTTGAAAAATGTTTTGCTTGTGGGTCAACTGAACATGTGAAAGGGGATCCCAGATGTAAGGGTAAACCTCCAGGGATCCACACTGTCTCCTTAGCCTTCTCCCCAGAGGAAGAAGTACAAATGGCAAGTGTAGAATTTCACCTACTGGCTGAGGAATCCATGAAAGTCTCAGCCAGTGTTTTATTAGTATCCCTGGGTCTGTGGGAACAACATAACTTAGATGTCTATAATTCCATCCCAGACAATACTATAGAATATTACAAAGACAGTGTACTTGTGAATGGTTAGGAGACCACTGCCATCAGATCACTGGGGCCATCATTACTCTAGTGGATGCATCTTTTTTCAAGGATGAGGATGTTTCTAAGGCACCCAACTACCTCACTAAGCTTGCTGGAGTCCCTGTCTAAATGCTTCCACAGTCACCAGCTTTCATCCAGTGCAATGACATGACTGTCACGATACCTGTTAGTGTACAGAGTGAAGTACCTGGGAGAGTCCTGCTGGGGAATGACTTAAATACTCTTGGACTTGTATCAAGCACCCCCAGGCCTCCCAGCAAAAGGAAACAGGAGCAGACTAGGAAGGCTAGAGAAAGTACCTTAAGAGGCTCTCTAGGGGAAATTATAGAGGAAACTATAA
The DNA here is from genome assembly GCF_040938575.1 of Ambystoma mexicanum. NCBI lineage: Eukaryota > Metazoa > Chordata > Amphibia > Caudata > Ambystomatidae > Ambystoma > Ambystoma mexicanum. The sequence continues at coordinate 463,518,966 of NC_090934.1, forward strand.
ACCACAGTCCACAGGACTTACTGACTGCAATTTCAAAGAAAAAAGGAGAAAAAGGGGAAACCTAAAAACTCCAGGAAAAATCCAGCAAGCACTCCTGTGCTACCAACAAGGACATCCCCAAGAGGACTGTCCAAATTCACACCTGTGGCTCCTCCACCTGCTGAGACTGAGTGTGAGGAACAGCCAGGTGTGGTTGAATCAGCTTCTGAGGAATCAGAGCTGGAAGAAGACCTTGCCCCTGTTGGAGATCTGGATCCTGCAGACCATCCTGAGCTGCAGTCTTTACTGGCAGAAGGTGGACACTATAGGGCAGACTTCAGCAGAGGCCAAAGAGAGTGTCCTACTCTTGAAGGTCTTCACCAACAGGCAGCTTCCTAGCTGGAAGGGCAAGAGCCAGGGAAGCATAGGTTGAACTGGGAAGATGGCCTCTTCTACAGTGAACCAACTGAGTCTATCCCAGGGGACTACAGAAGACTTGTAGTGCCTCTGGAGAGCAGACGCCAGTTCCTACAGTTGGCCCATGAGATTCCTTTGGCTGGTCACTTGAGTTTCAAGAAGACTATGGAAAGGCTTTCTCTTTAATTCTACTGGCCTAAGTTAGGGTCTGATGTAGATAAGTTCTGTAGGAGCTGTCACACTTGTCAGACATATGGCAAGAGTAGAGCCAAGAATGTGGCACCCTTGGTGCTTCTTTCAGTGGTGGGAGTCCCTTTTGATAGCGTAGGAATCGAAATTGTTGGTCCATTAGACCCTCCAACCTCTTCAGGCAACAGGTTTAGTAGACCATGCTAGTAGGTATCCTGAAGCAATACCTATGAGGACTGTTACAGCTCAGGCTATTGCTAAGGACCTACTTGGTATTTTTACCAGGGTAGTTTTTCCTAAGAAAGTCATCTCTGACAGGGGATCCAATTTTATGTCCCACTACATGCAGGTCATGTGGAATAACTGTGGAGTGACTTACAAGTTCTCAACTGCCTACCATCCACAGATAAATGTATTGGTAGAGAGGTTTAACAGGACAATGAAGAGCATGATAGGTGCTTTAGAGGAACCCTTTAGAAAAAAGTGGGACCTTCTACTGCCATGCCTTCTATTTGCTTATAGAGAAGTCCCTCAGGAGGGAGTTGGATTTAGTCCCTTTGAGCTTCTCTATGGCCATCCAGTTAGAGGCACCTTTGCCCTAATTAAGGAGGGGTTGTAGAGTGCTCCTTCCCCCATGCCAGTGAGAGTCACGGACTATGTGATAGGTCTCCGGAGGAGAATGTCACACATGATGGCAGACGCATCAGATAACTTAAAAGCAAGTCAGGCTCTGGTGAAGCATTGGAATGACCAGAAGGCCAACATGGTTGAGTTTACTCAAGACCAGCAAGTTTTAGTTATGGTACCTACAAGGCAGAGGTCCTTACAGGACAAGTGGATAGGACCCTTTAAGGTTGTGGGCAAACTTGGAGAGGTCAACTATCTGGTGTACTTAGGCAATGCTAAGGAGGCTCCCACAATCTTACACACCAACCGTCTAAAAGATTATGGGCCTCATTACACGGACATCGGTAAAGGTTTACCGGTACCGGTAAGGGCACCGGTACCAGTAAACCCTTACTGCCTTACTACGAGGTCCCTTTGCAGGTTGGTACTTTAACGCCTGCTGTTTAGCAGGCGTTAAAAACTAACCCGCAAAGGGACCAGGGTGGTGATTACGGTACCGCAATTTGCGGCCCCGTAATTAGCGCCTTCCCCATTCCCATAGAGCCCTATGGGGCAAAAATGGGAATGGGGAAGGGCAATGGGGGCAAGAGGGAATTACTGCCCCACCAACCTTGGAATAGGGTGGTAGTTCCCCTTTCCTCCAAGGCAGTGCCAGTATTTTACCGGCATGGACCAAGGTGCTAAGAGCACCTTGGTCCTCCGCCTACCGTGTAATGAGGCCCTATGTCTCAAAACCAGTAGTAGGAGCTTTGCTTCTAGCTTCAGTTCAAGCGGAGGAGGAGAGTGAACTTCTACCTGACCTACTCCGAGGACAGCCTTTAGATGAGAAGATAGAAGGAGTCAATCTCTCTTCTAACCTGACACTGGAACAACAGGAGGAGTGCAGGTTTCTTTCAAATCAGTCTGCCTCCCTGTTTTCACAATCACCAGGCTTGACCCCTTGGGGCCAGCATGGCATACTCACTGGTGACTGTTTAGCTGTTAAAAGCAGAGGTTACAGGATGTCAGATCATGTAAGAACCCACATAAAGGAGGAGGTCCACAAGATGCTTGATCCCGGGGTAATATAGCCCTCTACCATGGTCTAGTCCATGGTCTAGTCCAGTTGTACCAGTGCCAAAGGCAGGATCCAAAGAGTTGAGATTCTTTGTGGACTATAGAGCTCTTATTGCAGTCAAAAAGACTGATGCCCATCCTTTACCAAGGACAGATGAACTGGTGGACAAACTTGGTTCAGCCAAGTACCTCAGTACATTTGATCTCACTTCAGGCTATTGGCGAATAGCACTGACAGACCATGCCAAGGAGAAAACTGAATTCTCCACCCCAGCAGGCCTGTACCAGTTTAAGGTAACACCTTTTGGACTAAAGAATGCACCTGCAACATTCCAAAGGATGGTTAATCAAATTCTGAATGGGATGGCGGACTTCTGCATGGCATACATGGATGACATTGCAGTGTTCAGCCCTACTTGGGAAGAACATGTTGACCACTTAGGATATGATTTGCAGGCTCTTGAGCAGGCCCATTTGATCATAAAGGCAAGTAAGTGTCAAAATGGTCAGTGTAAAGTGGTCTACCTTGGGCATGAGTTAGGAGGAGGTGAAATCAGGCCATTGCCCAGCAAGGTACAAGCTGTAGAAAACTGGGCCACCCCTACTACTCAAACCCAAGTGAGAGCCTTCCTAGGGCTCACTGGTTCCTATAGGAACTTCAAAGAGAAGTATGGGACCATAGCTTCCCCCTTGAATGTGGTCTCCTCACCACATTTCCCAAAAAGGTCAAGTGGAATGAGTATTGCACTCAAGCATTTGAAGGATTTAAGAAAGCCCTTTGTCAAGCTCCAGTCTTAAGAGCTCCTCACTACAACCATACCTTCATTGTGCAAACAGATGCTTCCAATACAGGTAAAGGAGCAGTTTTGACTTATCTCGATGTGAAAGGTAGGGAGCACCCCATTTGCTTCATCAGCAGGAAGCTGAAGGAACCAGAAACGAGGTGGGCAACCATTGAAAGAGAATGTTTTGCTATTGTGTGGTCACTGAAGAAGTTTAGACCATACTTGTATGGATCTACTTTTGTGATTCAGACTGACCACCAACCCCTGAGATGGTTGATTCAAATGAAAGGGGAACATCCTAAGCTATTGAGATGATCAATCATCCTGCAAGGGTTTGATTTTACCATTGAACACAGGTCAGGGTGTCACCACCAAAATGCTGATGGTCTCTCCAGGATGTTTGGCCGACTGGAGTAAGAAGATTCATCCAGGAGTGGACGAGGGTTAGGGAGAATGCTCAGAAATGTGCTAATTTCCCTTACCTTTTGAGACCCCTAGCAACTTTGCTGGATTTCTAGGACTTTAATTTGTACCTCGAAAGCATTTTTTCCCCACTTTTTCATGTAATTTGATGTGTGTTTTACTTTTTTGTTCTTTGGATATGGAGTTTTAGACAACTCCATAGGCCTCATATTTTTCTTGTGTGTCACACAGCACCCTCAGTGCAGTGGCACAGGGATGTCTCTCAGACTTCCCACTTTAAATACCTTCTCTGGGACTGACTTCTGTCTCCCAGTGCATGTAAACTTAAATTGACTTTGTTAGTGTTTTTAAATTGCTAGACCCAGCACACACTGCCTTACAGCAGAGTTCTGGAGGGAAAACCTAGTATTCCCTATGCCTAGAAAACTCATATAGCCCTCAAAAGCTACCCTTTCCTCTCAGAACGACTGGTGGCAGTGGTATTACCATGATTTTCCTGCCCACAACCTGTTTAAATGCTCCGGTAGCTGAAATCCACCGGAGCCATATTTTTCAAGATGGTTTCTGAGCCCCCTCTGTAAAAACAGGTTACAATCGACTTTTTTTAACATTTATTTTTTTTTATTTTTTTATATTTTTCATTTATATGTTTTATTGGTTAATCTCAGTTAAACCTTAAACATTACTTCATTAATCCTTTCCTAAGGTCCTTCTCCCTTTATTAAAAGCTTCTTCAGACGCTACAATCCAGTCCATTAGCTGACCAACTAGCTGATCGGTTAATTACTCCAATCTAAGTTTAATTTTCTTTCAGGAACCAAACCCCTCTTCCTCTGATTCAGTTTCAAATTTTCGACGAATTTTAATGCGTTGAGAGTTTTTCCAGTCTTATCAACAGTTAGGAGGCGTTCCCAGTAGTCTTCTTCCATCTCCCAGTTGATATTCCTTACATAACTGCCCATATAGTTCTCTCTTTTTGCTTTTAGTGCTGGGCAGATTAACATGACATGCCTGATCGTTTCTAGTTGATCCTTGGATTTACAGAATCTGCAATATGCTGCTGATTTTTCAATTTGCCTTCTTTTCCATTTTAGTTCTCTGCAGTGCCAGATGTTTAGTCTGCAGCGCAACAACAGGTCCCGGTAATGCTGAGATGGAAACTTCAGCAAATACGGCAGTAATTTGTTCAAGCCTTTTTTTTCCCAGATAATGTTATAGCATAATTTTCTTTTCATCCTTAGGTTCTGGGTTTCCTCCCAATCCTTTTCACGGATAGATCTTTTTGCTTTGTCCGGGTTGTTCTTTAGGGTATCATCCGAGATGTTTACTTGTTCCATGTAAGCTTTACATCTTTCTTTCCAATTTTTAAGGATGTCATCTTCATTTACTATATCACTCTGTACTAAAATTTCAAATGGTTTTGGTGGTTTATCCACTATGCACTTTATATACAAGGACAGAGATTTCCACAGTGCAACTGAGGTCATCGATTGGAGTCTGAGCTCTGTTCTTATCAGTTCCACAGGTAATGAAGTTGGTAGGTGCAGAATCTTACACCAAAAGTACGCCTCACAGCGATTCCAGACTTCCCATCTTAGGGATAATAGTGCCTCAGCACCGCCACAACTTTAGAAGGTTACAATTGGGGTTAAGGAGTACTTCCCATATCTACGGTGTGGGCAAATCCCTTGATTTGTCATAGCCACTAGTTTTTCCCGAATTAGGGTATACTGTGCCTGTTCGTTGCTGTTTTTATTAATCATTATCCCCAAGTATAGTGTCGATTCTACTTCTTCCAGTTTTTCATTATCTAATGACCATGTCGCAGTTTTACCAGCCAATTTTCTTCCCTTGCTTGAATTCATGGTTAAGATCATAGATTTCTTCACGTTCATCTTCATGCTATTTTCTTTTAAGTATTTATTCAAGGCCGATATCCGTCTTTGTAGGCCTATTGGTGTTTGATCTAAGAATACCGCGTCATCAGCATATAGCATCCATGGTATCTCTTTACCATTTATCCTCGGCGGGAATCCTCGAATCATTTCTTGGGCAGTCTTCATATCGGCCATATATAGCACAAAAAGGAAGGGGGCTACTGCACAGCCCTGTTTGATTCCTCTGCTGGTATTGATCTTCCTAGAAAGTCCCCCATTCTTTGTAATTTGGACCTTAATTGAAGTGCCAGTGTATAATGTTCTAACGGCTTCCAACTGGTCTTTCGGGCATCCCCATTTCCTCATTTTTGACCACAGATGTTCTCTATTAATTCCATCGAAGGCCTGTTCGAGATCAATAAATGCTAGGTACAGTTTATTTTCCCAGCCAGCGTATTAGCCTTTAGCAAATTGATCAAAAACAAGTTCAAGGTGATGCCCACTCCACTCACAAAGGCTGTCTGTCTTTCATCCAAGATTTCAGCCTCGGTTGCCCATTTTTTTAGGTCTCTTAATAGGAGTGATGCAAATAACTTGCCAATTGAATCTAGAAGCGCTATTGGCCTGTAATTCCTAGGGTTTCCACGGTCCCCCTTTTTATATACTGGCACAATATAAGCCTCCGTCCAAGTGGCTGGAATTTGTTTTGTTTTCATGATTTGTTGGAATAGGGCGTATATTAGCTCTGTCCAGTTCTCACAATTTTCTTTCAGTAATTTATTTGAGATTCCATCTGGACCTGCAGCTCTGGAAGTACTTAGTTTGTTTATCAGCATTCGGATGTCATCCTTATCGAATTCCAGAGCTCAAGGTGTAGAATCCGAGCTATCTTCTATAGTTTTTCCGTGGGTTTCCCCTTCATATAAAGCAGTATAATGCTGAAACCATTTTTCTTCTGAAACTTGATTAACATCTATGGCCAATATATTAAGATCCCTGTCATTAATTAAGTCCCACGTACTTCTGGCATTGTTGGTGGTTATTGCAGCTAGCATTTTTTCTGCATCTCTTTGTGTTCTTAAATAACGAGTTTGTCTCAGCCAATTTTTATAAGTTTGTTGACTTTTCCTCAAAATATCTTCTCTCTGTGTGCTAGTGTTCTTTTTTTATAAGTCTTTGTTCTGATCTATATTTTTTCCTCCTTGCCACTAGTTGTTCATCATAAGCATGTTTTTTCTTGGTCTGGATGCTTTGGGTGCACTTGCACGTGATCTCATAGGCTTCCAGGAGCCATTTATATTCAACCAGATCTTGATTTTTGGTTGTAGCATCTTTATATCCTCGCACCAATTTTGGGATTGCCTGTGTTTTTATTCGCAGACTATTTCTTTTTGGAAAGGTCCTTCTAGTGTTTGTCTCTGCGTGCAAAACCTTGTTTGGTCCCTTCGTGCGTTTGCCTTTGGCGGGCTTCAACACTGAAGCCCCCCTCTGGTGCCTGAGTGTCTGGGGTGGACAAGATGTGAGGGAGGTTCCCGAAACTCGCTGTGCTTAGTCTCCTAGGAGACCTGAATGCACTCTGGCATGATTGGCTGGCTGACTGTCCGGCAAGGACAGCCACCCTGCTTGGTGAGTGACAGCTAGGCTGGAATGAATGGGAGGAAACTGTTTAAAAGCATGTCTCGGGGACTTGGAAGGCAGAGTCGACCACTGAAACAAAATAACTGAAGACGAGATGAAGGAAGACAACTGCTGCAACTCCTGGACCGCTGGTTTGCCCGGTGAAGCCCTGCTGCAGGTCCAAATTGCCTTAAACTCCCTCGAAAGAGAAGCCCCTTCAAGGACGACTTCTTCCCTTGAGCAGGTGGAAACAACCAATTCGCAAGCCACCTGAAAACCATCTCCATACTGGTTGAAATTTCTTCAGAGTGCTGTTGAAAACTAGATAGCCAGTGAGAAGGATACCAGTTTGTGGATTTTAAGGCACTCACACCTTAAACCAACTTTTTGCCAAGCTTGTGGATCCATCCAAGTGCAGTGCAGGAACCTCCCGATGTCCTCCCTCTTGTCCCCACAACTGAGGCCCAGGAATAGTGAGATCTGCAGGAACTGCCAGGAACAACTGCCTCAGCTACAGCTTTTCTTCATTACAAAGGTACCGTGCAAACGCGGTCAAGAAATCCTCTCTGCCGCAGTGAAATGTTGTGAAACTTTCCCAACTTTGGAGTCTTGTTTGCTCCTAATCTAACCTGTAGCTCTTTTTCGTGCAAACTACTTCTAAGAACATTGGCAAAGACTTATCCGTTTACTACCAGAACTGTGCTATCCTATCCAAGACACTGATCCATTGACTTTGGCCGAGGCCTGTTGAATTGAACTGCCTCTTGTAGTGAACTGAAACTATTTACCCTGCCTAAAACAGTAATTGTTTTTGGTTGTTATAACCTTTGTCTTTTTACCCCTTTTAAAAGTTACTGAAGTGCCATTTTGCTCCCCCTTCAGGGGAGCCTAACTTGTTCAGAATCATATTGGTTTAGTACTGTAGCGTATTATAGTTTGATATTGAGCTGCTTATTACTAGTGGAATGTTTTCTAACTAAATGTGTAAATAAATTAAAATAGTTTTACAAAGAAACCTCCAGTAAGTGTTTGTTTGAACCACTATGATTGCAAGTCCTTTGTATAACACTGTGTACTGCTCACATCCCTCTTGAGATAAGCCTGGCTTCTCAGTCCTGCTACCACAAAACTGTGTAGTACAGTTGTATACCAAAGGTGAGTTTGTGCTTACACCTGTAGTCTTAATTGTGTGTAGTGGTCCCAAAGGGTACTGCATGTAATTCTGCCTAACACATATCTACTTCACATGAGGTCTGAAGTCAATCAGCAGATTCAAGAAACAGAAAGTGCTTCAGGTTGCTTCCTTGTATGTTGGCCTTTTACCCCTTCATTTATGGTACATCCTTCAAACCTTTGAGCCGTCATACAGAATGCTGGACATAGCTAAAGAAAGTCAACCGGTTGCTGTATCCCATGCTTCTACTCACTGCAAGTGCTGCCTTTTCACACCTGTGCTCCCTCTACCCATGCCAGTGGTCTTCTGGACTATCACATTGGTCCTCCTGGCCCTCCCATTGATTGCACTGCCTATCTCAGACTGCATCGGCCCTGGCATTGCTGCCTTAGCAGCTGTTACTTCTCCCTCAGCCTCTGCTCTCCCCAGAGGTTCATTCACTTCAGCCAGAGATTCCTCACCTTATCCTATTGTAAGAATTTCAATTTACCAAAAGACCAGGAGTTGCAGATGTGACACCACACAACTGTTACAACAGATGAAGTGATTCCTCCTTGCCTTTTGACTTTGATGACATAATTGAGATAACATTACTTGGATGTTGGCCCTTCCTTACTTGATACATGTTTACTAAAGCAGAGAGGGCACTGTAATTACCAGTCATATTTGAACTAGGATGCAGCCTTAATATACCATGGGTTGGATCATGATAGGGCAGGGGGACTCCCAGCAGAAACAGTATAGACCATGGCAACTGACTTCATATGCCGGCACTGCCTAATATGGCTTCATACTGTCATCTAATGGTATTTGCAGCCTCAGATCCCTTTCTATCTGAACAGAACTGTCTGACCATTGCTAGAGAAAAAATTGGATTGAGATTGGACTACTGTAATGCCCTCTGTGTAAGGACGTCTGGGACAAAAATATCTCCAAACTCCCAACAGTACAAAATAATACGCTTAGGGCTGCCACCGGTATTTCTAAAAGGGACCATATCTCTGAGGCCAGGAAGCAGGTTCATTGGTTACCCGTCAAAGAGCGGATTGTCTTCAAAACACTTGCCCTTACGCATAAATGTGTCCATAACTTGGCACCTCGCTACCATGTTCAAAGAATAACCAAGACTGCCTCACCCAGACCCACCAGATCGGCCTACACCAACAGAATTGCCATTCCCAAGACCCAGAGAGTTTGTGCTGGAGGTACTAGCTTCCCTACCATGGCTGAGACACATTGGAACACTCTACCCCACAAATCAGGAGGATTGATTCACACGATGCCTTCCGCAAAGCGATAAAAACTATGCTATTTACATGACATAGTATGTCTTGTGTTGTCTCCTAACGTCTGGCCCATTTAGGCTGTATTATGATATCACTATCTATTATGAAACATTCGCTGTGGTTTTATACTCTAAAAGCATAACCAAATATGTATGCATTCTACGTTGTTCAATGTCAAGTTAATAGCAAACTTTAAAATGTGCTATGCCTTCCTGAGTAACCACCTTAAAATGTAACTAAAGAAAATCCTACTGTTGGGCTGCTTGTTCAATGTAACCCCGAACCAAGCCTGCTTACAGTCTCATTCAATAGTGCCTTGATGCCTTTGGGCTGTAGCGCACTCTACAAATCCAAAAAAATAAAAATAATTAAAAATAAATGTGCCATGTGTATTCATTATATGTCAAATCCAGCTCCGATTCCTAGGTAATTCCATAACCTGCTAAGTGGAACATCCTACACTCTGTTGCTGCAATATTATGCATGATCTATCCTTACATCCTTTTTGTAAGAATGCACTAAAATCCACTTGTTGTAGATTTTCACAAAATGTCTAGCCGGGGGGAGGGAGGGTCAATTCTGGTGCAAATTAATGTCCCCACAGGTTTTAATGTAATAGCGCTAGGGTTTTGAAAGGGTTTATGAAGGATTTATCTGACTAGCTATGCTCAAATCCCCCTTTATCCTGCTGCTGGTAAGGTAACTGCATCTGGTTGTCCCCTTCAGAGGACATTCATGCGTGTTTTAGCAGGTTTTACAATTTTCATGCTGGCTTGCAGTCATACATTTGAAAAAGATTGAGAATGTTACTTTTTTTAGCCACTCAGATGATATGGCATATGCATGGTTGATATGGAAAGTAAAGGGACAGTGGGAAACATTCTAAAATTCAAACCAAAGGAACAAAAAAGAAAGAAAGAAAGAGGGATTGCAATAATTATAACTATTCAAGGCACACTTTAACATTTTTCATATGCACTTTACATCCCCTGTGCTGTGGAGAAATAGAAAATAAATCTTTGCCTGAAAAAGAATGAATAGAATTAGAAACAGTCACGTGAAACTGAACTGTACTGTTCTTTAGACTACCTCCTTGTCTTCAGAAAGGTGCCGGGGGTGCTGATCTTATCTTTCTTGAAATCAGTAATGTGGACCCATCCCTTTTCCACAAAGCAGTTGTGGTCGCATATTCAACCCTTAAAGCCCCACACAGTGAGGTTTGTTCCATCGATGCACATTTCTAATCAGCACTTCTTCTTGGTATCGATGCACATTTCTAATTAGCACTTCTTCTGGGTAGAGCTGTGGGGGCGGTATCAGCGCTGTTATGTCTGGAGGCTCCCTTGCTTCTCCTGTAGCTGAAGCCAGCTGTAAGTGTCGAGGCCTTATCTGGTTGGAAATGAATTTAAGAGAATTGGTCATGTCCCGAAGACATTCATTAAATTCATTCCCAATACAGCTGCAGAGCTGTGAGCTTCAGAAAATGCACATGCACGTGTAATCGGAACATGCATTCTTCTGCCTGTAGCTATCCCATATGGGGTACGGTGGTGCCTAAAAACTGACCTACATGTGTAATGTTCTGTCTCCAAATTAAATCTGTGGGTAACAAGGAATGCCCCCTTTTTGTCCATAATGTGTGCTCTTGTTGAGATGCATGTTCATGTATTTCTGTTATTTGTGTCAGGGATAAGGTGTTACAAGGTTTCAGTCATATGCATTTGTTGTTGTGTGATGTTACTAGATATTGATACTATCTCCAATATGATTGGTAATTATGCTGATTATTTCCCTGCAGATTCTGCTATGGCATTACTATGTGCTATCATGTCTGTTGCATTGGAATGGGCAGCACATTTTACCACCTTCACTGCTGAAGGAATCGAAAACGCTTCAATTAATCTAATAATAATTGGGCATACTGTACTGAGGAGCCGTCTGACCTCTTAAAACCCTCCTTTTCCATCAGGATAGTCCTGGATGTACTGTGGAGGTAGTGTATGCTGAGTCAGAAAAAACAGTGACAGGGTCATCTTCGTACAGATCTAATGCTGATATTAGTGCCATTAGCTCTGCCGCTTGTGCAGTATAATGTGAGGGCAACCTTACTTTTATTACCACTTCATACTTCCCATACTCCCATACAATGTACCACTGCTGCTCCTGTATGTCTCAATGCCATGCTCTGATTGAACATAAATGACCCATCAATGTACAATATCTCCCCCCCTCTAGGGCATCCTCCTCAAGGTGGGGTATCTCATCATAGATGTCAGTGTATGTGGAAAAATAAAAGCGGCAGGAATAACGAGGCAACATCTTATCATTTGAATCGAGCAATTTGACAGAATCACCCCATAGCCTGGTGTGCACTGTGTGGTAAGTGTGGATTTTGTTTTTTCCAGAATCACAAAAAGGGAATACTCTACTTATAGAGTCACTGAGCAGCCCATGATAATTGTCGTAGATTTCTCTATTTAAAATGCAACTGCTCCCAAATCCTGTTCACATTGAAAATGTCCTTGCATTGCTTGGTCAAAAAGGCCACTGTAGTAGGCCAGGTGTTTGTGACCCATTGGATACTTCTCAGTAAGGACAGCTGTGATCATTTACCCATTAGAATGGGGAAATAAGAAAAACGTGTTTTTATAATTTGACATAGCCATAACCAGAGCAGTGCTGATCGCCTATTTAAGAAAATGGTTTGATCATCTCTACTGAACAAATGAGTGGACTGCTTTCCTTTTGTGCTTCTTTTAGCTCATGTAAAAGAAGTCTAGCGTAAGTGGTGTAATCGAAGGTCCATGATTGGCAATAGTTGCAGTCTCAGAAATTGCTGCATTGCTTTTACAGTGGTTGGCCGTGCTGTGTTATGTATTGCTTTTGCTCTTTCAGGTGTTAGTCTTCTTCCTTCTGAAAATATTATTTTTCCCAATTAAATTACTTCTTTCTGGCAATATTGCAGCTTGCCTCTTTCCACCTTGTACCCCTTTTCTCCGAAAAGTGCCAAAAGCATCACTGAATCATGTGTGCATTTTTCTTCCTTGTTGCTGCACACCAAAAGGTTGTAAACATATTGTATTATACACTCTTTAAAGGTGCATAAGTAAAACTCTGACATAGAGGGATCGTTGTGGTTGGTATAAACTTTTATTCAAGTGATGAAAATGGAAAGAAATCCCAATCTTGCTCTATCTCTAAATGGAGTCTCCTTACCTCAACCAAACTATTAATGTCACAGTTTGGATGTTAACAGCAAAAGTCCACAGTCCTATGTCAAAGTCCTATCTCTGTCCCTCACACTCTATGCTAACCTAAATCAAAAGGATATCTTACTGATCCAGAGGAATGCCCCCCTTACCCTGATCAACAGATAGTTCTTGGTTTGAAAGTTCTCAAAGTTCAGTTGCCACTGGTGGGGGATGTCTCCCTTCCCCAGCCTTCCTCAGGCTTGTGGCACAGTTCATCAACTAATGAGGGAAAGTCTCCCTTCCCCAGCTTTTCCCAGGTTTACGACACAGCTCACAAATTGGTGGGGGAATGTCTTCCTTCCCCAACCAGCCTTTCTCAGGCTTCTCTTCTGTCTCTAGGGGTCTAAGACCCTAGACAATCAACCTGGTTTCTTTTTCTACCAGGTGCTGCAATGAAGACGTGTGGTTTGGGTGCTTTTCCCAAACTGTGGTGGGTCACTGACCCTGGTTGTGAAACGTGTTTCACCTCAATACCAGGTACTGTGATGAGAAAGAGTGGTTTAGTTGCTTCTCCAAACTATAGTGGGTCCCTGACCATGGTTGACAGAGTTGGTTCTCTTCTCTGCCCTGCACTGCAATGAAGAAGAGTGGTTTGGATGCTTCTCCCAAACCGTCGTGGATCCATGATCCTGGTTGGCAGACCTGGTTCTTTTCTCTACCAGGCACTGTGATGAAGACGGGTGGGTTGGATGCCTCTCCAAACAGTAGTCAGTCCCTGACCATGGCTGGCAGACTTGGTTGTCTTCTCTACCAGGTACTGCAATGAAGAAGGGTGGTTTGGATGCTTCTCCCAAACCATTGTGTGTCCCTGACCCTGGTTGGCAGACCTCGTTCTCTTCTCTACTAGAACCTGCAATGAAGAAGGTTGGTCTGGATACTTTGTCAAGCTGTACTGGTTCCCTGACCCTGGCTGGCAGACCTGGTTCTACTCTTTACCAGGTACTCAGTCTCAAACACAGACCTTGTTTACTCTCCTGCCTAGTTGTGTTTTTATATGTCTTACCTTCACAGTCCTTATTGTCATATGCAGACTTGGTTTACTCCCCTGCCAAGTATAACATTCACAGGAATTACTCTTCCAGCTTTCTTCACACCCATTTCTGATATTTGACAGCCCTGGGCTGCCTTCTCTCCAAGTACTGTCACAAAGAAGATTGGATAACCTTGTTACTTGATATGTCCTTCTCCTGTAAGGGTCCCAACCTCTTCTCTCTTTGTTATAGTGTCTTAATTATATTCTTGTTAATGTCCCATAGGGGTTATTCTTTTTCCACCACTTTTCATGCACGTTTGTCTTTAGGGTACCTTGTACCCTCTGGGGAGTGGGATGAATCCAGTGGATTCATCACTGATTTCCCTGTGGTGGCCTCCTCTCGTGTGGCCAGGGGACAGCATCCACTGCCTGATCTGGATCCTGGGGGTGGCTGTATAAGGAAGGATCACAAAGAGGGAGACAGTTGCTGAGGGGAGGTGACAACGCCATCAGATGAGGCGAGGTATTCCCATCTTTCACTTGAGGACAACTCTAGAATTCCCAAGTCCCTATGGTCCAATTGTCATCTAACAGTTACACCCTATAGTAAAAGTCATAAAACCTTTCCTATGATTCAGTATAGCCAAGCCCCCATTTATGACTTAAACACTCACAACTCATATATGAAATATTGTGGTTTTGATATATATTTATATGACAGTTTTGAACAACCACATCTAAGAAATTTAGTAACATCTATTGTCATCTACTTCCATAAATCCTCAGGTACTGAGACGAAGAAGCGGAGGAAGGCGTTTATGCAGATCAAGAGAAGCCTGGCGTCTAATGTGCAAACCCGTTGTTTTGTTGGACTTAAAGTAAGTGGGACATTTAAAAATGTCAGAGGCAGTGCAGAACACAGCTTTGCAGGAGAGAACAAGGAACCCCTGCTAGGGCTCTTAACCACAAGGTCTCCGGACCAGTGTGGCAAGATGGAAAGCAGAGCATTCAGGACGCAAAGCTGTGGCGAGGCTGGAGGCCACACAGAGACTCCAGGGAACACGATCACAAACCAATAGTTGCTCACAGAGCCATGTCGTACGATTCCAGAGCATCTCTATAATCTCGACGGGGAAGAGACAGCACTGTGGAAGCCCAAGTAAGGTTGGAGATACAAAGAAGACCTGGTGAGTCTTTCTAGAGCATTTGGGGGCCCTGTGGAATTATCACGTGCAAGCCTGAAAGTGTTTGAACTGTTTGAAGTTGCAAATGACATAAAGACACCAAGCTTGGCTAATTGCTTTCATGGGAAAAGTACAAGTTCAAATGCCAACAAGAAGAATGTTTGAAAGCAAAAACAAAGGACCACAACAAACCCCCGCACACATGCATGAAAGGTCAATGTGGGGAAAAGTTGAAGCAAGTGCTACCATAGGAAAATATTTTGAGCACCGTAGGGCATATACTACTTTGTACAGTGAAAAGAACAGTGAAATAAATATGAAGTGCTGGCGGAGAATATCTCAGGAAGTTGGGAAGCAAAGCCTGTGAGTGGAAAAGGGGGAGAGAAAGGAAATCCCTTACCTTGTGAACTTGTGCAGAAGTCCTGGCAGGGGAGTATACCAGGCACCTGATGTTGTGTAAAGAGTTTGACATTGGGAAAGGTGAGTATACCAGGGGATCTGAAAACCTCATAGAAGGATTCCTGGCCTAAGAATATACCAGGCAATCCCCATTAGTAACAAGAAGTTAGGGAATTTATTCTTCGTAGCTCTAGAACAATTGTTATGGAATGTATTGTTTAAAGTTAAAGAAAAACTGTTATGGGATTTATTGTTTGAATAAGAACTTGGTGAATCAGTACCAAAGACAAATATTAATTGCTTGATAAAGAGTCCATTTTTGACATCCTACCTAAAAAATGAAGGGCGAGGGCACCACCCTCTGGATCCAAGGGTCTCTCGTTGGAAACTCCTTTTTGTAAGAACTATTCTTATCATTTTGGTTGTGAACACTTGTTGGTAATATCATGACAAAGACAATTCCATGCACCTTTTGTTGTATTGTTTCTAGTGTGAGGTTCATCTTAGAATGCTTTGGACAAAAGAACAGCTTTTTAACTACTTGACACAGACAGATCCTTTGTTTTAGTTTTCAGATAGGGAAAACCATCTTTAGAATTGGGTTAGAGAGATGTTTTTCCAACCCATTTCTGTTTAATAAAATATCTGACTAAGAGAATAGCATAACTCTATGTACGCCTCTAATTTTTCACTCTTCAAAGGACCCCAACCATTGACTCAGCCATCCAAATACCTTTAGGATGTTGGCTGCAGCCCTCCGGTCGGTCAGAGGCTTCCCCATATCTTTCTCTTGCTTGCTGGTGATCTGGAGCTCTTTGGGGCAACGTGCAGTAGCTCTGTAGCTTCTGACCATGCTTGGCATGTCTCTCACTGCCAGACTACGTGGTACCGCAGTGCTGCACTGCTGGTGCTCTCCCCAGCCAGCCTCTTGGTTCTCCATCTTTTCCTGTGTCCCTGTACACCATACTTCTCATCTTTGGCTTTCTGCGTCCAGCGTCTCCCGTGCACTCGGTTCATCCAGGGAGGATCCCCACCTCTTCCTCACCTGAGTTCTGTGGCTTAGATATCCATGATAGCTTCCTCATTTCAGTAGTTTCTACTTCTTGCATCTCATAACAGTATATGAGATAGGAGGGTAGGGGTGGAGAGAGTGGGGCAGAAGGAGAGGTGTAGGTGTGAGGCGGATACTGCATTCTTCCACAATAGTCATCACTGGTCCCACAGGGGACTTCCCCTCCCATGGGATCCCTAACTGAGTACCACCCCCAGGGGGACAATCGGGTAGTGGACTCACCTCCCTGGCCTCATGGGAAGGGTCTCCTCCTACGGAAGCAGTCATGACATCCTGGGATTCGTCACAACTCTGTATTTGTAAATTTCCCAAGTATATTTGCAACACTCTATTAAAAACACATGGTTATTCACAGTATTCTTGTGGTAATCAAGTGTGTTGAAATCTCTGCCCACGGTAAGTAAAAGTGGTAATTTATTGTAAGTCTGGGTGCAATGGTATGGAAAATAAATCAAGCATTCTTGCGATCAATCACTGTGAAGTGGGTGGTGTTTGTAGGGATATTACACAAACTGGTTTCTGGGTAAGGCACTGCTGGAAACTCTGCTTCTACTATGTTGTTTAAAGGCAAGAGGTCCTGCATGAACCTCCAAGACTCCATTAACTTTCTTCACAGTGTACATGGCCATATTACATGGCAATTCAGATGGTTGTACAATGCCCTGTTGCCATAATGCAACAATTGTGTCATACATTCCTTCGCCTGCTTCTCTTGACATAGGGTGCTGCTCAACTGGGGTAATATTAAACCTTGTTTTAGTTTAATTCTGACTGCTCCTACTCCCTTCTGCAGCCCTACATCTTGAGGGTAACTAGTCCATAGCTCTGTAGGCACTTTCTTCAAATCTTCCTGAAAGTCTGGTGATCATGTTTTGGCCATTAGTACATTCTGAGGGATCTCTCTGTGCTCTACACACAACTGGTAGAGTATGCATATGTCCAAAATCATCCCTCCATCATCATCATCATCATCCAAAAAATAATTGTTGTTAGTCAAATCAGTCACGCACAGTTTTGGATCAATGCATGAAATGGAGTGCCACACAATGCCCTCCTCCATCTGTTCCATGTAATATTACTCTAGCTTCCTTTGCTACGGCTGTTTCTAAATGTAATGTGATGATTGTCCCAGGTGGACTATCTCTAGAAACTGCTGCTCCAAATAGAAATTCTGTGGGCAAACGTAATATTTTATCTTCAATTCTAGGCACTCATCCTAATTGCTACAACCAATCGTCTAGACCACTTGCGCTTCACCCTACATCAATCACTTTTTTTCATAACAATTCGATGTAAACACAATTCAATTCCAATTTTTCAAAAGTTACAGTTCAATTCGTATTTGCTAAATGTTTTGTTTCAACACGTGTTTCGACATCATACCCAGGTCCTCTTCAGGGCTACAATAAAAATTACATATTCACATTGAAATACCAAAGAATTTTCCATGAACACATTAAATACAATCATATTATGTAAGTGATATAAGAAGATTACAAAAAAGTTAATGAGAACCCAACATATTTACATGATCTAAAAGTAAATAAATTATCATACGAACCACCAGCCAATTGGTTCGGAGAAAGGAAGCAAAAAACAAAGGACACATATCAATATGTTATTGCACATCGTATTTTGAATTTAATGTTCTCACAATTTCTTGCCCCTAAATTATGACATAAACCCTTGCTCAGATTCTAGCCACCACCAAAGCACCCATTCAGTTTTTAAAAATCAGTTGTTAACTCACACCCTCACACCACCTATAGACCTCAATACTCACTGTGCTCCCTTGTGTGCCACTCTTATAGTGCTTCCCCTACCCTTCACTATTTACTAATTGTTTCCAATTGAAAATTACACTTTAACCAGACATTTAGCCAATTGATTATTACTGTACTCTATATTCATTCTTATTTGCTTAATTCATAGAATTCTATACCACAAATACCAATTTGCCTTCATTGTTCAACCTCCTATCAAAAATGAAAGCATGCTCAATAGCCAATCTCATTTGTCCTAAGTGCAACCTATCCCCTGTCATGTGCCATCTTACTGGATATATATTGTTACTCTATATACCGAACCTGGTAACAGAGAGTATATTCCTTGACAATCTGATCATTTCACAATACACTCTTGTTCCCACTGTCAAGGTGATTGTCCATTCTCCAAGAGAAAAAAAAAATATCTAAATCTTTTACCTATCTGTAATCCAAACCCCCTGATGCTCACCACAATGATCCATTCAATACCTTCATTAGGATCATATACATTTACCATACATTTCCTGTTACAACCTAGCCACACATCTATAATTCAGTCAAGATAGATCTTGCCAAATGTATCTACAACCAAATGTATACATACATATCGGTTAGACATGTTGCCCAAATATGTGCATTGGCACCGAGAGTCATGGAAAGCCTATCGTACCCTTCTACTTACAATCCAGTGTCAGGATCTTAATGGATCACTGGGCGGTGTTCAGCTCTTGCAAACAGCCGCCATTGCACTCGTGCCATATTGAGCACTTTTTCTCTTTTCGCACGTATTACGCTGTGCATCTGCATGTTACCATATTTAAACAAACACGTGCCACTTCTCGAGTGGCACAGTATTTCACATTGCTCCGGGTATGTGAAGCACCCTTGACGTACACTTTTCTTTATTCAATCCCCAAATTGCCATTACCTTTTGTTATTGTTATGTTTTGCTACACAGCCCATAGCCTCACTAACTAACTTAAACACATCCCACTTTTCCCATGGAGGCCAACCATACTGAGATGCCCTGCACTCCCACAAGTTAACTTTCAAACAATTCAAATTAGCACACCTACTTACACATTGCTCCATAGTAACTACAGTCATTCTCGTGCCTACTTTACCACAGGAGACCAACATACAGAGATCCCCTGCCTAAGCATCTAGTGCCACCTAATGAGGCTAATACAAAACCTAACCCATCAGAGTCCAATCAGCACATACCATCCCAGTCTACTCCAGACCCAATAATCAAAACTCATTCTCATACCAATCTCGTCCAGTATTGGGGCTGTGTATAATTGAATCATCTACACTGTTGCTCGACACACATAATATTAATACCTTTATCTGCGTGTGTGACTCAGTGGTGGCAAGGATCTCTCATTAATACATTAGTTGTCCATCATTGCATGTAGTCCACTGATACCTCACTTCCAATTGGACTTTACATTAGTCAATTTATTGTACTATAAAATATATTCCTGTTCCAAAGGCGTGCCTCCCAACTTTTTTGCATCAGGCAGTCAATTATCCTCTTCCTCAATATTTTCCAACAACCCAGTGAGAACCATGCAACACACAGTCTTCCCTTTTGTTAACAGGAAAATTCCCATCTTGTTCTCCATATTCCGGCCTAGGCTCACAAGGGTGTACATACAAATTATCTTGGCCTCCACTTGCCTCAGAGCACTCTCTCTCAATCTCCCAGCCTTGGATCTACAGTAATCGTTTTGAGGCCAATGAAGCGTAGATCTTTCATTCTGTCGATGTGGTGGCCTTCCTGCCAATGAATTGATAGCTGTAGTTTGGGATCCCCTTTATTCGATGCACCCAAATGTTCCCTTCATAATAGCACCTGTATTCCATAGAGAAATGCATCTTGGTGAAGTGGCACTCCTTTCAAAACATTGTGATCACAAAATGCCTGTATCACTGCCTCTGCTTGTGCATGGTGTATACCTGGAGTAAAATATATGATAGCCTTTTCAGTAAAAGAAATTGTCATATGTTCACTGGTGTGTTTTTGACAATACAACCATGGCTAAGTTATTTATTACTTACCGATTGTCATGGGCACATCTTCTGTGAAAAGAACTGATACCATAAACCCAGAGAATCCCTGTGTGTCCATTATAATGTCTGACAAACGAAGCCTTCAATAACTGATACATGATTTGGTAGCCCCTCTGTCTGCTTCAAAGGAAAATGCCATCTCTGCTATATTTACAGCCACCCTAGGTTATTTTTCTGGGTCGGGGTCACTGATAGTATTGGGTATGTCAGAGTCCTACGTGGGTACGTACTGGTGCCCTGGAACGAAAAAGGGTTACCTGCTAGTATGATGACCCTGCCAAAATGCGACACAACACCCTGCAATATCAAGTTCTTGTGCCACTGCTGTGTTGATTGCAATGTGTGAGCTTGGAAGGGGTTTGGCAGTTGTTGACTCAGGGGTTGTGGTGCAGTCTTCAGAGATGTTGGGGCAGAGTAGTGAACCTGCTGCTGCTGTTGCTGTGTCAAATCGAGGGTGTTTGGTGTGTACTGTTACATCTGTTGAGGCTGCTTTGTATTCTGCACATTCACAAAGCAATATTGTGTCTGTTGCTGCATGGGGATCTGAATGTTAGGGGTTCTCTGTGTCTAATACTGTTGGAGATACATAAGTGCATGATATCACAGGGCCCCAAAACATAAGGTTCCACCCCTCTATTCCTTCATCCTCTACAAAATGTCCCGTTCTTCCACACAGCCAACACTGTCCTTCGTAGACTCCAAATTCACCAGAGCCTTGGTCCTGCACCATCAAGTTAACCTCCAAAACCACTTCCCATACCCCTCTGGAAGCTCCCTCTCCCACTTGGGTAATACATCATCTCTCCCCTCCTTGTGATATATTACACTGGCCCTACTTGGAATAATCATGTTCATACTGGCCCTCAACAGTTTTAGAAATCACTGCCCCTTCTATTGTAAACTTATTCAATTTCTTCAGCACTAATTGTGCTTCTTCCTTCTCTCTCTTTCCACTTTGTTTTTCTTTCTCTCGCCTGTTTCAATTTATATTAATGAAGAACTATATGTGATTGTTTTTAAAGGCCACGCCCTCATCTCTATACCCATTATTTTGTGCATGTCTGTTTACACTTCAGCGGGGAGTCCTTCACATATTATGTGATACAAAACTGGAATATTCTTTTCCCATTGAACACTCATTTCTAAACGCCACTTCTCCTTCATTTCCTAGATGTATTGGCCGGGGTTCTCATCTATTTTTATTTTCCATGCTATAATAATGCTCACATCAGATGTGTCATGGTATTGTACCCTTAATGCTTTCCAAACATTTGTTCAGCTGTTATTGAATGGCAAGCCGTCATGCACATTGTTATTCTATGTAACTCCTGCACACCATGCCCTCTTCCAATGATCATCTGATTGTTCCCCCAATAGGGAAGCAAATACACTCTTCATGTTGCCTACACCTAGAGTAATTCTGGCTGTTCTTTTTTTTTCTAATTCATAATCCAATTGCCAGCCACTGCTGTGAGAGACAGCAGGTTGTTCATTACAATTTCTTTATCAAAGTGGGCCCACGGGACACACTGCAATACTCTTGGGCACTTCTCTGACGGGGGGAAATGCATACCCCACTTCGTACAAAGTAATGTGTTCCCTTTTTTCCTTCTCGTTGCTGAAGCCATTCGGCCTGGTAGTTGTCTAAGTCTGTCCCTATAGGGTGTTCCTCTACTGTCCTCTCTTGGGGGTTTGTCCAGTGTGGGTTTGTCGCTTACTTCCTCGGTCTCCCAGTCTTCCTTGTCATCACAATATATTGTGTCATAATCAATACTATTGCAAGGTGCTTCCAAATCTAGTGAAGTTCCTCTGCCTCCATGCAACTGCTTATCACTACCCTGCAATTGTGCTTGGGGCTCCCAAAACGTGTTGCCATCAGTCTTAAATATAATCTGTCCTACCCTCCACTTCTCTGGAGCTATCGCTATTCTCTGTCTCTCTCCTTGCATCTGCTTTGCTCTGGCTAGCTCTTACTGTGCCTTCTGTAATTATGCTTCTAAATTTCACTGAGCATCATTTCTACCTGTAAAACAAGCAGGTCTCTAGTAACATTTTTTAGAGGTTCTGTCACGCCTTCACTGTCTTTACCTGGGGTTATGTAACCAAGATTGGTGTATCCTGTAGCAGGCTGTAAGGGGTAGTGTCTGGACACAGTCTGGTGAGAAAGGGACCCATAGAAGGGAGGGGCAGTGGGTGGGGAATGCATCACATAATTTCTCCATGTTACGTGATCAGTATTGTCTTTCTTCTCTTCCTCAATCATCTTCCACAGCTCAAGAATACTTGTTATATGTTCTTTAACTTCTTACCTTTATGTGTAGCTGCTAAATGCGTGTACATGTGCTGCTCTATTTTTGTAGTATGTGTGCCCTCTGTAGGCCAAGATTTGGACATTTTACCTGCAGTCTCTTCTACGCACTCATTATGGTACTTTATTATTTTCTCCATATATTGCAGGAGAGCCATGCACATATGAGCTAGTGGATTATACATAAAGTTACACATTCTTATTTAGTCGATTAATTAGCCTGCACATATTGTTCCAGCAGTGTCTCACAGAATAGCCATTTTTCCTTAATAAATACATTCCCGTTAATCCAATTCCCCTCCACATTTTACATTCTTACCCTAAAGTGCTTTCACCCACACATCCTTCACTCCCAAACACCATTTCAACAACATTGGAACTCCCATGGTCCACAACAAAAAACACAATATATAATAATCTCATTAAAAAAATCACCCACTATATATATTGTTAATCATCAATAAAACAACATGTATGTCTTAGGCCTTTTGAAGTATAGCAAACGTGTAATAACTTGTGTCCCCGAGTCTGTTATTTTAGTGTCTGAATTATTAGTGTGTGTGCATCATGCATAAGTTGTAGCTACCAGATAATATGTGAAGGGTAGCCCCAACAGGTACCATGCCCTCTTAATAGCACAAACCTTTTTATAATGTTTTAATGGACTTTTGTTTAGTGTTCAAACACCATTTAAATGGCCTCTTGGCAATGTAATTTCGGTTCTGTTCTGTCATAAATAGCACATCAGAGTATCTGGTGTCTAAGTTGCACATACATAGTAGCACACGCTCTTCACACAGCAAATCAACCACCGGGCTACAATCACAGTTCGTTAGTAAAGAGAGGACCCGCAAACAATCCTTCTCTTGTCATGCACCCACCCTCTGGAATTCGATGCCGGTATCAGTTTGGAATGACCCCACAATTCCCCAATTTCGCAAATCTCGTAAAACGTGGCTTTTTCAACAACACCTTGCCCAGTACTATCTCAATAGACACACAGACAAAGAGACCACAACTCCCAGTACTGAACCTCTGTTAAAAGATGTCACGACAAAGGCTGGGCAACCACACACCCTAAAGTGCTCTGCTGATCTCCAGCTAAACTAACACTATAAACCATAATATAAAATACAATTCTCTGCTTATTTTGCTGTTGCTTACAGAGCATTCACAGTCCAGTATTAGGTGGGGGTCAAATTTCACTGTAACAGATTTCAGGAAGCCTGGTGGGAGACCCCCCCCCCCCCATTCTGAGAGCACATGCTTATTTTTGTAGAAACAATCAAACTAATGTTATGAAGCTGACAAGTGTTTGGACCCCCCGGAAATGGAGCTGACACGTGTTTTCCCCCCTTCCCCGCTTGATCATGTTCTTGTTTACATGGTTTCCCTTCCAGCAAACCTGACAGATAATGAGTGAGGAGGGGCATGTGTAATCAAACAAATTAATTCACCAGCCGGCACTCAGACCTCAGTCACCAGGGGCACATGTGGTCTGTGTTCAGCATACTAACATGAATCTGCACTGAAGCGAATTTTAAAGCACAGAGACATTCGTTTGTTTTCGTATTTTTAGGGAGAAATGTTGTTCTGTTTTAAAGGCACAGACAACATGAACATAGCAGAAGTAGGTAAAAAGGATGAACAAAGATGGGACAAAGGGCAGAAGGTAAGGAACGCAGAATGAGTGGATTTTACAAACTGGCACATAGGAAGAACGGGCTGGAATTCCTGCGAAGGGGAGAAAAAACATAAAAGGGAGATGACACAGGAGATAAGAGGGGAACAGGTGAAGCATTGTGGGATTTGTGGCACAAAGGGAAATGGTACGCGGGAAATGCAAATATGTTCACAGCTCCTTGTGTGGATGCCGTGGACCATATGTTCACAGAGTTACTATAGAAGACACGAGGTGGTTGAACGACCACACATTAGTACTGACAGACTGCCCTTGCACATGGTTGGGCAGCCAGATCCTCAACTTTTCTGCGATGTTGCTGTCTGCTCTCCATGAGGTATCCAGGTTGCAAATAAATGGCACTAGAATAACTGCTAAAGTATCTGGCAAAACCCATGTCACTGCCTCTGATTACCCTCTCTCACTATCTGCTTTCTCTTCCAGCAAGTGTGTCTGCGAGTGTTATGTAATTGGACGTTTGGTGCTGCTCTCTAGGTCCTCTGATCAGTGTCTAGATAGTAGATTTACTGGGGGGGGGGAGGGGCAAGGAGGTGCATGGGGAGTGCTCCAATATATTCGGCAAAGTTGATGCAAGTGAGGATTAGCTGCTACCTCTCTGTGCATTTGGTGTGCATCCCAGTGGTGCCATGGGGGATGGGCATCCTGGTGTGGGTCCTGGTAGATGCAGGGTCCCCCCAGTGTCAGTGTAGAAGTGCACCCCAACATTGCCATCTCTCCACTTGGACCCTTTAACATGAATGATTGCTCATGGTGGAGTTGTGGTGGGTACATCTGGATATGTTTTTTTTGTTGCCAGCAATAGAAGAGATGATGGGCGAAAGATTTTTATTGTGCTAGCTCTCAGGTGGAGCCATCTACCTCCCCTTTAAGTTGCTTCCTTATGGGTGTTTGCAGCAGCATCTACTGATTTGGCAATGCTCTTCAGTCACATGGAAAATGTGGATTATCGGGCTACACAATGCTGCAGTGAGGCATTCGCTGTCTATTAAGCATACTTAAGGCGTTTGGCAGCTACTTGCTCACTGATTGATGAAGTATGAGAACTTGGCCGAATTGATTCAGGGATGTAATGAGACGCTTCCTCATCACCAGATTCCATCTGAAACTGGGAGTATGCCACAGATCCTGGAGCTGTGAAGGGTGCCTGTGCTGGCAAGCTCAAGAGCACAGCACAGGAACGTGGCCATGACGCCAAGTTACATTGGGAAGGCCAACACAGTAAAGCATAAGGCATTCTATGTGTTTAAAGCCTTCATGACGGCCCACACTCCATTCACCTTATACTTGCACTGTTGCATCTATCAGGTGTGAAGCTAACACTGAGGTTTTCTGCCCCACCAGGGTCAATGGCCGTTTAGATACTGATCTTCTGCAAAGTGCAGCAAGATCAACCTCTTCGCAATGGTGTGGTTCTAACTCTACCCACACAACACCACTTGGCATCCAGTCTATCCATCGAATATATTTCCATTGGGGGTTAAAGAGTTAATTTTGTTTTGGGTGTATTTTTAAGGGTTAAAAACGGCTTAAAATCGGGGGGGGGGTTGGGTGGGGGAACCCCGCAACAAAAAAACAAAAAACATCCATTCGATGCACATGTTTTCATAGGAAAATGATTCCATGGTACTTACCTTCGATGGAAAATCTTCGCTGGAAAGACCATAAACCACAACACTTCCTTGTTGATTCACATCTCAAATTGCTAGGCCAACACATGTGAACCAAACACAGGATGAACAACCCCGACCCCAAGACACACACACAGCTCGGAACGTCAGGTGGAAGATTTATAGGCAATATACATTTGCACTGGATTCTAGCAAGTGTCAACATGGAGGTGCTATCCCATGTGAGTCAGCACAGTGGTGACTGTTCTCGACAACCCTACGCTGATTGACATGGGGAAAACGGTGAACATAATAGCCTACAAACAGTTTTTAAACATTAAGCTTCATCTCATTTTGAAACAACCACAAATTAGCACTTCACACATTTGGGGGTGCTGATCTTTGCAACTAAAGCATCCTTTCACCATTGAGATCAACGATGAGTCATCTTTATGTATCTTCTATATCAGAATAGTGGGTACCAACACTAACAACAGCTGTTATACATCTGAAGCACTATGCTTTCACATTCAGCACATACCGAGAATAACTTGAAGTTCCCTGATTTAGATGTACCATTCTGTTGGATTCAGCACCTCAAGGACCAACACATGGAAGGAAAAATGCGGTGTAGGAGTTTAAGTAAATGCAAGTTACTGATGTCATCTGGAAAGTGGATAGCACCAAGCCCTGAGGTCCCCATGTTGTTGTGGCATGAACGATTAACCAAACCATCGAGATATGAATATGTGTTGACCTGTGCCTCGTGGAGAAAGCCATCCAACGTAAGCGAAATCACAAACCCACTATTGATGAGATACCCACACTTGATACCAGCATCGAATTTCAGAGGGTGGCTTTTTTGCAGGATGCCACCGTCTTCACTAATTCGGACCCTAATGCTCGCTAACATCAGGTACATTGTAAACTCACCTCCAATGTGAACGTGTAGCATTACAAGAGATTGGCCTTTGGTGCCTCCTCGACAGCACAGTCATTCATGCAAACGATGGACAGGGAGCAGGCTGGAATGCAGCGGTGCTCATTGCCAGTGTTTATATCCTATTCTAGTCTTCAATAATAGCTTAAAGTCATTTCGTCAGGAGATGTCATGCACAAGGTTCACCAAAAAGGGCATCTCGACAGGTCTGAAGACAGTTTCCCTACCATGGAAATGAGAAGATTCCTGGGATGGTGAACTATAGTGTGCGATACATCCCCAACCTGGTGACATTGACAGTTGAAATAGATGGATATTAAGGGTACAGCATCTCAAGGCACTAAGGAGGCCTTCACTGCTGGGTCTCCCATTGCATAGTTCAATCCCTTGTCCAAACATTGCTATACAGATAGGGATAGAAAAAAATGAATTTGGGGGTGACAACTGTTAAAAGGAAAAAAGAGAAACATTTTTTTTATTACAAATGGAATGATGGGTCGCACTGGGAATGCTGGAGTAACCAGCAAAAAGCAGACTGACTGCATGGGAATCAATTGTAAACACCACCTGTCATGCATACAAAGCTGGCAGCATTTACTTAATTTACATGGCATAATGTAAAAGGGTGGCATACAAGCATGTACACCCCCCCTGTATCACCCTGCATGTGCATGATGAAAATGTAATGACATATTTAAGCAAACGTGTAAATGTAACAGGTCCCCGCTGCCGAATTACGAGGATTTACACAATGAGTGTCTTGCGTTAGCGCTTCAGGAGAGATTCTCGCACCTGCATTTCATTTTCCCATTAGAGATGCAGGACTACATATCCCGGAATGCATGGGTATCTAGAGAAGGAGCTAAGTACCCCCCACGTCAATCACCTCACCCCTCTTGCCTATATATTGGGAAGCAGAGAGTGAGACACGTGTGGTACCAGTGAAAATACTGATACCAAGGAGAAACCTGGAAGCAAGGTTCCCATTGAGAAAACCATACCTGCATACGAGACAGTATGATGGCCATTTGAATGAAATCCCGGAAGAAACATGATGGTTGAATGACAAAGGTAAATGATGACGTCATGCAGAGCAGAACTGTAACGTACATAGAAGAGATGCAGAGACTAGAGAATGCAGATATTCTATAATGCATCAAGAAAGTATTGAAGATAAGTGACATCTTGGGATCAAGATGAGGAAACTTATGCTACAGAAATTGCCAAGCTGTTTTACACGTGTACAGATGCAAAGAAATGCAAGCAGCCGAAGTATTCATTAAGCTAACTTACAGTGAATAGATAGCGGCATGCGCCAACATGTTCATATATATTGGAGTCAGTAAAGAATGGATCTTTCCACTAGGTGTTATAGCAGAGCTAGGCTAAAGACAGAAGGCCTCTTTTCCATTATGTTGCTGTTAGAAAACAAGAGAATTAAAAATGTATCTCAGAAAGGCAAAGCTGAATGAGCCAAGAAGCCAAGGATTTATGAGGCTGGAATGAGCAGACATTGGATACAAATTGTGTGAAAGAACGAAGCTCCTGTTCAGGAGGCACAAACAAAATAAAGATGACATCAGAGGTTGTGGGATGTATTAACCCACTTTTGCTCTGCCAGGCAGCATCCCAGTGTTCTGATGGTGCCAAAAATATCAAAATGGCCACAAAACCCTTCTGCGTGCCAAAACCTATGGAAATCGCGCTTTGCAACACAAAAAGATGGCTGCCAAATCTACCATCCATGTTGTCAGTGGTGGAGCAGAGATCTCACTCCTGAAACATGTCACTGGGCTTCACAACAAGTAAAAATGGAGCACAGAGGGAAAAGCAGTGCTTTGCTGAAAGAAATCCAACATCTTGCTTTTAAATCCTTTTTTCTTGGTTGCTGAAACTGCAGAATGCCGGTACAAAACACCCTCAAACACCCAATATTCTTGTTGGGTGCTACAATTCACTTAGTTCAAGAAATCATTGCAAATTTACAATATCCTGGAAAGCTGAATTTGTCATAAAAATATCCACAGCAAAAGTTGCCTGTCTGTGGAATCTGTCAAAATCTGGGCGCAGTAACTTTGGCCGCCTGAATGACAGCTATCAGGAGCCTGCATGATAGAATTTAAACTTGAACAACTGAAATCAAATGGTTGAAAACTAAGTGACCTGTTATTAAAAGTAACCTAGGTTGTAACTGTTTAATCCCATGGTTTAGAATCTGGAATAAGCGTTCTACAAGTTGTTTTAAGCAAAGGTAAAATGCAACAGATTAACATTGAATTTAGGCCTGGCTAAAAGCAAACAAACCAGTATAACAGCTTCCCCCACAGAAGCAATGCCTCTCGCTTTTGCTTCTCTCCACTAGGAAATCATGCCTAAGTGATGATTATAGGGTGGGAGGAGAGTTGGGGCTGCAGGGGGAAGGAGACAATGGACACCCTCCAGCTACAGGAACTACCAAGTATGAAGGGTCGTAAAATGGCCTGGGCCCAGGAGGAACTGGGAGGAGACTGCTTCTGAACTGCAGGGAGATAGAAGGAGGCGGAGACAAACAACCATTTGTTGCGTAACAAGGACCAACAACACATTTTAAAATGACTGATAAATTACTGTGTAAAATTGTCAAAAACACAAAAATAACAGCATTGTTAATGTAAATATTGGCTGCACATTTTAAAAGGCGCCAGAACTCTGTGACATGTTCTAGGAAGAAATGGCAGAAAATGTGATATTACACAAAATGTATTTTTGATAGAAGCATGAAGCGTCATACACTTATGCCCATGTTCAATACAAACATTTGTAGACATTTGCTCCTAAATTGGACATTGTGTTTTGGGTAAAAAGGGCAAAATTCTGTGAAAAGCAGACACAAGATCTTACAGAGACAGGGTTTGGAGGAGTATCTGCTACACAACATATGTAATCGGTATATATGATTGTTATAGAGGTTGCACACATGGAAATGTGTATTGTACCAAAAGTAGATTTTGTGTTCAAGAGTCTAGGGGTGGACTCTAGGCCTCATAAACCCACATCATCATGGGGACACCCTGTTCTTCTCCTCCTATCAAGGAAGAGAGGAGACACTGACCAATCCCTGTCCAAGGGGCGCGCTTAGGATAAACCAGCACACACACTCCTTTATCATAAGCATTAATAGAGACAGCAGAGGACAGAAAAAAACACAGATTCACCCACTAACCAATTGCTGGTGGAGCACCCTGAAGCAGAACCATCCATTTTACTTGCTCCAGACTCCAGAAACTGGGCAAAGCAGAGAAAGGCCCATTGCATAGCTGAACCATTTTCAGCTAGGCATTAAAATTCCAGAACCACTGAAATCTAAGGGGAGCATCATATACAGCCGGCCTGTGCTGTACCTCTTGCCTGCTGAAACAATGATCATCAGAACCAAAAAGGACAGATCCAGTCCATCCCGTGCCATCCTGTGACCAGAGTGCATTGCAGATCCGGTCCAGTCCTGCCGTTCGGTGACCAGAGCACCTTGCTGATTGCAAGTCCAGTCCAGTGTGCCCAGCAGTCTGTCCTGACCAGAACCCCTGACAAGAATCCCTGACCGGAATCCCTGACCAGAATCCCTGACAGTTCTGTGTAAAATCATATCTAGTGAGTATCTATAGGATAGAACTGTGTCACATAGCATATGCACTGTCCATAGTTAATCCCGATCTCAAACCCATCCTCTCTTGTATTCAGAACCTGATATGTTAGGAGTATTGTTGAATTGTCAGAACTAATCTTGCGCCGAGTTTCCCTCATTTGTTTTCTAAATCATAAGTCATTAGTGTTGTGAGTAACTAAAGTGAATCTCGGAAATAAATTGAGTATCCACCAATCCACCACGTGAAGGGTTCCCTGGTCAGGAACTGATGGAGATTCATGTGTGGCATTCTCTTTTTCTATAGTCATAATCTAGTTTAAGAAATCCCATTTGTCTTTTAAAAGTGCATTCCTGTTTTCCATTTTTGCGCCTATCTTGAAAAAACGACCTCCACTAAAACGTCCATAACTTCTTCAGTTTTTATGCTTCTGCTTGTAGCTTGTAGCTGACATCCACAGCTTTAATTCACATCCAATACTGCATTCCAAATCCACATAGTTCTCCCGTAATCATGATTACCGCACACTGAAAAGATTGCAGCAAATTTCGTTTTAGGGAATTTCTGACAAGTGTAAAACAACTTTTGATTGCTTCCGACCTCAGTTTTAAGATTTCACATTGCTTCTTAGTAGTAAATCATTGCCCGTGTTTGTCTGTTACTATCTAAAGTGGCTCCCATAGGAATTTAAACAATTTCAGCAATTTAAACCATATTTAGTGTTTTTGCACATTCCATTCTCAGACAACTTTAAAAGCCATTTTGACAGCTTGCCAATCAATTCCGTTTCTTTCTTGTGTTTGCTGGAGGGAATGTGGGATTGATATTTTGTTTGAATTTTGCCATTCCTGAAACCTGTTCTCTCTCCTCCTATCTCTTTACATTGCCTATTGGGGGGTTGAGGGTGTGCAGGGGGAAATAGTAACCACATTGCTGTCTGTTCTGAACACACACACAAAAGTATTATTTCTGTGCTGAATTGTTTTGCTCACTATTGCTCCTAGTACATTAAAGAGATTGCTTAGTATTACATTACCCCATTGGTGATTATTGTATAACCATTAAACATAGTGTGATTAAATTGTAACTACATAAATAAATATTTTAAATTTGCAAACCAGCCCGATTCCTGGTTCACTGTGACCGGGGGGGTTCCAAGAGACGGGTGTGATATAAGTGGTACATGGTTCAGAATAAAAGAACTTTTAGTCACAAATTTCAGTTGTGCATTACACGCTAGGCGTTGACTTAGGTGAAGTGCCGGATTGAAATCACTTACAAGGTCTAGTAGAAAATAGTATTTTTAATACACGAGAAGCTCGAATTTGTGGTCTTCAGTCACATGGTGAGAAGAAGTTGGATGAGCATGGTGGTCACACCGACGCATGAGGGCAGAGAGCAAAAGAACACTCCCAAAGACAAGTTCAAAGCCATAATTGACAGCAGACTACTGATGTGATGATGGATGATTATGCTAAATGTAGGAAGCTATGGTTTAAACTAGCTCACCAGCACCTGGAGGCTCAGCCTGCTTGCAGCTAACATAGGTTGGGAGGGTACTGACGGAGGTTAAAAACCAGCCAATCATGGGGGACTGCATGATAAAGGGTCCTATAGTTGTGTAGCCAATGGAACGTTGCATATTTAGTGACATACATAGTGACCTGTTTAAGGGGAGGGTTTAATTGCCCCACCTGATGTTAAGAAACAAATAATTTTTTTCCACTGCCTTAGACGAGTATGGATCGTATACTTAGATGTTCCTTAAAGCCCTATGACACTTGCCTCTAGGTTTCTGTAGTTTGCCATGTAGGATGATGTTAGTAATATGTAGGTTCACGTCACCTATGATGATTTTTTGTTATAAAAGCAATCTTTTTTTCAAAATTCATTGAGAGTCTTTACACTGAGACATTGGGCCTCATTAGGACCCAGGCGGAGTGGGTTTCCGCCAGCGCTAATCGCGGCGGACCCGTCCGCCGTACTACGAGTTCCCTTAGCGCCATGGAGGTTTTCTCCGCCTGGTTTTACCAGGCGGAGAAAACCATGGCGCTACGGGACCTCGTTGTTAATTACGCCACCGTATTTTACGGTGGCGTAATTAACT
Organism: Ambystoma mexicanum; assembly: GCF_040938575.1. Classification (NCBI taxonomy): domain Eukaryota; kingdom Metazoa; phylum Chordata; class Amphibia; order Caudata; family Ambystomatidae; genus Ambystoma; species Ambystoma mexicanum. Next base: position 463,551,401 of record NC_090934.1, read on the forward strand.
CCTTCCCCACTCCCATTATACCCTATGGGGCAAGAATGGGAATGGGGAAGGGCAGAATGGGGATTGGGGATTTACCGCTCCGCCGAGGTCGGAATGGGGCAGTAAATCCGCCAACCCCCATGGCGCTATCGACGGCTTTCCGCCGTGCTTCGCGGTGCATTTAGCACCGCGAAATCCGCCTGGGTCCTAATGAGGCCCATTCTGTTGATGTCCGTTGTACTCCCTGTTTTAGATCATTGATATTAAAACAGTTATCCTTTTGTCAACTACCTGAGTCTTTTCGATTATTGATGTTTGAATAATTTCTGCATCCCCATCCATCTCAAAGGTATTGCTACCTCATCTTAAAGGGCTGGGAGCTCCAGTGCAGGTACATTGAAATGGATAACAAAAACATGCCTATTCTGTATGTTTTTGCAAAAAAACATATACCACTTCAGCCCATGTGTTGCACGTGTTATCACACTAATGAACGGTAAAAGGTTAGGGGGAAGATTATGACCTCATTCTTCAATAGAACTATCAAATAAAAATGTTGAAACAAACCTTAATGCTACGCACTGTACAGCTGGCTAATAATTAATAGACTTGTAATAGCATACACTCCAACAGGTACCACAGCCTGTTTCTGATCACAGAAGCATGGACACCACATTGTACAGTAGTGGGTTGCACTCAAGTGATATTAATAAGTGCAGAGAAATGTAGTTCTTTAAACTTCCATCGAAAACGGCAAGGAATGTGTTTTTGTTTTGGCTGTTAGGTGGATCTTAAGAGCAATCTGTAAGACAACACTATTGCATTGGAGTACAAATTAGAGGGAGATGCCATGTGAGGGAGGACACATGGGTTCTGGGTGATGATTGGTTATTCCCCCAGCCATTGACTGCCCAGAGCCATTATAATATCCATGCCCTATCCCAGGTGTTAACTGCCCCTCCCTGCCCAAAACACATCCTCCTGAGATCTCTTTCAGTCAACTCTATCAAGCAGTAATATCAAATGATGTATTGTATTTTATGTGCCAATTTTCTTTCTAAGCAGTCTTCTGGAAGTTAATGGCAGAATTGCACTTATAAACAGCTGTACGTGTAATAAAATGTCTTAACCAAGTGTGTCTTCAGCCACTTCATTTATAATGAGCATGTGTGTCCTCACACTGAGGTCATGTTACAAACAGCAATTGGCAAAACAATAGTTTTGGCTTGTGAATAGGTATTAGCAGGGCTTGGAAAATGCATATCCCAGGTACTCACACCACTTTCCAGCTGTTTGAACCGTATGGCAACTGAGACTGCCTGGCAAATGCATATCTAATACTTATACACAAGCCAAAACTGTTGGCTTGATATGCATGGGTGAGTTTATCACAATGGATATAGGAGTCGCTCCACACTCCATATGTGTAGTAAAAAATTGCTGTGCATAGACAGCCATCAGATTCAACCTCGCCTTGCATACCAGACAGACAGAAAGAACCCATTGAGAGGATGTGAATTTACACCTTTGCCAGAAACAAAAGGACAGAGTGCTCGAGATCGACAGAACCAGATGCATTACAAAAGGTTAACACATGCCTCCAGCCTCTATCAACTGCTGCCCCATGCCTCTACTACCACGGAATTGCATGGAAGGAGGACGGCGCATACCGGGGCAACACACACACTGACTCAGTGGCCCGAAAGGATGGGAAGGAGACGAATGGTTAATATAACTCATTATATACTACTGTTAGTGGTACGGTCATGATATGTTTCTATGCATGTGTCAACATCAGCATCATGGTTTCTCTTTGCAGCACTCCATATCAGTGGACACCTACAACCCAGAGAAACCTTCTCCAAAAATAAAATTAATGAGAGCAAAGTAACGTTTGGTAGTAATTAGCAAAGTGGGACACTCTCTAGAGGGAAAACAATCACAACAATAGCATTGGCCATCAAAGGTCCTCAAACTGCACTGTGCCACAGAAAAATACAATGTCTAAAGGCACAGACATAACCCCACATCTACCAAGCTGTGTGGTTAATTGCTGCCCAGATTTGCATAAACTGCAATACATGTTGTCTATCTCTGTCGTTATCTGGTGTATATTAAAAATAATCCCAATTCAAAAAATGCTTTGGAAGAGCGTAGAATCGAACACCGCTATGATCGGTGCTCTCTTTTTCAAGGCAAGAGGTCAAAGTACTTTAGTGCCAATGCAGTGCATGTGAAGTCTGCGGATGGGTACCTTCACCTTAACACAGCCGGACATGTCATCATACCGACAAGACCTGTTCAATGAGTAGTACGGTTCCCATATAGCACTGCACATGGAGAAAAGACGGGTGCCCTGCGTTTCTTCTTAGGCATATTGCAGATGGAAGAAATAAATGAATCATTCAGAGGTCACTCACTGAGACAAAGGGTCACATATCAGAGAAAATAGTTCGTCATGGTGCAGCCGGTGTTAAAACTTTCTATGACATGCATTGTTTGATGTTAAGCTCCTAATATACTGTGGACTGTGAAACTGTGTTCTTCCTGTCTAGTCACCCGAGTGTGGAAACTGGCAGTGAGGTGAGTGATGTGGTTCTCACTGAGTCACATACATTGTAGGCATCATTTGGCAATCAACTGCTCGGTTTCCCATGTCTCCCTGGGAACTCTTGGAGGCCTCCAACATGGATGAGTCCATAGAAGTTGTGAATGTGGCTATGGGCACTGGCAATCAGGCAATATTCCAGGAGGCAGAAGTGGCCCACATAGCTGTAACCCGCACTGCTCATTGGTGCATTTTTGTGGTTTGGAGTATTTGTGTCGGTCGAGGGTCTTGTGATTTGTGACATCTGGTCTCTTCTGCCAAGGACACTGGAGGGCAGAGTCCTCAAGCTTTCGAACAGTGATCACCAGGACATATCTATCACCAAGGAAAGGCTGAGAGAACATTCAGGGTAATTCATAGAATTTCGCACAAAAGTGGCGCACGCGGCTGGTGCACAGTGTGCGCGTGCGAATGCTAGCGCCAGCCGCGTGCGCTAAAATCGATTTCCGTGCACAGCGTATTCATGGATTTCTAGCCTCCAAAACCAGCCGTGGCGCAGAGTGGCGCAGCGACCCTGCAGCAGCGCCAGTTACGCCCCCAAGAACGCCCTCGCGCAAGGAAAACCCATCAAAATTCCCAATTCAGCGCAAAGGGCTGCACTAACCCTGGACCAGTTTACAGGGCTGCCAAACAGCAAACGCCAAGTGGGGAACGTGTATTACTGGGGTGCGCGTGAAGTTTCACACGCGAAAGGGCCTGTGCGAGTGGGGTACGTGTATTACAGGGGTGCGCGGGAAGTTTCACACGCGATTGGGCTGGGTACGTGTATCTCAGGGGTGCGCGGGAAGTTTCACACACGAATGGCCTGGGTACATGTATTTCAGGGGTGCGCTGGAAGTTTCACACGCGATTGGCCCGTGTACGTGTATTTCAGGGGTGTGTGGGAAGTTTCACATGTGATTGGGCCTGGGTACGTGTATTTCAGGGGTGCGCGGGAAGTTTCACACGCGATTGGGCTTGGTGTGTGTATTTCAGGGGTGCGCGGGAAGCTTCACAAGCGATTGGGCTGGGAACGTGTATTTCAGGGGTGCGCGGGAAGTTTCACACGTGATTGGCCTAGGTACGTGTATTTCAGGGGTGCCCGGGAAGTTTCAAACACGTTTGGCCTGGGTACGTGTATTTCAGGGGTGCACGGGAAGTTTCACACGCGATTGGCCTGGGTACGTGAATTTCAGGGGTGCGCGGGAAGTTTCACATGCGATTGGCCTGGGTACGTGTATTTCAGGGGTGCGCGGGAACTTTCACACGCGATTGGAGTAGGGTACGTGTATTACCGGGCTGCGAATGAATTTTCACACGCGATTTTGCTGTCAGAGAGGGGAACGTGTATTTCGGGGGTGTGCGGGGAGTCCTACACGTGAATTGGCAGTGTGGGTCCTCCCAGGTGTGCGAATGGCCTGGGTACATGTATTTCAGGGGTGCGCTGGAAGTTTCACACGCGATTGGCCCGTGTACATGTATTTCAGGGGTGTGTGGGAAGTTTCACATGTGATTGGGCCTGGGTACGTGTATTTCAGGGGTGCGCGGGAAGTTTCACACGCGATTGGACTTGGTATGTGTATTTCAGGGGTGCGCGGGAAGCTTCACAAGCGATTGGGCTGGGAACGTGTATTTCAGGGGTGCGCGGGAAGTTTCACACGTGATTGGCCTAGGTACGTGTATTTCAGGGGTGCCCGGGAAGTTTCAAACACGTTTGGCCTGGGTACGTGTATTTCAGGGGTGCACGGGAAGTTTCACACGCGATTGGCCTGGGTACGTGTATTTCAGGGGTGCGCGGGAAGTTTCACATGCGATTGGCCTGGGTACGTGTATTTCAGGGGTGCGCGGGAACTTTCACACGCGATTGGAGTAGGGTACGTGTATTACCGGGCTGCGAATGAATTTTCACACGCGATTTTGCTGTCAGAGAGGGGAACGTGTATTTCGGGGGTGTGCGGGGAGTCCTACACGTGAATTGGCAGTGTGGGTCCTCCCAGGTGTCCCCTCTACCCCCTCCACGGCCCCTGCAGGCAGCGCACACCACAGGGGACTACCCCGCACCCCTGGTCATGTCCCGCAAGCAGCACATCCACCATAGGCATGCCCCCCAGCCAAGCCACATGTCACGTTGCAATATGATCACTAACTCATGTCTCCCAGCACCCCCACCCTCCAGCAGTGCAGGGCACCTGCCAGCAGGCCCCCACACATGTCCCACTCATGGCCCCTTGCACCCCCACCCCCCAGCAGTGCAGGGCACCTGCCAACAGGCCCCCACTCATGTCCCACTCATATCCCCTTGAACACCCACCCCCCAGCAGTGCAGGGCACCTGCCAGCAGGCCCCCACTCATGTCCCCTTGCATCCCCACCCCCAGCAGTGCAGGGCACCTGCCAGCAGGCCCCCACTCATGTCCCACTCATTTCCCCTTGCACCCCCACCCCGAGCAGTGCAGGGCACCTGCCAGCAGGCCCCCGCACATGTCCCCCAGCACCCCCACCCCCCAGCAGTGCAGGGCACCTGCCAGCAGGCGCCCACACATGTCCCACTCATGTCCCCTTGTACCCTTACCCCCCAGCAGTGCAGGGCACCTGCCAGCAGGCCCCCACACATGTCCCCCATCACCCCCACCCCCCAGCAGTGCAGGGCACCTGCCAGCAGGCCCCCACACATGTCCCACTCATGTCCCCTGCACCCCTACCCCCCAGCAGTGCAGGGCACCTGCCAGCAGGCCCCCACTCATGTCCCCTTGCACCCCCACCCCCCAGCAGTGCATGGGCACCTGCCAGCAGGCCCCCACTCATGTCCCCTTGCACCCCCAACCCCAGCAGTGCAGGGCACCTGCTAGCAGGCCCCCACTCATGTCCCCTTGCACCCCCACACCCCAGCAGTGCAGGGCACCTGCCAGCAGGCCCCCACTCATGCCCCCTTGCACCCTCACCCCCAGCAGTGCAGGGCACCTGCCAGCAGGCCCCCACTCATGTCCCACTCATGTCCCCTTGCACACCCACCCCCAGCAGTGCAGGGCACCTGCAAGCAGGCCCCCACTCATGTCCCACTCATGCCCACTTGCACACCCACCCCCCAGCAGTGCAGGGCACCTGCCAGCAGGCCCCCACTCATGTCCCCTTGCACCCCCACCCCCCAGCAGTGCAGGGCACCTGCCAGCAGGCCCCCACACATTTCCCCCAGGCCCCCACGCCCTAGCAGTGCAGGGCACCTGCCAGCAGGCCCCCACACATATCCCACTCATGTCCCCTTGCACCCCCACCCCCCCAGCAGTGCAGGGCACCTGCCAGCAGGCCCCCACTCATGTCCCATTCATGTCCCCTTGCACCCCCACCCCCCAGCAGTGCAGGGCACCTGCCAGAAGGCCCCCAGTTATGTCCCCTTGCACCCCCACCCCCCAGCAGTGCAGGGCAACTGCCAGCAAGCCCCCACTCATGTCCCCTTGCACCCCCACCCCCCAGCAGTGCAGGGCACCTGCCAGCAGGCCCCCACGCATGTCCCCCTGCCCCCAGGTCATGACGATCCTCAATCATGGCCCTTATGGCCAGCCTCCCCAGCCCAAAGACACAACCAAGTATTGCAACCACCCACATAGAAAAGGTTATTACATGATACAACCCCAATGGCAAGTATGTAAATGAACACATGTCCGTCACACACACACAATGGTTGCAAGTGAATGTGAAAACCCATATCATGACATGCATGAAACCAATGAGATAATACCACACATCGAAGTATGAAAAAAAAAATGTATTAAAAGCAACATGAATGGAATTAAAATCAAACAAACAACAATGGGAATAAAAAAAGAAAAGCTACATGTCCGTAAAATAATGAAAAACAAGAAATCATAATCCAAAGGAAAGGTGTCCAAAGTCACAGTCCAAGAAAGCAAATCTACGGGAAAACAAAAGTGAAAACCATTGCCCCATGGGGAAATCCAAAAAAAAGAGATGAATCCAATAGTGAACTATATACAGATGAACAATCCAGGGTCCATGATCCCAAGTGAAGAAATGAAACCTATCAAAAATACTACCTAATGAAAAACTATATACAAAAACGTGGTGCATTTTCCAAGCGCAACCAAAATAAAGAAAAAAACAAAGGAAACCTAACACTATCGAACTATTCACAAGGGCAGCGGGCTAGTCCGACGGAACACTTTTGGATGTCCCGGGCCAGGGCATCATCGAACTCCTGCTCAATGTCCCGGAGGCGGTCCTCTTCCATGGCCCCGAGGGTTTGCAGGGACGATGACATGTTCTCCTCCAACTCCCTGCGAATCGCCTCGAGGCACTCTGCCCTGACCATCGTGAGCCGTGCCTCTTCTGCCCGCTGCCACTCTGCATCTATGGCATGGCCTAACCGCTGCCACACGGAAGACACTTCCCGTCCTGGATCCTCCTGCACTCTGGCTGATGCCTGCCCCTCCGATGACGATGGCCCCGAGCCATCATGGCTCACACCTTGTTGCTGCTGCTGCTGTGCCTCTGCCCGTGCCCTGGCTCTTGCTGCCTGCACATCCTCCTTCGGCTGGGGTGCAGTTGTTGAGGTGGCCACCCCTGCTGGACATCCGACTCCCGACTGTGGCAGGGATGTGTCCTCCACCAGCCTGGCCGCAGGGTCAGAGGCAGCTCCACAGGGCACCCAGGTGACACATGGGTGGGAAGATGGCACGGAGTACGACTGGCGCATAGGGAGTTCAGTTGAGGAGGGGGTCGGAACAAGGCCCAGCAAATGGAGGAATCCGGCCCTGGTGACCTGTCCCAGTAGGTCGACGTGGTCAACGAGCCATTAGAGACGACATGCAGTCTCCCCATGAAAAGACTGCATTTTGCCTCGCATGGCCCGTTGACGCAACGCCACACCACCCAGGAAATGCTCAACCTGGTCCCGGATAGCCACGTCCGCAGGTAGAGGAAGGCCAGTTGTCGTAAACTCATCCCCTGCCTGAAAAAGGGTCTGGATTTAGGTATCACTGCTGGTGCAAGATGATGCAGTCACAGGATCGGGGACAGGATTACACAAAGGCACCTCCGCGGCGGCCTGTGCTGCCTCCTGTCCCTGCCCCTGCACTGCACCACTAGCACCAGTGGAATCCCCACCTCCAGACCCCATCTCTGTCCCTTGCACAGCCTCCTCCTCCACCAAACCCCCCACCAACCTGTATGACTCCGTGCCATCTTCCTCCGTCGGGCCCTGTGGGGTCTCAGCTGCCCCTTCTGCTGCCGAGGAATCCAACTCAGACCTCCGCCTCTTGGACCTCCCCTCGGCAGCTGCGACCTGGGACGCGGCACCGGACTCCTCACTCCCCGACGAGATGACAACGTGGGAGGGGAGCCGGGCCTTGCGTCTCCGGCTGGCAGTGCGACCCCTGCCGCTGTGCTCCACAGCACCCTCTCCGCCCTCTTCATCAGTCGACGCTGCAGACAGGGAGAGATAGGACACAGGCATCAGGGCACTGTACAATGTACTCATACACACATGACAGTTGCACATGAGTGTCATTGTCAAACTTCAGACATGGCATCAGAATCCCCAACACACATGTGATTTCAAATCACACACATGAGCTATTCCACAGCCATATCGCAACAGCCAGCACTAGACATGCACACACACCACCACACTTACATGCATGTGTACACCTCCACCAAGTGTCGCAGTGATGAGATCGGCATCCATGTCACATCTGGCAATCAGTCTTCTACATATCAGTCTCACATGCAACCATGTTGCATGACAGTTGCACACTTGTCAGATGCACATACATGCACATGTACACAGTGCAGATACATGCAGCTAGAACCAACATCCATGTGTGACACCACAACCTTGACAACTGACATACACAGTCATTCAAACATGTGTGCTCACACATCTGCATTTGTCCTGCATGCTTACCCACAAATACGCCATCCATGTGTCTCACACATGAAAGGACTCGCATGTGTCAGCCTCACGGCCCTGTACATACACATCCATACATGGCCCTACAAAACCACATGTGCAACCTGCACACTACTGGCACAACACCACACGCACAGCTTCCAATCAGTATGCATGTACACTTACCGCTCGACTCCAGACGGGTGTGCCTCTCAAGGACCTGGACATGGAGCGCTGGGCATACGCGTTCCAGGACCCTCATTTGGTCTTCCGACAGGAGGCCCCGGCGCCCCTTAGCATCCGCTGCCTTCACGAGGCACCGGGCCTTGTTGAGGGTCTTGGACCTGAAGTCCTCCCAGCGCTTCTTGACATGATGGAATTTGCGGACTGCCACCCCCTCCGCGTTGATGGCAGTCACGATGTCCGTCCAGATCCTGGTCCGTCCTTCCTTGTCGGCACGTGACCTTCCGAAGAGGGCATCATACTGCCCCAGGACTTGCTCCACCAGGACACCAACTTCGGTGGCAGTGAAGCTGGTGGCCCTCTGCCTCTCTGGCTGGGGGTTGCCAGTGCCGTCAGATGGTGTAGTGCTGGACATGGCAACCCCAGAGGCAGGAGTGGGTGGGCAACTGGGTCCTGGGGCTGGGCTGTGGAGAGATGGAATCCCAGACGGGAGTCTTCGGTTCCAGCAGGGGTGGTCACAGCAACAGCACCCCTGGCTGACATGTAGGCAGCACATGGCAGGGCACGTGGGCAGCAGGCAATCAGGCAGCAGCAGATGGCAGGTGGGAGCGTGCTTGGGGCTCTGGGGGGCAGTAATTCGGCCTTCTGGGCAGGAGCGTGGTCTTCCGTGTGTGAATGCGTGGCCAGCTTGATACGGAGTGATTTGGCACGTGAAAATCTTGCACGTCAGCGTGTAATTCGAGGAAAGGCCCTTAGCGCGTAAGCGCGTCATTGCACGTACGCGATTTCATTGGACCAAAGGCCCTTAGCGCGTAAGCGCGTCTGTGACGTATTGTGCACAGGCGTTGCCCTTTCGCGTGTAAAACTTGCCGCACACCCCTGAAATACACGTACTCTGCTCGAACAGGGCCCTTTCGCATGTGAAACTTCACGCGAACCCCGTAATACACGTACCCTGCTGAAATCGTGGGTGAAACTTCACACGAACACCAGGAATACACGTACCCTGCTGAAATCGTGGGTGAAACTTCGCGCGAACCCCAGGAATACATGTACCCTGCTGAAATCGTGGGTGATACTTCCCGCGAACCCCAGGAATACACGTACTCTGCTCAACAAGGCCCTTAGCGCGTAAGCGCGTCAGCGCACGTACACGATTTCATTGGACCAAAGGCCCTTAGCACGTAAGCGCATCTGTGACGTGACGCGCTGGTGTTTCCCTCATAGCACGTGATGACAGAGCACACGTGGAAAAGCTGCATGTCCGAGTGTCAGCGTGTGTAATTGGAGGAAAGGGCGCGTACACGCGTAAGTGACGTGTACGTTTGGGCCGGTTTAAAAGGTACGTGTAGGACGCCATTTCCTTGTATGTGCTTTTTGTGGAGAGCGAATGGGTGGATTCTGTACTTCTTGTCGGTTCACACGCGATTTTTTCACAGCGTTTCAAGTTCGTACTCCCTGTTACCTCTGACAGCGTTCATTTTTCTACTTTTTTTGGGCCTGTTTCCTCAAACAGTGTTCACTTCTCCTTTTGTCCTGTCTCCTCAGACAGCGTACAATTCTTCTTTTGGCGGGGGTTTTGCCAACGCGCACACGCGCATATTTTTCACGTTCTTTTTCCAGGCAGACAGTGAGTTCCGCACGTACTTAGCAACTGTGCTTGCCCCATGTGTCGCGTACCACTTCAGAGGTCATTGTAGGCTGCGTGTATCACGCGTACGCTTATTTTTGTGTTTCTGGGTGCCACAGCGTAGTGCGGGTTCATTTTTCAATGCACGTGGTCTACGAGGGGTTGCGTGCACGTTTATTTTTGTTTTTGGGCTGCTTGTGCGTTGCGTGACCCGTTATCTTCCCCCAGGGGTCACAGACAGCCTTGTTAGAGCACTAGGGTACGAATTCCATCTAGTACCCTACCCCTTTGACTCCCAATTGCCCAAGACAATAGTTTACTGCTCCTCCCATACGCACAACAACATCAGTGCCATGGTTGGGAGGCGACCAAGCGGTAAGGGAGGCAAAGGTGGCCGACCTTCGAAAGATGGGCGTGGTGGGCAAAGTAGGCGACGTGGCCAGGATTTGCAGGGTGCCCCTATACCCCCATGTGTGGAGGACCAATCAGGGACACCCATGACCCTCCCCCATGGTTGAGGGAAACGTGGCTGAGACCATCCCAGCTCAGCCCTTGTTGGACCAGCCCATTGTGGCACCTGACCTGGCACAGGATGACTCCCTGGCTGACTTCCAGGTCAGCAAGTCTAAGCCACATGTGGCGGTGCAAGTTGTTACCAAGCCACGTGGATCTGGGGCAGCTATGTCATCTGCTGCCCCAAGTATGCAGGGTGGTGTGGCTGCAGGGGCAGCTGCAGCTCCATCCGCCCCAGCTTTGACTCTCCCAGCCAGGACAGTGTCGGTCCTGGTCCATCATACTGATGTTTCCCCTGCCAACATCACACTTCAGACAATGCCTGCACCAAGTCATATGGTCAATGTGCATTCGCACACTCCAACAACCCAGTCCACCGGTGATTCTGCCCCTACTGACCCGAGCGGCGTTAGCCACTCTGGCTCCGCTCCACCTTCTAAAAAGAGGAAGAAGGGTGCTCTGGCACGACAGGCTGAGACCCCAGGCACGGCTACACACTCCGGTACCTCAAGGAAGCCTTGCTTCAATGATTCGGAACTTCATGCACTTGTGAGCTATGTGTTGCAACATAGCCACGAAATGGTGGTGACTGCAGGGTCCAAGACCACACCTGGTCAACGTAAGGCACACTGGCAGACCATCGCCAACCACATAAGTGCCCTTGGATTTGTGAGGCGCTCAGCTGATGATTGCTACAAGCGGTGGAACGACCTGAAACGCAGAGCAAAGGACAAGCTGGCCTTAAGTCATGGCGCTACTCTGGTGACTGGCAGTAGGTCTCCACAAGAGGACAACAAACTCACTGAACATGTGTCTGTTGCTGGGACCTTCGTCACAGAGGAACAGATCCAAGCTGTGGGAGAACTACCCGATTATGACACATTGTCCGGTGAGTGCCCATGCGTGTGTGTGTGTAATGCATGTGTATGTTGTTTGGGTGACGGGTTCTGATTGAGTGCCAGGTGAGGGTGTGTGTGACTGAGTAGTATGGGTCACCCATGTGCTTCATCCAAAACATTCTGCGGCCTTGAATTTGGGTTTGACACTATCCCTTCTGCCCACAGAAGTAATTTAGCGCAACATTACGGCAGTTGCCTTGAGGTGGCATCATGCAACAACATTGTTTGTATTTTTCAGTGTTCTTTCAGGGTGATTGTTTCAATTCTCCCACTTTTGCAACACATTCCTCAGCCCTATTGTGACATATGGGACATGCTTCTGTCATTGAAGAACCCCACATTTGCCCACATGTGTCACCTTGGTAGTTGAATGATTTGACCATTCAGGCTGAATGAGTATTGGCCTGATTACATGATGTTTTTGGGCCTGTTTGAATGTGGAACATACTAGTTGTTTTCTGTCATGTTGAAGTGCACAACCATTGATGTGTACATGGCCCTGCAATCACTGTATTTTTGTACACTGGATGTGTTGCAGTGTGTGGCACATGGCGTATCTTTTCACACTATGTGGCATTTTTCATCTCTTCATGTCCATCTTACATGGATGGGTGACAGTACTCATTCACTGACATATGGATGTACTTGTGGAATGTACCATGGCTATGGTACATGGCATCTGTGTGATGGCATGTGTCATTTATGTGTATAGGACATGCCACTCACAGGCCAATGTGTGATAGCAGTGTTACCCAGCATGCAACAAATGTGTTGCTCTTCCATCTTGGTGTCATCAGTGTCAGACTTTTGCCTCCCCTTCCAACTCTGTGACAGTGCATGCATCGGAGGGTTATAGTCATGTGGGACATGTGTAAATCATGTACTGGTTCTGTAGCTTGTCAGGCCTATTTGTGTGCTATGGTGCTAATACCTGATTCCATTTTTTGTCTTTCATGTTTTTGCAGGGGATGACGCACTTGATGCTGTTGAGGTTGAGGAGATGGTGCAGACCCAGGAGGAACCTGAGGCACAACCGGCCACCAGTGAGGGACGTGGTGTGGTGGTGGGTGAGAACCCACTCTTGCTGCAGACGATTCTGTCCAGGGGTGTCTCTGGGTGCACCTCCCCAGACCTCTATTCAGGTGTTGATTCGGATGATGAGGCCTATGTGGCGTCGCAGGTAAGTGTTTCTGGAAGGGGTTCTGTTCTGTCCAACCCACCTGCACCAGGGGTAGAACCCTCTATGGGGATGTCAGTGTTGGTTAGTCAGCCTTTGGCGATTACGGGTGCAGGGTCACTCCACAACATCTGATCCTGTTCCTGGGCCAGCAGATCAGAGGGGGAATGCAGTCCTGCAGCCTCAGGCAGTGCCGGCACAGCAAGGCGTAGATTGCCTTGCCCCAAACAGGTGTGGTGGCCGCCGACGCGGTGGCCGTACGCCACCAGGCAATGCCAGATGGGAACAATCCATTTACGGTATGGCAACCCAACAGGCAGCATCAGTTGAGATGATGGCTCAAGCAATGGAGAGGGTGGCCACTTCCATTGTCCCCCCTGACAGGCAGATGGAGCTACTACAGCAGGCAACAGACTCCATTTGCCAATCACACAGGGAGGACATGTTGGCGTCCAACAGGGACAGACGGGCGGCACTGGAGACTCTACGCCAATCGATATCAATAGAGTCCCAGGGCCACAGGGAATCCCTGAGGGTAGAACTCCATCACCTAAGGGAGACCCTTGTTGACCTTGAGACTTCCACTAACTTGAGGACAGAACAGCAGCTGGAGCAGCTCACACGTTCGCTCTCAGCTGAGATGCAGGCAACTCGGGAGGAGATCCGGGCATCACGTCAGGTGCTGCATGGGGATCTCCGCACTATAATCCTCCAGAATGAGACCTTCCACACCCGCATTCTTGCTGCCATGGAGGACCATACCAGGGCTTTGCGTGGGCTGCCTCCCATAGCACCACCACCTCCTGTGGCAGCAGCAGAGGGTAATGAGGGCGACAGCAGCAGTTCTCCCACATTGGCATAGCTGTCCAGGCCATGAGCCCATGGAGGTGTTTTTTTTCCTAACATCCACACAGGCGGCTGTTGGTGCACACCCTGTCCTCGGACCTCCTGGGTGCCCCCCCCCCCATGGCCCCCACATGGCCATTTTTTATTTTTTATTTTTGCTTTTTTGCTTTTTTATTTTTTATTTTTTATTATTTTTTAACAGTGTGTTGCCTTGTGTGGCTCCCGTGGGCATCCACTGTATTCCGGCTGGGCACATGCAGGCTTGCCCTGAGTTTGGGTTTGATGCTTGGGTTCATGAGACACACACCCTTCCTGCTTCCCGTTTTCATGGGCTTGCAAAGGGTGTGACCAAGTGACAGTGATGTACACAGTGATGTTGGGCTCCCATGAGCTGTGTGGGCAGTCTGTAGTCAATATTGTGTAGACATTCCTTGTGTATATTGTTGTTGTATTGTACACTGCATGTTGGAATTATGTATGCTTCTGCTTCCATGTCTCCCTCTGAATTTGCAGGTTCATTCCTCATGTCTTCACAAGGCCATCTACTTTGGAGATGGAGTTCATGTTGTATGCAGTACACAGACAAGTTTTGAAGCCTGCAAGACTACAGTTGGAAGGGGGTGATGTGGTGGCATATTCAGGTTGTAAGACTACGACTACTTTAACTTAGTACTGTCATGTTTTAGTTATGTTTGAGCTTGCGTAGCTGCATTGTATTGTTGGTAAGTATTTTGGTCATGTGTGTTGTTAGTTCAACATTACTGGCAGCATATTGTGTGTGGCCAGTTTCCATTAGGGACACTGTACTTTGTGACACTTGTGTCAGGTTTTCAGGATTGCTTTGTTTGCTCTCACATAGCATGACATGCCATGGTGTGTTGGGTGGTGGTGCTAGGGAGGGGTTGTGTGACATGGCACTGTTCTCATGTTTTATTTTTGCAAGGGGGTAATGCATTTAGCAGCATATGTGTCTTTTGATGACACAGCATTGGTGGTGTTTCTGTAGGTAGGGATGCACACATTGTGACACTTCCAGGTGACCAATCTCAGGCTGGTATGGTTGTGACAGTTCACTGTCCCTTGTGTCATCATCGATTGTCAGCTGGTATGTGGCAGGGCTGTGTGCACTCCACAGGGGTGTGATTCTAAGTGAAGTAATTAGCCACCAGCTGCGTTCGGGCTTCCTCACCCCGTCCCCTTTCCCCTCCTATGCGCAGTGGGCGTGCATGTGGTTGGGGATGTGGGGGCACCACCATGTCCACCGGCAGGCCCCGGCGTGTTGCAACGTTGTGCAGGACACATGCTGCCACTATGATCCTGCACACTACTGGGGGAGCGTATAACAGCTTCCCGCCAGAACGGTCAAGGGAGCGAAAGCGTGACTTGAGTACTCTGAATGTGCGCTCCACTATGCCCCGGGTTGCAATATGGGCTGTGTTGTATCTTACCTCGGGTGGCGTGGTGGGGTTCCGAATTGGCATCATCATGTGGGTGCTCAGAGGGTAGGCACTGTCCCCTGGGGAAGTGGTGATGGGTATCATTAGTGGGGTTGTCACATTACTCAGTATCTGGCATGCATGCATGTGCTGTGGCATTTATACTCACCGAGCAGCCATGTATCGCCATGCCGCCCAGCTTCTACATCCCGGTTTAGGGTTGACATTCTGTAAATGAAACTGTCATGGGTGGACCCTGGATAGTTGGCATATACTGAGGTGATGATTCCCTTGGCATCACATACTACCTGGACGTTTTTGGAATGCCAGTGCTTGCGGTTTCTATAGATGTGCTCTGATGCCCTGGGGGGACGTAGAGCCACATGGGTGCAATCAATGGCACCTAGGACTTTGGGGAATTGTGCCACCCCGTAGAAATCCTGGACGGCAGCCTGCCTTTCTGCAGGTATTCTGGGCAGGTATATGTGCCTGCGGACTGATGGGCGTGCAGTCATGATGGCCAAGACCTGGTGTAGGCAGTGTGACTGCGTGGCCTATGACACCCCCCCTACTATGGCACTTGTCCGCTGAAATGATCCGGTGCCCAAAAAGTGCAGTACATTGAGGACCTTCTCCAGGGGGCTGAGTGCTTGGGATCAGAGGGTGGGTGATGTGAGGTCATCCTCCCACTCAGGGACGCTACCGCCTGCCTTCGTGTGGCGGACATGTGTTGATGTACATAGTTGACTTTTGGTTTGTGTCATGAGATCGCCATTTCACTGCTGGGGGGTGGGTGTGAAAGGGGACATGAGTGGGGCCTGCTGGCAGGTGCCCTGCACTGCTGGTGAGTGGGGGTGCAAGGGGACATGAGTGGGGGCCTGCTGGCAGGTGCCCTGCACTGCTGGGGGTTGGGGTGCAAGGGGACATGAGTGGGGGCCTGCTGGCAGGTACCCTGCACTGCTGGGGGGTGGGGGTGCAAGGGGACATGAGTGGGACATGAGTGGGGGCCTGTTGGCATGTGCCCCTCAGTACTGGGGGGTGGGTGTGCAAGGGGACATGAGTGGGGGCCTGCTGGGAGGTGCCCGTCAGTGTTGGGGGGTGGGTGTGCAAGGGGACATGAGTGGGGGCCTACTGGCAGGTGCCCTTCAGTGCTGGGGGGTGGGTGTGTAAGGGGACATGAGTGGTGGCCTGCTGGCAGGTGCCCTGCACTGCTGGGGGATGGAGGTGCAAGGGGACATGAGTGGGACATGAGTGGGGGCCTGCTGGCAGGTGCCCTGCACTTCTGGGGGGGTGGGGGTGCAAGGGGACATGAGTGGGGGCCTGCTGGCAGGTGCCCTGCACTGCTGGGGGTGGGGGTGCAAGGGGACATGAGTGGGGGCCTTCTGGCAAGGGGACATGAGTGGGGGCCTGCTGGCAGGTGCCCTGCACTGCTGGGGGATGGGGGTGCAAGGGGACATGAGTGGGGGCCTGCTGGCCGGTGCCATGCACTGCTGGGGTGTGGGGTGCAAGGGGACATGAGTGGGGGCCTGCTGGCAGGTGCCCTGCACTTGTGGGGGTTGGGGGTGCAAGAGGACATGAGTGGGACATGAGTGGGGGCCTTTTGGCAGGTGCCCCTCAGTGCTGGGGGGTGGGTGTGCAAGGGGACATGAGTGGGGGCCTTCTAACTGGTACCCTGCACTGCTGGGGGGTGGGTGTGCAAGGGGACATGAGTGGGGGCCTGCTAGCAGGTGCCCCTCAGTGCTGGGGGGTGGGTGTGCAAGGGGACATGAGTGGGGGCCTGCTGGCAGGAGCCCTGCACTGCTGGGGGGTGGGTGTGCAAGGGGACATGAGTGGGGGCCTGCTGGCAGGTGCCCCTCAGTGCTGGGGGGTGGGTGTGCAAGGGGGCATGAGTGGGGGCCTGCTGGCAGGTGCCCTGCACTGCTGGGGGGTGGGGGTGCAAGGGGACATGAGTGGGGGCCTGCTGGCAGGTGCCCTGCACTGCTGGGGGTGGGGGTGCAAGGGGACATGAGTGGGGGCCTGCTGGCAGGTGCCCTGCACTGCTGGGCGTTGGGGGTGCAAGGGGACATGAGTGGGACATGGGTGGGGGCCTGTTGGCAGGTGCCCTGCACTGCTGGTGGGTGGGGGTGCAAGGGGACATGAGTGGGACATGAGTGGGGGCCTGCTGGCAGGTGCCCTGCACTGCTGGGGGGTGGGGGTGCAAGGGGACATGAGTGGGGGCCTGCTGGCAGGTGCCCCTCAGTGCTGGGGGGTGGGGGTGCAAGGGGACATGAGTGGGGACCTGCTGGCAGGTGCCCTGCACTGCTGGGGGGTGGGGGTGCAAGGGGACATGAGTGGGACATGAGTGGGGGCCTGCTGGCAGGTGCCCCTCAGTGCTGGGGGGTGGGTGTGCAAGGGGACATGAGTCGGGGCCTGCTGGCAGGTGCCCCTCAGTGCTGGGGGGTGGGTGTGCAAGGGGACATGAGTGGGGGCCTGCTGGCAGGTGCCCTGCACTGCTGGGGGGAGGGGGTGCAAGGGGACATGAGTGGGGGCCTGCTGGCAGGTGCCATGCACTGCTGGGGTGTGGGGTGCAAGGGGACATGAGTGGGGGCCTGCTGGCAGGTGCCCTGCACTTCTGGGGGTTGGGGGTGCAAGAGGACATGAGTGGGACATGAGTGGGGGCCTTTTGGCAGGTGCCCCTCAGTGCTGGGGGGTGGGTGTGCAAGGGGACATGAGTGGGGGCCTTCTAACTGGTACCCTGCACTGCTGGGGGGTGGGTGTGCAAGGGGACATGAGTGGGGGCCTGCTAGCAGGTGCCCCTCAGTGCTGGGGGGTGGGTGTGCAAGAGGACATGAGTGGGGGCCTGCTGGCAGGAGCCCTGCACTGCTGGGGGGTGGGTGTGCAAGGGGACATGAGTGGGGGCCTGCTGGCAGGTGCCCCTCAGTGCTGGGGGGTGGGTGTGCAAGGGGGCATGAGTGGGGGCCTGCTGGCAGGTGCCCTGCACTGCTGGGGGGTGGGGGTGCAAGGGGACATGAGTGGGGGCCTGCTGGCAGGTGCCCTGCACTGCTGGGGTGGGGGTGCAAGGGGACATGAGTGGGGGCCTGCTGGCAGGTGCCCTGCACTGCTGGGGGATGGAGGTGCAAGGGGACATGAGTGGGACATGAGTGGGGGCCTGCTGGCAGGTGCCCTGCACTTCTGGGGGGGTGGGGGTGCAAGGGGACATGAGTGGGGGCCTGCTGGCAGGTGCCCTGCACTGCTGGGGGTGGGGGTGCAAGGGGACATGAGTGGGGGCCTTCTGGCAAGGGGACATGAGTGGGGGCCTGCTGGCAGGTGCCCTGCACTGCTGGGGGATGGGGGTGCAAGGGGACATGAGTGGGGGCCTGCTGGCAGGTGCCATGCACTGCTGGGGTGTGGGGTGCAAGGGGACATGAGTGGGGGCCTGCTGGCAGGTGCCCTGCACTTGTGGGGGTTGGGGGTGCAAGAGGACATGAGTGGGACATGAGTGGGGGCCTTTTGGCAGGTGCCCCTCAGTGCTGGTGGGTGGGTGTGCAAGGGGACATGAGTGGGGGCCTTCTAACTGGTACCCTGCACTGCTGGGGGGTGGGTGTGCAAGGGGACATGAGTGGGGGCCTGCTAGCAGGTGCCCCTCAGTGCTGGTGGGTGGGTGTGCAAGGGGACATGAGTGGGGGCCTGCTGGCAGGAGCCCTGCACTGCTGGGGGGTGGGTGTGCCAGGGGACATGAGTGGGGGCCTGCTGGCAGGTGCCCCTCAGTGCTGGGGGGTGGGTGTGCAAGGGGGCATGAGTGGGGGCCTGCTGGCAGGTGCCCTGCACTGCTGGGGGGTGGGGGTGCAAGGGGACATGAGTGGGGGCCTGCTGGCAGGTGCCCTGCACTGCTGGGGGTGGGGGTGCAAGGGGACATGAGTGGGGGCCTGCTGGCAGGTGCCCTGCACTGCTGGGCGTTGGGGGTGCAAGGGGACATGAGTGGGACATGGGTGGGGGCCTGTTGGCAGGTGCCCTGCACTGCTGGTGGGTGGGGGTGCAAGGGGACATGAGTGGGACATGAGTGGGGGCCTGCTGGCAGGTGCCCTGCACTGCTGGGGGGTGGGGGTGCAAGGGGACATGAGTGGGGGCCTGCTGGCAGGTGCCCCTCAGTGCTGGGGGGTGGGGGTGCAAGGGGACATGAGTGGGGACCTGCTGGCAGGTGCCCTGCACTGCTGGGGGGTGGGGGTGCAAGGGGACATGAGTGGGACATGAGTGGGGGCCTGCTGGCAGGTGCCCCTCAGTGCTGGGGGGTGGGTGTGCAAGGGGACATGAGTCGGGGCCTGCTGGCAGGTGCCCCTCAGTGCTGGGGGGTGGGTGTGCAAGGGGACATGAGTGGGGGCCTGCTGGCAGGTGCCCTGCACTGCTGGGGGGTGGGGGTGCAAGGGGACATGAGTGGGGGCCTGCTGGCAGGTGCCATGCACTGCTGGGGTGTGGGGTGCAAGGGGACATGAGTGGGGGCCTGCTGGCAGGTGCCCTGCACTTCTGGGGGTTGGGGGTGCAAGAGGACATGAGTGGGACATGAGTGGGGGCCTTTTGGCAGGTGCCCCTCAGTGCTGGGGGGTGGGTGTGCAAGGGGACATGAGTGGGGGCCTTCTAACTGGTACCCTGCACTGCTGGGGGGTGGGTGTGCAAGGGGACATGAGTGGGGGCCTGCTAGCAGGTGCCCCTCAGTGCTGGGGGGTGGGTGTGCAAGAGGACATGAGTGGGGGCCTGCTGGCAGGAGCCCTGCACTGCTGGGGGGTGGGTGTGCAAGGGGACATGAGTGGGGGCCTGCTGGCAGGTGCCCCTCAGTGCTGGGGGGTGGGTGTGCAAGGGGGCATGAGTGGGGGCCTGCTGGCAGGTGCCCTGCACTGCTGGGGGGTGGGGGTGCAAGGGGACATGAGTGGGGGCCTGCTGGCAGGTGCCCTGCACTGCTGGGGTGGGGGTGCAAGGGGACATGAGTGGGGGCCTGCTGGCAGGTGCCCTGCACTGCTGGGCGTTGGGGGTGCAAGGGGACATGAGTGGGACATGGGTGGGGGCCTGTTGGCAGGTGCCCTGCACTGCTGGGGGGTGGGGGTGCAAGGGGACATGAGTGGGGGCCTGCTGGCAGGTGCCCTGCACTGCTGGTGGGTGGGGGTGCAAGGGGACATGAGTGGTACATGAGGGGGGCCTGCTGGCAGGTGCCCCTCAGTGCTGGGGGGTGGGGGTGCAAGGGGACATGAGTGGGGTCCTGCTGGCAGGTGCCCTGCACTGCTGGGGGGTGGGGTGCAAGGGGACATGAGTGGGGACCTGCTGGCAGGTGCCCTGCACTGCTGGGGGGTGGGGGTGCAAGGGGACATGAGTGGGACATGAGTGGGGGCCTGCTGGCAGGTGCCCCTCAGTGCTGGGGGGTGGGTGTGCAAGGGGACATGAGTCGGAGCCTGCTGGCAGGTGCCCCTCAGTGCTGGGGGGTGGGTGTGCAAGGGGACATGAGTGGGGGCCTGCTGGCAGGTGCCCTGCACTGCTGGGGGGTGGGGTGCAAGGGGACATGAGTGGGACATGAGTGGGGGCCTGCTGGCAGGTGCCCTGCACTGCTGGGGGGTGGGGTGCAAGGGGACATGAGTGGGGGCCTGCTGGCAGGTGCCCCTCAGTGCTGGGGGGTGGGGGTGCAAGGGGACATGAGTGGGGGCCTGCTGGCAGGTGTCCTGCACTGCTGGGGGTGGGGGTGCAAGGGGACATGAGTGGGGGCCTGCTGGCAGGTGCCCTGCACTGCTGAGGCTGGGGGTGCAAGGGGACATGAGTGGGGGCCTGCTGGCAGGTGCCCTGCACTGCTGGGGGATGGGGGTGGAGGGGGTCATGCATTGGTGATCAGTAGTGCAAGCTGACATGTGGCTTGGCTGGGGGGCATGCCCATGGTGGATGGGCTGCCTGTGGGACATGACCAGGGGTGCAGGTTAGTCCCCTGTGGTGTGGGGTGCCTGCAGGGGCCGTGGAGGGTGTAGAGGGAACACCTGGGAGGACCCACACTGCCAATTCACGTGTAGGACTCCCCTGCACCCCAGATATACACGTACCCCACTCGCACAGGGCCTGTCGCATGTGAAACTTCCCATGCACCCCTGAAATACACGTACCCCGCTCGCCCAAGGCCAATCGCGTGTGAAACTTCACGGAAGTCCAGGAATACATGCACCCCAATCGCACAGAGCCTATTGCGTGTGAAACTTCCCGCGCACCCCCGAAATACACGCACACGTTATTTTTGACAGAGCGGGTGTTCGTGTTTGTCGCGTAACCCTTTGCACGTCATTTGTCCTAGAGGGCCACAGTATGGGACAATCATCAGAGCTGTATATACGTGCTTTTTTTCATGCGCAGGGACGCTACCGCCTGCCTTCGTGTGGCGGACGTGTTTAGGCCTGTGCGCGTCTTCCCCCATGCGCTGGTTTGCCCTATTCGATTCCATGAATACGTGTTAGGCGGAAACTTGTGCAGTTCCCTCTGGGACCACTGCAAAAGATTTAGGACTACAGGCGTTTGGCGGTGAACCCACTTGGTAGCAGTCTGCACCACACAGATTCACTTGGTAGCTGTGGCTGAGCAGTCAGACTTCCCTCAAGAAGAGTTGAGCAGTATGTGGAGTATACAATATAGGACAATTCTTCCCAGTAAGACAAGCAAACACGCAACGAGGCTTAGTGTAAAGATATTAAGGCATTTATTTATAACGAAACATCTATGGAAAACACTGTGGCAAATTCACGGCAAACAAATCAAACACAATTACTCTACGAAGAAGAAACGATCAATCCCTCTATCAATATTTTCGACAAGTCTAGGTTCTACCGGTACCACTTATTTTCAGACAGAGGTGTATACCTCAACCTAGATGACACTCTAATATTTGTTAGGTCGGGAGAGAAAAAGATAGGCAGGTTATGAAATCAACACAGTTCAATCCTACGCGGATAAAATGCAAGGCAGGAAGGTAAGAATCACAATAGATCGTAAAGTTCAGAGGCCAGGCCCACTCGGAGAGAGGCAAGGCGCGATGTCCCAAAAAAGTCTCTAGTGGAGATGCATTCAAGTCTTTGTAGCAAATTGTTATCGGCAGATTGAACCAGTTCAGAACAATGAACGAGAAAAGCTTTGAGGCGACCCAACGGAACGGAGAGGATTAAGACACCTCACTCGAACCGATCGAAAGGGAAGCCAGGCGGACACGGTACCTTGTTGTGGAGGGCAGCTCCGGCGGGGGCAGTTGTTCCTGGTGGTGGATGCACGTCGGGTCTTTGCCAAGAGTAGAGATGTTCTCGTCGTCGAAGAAAAGTGAAGTCCGGTGCACCACCAGGGAAGAGACCAGCCGCGGGGTGCTCCGTCACAAGGCACCACCTTTTGGTCGCGGTACAGGGGTAGTGGCTATCCGGTTGCCGAGGTGCTCTGCACGGGCAATTCGACCACTGCGTCCTGAGGCGAATAAAAAGCAAAGGGGACTGGTTGTTCCCACCAGTCAGGGGAAGAGACTCTCCGGCAGGGAGATCTCCTCTGTCGTCGGGAAGTGGTGAGTCGGTTCCGCAGGGCTCCACCGGAGGTGTCGTCGTGCAGGTCGGCTCAGCGTTACCCTCGTCGGATTCTTAGTTCCTGTGGCGACTTCTGAAGATCCAGTCCCAAAAGCCCTGCTTTTATGCAGAAAACCCCCATTCATTCAGCCTAGCTGTCAATCAACACATGCTAAGTGGTGAGCGGGGAGGCTCACCACTTGGGCCAATCACTCCAGAGTGTGACCGGAGTTGGCAAGGCAACTCGGTCCAGGGTGCCTAAACCCCCTCCCACACCCCTGTGGTAACCCAGACAGAATGGCACCACTTTGGAGGGTCTCTGTACAGAGCCCGCCAAAAGTGGAACAAAGGGCTCGACCCTTGGTTTAGGAGTCACAGAGACGAACACAGACCCCATTTTAAAAACCGAGTTCTGGCAGAAAATACCATCCGATAAACTTATTTAAGATAAGCAGACCGGTGGTACGTTAGAGATTAACGAGGAAAAGTATCAATCTCCAACAATGGGACGAATCCCATAGGGTTATGTTCGGGGTCGAACATAACAAGTAGTTTCCACTGCCCCCAGCCAAAACTCGACGAGGGGGGACGGGACAGTGCCCCCTCGAGTAACAGATCTAGGATTAATCGAATTACCCCTACTAGTACGTCCACAATAAGATGGTTTGTACTAGTTCTGTTAGTAAATTTTGGTCTAGTAAAGCCAATGGTGACTTTACATGCCCGGGGAGACAGTAGTCAGTCCCCGGGTATGGAGTCTATGGTGGAGGTCCGCTAGGACGCCCCAGTGTTACGGCACATAGGGTGCGGTGTAACACACATAGAAAAACATATGAGACCCTATGGAGTAAAAGACCCCATAGCCCATAGAACACATTGATATTCAAAGGAATTACACAAATACATGTCCAAGAGTGGGGGAAAAGAGTCTCACTCTTGGCAGGATGGAAAAAAACAACTCCCGAAATCCAGCAAAGCTGCTGGGGGACTCACTAGGTTAGGAAATTCAGCCTAAACAGAGAATTCTCCCTAACACTCGCCCCCCCCAGACTAAGGGACAGGAGGATTTAATCCACTCCTGGATGAATCTCATACCTCTAGTCGATGACATACATCCTAGAGAGACCATCAGCATTTTGGTGGTGACATCCTGACCTGTGCTCAATGGTGAAATCAAACCCTTGCAGGCAGATCGACCATCTCAATAGTTTGGGGTTTTCCCCTTTCATTTGCATTAACCATCTCAAGGATTGGTGGTCAGTCTGAATGACAAAAGTAGAACCATACAAGTACGGCCTAAACTTCTTCAGAGCCCACACGATAGCAAAGCACTCTCTTTCGATTGTTGCCCACCTTGTTTCAGGATCCTTCAGCTTGCGGCTGATGAAGCAAACGGGGTGCTCCCTACCTTTCCCATCCAGTTGACTGAGTATGGGACCTATTCCTACATTTGAAGCATCTGTCTGCACAATGAAGTGTTGGCGGTAATCAGGAGCTTTGAGTACTGGGGCTTGGCAAAGAGCCTTTTTCAGGTTTTCAAAAGCCTGATTGCACTCCTCGTTCCATTTAACCTTTTTAGGAAATTTGGGCGAGGAGATGACATTCAGTGGAGAAGCTATGGTCCCATAGTTCTCTATGAAATTCCTGTAATACCCAGTGAGGCCTAGGAAGGCTCTCACCTGGGTTTGAGTAGTCGGTGTTGTCCAATTTTGCACAGCTTCAATTTTACTGAGCAAAGGCTTTATTTCTATACCGCCTACCTCATGCCCAAGATAGACTACCTTACTCTGTCCAATTTGGCATTTGCTCGCCTTTATGGTCAGATTGGCTCGTCCAAGAGCCTGCAAAACATCTGTCAGGTATGTTACATGTTCTTCCCAGGAATTGCTGAACACTGCGATGTCATCCAAGTATGTCATGCAGAAGTCCCCCATCACATTCAGAACCTGGTTTACCATCCGTTGAAACGTAGCAGGTGCATTCTTCAGTCCGAAAGGCATTACCTTAAACTGGTAGAGGCCCACGGGGGTAGAAAATGCAGTTTTCTCCTTGGCATGGTCTGTCAGGTCTATTTGCCAATAGCCTGACGTCAAGTCAAATGTGCTGAGGAACTTGGCGGCGCCAAGTTTATCCACCAACTCATCTGTTCTTGGCAAAGGGTGGGCATCAGTCTTGGTGACTGCATTAAGAGCTCTATAATCCACGCAGAATCTAAGTTCTTTAGATCCGGCCTTTGGTACTAACACAACTGGGCTAGACCATGGACTAGTAGAGGGCTCTATTACCCCGAGATCAAGCATCTTGCTGACCTCACCTTTGATGTGGGTTCGTACGTTTTCTGACATGCGGTATCCTCTGCTTTTGACTGGCAGACAGTCACCAGTGAGTATGTCGTGCTGGCCCCAAGGGGTCAAGCCTGGTGAAAGCGAGAACAGAGAGGCAAACTGATTCAACATAGATTTGCACTCTTCTTGTTGCTCGGGTGTCAGATTGGAGGAGAGATTTACTCCTTCAATTTTTTCATCTAGAGGTAAGCCTCTGAGGAGATCCGGAAGAGTTTCACTCTCTTCTTCTTCCTCGGATGATGCTAGAAGCAACGCTCCTACATCAGGTCGTGAGACATACGCTTTAAGTCGGTTGGTGTGAAAGACTGTCGGAGCCTCCTTGGGATTGCCCAAGTCCACCAGATAGATAACCTCTCCGAGTTTACCCACTACTCAGAAGGGTCCCATCCACTTATCTTGCAAGGCCCTCTGCCTTGTTGGGATCATAACGAGAACGAGCTGGTCTTGAGCGAACTCAACCATGTTAGCCTTTTGATTGTGCCAGTGCTTGACCAATGCTTGTCCAGCTTTCAAGTTATCGCTTGCTTCCGTCATCATGTGTGACATTCTCCTCCGGAGACCTATCACGTAGTCAGTCACTCTGACTGGCTTGGGGGAAGGAGCACTCTCCAACCCCTCCTTAATCAGGGCCAATGGACCTCTGACGGGATGACCATAGAGTAGTTCGAAGGGAGAGTAACCTACTCTCTCCTGAGGGACTTCTCTATAAGCAAAGAGAAGGCATGGCAGTAGAAGGTCACACTTACGCTTAAGGGGTTCCTCTAAAGCACCTATCATGCTCTTCATGGTTCGGTTGAACCGTTCTACCAACCCATTGGTTTGGGGGTGGTAAGCTGTTGAGAACTTGTAAGTAACTCCGCAGGTTTTCCACATGGCTTTCATGTAGTGGGACATAAAGTTTGACCCCCTGTCAGAGATTACTTCCTTAGGAAACCCGACCCTAGTAAAAATACCAAGGAGGGCCTTAGCCACAGCCGGAGCTGTAACAGTCCTCATAGGAATTGCCTCAGGATACCTAGTAGCATGGTCTACTACAACAAGTATAAACCTGTTGCCTGAGGAGGTTGGAGGATCAAGGGGACCAACAATGTCAATCCCTACTCTCTCAAATGGGACTCCCACAACCAGGAGAGGCACTAAAGGTGCCACATTCTTGGAGCCAACCTTACCAGAGATCTGGCAGGTGTGGCAGCTCCTGCAGTGTTTTTCTACTTCAGCCCCCATCTTCGGCCAATAGAAGTAGAGAGAGAGCCTGTCCTTAGTCTTCTTGAAACTCAAGTGACCAGCCAAAGGAATCTCGTGGGCTAACTGCAAGAACTGTGGTCTGTTCTCTTGGGGTACTACAAGTCGTTTGTAGTCTCCAGGTGCAGACTCGGTCGGTTCACTGTAGAAGAGGCCATCTTCCCAGTGTAACCTATATTTCCCAGGCTCTTGCCCTTCAGCCTGAGCTTCTGCCTGGTGGCGAAGACCTTCCAGAGTTGGACATTCTCTCTGCCCTTTACTGAAGTCTGCCCTGTTGGGTCCACCTTCTGCCAGTAAAGACTGCAGCTCAGGATGGTCAACAGGATCCAGATCTCCAATGAGTTCCTGGCCTTCCATTAGCTCTTCCTCAGAGTCTAATTCTATCACGCAGGGTTGTACCTCCCTCTCAGCCTCGGCTGGAGGTGGAGTTAAGGGTGTGACTTTGGACAACCGCGGGGAAGTCCGTGTCGGCTGCACTGGAATGCGGGCTGCTGGTTTCGGGGTAGAAGTCTTAGGTTTCCCTTTTGCTTCTGATGTCTTGGAGACAGCGGCCGACAATTCCAGTGGAGCAGGAGTGATTTCTTTCTTCATCATCTCCCCGAGAGTACTGCGCCTGGTCCTCTCTCTTGCAGGTCTGGTTAGCTCCTGTAACCGTATACTAGGAGGTCTGGGAGTATGCGATACAACTCCGAGAGTTTTTAGATCATTACCCAACAGTACGCGTCCTGGTACCTCACTCTGTATGCTGACAGGTATCTTCACAGTCATGTCGTTACACTGGATGAGAACTGGTAATTGGGGAAGCATCTGCACAGGCCCTCCAGCTAACTTGGTGAGGCGTTTGGGTGCCTTAGCAACATCCTCAGCCTGAAAAAACGATTTATCCACCACAGTTATGCTGGCCCCAGTGTCCCTAATGGCAGGAGTCTCCTGACCATTCACCTGGACACAGTCCTTATAATACTCTTTAGTATTATCGGGGATAGAATTATAGACATCTAAATTCTGTTGTTCCCACAACCCCAGAGATACTAAAGAAACACTGGCTGACACTCCAATGGGTTCGTCAGCTAGCAGTAGAAAGTTTCCACTTGCCATTTGGACTTCCTCCTCTGGAGCGAAGGCTAAGGAGACAAGCTGGACCCCTGAAGGTTTACCCTTACACCTGGGATCTCCTTTCACGTGGTCAGTCGAGCTACAAACAAAGCATTTACCGAATGCTTTCTGGAATGGTGGCTTGTTCTGACCTCCTTCCGGTTTGGCACCAGAAGACACACTATTCTGCTGTGGTTTTCCCTGTGCCTTACCCTTCTGGTTTTGTTTGGGGCCCTCTTTGGAATGTGAGTTATTAGAATTCTCTTTTGAGTCTTTTTTAGGCTGTTTTCCCTCATCCTTTTTCTGAGTTGCCCCAGAATCCTTATGAGTAGCCCTGTTGGCAACCCACAAGTCAGCAGCCTTAGCTAGCTCCCTGGAATCCAATTCCTTCGAATCAGCCAAGTGCTGTCTGAGCTCAGGAGAACAGGCATCATAAATAGACTCCAACATAAAAAGATTTCTCATACCCTCATAAGTGTTCACTTTGTAACCCTTAATCCATCCCTCTAAGTTTTTCAACCCTTCACTCACCCAGGTAGCCCAAGGGGTACCATCATGCTTTTTGAGGGTTCTAAACCTCTTAAGATACTGGGAAGGGGTCTTCCCGAATCTAGCTATTAAAGCTAGTTTCACACTTTCATAATCCGTCTTATCCGCCTCCCCCAACTCCATTACCACATCAGTCGCAACAGGAGGGAGCCTAGAGAACAACCAGGGAAGTAAATCATTCCCGGTGATGTCCTGGAGCCCATGATTGTACTCAAACAGTTTCAACCAATCCAACACATCCAATCTCGGTTCATACATACCCACTAATTCCTTCGGCATCCGGGGTCTTTTGGGACTGGAGCTCCTAGAGGAACCAGAGGAGAGAGAAGCATTTTCCATAGACAACATTTTCATCTCTAACTCGTGATTAAGTTCTATTTCTCTGAGTCTTAACTCAGCTTGCTTCTGCTCAGCCTGGGCATTCATCCGTCTGAACTCGAGCTCTTGGTTTCGTTCGGATTGAGCCAAGAACCGTTTGTATTCCAGTTCGAGCTTCATTTTTTCAAGTTCAAAATAAGCAGGGTTACTTGTGGGACCTGGCATGGGCCCCGTAGGCACAGCTGGTAAGGCAGGTAGAGGAGCAGGGGAGACAGTTTCATTAGCCTCTCCGTCCTCGTCAGCCTCTGCATCGCTATCATCAGAATTACGATTCAGATCAACACCATTACTGTCATCTACATTTGCTGGAGAGATTGGTTCCTCTTGTTAGGCGGAAACCTGTGCAGTTCCCTCTGGGACCACTGAAAAAGATTTAGGACTACAGGTGTTTGGCGGTGAACCCACTTGGTAGCAGTCTGCACCACACAGATTCACTTGGTAGATGTGGCTGAGCAGTCAGACTTCCCTCAAGAAGAGTTGAGCAGTATGTGGAGTATACAAAATAGGGCAATTCTTCACAGCAAGACAAGCAAACACGCAACGAGGCTTAGTGTAAAGATATTAAGGTATTTATTTATAACGAAACAGCTATGGAAAACACTATGCAAATTCACGGCAAACAAATCAAACACAATACTCTACGAAGAAGAAACGATCAATCCCCCTAGTAATATTTCGACAAGTCTAGGTTCTACCGGTACCACTTATTTTCAGACAGAGGTGTATACCTCAACCTAGATGACACTCTAATATTAGTTAGGACGGGAGAGAAAAAGATAGGCAGGTTACGAAATCAACACAGTTCAATACTTCTCGGGCAAAAATGCAAGGCAGGAAGGCAGGAATCACAATAGAGCGTAAAGTTCAGAGGCTAGGCCCACTCGGAGAGAGGCAAGGTGCGATGTCCCAAAAAGTCTCTAGTGGAGATGCATTCAAGTCTTTGTAGCAAATTGTTATCGGCAGATTGAACCAGTTCAGAACAATAAATGAGAAAAGCTTGGAGGCGACCCAACGGAACGGAGAGGATTAAGACACCTCACTCGAACCGATCGGAAGGGAAGCCAGGCGGACACGGTACCTTGTTGTGGAGGGCAGCTCCGGCGGGGGCAGTTGTTCCTGGTGGTGGATGCACGTCGGGTCTTTGCCAAGAGTAGAGATGATCTCGTCGTCGAAAAAAAGTGAAGTCCGGTGCACCACCACGGAAGAGACCAGCCGCGGAGTGCTCCGTCACAAGGCACCACCTTTTGGTCGCGGTACAGGGGTAGTGGCTATCCGGTTGCCGAGGTGCTCTGCACGGGCAATTCGACCACTGCGTCCTGAGGCGAATAAAAAGCAAAGGGGACTGGTTGTTCCCACCAGTCAGGGGAGGAGACTCTCCGGCAGGGAGATCTCCTCTGTCGTCGGGAAGTGGTGAGTCGGTTCTGCAGGGCTCCACTGGAGGTGTCGTCGTGCAGGTCGGCTCAGCGGTACCCTCGTCGGATTCTTAGGTCCTGTGGCGACTTCTGAAGACCCAGTCCCAAAAGCCCTGCTTTTATGCAGAAAACCCCCATTCATTCAGCCTAGCTGTCAATCAACACATGCTACGTGGTGAGCGGGGAGGCTCACCACTTGGGCCAATCACTTCTGAGTGCGACCGGAGTTGGCAAGGCAACTCGGTCCAGGGTGCCTAAACCCCCTCCCACACCCCTGTGGTAACCCAGACAGAATGGCACCACTTTGGAGGGTCTCTGTACAGAGGCCCGCCAAAAGTGGAACAAAGGGCTCAACCTTTGGTTTAGGAGTCACAGAGACGAACACAGACGCCATTTTAAAAACCGAGTTCTGGCAGAAAATACCATCCGATAAACTTATTTAAGATAAGTAGACCGGTGGTACGTTAGAGATTAACGAGGAAAAAGTATCAATCTCCAACAATGGGACGAATCCCATAGGGTTATGTTCGGGGTCGGACATAACAAGTAGTTTCCACTGCCACCAGCCAAAACTCGACGAGGGGGGACGGGACAGTGCCCCCTCGAGTAACAGATCCAGGAGTAATCGAATTACCCCTACTAGTACGTCCACAATAAGATGGTTTGTACTAGTTCTGTTAGTAAATTTAGGTCTAGTAAAGCCAATGGTGACTTTACATGCCCGGGGAGACAGTAGTCAGTCCCCGGGTATGGAGTCTATGGTGGAGGTCCGCTAGGACGCCCCAGTGTTACGGCACGTAGGGTGCGGTGTAACACACATAGAAAAACATATGAGACCCTATGGAGTAAAAGACCCCATAGCCCATAGAACACATTGGCATTCAAAGGAATTACACACATATATGTCCAGGAGTGGGAGAAAAAGAGTCTCACTCTTGGCAGGATGGAAAAAAAACAAACTCCAGAAATCCAGCAAAGCTGCTGGGGGACTCACTAGGTTAGGAAATTCAGCCTAAACAGAGAATTCTCCCTAACACTCGCCCCCCCCCAGACTAAGGGACAGGAGGATTTAATCCACTCCTGGATGAATCTCATACCTCTAGTCGATGACATACATCCTAGAGAGACCATCAGCATTTTGGTGGTGACACCCTGACCTGTGCTCAATGGTGAAATCAAACCCTTGCAGGCAGATCGACCATCTCAATAGTTTTGGGTTTTCCCCTTTCATTTGCATTAACCATCTCAAGGGTTTGTGGTCCATCTGAATGACAAAAGTAGAACCATACAAGTACGGCCTAAACTTCTTCAGAGCCCACACGATAGCAAAACACTCTCTTTCGATTGTTGCCCACCTTGTTTCAGGATCCTTCAGCTTGCGGCTGATGAAGCAAACGGGGTGCTCCCTACCTTTCCCATCCAGTTGACTGAGTACGGCACCTATTCCTACATTTGAAGCATCTGTCTGCACAATGAAGTGTTGGCGGTAATCAGGAGCTCTGAGTACTGGGGCTTGGCAAAGAGCCTCTTTCAGGTTTTCAAAAGCCTGATTGCACTCCTCGTTCCATTTAACCTTTTTAGGAAATTTGGGCGAGGAGATGCCATTCAGTGGAGAAGCTATGGTCCCATAGTTCTCTATGAAATTCCTGTAATACCCAGTGAGGCCTAGAAAGGCTCTCACCTGGGTCTGAGTAGTCGGTGTTGTCCAATTTTGCACAGCTTCAATTTTACTGAGCAAAGGCCTTATTTCTCCACCTCCTACCTCATGTCCAAGATAGACTACCTTACTCTGTCCAATTTGGCATTTACTCGCCTTTATGGTCAGATTGGCTCGTCCAAGAGCCTGCAAAACATCTCTCAGGTGGGTTACATGTTCTTCCCAGGAATTGCTGAACACTGCGATGTCATCCAAGTATGCCATGCAGAAGTCCTCCATCCCATTCAGAACCTGGTTTACCATCCGTTGAAACGTAGCAGGTGCATTCTTCAGTCCGAAAGGCATTACCTTAAACTGGTATAAACCAACGGGGGTAGAAAATGCAGTTTTCTCCTTGGCGTGGTCTGTCAGGGCTATTTGCCAATAGCCTGACGTCAAGTCAAATGTGCTGAGGAACTTGGCGGCGCCAAGTTTATCCACCAACTCATCTGTTCTGGGCAAAGGGTGGGCATCAGTCTTGGTGACTGCATTAAGAGCTCTATAATCCACGCAGAATCTAAGTTCTTTAGATCCGGCCTTTGGTACTAACACAACTGGGCTAGACCATGGACTAGTAGAGGGCTCTATTACCCCGAGATCTAGCATCTGGCTGACCTCACCTTTGATGTGGGTTTGTACATTTTCTGACATGCGGTATCCTCTGCTTTTGACTGGAAGACAGTCACCAGTGAGTATGTCGTGCTGGCCCCACGGGGTCAAGCCTGGTGAAAGCGAGAACAGAGAGGCAAACTGATTCAACATAGATTTGCACTCTTCTTGTTGCTCGGGTGTCAGATTGGAGGAGAGATTTACTCCTTCAATTTTTTCATCTAATGGTAAGCCTCTGAGGAGATCCGGAAGAGCTTCACTCTCTTCCTCTTCCTCGGATGATGCTAGATGCAACGCTCCTACATCAGGTCGTGAGACATACGCTTTAAGTCGGTTGGTGTGAAAGACTGTCGGAGCCTCCTTGGGATTGCCCAAGTCCACCAGATAGTTAACCTCTCCGAGTTTACCCACGACTCGGAAGGGTCCCATCCATTTATCTTGCAAGGCCCTCTGCCTTGTTGGGATCATAACGAGACTGAGCTGGTCTTGAGCGAACTCAACCATGTTAGCCTTTTGATCGTGCCAGTGCTTGACCAATGCTTGTCCAGCTTTCAAGTTATCGCTTGCTTCCGTAATCATGTGTGACATTCTCCTCCCGAGACCTATAACCTAGTCAGTCACTCTGACTGGCTTGGGGGAAGGAGCACTCTCCAACCCCTCCTTAATCAGGGCCAATGGACCTCTGACGGGATGACCATGGAGTAGTTCGAAGGGAGAGTAACCTACTCCCTCCTGAGGGACTTCTCTATAAGCAAAAAGAAGGCATGGCAGTAGAAGGTCCCACTTACGCTTAAGGGGTTCCTCTAAAGCACCTATCATGCTCTTCATGGTTCGGTTGAACCGTTCTACCAACCCATTGGTTTGTGGGTGGTACGCCGTTGAGAACTTGTAAGTAACTCTACAGGTTTTCCACATGGCTTTCATGTAGTGGGACATAAAGTTTGACACCCTGTCAGAGATTACTTCCCTAGGAAAACCGACCCTAGTAAAAATACCAAGGAGGGCTTTAGCCACAGCCGGGGCTGTAACAGTCCTCATAGGAATTGCCTCAGGATACCTAGTAGCATGGTCTACTACAACAAGTATAAACCTGTTGCCTGAGGAGGTTGGAGGATCAAGGGGACCAACGATGTCAATCCCTACTCTCTCAAATGGGACTCCCACAACTGGGAGAGGCACTAAAGGTGCCACATTCTTGGAGCCAACCATACCAGAGGTCTGGCAGGTGTGGCAGCTCCTGCAGTGTTTTTCTACTTCGGCCCCCATCTTTGGCCAATAGAAGTAGAGGGAGAGCCTTTCCTTAGTCTTCTTGAAACTCAAGTGACCAGCCAAAGGAATCTCGTGGGCTAACTGCAAGAACTGTGGTCTGTTCTCTTGGGGCACTACAAGTCGTTTGTAGTCTCCAGGTGCAGACTCGGTCGGTTCACTGTAGAAGAGGCCATCTTCCCAGTGCAACCTGTATTTCCCAGGCTCTTGCCCTTCAGCCTGAGCTTCTGCCTGGTGGCGAAGACCTTCCAGAGTTGGACATTCTCTCTGTCCCTTACTGAAGTCTGCCCTGCTGGGTCCACCTTCTGCCAGTAAAGACTGCAGCTCAGGATGGTCAACAGGATCCAGATCTCCAATGAGTTCCTGGCCTTCCATTAGCTCTTCCTCAGAGTCTAATTCTACCACACAGGGTTGCACCTCCCTCTCAGCCTCGGCTGGAGGTGGAGTTACGGGCGTAACTTTGGACAACCGCGGGGAAGTCCGTGTTGGCTGCACTGGAATGCTGGCTGCGGGTTTCGGGATAGAAATCTTAGGTTCCCTTTCGCTTCTGATTTCTTGGAGACAGCGGCCGACAATTCCAGTGGCGCAGGAGTGATTTCTTTCTTCATCATCTCCTGGAGAGTACATCGCATGGTCCTCTCTCTTGCAGGTCTGGTTAGCTCCTGTAACCATTTACTAGGAGGTCTGGGGGTATGCGATACAACTCCGAGAGTTTTTAAATCGTTACCCAACAGTACGCGTCCTGGTACCTCACTCTGTATGCTGACAGGTATCTACACAGTCATGTCGTTACACTGGATGAGAACTGGTAATTGGGGAAGCATCTGCACAGGCCCTCCAGCTAACTTGGTGAGGCGTTTGGGTGCCTTAGCAACATCCTCAGCCTGAAAAAACGATTTATCCACCACAGTTATGCTGGCCCCAGTGTCCCTAATGGCAGGAGTCTCCTGACCATTCACCTGGACACTGTCCTTATAATACTCTTTAGTATTATCGGGGATAGAATTATAGACATCTAAATTCTGTTGTTCCCACAACCCCAGAGATACTAAAGAAACGCTGGCTGAGACTCCAATGGGTTCGTCAGCTAGCAGTAGAAAGTTTCCACTTGCCATTTGGACTTCCTCCTCTGGAGCGAAGGCTAAGGAGACAAGCTGGACCCCTGAAGGTTTACCCTTACATCTGGGATCTCCTTTCACGTGGTCAGTCGAGCCACAAACAAAGCATTTACCGAATGCTTTCTGGAATGGTGGCTTGTTCTGACCTCCTTCCGGTTTGGCACCAGAAGACACACTATTCTGCTGTGGTTTTCCTTGTGGCTTACCCTTCTGGTTTTGTTTGGGGCCCTCTTTGGAATGTGAGTTATTAGAATTCTCGTTTGAGTCTTTTTTAGGCTGTTTTCCCTCATCCTTTTTCTGAGTTGCCCCAGAATCCTTATGAGTAGTCCGGTTGGCAACCCATAAGTCAGCAGCCTTAGCTAGCTCCCGGGAATCCAATTCCTTCGAATCAGCCAAGTGCTGTCTGAGCTCAGGAAAACAGGCATCATAAATAGACTCCAACATAAAAAGATTCCTCATGCCCTCATAAGTGTTCACTTTGTAACCCTTAATCCATCCCTCTAAGTTTTTCAACCCTTCACTCACCCAGGTAGCCCAAGGGGTACCATCATGCTTTTTGAGGGTTCTAAACCTCTTAAGATACTGGGAAGGGGTCTTCTCGAATCTAGCTATTAAAGCTAGTTTCACACTTTCGTAATCCGTCTTATCCGCCTCCCCCAACTCCATTACCACATCAGTCGCAACAGGAGGGAGCCTAGAGAACAACCAGGGGAGCAAAGCATTCCCGGTGATGTCCTGGAGCCCATGATTGTATTCAAACAGTTTCAACCAATCCAACACATCCAATCTCGGTTCATACATACCCACTAATTCCTTCGGCATCCGGGGTCTTTTGGGACTGGAGCTCCTAGAGGAACCAGAGGAGAGAGAAGCATTTTCCATAGACAACTTTTTCATCTCTAACTCGTGATTAAGTTCTATTTCCCTGAGTCTTAACTCAGCTTACTTCTGCTCAGCCTGGGCATTCGTCCGTCTGAACTCGAGCTCTTGGTTTCGTTCGGATTGAGCCAAGAACCGTTTGTATTCTAATTCGAGCTTCATTTTTTCAAGTTCAAAATAAGCAGGGTTACTTGTGGGACCTGGTATGGGCCCCGTAGGCACAGCTGGTAAGGCAGGTAGAGGAGCAGGGGAGACAGTTTCATTAGCCTCTCCGTCCTCGTCAGCCTCCTCATCGCTATCATCAGAATTACGATTCAGATCAACACCATCACTGTTATCTACATTTGCTGGAGCGATTGGTTCCTCTGAACCAGTACCCAGACTTTGGTTTGCCAGCAATCTCTCGATTAGTTCTAACTTCTTGCCTCTTACAGAAAGATTCTCTTGTCTACAGAGAGCTCACAAACTCTCAGTATTTTCCCTTGACAAGGACACTTGACTGTAAGCTTCCATCGTAGACATGTTTTTCAAAAGTTGCTTTTTGTGCAAAGTTTTGTGGTAAGTTATCCTACAGTGTCGAAAAGCACTCTAAACTGTATACTCGATACAAATCCCACCGCTGTACGCCAGTGTTAGGCGGAAACCTGTGCAGTTCCCTCTGGGACCACTGCAAAAGATTTAGGACTACAGGTGTTTGGCGGTGAACCCACTTGGTAGCAGTCTGCACCACACAGATTCACTTGGTAGCTGTGGCTGAGCAGTCAGACTTCCCTCAAGAAGAGTTGAGCAGTATGTGGAGTATACAAAATAGGGCAATTCTTCACAGCAAGACAAACAAACACGCAACGAGGCTTAGTGTAAAGATATTAAGGTATTTATTTATAACGAAACATCTCTGGAAAACACCATGCAAATTCATGGCAAACAAATCAAACACAATTACTCTACGAAGAAGAAACGATCAATCCCCCTAGTAATATTTCGACAAGTCTAGGTTCTACCGGTACCACTTATTTTCAGACAGAGGTGTATACCTCAACCTAGATGACACTCTAATATTAGTTAGGACGGGAGAGAAAAAGATAGGCAGGTTACGAAATCAACACAGTTCAATACTTCTCGGGCAAAAATGCAAGGCAGGAAGGCAGGAATCACAATAGAGCGTAAAGTTCAGAGGCCAGGCCCACTCGGAGAGAGGCAAGGCGCGATGTCCCAAAAAGTCTCTAGTGGAGATGCATTCAAGTCTTTGTAGCAAATTGTTATCGGCAGATTGAACCAGTTCAGAACAATAAATGAGAAAAGCTTGGAGGCGACCCAACGGAACGGAGAGGATTAAGACACCTCACTCGAACCGATCGGAAGGGAAGCCAGGCGGACACGGTACCTTGTTGTGGAAGGCAGCTCCGGCGGGGGCAGTTGTTCCTGGTGGTGGATGCACGTCGGGTCTTTGCCAAGAGAAGAGATGATCTCGTCGTCGAAAAAAAGTGAAGTCCGGTGCACCACCAGGGAAGAGACCAGCCGCGGAGTGCTCCGTCACAAGGCACCACCTTTTGGTCGTGGTACAGGGGTAGTGGCTATCCGGTTGCCGAGGTGCTCTGCACTGGCAATTCGACCACTGCGTCCTGAGGCGAATAAAAAGCAAAGGGGACTGGTTGTTCCCACCAGTCAGGGGAGGAGACTCTCCGGCAGGGAGATCTCCTCTGTCGTCGGGAAGTGGTGAGTTGGTTCTGCAGGGCTCCACCAGAGGTGTCGTCGTGCAGGTCGGCTCAGCGGTACCCTCGTCAGATTCTTAGGTCCTGTGGCGACTTCTGAAGATCCAGTCCCAAAAGCCCTGCTTTTATGCAGAAAACCCCCATTCATTCAGCCTAGCTGTCAATCAACACATGCTACGTGGTGAGCGGGGAGGCTCACCACTTGGGCCAATCACTCCAGAGTGCGACCGGAGTTGGCAAGGCAACTCGGTCGAGGGTGCCTAAACCCCCTCCCACACCCCTGTGGTAACCCAGACAGAATGGCACCACTTTGGAGGGTCTCTGTACAGAGGCCCGCCAAAAGTGGAACAAAGGGCTCAACCTTTGGTTTAGGAGTCACAGAGAGGAACACAGACGCCATTTTAAAAACCGAGTTCTGGCAGAAAATACCATCCGATAAACTTATTTAAGATAAGTAGACCGGTGGTACGTTAGAGATTAACGAGGAAAAAGTATCAATCTCCAACAATGGGACGAATCCCATAGGGTTATGTTCGGGGTCGGACATAACAAGTAGTTTCCACTGCCACCAGCCAAAACTCGACGAGGGGGGACGGGACAGTGCCCCCTCGAGTAACAGATCCAGGAGTAATCGAATTACCCCTACTAGTACGTCCACAATAAAATGGTTTGTACTAGTTCTGTTAGTAAATTTAGGTCTAGTAAAGCCAATGGTGACTTTACATGCCCGGGGAGACAGTAGTCAGTCCCCGGGTATGGAGTCTATGGTGGAGGTCCGCTAGGACTCCCCAGTGTTACGGCACGTAGGGTGCGGTGTAACACACATAGAAAAACATATGAGACCCTATGGAGTAAAAGACCCCATAGCCCATAGAACACATTGGCATTCAAAGGAATTACACACATATATGTCCAGGAGTGGGAGAAAAAGAGTCTCACTCTTGGCAGGATGGAAAAAAAACAAACTCCAGAAATCCAGCAAAGCTGCTGGGGGACTCACTAGGTTAGGAAATTCAGCCTAAACAGAGAATTCTCCCTAACAATACGTGTTGTAGGCGAGCGTGTGGGCGTTCCGCGCACTTGCCTCCTGTACTTCGCCCGTGACGCCCACATTTTCACGCGTTGTTCCCCATTCCGCGTGTCACGCAGCGTGTTACGTCTACTTTTGTTATGTGCGCCGCGCTATGTGTGCTTTCGCTGTGGCCTTAGCGCACGCCGTTATATGACCTGTGCGCTGGCATGCGCCACGCAGAATTTCAGCGCACATCCCAGATTCTACTCGCGCATGGACTTCCATAAATCGATGTGCGCGGGTTTTGCTGCGATTTCCGCACTTGCACTGTGATTCGCACGGTTTCGCACGCTTGCGTGGGAATTTTCAGTGCACATTAATTCCATGAATCGGCCTGATTGTCTTTCCCTAACCTTGAGTGCAAGGTGGATGAACATATTGGTTGATGCCAGATGTATCAAACGCCAGGATACTTGGACATACCATCCTCTGATGTCACACCTCAAGCAACAACCTTTAGCAAGGTCAGGACCATGGACTTTGAAAAGCTGCAGTTACGATCCCACTTCATTTGTGTGGTTAATGGGTATATGCACTACACAAAGGTGGAGATCATGTCATCCAGAAAGTGTTTGATACTGATGGGCTATTGAATATGTAAGGCCCGACAATGGGACTTAATTTTCAATATAGAAGATGTGATGATTTATTCAGTAGTTAGGCATTGTATATCATTGTGTCACTCTCTGAGGGCTCCAAGCCAATTGCAACGTGGAACAGTTTATGTAAGCATTAGGTACGGGTTCTGCGCAGCCCAAAAGCAGACTGGTGATGTGCAGAGGTTCATGTGCAGGTTTCTCAGTGAATATTGCACTGCACCGCAGTCTGCCTCAGCCAGACGTTCTAGTGAAATGGCTGCTAGGTCCACAATTCCTTCTCAACCCTCAAAAGTGACTCCAGCAGTGGCTTCTGAAAAAGTCAACAGAAGACAAATGGATTATGGCAACTGGAGTATCATCCACCGAGTCACAAGTCAGACTATTATTGCAGTGATGGACACAATTCGTTCTTAGAAATACTAGTTTTGGTCATGTTAGGCATGCCATTTGAGCATTTGCCTCTTGTGACAGTCTTGGCTAAAGGATCTATGATCTCAGCCATGCATGACACTTCAGGAATAACACAATGAGTCCGAAGTTTGCTCAAAATCATACCTCAAGTGAGGAATCCAATAATTGCTAAGAGTGGAGATGAAGAATTGTCAGGTGTGGATATGAAGGGTAGTTCTCACGCAGCTGTGTTACAACACATAGGGCTCCCACAATCAATCATGCAAGTCTGCTCCCCCAGTTTTGTTGTTCCCACGTGATGCCGGACTGCAGAATGACTGAATGGTTCAGGGACAATGACTGAATAGTTGATTTGTGGATCTTGGATTGACCACTGTGGTTCAACATGAAAGTTGAAAATACATTCCTGTTGAATAGAGATGTTGGAAAGGCATTTTGCAAGTGAATACTGAAATGTAACATGGCAACCTTGATATTCATCCACACATTATTAAGGATTGTTTTATGAAATCCTACCCCTACCAATAAAGTGAATTATTTGCGAATGCAGGATGAATGAAATGACACTTCATTATGATATTTGTGAAGTATTTATTGAGTGATATGTTTGCATGAAATTGCATACCTTCAGTCAGTTGATTTTACTTGTTCTGTGATTATCGTGAATTTGCACATTATGTGATTGTATGACTTTGTATCTTGTTTTATTCTTTGCTTTCATTGCATTAATGCCGAAATAAAGCTTAATTAAGTAAATAAGCAAACTTGTAGGTCACTTGCGATTCGCTGGCATTCCATACATGTTTTCAAACGTGTTAAGTACAGCATTTTGCATTCTAACTGGTCAGGTACACATTAAGGTTGTTGTAACGAGACTAAATCCACCAGTATCTATGCTTATAAAGTTTCTGAATATGTTTTTTAATACGAAAATCACAACTCCCATGATTCATAGTGTAGCGAGATTTGAGTAGGTTCTCCTTAGATGAAGAATGCAGTAGTACATATTGTTTCCATTCGTGAACCAGAGAGCATCAGTAATGATGTAGATGATAACACATTTACTAGTAGTGTAAAGACTTTAGTTACTTTTTTTATTGTTGATACAAATGAAACCCCTGACATCTACTTTGTCTTGTGATACAGAGATTTGCACAGAAAAATGATGCATGGTGATGTTTTGCCGAGCACTCTCACAGGAGCTAAGCAAGTTACACTTTAACAGAATTTCAATGGTAGGGTGAGCTTACACATTTAGTTCGCCCCATAAATAGTATCATATCAGTCATGCACAGAACCGAGGATTCTCAACAGAAGAGAGAAATCTTGAGGAATATTTGTTATTGCTTTATTTGTAAAGTACTGTAGCCTTTAGTGGATGACACGTGTTTCGGCAAAAATTGACCTGCCTTTTTCAAATCTAGGCCTTGCTCACTTGCTTGAATAGAAGCATAATGCAGGTTAGTGGTAAGTCATGTGCTCAATCCCACCTCATGCGGATGTGTCCCCTACTGAATTAACTCATAGATAAGGAAGAAAGGGGTCCCATATAAAATACGTGGGGTGAGTAACTGCCACTAGCAACACTTACTATTTCTGACTGAATTCAGTGATATATATTTTAATGGCATTACAGATTCAACAGTGGTGAGTTTATACTGATTTTCGTCTGTCAAATACCATACATACGAGAAACGTCTTGTTAGGGAGAATTCTCTGTTTAGGCTGAATTTCCTAACCTAGTGAGTCCCCCAGCAGCTTTGCTGGATTTCGGGAGTTTGTTTTTTCCATCCTGCCAAGAGTGAGACTCTTTTTCTCCCACTCTTGGACATGTATGTGTGTAATTCCTTCAAATGTCAATGTGTTCTATGGGCTATGGGGTCTTTTACTCCATAGGGTCTCATATGTTTTTCTATGTGTGTTTCATCGCACCCTACGTGCCGTAACACTGGGGCGTCCTAGCGGATCCCCCACCATAGACTCCATACCCGGGGACTGACTACCGTCTCCCCGGGCATGTAAAGTCACCATTGGCTTTACTAGACCTAAATTTACTAACCGAACTAGTACAAACCATCTTATTGTGGACGTACTAGTAGGGGTAATTCGATTACTCCTAGATCTGTTACTCGAGGGGGCACTGTCCCGTCCCCCCTCGTCGAGTTTTGGCTGGTGGCAGTGGAAACTACTTGTTATGTTCGACCCCGAACATAACCCTATGGGATTCGTCCCATTGTTGGAGATTGATACTTTTCCTCGTTAATCTCTAACGTACCACCGGTCTACTTATCTTAAATAAGTTTACCGGATGGTATTTTCTGCCAGAACTCGGTTTTTAAAATGGCGTCTGTGTTCGTCTCTGTGACTCCTAAACCAAAGGTTGAGCCCTTTGTTCCACTTTTGGCGGGCCTCTGGACAGAGACCCTCCAAAGTGGTGCCATTCTGTCTGGGTTACCACAGGGATGTGGGAGGGGGTTTAGGCACCCTGGACCGAGTTGCCTTGCCAACTCCGGTCGCACTCTGGAGTGATTGGCCCAAGTGGTGAGCCTCCCCGCTCACCACTTAGCATGTGTTGATTGACAGCTAGGCTGAATGAATGGGGGTTTTCTGCATAAAAGCAGGGCTTTTGGGGCTGGATCTTCAGAAGTCGCCACAGGACCTAAGAATCCGACGAGGGTAACGCTGAGCCGACCTGCACGACGACACCTCCGGTGGAGCCCTGCGGATCCGACTCACCACTTCCTGACGACAGAGGAGATCTCCCTGCCGGAGAGTCTCTTCCCCTGACTGGTGGGAACAACCAGTCCCCTTTGCTTTTTATTCGCCTCAGGACGCAGTGGTCGAATTGCCCGTGCAGAGCACCTCGGCAACCGGATAGCCACTACCCCTGAACCGCGACCAAAAGGTGGTGCCTTGTGACGGAGCACTCCGCGGCTGGTCTCTTCCCTGGTGGTGCACCGGACTTCACTTTCTTCGACGACGAGAACCTCTCTACTCTTGGCAAAGACCCGACGTGCATCCACCACCAGGAACAACTGCCCCCCGCCGGAGCTGCCCTCCACAACAAGGTACCGTGTCCGCCTGGCTTCCCTTTCGATCGGTTCGAGTGAGGTTTCTTAATCCTCTCCGTTCCGTTGAGTCGCCTCCAAGCTTTTCTCATTTGTTGTTCTGAACTGGTTCAATCTGCCGATAACAATTTGCTACAAAGACTTGAATGCATCTCCACTAGAGATTTTTGGGACATCGCGCCTTGCCTCTCTCCGAGTAGGCCTGGCCTCTGAACTTTATGATCTATTGTGATTCTTGCCTTTCTGCCTTGCATTTTATCCACGTAGGATTGAACTGTGTTGATTTCATAACCTGCCTATCTTTTTCTCTCCCGTCCTAACAAATATTAGAGTGTCATCTAGGTTGAGGTATACACCTCTGTCTGAAAATAAGTGGTACCGGTAGAACCTAGACTTGTCGAAATATTGCTAGGGGGATTGATCGTTTCTTCTTCGTAGAGTAATTGTGTTTGATTTGTTTGCCGTGATTTGCCATAGTCTTTTTCATAGATGTTTCGTTATAAATAAATACCTTAATATCTTTACACTAAACCTCGTTGCGTGTTTACTTGTCTTGCTGTGAAGAATTGCCCTATCTTGTATACTCCACATACTGCTCAACTCTTCTTGAGGGAAGTCTGACTGCTCAGCCACAGCTACCAAGTGAATCTGTGTGGTACAGACTGCTACCAAGTGGGTTCACCGCCCAACACCTGTAGTCCTAAATCTTTTGCAGTGGTCCCAGAGGGAACTGCACAGGTTTCCGCCTAACACGTCTTCTACAATTCAAATTTGTACTATTACAGTAAGGGGTCGATTAATGAAATTAATGTGCGCTGAAAATTCCCGCGCAGAGGTGCAAAAACGTGCGATTCGCAGTGCAAGTGCGAAAATCGCAGGGAAACCAGCGCACATCGATTCATGGAAGTCCGTGCGCGAGAAAAACATTGGATGTGCGCTGAAAAAGTGCGCCGCACACGCCGGCGCACAGGTCATCCAACAGCGTGCGCCACGGCCACTGCGAAATTGCACATAGCGCGGCGCACATCACAAAAATAGGCAGAACATGGGGCGTAACACTCAGAATGGGGAACAACACGTGAAAATATGGGCGTCACGGGGGAAGTACAGGAGGCAAGTGCGCGGAACGCCCACACGCTCGCCTACAACCCGTATTCATGGAATCGAATAGGGCAAACCAGCGCACGGTCAAAGACGCGCACAGGGCCAAACAAGTACGCCACAAGAAAGCAGGCGGTAGCGTCCCTGCGCCTGAGAAAAATGTGCGCCAAAATGTGCGCTAACAAAAAGCACCCATATACAGCCATGATGAATGGTCCATACAGTGGCCCTCTAGGACAAATGAGGTGCAAAGGGGTACCAACAAACATGGACACCCGCTGTGTGAAAAATAGCGTGTGCGTGTGTTCCTGGGTGCGCGGGAAGTTCCACACGCGATTGGCCTGGGTACGTGTACTTCGGGGTGCGCGGGAAGTCCCACACGCGATTGGCCTGGGTATGTGTACTTCGGGGTGCGCGGGAAGTCCCACACGCGATTGGCCTGGGTACGTGTACTTCGGGGTGCGCGGGAAGTTCCACACGCGATTGGACTGTGTACGTGTACTTCGGGGTGCGAGGGAAGTTCCACACGCGATTAGCCTGGGTACGTGTACTACGG
Source organism: Ambystoma mexicanum (assembly GCF_040938575.1). Lineage (NCBI taxonomy): Eukaryota > Metazoa > Chordata > Amphibia > Caudata > Ambystomatidae > Ambystoma > Ambystoma mexicanum. Next base: position 463,595,198 of record NC_090934.1, read on the forward strand.
GGTGCGCGGGAAGTTCCACACGCGATTAGCCTGGGTACGTGTACGACGGGGTGCGCGGGAAGTTCCACACGTGATTAGCCTGGGCACGTGTGTTTCGGGGTGCGCGGGAAGTTCCACACGCGATTGGCCTGGGTACGTGTACTTCGGGATGCGCGGGAAGTTCCACACGGGATTGGCCTGGGTACGTGTACTCCGGGTGCGCAGGAAGTTCCACACGCGATTGGCCTGGGTACGTGTATTCCGAGGTGCGCGGTAAGATTCACATGCGATTTCTGCATGGTACGTGTATTTCTGTGGTGCCGGGGAATGCTACATGTGATTTGGCCGTGTGGGTCCTCCCAGGTGTTCCCTCTACACCCTCCACGGCCCCTGCAGGCAGCACACACCACAGGGGACTACCCTGCACCCCTGCTCATGTCCCACAGGCAACCCATCCACCATGGCCATGCCCCCCAGCCAACCCACATGTCACCTTGTACTACTGATCACCAACACATATCTCCGAGCAGCCCCACCCCCCAGCAGTACAGGGGCAGCCTCCACCCGGCCCCCACTCATGTCTCCCACCACCACACCCCCCAGCATCCAGGGGCACCCTCCAACAGGCCCCCACTCATGTCCAACTCATGTCTCCCTGCACCCCCACCCCCCAGCAGTGTAGGGCACCCTCCACCAGGCCCCCACACATGTCTCCCACCACCCCCACCCCCCAGCAGTGCAGGGCACCGTCCACCATGCCCCCACTCATGTCTCCCTGCACCCCCACCCACCAGCAGTCCAGGGGCAGCCTCCACCAGGCCCCCACTCATGTCTCCCATCACCCCCACCCCCCAGCAGTGCAGGGCACCCTCCACCAGGCCCCCACATGTCTCCCACCACCCCCACCCCCAGCAGTGCAGGGGCAGCCTCCACCAGGCCCCCACTCATTTCTCCCATCACCCCCACCCCCAGCAGTGCAGGGGCAGCCTCCACCAGGCCCACACTCATGTCTACCACCACCCCCACCCCCCAGCATCCAGGGGCACCCTCCACCAGGCCCCCACTCATGTCCAACTCATGTCTCCCTGCACCCCCACCCCCCAGCAGTGCAGGGGCAGCCTCCATCAGGCCCCCACTCATGTCTCCCATCACCCCCATCCCCCAGGAGTGGAGGGCAGCCCCCACCAGGCACCCACACATGTCTCCCACCCCCCCCACCCCCCAGCAGTGCAGGGGCAGCCTCCACCAGGCCCCCACTTATGTCTCCCACCACCCCCACCCCCAGCAGTGCAGGGCACCCTCCACCAGGCCCCCATACATGTCTCCCACCACCCCCACCCCCCAGCAGTGCAGGGCAGCCTCCACCAGGCCCCCACACATGTCTCCCACCACCCCACCCCCCAGCAGTGCAGGGGCAGCCTCCACCAGGCCCCCACTCACGTCTCCCATCACCCCCACCCCCCAGCATCCAGGGGCACCCTCCACCAGACCCCCACTCATGTCCAACTCATGTCTCCCTGCACCCCCACCCCCCAGCACTGCAGGGGCAGCCTCCACCAGGCCCCCACTCATGTCTCCCACCACCCCCAGCCTCCAGGGGCACCCTCCACCAGGCCCCCAATCATGTCTACCATCACCCCCACCCCCCAGCATCCAGGGGCACCCTCCACCAGGCCCCCACTCATGTCCAACTCATGTCTCCCTGCACCCCCACCCCCCAGCAGTGCAGGGGCAGCCTGCACCAGGCCCCCACTCATATCTCCCATCACCCCCACCCCCAGCAGTGCAGGGGCAGCCTCCATCAGGCCCCCACTCATGTCTCCCATCACCCCCACCCCCCAGCAGTGCAGGGCAGCCTCCACCAGGCCCCCACACATGTCTCCCAACACCCCCACCCCCCAGCAGTGCAGGGGCAGCCTCCACCTGGCCCCCACTCATGTCTGCCACCACCACCACCCCCCAGCAGTGCAGGGGCAGCCTCCACCAGGCCCCCACTCATGTCTACCACCACCCCCACCCCCCAGCATCCAGGGGCACCCTCCACCAGGCCCCCACTCATGTCCAACTCATGTCTCCCTGCACCCCCACCCCCCAGCAGTGCAGGGCAGCCTCCAACAGGCCCCCACACATGTCTCCCACCATCCCCACCCCCCAGCAGTGCAGGGGCAGCCTCCACCAGGCCCCCACTCATGTCTCCCACCACAGCGACCCCCCAGCAGTGCAGGGGCAGCCGCCACCAGGCCCCCACTCATGTCTACCACCACCCCCACCCCCCAGCATCCAGGGGCACCCTCCACCAGGCCCCCACTCATGTCCAACTCATGTCTCCCTGCACCCCCACACCCTGGCAGTGCAGGGCACCCTCCACCAGGCCCCCACTCATGTCTCCCACCCCCCAGCAGTGCAGGGCACCCTACACCATGCCCCCACTCATGTCTCCCTGCACCCCACCCACCAGCAGTGCAGGGGCAGCCTCCACCAGGCCCCCACTCATGTCTCCCACCACCCCCACCCCCAGCAGTGCAGGGGCAGCCTCCACCAGGCCCCCACACATGTCTCCCACCACCCCCACCCCCCAGCATCCAGGGGCACCCTCCACCAGGCCCCCACTCATGTCCAACTCATGTCTCCCTGCACCCCCAACCCTCAGCAGTGCAGGGGCAGCCTCCACCAGGCCCCCACTCATGTCTCCCACCACCCCCAGCATTCAGGGGCACCCTCCACCAGGCCCCCAATCATGTCTACCATCACCCCCACCCCCCAGCATCCAGGGGCACCTTCCACCAGGCCCCCACTCATGTCCAACTCATGTCTCCTTGCACCCCCACCCCCCAGCAGTGCAGGGGCAGCCTGCACCAGGCCCCCACTCATGTCTCCCATCACCCCCACCCCCAGCAGTGCAGGGGCAGCCTCCATCAGGCCCCCACTCATGTCTCCCATCACCCCCACCCCCCAGCAGTGCAGGGCAGCCTCCACCAGGCCCCCACACATGTCTCCCACCCCCCACCCCCCAGCAGTGCAGGGGCAGCCTCCACCAGGCCCCCACACATGTCTCCCACCATCCCCACCCCCCATCAGTGCAGGGGCAGCCTCCACCAGGCCCCCACTCATGTCTCCCACCACCCGGACCACCCAGCAGTGCAGGGGCAGCCGCCACCAATCCCCCACTCATGTCTACCACCACCCCCACCCCCCAGCATCCAGGGGCACCCTCCACCAGGCCCCCACTCATGTCCAACTCATGTCTCCCTGCACCCCCACCCCCCGGCAGTGCAGGGCACCCTCCACCAGGCCCCCACTCATGTCTCCCACCACGCCCACCCCCCAGCAGTGCAGGGCACCCTACACCATGCCCCCACTCATGTCTCCCTGCACCCCACCCACCAGCAGTGCAGGGGCAGCCTCCACCAGGCCCCCACTCATGTCTCCCACCACCCCCACCCCCAGCAGTGCAGGGGCAGCCTCCACCAGGCCCCCACACATGTCTCCCACCACCCCCACCCCCCAGCATCCAGGGGCACCCTCCACCAGGCCCCCACTCATGTCCAACTCATGTCTCCCTGCACCCCCAACCCTCAGCAGTGCAGGGGCAACCTCCACCAGGCCCCCACTCATGTCTCCCACCACCCCCAGCATCCAGGGGCACCCTCCACCAGGCCCCCAATCATGTCTACCATCACCCCCACCCCCCAGCATCCAGGGGCACCTTCCACCAGGCCCCCACTCATATCCAACTCATGTCTCCCTGCACCCCCACCCCCCAGCAGTGCAGGGGCAGCCTGCACCGGGCCCCCACTCATGTCTCCCATCACCCCCACCCCCAGCAGTGCAGGGGCAGCCTCCATCAGGTCCCCACTCATGTCTCCCATCACCCCCACCCCCCAGCAGTGCAGGGCAGCCTCCACCAGGCCCCAACACATGTCTCCCACCACCCCCACCCCGCAGCAGTGCTGGGGCATCCTCCACCAGGCCCCCACTCATGTCTCCCACCACCACCACCCCCAGCAGTGCAGGGGCAGCCTCCACCAGGCCCCCACTCATGTCTACCACCACCCCCACCCCCCAGCATCCAGGGGCACCCTCCACCAGGCCCCCACTCATGTCCAACTCTGTCTACCTGCACCCCCACCCCCCAGCAGTGCAGGGACAGCCTCCACCAGGCTGCCACTCATGTCTTCCATCACCCCCACCCCCCAGCAGTGCAGGGCAGCCTCCACCAGGCCCCCACACATGTCTCCCACCACCCCCACCCCCAGCAGTGCAGGGGCAGCCTCCACCATGCCCCCATTCATGTCCAACTCATGTCTCCCTGCACCCCCACCCCCAGCAGTGCAGGGGCAGCCTCCACCAGGCCCCCACTCATGTCTCCCATCACCCCCACCCCCCAGCAGTGCAGGGCTCCCTCCACCAGGCCCCCACACATGTCTCCCACCACCCCCACTCCCAGCAGTGCAGGGGCAGCCTCCACCAGGCCCCCACTCATGCCTCCCATCACCCCCACCCCCCAGCAGTGCAGGGCAGCCTCCACCAGGCCCCCACACATGTCTCCCACCATCCCCACCCCCCAGCAGTGCAGGGGCAGCCTCCACCAGGCCCCCACTCATGTCTCCCACCACCCCGACCCCCCAGCAGTGCAGGGGCAGTCGCCACCAGGCCCCCACTCATGTCTACCACCACCCCCACCCCCCAGCATCCAGGGGCACCCTCCACCAGGCCCCCACTCATGTCCAACTCATGTCTCCCTGCACCCCCACCCCCCGGCAGTGCAGGGCACCCTCCACCAGGCCCCCACTCATGTCTCCCACCACCCCCACCCCCAGCAGTGCAGGGCACCCTACACCATGCCCCCACTCATGTCTCCCTGCACCCCACCCGCCAGCAGTGCAGGGGCAGCCTCCACCAGGCCCCCACTCATGTCTCCCACCACCCCCACCCCCAGCAGTGCAGGGGCAGCCTCCACCAGGCCCCCACACATGTCTCCCACCACCCCCAGCATCCAGGGGCAACCTCCACCAGGCCCCCACTCATGTCCAACTCATGTCTCCCTGCACCCCCACCCCCCAGCAGTGCAGGGGCAGCCTCCACCAGGCCCCCACTCATGTCTCCCACCACCCCCAGCATCCAGGGGCACCCTCCACCAGGCCCCCAATCATGTCTACCATCACCCCCACCCCCCAGCATCCAGGGGCACCTTCCACCAGGCCCCCACTCATGTCCAACTCATGTCTCCCTGCACCCCCACCCCCCAGCAGTGCAGGGGCAGCCTGCACCAGGCCCCCACTCATGTCTCCCATCACCCCCACCCCCAGCAGTGCAGGGGCAGCCTCCATCAGGCCCCCACTCATGTCTCCCATCACCCCCACCCCCCAGCAGTGCAGGGCAGCCTCCACCAGGCCCCCACACATGTCTCCCACCACCCCCACCCCCCAGCAGTGCAGGGGCAGCCTCCACCAGGCCCCCACTCATGTCTCCCACCACCACCACCCCCCAGCAGCACAGGGGCAGCCTCCACCAGGCCCCCACTCATGTCTACCACCACCCCCACCCCCCAGCATCCAGGGGCACCCTCCACCAGGCCCCCACTCATGTCCAACTCATGTCTCCCTGCACCCCACCCCCCAGCAGTGCAGGGACAGCCTCCACCAGGCCCCCACTCATGTCTTCCATCACCCCCACCCCCCAGCAGTGCAGGGCAGCCTCCACCAGGCCCCCAAACATGTCTCCCACCACCCCCACCCCCAGCAGTGCAGGGGCAGCCTCCACCATGCCCCCATTCATGTCCAACTCATGTCTCCCTGCACCCCCACCCCCAGCAGTGCAGGGGCAGCCTCCACCAGGCCCCCACTCATGTCTCCCATGCCCCCCACCCCCCAGCAGTGCAGGGCACCCTCCACCAGGCCCCCACACATGTCTCCCACCACCCCCACCACCAGCAGTGCAGGGGCAGCCTCCACCAGGCCCCCACTCATGTCTCCCATCACCCCCACCCCCCAGCAGTGCAGGGCAGCCTCCACCAGGCCCCCACACATGTCTCCCACCATCCCCACCCACCAGCAGTGCAGGGGCAGCCTCCACCAGGCCCCCACTCATTTCTCCCACCACCCCGACCCCCCAGCAGTGCTGGGGCAGCCGCCACCAGGCCCCCACTCATGTCTACCACCACCCCCACCCCCCAGCATCCAGGGGCACCCTCCACCAGGCCCCCACTCATGTCCAACTCATGTCTCCCTGCACCCCCACCCCCCGGCAGTGCAGGGCACCCTCCACCAGGCCCCCACTCATGTCTCCCACCACCCCCACCCCCAGCAGTGCAGGGCACCCTACACCATGCCCCCACTCATGTCTCCCTGCACCCCACCCACCAGCAGTGCAGGGGCAGCCTCCACCAGGCCCCCACTCATGTCTCCCACCACCCCCACCCCCAGCAGTGCAGGGGCAGCCTCCACCAGGCCCCCACACATGTCTCCCACCACCCCCACCCCCCAGCATCCAGGGACACCCTCCACCAGGCCCCCACTCATGTCTCCCACCACCACCACCCCCCAGCAGTGCAGGGGCAGCCTCCACCAGGCCCCCACTCATGTCTACCACCACCCCCACCCCCCAGCATCCAGGGGCACCCTCCACCAGGCCCCCACTCATGTCCAACTCATGTCTCCCTGCACCCCCACCCCCCAGCAGTGCAGGGACAGCCTCCACCAGGCCCCCACTCATGTCTTCCATCACCCCCACCCCCCAGCAGTGCAGGGCAGCCTCCACCAGGCCCCCACACATGTCTCCCACCACCCCCACCCCCAGCAGTGCAGGGCACCCTACACCATGCCCCCACTCATGTCTCCCTGCACCCCACCCACCAGCAGTGCAGGGGCAGCCTCCACCAGGCCCCCACTCATGTCTCCCACCACCCCCAGCATCCAGGGGCACCCTCCACCAGGCCCCCAATCATGTCTACCATCACCCCCACCCCCCAGCATCCAGGGGCACCTTCCACCAGGCCCCCACTCATGTCCAACTCATGTCTCCCTGCACCCCCACCCCCCAGCAGTGCAGGGGCAGCCTGCACCAGGCCCCCACTCATGTCTCCCATCACCCCCACCCCCAGCAGTGCAGGGGCAGCCTCCATCAGGCCCCCACTCATGTCTCCCATCACCCCCACCCCCCAGCAGTGCAGGGCAGCCTCCACCAGGCCCCCACACATGTCTCCCACCACCCCCACCCCCCAGCAGTGCAGGGGCAGCCTCCACCAGGCCCCCACTCATGTCTCCCACCACCACCACCCCCCAGCAGTGCAGGGGCAGCCTCCACCAGGCCCCCACTCATGTCTACCACCACCCCCACCCCCCAGCATCCAGGGGCACCCTCCACCAGGCCCCCATTCATGTCCAACTCATGTCTCCCTGCACCCCCACCCCCAGCAGTGCAGGGGCAGCCTCCACCAGGCCCCCACTCATGTCTCCTATCACCCCCACCCCCCAGCAGTGCAGGGCACCCTCCACCAGCCGCCACACATGTCTCCCACCACCCCCACCCCCAGCAGTGCAGGGGCAGCCTCCACCAGGCCCCCACTCATGTCTCCCATCACCCCCACCCCCCAGCAGTGCAGGGCAGCCTCCACCAGGCCCCCACACATGTCTCCCACCATCCCCACCCACCAGCAGTGCAGGGGCAGCCTCCACCAGGCCCCCACTCATGTCTCCCACCACCCCGACCCCCCAGCAGTGCAGGGGCAGCCGCCACCAGGCCCCCACTCATGTCTACCACCACCCCCACCCCCCAGCATCCAGGGGCACCCTCCACCAGGCCCCCACTCATGTCCAACTCATGTCTCCCTGCACCCCCACCCCCCGGCAGTGCAGGGCACCCTCCACCAGGCCCCCACTCATGTCTCCCACCACCCCTACCCCCAGCAGTGCAGGGCACCCTACACCATGCCCCCACTCATGTCTCCCTGCACCCCACCCACCAGCAGTGCAGGGGCAGCCTCCACCAGGCCCCCACTCATGTCTCCCACCACCCCCACCCCCAGCAGTGCAGGGGCAGCCTCCACCAGGCCCCCACACATGTCTCCCACCACCCCCACCCCCCAGCATCCAGGGACACCCTCCACCAGGCCCCCACTCATGTCTCCCACCACCACCACCCCCCAGCAGTGCAGGGGCAGCCTCCACCAGGCCCCCACTCATGTCTACCACCACCCCCACCCCCCAGCATCCAGGGGCACCCTCCACCAGGCCCCCACTCATGTCCAACTCATGTCTCCCTGCACCCCCACCCCCCAGCAGTGCAGGGACAGCCTCCACCAGGCCCCCACTCATGTCTTCCATCACCCCCACCCCCCAGCAGTGCAGGGCAGCCTCCACCAGGCCCCCACACATGTCTCCCACCACCCCCACCCCCAGCAGTGCAGGGGCAGCCTCCACCATGCCCCCATTCATGTCCAACTCATGTCTCCCTGCACCCCCACCCCCAGCAGTGCAGGGCACCCTCCACCAGGCCCCCACACATGTCTCCCACCACCCCCACCCCCAGCAGTGCAGGGGCAGCCTCCACCAGGCCCCCACTCATGTCTCCCATCACCCCCACCCCCCAGCAGTGAAGGGCAGCCTCCACCAGGCCCCCACACATGTCTCCCACCATCCCCACCCCCCAGCAGTGCAGGGGAAGCCTCCACCAGGCCCCCACTCATGTCTCCCACCACCCCGACCCCACAGCAGTGCAGGGGCAGCCGCCACCAGGCCCCCACTCATGTCTACCACCACCCCCACCCCCCAGCATCCAGGGGCACCCTCCACCAGGCCCCCACTCATGTCCAACTCATGTCTCCCTGCACCCCACCCCCCGGCAGTGCAGGGCACCCTCCACCAGGCCCCCACTCATGTCTCCCACCACCCCCACCCCCAGCAGTGCAGGGCACCCTACACCATGCCCCCACTCATGTCTCCCTGCACCCCACCCACCAGCAGTGCAGGGGCAGCCTCCACCAGGCCCCCACTCATGTCTCCCACCACCCCCACCCCCAGCAGTGCAGGGGCAGCCTCCACCAGGCCCCCACACATGTCTCCCACCACCCCCACCCCCCAGCATCCAGGGGCACCCTCCACCAGGCCCGCACTCATGTCCAACTCATGTCTCCCTGCACCCCCACCCCCCAGCAGTGCAGGGGCAGCCTCCACCAGGCCCCCACTCATGTCTCCCACCACCCCCACCCCCCAGCATCCAGGGGCACCCTCCACCAGGCCCCCACTCATGTCTACAACCACCTCACCCCCCAGCATCCAGGGGCACCCTCCACCAGGCCCCCACTCATGTCCAACTCATGTCTCCCTGCACCCCCACCCCCCAGCAGTGCAGGGGCAGCCTCCACCAGGCCCCACTCATGTCTCCCATCACCCCCACACCCCAGCAGTGCAGGGCAGCCTCCACCAGGCCCCCACACAAGTCTCCCACCACCCCACCCCCCAGCAGTTCAGGGGCAGCCTCCACCAGGCCCCCACTCATGTCTCCCATCACCCCCACCCCCCAGCCATGCGATTTACCTGGGTACGTGTATTCCTGGGGTGCGCAGGTAGTCTCCCATGCGATACCATCAGGGTACGTGTATTATGGGTCCGCGTGAACTTCCACACGCGATACCAGCAGGCTACGAGTATTACGGGGTTCGCGGGAAGTTCCACACGCGATTGCCCTGGGTACGTGTATTTCAGGGTGCGAGTGAACTTCCACTCGCGACTGGGCCTGGGAGAGCGTGTTACGTGTATCCCTGGGGTGGGCGGGAGGATTCACACGTTCGCCTACAACGCGCAGAAAAATAAATGGTCCAATCCTGAAACACGTATGCCAGCATGAAGCAGGCGTACGTCGACCCGCGCAGCATAAAAGTGCGCGCAAACAACAAACAAGCTCAGACGCCAGGATGAATATACTGTTCCTAGCAGCAGTGGCCGTGGGTTACCAAAGGAGGAGGAGGAGGATAGTGAGGGCCCGAATTTTCACTCCCAGAACCAGCCTTTTTGGGATGCCTGATGACCAGGTGTATGGGAGGTATAGGCTTCCACCACACATAATACTGGACCTGGTCAGTGAGTGGGAGGATGACCTCACATCACTCACCCTGTGCTCCCAAGCACTCAGCCCCCTGGAGAAGGTCCTCAATGTAGTACACTTCTTGGCCACAGGATCATTTCAGCGGACAAGTGCCATAGTGGGTGGGGTGTCACAGGCCACGCAGTCATGCTGCCTACACCAGGTCTTGAAAATCATCACTGCACGCCCATCAGTCCGTAGGCACATATACCTGCCCAGGACACCTGCAGAAAGGCAGGCTGCCACCCTCGATTTCTACAGTGTGGCACAATTCCCCAAAGTGCTAGGTGCCATTGACTGCACCCATGTGGCACTACGTCCACCCAGGGCATCTGAGCACATCTATAGGAACCGCAAGCACTAGCATTCCATCAACGTGCAGGTAGTATGTAATGCCAAGGGAATCATCACCTCAGTATATGCCAACTATCCAGGGTCCACCCACGACAGCTTCATTTACCGAATGTCTATCCTAAGCCGGGACCTAGAAGCTGGGCGGCATGGCGATACATGGCTGCTTGGTGAGTATGAATGCCACTGCACATGCATGCATGTCAGATGCAGAGTTATGTCACTACCCCACTAATGATACCCATCACCTCGTCACCAGGGGACAGTGCCTACCCTCTGAGCACCCACATGATGACGCCAATGCGGAACCCCATCACGCCTCCCGAGGTAAGATACAACACAGCCCATATTGCAACCTGGGGCATAGTGGAGCGCACATTCGGAGTGCTCAAGTCAAGCTTTCGTTCCCTTGACCGTTCTGGCGGGCAGCTGTTTTATGCGCCCCCAGTAGTGTGCAGGATCATAGTGGCAGCATGTGTCCTGCACAATGTTGCAACATGCCGGGGCCTGGCTGTGGACATGGTGGTGCCCCCACATCCCCAACCACATGCACGCCCGCTGCGCATGGGAGGGGAAAGGGCACGGAGTGAGGCAGCCCGTACACAGCTGGTGGCTAATTACTTCACATAGAAATCACACCCCTGTGGAGTGCACACAGCCCTGGCACATACCATCTGATAAGCAATGATGACTCGACCTAACAATTATGACGAACAAAGGGACAGTCAACTGTCAGAACCATAGCAGCCTGAGATTGTTCATGTGGAAGTGTCACAATGTGTGCATCCCTACCTACACAAACACCACCAATGCAGTGTCATCAAAAGACACAATTCCATGCTGCAGAAATTAATACCCACTTGCAAAATACTACATGAGAACAGTGCCATGTCACCCAACCCCTCCCCGGCACGGCCACACAACACACCATGGCATGTCATGCAATGTGAGAGCAAACAAATTAATCCCCACAACATGCCCCAAGTGTCACCAGCTACAGTGTCCCTAATGGAAACATGGCCACACATGAAATGCTCACAGTAATGCAGGACCTACAACACACATTACCAAATACTTACCAAGAATACCAATAACCTACACAACCTCCAACCTACCTTAAACATGACATTACACATTTAAAAATTTGCTAGCCTCACTACCTGATGATGCCAGCACTTCGAACACTTCCAAGTATACAGTGTTAGCGCCACGCAAGAGTGTAGGTGCACTGCTTACAACATGGACTCCAGTTCCAAGGTGGACCGCCTTGTGAAGACATGAGAAATGGACCTGCAAATTAGGAGGATGAGCTGGATGCAGAGGCACATATCAATACACCATGCAGTGTACAATACAACAACAATATGCACTATGAATGTAAACACAGTATTGACTACAGAATGCCCACACAACAAATGGGAGTCCAACGTCACCATGTATGTCAATGTCACTTGGGCACACCCTTTGCAAGCCCATGGAAACTGGAAGCAGGAGGGGTGTGTATCACACAAACCCAAGTATCTGAAGCAAATTCATGACAAGCCGGCATGTGCCCAGCCACAATGCAGCGTATGCCCACGGGAGCCACACAAGGCAACACACTGTCCCAAAAAAAAAAAAAAAAAGAATGGCCATTAATGGGCCCAGGGGGTGGGGGAGGCCACCCAGGAGGTCCGAGGACAGGGTGCACACTGTTAGGGAGAATTCTCTGTTTAGGCTGAATTTCCTAACCTAGTGAGTCCCCCAGCAGCTTTGCTGGAATTCGGGAGTTTGTTTTTTTCCATCCTGCCAAGAGTGAGACTCTTTTTCTCCCACTCTTGGACATGTATGTGTGTAATTCCTTCAAATGTCAATGTGTTCTATGGGCTATGGGGTCTTTTACTCCATAGGGTCTCATGTTTTTCTATGTGTGTTACACCGCACCCTACGTGCCGTAACACAGGGGCGTCCCAGCGGATCCCCCACCATAGACTCCATACCCGGGGACTGACTACCGTCTCCCCGGGCATGTAAAGTCACCATTGGCTTTACTAGACCTAAATTTACTAACAGAACTAGTACAAACCATCTTATTGTGGACGTACTAGTAGGGGTAATTCGATTACTCCTGGGTCTGTTACTCGAGGGGGCACTGTCCCGTCCCCCCTCGTCGAGTTTTGGCTGGTGGCAGTGGAAACTACTTGTTATGTTCGACCCCGGACATAACCCTATGGGATTCGTCCCATTGTTGGAGATTGATACTTTTCCTCGTTAATCTCTAACGTACCACCGGTCTACTTATCTTAAATAAGTTTACCGGATGGTATTTTCTGCCAGAACTTGGTTTTTAAAATGGCGTCTGTGTTCGTCTCTGTGACTCCTAAACCAAAGGTCGAGCCCTTTGTTCCACTTTTGGCGGGCTCTGTACAGGGACCCTCCAAAGTGGTGCCATTCTGTCTGGGTTACCACAGGGGTGTGGGAGGGGGTTTAGGCACCCTGGACCGAGTTGCCTTTGCCAATTCCGGTCGCACTCTGGAGTGATTGGCCCAAGTGGTGAGCCTCCCCGCTCACCACTTAGCATGTGTTGATTGACAGCTAGGCTGAATGAATGGGGGTTTTCTGCATAAAAGCAGGGCTTTTGGGACTGGATCTTCAGAAGTCGCCACAGGACCTAAGAATCCGACGAGGGTAACGCTGAGCCAACCTGCACGACGACACCTCCGGTGGAGCCCTGCAGACCTGACTCACCACTTCCCGACGACAGAGGAGATCTCCCTGCCGGAGAGTCTCTTCCCCTGACTGGTGGGAACAACCAGTCCCCTTTGCTTTTTATTCGCCTCAGGACGCAGTGGTCGAATTGCCCGTGCAGAGCACCTCGGCAACCGGATAGCCACTACCCCTGAACCGCGACCAAAAGGTGGTGCCTTGTGACGGAGCACTCCGCGGCTGGTCTCTTCCCTGGTGGTGCACCGGACTTCACTCTCTTCGACGATGAGAACCTCTCGACTCTTGGCAAAGACCCGACGTGCATCCACCACCAGGAACAACTGCCCCCGCCGGAGCTGCCCTCCACAACAAGGTACCGTGCCCGCCTGGCTTCCCTTTCGATCGGTTCGAGTGAGGTGTCTTAATCCTCTCCGTTCCGTTGGGTCGCCTCCAAGCTTTTCTCATTTGGTGTTCTGAACTGGTTCAATCTGCCGATAACAATTTGCTACAAAGACTTGAATGCATCTCCACTAGAGACTTTTTGAGACATCGCGCCATTGCCTCTCTCCGAGTGGGCCTGGCCTCTGAACTTTATGATCTATTGTGATTCTTGCCTTCCTGCCTTGCATTTTATCCGCGTAGGATTGAACTGTGTTGATTTCATAACCTGCCTATCTTTTTCTCTCCCGTCCTAACAAATATTAGAGTGTCATCGAGGTTGAGGTATACACCTCTGTCTGAAAATAAGTGGTACCGGTAGAACCTAGACTTGTCGAAATATTGCTAGGGGGATTGATCGTTTCTTCTTCGTAGAGTAATTGTGTTTGATTTGTTTGCCGTGATTTGCCATAGTGTTTTTCATAGATGTTTTGTTATAAATAAATACCTTAATATCTTTACACTAAGCCTCGTTGCATGTTTAGTTGTCTTGCTGTGAAGAATTGCCCTATCTTGTATACTCCACATACTGCTCAACTCTTCTTGAGGGAAGTCTGACTGCTCAGCCACAGCTACCAAGTGAATCTGTGTGTTACAGACTGCTACCAAGTGGGTTCACCGCCCAACACCTGTAGTCCTAAATCTTTTGCAGTCGTCCCAGAGGGAACTGCACAGGTTTCCGCCTAACACTGGTGTACAGCGGTGGGATTTGTATCGAGTATACAGGTTAGAGTGCTTTTCAACACTGTAGGATAACTAACCACAAAACTTTGCACAAAAAGCAACTTTCAAAAAACATGTCTACGATGGAAACTTACAGTCAAGAGTCTTTGTCAGGTGAAAATACTGAGAGTCTGCGAGCTCTCTGTAGGCAAGAGAATCTTTCTGTAAGAGGCAAGAAATTAGAACTAATCGAGAGATTGCTGGCAAACAAAAGTCTGGGTACTGGTTCAAAGGAACCAATCTCTCCAGCAAATGTAGATGACAGTAATGGTGTTGATCTGAATCATAATTCTGATGATAGCGATGAAGAGGCTGACGAGGACGGCGAGATTAACGGAACTGTCTCCTCTGCTCCTCTACCTGCCTTACCAGCTGTACCTACGGGGCCCATACCAGGTCCCACAAGTAACCCTGCTTATTTTGAACTTGAAAAAATGAAGCTCGAACTAGAATACAAACGGTTCTTGGCTCAATCCGAACGAAACCAAGAGCTCGAGTTCAGACGGATGAATGCCCAGGCTGAGCAGAAGCAAGCTGAGTTGAGACTCAGGGAAATAGAACTTAATCACGAGTTAGAGATGAAAAAGTTGTCTATGGAAAATGCTTCTCTCTCCTCTGGTTCCTCTAGGAGCTCCAGTCCCAAAAGGCCCCGGATGCCGAAGGAATTAGTGGGTATGTATGAACCGAGATTGGATGTGTTGGATTGGTTGAAACTGTTTGAATACAATCATGGGCTCCAGGACATCACCGGGAATGCTTTACTTCCCTGGTTGTTCTCTAGGCTCACTCCTGTTGCGACTGATGTGGTAATGGAGTTGGGGGAGGTGGATAAGACGGATTACGAAAGTGTGAAACTAGCTTTAATAGCTAGATTCGAGAAGACCCCTTCCCAGTATCTTAAGAGGTTTAGAACCCTCAAAAAGCATGATGGTACCCCTTGGGCTACCTGGGTGAGTGAAGGGTTGAAAAACTTAGAGGGATGGATTAAGGGTTACAAAGTGAACACTTATGAGGGTATGAGAAATCTTTTTATGTTGGAGTCTATTTATGATGCCTGTTCTCCTGAGCTCAGACATCACTTGGCTGATTCGAAGGAATTGGATTCCAGGGAGCTAGCTAAGGCTGCTGACTTGTGGGTTGCCAACAGGGCTACTCATAAAGATTCTGGGGCAACTCAGAAAAAGGATGAGGGAAAACAGCCTAAAAAAGACTCAAAAGAGAATTCTAATAACTCACATTCCAAAGAGGGCCCCAAACAAAACCAGAAGGGTAAGCCACAAGGAAAACCACAGCAGAATAGTGTGTCTTCTGGTGCCAAACCGGAAGGAGGTCAGAACAATCCACCATTCCAGAAAGCATTTGGTAAATGCTTTGTTTGTGGCTCGACTGACCACGTGAAAGGAGATCCCAGATGTAAGGGTAAACCTTCAGGGGTCCAGCTTGTCTCCTTAGCCTTCGTTCCAGAGGAGGAAGTCCAAATGGCAAGTGGAAACTTTCTACTGCTAGCTGATGAACCCATTGGAGTCTCAGCCAGCGTTTCTTTAGTATCTCTGGGGTTGTGGGAACAACAGAATTTAGATGTCTATAATTCTATCCCCGATAATACTAAAGAGTATTATAAGGACAGTGTCCAGGTGAATGGTCAGGAGACTCCTGCCATTAGGGACACTGGGGCCAGCATAACTGTGGTGGATAAATCGTTTTTTCAGGCTGAGGATGTTGCTAAGGCACCCAAACGCCTCACCAAGTTAGCTGGAGGGCCTGTGCAGATGCTTCCCCAATTACCAGTTCACATCCAGTGTAACGACATGACCGTGAAGATACCTGTCAGCATACAGAGTGAGGTACCAGGACGCGTACTGTTGGGTAACGATTTGAAAACTCTCAGAGTTGTATCCCATACTCCCAGACCTCCTAGTAAACGGTTACAGGAGCTAACCAGACCTGCAATAGAGAGGACCATGCGCGGTACTCTCGGGGAGATGATGAAGAAAGAAATCACTCCTGCTCCACTGGAATTGTCGGCCGCTGTCTCCAAGACATCAGAAGCAAAAGGGAAACCTAAGGCTTCTATCCCGAAACCAGCAGCCAGCATTCCAGTGCAGCCAACACGGACTTCCCCACGGTTGTCCAAAGTTACACCCGTAACTCCACCTCCAGCCGAGGCTGAGAGGGAGGTACAACCCTGTGTGGTAGAATTAGACTCTGAGGAAGAGCTAATGGAAGGCCAGGAACTCATTGGAGATCTGGATCCTGTTGACCATCCTGAGCTGCAGTCTTTACTGGCAGAAGGTGGACCCAGTAGGGCAGACTTCAGTAAGGGACAGAGAGAATGTCCAACTCTGGAAGGTCTTCGCCGCCAGGCAGAAGCTCAGGCTGAAGGGCAAGAGCCTGGGAAATACAGGTTGCACTGGGAAGATGGCCTCTTCTACAGTGAACCGACCGAGCCTGCACCTGGAGACTACAAACGACTTGTAGTACCCCAAGAGAACAGACCACAGTTCTTGCAGTTAGCCCCTGAGATTTCTTTGGCTGGTCACTTGAGTTTCAAGAAGACTAAGGAAAGGCTCTCTCTCTACTTCTATTGGCCGAAGATGGGGGCCGAAGTAGAAAAACACTGCAGGAGCTGCCACACCTGCCAGATCTCTGGTAAGGTTGGCTCCAAGAATGTGGCACCTTTAGTGCCTCTCCCAGTTGTGGGAGTCCCATTTGAGAGAGTAGGGATTGACATTGTTGGTCCCCTTGATCCTCCAACCTCCTCAGTCAACAGGTTTATACTTTTTGTAGTAGACCATGCTACTAGGTATCCTGAGGCAATTCCTATGAGGACTGTTACAGCCCCGGCTGTGGCTAAGGCCCTCCTTGGCATTTTTACTACGGTCGGGTTTCCTAAGGAAGTAATCTCTGACAGGGGGTCAAACTTTATGTCCCACTACATGAAAGCCATGTGGAAAACCTGTGGAGTTACTTACAAGTTCTCAACACCTTACCACCCACAAACCAATGGGTTGGTAGAACGGTTCAACCGAACCATGAAGAGCATGATAGGTGCTTTAGAGGAACCCCTTAAGCGTAAGTGGGACCTTCTACTGCCATGCCTTCTCTCTGCTTATAGAGAAGTCCCTCAGGAGGGAGTAGGTTACTCTCCCTTCGAACTACTCTATGGTCATCCCGTCAGAGGTCCATTGGTCCTGATTAAGGAGGGGTTGGAGAGTGCTCCATCCCCCAAACGAGTCAGAGTGACTGACTACGTGATAGGTCTCCGGAGGAGAATGTCGCACATGATGACGGAAGCAAGCGATAACTTGAAAGCTGGACAAGCATTGGTCAAGCACTGGCACGATCAAAAGGCTAACATGGTTGAGTTCGCTCAAGACCAGCTCGTTCTCGTTATGATCCCAACAAGGCAGAGGGCCTTGCAAGATAAGTGGATGGGACCCTTCCGAGTAGTGGGTAAACTCGGAGAGGTTAACTATCTGGTGGACTTGGGCAATCCCAAGGAGGCTCCGACAGTCTTTCACACCAACCGACTTAAAGCGTATGTCTCGCGACCTGATGTAGGAGCGTTGCTTCTAGCGTCATCGGAGGAAGAAGAAGAGAGTGAAGCTCTTCCGGATCTCCTCAGAGGCTTACCTTTAGATGAAAAAATTGAAGGAGTGAATCTCTCCTCCAATCTGACACCTGAGCAACAAGAAGAGTGCAAATCTATGTTGAATCAGTTTGCCTCTCTGTTCTCGGTTTCACCAGGCTTGACCCCTTGGGGCCAGCACGACATACTCACTGGTGACTGTCTGCCAGTCAAAAGCAGAGGATACCGCATGTCAGAAAACGTACGAACCCACATCAAAGGTGAGGTCAGCAAGATGCTCGATCTCGGGGTAATAGAGCCCTCTACTAGTCTATGGTCTAGCTCAGTTGTGTTAGTACCAAAGGCCGGATCTAAAGAACTTAGATTCTGCATGGATTATAGAGCTCTTAATGCAGTCACCAAGACTGACGCCCACCCTTTGCCAAGAACAGATGAGTTGGTGGATAAACTTGGCGCCGCCAAGTTCCTCAGCACTTTTGACTTGACGTCAGGCTATTGGCAAATAGCCCTGACAAACCATGCCAAGGAGAAAACTGCATTTTCTACCCCTGTTGGCTTATACCAGTTTAAGGTAATGCCTTTCGGACTGAAGAATGAAACTGCTACGTTTCAATGGATGGTAAACCAGGGTCTGAATGGGATGGAGGACTTCTGCATGGCATACTTGGATGACATCGCAGTGTTCAGCAATTCCTGGGAAGAACATGTAACCCACCTGAGAGATGTTTTGCAGGCTCTTGGACGAGCCAATCTGACCATAAAGGCGAGCAAATGCCAAATTGGACAGAGTAAGGTAGTCTATCTTGGGCATGAGGTAGGCGGTGGAGAAATAAGGCCTTTGCTCAGTAAAATTGAAGCTGTGCAAAATTGGACAACACCGACTACTCAAACCCAGGTGAGAGCCTTCCTAGGACTCACTGGGTATTACAGGAATTTCATAGAGAACTATGGGACCATAGCTGCTCCACTGAATGTCATCTCCTCGCCCAAATTTCCTAAAAAGGTTAAATGGAACGAGGAGTGCAATCAGGCTTTTGAAAACCTGAAAAAGGCTCTTTGCCAAGCCCCAGTACTCAGAGCTCCTGATTACCGCCAACACTTCATTGTGCAGACAGATGCTTCAAATGTGGGAATAGGTGCCATACTCAGTCAACTGGATGGGAAAGGTAGGGAGCACCCCGTTTGCTTCATCAGCCGCAAGCTGAAGGATCCTGAAACAAGGTGGGTAACAATCGAAAGAGAGTGCTTTGCTATCGTGTGGGCGCTGAAGAAGTTTAGGCCGTACTTGTATGGTTCTACTTTTGTCATTCAGACTGACCACCAACCCTTGAGATGGTTAATGCAAATGAAAGGGGAAAACCCAAAACTATTGAGATGGTCGATCTGCCTACAAGGGTTTGATTTCACCATTGAGCACAGGTCAGGATGTCACCACCAAAATGCTGATGGTCTCTCTAGGATGTATGTCATCGACTAGAGGTATGAGATTCATCCAGGAGTGGATTAAATCCTCCTGTCCCTTAGTCTGGGGGGGGGGGGCGAGTGTTAGGGAGAATTCTCTGTTTAGGCTGAATTTCCTAACCTAGTGAGTCCCCCAGCAGCTTTGCTGGATTTCGGGAGTTTGTTTTTTTCCATCCTGCCAAGAGTGAGACTCTTTTTCTCCCACTCTTGGACATGTATGTGTGTAATTCCTTTAAATGTCAATGTGTTCTATGGGCTATGGGGTCTTTTACTCCATAGGGTCTCATATGTTTTTCTATGTGTGTTACACCGCACCCTACGTGCCGTAACACAGGGGCGTCCTAGCGGATCCCCCACCATAGACTCCATACCCGGGGACTGACTACCGTCTCCCCGGGCATGTAAAGTCACCATTGGCTTTACTAGACCTAAATTTACTAACAGAACTAGTACAAACCATCTTATTGTGGACGTACTAGTGGGAGTAATTCGATTACTCCTGGGTCTGTTACTCGAGGGGGCACTGTCCCGTCCCCCCTCGTCGAGTTTTGGCTGGTGGCAGTGGAAACTACTTGTTATGTTCGACCCCGGACATAACCCTATGGGATTCGTCCCATTGTTGGAGATTGATACTTTTCCTTGTTAATCTCTAACGTACCACCGGTCTACTTATCTTAAATAAGTTTACCGGATGGTATTTTCTGCCAGAACTCAGTTTTTAAAATGGCGCCTGTGTTCGTCTCTGTGACTCCTAAACCAAAGGTCAAGCCCTTTGTTCCACTTTTGGCGGGCTCTGTACAGGGACCCTCCAAAGTGGTGCCATTCTGTCTGGGTTACCACAGGGGTGTGGGAGGGGTTTTAGGCACCCTGGATCGAGTTGCCTTGCCAACTCCGGTCGCACTCTCGAGTGATTGGCCCAAGTGGTGAGCCTCCCCGCTCACCACTTAGCATGTGTTGATTGACAGCTAGGCTGAATGAATGGGGGTTTTCTGCATAAAAGCAGGGCTTTTGGGGCTGGATCTTCAGAAGTCGCCACAGGACCTAAGAATCCGACGAGGGTAACGCTGAGCCGACCTGCACGACGACACCTCCGGTGGAGCCCTGCGGATCCGACTCACCACTTCCCGACGACAGAGGAGATCTCCCTGCCGGAGAGTCTCTTCCCCTGACTGGTGGGAACAACCAGTCCCCTTTGCTTTTTATTCGCCTCAGGACGCAGTGGTCGAATTGCCCATGCAGAGCACCTCGGCAACCGGATAGCCACTACCCCTGAACCGCGACCAAAAGGTGGTGCCTTGTGACGGAGCACTCTGCGGCTGGTCTCTTCCCTGGTGGTGCACCGGACTTCACTTTCTTCGATGACGAGAACCTCTCTACTCTTGGCAAAGACCGGACGTGCATCCACCACCAGGAACAACTGCCCCACCGGAGCTGCCCTCCACAACAAGGTACCGTATCCGCCTGGCTTCCCTTTCGATCGGTTCGAGTGAGGTGTCTTAATCCTCTCCGTTCTGTTGGGTCGCCTCCAAGCTTTTCTCATTTGGTGTTCTGAACTGGTTCAATCTGCCGATAACAATTTGCTACAAAAACTTGAATGCATCTCCACTAGAGACTTTTTGGGACATCGCGCCATTGCCTCTCTCCGAGTGGGCCTGGCCTCTGAACTTTATGATGATCTATTGTGATTCTTGCCTTCCTGCCTTGCATTTTATCCGCGTAGGATTGAACTGTGTTGATTTCATAACCTGCCTATCTTTTTCTCTCCCGTCCTAACAAATATTAGAGTGTCATCAAGGTTGAGGTATACACCTCTGTCTGAAAATAGGTGGTACCGGTAGAACCTAGACTTGTCGAAATATTACTAGGGGGATTGATCGTTTCTTCTTCGTAGAGTAATTGTGTTTGATTTGTTTGCCGTGATTTGCCATAGTGTTTTTCATAGATGTTTCGTTATAAATAAATACCTTAATATCTTTACACTAAGCCTTGTTGTGTGTTTACTTGTCTTGCTGTGAAGAATTGCCCTATCTTGTATACTCCACATACTGCTCAACTCTTCTTGAGGGAAGTCTGACTGCTCAGCCACAGCTACCAAGTGAATCTGTGTGGTACAGACTGCTACCAAGTGGGTTCATCGCCCAACACCTGTAGTCCTAAATCTTTTGCAGTGGTCCCAGAGGGAACTGCACAGGTTTCCGCCTAACACACACCAAAACCCACCTGTGTGGATCTTGTGAAAAAAAAAACACCTCCATGGGCTCATGGCCTACACGGCTACCCTATTGTGGGAGATTCACTGCTGTCGCTCTCCTCACCCTCTGCAGCTGCATCAGGAGGTGGTGGCACTATGGGAGGCAGCCCACGCAAAGCCCTAGTCTGTTCCTCCATGGCAGCAAGCATGCGGGTGTGGTAGGTCTCGTTCTGGAGGATAATTGTGTGTAGGTCCCCATGCAACAACTCACGGGATGCCCGGACCTCCGCCCTAGTTGCCTGCATCTCAGCTGAGAGCGTACGTGTGAGACGCTCCAGCTGCTGTTCTGTCCTTCTGTTTGTTGAAGCCTCAAGCTCAACAAGAGTCGTCCTGAGGTGAAGGAGTTCCACCCTCAGGGCTTCCCTGTGGCCCTGGGACTCTATGGAAATGGCTTCCCGCAGAGTCGCCAGTGCCGCCCGCCTGTCCCTGTCGGATGCCAACATGTCCTCTCTGTGTGACTGGCAGATGGAGTCTGTTGCCTGCTGTAGTCGCTCCATTAGCCTTTCGGGGGGGACAATGGAAGTGGCCACCCTATCCATGGCCTGAGCCATCATCTCTGATGATGCTGCCTGTTGGGTTGCCATACCGTAAATGGATTGCTCCCATGCGGTATTGCCAGGTGGCGTATGGCCACCACGTCGGCAGGCACCACACCTGTCTGGGGCAAGGCGAACTGTGCCTTGCTGTGCCGGCACTGCCTGAGGCTGCAGGACTGCATTCCCCCTCTGATCTGCTGGCCCAGGAACAGGATCAGATGTTGCGGAGTGTGACCCTGCATCCGTAACCACCAAAGGCGTACCTGCCAACACTGACATCCCCATTGAGGGTTCTAACCCTGGTGCAGGTGGGTCGGACAGAACAGAATCCCTCCCAGGAACACTCACCTGCAACGCACATAGGTCTCATCATCCAAATCGACACCTGAATACAGCTCAGGGGAGGTGCAGCCAGAGACACCCCTTGAGAGCACGACCTGCAGCAGTTGTGGGTTCTCACCCGCCACCACACCACGTCCCTCACGGGTGGTCGGTCGGGCCTCAGACCCCTCCTGGGTCTGCACCATCTCCACAAACCCAGCAGTATCAAGTGCGTCATCCCCTGCAAAGACATAAAAGAAAACAAATGGAAACAGGCATTAGCACTATGGCACACAATAAGGGCTGAGAGGCTACAGAAACAGTACTTGATTTACACATGTCCCACATCACTAAAACCCTCCCATGCATGCACCGTCACTGCGTGTGAAGGGTAGGCAGATGGCACACATTGATGACATCAAGATGGAAGATGAACACATTTGCTGCATGCTGCCTAGCAGTGGCATCACACATTGGGCAGTGATTGGCAGGTCAAATACACATGCCATCACACAGATGGCATTTACCCTAGCCATAAAGTGAAGAGGGAGAGGAGGGCACCAATTGTTCATTCAGTCCAGTTTGCTCATGAAATTGTTTTTTCATTGAAATGGTTCAAATGTTTAACCTGGAGCTGCCATTCCAAAATGGTCCTATAGCATGGGACATGTCTAAACAAATCATGTCCAGGAAACAATGCCAGTCCACTGTACCATAGCCATGTCAGACATGTGACAATAGGACTGAGAAATGCCGAGTAAAAGTGGTGGTATGCAAACAATCTGCCTGAATAAAGAGAGGAAAATAAGTAACAATGTTGTGGCAAGATGACACTTCAAGGGCAACTGGCGTGGTGTTGGGCTGGATGTCTAATGTTGTCAGAAGGGATACTGCTATACCCAAATGCTGGTGCGCAGAATGTATTGGATGAGGCACATGGGTGACCCAAACCACTCAGGCACACACACCCTCACCTCGCACCCAAACAGAAGCCCTCCCACACACACCATGCACATGGATGACACACACATGCATGTGCACTCACCGGACAATGCCTAGTAATCTGCCAGTTCTCCCACGCCTTGGATCTGTTCCTCCGTGACGTAGGTCCCAGCAACCTGCTCATGTGGAGTGAGTTCTATGTCCTCTGCTGGAGACCCACCTCCAGTCACTAGAGTTGCGGCATGACTTGAGGCCAGCTTATTCTTTGCCCTGCGCTTCAGGTCATTCCAGCGCTTGTAGCATTTAGGAGCTGTGCGCCTCACGATTCCAAGGGCACTTATGATGTCCGCGATGGTCTGCCAGTGTGCCTGACCTTGTGCAGGTGTGGTCTTGGATCCTGCAACAATCACCATTTCGCGGTCATGTGCAGACACATACTCTACAAGTGCATTCAGTTCGGCCTCATTGAAGCTGGGCTTCCTTGATGGGCCGGACTGTGTAGCCGTGTCTGGGGCATCAGCCTCTACTGGACGAGCACTCTTCCTCTTCCGCTTGGAAGGTGGTGGGGATCCTGAGTGTCCTACGCCGCTCTGGACACTAGGGACAGGAGCCCCGGTGGACTCTGTACTAGGAGTGTGGGATTGCACACTCAGCATGGGAGTTGGTGCAGGCATTAGCTCAAGTGTGATGGTGTCAGGGGGAATGTCAGCATGATGGACTTGGACCGACACTGCCCTGGCTGGGTGTGTGAGAGGTGGGGTGGATGGAGCCGCAGCAGCCCCTGCAGCCTCCCCAGCCTGCCTACGCGGGGCAGCAGATGACCTAGCTGCCCCTGATCCACGTGGCCTGATGACACCAACGTGCACCGGCACACGTGGCCTAGACCTGCTGACCTGGAAGTCAGCCATGGAGTCACCCTGTGCCAGGTCTGGTTCCAGAGTGGGCTGGTCCAACAAGGGCTGAGCATGGATGGTGTCAGCCACGTTACCCTCAACCGGGGGGGGCATGGGTGTCCCTGACTGCTCCTCCACACATGGGGGGCTAGGGGCACCCTGCAAGTCACGGCCACGTCCCCTACCGGATCCAACACGGCCACCACTTGGGGCTTGGCCACTTTTGCCACCCTTACGGCTTGTTCGCCTCCCAGCCATGGCACTGATGTTATTGTGCGTATGGTAGTCGATGTGAACTATTGTCCTGGGCATTTGGGGGTCAAAGGGGTTGGGTACCAGATGGTAATCGTACCCTAGTGCTCTAGCAAGGCTGTATGTCACCCCTGGGGAAAGATGATGGGTCACGCAACGCACAGGCACCCCAAAAAAGGGAAGTAAGGTGCATGCAACCCCTCCTAGACCACGTGTGTGGAAAAAAAAACCTGCACTACGCTGTGGCACCCAGAAACACAAGAATGAACGTATGCGTGTCACACGCAGCTAGAAAGACCTCTGAAGGTGTATGCAACACACGGGGCAAGCACAGATGTTAAATACGTGCGAGACTCACCGTCTGCCAGGAACAAAAGCGTGAAAAAGATGCGCGTGTGCGCGTTGCCAACACCCCCACCAAAAGAAGAATTGTACGCTGTCTGAGGAGACAGGACAACAGTAGAAGGGAATGCTGTTTGAGGAAACAGGCCCAGGAAAAAGAGGAAAAGAGAAAAAGCTGTCAGAGGTAACAGGGAGTACGAACTTGAAACGCTGTGAAGTAAATAGCGTGTGAACCGACAAGAAGTACAGATTTCACCCACTCGCTCTCCATGAAAAGCACGTACAAGGAAATGGCGTTCTACACGTACCTTTTATACACACGTCACAGACGCGCATACGTGATGAGGCCATTTCCACCAATTACACGCTTTGACACTCGGACGTGTATCTTTTTTTTTTACACGCGCCATTCTCTACGGCCATGCGCGTGACGTCATAGCTGCGCATGGGGGCCTTTGGGCCAATGAAATCGCGTATGCGTGCAGACGTGCTTACGCGCTAAGGGCCTTTCCTCGAATTACATGCAGACGTGCAGGATTTTCACGTGCCAAATCACTCCGTATCAAGCTGGCCACGCGTAAGCACACGGAAGACCACACTCCTGCCCAGAAAGCCAATTTACTGCCCCCCAGAGCCCCGAGCACGCTCCCACCTGCCATCTGCTGATGCCTGACTGCCTGCTGCCCACGTGCCCTGCCATTTGCTGCCTGCACATCAGCCAGGGGTGCTGTTGCTGTGACCACCCCTGCTGGAACCGAAGACTCCCGACTGGGATTCCATCGCTCCACAGCCCAGCCCCAGGACCCAGTTGCCCACCCACTCCTGCCTCTGGGGTTGTCATGTCGGGCACTGCAACATCTGGCACCACTGACAACCCCTGGCCAGAGCGGCAGAGGGGCACCAGTTTCAGTGCCAGGGAAGTTGGTGTCCTGGTGGAGCAAGTCCTGGGGCAGTATGATGCCCTCTTCGGAAGTTCCCGCGCCGACAAGGAAGGACGGACTCGGATCTGGACGGACATCGTGACTGCCATCAACGCGGAGGGGGTGGCAGTCCGCGACTTCCAACATGTCAAGAAGCGCTGGGAGGACTTCAGGTCCAGGACCCTGAACAAGGCCCGGCGCCTCTTGAAGGCAGCAGATGCTAAGGGGCGCCGGGGCCACTTATCGGAAGATCAGATGAGGGTCCTGGAACGCATATCCTCAGCGCTCCACGTCCAGGTCCTTGAGAGGCAGACCTGTCTGGAGTCGAGCGGTAAGTGTACATGCATCATGATTGTAAACTGTGCGTGTGGTGATGTGCCAGTAGTGTGCCGGTTGCACATCTGTTTGTATGAGGCCCAGTATGGGTGGGGGTGTACAGGGCCATGAGGCTAACACATGCGAGGGCTGTCATGTGTGAGACATGGATGGTGCTTGTGTGTGTAGGCTTGCATGCCAAATGCGGTTGTGTGGGCACACATGTTTGGATGAATGTGTATGTAAGTAGGCATGTTTGTGATGTCACGCATGTATGTTGTTTTCAGCTGCATGTATCAGCACTGTGTACATGTGCATGTGTGTGTATTTGACAAGGGTGCAACAGTGATGCAACATGGATGCATGTGACAGCGGGATGTGGAAGCCTGATTGGCAGATGTGACATGGATGCCCATCGGAACACTGCGACAGTTGGCTGAGGTGTACACATGCATGCAAGTGTGGTGGTGTGCGTGCATGTGTAGTGCACTCCCTGGAGGTCATTACAACCTTGGTGCTAAGTGCACCAACTTTACCACCATGGTGTAAACTACGTTTACACCATGGTGGATGGCGGATTTACCACCCCATTCCAAGGTGAGTGGGGCGGTAAATCCCCATTTCCCATTTTCCCTTTCCCATTCCCATTTTTGCCCCATAGGGCATAATGGGAGTGGGGAAGGCGCTAATTACGGCACCGTAAATTACGGTGCCGTAATTAGCACCAAGGCGGGTTAGCGCCTTGCATTTTAACGGCTGCTAAAAGCAGGCGTTAAAATGGTAATCAGGCGTTAAGGGTTAACGGCGCCGACGGCGCCGTTAAACCCTTAACGCCTGGGTTGTAATGAGGCCCCCTGTGTTGCATATGATGTCTGGCTCACCTTTGCCTGCTCATGCTGTTGTATGTGTATGGATGGTGCTGGCAGTTGCGATGTGGCTGTGGTATGGCTCATGTGTACAAGTGGAAATGACATGTGTGTTGCCAATTGTGATGCCATGTCTGAGGTTTGCCAATGCCACTCATGTGCAACTGTCATGTGTGTATGTGTCCATTGTACAGTGCCCTGATGCCTGTGTTTTATTTCTCCCTGTCTGCAGCGTCAACTGATGAAGAGGGCGGAGAAGGTGCTGTGGAGCACAGCGGCGGGGATCGCACCGCCAGCCGGAGACGCAAGGCCCGGCTCCCCTCCCAGGTTGTGATCTCGTCGGGGAGTGAGGAGTCTGGTGCCGTGTCCCAGGCCGCAGCTGCCGGGGGGAGGTCCAAGAGGCAGAGGTTGGACTTGGACTCCTCGGCAGAAGAAGGGGCAGCTGGGACCCCACAGGGCCCAACGGGGGAAGATGGCACAGAGTCATCCAGTTTGGTGGGGGGTTTGGTGGAGGAGGAGGCCATGCAAGCAACAGAGACGGGGTCTGGAGGTGGGGATTCCACTGGTGCTAGTGGTGCAGTGCAGGACCAGGGACAGGAGGCAGCACAGGTCGCCGCGGAGGTGCCTGTGTGCAATCCTGTACTTGATCCTGTCACTGCATCATCTTGCACCAGCAGGGATGCCTACGTCCAGACCTGTTTTCAGGCAGGGGATGAGCTCACGTCAACTGGCCTTCCTCTGCCTGCGGACGTGGCTATCCGGGTCCGGGTTGAGCCTGTCCTGACTGGTGTGGCGTTGCGTCAACGGGCCATGCGAGGTGACCTGCAGTCTTTTTATGAGGAGACTGCACGTCATCTCGAATGGCTCGTTGACCTCGTCGCCCTACTGGGACAGGTCACCCAGGCCAGATTCCTCTGTTTAATGGGGCTTGCTCAGACCCCCTCCTCAACTGAACCCCCTATGCGCCAGTCGTCCTCCGTGCCATCTTCCCACCCATCAGTCACCTCGGTGCCCTGTGGAGCTGCCTCTGACGGTGCGGCCAGGCTGGTGGAGGAGGCATCCCTTCCACAGTCGGGAGTCGGACGTCCAGCAGGGGTGGCCACATCAACGACTGCACCCCAGCCAGCGGAGGATGTGCAGGCAGCAGGATGCAGTGCACCAGCAGAGGTGCAGCAGCAGCAGCAACGTGGTGGGAGCCATGATGGCTCGGGTCCTTCGACATCGGAGGGGCAGTCATCGGCCGGAGGGCAGGAGGACCCAGGACGGGAAGTGTCTTCCGTGTGGCAGCGGTTGGGCCACGCCATAGATGCGGAGCGGCAGCGGGCGGAAGAGGCACGGCTCACGATGGTCAGGGCGGAGAACACCATGCGGAGGGCCCTGAGGCGGGCCGAGTGCCTCGAGGCAATCCGCAGGGAGTTTGGGGTGAACATGTGGACGGCCCTGCGGACCCTCGGGGCCATGGAGGAGGACTGCCTCCGGGACATTGAGCAGGAGTTCGATGATGCCCCGGCCCGAAACATCCCAAAGTGAGCCGTCGGACTAGCCCGCTGCCCTTGTAAATAGTTCTGACGTTAGTGTTAGGTTTCCTTTGGTTTTGCATTTTTTTTGGACCTTTTGGACAATGGGCCACATTTTTGTATATAGTTTTTTTTTTTAGGTAGTTTTATTAGATAGGTTTCATTTCTTCGGTTGGGATCATGGACCCTGGATTGTTTATCTGTATATAATTGACTTTTGGATTTTCAATTTTTTTTATGATTTCCCCATGGAGCAATGGTTTTCGATTTTAATTTTCCATTGGATTTACTTTTGTGGACTGTGACTTTGGACACCTTTCCTTTGCATTATGATTTCTGGTTTTGCATTATTTCACGGACCTGCTGTTTTTTTTTTTTTAATTTCCATTATTGTTTGTTTATTTTTGATTCAATTTATGTTGCTTTTAATACATATTTTTTCTTCAAAGTTCAATGTGTAGTATCATCTCATTGGTTTCATGCATATCATGATATGGGCTTTGACATTCACTGACACCCATTGGGTGTATGTGAGGGACATGTGTTCATTTCCAAACTTGCAATTGGGGTTCTATCATGTTTTTGCCATTTCTAAGTGGGTGGATGCAATACTCGAGTGGGTGTTTGGCATTTGGAGGCTGACCATAAGGGCCAGGGATCTACATTGCGGTGACATGTTGGCTGGGGGACATGAGTGGGGGCCTGGTGGAGGCTGCCCCTGCACTGCTGGGGGTTGGGGGTGATGGTAGACATGAGTGGGGGCCTGGTGGAGGCTGCCCCTGCACTGCTGGGGGTGGGGGTGGTTGTAGACATGAGTGGGGGCCTGGTGGAGGCTGCCCCTGCACTGCTGGGGGGTGGGGGTGCAGGGAGACATGAGTTGGACATGAGTGGGGGCCTGGTGGAGGGTGCCCCTGGATGCTGGGGGGTGGGGGTGGTAGTAGACATGAGTGGGGGCCTGGTGGAGGTTGCCCCTGGATGCTGGGGGGTGGGGGTGGTGGTAGACATGAGTGGGGGCCTGGTGGAGGCTGCCCCTGCACTGCTGGGGGGTGGGGGTGATGGTAGACATGAGTGGGGGCCTGGTGGAGGGTGCCCCTGGATGCTGGGGGGTGGGGGTGGTGGGAGACATGAGTGGTGGCCTGGTGGAGGCTGCCCCTGCACTGCTGGGGGGTGGGGGTGATGGGAGACATGAGTGGGGGCCTGGTGGAGGGTGCCCCTGCACTGCTGGGGGGTGGGGGTGATGGGAGACATGAGTGGGGGCCTGGTGGAGGCTGCCCCTGCACTGCTGGGGGTGGGGGTGATGGTAGACATGAGTGGGGGCCTGGTAGAGGGTGCCCCTGGATGCTGGGGGTGGGGGTGGTGGGAGACATGAGTGGGGGCCTGGTGGAGGCTGCCCCTGGATGCTGTGGGGTGGGGGTGCAGGGGGACATGTGTGGGGGCCTGGTGGAGGGTGCCCCTGGATGCTGGGGGGTGGGGGTGGTGGGAGACATGAGTTGGACATGAGTGGGGGCCTGGTGGAGGGTGCCCCTGGATGCTGGGGGTGGGGGTGGTGGTAGACATGAGTGGGGGCCTGGTGGAGGCTGCCCCTGCACTGCTGGGGGGTGGGGGTGGTGGGAGACATGTGTGGGGGCCTGGTGGAGGGTGCCCTGCACTGCTGGGGGGTGGGGGTGGTGGGAGACATGAGTGGGGGCCTGGTGGAGGCTGCCCCTGCACTGCTGGGGGGTTGGGGTGGTGGGAGACATGAGTGGGGGCCTGGTGGAGGCTGCCCCTGCACTGCTGGGGGGTGGGGGTGATGGGAGACATGAGTTGGACATGAGTGGGGGCCTGGTGGAGGCTGTCCCTGCACTGCTGGGGGGTGGGGGTGATGGTAGACATGAGTGGGGGCCTGGTGCAGGGTGCCCCTGCACTGCTGGGGGTGGGGGTGGTGGTAAACATGAGTGGGGGCCTGGTGGAGGCTGCCCCTGCACTGCTGGGGGATGGGGGTGCAGGGAGACATGAGTTGGACATGAGTGGGGGCCTGGTGGAGGGTGCCCCTGGATGCTGGGGGGTGGGGGTGGTGGGAGACATGAGTGGGGGCCTGGTGGAGGCTGCCCCTGGATGCTGTGGGATGGGGGTGCAGGGAGACATGTGTGAGGGCCTGGTGGAGGGTGCCCCTGGATGCTGGGGGGTGGGGGTGGTGGGAGACATGAGTTGGACATGAGTGGGGGCCTGGTGGAGGGTGCCCCTGGATGCTGGGGGGTGGGGGTGGTGGGAGACATGAGTAGGGTCCTGGTGGAGGCTGCCCCTGCACTGCTGGGGGGTGGGGGTGATGGGAGACATGAGTGGGGCCTGGTGGAGGCTGCCCCTGCACTGCTGGGGGGTGGGGGTGATGGGAGACATGAGTGGGGGCCTGGTGGAGGCTGCCCCTGGATGCTGGGGGGTGGGCGTTCAGGGGGACATGTGTGGGGGCCTAGTGGAGGGTGCCCCTGGATGCTGGGGGGTGGGGGTGGTGGGAGACATGCGTGGAGGCCTGGTCGAGGCTGCCCCTGGATGCTGTGGGGTGGGGGTTCAGGGGGACATGTGTGGGGGCCTGGTGGAGGGTGCCCCTGGATGCTGGGGGGTGGGGGTGGTGGGAGACATGAGTTGGACATGAGTGGGGGCCTGGTGGAGGGTGCCCCTGGATGCTGGGGGTGGGGGTGGTGGTAGACATGAGTGGGGGCCTGGTGGAGGCTGCCCCTGCACTGCTGGGGGGTGGGGGTGATGTAGACTGAGTGGCGGCCTGGTGGAGGGTGCCCCTGAATGCTTGGGGGTGGGGGTGGTGGGAGACATGAGTGGGGGCCTGGTGGAGGCTGCCCCTGCACTGCTGGGGGGTGGGGGTGCAGGGAGACATGAGTTGGAAATGAGTGGGGGCCTGGTGGAGGCTGCCCATGCACTGCTGTGGGGTGGGGGTGGTGGGAGACATGAGTGGGGGCCTGGTGGAGGCTGCCCCTGCACTGCTGGGGGGTGGGGGTGCAGGGAGACATGAGTTGGACATGAGTGGGGGCCTGGTGGAGGCTGCCCCTGCACTGCTGGGGGGTGGGGGTGGTGGGAGACATGAGTGGGGGCCTGGTGGAGGCTGCCCCTGCACTGCTGGGGGGTGAGGGTGATGGTAGACATGAGTGGCGGCCTGGTGGAGGGTGCCCCTGGATGCTGGGGGGTGGGGGTGGTGGGAGACATGAGTGGGGGCCTGGTGGAGGCTGCCCCTGCACTGCTGGGGGGTGGGGGTGCAGGGAGACATGAGTTGGAAATGAGTGGGGCCTGGTGGAGGCTGCCCATGCACTGCTGGGGGGTGGGGGTGGTGGGAGACATGAGTGGGGGCCTGGTGGAGGCTGCCCCTGCACTGCTGGGGGGTGGGGATGCAGGGAGACATGAGTTGGACATGAGTGGGGGCCTGGTGGAGGCTGCCCCTGCACTGCTGGGGGGTGGGGGTGGTGGGAGACATGAGTGGGGGCCTGGTGGAGGCTGCCCCTGCACTGCTGGGGGGTGGGGGTGGTGGGAGACATGAGTGGGGGCCTGGTGGAGGCTGCCACTGCACTGCTGGGGGGTGGGGGTGCAGGGAGACATGAGTTGGACATGAGTGGGGGCCTGGTGGAGGCTGCCCCTGCACTGCTGGGGGGTGGGGTGGTGGGAGACATGAGTGGGGGCCTGGTGGAGGCTGCCCCTGGATGCTGGGGGGTGGGGGTGGTGGGAGACATCAGTTGGACATGAGTGGGTGCCTGGTGGAGGCTGCCCCTGCACTGCTGGGGGGTCGGGGTGCAGGGAGACATGAGTTGGACATGAGTGGGGGCCTGGTGGAGGCTGCCCCTGCACTGCTGGGGGGTGGGGGTTGTGGGAGACATGAGTGGGGGCCTGGTTGAGGGTGCCCCTGGATGCTGGGGGGTGGGGGTGGTGGGAGACATGAGTGGGGGCCTGCTGGAGGATGCCCCTGGATGCTGGGGGGTGGGGGTGGTGGGAGACATGAGTGGGGGCCTGGTGGAGGCTGCCCCTGCACTGCTGGGGGGTTGGGGTGATGGGAGACATGAGTTGGACATGAGTGGGGGCCTGGTGGAGGCTGCCCCTGCACTGCTTGGGGGTGGGGGTGATGGTAGACATGAGTGGGGCCCTGGTGGAGGGTGCCCCTGCACTGCTGGGGGTGGGGTGGTGGTAAACATGAGTGGGGGCCTGGTGGAGGCTGCCCCTGCACTGCTGGGGGGTGGGGGTGCAGGGAGACATGAGTTTGACATGAGTGGGGGCCTGGTGGAGGGTGCCCCTGGATGCTGGGGGGTGGGGGTGGTGGGAGACATGAGTGGGGGCCTGGTGGAGGCTGCCCCTGGATGCTGTGGGTTGGGGGTGCAGGGAGACATGTGTGAGGGCCTGGTGGAGGGTGCCCCTGGATGCTGGGGGGTGGGGGTGGTGGGAGACATGAGTTGGACATGAGTGGGGGCCTGGTGGAGGGTGCCCCTGGATGCTGGGGGGTGGGGGTGGTGGGAGACATGAGTGGGGTCCTGGTGGAGGCTGCCCCTGCACTGCTGGGGGGTGGGGGTGATGGGAGACATGAGTGGGGGCCAGGTGGAGGCTGCCCCTGCACTGCTGGGGGGTGGGGGTGATGGGAGACATGAGTGGGGGCCTGGTGGAGGCTGCCCCTGCACTGCTGGGGGGTGGGGGTGATGGTAGACATGAGTGGGGGCCTGGTGGAGGGAGCCCCTGGATGCTGGGGGGTGGGGGTTCAGGGGGACATGTGTGGGGGCCTGGTGGAGGGTGCCCCTGGATGCTGGGGGGTGGGGGTGGTGGGAGACATGCGTGGAGGCCTGGTGGAGGCTGTCCCTGGATGCTGTGGGGTGGGGGTTCAGGGTGACATGTGTGGGGGCCTGGTGGAGGGTGCCCCTGAATGCTGGGGGGTGGGGGTGGTGGGAGACATGAGTTGGACATGAGTGGGGGCCTGGTGGAGGGTGCCCCTGGATGCTGGGGGGTGGGGGTGGTGGTAGACATGAGTGGGGGCCTGGTGGAGGATGCCTCTGCACGGCTGGGGGGTGGGGGTGATGGTAGACATGAGTGGGGGCCTGGTGGAGGGTGCCCCTGGATGCTGGGGTGGGGGTGGTGGGAGACATGAGTGGGGGCCTGGTGGAGGCTGCCCCTGGATGCTGTGGGGTGGGGGTGCAGGGGGACATGTGTGGGGGCCTGGTGGAGGGTGCCCCTGGATGCTGGGGGGTGGGGGTGCAGGGGGACATGAGGGGGGGCCTGGTGGAGGCTGCCCCTGCACTGCTGGGGGGTGGGGGTGGTGGGAGACATGTGTGGGGGCCTGGTGGAGGGTGCCCCTGGTGGCTGGGGGTGCAGGGGGACATGCGTTGGTGGGCAGTAGTGCAAGGTGACATGTGGGTTGGCTGGGGGGCATGGCCATGGTGGATGGGGTGCCTGCGGGACATGTGCAGGGTAGGCCCCTGTGGTGTGGGCCACCTGCAGGGGCCGTGGAGGGTGTAGAGGGAACACCTGGGAGGACCCACACTTGCAATTCACGTGTGGTGCTCCCCGCGCACCCCTGGAATACACGTACCCTGATGGAATCGCGTGTGATACTTCCTGCGCACCCCTGAAATTCACGTACCCTGCTGCTTTTGCATGTGATACTTCCCACGCACCCCTGGAATACACGTACCCTGCTGCTTTTGCATGTGATACTTCCCGCGCACCCCTGGACTGCAGGTACCCTGATGGAATCGCGTGTGATACTTCCCGCGCACCTCTGAAATACACGTACCCTGCTGCTTTTGCGTGTGATACTTCCCGCGCACCCCTGGAATACACGTACCCGGCTGTTTTTGCGTGTGATACTTCCCGCGCACCCCTGGAATACACGTGCCCTGATGGAATCGCGTGTGTTACTTCCCACGCACCCCCTGATGTACACGTACCCAGGACAATCGCGTGTGAAACTTCCCGCGAACCACTGAAATACACGTTCCCCGCTTGGCATTTGCTGTTTGGCAGCCCTGTGAACTGGTCCAGGGTTAGCGCAGCCCTTTGCGATGATTTGGGGATTTTGAAGGCTTTTCCTTGCGCGAGGGCGTTCTTGGGGGCGTAACTGGCGCTGCTGCAGGGTCGCTGCGCCACTCTGCGCCACGGCTGGTTTCGGAGGCTAAAATCCATGAATACGCTGTGCGATGAAAAGGATTTTTTCGCACGCGGCTGGCGCAGTGTATCGCACGGGGACACTGTGCACCAGCCGCGTGCGCCACTTTTGTGCGAATTTCTATGAATTACCCTGTAAATCCGAAGAATCAGGAATTGATCTCCTCTGACATATGAGAGCCCCTCTGGTAATTTTTACGTAACACATCTACCAACTAATAAGGTTTATACGTCTCCTTTTCTGGAATGTGTTTGTTGTGGATTTTGTTGAAGATACAGGTCTAAATAAAGTATTTGGGAGATTGATGATGACATTTTCTGGAGACCTTGCCTCATTACGAATCAGGCCCTTAACGCCTGATTCCGAGGTCCCTTTGCGCCATGGTGAGTTTAACGCCTGCTTTTTGCAGGCGTTAAAATCCATGGCGCTAAGGGACCATGGTGCTAATTACGCCACCGTAATATACGGTGGCGTAATTAGCGCCTTCCCCACTCCCATTATGCCCTATGGGGCAAAAATGGGAATGGGGAAGGGTAAAATGGGAATTGGGGATTTACCGCCTCACTCACCTTGGAATGGGGCGGTAAATCCGCCATCCACCATGGTGTAAACGTAGTTTACACCATGGTGGTAAGGGTACGACCCAGGCGGTAACTTACCACCTGGGTCGTAATGAGGCCCTTGTCCCCTGAAGTATGTCCAGCACATAAGAGTAATATGGACAGAAGCATATGTATTTAGGGATGTACCAACAACATTTATACCTGTGTAACAGGAAACATTAATGGGCTTCATTATGAGTTTGGCGGTAAAGACCAGTAATTCCGCCAGGAGGAATTACCGTTACTGCTATGATGTATGGCAGTATGGCTGCTGAATTATGAGTAGGCTGGCGTGTGCACCATCAGAATTAGCATTGAAAAACACAAAAACCAATGGTAATTCTGTGTAAAATTGGTGGAATTATCATTACTGCTGTAAATTTGGCATTAATTCCAGTGAAGGAAATACAGCCGGTGGACCTAGAGCCGGCAGAATTACTACCAGTGGAAATAGCATCATAGCCAGATTGGTAAACACGGCAGCAGCCATTTTAAAGAAAAACACCATCACTTCAAAATACACTGGAAAGGAGTGTCATATAGCCCCAGAGGAAAGCCCAATCATGTTAAGAGGTAAAGGCAAGGGGAAGGTCCCATAAATGCATATGAGAAAATCAGAATTCACAGACCAGGAGGTGACTGTCCTAGCGAAGCAGGTGGAGGCCAATGCAGAGGAGCTGTATGGGACACAACATTGCAAGACCAGCCAGCAGCATAATAATACTATCTGGGCGGAGATCAGGGACAAGGTGGTTGCTATAGGCCATGTCGAATGAGACAGCAAGGACATTAGGAAGAGTTGGAACTATCTCGAGGCACATGTCCACACTCATTTCCATCCTCTGCCGGGAGACAGCAGCCACAGGTGGAGGAAGAGTTGACCCGCTGCAGCTGTCCTACTTGGGAGGAGACAGCCAGCAACATCCTCGACATGGCAGGCCTGGGGGGTGTGGCTTTGGAAGAGGTCAGAGCCAACAGCCAGGGAGGACCCAGTAAGTACATGAGTAAATGATTGGCCCATTGCATAACAACCCCAATAGCATGTTGACATACACAAACTTGCATGCATCCAGGTGAGAGTAACCTGGAAAATGCAAGGCCCATCCATGTGACACTGTAGACTATTACATCATGAATCATGAACTGTGTAAACCCCCATAAACGCCCACCAAGTAGGATGACGATGACATGATGTAGGACACAAGTCTCAAAGAACGGCAAGTAACAAGGTCTGTCACCCATTCATATGATACATCACCACCACCCCTTGCTGGTACACTGATCACCCATGTACAGACACATCAGCCAAACCGGTTCCAAACATGTAGCACATGTGAAGCAATGAATACCACTAGATGTCTGCATCAAACTAACAACCACTGAAGCAAACCAGTAGCTGCACGGCCCCCATGACGATCATGTCCCACCTAATGTCACAATCACACCAACACAACTGGTAGGGCATCTCTCAGTTGAAAGTACAATGGGTACGCAAGCAACATTGGTCCTGCCCTACATGGGCTCCCGTGACCCTGTACATCAGTGATGCACATGACTCCACGGTTCAAGCGAGGCACAACTCCCACACTAACCATATGCACACACATCATTCAAGACAGTAAACCTCCATACTGTCTGCCACATGAAGTTTGCCTGCATAGAGCCCTAGCGCCCTGTGACACCATGGTGCATACACCAGCACAAGCTAGCACACCTTGCACATGTACATCAAGGTATTGAGGCTGACTTTCATGTCTCCCAACAGGCAGACAATACACCCAGGGCCCGTTGGAAGGTGCCAGAACCTCCAGCATACCTGCTCCGGCAAGCAAGCAAGAAAAAGGCCACAGGCCATGCCTCAGCTAGAAAGGGAAGTGTTCGCAAAACACCCAAGGCCAAGAGCACTACGGAAGACACCTCCATGGGGACTGGCACACCAGCCACAATTGCACCACCAACTCCAACCATGACGGAGGATGCAACTACACCCACAGCTGAGCCACCTCTCACCACTGCTGGGGACCAACACCCGCCCAAGTGCCGACGACACGTAGGCACTGGCCCAGGCCACTGCACCCGCTGCCACTGCGCAATCAGAATCTGCCTCCACTGTCTCAAGTCCTGCAGCTTCCACTGCAAGTCAGTTGTCCATGGAATCCTCCCACATGCCCAGCGTGTCACCCATGCAGCTCTCCCACTCCCCCTTGACACCTCACTGTGCCCTCCATTTTAACCACTCTGAGCACACGGATGACCAAGGTCACGATGGTGGGGAGCAAGCAGGCCAGGAATCCGGCTATGAGGGAATAGGTATTCAACCATCTCCTGGAACAGTGTAGCACCCCACATGGCATGCCATATGGAAGTGCCTTAACCAAACTGAGCAACAGCAGGGGGAAATACATGCTATTGCCCGGGAACAATTGACATATTCACAAGCAATGCACAATGTGGTTCTGTGAGCTTTCAAGCAGGTGGCCACTTCCCTTGAATGGCTGTTCTGGCAGCAATCAGTCCAGTCAATTGCCAGTAGCACCCTCTTCAGTCGGAGGGTGAGGGTGCTGGCAGAACAAATATAAGCCTCACATGAGACCATGGCCAGGCCCATTAAAATGGCAATTCATCACCTCCAGGGCATTGAGACTGTGAGTTCTGTGTCAGTCACCCCTACCAAGGGATCAGTGGCCAGCACACTGACTTGGCGCTCCCAGCACTGCACAATATGTGCTCCCATGCCCAAACAAAAATGGGACAAGAGGAAGAGATAGTGGACTCTTACATGGGACAGACTGGAGACCACAACGGTGTGGGGTGGGTGATGGTGTTGGTGATGAGAGTGTGGGATGGTTGATTGTGTTGGGGATGAGGGTGTGGAGAGGGTGATGGTGTTGGGGATGAGGATGTGGGGTGGGTGATGATGTTGGGGATAGAGCTTCAATTTAGATTAAATCACTGTTGAGTCAAGTCAATGTTTACTGTGTTAACAAAATGGTACTGATGTATGTGCTTAAAATCACAGTAGCGTCAGAGATGCATATGTGTGGAATCATAAATAGTTCTCCATGAGGTCCTGCAGAAAAAGCGTCCTTCTCTCACCTCCCCAATGAGTCCTGAGGTGCCTTGTTGTCACCTGCAACGTCTTCATCATCAGAGCCAGGGGGGAATAGCCATCATCTGGATGCATTCGCATTTCTGTCAGATGCACCTGTTGTGCAGCATTGCACATTTCATGACAATTTTACCAACTATCACCAGGCTGTACATGAGGGCCTCACCTGTCCAGTGGATGCACCTGCATCTTGGCTTTAGCAGTATGATTGTGCACTCAATGCATGTCCTGGTCCTCCTGAGTGCTTCATTATAGGCTATCTCTTGTGATGTACCAGGTGTCATCAACCAGGGTAACTACAGGTAGCCTGAATCGGCTACAGGAAATAGGATGTACAGTGTTAGATATGATCATTTGTCTGTCGAGTGTACATGTATATTGTCCTATTGTGCTGGTGACCTATGTATACTCATCTGTCCATATGGATGATGCACCTTGCATCAATTGGGGTGGAGGGGCATTGGCCTACAGAGTGCACTTGCAGTCATTCACAGTGAGTGCAGCATCATTCATCGTGCGTGTCTATGCACTGACATCACCCCTGCAATTGACATTATGTCAGAGGCGCTAGGCCATGTACTGCCCTATAACCATGCATTGGCAGGGAATGGCTTCTTGGATTAGATAGGAGTCAAGCAGCGACAAAGAACACAACACTTTTTGTATGAATTCAGTTCCTGCTGCTACTATTAACGAGGTAAAAGTCACTTATTTTCACCATGCGTCCCCCTTGATAATATGTTTAAGACAGTTATGCTCCGAATCCATCACAGACTGACATGGTCCCTAACCTATGGCCCCATGCTTATTTACTGTTATAGGCTGGTCGTGTGCTTCTGCCATTCGACTTGAGTTAACTGAAAGACCAGTCTACTGAAACTAAGGCATTCCACCCCTTATTATGCCTCGTACCCCGGCCAGTGGTTAGAACCAAGTTCCTAATAGGAGTCGATATTCTACTCCGAACTGAGAAGTCCTACACTAAGCCATACAGATGGGTCCTCCTCCTGCCTTTTAACTTTGCCTTATGTTCCTCTTCATTACTAATTGGTTGAGTGTGGTAGCACTACACATGCGATCGAAAAGCCAATTGTTCGCTTTTCTTGCAGTTGGCAATGTGGGACTAGTACTAAGCCCTCCTACAACTACTACTACAACTACATAAAGAAGTTGTTTGCCCCCCAAAATAACCAACTAGGGTAATCTAACCCAAAGTTCTATTACTGAAGTGTCAGTGAGAACTTAAGCTAGTCATAGGTTACTCTCTGTTTCTTTTAACCCTACAGGTTGTACTTGTTTTAACTCCCCCTCCAGCTGGATTCGCGGAGATAGGAATCTGATATACACTTACCGTCCTGATGAATGTTAATTATTTAATTCCTGAGAACAGAAACATGTCGAGACTTTAACCCTCTGGATCTCAACAGAGACTCAAAATTACTATATATGTTGATTAATTGATGAATGTATGCAAAGCGAATATGTTCTGCTATACCCATCTTTTTCTGTAATAAGACTTATTCATTGGTTTTGATGTATTCCTATAGATTATCTTTTACCTTGTTATTATCACACAGGTGCAATTGAATGTGCAGTGATTTAATACTCTTTTGCCAATTGTTTACACTTGATAAAATAGTTGTTTTTTATGAAGGCTTGTTGCTTATTGCCACCTTTCATTCACTAAACAGGTCAAATCCTTGGCATCCTCCACAGCCTACACGTCCAAATTGATACGCACTGGCAAGCCATTCCTCTCTGACAGTAGCTGCATTACTCTAGCTAGAGCCCTCAACCTTTCATGCCTGGACTACTGTAATGCCCTCTACTTAGGATCGCCCAAAGCCACCATTAAAAGAATCCAAATTCTACAAAATAATGCTCTTAGAGCGGCCCTAGGCATGTCCAGAAGAGACCATATTTCAGAGACCAGTCGACAGATCAATTGGCTCCCAACCCACGACAAAGTCCTCCTAAAAACTCTATCGTTGACATACAAATCTCTTAACAATGCCACACCTATCTACCTGGCTGAGTGATTTCACAAGCCGACCTCCACTAGACCAGTAAGACTTGTGAATAAAGATCGTCTCACCATACCTAGCTTCAAACGATCCACAATTGGAGGTAACAGCTTCCTGGTGAAAGCATCCAAATTATGGAATACTCTGCCTCCCAGCTTAAGAACAGACCAAATGTACCACAAGTTTAGAGCCAACACCATCATATGGCTAAAATCCAACAACCAGCATTCCTAACCTTATGCTCACTGCTATGAGAACAGCTTGTAATTATCCACTTCCAGACTCCACCTTGTATATATATTCCCCTACTGTACACATGTTTGTAAATATGCATTCACTGTA
Source organism: Ambystoma mexicanum (assembly GCF_040938575.1). NCBI lineage: Eukaryota > Metazoa > Chordata > Amphibia > Caudata > Ambystomatidae > Ambystoma > Ambystoma mexicanum. The sequence continues at coordinate 463,635,860 of NC_090934.1, forward strand.
TATATTTTACTTGTATGTATCCATGTATCCTGTATATATCTATGTAACCAAGCTTTGCATATACTTGTAACTGCTGCGCCTTGTTACCCCTGGGTATGATGAGCATTATAAATAATAACCAAAACAAACAAACACTGTAGAAAGTATAAACCGTCACTCATAGCTCTATCTCATTTATAATTAGTATCCTCTTTTGGTATGCCAATTAAACCACATGTATCCAATCCAGTGCCGCTATGATATCGGGGAACTGAGCAATGGTATATAAATGTGCTTTGGCTGCATGACCTGTGCCTGAGCGGTGGGTATGGAGCTGTGCTGATGAGCATGCCTCATGAGTGCATCCAAGACTTGTTCAAGCACTTTCAAGAATTTTGGCTGAGACATCCTGTGCAGAATCCCAACAGTGACCTGGAATCCGCCCATGCCACAGAAGTGTAGGATGGACACATGCTTTACATGGGGGGGAGTGGCTGTACTGATGGCAATGACGCTCTGGAGATCAGCCTTGTTCAGGGTCAGTAGGTCTGTGATGGTGTGCAGGTCCAATCAATTGAGTAATATGATATGACATGATTTGATATTTATAACGCACCGTTACACAAGCGTTTATAGGCTCCACAAGACAAGGAGGGGAGATAGAGTGAAGACAAGGAAGACGATCTTACTTGGCCTTGTGACATTGATATCTAGCAAGTGCAATGAGAAGTGTAGTGGAGAGGGTGTGGGGATAATTGCTGGGAAGCAGTACGAGGGAGAGTGCAGTCACGGCAGCAGGACTCTGAATAAGTGCAAGGATGGCAGAGGACTAAATGTGTGCAGTCCCAGATGGGAATTTCTGGATAAGCCAGAAGGCAATGCAGGGTGACTGGTCAACGGTGGGGGTCATGGTAGCCCGTATAACTACACCACCAGTCAGGACGAGCAGACAGACAGATTTACAGGGGAGAGGGAGAGAGAAGGAAGAATAGAAGAGGAAGGTTTTGAGTAGTTTCTGGAACTTCAGGTGATGAGGCTCAAGCCTGAGGGGTCCAGAAGGGCCATTCCAGAGGGAGCCACCTGAAGAGGAGAGAGAGTTACGGCCCACTCTCTGTTTGGAGAAGCGTCTGACCCACAGAGAGTTTGAGGTAGCTGAGTGTAGTGCTCTAGAAGGAAGGTATTTAGGAAGAGAGGTTTGGATATAGAGAGGACCATGGCCCCAGAAAGCCTTTTGGATGATGGAGAGGGTCTTGAACTTGATCCTCGTGGCCACCGGGAGCCAGTTGAGAGATTTCAGGGCTGGAGAGAACCGTTCCCTAGGTTTGAGGCCAAGGATAAGTCTTGCAGTCCTGTTCTGAATTAGTTGAAGAGGACAAAGAGAAGAGTTAGGAATATTGAGAAAGAAGCTGTTGCAGTAGTCCAGCCTGGAGGGGACCAGACCTCTGAAGTGGGTGAGCATCTGGATGAAGATTAGAAAAGGCAGGATACCTCTGAGGAGGTGCAGCTGGAAGTGGGCCTTCTTAGCAAGGTACGTGATGCATGGAGAGAAGGAGAGAGTGGTTTGACGATGACGCCAAGGTTTTTTGTCCTACAGGAGGGTGAGGGCACAGGGTCCAAGGAGGGCGGCCAAAGGGACTGAGGAAGCAGGGCTCCCAATGAGAAGAATCTCTGTCTTACTTGCATTAAGGCAGAGGTTGTTAGAGGCACACCATCCCTGAATAGCAGATAGACAGTCAGGAATGAGCGAGGAGGTAGAGGAGGCTGAAGGTAGCGTGAAAGAGAGTTGTGTGTCATCCACATCACACTGAAAGTTAGAGGAGTAAGTCATTGTAATTGGTCATTTATGACATGCTTAATACCCAGATGTTTCTTAGTGAAGACCCGGGGATCGAACCTGTGTTGCTCTGCGTAGGCTTGCTTCGAAGGTGAGTGCATTGCCCCTGAGCTATCCTCCCGAGCTAGAGATCAGTTGGGCCAGGGGGCCAGATAAACATTGAAGAGCCAGGGTGAGAGGTAGAGCACTTTGGAACACCACACGTGGAACGAGTGGTGGTGGAGAGTGTAGGAGGAGATACTGGAGATGTGTAGCAGGAGATACTGGATATCTAGTCACACTGTATATGGAGGCAGTAAGTGGGACATTACATTATATTCAGAGGAGGCAGTAAACTGAATGGAAAATACAGACAGCAAATAGAAATGCACATTAAGCATGTTTTAAAATGATCCACTTTATGATGAATAGGCCACTGTCCAGTTTTGCTGTTTTACACTAGAATTATAACGTGTGTGCAGTTTGCTGGCTGTAATTCATTGAACACATTGTGAAGAAAATAAGTGCTCTGGTGAAGAATGCCATTGTACCAGAGGAAATGAAATGTTGCAAATGTTTTTAATGAAGCTATGCTTCCAGAGAGAGATCAGCTTGGATGATGTGTATACGACAGGGAAAAGGGCAGGTTTAGTGAGTCTGACAGGGTTAGGATATAAATCTAGCTGACAGAAGTGGTGGAGAGGTGATTCAGAGAAGGACAGAAAAGCAGCAGGCAGAGAAAGCAGAATTTTGCAGTGCAAGATTTTCCATGAAGCTGGGGCCTTGAACTGTCCTTCGTGGATGGCGGAGCTGCATAATTCACCACACACCTGTGTAAGGTAATTCACTTCAGAGAGGGGATCCCCATGATAACAGTGCAGAAGTCTCACATGTTGGAAGTGAGTATTGGTAAAGTTGTTTATCATTTCAGTCAGTCATTCAGGAAAAAGTGGTCACTGAACAGTTTTGTTTTTTTAGTATTTGCCGAAGTGTAGACGGGGAAAAGAAAGTTGGCACACTGTTGTGCTGTTGTTTTTTGTTTCTTCTCTTAGACTCTATGTTCTGACAATTGCCTCGGAACCCAAGGTCTGGGTAAGATATTAAATGCAAATGTTTTGTTCTGAACACAGGCTGGTCATGTAATCGAATGTAGAGGTGCTATGTTTTATTAATGTGTATACCGCATAACCTGTTTTCAAACAACAGTGCAAATAAAAAAGAAATGTTTTAAAATGAATCAGTGGAGTTGTGTTTTCTGTGCCTAAGTGTATTCAATGACAAAGAGGGTGTGAAAATACAGGGAATAGCCACAGTATGTAAAGAGGTAACATTTTACCACGGGTGGCAAAACAAGATCATCCCCTCCTTCTCTACACTCTTTCCTGCTTTGGGTCAAAGGCTCTGTTCTCAACTGGTTATCCTCTTACCTCTCTTCCCACTCTTTTACTGTCTCCTAGGGTGGCCGGTCCTCTCCTACCCATCCTCGAGAATACGGCGTACCCCAAGGTACGGTGCTTGGTCCTTTCCTCTTCTCTCTTTACACCTCCCTCCTTGCCTCTGTTATCTCCTTGTTTGGCATCTCCCACCATTTCTATGCTGACGGCACTCAACTCTTCCTCTCTTTCTCCTCCTTCTCAACTGACCTTCACCAAAAACTTTCTTCCTGCCTTACTGCCATAAAGAACTGGATGTCTTCCCGCTTTCTCTCCCTTAACACTGACAAGACCAAAGTCGTATTATTTCCCTCCAACTCTCTTCCCCCTCCCTCTCCTCCCCATTCATTCACTTTCCTCCGTCTAATCTCCCTATCTCTCTCCATGCCAGTAATTTAGGCGTTCACTTTGACTCCTCTCTCTCCTTCTCCCAACATATTTCTCTCACTTCTCGCACCTGTCGCTACCACCTCTTCAATATTCGTAAAATTCGTCCCTCTCTCACCTTCCATGCTACCAAACTCTTAATCTCCTCCCGCCTCTTCTACTGCTCATCTCTACTCTTTGGACTACCTACTTCTCATCTTGCCCCCCTCAAATCCATCTACCACTCTGCTGTTTGTACCCTCTGTCTCCTTTCCTCCCGCGACTCCATCTCTACTTCCCTCTCTTCCCTTGGCTGGCTTCCATTTCACTCCCAACTTAAATTTCACTTTATCTGCTTTGTCTTCAAATCTCTCCATGGTCTCACTCCCCCTTATCTCTCCTCCCTTCTGACTTTCTACTCGCTCTCCTGTTACCTTCGGTCCGCTGACCATTTCCTTCTCACTGTACCTCCATCCCCCTGTGCCTCCTCCTGTTTCTGCTCCTTCCAACTCCTAGCGCCTCTGCACTGGAACTCCCTTCCTCTTGCAATCGGCTCTACCCCCACCTTCACCTCATTCCGCACTTCCCTTAAATCTCTTCTCCTCCATTCTCCTCCTTGAAACCCCTTCCCCCTTCTGCATCCCCTCTCTCCTTTTTCTTTCCCCTTGACTATCTCCCTCCCCTCCCCTGCCTCCCCACTCTCACCCTTCCCCTTCCCTCCTCCTACACATCACCACCCCCCACCCAGTCCTACTCCACTATTGTCCCTATCTCCTTCAGTTAATTGCTCTTCTCACTGTTTTGTTGATCGATTCATATTGTAATTTTGCTTCTACCGTTATATTGTTTATGTTTTTATGTATTAAGTTGTTCCACTGTACAGCGCTTTGGTGTAAGGCACTCTATAAATCAATAAATACAAATACAAATACAAGAGGTAAAGTTTGCGGTTCTAGCAAGGAAGTTTAAAAAACGTATGATGTTTCTGTGACTGCTGAATTATTCATAAGGAAAAGTGTCTTCTGGCCAAATACGTCCAAGACAGTAGTCCAGTCTTGTAGATAAGTGACTGGAGTGACAGCCCTGTCGAATTCCAACATGTACAAAACACGCTATCCTGTGCTTAGAGTTGACCCTAAGTAAGATACAGGTATTAGAGGGGGGTTTTGACACATCATATAGGGCATCACTAAATCCACACTGTACCACCATTTTACCACCATTTTACCATGGTACTAAAGTACCACCAAATTATGTGGTAGCCCCTGACAAAATCCCTAACATATTTGGTGAGTTGGCCTGTGGGGAACAAACTGTAAAGCAGTTAATGGGTGTGGCAAGTGTGTTCAGCACAGCCATTTGGTGAATTTAAATGGGAACTAATTCTGTGAGGTGATAGTGTGGCGCTGCACGCGGTGTCATTATGTCCCAAATTGAAGCACATTTTTTCAGAGCTGGTGAACTACCTGGAGGCAAAGCTATTTGCCCATGGGGTGTGGTCATCAGAAGAGGCCATCTTATGGTGACATCGCATATGTCGGGAGGTGCAGAAGTAGTCATTACATGACATTTTTGAAGACGGCGGCGTCGTCCAGGTCTGCCTATTAAGACTTTTCAGGGCTTCAGACAAAAATGCAGAGAGATATTGCATAATAAGGTTATGTGCTAAGCTTTGGTTTCTCTTAAATCGGTCTTTAAGACTGCAGGAGAATGATTGTGAAGTAATTAATTTATGACAGATCAATTTGGATGAGTCAAGTGAGCAGGTTAAGTGTCTGATGGCGGAATTAGAGAAGTCTAAAACAGGGATTCAGTCTAAATGCAGTGAGCTGGTCAAAAAACTGTCTCAGAAGAAAAGGCAATTTGAGGAGAGTGAACAGGAGCTGATACAGTTAAAAGAGGTCGTAGATGCAATTAGGCAAGACAAGGATTACACAATTTAGGAGATGCAGACGCTGCAAATGAATAACACAGAGAGAGAAAACAAATGTCATGCTATTGAACAAGAAAGTGTCAAAATGCTAGAGGAAAATGACAAGAAGGACAGAGAGTTAAATCAGTGCCAAATGCAAATAAATGAAATGCAAGCCGTGATTAATAAGATTAGTGATGAGAACTCTAACCTTTGTCAGGAGGCAGACTGACTTCATAAAAGGTTCAAAGATTTTGGACAGCAAATATCTAGTTTTAAATCTCAGGAAAAACAACAAGGGACCACATTTAATGGGATTGAGTTTAGCCCGAAGTCTGCATGAAGGAACAATGTATCAATGGCTATAACTGTAGCTAGGCCTGATCGTATCCCATTTGGGGGGTTTGATTCACCCATCAGTGGTTACCATCAAACCTATCCACCTGATAAATGAATGAGCAACCGAATAATGCACTCCCGAATATTGCGCTAAGTAGCCCCATCAAAATAATTAAATCCATCAAAACTTTGATTATACCATTTCAAAAGGAGGTGATTGTTGCATAGAAGATCAGTTAGAATCAGTGCATGATATATTTAAAGCTCTTCAAATACCTAGGCAACAGTATAGACAATACTTTCACCTAATACTTGATTCTGCAACTGCTAGTATCATTAGAGGCCATAATGAACAAGAACATTGTCATGGGCAGACATTGAAAAAGAGGTTAGACATCATTTCTCACCTTACCAGTCAATGCAGGACTCCAAGAAAGCAGCACATACAATGACGGCAAAGCCAGATATGTCACCTCGCTGGTTTCTCCAAGATTTGAAAAGCACATTTTCCCATTTTGATGTGTCTTTTAATTCTAATTCTGCAGAATTTAACCTTTTAACTGCCATGGGACCCCCCTCAGTTCCAAGGCCTTTTTTGGTGATTTCGGTATTTTGCCATTCAATGCTTTCTAACGTTTTCTCTTTCATTAACCCCTTAAGGTATCTCGTTCTTGGCAACAAGGAGGTAATCCCAAGGAGGAGATACCTCGTCCTTAGCACTTAAGGGGTTAAGACCGCATAATTTTATAGTCTTTATATCATTATATCACAGTTAAATCGCAAATTTGACAGAGAAAAATCAGTAGAGTGGAGTGTTGAACAGGGGACTAAATTATATGAGGTAATCTATGGGAATAGAGAGACAAAATCAAAATCTAAAGATTCCACACCAACGGTAATGGAGATAAAATCTGAAAAAATGGCAATTGAATCAACCCAAAATCAGGCAAGGAACAATATGACACCTGATCAAAGGGACACACCATCACAGAGGACGCCCCCCCAAAACCCTGTATTCCAATCACATGACCCGAGCAATAGAGAAACTTACATTACTCCTAGATACTTGGGTGACAGATCTAGAGTGGGCATCTGGCCTGATATGTCAGGCATGAATAACAATCACAATCACAGAAACAATGGCCCATACCAGAAACTGGGGACACAGAGCAGGTTTGACCATAATACTATAGTATATGCCATCAAGAAAAGCCCCAGTAGATAGGTTCATTGAAAATGGAAATCAGCATGGGGGACAGTTCCCACCAAATGCAAGACAAAACATGAATTATTTCCTGCACCATTATAATCAGTCACCATCACCAGTCCACCACAGCCAAACGGTGGTCACACCGCGTTCTCTACCTTCTATGAACAAAGAATTCAGAAATAACGCAAATAGAAATCAACCTCTTGAGAGATACCAAAATAGGTCCAATCAGGGTGAATTTAACCAATAGCGGCCTAGACTACAAAGGGAGGAATCAAGGGAAATTGACATATTTGAATGCCTTGAGGCCCAGGTCAAAATGTTGTCTGAACAATTAAGTAAACTCTGTGCAGTACAAAAACAGCAGCCAGGTGAAGGTGCAGAATGTCAGAGGAGTGACCTTGTGCATTCTGATAACAAGTGACTATGTAATAGCCCCTGCAATGATAAAAGTACATCTCATGAACCAGTTTTGTGTAACGGTCCTGAATTGATTGCTGATTCAAACGTGAACATACCCACCAGTGAAAGTGAAATAAGTGGTACACACCCACACAAAAAGGGAGTTTGGTTTAATTTTGAGTTGAATCAAAATATCAAAGCGTGCAGATGAAAGTCAAAAAGGAGAAAATGAACAAAAACCTAAAGAACAGAGAGACACATTTAAAAAGGATATCTTATGTGACAGCAAACCATCTCATAAAGAAGTAGGATTAGTTGTTAAAATATCCTTCCTTGATAGTCAGAATACTGATGAAGTCCAGACTGCAAAAGAAGGTGCTCAAAAGGAGGGGGCAGGCCAGTTACCTGCGGATTATTTTGAGCCATACATATCTCAAGAGAGCGAAAAGACAGATATCATGTAAAATTTAAATAGGTGTTGTGAACTAGAAAATGACAGACTACCACGTGATTTTTGTGAGAATGTTCAGTCAAAAAACTACAGTGTAAACCCTGGTCGTCCCAGATCAGAGGGGCAAACAGTGGCTACACTCCAAATGGGGTCTGAACATGGAAATATAGTCAAAGATTCCCAAAATGGAATGGGCAAAAAGGACGGAAAAATATAATTTCACTTGCCCATGTGTTTGGAAACAAGTGAAACGGGACTGAGAAAGGTGAGTCTTCTCGTCAGCAAAAATTCACATGTTCTGTCTGTGCTAGAAGAAGTTGAGGACAAGTATTATGCTCCTATCATTGTGGAAGAGAAATGCAATGCATTTGCAATGATTGATATGGGTGCACTGGCCATGGTCATGTCAAAAGAGCTAGTGAAAAGTATCAATGACGGGAGATCCCCACAAAGTCATATCAAAGTGAGACAAAATGAAGGCCCGGTGCACAATTTTAATGGTGAGGAGATACCTATCGGAGGTGTCACTGAGGTTGACATGAAAATAGGAAAACACAGGATGAGACAGGACGTGTTGATCATATCCATCAGTGAAATACCATTTCTGATGGGAACAGATAGCCTGAAGAGGTTGTCGCCCCTCATTGATGGGGTAAATGGGGTCTTAAGAAGGTGAGGTCACAAAGCAACAGTATAAAAGAATGCCAAACAGTGGCTAAATCAGATGATGCAGTGGAAGTGTATCTTCAGAATGGCTGTGTGCCTAGTGTCACTGTCATTCTAATGTGTCAGGGTGAAATGGGAAGTGAAGAAGAAAAGCAGTCTCTAGAGATTTATTCGGAATCCAAGAAAAAATGGCAAAATAGAAATAGATGGAAACAATACGCTTTTTGTTAAAAGAAGGACTATGCAAGCCACCTGGCACTCCAGAGATAAACACGGAGAAACACATTTAGACTCTTTCTGAAATACAAATGGGAGATGGGCAGCCATGAATCCCTATCTGTGTGAATGGTCATTCTGAAACAATAGAAGCCCTTTTAGAACTGGAGCAGGAAAGAAGCTTCATTAATAAGAAAATACTCCAGCAAATTACTGACAGGGAGGAGATCCCAAAGTCAGAATAAAAAATCAACACTTTTTGGGGTTGGATTAGTCGGACTCAGGGAATAGAGTCATAGGAAGATGCATGTTAAAAATCACCATTGGTCGGAAAACTTTCTGTCACAACGTGTGGATAGTGAGTGGGGCTCAGAATACATTTTATTTGGGAAATGACATTGTGCACAGAATGTGTATGGTGCTAGACTTCCTTAATCACAAAGTGTGGTCCAGATTGGGGGGACCTGCACCTGAATTTGAAGTCAAAAGACAAGCTTTTCATTGTGCACAGATGGTACCATATGCGATTGAGCTGCAAGTGAAGAAGGATGTTATCATTCCTGCATTCACCAGGCAAGTTAACATAACGCTAAAACACGGAAATGGGTAGCAGATGAGGGATTGTGATGTATTTGTGTGGTGCCTAAATGAAACCATGAGGCAGCAAGGGCTAGAATGTGAATGTATGCCACACGTTGAGATTGATGATAGAACCATTAAGATCCTGGTGGACCACAAGGAGTGCCAGGATATTCATTTGGAAGAGAATTCATCGTTAGGAATGGCAATACAAAAATCTCATTATATTGCAGATTTCAACAATGCAGTGATTGGGAATATACCTAAGAGATACGTGAATGCACAGGGTAAATTGCCAGAGACTTTGGATTCCCAACCTAAAGGAATATTTAAAATTCAGTCGATGGATCCTTATGAATCAAGTGAGATGGTGTGCTGTCACCAAGATAATTACATATTTTTTGATTTAAATGAAAATAAGACAGAAAAGTAGCATGTGAAATGGAAATATTTAAATGTGTCTACTCTCCAAAGAGATACAGCCACTCGGTTAGAGGAGAGTACAGAAGTTCCTCCATTGGAGGATTACCCAGAATTTTCAAAATGGTACAGGAACAGATTCAGGCAGCAAATGCATGTGCGAATGAAGAGGACAGGGAACAGTTGAGAAAAATATTTATGGAGTTTAGGGAGGTTTTAGCCAAAGACGTATATGATTGCGGCCTAACTGATCTGCATGTAGCCACATTGCCAGAGGGACATGGTAGGGAACCAGAATTTGTGTGTCACTATTGGTGGCGACTGGCATGTTTGGAATCATTAGCTGAGATCAATAAGAATCTAGAATCCAGAGGGATTATTAGGCCCATTCATAGCACATCAATAATCCCATTTTGGGCATGTTAAAACCTAATGGCCAATGGCATTTGTGTGCAGACTTACGAGAATTAAACAAGAGAGTGCCCATTTCCAGGTGGCTACTTCCATTTATTGATCACGGTCCACGGGTCAAAGGTGTTTACCACATTAGATCTTACAGCTGGATACTGGTGTTTGCCACTCGCTGAAGACATACAACATTTGTTTGTATTTTCGTTCGACAAATCCCAATATGCATAGTCCTGAAAACCCTTTGGTATGGCAATAGTGGGAGTGAATTCTGAGTAGTTTTGAGAAAGGCACTCCCAGATGCAGCAGAGAGGGGGTCAATAGTTTATGTAGATGATGTACTAATTAAAAATGAGAATCTGAAAAGTCATTTTAATGAGATTAGACATGTGCTTGGCAGTTACAGAAGGCGGGGGCCAAAGTATCGTTGCAGAAAGCACAATGGTGCAAAAAGAAAGTGAACTTTTTAGGCCATGATGTGACTGAGAATGGGTTAAATCCACAAAAGAAAAAGGTGGAAGCAGTACAGAAGTTGAAAGATCCTACTAACTTGAAATAATTGAAGAGCTTATTAGGGATGACAGGATATAACAGAACATTTATTGAGAAGTACGCAGAGATTACTCAGGCTTTAACCAAATTATTGAAGCAGGGTGTACCCTGGGAGTGGGAAAACGAGCAGTGTGAAGCGGTAGATAGGCTGAAAGAATATCTCATGAAGGTGCCATGTTTGGCATATCCTATAAAGAACCAGGATTCCTTTGTGGAAATAGGGTTGTGAATGATGGTAGCATGATGTGAATGACACAACTATTGCTTTTACGAGCAAGGTGTTATTTCAAGTTGAAACTAAATTCAGTGAGTGTGAGAAAGCACTCCTAACCACTGTTTGGGCATTGCAGTATTTCCGTCCTATCATTCAAGTAATTATTGAAACTAATCACCAACCTCTACAGTTTCTGCAAAGTAAAAGAATTAGCTCAGGTAATTTGGCAAAGTCCAGAATTACTTCTTGGATGTTGGCATTACAGGGGTTTCCTGTGGAAGTAAAATATGGACAAAACAAGAATAGCCCACTTGCCCAGGGGCTGGCAGACCAGCCTGAGTCTGCAGCTGAATGTACATCGAATGAAGCAGAAATAGAATCCAATTTTAATGAATTGGAACAATCTCCCCATAAAGCATTGAATGAGGATGGACACTGAAATTCTACTGAAATAATATCTCATGCCATCGCAGCAGGTGAAACAGGAGGGAGATGGACAGTAGGGGTGTACCAACAGTGTATGTGGATAGGTGTGCATATCATTTGGAAAATATACGGACAAAGAACCTGTGGAAGGAATAGGAAATATCTGGTTTAAATGTGACAACATTCCAAGAGTGAGCATGAGAATTGGATGTAGGAGTAGTCAAGTAGCAAAGTTAGCTGCCATTTACAAGGCAATTGCTTACAGAAGTTGAAAATAAACTTAAGAAGATAATGTTAGTGACTGATTCTGATTATGCGCAAAATTGTTTTGTGGAATATTTATCTGGCTGCAAGGCAAAAGGTATGCTCACATATAGCAAAAAGCCTCGTAAACATGGGAAAATGATCCAAGCCATAGATAAACTTGTGTCAGAAAATGATTTCATAATTTTTTATTTTTTTATTTAACATAATTTTATGTTTATACATTAGACAACCTTTGATCACATGTTTTAACTTCATATTTAGAAAATAAAAAGAAAGAAAGAACTAGAAAAGATAAGATGAGATGGATACAGAGACCTCAGCATTGTATATATGTCATGTGGGCTATAACAGTTTCCTCTAGTCCAATTTAGCTATGGGAGCTCAAATGGGAATGGGGAAGGGCCAATGATGAATGGGGAATTACTGCCCCGCCAACCTTGGAATGGGGCGGTAATTCCACCATTCACCATGACGGGATCGGTAAATTACCGGCGGCAACCATGGCGCTAATAGCGCCATGGTTACCGCCTTCCGTGTAATGAGGCCCATAATCTTCACTTTTATTTTATTTTCCATTTATTGCATATGGAACATATTGCTGTGCTCCACCAACATGGAGATTGGACTAATGATAAAAGCTGATGAGATTTTTTGTTTTTTCAACAACAAAAAATAATCTGAAAATGGTATGCTATTTACTGGTGTATTGAAACATCATTGTTGTATATATGGGTGGAAATATTGATTGTTCCATGAAGCTGGAGTATGTACATACTTAATAATGCCTGTGGTTCAATTTGTGTGGTATGTATTTCAAATATGGACACTTCAAGTGGGAGTACACATATATTTTATTTTTTATTTTAATTTTTATTTCAGAAAGGCTGTTTGTTCTACTGAAATAATATCTCATGCCATCGCAGCAGGTGAAACAGGAGGGAGATGTAGGAGGAGATACTAGAGATGTGTAGGAGGAGATATTGGAGTTGTAGTGACATTGTATATGGAGGCAGTAAGTGGGACATGACATTGTATTCAGAGGAGGCAGTAAACTGAATGCAAAATACAGACAGCAAATGGAAATGCACATTAAGCACATTTTAAAATAATCCACCATATGTTGAATAGGCCACATGTCCAGTTTGCACTGTATGCATATATTAACCAAAGCAACACTTTCCCATCAACACTTTCCCATTAATTCATAATTTACCCTTAACAAAGCAGTGCAAAATGCTTCATATGAAATGGCAAAGTAATGTGCTGTTTTACAGTAAAATTATAACTGCATGCAGTTTGGTGATTGTTGGGCGCAAAGGGATTACCGGCACCGGTAAGAACACCAGTGCCGGTAAACCCTTTGTGCCCTATTCCGAAGTACCTTAGCGGGTCCCTCCTTTACCACCTGGTCTGACCAGGCGTTGTGGACGGGACCCGTTAAGGGACTTCGGAGCTAATAACGGTACCGCAAATTGTGGTACCGTTATTAGCTACTTCCCCATTCCCATTGAGAACTATGGGGACTGAAATGGGAATGGGGAATGGTTTTTTCAATGGGGACTTACCGGTCCCTCCAAGGTTGGAATGGACCGGTAAGTCCCCATTGAACCAACCCATAGGCGGTACCGGTATGGGAGGCAGCCATGGAGCTAATTGCTCCATGGCTTCCACCATACTCGGAATGAGGCCCAATGTGTTCTGGTGAAGAGTGCCAATGTACCAGAGGAAATGAAATGTTGCAAATTATTTTATGAAGCTATGATTCCAGAGAGAGATCAGCTCAGATGGTGTGTATATGTCAGGGGAAAGGGCAGGTTTAGTGAGATTGACAGGGTTAGGGTATAAATATAGCGACAGAAGGGATGGAGAGATGATTCAGAGAAGAACGAGCAGCAGGCAGAGAAAGCAGAATCGTGCAGTGCAAGATTTTCCATGAAGCTGGGGCCTTGAATTGTCCTTCGTGGGTGGCGTAGCTGCAGAATTCACTACACTCCTCTGTACTGATAATTCACTTCAGAGAGGGGCTCCCCATATAACAGCGCAGAAGTCTCACATTCTGGAAGTGAGTATTGGTAAACTTGAGGAGCGTGTACGAATAACTGTTTTTATCTTTTCAGTCAGTCATTCAGGATTAAGCGGTCACTTTATGAACAGTTTTGTGTTTTAGAATTTGCTGAAGTGTAGACAGGGAAATTAAAGTTGGCATACCGTTATGCTGTTGGTTTTTTGTTTCATCTCTTAGACTGTATGTTCTGCCAATTGCCTCCGAACCCAAGGTCTGGATAAGATAAAAAAGGCAATTTTTTTGTTTTGAACACAGGGTGGCCACGTAATCTAATGTAGAGGTGCTATGTTGTATTAATGTGTATACCACATAACCTGTTTTCAAACAGTGCATATAAAAAACCATTTTAGAAACTGGACCAGTTAAGTTGTGTTTTCTGTGTCTAAGTGTATTCAATGACAAAGAGGTTGTGAAAATACAGGGAATAGCCAGTGTGTAAAAGAGGTAACATTTTACCACGGGTGGCAAAAAAGGAGGTCAGGTTTGGGGTTCTACCAAGGAAGTTTAAAAGCATATGATGCATGTGTGACTGCTGAATTATTCCTAATGAAAAGTTTTTCTTACCAAATCTGTCCAAGACAGTAGTCCAGTCTCGTAGATAAGTAACTGGAGTGACAGTTAGCACTGTCGAATTCCCACATGTACAAAGCCCGCTATCCTGAGCTTAGAGTTGACCCTAAGTAAGATACAGGTATTAGAGGGGAGCTTTGTCACATCATATAGGGCATCACCATATCCACGCTCTACCACCATTTTACCACTATTTTACCACGGTACTAAAGTACCATAAAATTATGTGATAGCCCCTTACAAAATCCCTAACAAGAGAAAGCACCCAAGTTGGACCTGGGAGGGTCGGTCCAAGAGGAAGGAGGTCAGCCATGCCAGAGCCTGACCAGTGATGCCGAGGTTCATACTGAGACAGCGAATCAAGGTGGCGTTATTGTCCGTGTCAAAGGCAGAGGAGAGATCAAGGAAGATGATGACAAAGTGAGATCCGGAGTCAGGTTTGGAGAGCAGATGTTCACAGGAGTTCACAAGAGCAGGTTCCATGCCTTTGGCCGATTTGAAGCCATATTGATGGTCATGGAGATAATCCGCAGATTCATCTTTTAGCTTTTTAGCTGAGAGATGGCCAGTTTCTCAAGGAGTTTGCCCAGGAAATGAGTGATAGAGATTGGGTGATAACTGTCTGGGCAGGAAGGATCAGCAGAACTCTTAGTCGGGAGAGGGTGTGCAAAGGAGTGCTAGAGAAGAGAGGGGAACAATCCAGTGGCAAAGGAATGGTTGCAGAAAAAAGGCTGGAGAGAGAGAAACAATGTTGTCCTGAATGGTTCTGGAGGAGAAGAGGAGCACCTGTTTGGATGAAAATTTCATAGACCGGGCTTGTCTAGAAACCTCATAAGGTGTGAGAGGACAGAAGACGAGAAGAGGTAAGGGTGGCCAGAGGGGGGCTGAGAGGGGTAGAGGGAGAGGGATAAGGAGAGCGGGATAGCATGGATATGAGGTACTGAGTTTTAGTGGAGAAATGAGAAACCAGGGCCACACAGAAAGCCTGGGAAGGAACAGGAGAGGCAGAGACTGCAGTCGGCTAGCTCCTTGCAGATATTAAAAAGTTTGTCTGTGCTGTAAGAGACTGTATAGACACCGGCTTAAATGTGGACCATCTTCTTGGAGAAGATGGAGAGTTTGTATTGCCTTTGGAGCAGGCAGCAGGCCAGCTAGTCAGAGGATGTGCCTAAAGACCTCTACTTCAGCTCAGCCACTCTGCACTTGCTTTTCAGAGTGGCCAGATCAGAGTCATACCAGGAATTGCACTTGGTGGCAGGCTTCAGGTAGATCCTCATGACAGGGCCATTGAGACCATTGGATATAGAGAGATGAAGGTTGGAGAGGGATACGTCAGAGTGGGAGTCAGCTGCAGCGGTAGAAGGAGGAGAGAAAGTAGAGGCAAAAGCGGCAACTGACACCCGCTTCATAGGACAAATGACCGTGAAGAAAGGTTGCAGCGCTGGGTTAGGTTTTGCCAAGGAGACAGACAGTTTCAGGTGCAAAGAAAGCAGAAAGTGGTCAAACCAAGTGAGTGGAGTAGTGAAAGGGTTAGAGGGGGAGATGTCTGAGTAGATGAGAACATCCAAGGGTTGCCTGGCTGAGAGCGTAACACCAAAGGGAAGAATAGAGAGGGAGAGAGAGTCACACAGGTTGCTGAAAAGCCCAGAGTCGTCAGAGGAGTCCAAGTGGATGTTGAAATCCCTGAAAAAGAGAAGCTTAGAGGCAGAGGCAAGAAGAGAGGAGAGATCAGCCCATTCTCGGTGAAAGAGGATGACCTGGCCAGGTGGCCTGTAGATGGTGGCCAGAGTCAGAGAGAGGCCAGGAGAGATAGAGAGACTGCAGACCAGGCATTCAGAGGAGGATTACATCTGGGTGGGAATGATAGAGGCAGGGACCACTCAGGAAAGATCAGGGCCACTCCATCTCCAGGCCGATTGGTCCTGGGTTCAGAGAGGATCGTGTAACCCTCAGGGAGGAGAGTGTTAACACTTGTGACAGATCAGGCCATGAGCCAAGTCTCTGTGAAAGTGAGAACATCCAAATCAAGGTCTTTGAGGAGGTGGCAGATGTCAGAGAAGTGTTGAGAGTAGCTACGTGGACCAAGTTGTTACTTTTGAAAGACCTCCGGGGTGGGGTACAGGAGAGAGGTACAACTAGTGGAAGAGGCAGAGGGGCCCAAGAGAGGAAAAAAGGCAGAAGGAGGAGGCAGATGGCCCAGAGAGGAGGAAGAGGAGGGCACCAGAGAAGAGGTAGTGGAGGAGGAGGTAAGTGGCAGAGGAGCCAGATCAGTAGACGAGAATGTTGGCAGATGAGCCAGAGAGGAAGTAGAAGTAGCGCTAGGTGGCAAAAGGCCCAGAGACGAGGCAGAGGGGAGAGCCACAGATAAGGGAGAGGAGCCAGAGAGGTAGAAGAGGAAGGTGACTGAGGGATCAGAGAGATTGTAGATAGAGTAACAGGAGGAAGGAGGAAGTTCATAAGCCATGGAGATGCCTATCCAGAAGGAGGCGGTTGAGCTGAGTGCTCTGTGCCATGATTGTCCCATTTAGATAGACATTAATGATGGCTTTGGAGGACAGGAAGGAGGCCTATAGGACCTCCCATCTTGTTCCACCATGAATGGGAGATGAAGAGAAAGGAGAGAGAACATAGGTAGGGTCCATAGGTCAGGAGAGAGAATGACAAAGAATGTCACTAATTTGTTTTCCATCAGTGCCCAAGGCGATGGGTTGACACATGGTATGGCGCCATACGCAGCACACATCTCGATGCCCAGAGTTGCAAAATGTAGGCATCCCACAATCATGTGAAGCCTGCAGGTCCTTTTAGTATAACACAGTGAAATTCTCATACATTTCATCACATTTTATGCTTTTGGTTTCCAGCCCTAACAAGCTCTTTTAACTCTTACTTAGCTTTCGTGCATGACATTTGTACCATGACATACACCATGCTCTCTTGTGAGAGGAAATAACATAATGAAAACAAGAAAGAGAGAATATGAGCTGAAGAGTGGTATTTGTATGGTGTAAATATGAAAAGATAGAGTAAGTGATGCAAAGGTGGTCAGATAGAGGCAGACTGCATGGCTAAGTGTCTGTGCCTGAGACAGTGTGATATGTATGATAGACTATACGAAACAAAAGAGAAGGACTGTGGTGAAAAAGGACTGTGATGAAGAATTAAAAAAGACTGTGATAAAGGTACTTGATAAAGGAGAAGTAATGTGATGAAGGGCTTTGACAAAGGGAAAATACTGTGAAGAAGTTGGTTTGTGACAAAATAGAAGAACTGTCAGTAGAAGGTCTGTGATTATGGGGAAATGACTGTCTTGAAGGAGAAGGACTCAGGTGAAGAAGGACCATGACAATCACAGATTTTGATGAACAAGAGCTGTGAGGCAGGGCAAGGCCCGTGGCGAAGGGGAAGGGCTGTGATAAAGGACAAGGACAATGATGAAGAAGGTGGACTGTGATGAAAGTCTGAGATGAAAGACTGACAAGGAAGGTGGACTGCGATGAAGAGTATTGGTGAAGGATTAGGAATGTGATGGACTGTGATGAATGGCAAGAACTGTGATGAATGTCTATGATGAAGGAAAAAGCCTTTCACGAATGACAGGGACTTTGATGAAGACATGATGTTTTCACTCTCTTCTACTCCCCTTCCACCGCCCCTCTGCTCTTATCTCCCTTGGCCCACTCTCTCTGCCCTCTTTCTCTCCTCCATCTCCCCCATTGCACCAAATGAGGTCCCTAGAGTAGTCCGCTCTATGAAAGCCTCCTCCAAACAGGTGCTCTCTTGCTCTTCCAGAACTATCAAGGTCAACATCTCCTCTCTCACCCCTGCCATGACAGACTTCTGTAACGTTTGCCACTGGCTCTTTCCCAAAATCCCTCAAGAACTCCATTGTGAACCCTCTCCTAAGGCCACCTGCTGAACCTTCATACCCTCCCTATCTCCATAACCCCTTTCTTGGCGCAACTCCAGGAGCAGCTGGTCAACCCCCAACTGACTTACCATACCAAATCTGTTGGATGTTTCCATGGCCACCAGTCTGGCTTCAGAGCATCCAGAGGCATGAAAACTGCTCTCCTGAACACCTGTGAAGACTTGTTCTCAAATCTTGATTCCAGCTCCCCCTCTGTATTTTTCCTTCTTGATCTTTCCTCTGCCTTGGACACAGTCAATCATGCCATTCTCATAACATGTCTCCATGATACCCTAGGCATCACAGACCGGACATTGGACTGGCTGACCACCTTCCTTTCTAACTGACCTTCCCAAGTGCAATTTGGCCCTTTCCTCTCTTCTACCTCACTCTCTACCTGCAGCGTTCCTCAGGGCTCTATCCTATCACCGTGGCTTTTCAATATTTACCTTGCCCATCTGGCCCACTCGATCTCAACTTTCTCTCCTCACTTCCGGTGTTATGCTGATGACACACACCTCTCCATTAAGCTTCCCTCCTCTACCTCCTCTTCTTCCTCCCTCTTACCTGACTGCCTGACAGCTATTCAGGCTTGGTGCTCTGCAAACAATCTCTGCCTTAATGCCAGTAAGACTGCGATCCTTCCCATTGGGACACCTGCTCCATGGTTCTCTCCCACTCTCTGGCTGCCCTCCCCTAACCCTATTGTGAGGAACAAAACCTTGGGGTCATCTTTAACTCCTCCCTTGACTTCTCCCCTCACATCTTTGACTTTGCCAAGAAGTTCAACTTTCTGTTCCACCTCCTTAGAGGCTTTTTCCCTTTCCTCATCTTTCCCCAGAAGCTCAAAGTCACCAGACTCCTGGTTCTATCTAGGCTGGACTACTCCAACAGTCTCTTCAATCTCCATCTTTCCTCCCTTCACCCTATTCAACTAATCTAGAATAGGGTTGCAAGAATTATCCTTGGTCTCAAGCCCAGGGGCCAAATCTCTCCAGCCCTAAAATCTCCCAATTGGCTCCCGGTGGCTGCAAGTATCACATTCAAGACTCTCTGCATCATCCACAAGGCTTTCTGGGGCCTGGAACCCGGCTCCCTCCAACTTTCGCTCCTTAATTACCTCCCTGTGAGAGTCCTTCAGTCCTTTAGCTCAAACTCTCTGCTGATCAGACGTTTCTCTAAGCAGAGAGTGGTGTGTAGATCTCTTACTTTGGCAGGAGCCTCCCTCTGAAACAGCCTTCCTCTCCTCTCAGACGTGAGACGGATCTCCTTAAATTCTGGAAACTTCTCAAGATTTTCTTTTTCTCCTCCTCCTTCCCTCACCCCACACTTGCTAATGTCCCCCTGCTGCTGAGACTGGTGCCCAGTCTCTTATGTGCTTTACTGCGACCAGGCCCTCCTCGTCCAGTCTACTCCAGCACTGTATAACCAACACTTGCTCTCGGGAACCCTTCCCTGACTAGCCTGATTCTGGTCCACCCCTTCCTTGCACTAGCCGACCTTTACCCCTTGCCTCCCTCTGGCACTTTCCTTCCTGGGCTCCCCCCGCAATTGCCAAGCCCCTGGGGCCCGTGTCTTCCTGCACTACTCCCTTCCACCTCCCCATAACACCCCCTCCTTCCTGACCTGTCCCCTCCACCCTGCACTTAATGTAACTGCACTTGCATGGTTTGAATGTCACAAGACCTAGTAGGACGATTTACTGTTATTGTTTTTCATTCTCTTGTGCCCCCACCCCACAATTTTCTTGTGGCACTTGGAAACAACACATGCAAAATAAATAAATAAATAAATACATACATACATACATACATAAGTACTGTGCCAAAGAAGGGACACTATGAAAAAGATGAAGGACTAGGATGAAGGTGAAGGACTAAGATGTAGGAGATAGAATAGGAAGATGGAGGAATGTGACAAAGGGCAAGGAATGTGACAGAGGCATATGATGAAGAAGAAGAACGGTGATACATGTCTTCTGGCAAAGGAATAGGACTGACAAAGAGCTAAATAGATGTAGATGGGCTGTGGTGAATGAGCAAATGGGAAACATTCTGGTGAAGGATGCAGACTGGTAAAGGAGAGGGGTTGTGATGAAAAAAAGTCTGCATTAAAAGAGAAGGACTGTGAGGAAGGACTGTGCAGAAGAAAAGTGATGAAAGAGGAGGGCTGTGATGAAGGAGAAGGTTTGTGATGACAAAGGAGAAGCACTACAATGAAGGGTGTGACAAAGTGGAAGTACTGTGATGAAGTAGGCTTGTGGTAAAGTAGAAGAAATGTAAGGGGAAGTACTGGGATGAAGCAGCATGGACTGTGATGAAGGAGAGGGACTAATGTAATGAAGCCTCATGAAAATCACATGTTTTGATAAAGAGCAAATGTGATTAAGGAGACAGACTGTGCTGAAGTGGCAAAGGAGAAGGGCAGTTACCAAGGACAGTGACAATGGAGATGATCACTGATGAAGGAGGAAGAATTTGATGAAGAAGAAGGTTTGTGATGAAGGAAAACAATGATAAAGAAGGACTGTAGGAAAGAAAAGGGAATTTGATAGCAGAGGACTGTGATGAAGGAGAAGGACTGTGATGATAAAGGAGAAGGACTGTGACAAAGGAGAACGACTGCAATGAAGGAATGGGACTGTGAAAAAGGACTACAACAAAGGGGAACAACTGGAATTAAGGACTGTGATAAAGAAAATGTGGCAATGGACTGTGTCAAAGAAGGAATGTGAAGAAGGAAAATGACTATGCATAGGGATTACGACAAACAACTATGATGAAGGACAGTTATGTTATGTTATGTTGTTATGTTAAAGGATATTTATACCACACACTATCACCACCTTAGTGGTCTGACAAAGGAGAAGGACTGTGATGCACTGTGATGAAAGGCAAGGAATGTGATGATGGTCTGTAATGAAGGGGAATGACTGTCATGAATGACAAGGTCTTTGAGTATTGTGACAAAAGAAGAAGCACTATGATGAATGTGCAGGACTATGATGAAGCTGAAGGGCAAGTGAAGAGGCTAGGAAGAAACAGAAGGACTTTTACAAAAGAAAATGATTGTAACAGGAGGCTACAAGGATGAAGAAGGACTGTGAGGAATTATCTGATGAAGGAGTATGTTCGACAAAGGACTAAAACGAAGGAGGAGATCTGTTGTGAATGAGTAAATGGGAACAAATCTGATGAAAGAGAAGGACTGGCAAAGAAGAACTGTTATAAAAGAAAGGGCTTATCATGAAGGAGGGCAGTATTGAAAGAGAAGGACTGTGCCCAAGGACAGCAATAAAGGTGAAGGGCTGTGATAAAGGAGAAGGACTGTGAAACAGTTGGCTTGTGACAAAGCAGAAGCACTATATGGAAAAGGACTGTGGTCAATTAGAAAGGTCTGTGATGAAGGAGAAACACTAAAGTGAAGAACGACCATGACAATCATTGTCTTTGATGAAGGAGGACTGTGATGAAGGAGTGTGGCAAATGGAAAAGACTACAATGAAAGAGAAGCACAAAGACAAAAGAATAATACAAAGAAGAAGGATAATTAGAATGGAGAGGAATGATGAATAAGGACTTTGATTACGAAGGAGGATTATGATAAAGGGCTGTGACAAAGTAGGACTATGATGTAGTAGAAGGATTGTAGCACAGGACTATGAAAAGGAGGAAGACTGTGATAGAGATGGGATGTGATGAAGAATGTTGTAATGAAGGACTGTGGCAAAGTACTGTGGCAAGCAAGACGGACTGTGATGATGGAAAAGGACTAGAACTATTGAGGTGGGACGTAAAGAAAGAGAAGGCAGACATATAGAAGGAAGAACTCAATGAATGAGTCAGCCTGTACAGAATGTCAAATACTTTGATAACGACCTGTGATAAAGCAGAAGGCCAGTGACAAAGCACAGTGATAATGGAGATGGGCAGTGATGAACAAGGAACACTTGAATGGAGGAGTAGGACTGTGTCAAATGTGAATGACAATGATGAATAAGAACTGTTGCAAAGGAGGACTGTGATGGAGGGAGGCTGTGATGATGAAGGAGAAGGACTCTGTTGAAGGAGGAGAATTGCAAGAAAGCACTACAACAAAGGAGAAGGACTGTGAAGAAGTATTCTTGACTGTGATGAAGAAAAAGGACCATGCCTAGAGATTGTGAAAAAGGAAACAGACAGTGAAGGAGAAATACTGTGACAATGCAGAAGGTCTGTGATGAAGGAGAAAGTATTTTCCGAGCAAGGAGAACTTTTGCGGAGGTGGACTCTGATGAAGGAGAAGGACTGTGATGAAGTAGAAGGACTGTGACACGTGAGAGTGATGATGGAGGCATGCAGTGAAAAAGGAGGAATGTTTTGTTGAATGAGGATAACTTTGACAGAGAAGAACTGAAAGACTGTAATGACAAAGGTGAAGGTTTGTTATGTACTTTAATGAAGGAGATGGACTAGGATAAAAACTGATGAAGGAGTGTTACAAAGTAGAAGCACTCTGACTCAGACAGACTGTGAAGAATGAAAATGGCTGATGAAGTAAACTGGCAAAGATGGATTCTTGAGGTTCAAGAACTGCAACAAAGAATTGTCATGAATTAGAAAACATGTGACAAAGTAAAAGGACAATGACAAGTAAGGACTAAGATGAAGGTCTATGACAAGGGAGAAAGACTAATAAAGGAATGTTACATTGAAGAAGGGCTATTATTATTAAAATGATTGAACTTTTATACTGCACAGAATGAATACCATATTGGTCTCAAAGTGCCTATCCTTGATCAAAAATGTAGGTTGTATTGTGGGCCCACGGAGGGATTTACAGACTTTAGTCTGCTGGAGAAAAATGAAATTAGGGGATTAGAGATGGATGAGGTACAGAAAGGAGAACAGAAAACATGGGAGGCAGCTTGAACTAAGGTGGGTGGAGAGATGAAAAGAATGAAAACTTCATGTACCCCCAATCAATCTTTCACATCTTTGGGTCTAATTTGATGATTAATAACCAATATAATGTATTGCCATCACATTAAAACGTTTATTCAAAAGAAGCTAGACACTCCTCAAACTTTAGTTCATGCTGACCTTTAATAATTATTATTATTAATAATAATAATAGTGATAACAATAAAAATAATAATAATAATTAATACTACTACTACTAATAATAATAATACTAATAATAATAAATAGTATAATTATAATAATTTAGCATTTATATAGCACTACAAACCCTCAGGTATCTGAGCGCTGCTTATTTCCCACAGTGTATGGTGCTCATTTATCGACATCAGAAAGATGAAAAGCTGAGTTTGGCTCTGTCGGGATTCGAATTTCTGTCAGCAGGCTCTGCACAAATGTCAAAGTGAGTGCTCTACTCGCTGTGCTATCGGACCGGCTTTAATTAATTAAAGTTAAGAAACATGCATCCTCCCTATTGAAAACAAACTACTTTTCTATCTTCCCCACTGAACTTGTTTTTCATTTTGTCTAACCACTCGTATCTACCTCCTCCCCCACCCTTTTCCTCATTATCCAAAGAGTGATGTCTGGAGACAACCTGGTGGGGTCATAAACTGCTTCTTATTGAACAAGATCGGGCATCGAAGGACCCTTACATTGGTGATGGGTGCACTATAAATATCAGTTAATATAAAATATCAAAGTGTATCTTGCCTGCAAACTTGATTCATTGTATGTTTTGTGATATCTTATGCTATGTTTATATCTTTTATTTTTTCAAAGACAGCTCTTAATTTTACCCCAACTTTAAAATGTTTACACAACACTGGGATAAATCCTGCAACCTCAGCTTCCTTTATCTTCTCTTCCCACCTCTACGCTCTAATGCTTTTATCTCTTTTCCAAAAATGTATAGTTTGGATGCATGAGGGGCTTGAGATGAGCCCCTAAATTAGGTAAGACTTAAGTTGCTCAACCCACAGAAAGATCCCTTTTTGGGTAGCTTATAACTCTGCCCCCCTGGACGAATCCTTATCAGACTTTCAAAAAAAGTATATGGCCCCGTCAGATGGATTATGCAAAGTATATATTTATTAACATTCATAAAGTGCACAACAGCCTGAGGGCATTAGGGCGCTGTTACAGATAAAGTCCTTAATTGTATAGTACATACTTAGCTACATGAACAATACAGGAGGGAGGGGGAGGAGAGCAGGGGTCAGTAGCAAGGAGTGAGGGCTGTGTTAGCTGAAGAGTGTAGTATTTGGCTCTTTGCGGAATGCTGGGAGGGAGGTCTCAGCTCTGAGTGTGTAAGGGCATTCCATAGTTTAAGTGCTATATGTGGGAAGCCAATTCCGCCCGCCCGCTTTGGCCCTTTTGATGGGTGGGATGCACAGTTGGTTGGTGTGTAAGGTTATTTTTAGTCGTGATGAGGTATCTCTGACTATAATCTCTGAGAGGTAGGGAGGAGCTGAGAGGGTTAAGCATTTGAGTGTTAAGGTGAGAGTCTTGAAGGCAATCCTTTCCTTAACAGGGAGCCAGTGAGAAGCTCGTCTGGCCTGCGTGATGTGGCCTGTTTTCGGGATATTAAGTGCTGCTCTGATGGCATTACGTTGGACGACTTGAAGTCTATTTAGACTTTTTGCTGAGGTGTCTGCTAGGAGAACATTGCAATAATCTAGTTTAGCCTCAATGGTGGCTCTTGCTATGGACAGGCAGCTCTGTTTGGACAGGAAGAGTTTTACTGCATGTATTAGCTTGGTGGTGTGGGCAGAGGCAGAGGCAATGCCGCTGACCTGTCGTGTCATGGACAGAGTAGAATCTAGGAAATCATCTAGTGTCCTTACTAAGGAGGAGACAGGGATGATGGAGTTATTGATGGTGAAGTTACAGTATTGTTGACCAAGTTTAGATAATGTTTCTCTGGGGCCTGTTAGGTGGAAACCTGTGCAGTTCCCTCTGGGACCACTGCAAAAGATTTAGGACTACAGGTGTTTGGCAGTAAACCCACTTGGTAGCAGTCTGTACCACACAGATTCACGTGGTAGCTGTGGCTGAGCAGTCAGACTTCCCTCAAGAAGAGTTAAGCAATATGTGGAGTATACAATATAGGGCAATTCTTCACAGTAAGACAAGCAAACACGCAACGAGGCTCAGTGTAAAGATATTAAGGAATTTATTTATAACATAACATCTATGGAAAACACTATGGCACTATCACGGCAAACACTTCAATCACAATTACTCTACGAAGAAGAAACGATCAATCCCCCTAACAATATTTCGACAAGTCTAGGTTCTACCAGCATCACTTATTTGCAGACAGAGGTGTATGCCTCAACCTAGATGGCACTCTAATATTAGTTAGGACGGGAGAGAAAAATAAGCAGGTTACGAAATCAACACAGTTCAATACTTCACGGGAAAAATGCAAGGCAAGAAGGCAAGAACCACAATAGATCATAAAGTTCAGAGGCCAGGCACTCGAGAGAGGCAAGGCGATATGTCACAAAAAGTCTCTTAGTGGAAATGCGTTCGAGTCCTTGTAGCAAATTGTTATCGGCAGATTGAACCAGTTCAGAACAACACGTTAGAGAAAGCTTGGAGGCGACCCAACGGAAAGGCAAGGATTAAGACACCTCACTCGATCCGGCAGAAAGGGAAGCCAGGCGGACACGGTACCTTGTTTGTGGAGAGACAGCTCCGGGGGGGGGGCAGTTGTTCCTGGTGGTGGATGTACATCGGGTCTTTGCCAAGAGTAGAGATGATCTCGTCGTCGAAGAAAAGTAAAGTCCGGTGCACCACCAGGGAAGAGACCAGCCGCGGAGTGCTCCGTCACAAGGCACCACCTTTTGGTCGTGGTACAGGGGTAGTGGCTATCCGGTTGCCGAGGTGCTGTGCACGGGCAATTCGACCACTGCGTCCTGAGGCGAAGAAAAAGCAAAGGGGACTGGTTGTTCCCACAAGTCAGAGGAAGAGACTCTCCGGCAGGGAGATCTCCTCTGTCATCAGGAAATGGTGAGTCGGTTCCGCAGGGCTCCACCGGAGGTGTCGTCGTGCAGGTCGGCTCAGCGTTACCCTTGTCGGATTCATAGGTCTTGTGGCGACTTCTGAAGATCCAGTCCCAAAAGCCCTGCTTTTATGCAGAAAACCCCCATTCATTCAGCCTAGCTGTGATCAACACACGCTAAGTGGTGAGCGGGAGGCTCATCACTTGGGCCAATCACACCAGAGTGCGACCGGAGTTGACAAGGCAACTCGGTCCAGGGTGCCTAAACCCCCTCCCACACCCCTGTGGTAACCCAGACAGAATGGCACCACTTTGGAGGGTCTCTGTACAGAGGCCCGCCAAAAGTGGAACAAAGGGCTCAACCTTTGGTTTAGGAGTCACAGAGACGAACACAGACGCCATTTTAAAAACCGAGTTCTGGCAGAAAATACCATCCGATAGACTTATTTAAGATAAGTAGACCGGTGGTACGTTAGAGATTAACGAAGAAAAGTATCAATCTCTACAATGGGACGAATCCCATAGGGTTATGTTCGGGGTCGAACATAACAAGTAGTTTCCACTGCCACCAGCCAAAACTCGACGAGGGGGGATGGGACAGTGCCCCCTCGAGTAACAGACCTAGGAGTAATCGAATTACCCCTACTAGCACGTCCACAATAAGATGGTGTGTACTACTTCTGTTAGTAAATTTAGGTCTAGTAAAGCCAATGGTGACTTTACAGGCCCGGGGAGACAGTAGTCAGTCCCCGGGTGTGGAGTCTATGGTGGAGGTAAGCTAGGACGCCCCAGTGTTACGGCACGTAGGGTGCGGTGTAACACATATAGAAAAACATATGAGACCCTATGGAGTAAAAGACCCCATAGCCCATAGAACACATTGACATTCAAAGGAATTACACACATTCATGTCCAAGAGTGGGAGGAAAAGAGTCTCACTCTTGGCAGGATGGAAAAAACAAACTCCAGAAATCCAGCAAAGCTGCTGGGGGACTCACTAGGTTAGGAAATTCAGCCTAAACAGAGAATTCTCCCTAACAGGGCCCATAAGGATAATCTCAGTTTTGTCTCCATTGAGGCACAGCCCATTGGCCACCATCCATGCTTGGATGGTGGTGTATATCCGGTGGAGGGCTGCAGAGTCTTGCTCATATGCGTGCGAGAGTGGTAGGATTACCTGTGTATCATCAGCATAGTTGGTATATGCTATGCCGAGGGAGTCCAGTTTGTCAAAGAGCGGCTTTGTAAACAGGCTGTAAAGAGTGGGAGCTGTGCAAGAGCACTGCAGTACTCTGCAGTGGATGGTTGGTGGAGCTGCACTCGCCTGGTTTGAGAAAACCTTCATGGCTCTTCCTTCTAGGAAGGATGTGATCCATGAGGAAGCCTTTTTTGTAAAGTGAGCTGCATGAGTGAGATGTGAGGTATGAATCTTGTGATCCACAAGATCAAAAGCAGCTGAGAGGTCCAGGAGTAGGAGGAGAGCTGGTTTACCTCTGTCTATAATTTCGGTTATTTTGTTTTTAAGGTCTAGAAGGGTGGTTTCTGTGGTGTGACCTTTGCGAAATCCTGATTGTCTTTTACCGAGGATGGAATTCGATTCGAGGAAGTGTTGAATCTGGTTGTGGGCTGTTTTATCCAGGATTTTGAGGAGAAATCAGACAGTGGTGATAGGTCAGTAATTGTTAGGGGAGGTGGGACCTAGGGTGTTTTTTTTTAGTAGAGGGCACACCCAGGCTTCTTTAAGGCTGGAAGGGACAGTACCTGTTGTAAATGATGCATTAATGAATGCCGTAAAGAGAGGAGCCAAGGAATTAGCACATTCTTTAGAAATGTTGGGCAGACAGCTACACATAGATGGTTTAAGATGTTGGAGGAGTTCTCGGACTTCAGATTCTGTGATGTCACTGAACGAGAAGAGCAGGTCGGTAAGATTACAGGATGGGAGGCTGGGCAAGGGAGGATGGTTGTGGTTGGGTAAAGCTTTGAATTGCGTTTGCATTTTTGCTTGGAGTAGTTCTATTTTGCTGACAAGCCTGCTTGTATGCTAGAGCACCAGGCTTCATCTTTAATGATCTCGTCAGGGCTTGTGGACGGGGTGATTAGGTCTCTGAAAATGGTGAACATTTCCTTGGATTGTGAATTGGCTTTAGAGATCCATAGGTTGAATGAGTTAGACTTGGCTTTAAAGATTGCTTCTTTATACTGTGAGGATAGCCTTTTGAAGTCGTCCTTGGTGGAATCACTGGGCTTGGAGTTCCATTTGGCTAAGGCATTACGTTTACTGGTACGTAGGGCCTGTAGTTCATCTGTGAACAATGAGTTAATATGCATGGATTTTTTCTCTTTTTTGCTTTCGATCAGGGCTATTGTGTCAATTGCTCTGGTGAGGGTGTCAGCATAGATGTCTGCAAGTGTGCCAGGTTCACTAGAGAATGGGGGCTTGAGTCCAGGGACTTCCAGGAAAGGACAAAGGTTGTCCTTAGTTTGTTTTTTTGAGCTTCTAACCTCGGCTGGAGGAGCATAGGTGAGTGCTTTAGTGGTTGGTGCGGTAGGAATGGTGAATTTTATACAGTTATGATCCATCCATGGGTAGGCAGAGTTGGAGTTGATGGTGGCGGAGCAATTATGGTCAGTCACCAGTCGAGGGTGCAGCTTTTGCAGTGAGTCAGGCTACTAACTTTTTGTAGAAACCCCAAGTCTTTGAGTTCCTTAGCTAGGGCTGTGGCTACTTTGTCTCTAGGATCATTTAGGCCTAGATTAAGGTCGCTGAGTAAGATAGTTTCAGTGGAGATTTTTAGGTTACTGCCTAGTAAGTGGAGGTGATGTCCTTGGAAATCTGGGGCTGGGCCTTGTGGCCAGTAAGTGAGATGTATATTTATGGTGCAATTGGGGGACAAGGACAGTATGGCTGAGAGGATGTCATCGTTACCTTCCCAAGGTTGTTTGCAAAGCCTGATGGACAGGGCATCTTTTGGTATAAGAGCTACACCTCCTCCTTTCAACAGCTGTCTGTCTTGTCAGAGAATTAAGTATCCGGGTGGGAGGGCTAGAGATATGGCTGGACCGGACGCCTCATGGAGCCATGTCTCTGTGATAGCAAGTAAATCTAGATTGTGAATAGTGAGGAAATTGTTGATCTCCAAAGTGTGGGTGGGGAGAGAGTGTGCATTTATAAGTGCACATTTGAGAGTGGGTGAGGGGGTGCTCTTTTAAGTGAGGGAAGTGGGAGTAGGAGAAACTGTGCAGTGAAGGAAGGAGGTCACAGGAGGGGAGGGCGAGTGGACTCATTTCTTGGTTTGGGTTTTGATCGTGCGGATGGCATCAATAGGGATGGCACTAGTCCTTTGAGGAGGTGTCTTAAATGACGTTTCTGGCAAGACATCAGAGTCTTTGACCATAGTACACATATTGGCATAGGCGTGGTGAGTGCGAGAGACAAGCCTACAATTCCTCCTATTTGTGAGACTTGCGAGACTGGGTTGTAGTGACAGTTCAATGCATGACCTGAGCCTGATGAGCCTGGAAAATAAGTGAGCCGCAGGTCAGATTGTGGCAATGGGGCACCTCAGGGAGGTGAGGTAGGCAAGAATAGTGAACTGCGGGGGAGTATGAGAGGGGTGGATCATGTTGGAGGTCTGGGTTATTGACGGAGCAGAGTTAGGGTAGGTGAATAAGGCAAACACTAGAGCTAGCAGGAGATGCCAGGTTGGAGTGGAGCAAAGTATGTTCTGAAGCGTGTGCATGTATGATGCCTGTGGATAAGTCCTGGAATACATCGGTGACACGGGGAGCACGGTTGACTAGATGGTCAGTTAGGGAATGTCAAGCAGCAGACATTAATACCGGGGTAGAGGCATGAAAAACAACTATCATATGCAATATGTAAGACAAGTGGCAATTCCGTTTTAACAGGATTTTAGGCTTACCTAGTAATACTGGTGAGCTAGATGCAGGTAGCTAGGGAACATTAGTCTATCATCTGGTCGGACATCAGCACAAAGTGGCAGTACATGTGCAAGCCGAATAACATTACGTGAAGCCAACACATTCATAGGACAGCGTAACCGTGGCTAGTGGAGGGCACAAATGCAGTCAAAATAGCATTAGGTGAAGCCAACACATTCAGGGTGCAGCGTAGCAGTGACTAGTGGAGGGCAGAAATGCAGTTAAAATAAAATTAGCTGAAGCCAACACATTCAGGGGGCAGCATAGCAATGGCTAGAGGAGGGCACAAATGCAGTCAAAATAACATTAGGTGAAGCCAACACATTCAAGGTGCACCGCAGCGGTGGCTAGTGGAGGGCACAAATGCTTTCAAAATAACATTAGGTGAAGCCAACACATGCAGGGGGCAGCATAGCAGTGGATAGTGGAGGGCACAAATGCAGTCAAAATATCATTAGGTAAAGCCAACACATTCAGAAGGCAGTGTAGCAATGGCTAGGGGAGGGCACAAATGCAGTCAAAATAACATTAGGTGAAGCCAACACATTAAGAGTTCAGCATAGCTGTCTAGTAGAAGGTGAGGTTTCGTCAAGGTGGGGCAAAGTTATAGGGGAGGGCAAAAATATCTGTTTTTTCCATAGACGCAATGGAAAAATAATTGCTCACAGTTACAGCCCAAAACACTGATCCGATGTTCACAAAATTTGCAACAGGAGTGGCCGCGTGGACCCAAAAGTGTGCTTTTGTAAATTTGGTGTAAATCCGTCCAGTTGTTTTTTTGAAATGGGCCAAAAGTAGGTTAAAAAAAAATTGTGATATCTGGGTTCCGCCCGAGGACTCACTTCCCTGTTCGGTCCACGGACGGCAAACGATAGGCCTGGAGGGCGACACTTTTGAAAAAATAAAACATGAGTGTCTTTCCAGCAAACTTGTCTAAGGAGCATTGGCAAGGACCGTAAAAAATAGTTTTGCAAATTTGCCTGTGTTTTATTTTTTGAGAAGTGTCATAATGTAGGTACAACAAATAGTGATATTCTGTTGGTGATTCAGGTATAGCTTGTAGCCATGGGCAGTGGCCAGATTGTCTGGGTCATGGCATAAGGTCATGGCCTGTACAATCTGGCTACTGGCCATGACCACGAGGGATGACCAAAGGGGTTAAAGTGTCCATGTCCACCTGGGACCGGCTATGTGGTAAAGTTATTCAAAAGTGGGATAGGTTTGAAAGGGAAACAAGATTTGATTGTGGTAATATGGTTGTAGGGTTCTCTATTCGCCTTCTGCAGGTTGTCATGGAAAGGGAAGAGGGGCTCTGTATGGAGCTCCGCCTTCCCTTTCCGTGGGGGCCATCTTTTGAAAAGGATTTTCCTTCCTACAGCCGGACGCAGTGCGCGCCTCGGTGTAGGAAGAAAAATCTTTTTTCTTTCAGCACCCCGGATTACCGCTTTGGGAACCCAGAGTGCTAATAGCCTTCATCCCCCATCGAAGGGACTGGAACAGGGGATAACGGTTCCTAGCCTTCTTTATCTGCCTTGTCTTTGCTTGGGCTGATTACTTGGGCTGCCGTGCCCTTATCCTGTGTTTCAGTCCCTGGAACGGGGGATGAACGCCACACAAAATGGTAATGGAAATGTTGGAAAATCTTATTGAGTCTGCACTTTACTGAGAAATGTAAAGTAGAAGCTTATTTTTTATAAATAAGCCAGCCCCCCTACAGAAGACACCTCAGTAAAGAGGGGACACATTGACTGCCCCAGACCAACACAGGCAGATATTCACAGAAAAGAAGGGGAGCCGGCAGAAAACCCAAGTGAAGAGGGTGTCCGAGGAAAGGATGTCTCGCTCGAGGCAGTAGGGCTGGATCCGGATGAGTCCCTAGTCGAGATAAGGAATGAAGAGGACTCTAGACCAATGTCAGAAGGCCCCCCCATGGATGGAGGGGCCTGAGAAGCTCTACCAACTGGAGAGGGTTCCTTCAAAACCGATCCTTCGCCAGAGCAAGTGGTCCCTGGCATTGTAGCAGAAGGGGAAAAAGGTAAACCCAGACCTCAGGATGCACAGGTCAGTTGCATAGCTGTCTCACCTAACCGGGAAAAGGGTCCCCAGAGAGGAAATGGACCTAATAGCTCGGGGAGCTCTCAGTCGCAGAGACCAACCAGCGAAAGAGACCAGCCGCAACTAGTAAGAGATAACACTGATCAGGGGTTCAAGGAAACACAAAACAGACCAACACCAGGAGACTCTGTAATGGACAGTCCCAGGCACACAGGATTGGCTAGACCATCCTCAGCAAAAGCCAACTGGAGACTGTCTATGGATCTTCCCCGTACTGAGCCCTGGCCGGGGCCGCAAAAGCATCCTACAGTGACAGGAACACCTACAAAATCGAGAACCACAACCTCGTCAACTTATGCAGGCGCCGAAAGATCTCGAAAAAAGTAGACATTCTGGCAATAATGTCATCGACAACAATTGCCTTGGCTCCTATTATGAAGTTGTACGAGACGATGAGCGACAACTTAAAAGATTATAGTACAACCCAAGCGATGATGTACAGTAAATTGATATTCCTAGAGGCATACATTATGGCCAGAGATAAAGTACCTCCCAATATGACAACTGAGGCTGGTACACCCGGCCCAATAAGGGAACAGGACACACCCACAGCAGCTCCAGAGAGGAGCAAAGTGTCGTCTGCCACGCAAACTGAACTAACGATAGAATTAACTAGAGATACCTGTCAAGAACAAGGGAAAGAGTTTCCGCAAATGAGATCACACACAGACCTCAATGATCTGGCTCGAGGTAGGGGTTTTAAAACCCTTAAAGAGAACAACCAGACCATAGAAGCACCTACTAAAGCCCATAAGAACCAAATGCAATTGGCTAAAGCACCAGGCGAAAAAGCAAAAAATGCAACTCTTCTCAACTATTTGATAGAGAAAGAAGCCCCCTCACCAACCTCTTCAAAGAAAACAAGGCCTACCACCAAACAGAATCCAAAACAAGGGGGGGAAGAAAAGATCTCAACGTTACACGTCCACAAACCTATTAGTCCTAGTGAAAGATCTAAAACCGCAAAAGTGGTTGGCTCCCCCAAATCAGCAGAAGACTTCCTCGAAGATGACCCAATAATAAACTTGAGTCAACACCTGGACGAAGACAATTCTACAGATCATAATGAGGGCCATTCTCCCTTGGCAGCAAGGGGCGTCCCGCCAGAGGCAGACCTGTGCGCGGCTACCAATTTGGAGGTTGCCTCATGGAGCTCAGACTTTTCCACACTAGAGGAGCGCTGTAAGAAGCTGGCAAAAGGGGCACAATGGAAAGGGAAGAGCCCGAGGGGTGCCCTGAGTAAGGGTGACCCTGAGACCACTAACCGATCTTATAGGAAAGAAAGCCAAAGCACGCTCAAGCCAATAAAACATACAATCTGCCAAGTGGAGAAGTGTAGCATAAGTAAAACAAGCTCACGTCCACGTACGGAACCTAGCAAACGGAAAACCACCCACTTCATCTCCAAGACAGACAAATACCACAAGGCGGAAACAACAGAGATAAAAAGAAATGGATATTAAAACTGGAGCAGATCCCAGGAAATGACGACGAGGTGGTGCTAAACAGAGGAGCAGTGCTGGAATTACTGAGTTTCGTACCTAACCTTAGAAGCATAAACACAGAAGACCTGTTGATCGTGGATCCCAGTCAGACCCACCATAAATCTCTCTCTCATCTTTACATCGCATCAAAATCAGCGTTTGATCTTTTAAAAGATGAGACGAAGGCCCTGCTGAAACTAGGATATGTCATCACAGAATCAACGAGATCAACAAGGTACACTCGAATGAGCACAACACATGCGTTTGACACTCAAGCGGTAGAAAGGGACAGCCCAAGCCGCCACCGCAGTGATAAGCCCTCAGCTAGAGACACGAGCAGCCCGCTGTCTAAGTACCGCCAGCAACCTGTTAACCAGCGGAACGAAAAAGAAGGCATAAAATCAAGCCACAGACAGGAGCAACAAAACAACAGAGATGAAACCGTTCCTAAGGTGCAGGGTGGCGAGAAAGCGCACTCGAGATTAAACCATGAACAAAACAATAGGAAAATTGATTTCACAATAACAAAAACGATAGTGACGGACCCTTCACAACCCTCTCAGAGGCTCGATTCTAGATTCAACCAAGCACTAGGGGCCTGGTCGTGGCTACCAAAAGCCCTCATCAGTGAAACAAGAAAATAGCAACTCAAGCAACATGAGCCTAGCGCCATCTCCACGTTCGTCAAGAAACCAGTCAAAAGCTACATCCGACTAGGCTCATGGAACACCAGGGGGCATTCTCATCTCACGCGTCCTGGAGAAATTGTACTGTGCGAATACGACTTCCTCTGCTTCCAGGAAACCTGGCTCACAGAAGTCCCGACACTAGAGGGATATGAAATCTGCCTCGCTCCGGCAACAAAAGGTCGGACAGGATGTCCGTCTTCAGGAATTCTGACAGCCTGCCGTCAGGGGTGTGGAATCACACTGGAGGCGACGTTAGTCAACAGCCTGTTTATCCTGATGTCCAAAATAGTCCGGACGCAGTGTGAAGATCTTTCAGTAAAGCAAACTCCAGAGACACTGATCATAATAAATACGTACTGGAATCCAGCAGGGATCAGCGACACATCTTACCTGGATCAAATGGAAAGAGCGATTGACGAGGCTTTGGCAACCCAATTAACTCATTTTCTACTGATCTGTGGAGACATCAACGCTATATGCCAGCCATCAGTCAACAGCACCACTGAAATCGATAAGAACATCCCAGGCGCAAAGAGAGGGGCGGAGTGGATGAAACTGATGAAGTCGCGTGAACTCCACAGCCTAGACACAGCTTTTCCAGACCCAAAACGGTTGCCCACATGGGTGAGACAAAAAACAAGTGCCACAATAGACCACATATTTGTGTCCACGCCGCTGCTAGTCGTGATAACCTCCTTCGACGTGATTGACGCCCCGGCGAGCGACCACAATTTGCTTAAGACAGTCTGGTCGACAGTACAGGCTGAAAGGGAATACGCCCTCCCCCAGCTTAGTCTGAACAACCAACGGACAAGACTGAAATTGTCGGCAAAAGCCATAAAGGATTTAGGGGCTAAATACGAAGCACAGACACAAAAGGAAACAAGTGAGCAGATTGGCTACTTACCACTATTAGCAACATACAAAGTCAAAGTCAACAAAATAGTCAAGTCAAACAGCTCGCACCACAGGTATGACAACATCGTGGTGACTAAACATAAGGAGATGAGAAGGCTAAAAACGCATGCCAAATCTAAAGGAACCCAATCAGCAATGACTGAGGCAGTGGAGGGGTGTCGACAGTACAAAAGCTGGCTTAAAAATTACTGTCTGACCTTATATCAGCAAGATTCAGAGGAAATCCTGAAAACAATAAAAGCCAACAACAGTAGAGAGTTCTGGACTCTCCTGAACTCCACAAACCTCAATGGAGAATCCGCATTTATCTCAAATATCGGCGAACCTACCTGGGTGAACTTCTTTAGTTCATTATTCCAGAAATCAGAAAATGAACAAACTGAAATGGTGGCAGAAACATCATCGTCATGGGTCAAAGTAGACGACATTGAGAACATCACACACCAAATCAGGAAACTCAAAAACTCCCGAGCTTTGGACCCAGACGGCATTACTAAAATCTTTCAAAGATGTTCTCAACTGCACTGCATTCCACCATCCTGGAAAACAGCCACAGTTGTTCCAATTTACAAAAAGGGTGACAAGGAAGATCCAAAAAACTACAGGCCCATAGCCCTTTTAGAATGTATTGGAAAAGTGTTTGGTTCACTCTTGCTGAAAGAATTTAACAACTGGGCCAGAACGGCAGGCTGCCACGACTACCTACAAACAGGCTTTAAAAAAGGACTGGGCACAGCAGCCAACATACTGATGCTCAGCGTGCTCAAAGGAAAAGTGTTGGAAGGTGGACCTCTATGTCATCTTCATAGACCTTACCCAGGCGTTCGACAAAGTAGAGCGCCCACGGCTCTGGAAGAAACTCGAAGCCTGTAGATGTCCCACCCCGATTTTGGAGCCAATCAAAGCATTATATACTGGCACCTCCATGCATGTGAGAGTAAACCAGCCAGGCCTCTTATCTCCAGCTATTCCCACTGCTAGAGGAGTAAAACA
Organism: Ambystoma mexicanum; assembly: GCF_040938575.1. Lineage (NCBI taxonomy): Eukaryota > Metazoa > Chordata > Amphibia > Caudata > Ambystomatidae > Ambystoma > Ambystoma mexicanum. The sequence goes on from NC_090934.1 coordinate 463,672,170, forward strand.
GGGGTGTCCCTTGGCCCCGGCCCTCTTCATTGCCTACCTGGGGGACCTGCAAAACACGTTTCAAGACATCCGCTGCTTTCCGCCGAAGTTGGGTACTACCCACATCAACAGAATGCTATATGCGGATGACCTGGTTCTTTTGGACCACACGCTGGTGGGTTTGCAGCGGCAGGTGTCGACACTCGCGGAATATATGACAGAGAACAAACTTGAGATCAACGAAAAAAAGACACAATTTATGATTCTGTCTACATCATCAATGAAGCAGAATTAAAAAAACGCGCTGTTCTTGGAAAAGCAGTTAGTCGAGAAAGTTCATGAATTCAGATATCTGGGAGTGACTCTCGACTGTTCCAGAAACGAATTGGCAATGCAAGTCCATCTTAAAGCAACAACAAAAAAGCTGACTGCACAAGCCAAAGCCATAAATAGAAAGTTTGGACGTTTTTCTCTGATCCCTGTCTTAGATTTCTATAAGAAAAAGGTTATACCCACTCTGACCTACGGCGCTGATGCACTCCTGAATCTACCAGCCACTCTGTGGCCGAGACTGGAAGCGATGTTTTGGAGGGGGACATTGGGCTTGCCAAACTCCACTTCGGTCACTATAATAAGGAAAAAACTAAGCTTATTATCTCTCGGGGGCCCAGTGAAATCCAGCATGCTTATGCTTTACCGCAAGTCCAGAATCTCGACGGATCTATCAATTTTCAACCTAATCAAGAAAGAATGTGAAATGGCCAAAGCAAAATGCTAACCCGTTGGAGGCAAGCAAACCTGGCTCTACTGGCTACTACAGAGTGTGACGAGGAGACACTCTTTACAAACCCAACAAAAATCCAAAAAAAACTTAAAGAGATTGACTGGATACAAACTAGTGAAGCAGCCTCAAAGAACAAATTGACACAGCATCTACCTATCAACATCAGAAGATTCAACGAATTACAACCTTATATCAAAATGTTTCCATCAAGACACGCTCGTGATCTGATAATGCGAGCTCGACTGAATCTCCTACTAACAATTGAGATCCTGGCAATCAGAGGACTTTCCGCATCGAACGAGTGTCGATTCTGCAAAATGCCTGAAGTAACTGAATAGATCAGGCACTTGCTCTTGACATGTCCCAGTACAGCCAGGATCAGAACAGTCTACCTGACAAAGATGTTCTCGGACCACACACTGAGCGACCAGGACGTGTGTTGGTCCCGACTGATGGCTGGTGACCGTCCCTCGTGGCTACTGGCCACCTACAAAATGTTGGACTATGTGAACACTGAACTTCTTGGTCGGTCGACCGCGGCTTAACCGGGCTGCCGAATGAGCATCAAAGCTCCCTGGCTATCCTTCTTCTTCTCCTTTTTCACCGGCTGTTTCATCATAGTTCTTTCTTCTGGCTTCTTCATCCTCCTAGTCTTGTGCTTTTCTTCATTTCTTTTCTTCGCAACAGCACAGCTCGAAATGATTTACCATCTTTTGTAAAAATCTAATTGATTAAACCAAATTTAAAAAAAAAAAAATTAAGCTTATTTTTTTAGTTCTATTTTTTAATGAAGTTGGTTACTAAAGGAACTTTTCTGTTGCTTTTTGTTCTTTTTTTGTTTTTTGTGTGTTGCAGTATATACAGAGGACTATTGTTTTCGAAAGGTATGGACCAACAGCCCCTTTTATTACTTGCAAGGTAGCTGGTGGGATTTTGTGTCCCACAGAAGTAGGCTGTGTGGTTACAGTATTGGTTGAGGAAGATGAGGTGGAGGAAGACAACCTACTATTTGCTAAGAAAGGAACATCTTTTCTTAGGCCATTGCAGTGGTTGGATTTGGTGTGACGGTGCATCAAGGTGGTCCCAAAGGAGTACTGTCCAGGTTGTCTGCGATTGCTCAGTGAATTTCACTTTGGTAGCTTTAGCCTTTGATAAATTCCCAACAGTGGTAAAGAACTGCCACACCCATGATTCTCTCTGGGTGCTAGAGGTAGGCACTTCCTCTACCTCATCTTCTTGGTCCTCTTCATTGTCTATAGAAGTACTGTGCTTTTTTTTGTCTAGGTCTTCCAGCTGGTGGTGGTGGCTCTTGGGGAGGAGAGATGGCAATAGCTGAGCCCATTTTTAAGATACATAGCAGTTTTGCTAATATTCTTCCAAGTATGTGCTTTTTACTAGATTGTTAACGGATAATGAGTAAGAATAGGCGCAGGAGCTGTGCAAGGGTACATTTGAGCTTGAAAGTTCCTAGATGAGTAGAAAATGCAGTTCTGAACTGTCCGCGAAACACAGAGCTGATCGCAAAGTGTGGACGTATTTGCGGACACGTCATCATGCCGCTCAATGACATCATACATTCACGGACGTTGAGGGATACAAAATGTGTGGTAAAAGTTGCAATCATGACACTTGTGATGTCATCTTTGATGCCCTGGTTGTCAGCCTTAGCAGTGCACGGTGGTGGCGTCAGTTCTTGTTGCTTAGCTTACCACAACTGACAAATTCCGGAGGTTTTAAGGTTTTACTTGTAACTATAATGTCCCTTTAACAAAGTTTTTTCATTGAATATGTATATACCCATTTGTCTTTCTGGCATGTACTTATTTGTAGACAAATTAGAAACATAGCCAAATTACATTAGCAAAATACGTGAATGGGGGTGTATATATAGTAAGGTATGACCAATGATGCTTACCAGTGAGTATATTAGCAGTACCAGGAGCAACATCACTGTAGGGCACACATTACATTGGAAAAACCAGTTCCAAATCATAGCATGACTTATATTGGGACACCTTCAAGCTTACTAAATGATTGGATATTAACTATCATAGTATGTGATAGACTAGACTTGGACAAGGGGCAAAACACACAGTAGGATGTAAACTACATCAGGATGCCTCAGGGTCAAATCAAAGTAAGTAACAAATTACATTGGGATCAAAATACAGTGTTTTAGATTGGTCCATCCAGGTGCAAAGTCTCTGTACCACATTAAAGCTGAGGAACAAGAACACAGTATGGTAAGAATTACACTTGACACTCAGGACCACAAACACAGTAGGATAGGAATAACATTGAAAAACCCAGGAGGACAGACACAGATGGGCAGAAATGTCACTGGTGTGTTGTTAGCCCTTACATTGATGGAGAGCTGCCTGAGTCCAAAGCTGCTCATGCACAAAAAGTCACTCACTAATGCAACTCCTGTACGATTAATTCTACTGTCCCCTCTGCACTCAATACGTTAAACTCCTTGCACTGGAGAAGCCGAGCCGTGCCCAAAGTAAAACCAATGCCCACTCATGAATACACCAAGCAAGGATTTCCATTCATGCCTGCTGGAGTTTTCTTCTCTCTTCATCTATGCTAACAATATTTACATAGACAACTGTCATGTCTAGACAGTCACACCAGAGTGGGATATCAAAACTTGTTTATCGGTCTTTAGACAAAAAATATTCTAGATAGGTCAAATTACTCTTTAATCAGAGATGTATTTCATCTGGTGTCAACTCTTGAAGCTGACAACCTCCACAGCAGTCAGTGTTTTTTATGGTTGTCATAAGTAACAACCTTGCAAGACATGCATTATCAAGTCTGTTAGACATCATTTCATTCCCTTTCTCTTTACATTTGTCATCCCTTTATAATGCAAACTTTCTGGTAGATGCCAAATTCTCATAATTGTATTTGTTTATTTATAACAGTGCTTATACACAGGTAGAGTGCTTCAAATCGCTTCAAGGCTGGAAGGGAATAAGGGAATACAGTAGTCATTCTTAGGCCTTGAAGTATCTGAATGATCTGAACAGAGACTAGCATACTAGGCCTGACAGCATTTCTCCTAGTGCAAGTGCATGAAGTGTTACAGTTGTGAGCAAGCCAGGGAGGGGGAAAAGGGGGGTGGGGGACAGGACAAACGCGATTACTAGTCCTAATACATTTAGGTCTTGCATGCGTACAGACAGAGGTGCAAAGAAGATGGTGTCGGGGAGAACACATGCGTACAGTCCAACAGGGTTCTGGGTTAAGTGTAAAGAGGTTGCCTCATTCCTGGAGCGTAAGCAGAAAGTGCAGTAATGCTGAAACATTGCAGTGGCCCAGAGGCAAGTGCGAGGACTGGCAGGGGGTGCCTAGCACCTATAAGGGTCTGGAGGTGAACCACGCAACCAGTCAGCAAAAGCTGAAAGAGTTAGGGAGAAGGAGGAAGGAGGGAGGAGAGAAAAGAACTGAGGTTAGCAAGGGAGAGGAAGAGAGAAGGTCTTGAGGAGTTTCCAATACTTAAGGTGCTTCGTCTCAGGATGGAGAATCTTGGGTAAAGGGTAAAGGTGTGTTGTGGGGTGATCCAAAAAGTCCATGGCCTTTTGTAGTGTCCTCCCCCACTATTCTTAAAAGCTCTTAAATCTACTTATTCAATATTTTATAATGTTACTTGGCCTATATAGGCATTTGTTATGTGTTGCTTATGTTAAGCATCTTCTTTGTATTTGCCATTGTTTTTACTTATCATTGGTTGTATCTGTCGCAATGTATACCTAATTTTCTCCAATAAAATCTTTAAACTAAAAAAAGAAATAGCTACTAGCATCCAATCTATGTCAGAAAACGTCATTAAGGCACGTACACAATGTTAGGCTAACAATATAATTTAACATACAGCAAAGATGTTGTTCCAAATGTTCCAGTAGAAGAATGGATGGGGGAGCGAAGGGGTGGTGTAGGAGAGACACAACACTAGGAGGTAAGGAAATGGGGGCATTTCCAAGCTGTAAATGTAGATTGCATGGCTGGTGCCTAAAAGGATTTTGAAACTAAGTTAAACACTAAGATCCTGATAACAACTTTGACCGTAGCGGTAAAACATTTGGTATTTTTGAATGCAGACATTTTTACCACTCTGCCAATCTACTAGTTTCACACTAAAAACTCTTCTTCTAATGCTTTTGTGTGGTGGTTATGAGGTGATCCAGTCATGCTGTCATATGATGTGAGTAGTCATTACATTTATAACAATATCTACCAAATGTTGTGAGTACATGGGCATAAAGGGAAAAACTTGGCAAATGGTAAGGGTACCTTAGTATATAATGCCAACAGTTGGAAAATAGTGGCAATTGCTGGTATATACTGCAAGTGAGTGGTGCCATTATCGAAATACCAAGCAAGTTGCATGTAGTCCTGCTGTCTGATGGCACACGCTGTCAGTATGTGTGAGTCCCTGGCAATGATGTGAATACCTTGCCATATTATGGAAATACATGTAATATGATGTGAGTGTGAACATATGACAACGTATGGCAAATTATGTTAACCTGGTATTGCGATGTTAACACTGGGAAACCTGTGTGGGTACTTGGGCATTTAATGTAAATGAATAGCAATAAAGACAATGGGCCTCATACGAGTCACCCGGTGTGTAAATAACGGTGGCGGTAAACCCGCCGCCACCGTTGTTTCCAGACTAGGTGATCTCGAGTTCTGCAGGCGGGAGGTGTCATTCCCGCCAGGTCTGACCTGGCAGGTTTAACACCACCCGCCTGCAGGCAGACGTGGATTCACCGACACCATCACGAGATGGTGCCAGTGTTTCCACTTCCCCATTCTCATTGAGTCCTATTGGACTCAATTGGAATGGGGATTTACTGAATTCTGCCTCCGGTGTCGTAATGCCCCGGTAATTCCGGGAATCATGGAGGCAGAATGGTAATACGAGTCCGGCGGTAACCTGCCGGAATTTCATGCATGGTTACCGCCGGGCTTGTAATGAGGCCCAATGTTTTCACTATACACAAGGCAATACTGTTGGCTTTGTTATGCTTGTATTTTACCTTTGCACAGACCTATTTGTGTTGTACATAGCACACACACACACAGTGTATTGTGTCCAGATGCCTACAATAACAACAATGTCATTTATCTTCTTAAGCACAACCCACTCGGGTTCCTAAACCTAATCTACTCTAACCACCTGCTCTCAATTTTTCCAAATGCAGGCAGCTTTCTCTAAAACTTGAAGAGCTGCGACAAACATAATTTGTAAAAAAAAAAAAATGTTGTTTTCTGTTTTCTTTTTATCTGCAATGGTTTTTGTTTCCCTTGTTTTGCAGAATACGACATAGGGTGATCATGTGGCTCCCATGTGACCAGTATACCTGCTTTTGTGTGCATGGGCTTTCATTTAGTAAATAATAGATTCTGGGAGCTGTAGTCTTGGTGGTTTTAATTGGGTTATTGTACCAGAAACAATAATTTTCAAAAGCAACCCCATGTTTTGAGAAGTTGTGCCCCAATGAAACACAAGTCACACAGGAAGCAGTCTAGTCACTTACTAAAATAAATAATGCTTATTCATCTTTTCCTCAAGTGTAATGTCTTAATTTGATTCATTATGTATATCTTCCACCCCAACCTCTTCTCCAGGCTGTCTCTGGCCGCTTTGTTTAAGACAGAACCAAAAACAAAACAAATGTTAGCCCTCCCTTGGGCTCGCCAACCCTGCATTTAGCCAAACCAGTTTCTTCTGGAATAGGTGTCACTCTTTGTCCAAGAGGTTTAGTTTCACAAAGACATGCTACATTATTGGGAGCTGAGAGCCATATAAACACGTTAGGAATTCAAGTTAAGTCTTTGACTGCCTCATGGAAGATATATTGATACGGGTAGGGCAGGAATCTTAAGTCTTCTGTCTTCTACTTTACCCGCTCTCACCTCTCCCTGTGAGATTCAACCGGTTGTTCTACAGTACCCCGCCCCCATCTGCTCCATAGGCCACCAACCACGTCTTCCAGCCGAGAACCGGACCTGGTATCATTACAAAACCATAGATGGTGTACCATGAGTTCTACTTACACCAGTATTGCTCAGCCTGTAAAATGAGACAAACTGGCCAGTGAAAGAAGAGCAGTACAACTTGTGTATTCCAAAACACTGCACAATACCTAATGATGCCCTGAAAGGATTTTGTTTCAATTAGGAAATTATAATATTAAGTAACTGGTCTTTGTTGTTTTTCCAATTGAAAGAATATCTTAAGTGTATAACATATATTTTGCCTTGAGGCAAATTGCCACCTTGGGTTTGGCAGGGGCTTAAAGCAGGCCTTATGAGGAATGGGCAGCAGCAAGTAAGCATTTCAAGGAAACACATAGGACCATTACAGATGTTCTGTGGTGAGAATGGAAGGACTAGTTTAAACCCACCTGGATATTATGAGCAGGGTAAATGTAATATCAGCTTCGGAGAGCATCGTTGTGCACTAGTACTAAGCTGACACCTCTTCCATCCCAAACCCTACTAATCTGAAAGCCTCAAAGTTCAGACAAAGCAGCATGATATGGACAATTTTAGAACCTTATGGAAAATCTAGAACCCTTCAATACCACCCATAGGTTTTGTCATTTTCTAAATCTAGCGAACAGCAATGGGAAGTAATGGTTGATGCATGCATCCCATGAACCATCTGCCATGCTTGGTGAGATGTACCATGGAAATATACCATATGGGAAGCCATGCCCCCCATAGCCTCTTGACTCAACTCTAACCTTCTATTGGATTTCTGAAGGCACAATTGTTTAGAGTTTATCTGAATGGACTTTGAGTGTGTGGGGAATATCTGGACAGTTCTACGCGAATTACTGAAAATAATAGTGGCATCACAAAGCTTCTTCTTTGGGAGGCAGGAACAGTAACTTCAGCAGTAGATTCTGTTACCCGGACTACTGCAGGTATCCCTGTGCATTTTGTTCCCTTTGTTTTTCAGGGGGAGGATTGTGTGCAGTCAGGGATTATCAAAATGTCCCTTGGCAGCAGATGTTGGGGGCTACTGGGCACACTTTAATTACTTTATTTAAAACTCCAGCAGCAACACTACCTAGATTGAACGAGTTCAGGCCTTAAACAACACATTCCCAAAACTGCAAGGCTTATGGACCATAATATTATTCAGATTAGCCTATTCGGAACACCACAACCAAAACAGGAGAGAAGTTCTGCACCTCAGGATCCTGCATGATAATCCATGAAGACTACCTTGTCTTTCTTTGAAGCACTCTCTATAACCCCACCCATCACATGTGGCTATTGAATTCAAATCAATGTCTAGATAGCCTGATTATGTATTGAATCCCTCATCAACATGTATTGCCTTCGAAACTCCACTTAACCAAAGCAGATATAAGAAGAAAGAGTGTCCGGTAATTCCATGGATTGCTTTGGTACTCACATCATTTGGAAGATATTGCTATCATGCCATCAAACGCATGGGTACTCTATGCACAGGCTCAGGTAACGAAAACATACTGACGCCATTGGCAGAAACTGTCATCATATTACAGCGTTGTCAAGAGGAGGATTGGGCATCATAGCAGTGAGAGGTTGCACCATATGCAGTTGGCATCTCAATGCCAGGTCTCGTTGTTTCCTAGTAGGATAGCAGTAGTAAGTTCTAAAAGTGCTAAAATGTTTCAGAAAGCTTCTCCCTGAATAGAAGGAAACTAGCAACCTAACAGATGGCTGATGGATGGGCAGTTTACTAAACAATATGAAGAATTAAGTGAACAGGCTATATAAAACGAAAAAACAAACAATAGAACCATATTAAGCATTTTCATATATTTATTTTTCTAAAGATGTATTTCCTTCACCCTGCATCTCAAAATAACATGTTGCTGACATACTGATTCATGGAACATGTGCGCCTAAAAACAGGGAATTGTGCGCCATTCTGCCCGCAAATCCCTGTTTAACAAATGGGTATTTGCGGGCAGAATGGCGCACAAATCCCCGTTTTTTGGCGTACAAATTACATGAATCAGCCTTTTGCAGACTGTAAAATGAAACCCTCCGCTTGTGTCATCCATCAGCAGTGCAGAAAGCAATATACATTCCTTGTGTGCTGCAAGGGAGGTTCGGAACTCACTTTCTCCCTAAGCAACTTTGCAATTCACAAGCAATTGCAATGTGTGTGATTCGCAATGGCAATTGAAAATTGCGGTATACATTTTGTTCCCTCTGATCTGGCACCTTGCATTTGTGAAGCCTGCCACTTTAAGTAGCACTGGTTTGTATATGCAAAATCCTACCAATAATTGGTCCATGCTTTTCTGTTGATCTGTTCTATTCTGACTTGTACACATTGACGGGGTAATTCATAGATTCTAGCGCACAGGCAGCACACGCGAGCAGCGCAGAGAGGGAGCGTGCGCCAGCGTGCGCCAGCCGTGTGCGCTAAACAGCATTCTGGCGCACCGCGTATTCATGGAATTAGCAAGCCATTTTGAGCGCTGGCACAGAGAACATCCCGAAGAGCCAGTTATGCCCCCAAGAACGCAAAGGGCCGCGCTAACCCTGGACCAGCTAACAGGGCCGCTACAGTGCAATCACGCGAGCGGGGAATGAGTATTCTTGGGGTGCGCGGATACTTTCACACGCGATTTCGCTTGCAGAGTGGGGTACGTGTATTCTGAGGGGTGCGTGGGTACTTTCACATGCAATTTCGCTTGCAGAGCGGGGTACGTGTATCCAGTGGGGTGTGCGGGGAGTCTCACACGCGATAGGCCTTGGGCGAGGATGTACGTGTATTTCTGGGGTGCGCGGGGAGTTTCACATACGATTCTGCTTGCAGAGCGGGGTACGTGTATTCTGAGGGGTGCGCGGGTACTTTCACACATGATTTTGCTTGCAGAGCGGGGCACATGTATCCAGTGAGGTGCGCGGGCATCTCAAACGCGATAGGCCTTGGGCGAGCAGGGTATGTGTATTTCTGGGGTTCGCAGGGAGTTTCACACGCAATTTCACTTGCAGAGCGGGGTACGTGAATTCAGTGGGGTGCGCAGGGTGTTTCACACGTGAATTGGCAGTGTGGGTCCTCCCAGGTGTGCCCTCTATCCCCTCCACAGCCCCTGCAGGCAGCCCACACCACAGGGGACTACCCTGCACCCCTGGTCATGTCCCGCAGGCAGCCCATCCACCATGGGCATGCCCCCCAGCCAGGCCACATGTCACCTTGCACTAGTGATCACCAACTCATGTCCCTCTGCACCCCCACCCCCCCAGCATTGATGGGCACCTGCCAGCAGGCCACAACTCATGTCCCCCTGCACCCCCAGCATTGACGGGCACCTGCCAGCAGGCCCCGACTCATGTCCCCCAGCACCCCCACCCCCCAGCATTGACGGGCACCTGCCAGCAGGCCCCAACTCATGTCCCCCTCACCCCCACCCACTCAGCATTGACGGGCACCTGCCAGCAGGCCCCGACTCATGTCCCCCTGCACCCTCACCCCCCCAGCATTGACGGGCACCTGCCAGCAGGCCACGACTCATGTCCCCCGGCACCCCCACCCCCCCGGCATTGACGGGCACCTGCCAGCAGGCCCCGACTCATGTCCCCCTGCACCCCCACCCCCCAGCATTGACGGGCACTTGCCAGCAGGCCACGACTCATGTCCCCCTGCACCCCCACCCCCCAGCATTGACGGGCACCTGTCAGCAGGCCCGACTCATGTCCCCCCAACACGTCATAAAGATGCCCGATTATGGGCCTCATGTCCACCAAAATCCCACAACACGCCACCCCAGTCTTGAGACGCAATGAATTTCCCAATCCACCCCACACTGACATGCCTATCTCATGATACAAACCAAAGTCAACTATGTACATCCACACATGTCTGTCACACACACACACACACTGGGTGCCATTGAATGTGTAAACCCAGATTTTGACATGCATGAACCCAATGAGCGAATCCCACACATGGAAGTAAAATATCTAAATGTATTGTGAACAAAATGAATGTAATGAAATGAAAGCATAAAAAAAGTCAAACATGAAATGGAATGCATGTCCAAAACATAATAAAACGAAAAGTAGAACCAATCAAAAGAAATCCAAAAGAAAAATCGTCCGAACTCTCCGTCCACCAAAGCAAATCCAAAGGAAACGTAAAATGTAAAATCCATTGATCCATGGTGATTTCCAAAAAAAAAAGTTCTCAATAATCCAATGTTCAACTATGTACAACAAATTTTCAAAGGGTCCATGAGCCCAAAAAAAGAAATTAAACCTATCAAAGCAACTACCTAACAAATAACTATATACAAAAGTGTGGGGCATAGTCCAATCACCCCAAAATAAAGCAAAACGATATATACAATGGTGGCGGGCTAGTCTGGCGGCTCACTTTCCAATTTCCCGGGCCAGGGCATCATCAAACTCCTGCTCTATGTCCTGGAGGTGGTCCTCTTCCATGGCCCGAGGGTTTGCAGGGACGATGCCAGGTTCAACTCCAACTCCCTACGAATTGCCTCGAGGCAGTCGGCCCACCTCAGCGCCCTCCGCATGGAGTTCTCCGCCCTGACCATTGTGAGCCATGCCTCTTCCGCCCAACCGCAGCCACACAGAAGACACTCCCAATCCTGGGTCCTCCTGCCCTCTGGCCGATGCCTGCCCCTCGGATGTTGATGGCCCAAGCCATCATCGCTCCCACCTTGTTGCTGCTGCTGCTGTGCCTGTGCCCTAGCTCTTGCTTCCTGCACATCCTCCTCTGGCTGGGGTGCAGTTGTTGTGGTGGTCACCCCTGCTGGACGTCCGACTCCCGACTGTGGCAGGGATGTGTCCTCCACCAGCCTGGCCGCTGGGTCAGAGGCAGCTCCACAGGGTACCCAGCTGATACATGGGTGGGAAGATGGCATGGAGGATGACTGGCGCATAGGGGGTTTAGGTGAGGAGGGGGTCGGAAGAAGGTCCAGCACACAGAGGAATCCAGCACTGGTGACCCATCCCAGTAGGTCAACGCGGTCAAAGAGGCATCCTAGATAACATGCAGTGTCTTCACGAAAACACTGCAGGTCACCTCACATGCCACGTTGACGCAACGCTATCCCATCCAGGACAGGCTCAACCCGGTCCTGGATTGCAACGTCCGTAGGGAGAGCAAGGCGAGTTGTTGTGCGCTCATCCCCTCCCAGAAAATGGGTCTGGACGTAGGCATCCCTGCTGGTGCAGGATGATGCAGTCACAGGATCGGGGACAGGATTACACACAGGCACGTCCGCGGCGGCCTGTGCTGCCTCCTGTCCCTGCCCCTGCACTGCACCACTAGCACCAGTGGAATCCCCACCTCCAGACCCCGTGTGTGTCCCTTCCACAGCCTCCTCCTCCACCAAACCCCCCACCAACCTGGATGACTCTGTGCCATCTTCATCTGTCGGACCCTGTGGGGTCTCAGCTGCCCCTTCTGCTGCTGAAGAGCCCACCTCCGACCTCCCCCTCTTGGACCTACCCTCAGCAGCTGAGGCCTGGGACGTGGCACCAGACTCCTCACTCCCCGATGAGATGACAACCTGGGAGGGGAGCGGGCCTTGCGTCTCCGGCTGGCGGTGCGAACCCTGCCGCTTTGCTCCACAGCACCCTCTGCGCCCTCTTCATCTGTTGACGCTGCAGACAGGGAGAGATAGAACACAGGCATCAGGGCACTGTACAATGGACTGATACACACATGACAGTTGTACGTGAGTGGCAGTGTCAAACTTCAGACATGGCATCACACTCCCCAACACACATGTCATTTCAACTCACACACATAAGCAAATCAACAGGAATATTGCACCAGGCAGCACCATCCCTGCACAAACAACAGCACGAGCAGCCGAAGGTGAGCCTGACATCACATGCACCACGGGGAGTGCAGAACACATGCACACACGCCACCAGACTTACATGCATCTGTACATCTCCACCACCTGTCGCAATGATGACATCGCCATCCATGTCACATCTGGCATTCAGCCTTCTACATGTCAGTGTCATATGCATCCATGTTGCATCACAGTTGCACACTTGTCAAATACACACAAATGCACATATACATATTGCAGATACATGCATCAGTAACCAGCATCCATGTGTGACACCACAACCATGCCACAGTACATACATATAACTTTTACATGTGTGCATCCACACATGCATTTGCCCATCATGCTTGCCAACACATACGCCATCGATGTGTCTCACACATGAGAGGAATGACATGTGGCAGGTACACGTCCCTGTACATACACATCCATACATGGCCCTACAAAGACATATGTGCAACCTGCACACTCTTGGAACACCACAACACGCACAGCGTCAAATCAGTACCCATGTACACTTACCGCTCGACTCCAGACGGGTCTGCCTCTCAAGGACCTGGACGTGGAGGGCTGGGCGTATACGTTCCAGGACCCTCATTTGGTTGTCGGTTAGGTGGACCCGGCACCCCTCGGCATCCGCTGCCTTCAAGAGGCACCAGGCCTTGTTGAGGGTCCTGGACCTGAACTCCTCCCAGCGCTTCCGGATCTGTAGAATGTCGCAGACTGCCACCCCCTCCTCGTTGATGGCAGTCACGATGTCCATCCAGATCCTCTTCCTTCCTTCATTGTTGGCGCGCAAAAAGATGGCATCATACTGCCCCAGGGCTTGCTCCACCAGGACACCAACTTCACTGGCAATGAAGCTGGTAGCCCTCTGCCTCTCTGGCTGGGGGATGCCAGTGGTGCCAGATGGTGTTGTGTCCGACATGGCAACCCCAGAGGCAGGTGTGGGTGGGCAACTGGGTCCTGGGGCTGGGCTGTGGAGCGATGGTATCCCAGTCGGGAGTCTTCTGTTCCAGCAGGGGTGGTCACAGCAACTGCACCCCTGCAGATGGCTGATGTGCAGGCACCAAATAGCAGGGCACGTGGGTAGCAGGCAGGCAGGCAGCAGCAGATGGCAGGTGTGAGCATGCTCAGGGATCTGGGGGGCAGGGAAATGGCCTTTTTGGCAGGAGCGTTGTCTTCCGTGTGTTGTCGCGTGGCCAGCTTGATACGGAGTGATTTGGCACGTGAAAAAAGTGCACATCAGCGTGTAAATCGAGGAAAGGACCTAAGCGCGTAATCGACGTCTGTGACGTTACGCGTGCAGGCGTTTCCCACAACACGGGTGCATGTTTATTGTACACATGAAAAAAGTGCATAGCCGGGTGTCACTGCGTGTGATTGGAGGAAAGGCCCTTAGCGCGCAGGCACGTAAGTGACGTCGCATGTGTGGGCTGGCTTGAAAGGTATGTGTAGGATGCCATTTTCTTGTACGTGCCTTTTGTGGAACACGTGCTTACTTCACAACGGTTCCAGTTCGTACTCCCTGTTTCCTAAGACTGCGTTCATTTCTTCTTTTGGCGGGGGTGTTGCCAAAGCGCACACATGCGTCTTTTTCACATTCCTATTCCAGGCAGACAGTGAGTCACGCACGTATTTACCAACTGTGGTTGCCCCCGTGTGTCACGTACCCCTTCAGAGGTCATTGTAGGCTGCGTGTAACACGTGTAAGCTTATTTTTGTGTTTCTGGTTGCCACAGCGTATTGCGGGTTTATTTGTCCACGCACGTGGTCTACCAGGGGTTGCATGCATGTTTACTATTGTTTTTGGGATGCCTGTGCGTTGCATGACCCGTCATCTTCCCCTTGTTGTCACAGACAGCCTTATTATAGCACTAGGGTACCAATTCCATCTAGTACCCTACCCCTTTCACCCCAATTGCCCAGAACAATTGTTTACTGCAACTCCCATACGCACAACAACATCAGTGCCATGGTTGGGAGGCGACCAAGCAGTAAGGGAGGCAAAGGCGGCCGACCTCCAAAAAGTGGCCGCGGTAGGGGACATGGCCAGGATGTGCAGGGTGTCCCAAGAGGCCAGTGTGTGGAGGACCAATCGGGGCCACCTATACCCCCCCCAATGGTTGTGGGAAATGTAGCTGACACCATCCCAGCTCAGCCCTTGTTAAACCGGGCCATTTTGTCAACTGAACCGGCACAGGATGATCCCCAGGCTGACTTCCAGGTCACCAAGTCTAAGCCACGTGAAGGTTGCTGTCACCAGGCCATGTGGATCTGGGGCAGCAATGGCATCTGCTGCCCCAAGTAGCCAGGGTGAGGAGGCTGCAGGGGCAGCTGCAGCTCAATCCACCCCAGCTCCGAGTCTCCCAGCCGGGACAGTGTCGGTCCATGTCCATCACACCGATGTTGGTCAGACCAACATCACCCTGCAGAAAATGCCTGCACCGAGACCTTTGGTCATTGTGCCTTTGCAAACTTCAAGTACCCAGTCCACCTGCGCTTCTGCCCCTACCAACCAGAGCGGCGTAAGCCACTCAGGATCCGCACCACCTTCCAAGAGAAGAAGGGTGCTCTTGCACTACAGGCTGGGAGCTCAGACATGGCTACACACTCCGGTACGTCAAGGAAGCCTAGCTTCAATGACGCCGAACTAGATGCACTTGTGGCCTATGTGTTGGCACATAGCCGCAAAATGGTGGTGACTGCAGGGTGCAAGACTACACCTGCTCAACGTAGGGCCCACTGGCAGACCATTGCGGACCACATTAGTGCCCTTGGATTTGTGAGGCGCAAAGCTGATTATTGCTAAAAGTGGTGGAATGATCTGAAACGCAGAGCAAAGAACAAGCTGGCTTCCAATCAAGCCTCTACTCTGGTGACTGGCGGAGTCTCCACCAGAGGACGACCAACTCACTGAACATGAGTCTGTCGCTGGAACCTTCGTCACAGAGGAACAGATCTGAGGCGTGGGAGACCTACCAGATCTTGAAGCATTGTCCAGTGAGTGCCCATGCATGTGTGTGTAATCCATGTGTATGTTGCTTGGGTGATGTGTTCTGATTGAGTGCCAGGTGAGGGTGTGTAGTCATGACTGGTATGGGTCATCCATGCGCTTCCTCCAAACCATTCCCCGGACTTGGGTTTGGGTATGACAGTATCCCTTCTGACCACAGTAGCCAATTTGCACCAGATTACTGCAGTTTCCCTTCAACTGTCATCTTGCAACAACATTGTTCATAATGTTTTCCTGTTCATTCAGCCTGATTGTTTCAATCCTTGCCATTTTTACGATGCATTCTTCTGCCCTACTGCCACATGTGACATGCTTCTGTCATAGATTACACCCCACAATGGCCCACATTTATTATCTTGTTACCATTCAGGCTGATTGAGTAATGGCCTGCTCACATTCATTTTTGGGCCCTGTTTGAATGTAGAACATGAATGTTGTCTTCTGTCATGTTGAAGTGACCAACCATTGATGTATCCATCTGCCTGCCATCACTGTATAATTGAACACTGGATGTGTTGCAGTGTGTGGCACATGCGTATTTTGTCACACTATTTTGCATGTTTCATCTCATCATGTCCATCTCACATGGATGGGTGACAGTACTCATTCAGTAACATATGGCTGTAGTTGTCAAATGTACCATGGCTATGCTACGTGACATCTGTGTGATGGCATGTGTTATGTATGTGTATTGGACATGCCACTCACAGGCTAATGTGTGCTGCCAGTGCAATCCAGCATGCTGCACATGTTTTGCTTTTCCATCTTGGAGTCCTCAGTATGTGCTTTTTGCCTCCCCTTCCAACTCATTGACAGTGCATGCATGCATGCTAGAGTTATATTCATGTGGGACATGTGCAATTTATGTACTGGATCTCTGTCTCGTCAGGCCTATGTGTGTGCTATGGTGCTCATGCCTGTTTCCATTTGTTGTCTGTCATGTTTTTGCAGGTGATGAGGCACTTGATGCTGTTGAGGAGGAGGGGATGGTGCAGACCCAGGAGGGATCTCAGCCACAACCGGGCACTAGTGGAGGACGTGGGGTGGTGGTGGGTGAAAACCTATTCCTCCTGCAGACCATACTGTCCACGGGTGTCTCTGGGTACACCTCCGCAGACCTCTATGATTCAGGTGCTGAATCGGACAGTGAGACATATGTGCCATCGCAGGTGAGTGTTTCTGGCAGGGATGCTGTTCTGTCCCACCCACCTGCACCAGAGGTAGACCCCTCTATGGAGATATCAGTGTTGGAAAGTTCGCCTGTGGTGGTTATGGATGCAGGGTCACACTCCACAATGTTTGCTCCTGTTCCTGGGCCAGCAGATCAAAGGAGGAATGCAGTCCTGCAGCCTCAGGCAGTGCCATCACAGCAAGGTGCAGATCGCCTTGCCCGAAACAGGTGTGGTGCCCGTCAACGCGGTGGCCGTGCACCACCAGGCAATACAGTATTGGGAGAACTCCATGTACAGTATTGCGGCACAACAGGGAGCATTGTGTGAAATGATGGCTCAGGCAATGGATAGGGTGGCCACTTCCATTCTCCGGCCTGAAAGGCAGATGGAGCTCCAGCAGCAGGCAAAAGACTCCATTTGCCACTCACACAGGGAGGACATGTTGGCGTCCAACAGGGACCGACGGGCTGGACTGGAGGCTCTGGGCAAAGCCATATCTGTAGAGTCACAGGCCCAAAGGGAAGCCCTGAGGTTAGAACACAGGTTCCTCAGAGATACTCTGAGTGAACTTTAGGCTTCCCGGAATTTTAGGTCAGAACAGCAGCTGGAGCAGCTCACACGTTCACTCTCAGCTGAGTTCCAGGCAACCCGTGCGGAGATCCGGGCATCACGCGAGGCCATGTATGCAGAAATGCAGAAATGCAGGCAACCCGTGAGGTGCTGCATGGGGATACCATTATCCTGCAGAACCAAACCTTCAAGACCCGCATGCTTGCTGCTATGGAGGACCATACCAGGGCTTTGTGTGGGCTGCCTCCCATATCACGGCCACCTCCTGATGTAGCAGCAGAGGGTGAAGAGAGCGACGGCAGTTCTCCCACTGTAGCATAGCCGTGCAGGCCATGAGCCCATGGAGGTATTTTTTTTTCCCAACATCCATGCATGTGGGTGTTGGGATGCACCCTGTATCTCGTGCCTCCTGGGTGCCCCCCCCCCGGTCCACACATTGCCATTTTTGATTTTTATTTTTTTCATTTTTTTTTACAGTGTGTTGCTTTGTGTGGCTCCCGTGGGCATCCGCTGTGTATTCGAGATGGGCACATGCAGGCTTGTCCTGTCTTTGGGTTAGATGCTTGGTTTCCTGACACACACACCCCTCCTGCTTCCCCTTTCCATGGGCTTGCAAAGGGTGTGACCAAGTGACAGTAACTTACACAGTGACATTGGGCTCCCATGAGTTGTGTGGGCAGTCTTTAGTCAAAACTGTGTGTACATCCCTTGTGGGGATTGTTGTTGGATTCTACAATGCATGTTGTATTGATATGTGCTTGTGCATCCATATCTTTCTCCTTATTTACATTAGGTTATTCATGTCTTCACAAGGCTGTCTCCTTTGCAGATGCAGTTCATGTTGGATGCAGTACACTGACACATTTGCCTGACAGCAACACTCTGCAGTTGGAAGGGGTCGATATGCTGCCTTAGTCAGGTTGTGATACTTGCACTACTTTGATTTTTTCCTGTCTATTATTGCCACACTTTCTTCCTGTACTTATGTATTGTGTTGCTGGTAAGTATTTGTTCATGTGTGGTGTTTCTTATTGATTACTGAGAGCATATTGTCTGTGGACAGTTTACATTTGGAACATTGCACTTTGTGACACTTGTGTCATGTGTTGTGCAATAATTTAGTTGCTTTCACATTGCATGCCATGCCACGGTGTGTTGGGTAGCTGAGATGGGGAGGGGTTGGGTGACATGGCAGTATTTTGATGTGGTATTTTACAAGGGGGTAACCTTTCCTGCTGCATGAATGTGTGTCTTGTTGTGACACACCATTGGGTGTCTTTGAGTAGGTAGGGATGCACACAATGTAACACTTCCAGGTGAACATACTCAGGCTGGTATGGTTGTGACAGTTGATTGTCCCTTTTGCCATCATCATTGATTGTCAGCTGGTATGTGCCAGGGCTGTGTGCACTCCGCAGGGGTGTGATTTTAGGTGAAGTAATTTGCCACAAGCTGTGTACGGGCTGCCTCACCATGTGCCCTTTCACCTCCCATGCGCAGCGGCCGTGCATGTGGTTGGGGATGTGGGGGCACCACCATGTCCACCGGCATACCCCGGCATGTTGCAACGTGGTGCAGGACACATGCTGCCACTATGATCCTGCACACTACTGGGGGCGCGTATAGCAGCTGCCCACCAGAGCGGTCAAGGGAGCGCAAGCGTGACTTGAGCACTCCGAATGTACGCTCCACTATGCCCGGGTTGCAATATGGGCTGTGTTGTATCTTACCTCGGGTGGTGTGGTGGGGTTCTGAATTGCCATCATCATGTAGGTGCTCAGAGGGTAGGCACTGTCCCCTGGGGAGGTGATAATGGTTCTCATTAGTGGGGTTTTCCCTTTTCTCAATGTCTGATATGCATGCATGTGCAGAGGCATTTATACTCACCAATTAGCCATGTGTCGCCATGCCGGCCAGCTTCCAGGTCCCGGATTAGGGGTGACATTCTGAAAATGAAACTATCATGGCTTGACCCTGGATAGTTGGCATATACTGAAGTGATTATTCCCTTGGCATCACATACAACCTGCATGTTGATTGAATGCCAGCATTTGCGGTTTTGATATATGTGCTCAGTGGCCCTGGGAGGACGTAGAGCCACATGGGTGCAATCAATGGCACCTAACACTTTGAGGAAGTGTGCCACCCGTAAAAGTCCTGGACCACGGCCTGTCTTTCTGCAGGTGTTCTGGGCATGTATATGTGCCTGCGGACTGAGGGGCGTGTAGTCATGATGGCCAACACCTGGTGTAGGCAGCGTGACTATGTGGCCTGTGAACCCCCACTATGGCACTTGTCCGCTGAAATGACCCAGTAGCCAAGAAGTGCAGTACATTGAGCCCCTTTTCCAAGAGGCTCAGTGCTTGGGAGCACAGGGTGGGTGATGTGTGGTCATCCTCCCACTCCCTGACCAGTTCTAGGATTATGTGTGGTGGAAACCTGTACCTCCTTTACACCTGGTCATCAGGCATCCCAAAAAGGCTGGTCCTGGGTAAATAAATGCGGGGCCTGGCTATCCTCCTCCACCTGCGGTGTCCCATGACCACTGCTGTGAGGAACGGTGTATTCATCGTAGCGTCTGAGCTTGTTTGTTGTTTGCGCACACTTTTATGCTGCATGGGCCCGCTTACGCCTGCTTCCTGCTGGCGTACGTGTTTCCGGATTAGCGCGTCTTTTTTGGCACATGCCTTTCCCCTGTTCGATTCCATGAATATGTGTTGTTGGCGCGCGTGTGGGCATTTACCTCCTGTACTTCCCCCGAATGCCCACATTTTCGCGTTCCGAAATTCTGCGTGTTATGCCCCGTGTTCTGGCCACTTTTGTTGTGTGTGCTGCGCTATGTGTGCTTTCCCTGTGCGCGTAGCACACGCTGTTTAATGACGTGTGTGCCCGCGTGCGCCAACCACGATTTTAGCGCACATCCCAGGATTTACACGTGCACTTAATTCCATGGATCGATGTGCGCGGCTTTGGCACGCGTGCGCTGCGATTTTCCCACTTGCACTTCCCTTTTCGGCGCACATTTATTCCATGAATCAGCCCGTGAATATGGATGATATGCCGATTAAAACGAAGAGACATTAGTCAAACGTGAACATATTTAAAACAGTGCTTTTAAAAAATGTTTTTTTACATTTTGGAAAATAAAGTATCGTATAAAACAATTATTTGATTTCATAATTGACAGAATACGCCTAGTTTAAAAGGATTGGAGGACTAGAGTGTGAACTGGAGTAGACCAAGGACCTTGGTGAAAACGCAAATGGAAGGTAGATGGTTTCCTGTGTAGAAGGCAGCGGATAGGTCAAAGAAGAGAATGAAGGTAGGTGAGGGAGTTGACGTGTGGGTGAGGTCCATTTTATTGTGTGTTTGCTGCAGAATCCACAATGGGTGGGGTTGAAATACTTGTTATCCACCAGGTAGCTTGGAATCTACTTGGATACCACGTGCTACAAATCTTTGGAGCCATGAGGGAGGAGGGAAGCAGGCACCATTTAGTTTGCTTGTTTGGGGGGGTGGGGCAGCTAGGTATTTTGATAGGCAAGACAGTTTCAACATTGAAACTGGCTAGGCAGGTCTCAGGGGACACAATAGTTGCCACTTCTAAATTCTGACAGCGAACATATATAAGCAGATGACAGCCAACCCCCACACCTAGCCATCTATCTTTCAGGTTAGTAGTGCCCTCTGAATTCCCAACACACCTGTCTGAGTGGCAGATATCTATGAATGGTCATACAGGAATGCTTATTGAGTAAAACGTTGAGAAGGAACAGAGCAAATGTATGAAATCAACTGTTCGGGTCACAGTGTAGTAAAATTGTCGTGCTGTGTGTTGCCACCATGTGGTCAGGACAACAAATTCTGCCAGGTATTCTCATCCATTAACTCAGTGCTCACATCATATGCCAGGTATCGCACTCCAATGCCAAGTACATACATCCTATGGGCCACATCATGTGTTGGGCGGTATGCCTGGTAGGATACCGCCCAACTTTATTTACGTTAGCGTCCACCCGTCCGGCGGTATTACCACCGGATCATGGTTTGGCCGTTAACCATTACTCCCCATTCCCCATTAGGCCCATTGAATACAATGGGGAATTTTCACTGTAATTACGGTGCAGTAATACTGTAGACAGTAATTGCGCCGAAAATGGGCTCTGAGCTGGGGGTAAACACGCCAGACTCATGATGTAACACCGTCATGTGGCAAGTATTTTCCTGTAAGGCACATGTACACTCAGCATTGCCAGAGATTAAAATGACATTCACGCCAATGCCATTGATTGTCAGCAACTGCCAATATACTCAGTTAATGTCATTGATTTTCCTGAAATACTCACTTGCTTGACACATTGTCAGTGATCACCTTGAAATGTCCAAGTACTAGCTATCATTGTTTTCAGTGATCATCATCAAATATGCAGATACCGACAGATTGAAAAATATTGCTTTCAAGTTCCCAAATTTGCTACCCCTTAGGAAAAGAATGGCATCAGATGCTGAGGTTCTTCCTGTGCTGCAGACGATTTCCATAAACTGCTCAGGTATTTGGCACGTTGGTAATCAATTCTTTAGTTGCTTACCAACTGTTAAGGACTGCCATCAATAATTACCATATATGTGTAGGGTTCCCTTCCCACTGCCAGATATGGCCCTCACATGGGCAAGTTTGTGTGCCAATGCCATGCATTGCATTTTAATGCCTAGGTAATCGCACATCTGAGATGACCATGGAATTCTCAAGTACTCACCAATTGCCATGTTTCGTCATCAGAGACATTGCTTGGTGCCCGATCAGAGGCATTACCAGATATTGCACACAACAAAAATGGCCATTTTCCTATTACATTACCAGGGTTTGGTATTAAATACTTAGGTACTCACCCCTTTATGGATCACTACACAATTTTTAATTAACACACCATTACCAGAAATGCCAAGGATCGCCATCAAATGCACACAGTATGTACCCCATTGCAAGGGTTTTCTATCAAATGTCTAAGTATGAGCAACGTTGAAATTATTGCAGTTAAAGGTCCAAGCACCAACACATGTCCAAAGAAAGCAATGCCATGAAATAAATGAAATGGATAAGGGTCAAATGGATAAGTATCAGCTCCATTGCAGAGGATGGCCATCAAAGGCCTACGAACTCACCCCTTTGGCAGGGATTGCAATCAAAAGGACAAGTTCTGATGTAGAGGATCACCAGCAAAATCCAAGGTACTCAACCTACTTCTCTGGATCATCTCGGTACTTGCTACATTGCCAGCTGTTGCCAGCCATCAGAAAGGAAATCATTGATTGCCAAGGTTTGCTGTGAAATACCACAGCGTGTGCCCCACTGTCACGTTTTGCCATAACATTCCAAGTTACTCAAAAAATAGGAGGGTTCCTCATCAAATGTCTAGGTGTCAGGACCCTCATCCGTGTCTGGGCACAAACATCATCTGTGCTCCCACTGCAGGGGAAGATTGGGGCTGTCTTCAGTAAAACGAGACATGAAAAGAACACAGTTACACGTGATGTGTGATGTTGGATACCTTTCTGGCTTCTACATGCCCTGGAAATGCCTGTTATGGGCTCCAAGGACTTCATGTGCCAACATCTTCAGGCATGGTTGGCATCTTGGGAGGGAGCGAGTTAAACTGCACGCCCACCCATGCTCGCTGGCTGTGATTAGGGATGCTGAACACTAGTACATGTATCTCTTCCCTCTGGAATTCCTGTTTGAACAGAACCTGACTCTTTGGACTCCCAATCGCTGGCGTGGCACAAACAAACTCCAGTTCTGCAGTCAACCTGACTCTTGGAGACGTTTTTCTCCTCTGCCTATGGAGCTCCAGTCTAGATGTTGCGGCCATAGAAAAGGAGGCAAATGGGATTACCCGAGTCATGATACACTTTAGGGAATCCTGCTCAGCAACACATTTATTAATGTATTTATTTGTTGTGTGTTTACACATTTCAGATTGCAATACAAATATTATTTTGTGTCACCCCAAGAAAGATAGGGGTTGGAAAAGGAGAGACAAGGAGGGACACAACTAGTTATTCACAAATTGTGGTACTTTCACATCAGATAGATTCAGATTTCACATCGACAACAAATTAACGGATAAAAAACCTAAAATAACATTAAACATTTTAGACATGAAAAGAGGTTTCTTTATACACAAGAAGGATATAAGATTTACAATAATATGAAATAGTCAATCAATAACAAAAGGAAAATCAGACGAGTCCGGTTTTGTGATAGTTCCAGTGAAGGTAGCACACATATAGAACATGAAGATAACAATAAGCCTACAATAAGCCATAAACCACAAGGCAACTGAACCCCATATGAAGAACGCAACAATAGGAGGTTATGTAGAGGGTGTAGGTCACAAAGATAGAGGAAATATTTTGGGCAGTAACAATATAGGCTGGCAAGAAGGGCAATGACAAACCTGCATTGGGAAACACTTGCAGTACATGTATCAAAATATAAATTGAAGAAAGAGGAGGAAGAAGTTCTTAATAAAGGTCTTAACTTTGTTCTCACAAAAAAAAAAAAACATGAAGCATAGGGTCCATGCAGGACAGAAGACTCTGCTTTTCAAAGGACATTTCGCCAATAACTGATCGCTCCATTCAACCATTTCTCTCCCTCTGGAGTCGCCCTGCCCATCCAAGCGCTGTCACTACCCTGCACACAACTTCTTGTAATTCCTTGCTGTGTCCCCTTTTTACAGCACTATGTTGCTTCCCAGCTAGGTTCAGGTATTATAAATCCTGAACATACATCCATACCCAAGGAGGTACAATCCTGCAGGTTGTAGGATATCCACTGTAGGGTCAGGCCCTGGATGGCCAGAGAGTGATGTAGTGTTTCAAGCAGGGTAGTGTGCTTGATGGTGTCGAAGGCATCAGACACATAGGAAAGAAAGAGGGCTTCTGGTGAATGTGTGTCTTCAAAGGACAGAAGAGAACGTTTCAAAGTGCAGCTTTGTGGATTACATTTTGTGTATTGGGCGGTACCCTGCTTGGACTCTTGTACTCGTTTTTCTTTTTTGCATTAGTCCATTAGCTGTTTAGTGACCATTTATAAGACTTACATACCCCACAGCATATTCTTATAGTTCTCCCTTTAGGATACAAATGACAGTCTTGTGATAAAAAAGGCTACTATTGACATAATACACTGCGGAGTAGAGAGACATTTTGGGGCATTTAACCAAGATCCTCAATAGCTGACACTAACATATGAATAACACTGCATTTATTGTGTGTGCATGATACATGTTGGTATGAGGGTCACTACCATTATATGTGCAATAACATATACAACTCTAAACCCGTAAGTATGTATGAGAAGGATTCAAGCCCATACCGAATCCTTTCAACGCAAGTCTGAGAAATAACTTTCATGATGAGGAACTTATCACTCATTGGAAATTCTCTGTGTTACCTGTTCATATTTTACAGTAGCTGTCTCTCCAGTCAGCCTAACCCCCTCTACCTAACCACTTCATCTTTATAACCGTTTTATCCCTTCCTCCCCCCCGCAACCGCCTATGTGAGTGGCCTGTGAGTACAATTCATGGAATTTGCGCCAAGCGAGGTAGTATGGTAGTGTTCTTGCAGTTTCTCTTGTTGAGCTGAGCGTCTGGCTAACATACTAACTTGACACCCTGTACCAAGTTAACATACCTCTACCAAGAAGGCTGCCGAAAAAATGACAGCATGTAAATGTGCCACATACAACAACACTGGCAGTACGATGCCCTGGCAAGCCGCGAAAGGAAGCTACATGCTGCAGGGTGATGAGAGGTGGCACTGATGAGGGCTGAGGAAATGAAACGGGGCAATCAGAGACTAGCAGGAACAACAGAAAAATGACAGTTGCAGAAAACACTGCTGGTATTTGAACAAGGGGTATAGAATGGCAATATCCCACTGGTGTTGTCACTATGGCATGAAGTGCAGCCAGTGTGGTTTTACTGGTGAAAACCCATAGAAATACATGCACTATTGGCTGGATTTTTTTTCAAATTGCCAGTCCTACCATATTGCCAAGAAGAGTCATTAAATACCCTGGCATTCACCCATTGCAAGACATTTCCATGAAATGCTTAGGTACTCAGCCCATGTTCAAGTATCACCATCACATTTCCTGGTCCTTGCCCCAATGCCAATGACATTTAGAAAATGGAAGGTATTAATGAAATTGGCAGTCATTGGCATACAATGGCTATTTGCCACAAGCCAGTGATCATAAGAACATGTCCAGGTACTGTGGCTATTCACAGAATGTGCCATCACATGCTTGATACTGCTTACCACATAGCCAAACTGGCAGTGCGATGCTTCATCATTATTCAATTTCAATGGCCTTGCCTGATATGCCCATATATTCTTCATATTGCCAGGGATCATTATAAAATGTCCAACAACCTATCCCATTCCCACTTTCCTCATTTATGACCAAGCACTTCCCCATTGACAAACCTTTCCATTAAATGCATAATTCCTTATTAAGGATTGCTATCAACTCTTGCCATTAAATGCCCAAGCACTAAATGATTGCCAGAGATTGACTTGGAATTCTCAGGTATTCGCCCACTGCCTGATCTCACCATCAAATGAACATCCGCTTTCCTCAATACCAAAGGTTGCCATGAAATGTCCAGCTACTTTCCCCACTACCATCGATTGCCATGAAATGCCCAGGTAATTGTCATGTTACCAAGGATTGCCATCAACTGCTCATGCGGTGGCGCCATTACCCTGCCTCCCCTCCTCGCATTGCTATAAACTGGTAGTGTAGAGAAAGGAAATGTAGCAAAAAACTGCATTCCAGTGGAGATGGCTGGAGAAAAAGAATAAAGCATTAGTACTTTTTTTTCCAAGGCTGGCACTTACCCATTGCTATTGACATTGAAGATGTTACTGGATCTGAGGAAAGTGCATCAATGCTGCAGAGTGAACGTGCCACTCACTTGCATCACAATGGAGCTAACTGCGAGAGGACAGCTCTGCTTTTGCTGCACTCTCCCAGGTATCCCTGCCTTACCACTGCCAATGACAGTAGGAGCAGGGAGGGAGGTGGTGCGAGAGATTGCATCCGTGTTGTGACATGGTTTCCATCTATTTTCCCTGGCCTACTACCATTAAATGCATAGATGGGAAGGGAAACTGTAGGAAGCAGGCCACTATGTGACTTTGCAGAATGGTGACTGTGATCTTTCGAGTGCTGCCCTAAAGCGTGATGAATGGAAGAGTGTTGCATATAGGCCAGCTGACTAGAGACTGCAATCACTTCTCTAAAACATAACATACGCCTTAATTAGTAGCACAAAAGTGCCACATAAACAGCAATAACTAAAATGAAAATGTGGCATTGTAAAGAATAAAGTACAACAGATGATGAAATCGGAGCGAGGGTGACACATTATTTCCCACTTCCCTTGTTATCCACCTACTTATGAGCCTAGTGCTACAAATGAATCACATGGCCACACGATGGATCCGCTAGAGTTGATGGCACATGTTTCTAATAAAATGCTGAAAGGTGACAAACACGAGGTAAGGAAGTGTGGCACAAACATGAATATGGACCAGATTGTCATCAACCAGGCTGGGCTTGATCATTTGGCATCACTGGTATCTATGCGTAAATGCCCTGTCCTGGTAAAAGTTTTTTTTTAAAACTAAAAAACAGGAATATTGAAGAATATCCCTTTGAAAGGGATAGACATTCATTCAAAGCAACATTGGTTCTTATTCTGCTACCTTTCATGAAAACACATGGTCTGTCTGAGGTGTCACAACCACACATAGCAGTATGCACACGATCTCAAAACACTGGATGTGCATTACAATGTGGATGCGCCCTCACCCTGACACGTCTACACTGATGCTGCATCAGGAGGTGATGCAAATCTCCTTGATACCCAAGCAGAATTTTCGAGCAGACTGATAGAGGCAGTCCTGCTGGGGGCACCTTGTGCGGATAGGGATGGATGGGCTCATCAAACTGGGCCCCAGAACTAACGTGATCCCAAAGGGCTGCTGTTGTAATGACAATTATTACTGGCCTGTTGGTGTCGCTGATAGATAAGAATGGATGGTCTGGTTGAATTCACCTTGCCAGTCACTCTGAATGTTAGCTGTTTGCTCAGCTGTGGTGAATATTGCTTGAACATTCACTTCTTATCAGCGTTGCATGATCTCAGCATTGATCAGTGCCTGGTTATTCCTTTGTGCTGATTTTAACTTCCAAACAATGTGTGCAATACTGTTCCCTTAAATCCTCAGAATAACAGTCTCCTCGTTGGATTGTTGTCTTATTTTTACAAGTTCCAAATTGGAGTCAGAAATAATTAAGCAATATGCCCCGAGCCGCAGGGGCATTACTGAGTCGGGTAATGCCCCGGGCCCAAACTTATAGACCCTAGCGAAGCAGCGGGGGGCATATTGCTATTGCTACCCCGGCCCACAAGACCGGGGTACTAATTGCATTCCTTTCTGTTCTGAAACGCTGCAGCGTTTCAGAACAGAAAAGAAAAAAAAAACGTTCAAGGAAATGGCCGCCGGGAAAAGGAAAACAGAGTCCATTTTCCCTTTCCATGGAGGCCTTCGGGAGCGGACGTGCTGGGAACAGAAGTGTTCCCAGCGCGTGAGAAATCAGAAGGTAAGTGGGGTTGGGAGGTCGGGGAAGGCGGAGGAAAAAAAAACAAAAAAAAACATACCTGAATCCCCAGCGGGGGATGATGGTAGCCTCTCAGCCATGTGGAGGCTCGGAGCGGGGATAGCCCTACTTCGAGCCTCCTCATTGGCTGAGGGGCTGCCACGCCTCCCGCTGGGAGCAATGGCGTGGAATCCCGGCCGAGGGATTCCTGGCAATGTAACGCCCCGGCAAGAGCATATCAGAATGTTTCTTACATTCTGGTTGACTCTCACCGGGTACTAATTAAGCAATATGCTCCGAGCGGCAGGGGCTCGGGCCTATAACTATGGGCCACGGGGCATTACCACAGTTGGTAATGCCCCCACCGCAAGGGACATATAGCTATTAGTACCCCAGCCAGCAAGATCTGCGTGACCAGGGCATCCGCTTCGAGTCTCCACAAGGCGGGAGGCTGCCATCGTCCCCCAGCAGGGACTGTAAGCGACTTAAATTCAACACTACAGCTAAGTCAATGCCTAGTCTGGGATGCTGATGGAAGCCCTTATTGATGTATTTTTATGTCCAGTTCATTTACTCTGGATGACAACCCTTATATAACACCCCTCTCTCAGAATCCCCCCGACCCCGCTGAGCCAAGAAGTAGGTTTGTTTTGCAAATTTAAAAGGTTTATTTGAAAATTAAACAATATATATCTATCACACTTTTATAGTAAATTAATATTTGATAGCACACTTGTGAGGATGATAGCGGTCAACAATGGATAATGTTACAGTTGTACACTCTTTTTGATGGCTTAGAAGTGATATAGAGAGGATGAAGTAGCTGAGAATGCTTTTATGGCTTCCAGGACAATGCAATGATGAATGAAAATGCAGTACAGAAAATAAACTTGATATGACTTCAACAAAAGACAATGTAATCACTTTTCTTTGACAATTCACCCTCCCTTTATGCAAGGTAAAGACATGGAAGGAAAGCACACAGTTCTCAGGAATGCAATCAAATGTAATTCAGTTCCCCCCTAGCAAGCTTAGATGAAAACAGGTAGGATTTTGAAACACAGGCAATATACTTTGATGTGGTATGCAAAGAAGTGAAAAATATGCGAAAAATGCTTTTAATTCCTTATAGGAGGTTCAGGGTAGGTGATAGATACTTTGTATTAGTTCAGGATCACTTTAGCAATGCTCTATGAATGATTGTCAGGTTGCAAACGGATTTCTGCAAAGGGAAGCAAGGACAAATCTTTTTACACATGGCTGAAATTAAGCAAACTGTCCAATTGCGGCAAATTTAGTCGCGTGCGTCGAGCGCAATTACGGAGGCACTATAAGGGGTTTTAGGTTTGTTGGAAAGCTTAGAATCTTAGCTTTAAGATGAAAGTTAAATCTCGTTCATAGCACACACGGTTCCGGAGATACGGCCGATTTAGTAAAGGTAGTTTTTCGGATTTGAAATTTTAAAGCTCAGAATCACAGATGACAGTTTTCAATTTTAAAGATGACAGAATGGCACGATTCTAGGGGCAGTTC
This sequence comes from Ambystoma mexicanum, assembly GCF_040938575.1. NCBI lineage: Eukaryota > Metazoa > Chordata > Amphibia > Caudata > Ambystomatidae > Ambystoma > Ambystoma mexicanum. Next base: position 463,701,766 of record NC_090934.1, read on the forward strand.
TAATAGGCTAAAATAGTTTGGATTCTTCGTCACCGATCGGGTCAGGATTGGCTGGACTTCTGCTAGCAGTTCTTCACAGCGATCTGGTCTCTGGTTCTCTCTGGTTCCGGATACAGCACTGCTTCTGGATACTGCTACAGGTTCTTGCAAAAGTTCTTGGCAAAGTATTCAAACAGCTCGCCCGGCTGTTGAATTGTTTGGTTGGTTTTTAGGCCTGCTGAAGAGGATTCAGCTTGTGGATTCAGGCCTCTCTGCTACAAATTCTGGAGTTAATTTCTGGTCTCTGGAGATTGATGGATTTGAAGTCTGGATCTCTGGATGTGAAGTCTGAAGTCTCCCGGCAAAGCGTCCCGCAAGAAAGTGGAAAGTGAATGTCTCTACCTGGGTTTCAATGTTCCTTTTATGTGTTTGAAAATGGGTGTGTGCCTGGGCCTAGCTAAGCCTGCCCCTCTCACTTATCATTGGCCAAGCTTTCCTCTCTCCGTTGATTGGGGGAAAGAAATGGAGTGTCAGAGTGATGCTGTAGGTTTTATGGTCAGAGCAACCTCCCCTTGTCAAATTGCACACAATCTATTTCTGACCCAAATACATATTTATCTATGTACCATTTTTCTAATATTATAGATCCAGTTAACATATTTTCTGTAGCACCAAACCATCAGATCCCTGTCTTTGTACGATGTTGTGTCCACTTATGACAGAATTCTCCCATTTTCATCCAGATAACGACCTCTAAACCTTTCCAGATTTTACACATATGTGCACCAGGGATATGGGTTTCAGATGATAAAGTGTCAGATTTTTAACGTGCATACATTTGGAGTAACAACCTTTTTTCTGCTACTATCCTCAGGAACATACCACAGGGTCCTAACACCTCTTAAAATGTGCACAGAAAAATCCCAAGAATGATGATGTTATTTATATAATGTTTACAAGTCCGCACTATGAATTATCCATCTTTTTAAAATCATGCTCTGCCCCAAAGGGGTGTAGTTTTCCAAAGCACATGGTGGAATTTCTGGTTTATCCACTTCCCCCAAGCTCGGCTTGCTCTCACAGGCACTGCCTCTCCAAGTTTCTCCCAAGAGGAAGCCATTTTACGATCCCCCCAATATAACATTTGCCTGAGTCCAGGACAGGGCTTTGTTCAACTTCCTGCAGTCTGCAGGTACCACTCCCCTAATTCAATCAGAGAGGTGTCACCTCCTTTTGGCGGGGGCAGCAGGATGCAGCCAGGCCTGGGAAGAGTTGTTGAGCCAGTTCAACTCCTGTCGGGGGTAGTTGTCAGGCAGAAATCAGCTAAATGTCACTTTAGTTCCCAGTTTTCTACATTCAAATCCAACTTACAATTTTTGCACATGCAGCTAGAATGCTGATTCTAAGTTCAAAACTATGACATTTAAACAATTGCAACCTATGTGACACTCACAAGTAGGTCACTCATTTATTCTAAACATTTCGATTTTAGTGGCTTTAAACCCAAATTCACTTAAGCTGCTGACATCCCCAGCTATTTTTTATATATACATTACATAATTACTTCCTTCAAGTCATTTCAGAATATAGTTGTACATTGTATCCACCTCTTAGAAAGTCTTTCCTTGGCCTGGTTTGGGTTCATTTGTTCAGTTTTACACAAAGGTCTGGTGGTTTTAAAACGCTGGCTTTCTGATAGTGGTGAGCACCAGTACTGCATCCATTTTTGACATTAAGAAAATGAATTCCCCACAGTTCTGGGTTGCTTTTGGCAATCAGCATTGCCATTCCCAATGGTTTCAGGCTACTGTGTGTGTAGCCCAATGGTGGTTTTAGGCAGTGCCCTCCTGTGCTCACAACATAGGCAAAAATGGGTGGCAGCCTATTCTTCATGTTTTCCCTGTGCACTCTCTGGGGAGTTCTGGCCATCATGATGTTTTCAATGCCAGTAATGCACAGTTTTTATGGTAGGGCTTGGATGCATGGGTAAAAACATCCCACAGGACAAAGCAGGCAGAATGTAAGTGGGGGTGGGAGGACAAAAAAAACATACCTGAATCCCAGGAAGGGGACGAAGGCGGCCTCCAATCATATGGAGGCTCGGAGCGGCGATGGCCCCACTTTGAGCGTCTTCATTGGCTGAGGGGCAGCCACGCCCCCCACCTGGGACAAAGGCATGGAATCTGAGGGATTCCCAGACGGGTAATGCCCCAGCGAGGGCCAATCAGAATGGTCCTTCATTCTGATTGTGCCCTCGCCGGGTACTAACATCGCTTAATCACTAGTTCTTAGTTCACTTCTCAATGTTAATTTTTCAATACCGCTGTCTGACCAACTGGCGATGCTAAAATACTATATCTCAACCTGTATCCTGGGTCCTGTAGCTGGAGCATGTCTGGATGTTTACTGGTGGCCACAGACATGACCTCAAGACATTCCCGAGAAGCAGGTGAGTGCACTGATAGGCATATGTTTTGTAAAGCCTTGTGCATTGGCAGGAATATTTTCAGTCTAGAGAGCTCCCAACATGGCTAAGGGTTACCACATGAACATCAAGGTTTCTGATATTTGAAGTCTATTTTCTCATTGTGCCTTGAAGTGCTGCCACTGCCCGGTCCATTGACCATTCCTGATACAGGGATACAATGTGGGGCCCAGTAGGGAGTTCTCCATGCCCAGGCAGGAGCCTGAATGGTAAACTCCCACATTGTGCAATAGTTGGCATGAATACCTCTGATGATCAGCTGGTGTATGGTGTGTGTAGTCATAATGGCCTGCAGGTGTGGGACTGTGAAACATCCAAGTATGGACCTACTCAATTGTGCCTATGTGTGGGGAAAGCAGTGACTTTGGCACATTTTGTTTAGCGCAATTAGAGGATTTGGGCGTGGGAGGATATTTATAATGTGAGGCAAATCACCTAGGAAGTAGCATCAAGGCACAGCAGTTTGCAGTGAAAACCCACAGAATTGCATGGGGGTTTATCCCAGCAATAGTAGAATCTTGAGGTGTTACCTTACGTCGAGGGGGTTCTCTGGAGTCCGTAGATGCAGTGGAAAGCCATCCCACTGCCATTCCACTGCTTTGGCACCAGCACAGTAATAAAATGTCCTCCCCAACGTTGATGTTTGCATGTTGGTGCTTTCAAAAAATGTGCATATGCTGACCTGAGCTGTGTGTCTGGCATGCAGCGTATAAAATGGCTATGCAGGAAAGCATGATAGAACGCTGCTTTATGGACCATGCAGAGAGTTGCTGATTCATGGAATTATGTGCGCCGAAAAACGGCCTTTGGGCGCCATATTGCCCACAAATCCCTGTTTCACAAATGGGGATTTGCGAGCAGAATGGCGCACAAAGCTCGTTTTTCGGCGCACATAATTCCATGAATCATGTGACAGTCAGCAACCAGAGCAGTTCACGGTGAGTGGAAAAAAAACACGATCACGCGTGTGCACGTTCAATAGCAGACTTGAAGCTGCATTTTGAATGAGTTGAAGTTTAGAGAGTTTTAAAAAAAATGGTAAACCAATGTATAAAGTGTTACAGTAGTCGAGATGGCTGTATATAAACGTGTTCATATGTTGAATCCTTGCTGGAAATCTGAAGTCCAGGAAACTCTTTAACCCTTTAAGTGCCAAGGACGCGTATGCTCGCCCTTTTTGCATAGGCTTGCATGACAGACTGGCACTTTTACATTTGAAACATTTGGTACACAATGACATCTCTGCAACCTCAAAGATTCCTTTTTTTCAGCTCTCCAATATATTGAGTCATGCAGCATGTCGATGCAGAAAATTAGATTTTAACTTACTGCAGTGTCTTGTGGGATTTCATTCCACCCGAATAAACTTCCATTCTCACTCATTCCTTCCGTGCACCTCGAAGCTGATTGGAGTGAACAGAGCTGTAATTGGTCAATAAACGAAGAATACGAGTATCCATCCCTTGGTGAATTGCTCTACTGCTGCACATTCTATTAATCCAGTAAATCTTCGCTATGGCACAACCCTGGGTTCACTCATTTTGATGCAAGGTGGAAATAGCAGGATGGTGGCAGGCAAGGTGGACAGTTTTACAGTTTTGCATCACGTGGCACGTGTTCTCCAAGATAGAGATTGTTCCTCAGACATGGCCAAATCTATTTGATGAGACTTCTTGTGATTCGTCTTAGAAACCGACTGCAAATATTCCCCAGCAGAACCGCAGTAGTACTGCATACATGTACACTAAGTGGGCCTCATTACGAGTTTGGAGGTAGCCATGCCGTTTTTACCGGCATGGCTACCCCCAAACTCGGGTCCAGGTCCCCAAAAATGGGAATTATGGACCATTCTGACCTTTGCTGGGCCGACAATTACCATTTGTGGGACCCGGACCCGGTACGTCCCCATTCCCATTTGAGCCCCCATAGGGCTCAGTGGGAATGGGGAGGATGGTAGCAGCAGTACCATTCATAACGGAACCATTGCTACCATCCTGTTCTGCTAGTCTGGTCTGACCAGGCGGCTAGAGCGGCACCAGCGAGCAAACTCGTAATGTTGCGTGAGGTAACAACGGCACCGGTAGCACTACCGGCGCCGTTGTTGCCTTACCGCAACACTTGTGATGAGGCCCACTGTGTACGAAAACCGGTTCCCCCCAGGTGCACATATTCCATCTCGACATTTGACAACGTTCTTTTAAATACGTGTAGTGTGTTTGGATGGCTTAGCCTGCTTCATTGTGGGTCTACTAAATTAGCATTGCACTCAATGTTATGGTGTGTGGAATTTGCTAAGCACCTTCCTTCCATTTACACACCTAGTGGTGCTGATGATCTTCTTGTGTGATCGGTGAAAACTGAAATGTGGCGGGTAATCAGGGTGTATCTAATGGGTATTCGGTGGCCAAGGATAGTGTCTGCCCCTTGCTTGGTAGGGCTTAAGCACACACACTTGGAGGAAGTTGCACACTGAAGGCAGCACTCTTTGCTGATGCTCAGACTGGGGCACCAATGGGAAAGTACTACCACAGAAGCCTGTCAAATGTCCGAGCTGGATCAGCCGAATATTTGTATTTAAGCAATCAGTAATGTGACACAGCAGCAGACGTACAGAGGCAGATGAAAAGAACCTAAAAAGCTTAACATGCCCCAGTATCCCACTGCATGTCTGTTGTTGTTTTTTAATCCCTGCTTGCTGTGTTGTTTCTTGTGTTTATTGTTAGTCTGGACTATTAGGTGTCGCTATAGGCCAAAACCTTTGCATTCGGGTACAGACATGGGGAATGGTACATGAGGAGGGACACACAGCCTGCAAGTGTTGTTTGGTTATGAGTCCACCCATCAACTGCCCATGACCATGCTAATGCCTATGGCCATTCCCACCCAGTTCTTGCCCCTCCCCGCCCAAACGACCTCCTCACGGGAACTATTTGTGATCGATTTAATGAAGCTTTACCATCAAACTTTGCACAAAGTGCTTTCCAGTGTTTTATCAAAGGAGTCATCTGAGAGTTATGACTGTATTGGAGTTGTAAACCCACTACTGGTGTAAAAATAAAGTCTTAGCAGGTCAGACTTGAGCAAATCGATTGTGAGCACTCTGTGTGTCCTTCCTGAGTCCTGTTAAAAAAAAAAAAAAGCATTGGCAAAGACAACAGTTATGGTTTGTGTATAATAGGCATTTTCCAGGCACTGCTATTAGATGCCCAGGAGCTCACACCATTTTTCACCTGCTTCCATCAATGGGCAGCTAATACCACTATGGCTGGGCCTGGCAAGTGTCTTTCCCAAGTCTACACAAAAGCCAACACTGTTATTTAAATTGTGTTGTTAGAACTTGTAACATAGTTTATATTAGTATAGTCATTATGGTATGTATTTATTGCATTTATTAGTGTAGGTTTAATCAAATGTTCGCATCTCAGAGGTTGCAATAATAGGTTCTTGGAATCTCATGGGTGGTGGATTGATTCTTGGGGATTGCTTTACATTTTTCAAGGAAGGTTCACAAGTTCTCATCTACTCTAGTCATGGCACAACTCTGAGGGGAGAGAAAACAGGAGGCAGGAGAGACTGAGAAGGAGGAGCTACATTTCTCTCTGAAGCAGAAAGAGACCTCCCAATGATAGATGAAATGGTAAAATCTCACTATGTTATTGGTGCCAGTCTGGCTACAAAGTATCTACAAACATCTAATTTGGCAGTGCCCAGGAGACATTATAGTTGGGGGCTCAGGGTAAAGAGTCGGAAAAGAGGTTGGATCATTATAGGAGACCCTGACCATTGTCACTGAGGCAGGGGATGCAAGGCTTTTGTTTGGCAACTCCATGCACGCTGCGGAGAGAGGGTTCCATGCGTTAATAATCCCGGCAAAAATATCGCCATACAAAAAGATAGGCATATTTCAGCGACGATATTAAGTAATTGAACCTGAAGAGGACACCCCCACAATCCCTGCATTATTTTCAAAGGAGCGGGGGACACCCCTACATCCCCCGCTCCCAAGAACCCCAAAAATGAACCCCCGCCCAAAATATCGCCTATGGCCGTTCCAGATGACCATATATGCGGCGATATTTTTGGTTGGGATAATATCTAGTGATACCGGAGAGAGGTCCTCTTGCGCATACCCACATGGAGGCAGGGTGGCAGAGAATCTTGTGGATGTCCCCTAGGAGGCAAGGCTGGTGGAGGGGCAGGGGACTATTTTCTTCATGTGAGAATAGCGGGTGGATGCAACAAGCACAGTGCAGGAAGAGTACAGGATTGCTATAGTTAGGATAGGATGCATTGAAGGGAAAGTGAATCAGCAAGGCAAGTGTGCTGCTAGGAACAAGGGGAGATCTGTCAGGAGGAGAAGGATCAGGGCTAGGACAAGCCTGTGGTGGGGACGTGGAAGGCAGTGGACCTATCTGTGGTGTAGAAGGAGATGCAGGCAGAGATGTGGGTTGCAGAAGTGGTAGAGCATGATCCTCTTCCTGCACCTGTTGTGGCAGAGGTGCCAATCCAGGCACGTTAGGATACACAATAAGCTGAAGCTTCTAACCCTTTATGGTGCCCACCTCGTCCTGGGTGTGTTGATAACTTGTCGTGAATGCAGGGAAGACCACCAGGGAGGAGGAAAGTGTGGTCTTCCCTATGGTGTATGGCTGTGGAAAATGGGCGAAGTAGGGGATTAGGCGAATGGGCAAGTGCTGTGCCCTGTGAATAATGGCCATGATGAACCATGTTCGCTGGTGACAGATGAATATTTACACGGTGACTGAACCACACAAAGCACACTAGTGACCCAGCTGACAACACACCCTCTGCAGCACAGGTGAGGCGGGAGAAGGTGCAATTACTTCACAGAGGCAGGGTGCAGCATGGCACTGTGATCAGCAGACTGTGCCAAAATCTGTGTACCTATCCAACCTGCTTAACTGTCACTTACTCAGCTGTAAGCTAGATAATGCCGTTAAGTCTGCCAAAATTGGAGGCGCGTTGAGCTCCACCACACTTCCCTCCAAATAAACGTAAGAGGTGGATGTGCATTGTGAGGGTACCCAAGAACTTTCGAGGGTGGCTGTGCCCTGTGAGACAGAACAAGAAAATGAAGGTCCAGTTGCACTCTAAGTGTACCTGAGAACTATAGTCTGTGGCATTGCCTTGTGAGAAACCCAACACACATTTAAAATGTGAAGCTCTTGGCCATGGAAAATGCTAGAATTCCCAAAATATCTATTTCATTTATTTCTTGATTATTCATAAAGCATCTTTATCCAAAGCACTCAGCAATACACAATAATCAGTACAAATAAAGCGTAATAGTGAAAGTATACCATAGTGAAAACAAGCTCAAAGTAAACAAGGTGGATTTAGAAAAAAGGATTCAAATGTTGGCTTGTAAGGACAGTAAGAAAATACAGCATCTAATAAATTGTCTTTTAAGCGTTTCTTGGAAAAAAATCAAAATAGAACATTAACAAATGTCCTATGAAGGAGCATCCTATATTATTGGGACAAGAAATTGGAAAGAGCATAAGCGAGAAGAACCATACGGTGGGTATAGGATAGTAAGAAGAAACCATGAAGAAAAGTGAAGCCTACTTGGCTGACACAATAAAACTAGATCACAGAGAAAACCATGAGCAAAAAATATGGACACATTTGAAAATAAGGGGAACAAAAGGAAACTGAAAAAGAACTCTAACATGTACCCAACAGATCTCAGCCAAGCATGGTAAACTTCTATCCTAAAACCCAAGACAAAAATGGTGCAATCAGTGACTTTGTATATGGAACCAAATGCACGTAGGGTATAATTAAGCACTCGCAAATGTGGGTAATAAGAAAGTAGGATAGTGTTGAACGTTATACATATTCAATAGTTCACATTGACAATTCTGCACAATAGAAAAAAACAAATTTGAAAGGAAGGTGTCGCATCTAAAATATAACCCAGATTATAGGCACTCTTTGAGACAGGCAATTGTATAGGAAAATACATTAATGAAGAGGAGCAGATTGCAGCATAAGCAGAAGCAAGAAGAAAATATGGGTCTTCTTTGGCTTGAAACTAAGAATAATTATTCAATATCTAAGAAATAATAAATGAGGGACAGGAAGACAACCGCGGATGTAAAGCATCCATGAACAAGAAGGAAGCGCAATCCGGTTGTCAACAACATAAAAATGTGCTTGAAATCCAAAATCCATAATGAAGGAAGCTTTCAGAACAGTACACGATGTGAAAAGCAGTGGACACAATAGAACACATGGATGAACATGAAATGGAAGTGTATGATATATGATATGATATGGCATTTGTAACGCGCCTATACACAAGTGTTTCAAGGCGCGACGAGGTGGGGGGGAACAAGGGGAGACAGACAGCGATCCTACTAGGCCAGGTGTCATTCAGATCGCGCAACTGCAAGGGTAGAGGGGAAGGGAAAGTGCAAGGGGGAAGTGGAGAGGGGAGAGTGCAGTACATGGTTAATAGCATACAGGATAAATAACAAGAGCCAGCTAGTGGCAAGTGCGAGATAAGTGCAGACAAGTGCTGGGAAGGGGGGCTGTAGGGATACAGACACAGTCCCGCAGGGCAGGGGGCAGCCAGGGAGGCAGTGCAGGGGAGAGTTGCTGGGCCAAGGACCGGGAACGGTGAGTGGCCCAGTTGCAGATTCAGTGCAGTTTCAGAAGTTTAGCAGGGGAGAGGGGGAGAGAAAGCGGATGCAAAGAGGAAGGTTTTGAGGTGCTTCCGGAACGGGAGATGGTTTTCCTCAAGTTGAGGACATAAACCCTCTCTAAAATACAGTAAACATATGATCCTTGGGTTGAGCTGAAAGGCAATCCAAGACAGATCCCAAAATCCCAAGAGTGCACAAGCATCAAAGCAGAACAGAATGATCAAATTTGTCGAATGAGGCACTGACATCTAACAACATCAGAACACATAAGAGAATATTATGTCGTACACGTCGAATTGAATCAGAGACTGTCTAAAGAGTAGTATTGCTAGAATATAGTGGATAGAATCCACACTGAAAAGAAGATGAGAATGAGTACCTAAATAGGAGCAACATTGCATGTGCACAATCCTTTCCAGAATTAGAGAGAGATAAGGATGAAGAGAAATTGAGTTTAAATTAGAATGATCAGAGGAATCGAGATTATGATTCTTGAAGAAAGGAATAATGGTTGAATAACTGGAAACTGACCAAATTGAAGGAAGACATTGAAATGAAACACCACAAAATAAGACACAAAACGGAAAAATAGGTTTAATCAAAGATGCAGGTAATGTGTTAGTGTGGATAATTGTATGGTGAGACTGTGAACTTTTATTTCAGATATAATTGATAAGCAAGAAAAGGAAGCAGAAACAGGGTGAGTATCACTTGTAAAAGGACTTTGATTTACTAAAAATCTTATAACTTTAGCTTTGTCTAAACAAATATAAGAAGCATACTCATTAGGGCTAATTGATGCATCAACGAGAGGTTTTACCAGAGAGGAGTTAAAGGTTCATTATAGGGGTGAGTCAGACTCCCATAGGAACCCCTTAAAATTCTATTGTTAATAACTTTTGATTAGAGTAACAGAGTTTAACGAAATTCTGAAAGTGAATATGGACTAGGCGGCGTCCTCAGACCAGAAAGTTTCGTAAACATACGCTCATAAATAAGAAATTTATTGAGAAACAAACTTTTTTTTCCCAAAGTTGCAGCCTGCCTCCCATTCATATTCAGTTTCCAATAGACAAACAAGATAATTTTTTGTCAGAGCTCACAGCCCAAACCACTGGACGGATTTGGAATAGGTCAGAAACAAGTTGTGCATGAACCATTGACTCGCGATCCATGCATGGAGTAGTTATTTAAATATTTGACAAAGGATGGGGTGCCCCCCTCTCAAAAATAGATAGCCATTAATCTGGGATTTACCCTTAACTGGGTGTTTTTAGAAATGAAACAGCCACCATCTTGTTTTTCTCTCATTGCGAGAGATAACCGTGGATATTGTTGAGGATATGTGAAAATGAAATGCAGGAAAAAAGCCATTTGCAGGTCAACAAACATGCAAATGCCGTCAGGCTAGTGGTGGTGGGGGGTTGCTAGAGGGCACCAAGTGAAATATGGGAGTTGGAGGGGATCTAGGGACTGAGTTTGCAACACAAAGCTTTCTATAGCCTTGGCTATAGCCGAAAATAGCCAACATCGCAATGCAAACTGCATCACAGAAACAGTGTGTGCTGTGGGGGGAAATGGAGAGGCAGAGGTAGGTGAGGAGGCCAACTGGGGAGTGGAGAGAGATGACAAAAATGAGGGAGGCACTTGGTGAGGGTCTAGGGGGCAGGAATGTTTTTTTAGGGGGATTTCTTCCAATATTAGCAGCTATATAGGACCACGGATGGCCGCGGCTAAGAGTAGTTCTGTGCCCATGGCTATCCATTTTGGGGTGTGTGTGTTATTTGTTTTTGAAAGATATTTTTATAGGCATAGTTATGTTGGGGTGAAAATCACTGGCCATGGTGACATGGTAGGTATTTGCAAGTCTTATCTATTTTGGCTGTGTGCTTCCAGACTTTCTTACATGTGAGACTGTGGAGAAAAAAAGAACATTGTTTAAGCAAATCAATACAAAAAGGAGCAAACCTACACTCATTTTAGATGCCCCATCCACTGTATTTTAGCCTGTGTATTCTCACCCATGCTATTATATCTTGTTAATTTTAATGGTAAAGGACATTTATAACACACACTATCGACACTGGAGTGGTCCCCTGGCACTCTGGTGGATCTGAAAGGTAAGAGGGTAGAATGGGTTAGAAGAGAATAGCGAGAAAAGGTAGAGGAAGAGTTGTGATGTCTTGTTAACAGCTTCAGTTCGGTTAACACTGTTTGCTGAGCATGGGTGAGATTTATGGATTTTAGACTCCCATTTGCTGTTATGCTGGGCTAAGTGTGGTTTCTTTTGTTGTTGTGGTGTAGTGATATGCATGCGGATTGCTGTGTAAGGATGTGGTTGCGTTTGTTTAGTGTTTGAGAGGTGTATGCAGAGAGTTGAGGTTTTAGCGGTTTAGTTTTTGGGTTTATATCTCACTGCTTCGGACATCTGTGTTAGGGGTCTCAGCCGGTAATGTCTGCTGGGGAGTTCCGTGATAGGTCAATCACTGTGTTCTGCACATAGTTGTGGCATGTCTCTGTACATGTTTAGTGGTCTCTGGCCGAGAGAGTAGTGAGGCCTCCCCCACCTCTGGGTCGGTTTTGGTATGGTTGTGGGTTTGGTCTTAAGTCAACAAAAGGGTGTGCCTGCTATTGCCTCCCAGAGCTCATAGGGTGGGGTTCCCCTCCCTCCAGATTCCAGGCACTCCCTATCCTACCAGGGAGCTAGAGTATTGGGTAATGCTCCCTTGTTTGCATCTAAGGTAGATGTCCCTTTGGCACTGCCTAACATAGGGGTTAGGTTTGTGAGTGGGCATATCCTGGGCTCCCTCCCCCGCCGGCTACTTCCTTCCATGTGCACTTATTGTGAAGCATCCTATTTCCAGTGGTGTCTTTCTTTTTCTGGATATTTCGGTCTGGTTCTGAGGCGAAGAGCCTTGTGTAATTGTACCCATTGAATATATCCCCACCTAATTTACTGCCATGTATACTTTGCTCTCTTTATCAACATCTACCTTACATAACTCCATGAGCAGTCATTTACTATAGTGATCTTTTAACTTACATTGTATTACTAATGTCTCTTTGGTCATTGATATTCCATACTCAGATCTTTTAACTTTCAATGTATTACTAATGTCTCTTTCGTCATTCATATGCCATACTCAGATGTTTAAAAAAACAAAAATCTTACAGCTATACAAAAAGGGGAGCAATTGGTGTATTGTGGTTCGTGCCTAGCAACAGAAATGGTTAGGTTGTTTACCCGATGCCACCATACATCCCCCCCGATGTGCGGCACTCCTAACCACAAGTACACATGGCATACTGTGCAGCCACAGGTGTACCTCACGAAAATGGAACATTGTGTGTTTGTGGAAATGTGGTAGCCATGGATATCCGACATTTTGGGTGGAATAGCATCATAGATGTATTAAGTGTTTTGGGGTGTTGGGAGAGACCAAGGGAGTGGAGGAGGATCATGGGAAGTGGAGGGTGGTGGTAGGTGTGTTAGGGAGACTTGTATGGAGCTTGGGGAGTGGAAATAGATTTTTGTATTTGTAATTTTCTCTCTATAGCCGCAGCCAACAGCAAATGGCCATGAAGGTCTTTTATATTACAGCGTCTATAAAAAAGCACATTGGTGGCCGCATCAATGCCTTTTGGCATTGTATTATTTGTACCTGTAGGTGCGGTTATGGTTATAGCTGCATCTATTAAACCATACATTTTCTGTGCAATAATCATATTGTTATGTGGATGATACAGTCCAGAATTTAATTTGTGTGTGTTATTGTATGTGCTTCGGTGTATTTGAAGTTTTGAAAATTGACTTAGTTTGTTCTTGAGTTTGCAAAAAATGTAGGTGTAACTGTGGCTACAAGGCAAGATCTGCAGCCGCGTCAAAAAGCTGTGGCTATGAAAGATGTTCGGTGGGGAAAAAAAGATTTCTATGTGTTTGATATTTTGTTATTGGTTGTTGTTACTTTTCTATTTGTGTAGCTCTCTGTTATAGGTTGTAGTGAAAATGTGTCATCCCTTTTAATAGTTTTATTAACATTCATTTTGGAAAATATAAAAGCCACCATTTTCTGAAGTTGTATCCTTTTGATCCCAGAACTCTCACTGTGCACATGGCAAGAGTGTGGCTGATGTAATAGTAAATATTTCCACATTTGATGGTTTATTTGTAGTGTTATGTGTGTTTGTTATGTTAACCACTGCTATCAGATGGTGTTCATTATCATTTTTATCATCTGCTCTGTTTGTGTGCCAATTATATTTTGATGTATTTTTTAACTTTCACTAACATGGACCTACAAAATTAGATTTGTCAATCAATGGCATTTACATGCAGGCATTTCATTTTTGTATTCATGTTAATGAGGTTGAATGTTTATTTGATTGTAATTGTAATGCACTTTCAGCTATGCAGTACTTTTAGCTGTTTTGAGTTTTCTTTGAGGTAGAACAATTGATGGTGTTTTGCAAGTTGATTTTTGGTCATTTTTTATTCTTGTAATTTCTTGTGGCTGTTTTTTTGTTGTTGTATCTGTTGAAAGAAAGTTGAACTCCTTGCAATTATTTTCTGATGGGATCTTTATTGTTTTTATGGCAGGAAGTTACTGATAAGATGCAACTACTTGAGGTGCTCTTTGCCTACTGAAGAAGTTGCTCAGTTAACTCCAGTGAAAGGTCAACCTGTATTCAAAATGTAGGTGTGGATGAAGAAAAACGGAAGAAATAACTTGTCAAAGGAAAAGAGGGTATATAAGATGTAACTTCTGTTTGAATCTTATGTTATTGCATATTTCGTGGAAATCACATTGTGGTTTATGGAACACTTTATTTTCTTAACAGATAAATTGGTTGCTGGTAGATTAGCAAAAGGTCAAATTGAAGCAGTACCCATCGAAGTTGAAGGTTGACTGTTTGTTGAAAGTTCCCACTTGTGCATGGACTTGCTGGATGAGGTGCTGATTATCTGTGATATAATGCATGATGCACATGCATTTCATTTTGTAGTGCTCGTGCGATTTCGGATATGCATCGTTCTCATCATCCCAGTGGACTAGCACAGTTAACTACTGAGAAATTCTAACCCATATTCAAAACAGAAGAGTGGATGGAGGTGGTGCTGGAGGAGGTATTGCTTTTCTACATTCATTGTCCTAGTGCACCTGCAACAGAGAGTTGATCAGTACTGATGTCTCTAAGCTTTGGGATGTAACATTGGTGACCAAAAAAGACTGTTCGCAATGATCAATAAAAAGATATTTTTTTGGGTGGGGTAGATATTCCATCGATGGAATCTTGCAGGTCTTGATCTGTCATTGGTACTGTTTCTATCTGTGTGACTGTTTGCCAAGGTCTCCAAATTTACTTAACCTACCCCATCCTTTCTTGCTCTTCATATTTACTTAACCTATCACATTCTCTCTTGTTTTCCAGGTTTACTTAACCTATTCCATTGTCCAACCTGTCTAGGGTGGCATCTCCCACCTTGATCCAACAATGACAGGTTTTACATATTACCAAACAATTTGACTGTTCGGTAGCTGGCAGGATGGGATGGGGTTGGGTGTTGTTTGGGGGAAAATAGTGATAGTATTTGTGGTGCAGATGATGAATACTGTTTTGCTGATTTTATTCCATGCACTTTGACTTTATGTTTCATATAACCCTTCCTATATGATTCTTTCATTTCATGTAAGCATACAAGATGTTGAATGAATGTTGAAGTTCCCAAACTGTGAGACGGATTGTTTGAAGGACCCCTCTGTAAAATGTGTCCATAGAATTTGTACATAATTTTCTCAATCTCCTTTTTGTTGTGTTGGTCCTTCAACCGATAATATTGTCAACTGTCAGCAATTGTTATTTGTGTACCCTGCTTTTTTAAAGAGGTAAAGCTGAAGCCACTCACAGCAGCTCATTCTCCAAGTTTACTTATCCCACCCTATCTTCTCTTGCTTTCCAGGTTTACTTAACCTATCACATCCATTCTTTTGCAACTAATTAGTATAATTTCCCCTATTTAAACTTACCCAGTTTATATTTTGGTGTTAATTTATTGTAGTGACAGTTTGCATATTATTTTTTTTATCCAAGTTGGATTTTTTTCTTCCAATGACCCAATGATTAGTATGTGCAAAGAGAACAACAGTGTTCTATGCACAAAAGTTCTACTTATATAATTGATGTGATGCACTCCATTCAAAATATGAGGGTCATAAACACTTGTGTATTAAATTGAGTTTCTTAAAGTGTGTGTGTTCTTTAACTAATTATGTTTTCTCTTTTTTACATCTAGAAGGATATTATAATTGTTTTAACATAGATGAATTCCCGCGGCTACGGTATCGTCCATTAGGGTGTTGGATTATGGAGGCACGGTTAACAGCAGCAATGACTGGGAAGGGTCATAATTGTGGATTCATTGGCCATATCTGTGGCTATGGGTCTACATGTGCAAGAAAGTACACTGTTTGTAGCCGAAATAGTCCTTTCTAAGAAATGTTATGTCTATATGTATAAAAATCTCTGTGACTTACCACCCAAAGTGTCATATTGTAAGCGCGGCTAGAAATAAAATCAATGGGCCTCATTACAAGTGTGCCGGTCCGGTGCCGGTCCGGTAACAACAGTGCCGGTAAGCTACTGGCACCGTTGATACCGGACCGCCATACTCTGAGGTCTGCGAGCGGGTGCCCTTCAGCCCACCAGATGCGGAATGGCACCCGCTCGCAGACCTTGATGCATGCACCGGCACCATTTGTGAATGGTGCCAGTGCATCCGCCCTCCCCATTCCCTTTGAGTCCAATGGGACTCAAAAGGGAATGGGGAGTAATTTTTACCGATGCCAGGCAATAGGGAGTTACCAGAACGCCACGGCTGTAATGCCCGGTAAGTCCCCATTGCCAGGCGCCGGAAAAAAATTACTCAGACGGAAGCCATGCCGGTATTTACTGACACAGCTACCACCAGACCATTATGAGGCCCTAGAAACTCTAGCCGCGGCTATGAGTGTTGAGTTATTTTAGAAGATGTTTTTCGATGTTATTTTATTATATTGATGTATTTATATGTGATGGAAATTGTTTTATTGTATATATATATATATATATTTTCAGTAACACAACTTTGTTAAAGGGACCTTATGGTTCCAAGTAAAATCGAAAAACCCCTGAAATTCACCAGTTATGGTAAGGTAGCAACCATAACTCATGCCACAACCGTGCACTGCTAAGGCTAACACCCAGGACATCAAAGATGACATCACAAATGTCATTGATGACATCGCATAATATAACACACCCAGTAAACTTTACTGACCAATCCGTACCTCCGCTCATTCTCATTTGCATGCCGCGCCACCCCAAAATCCCTGTATGTAATACGCGCTGTCCGCAGACTACCGCCATGTCCGCGGACATATAAAAAATCTGAGCATGGTGAATGTACATTTAAATAGTGTGCCCCCTTTTCCCATTGAGGTGGGCTCTGAAAAGAGACATTATTTTTTGTTTTTTTTGCAGATGCCTGACAGACACCTGTTATTTTGTATTTTTTGTTTTTTTTTCTTCTTACTTTACAACTAAAATCTTCACATAACCTTCTCCAAAGCAACACTTACATTCCAAAACAGCATGGCATTTCCCAAAAAAGATAAAGAAATGCCATCTTCTTGAAAATAAACAGCATTACGCAAATCAATATTCTCATTATTACAGAAAAACATACCAGCTCTAAGCATGAAAGCACACATGCCTCGATTGATTGCACACCTAGCAACGTTTTGCTGAGGACAACAAACAGAACTATTGTCCCATATTCTAGGTAGTAATCCATAAAAAAATTACTTTTGCATTTGGAAGGATGTTCATTACTGCTTGAACCAACTGTTCCAAATCTGCCAACAAAGTAGGGGCACTGACGTAGCCCAAATGGAAAGCACCATAGTGCAAAACTACCAGATGGGGACTGTTCATCCTGCGCATATCTTCACAAACTTGCAGAATTCCCTCTACATTGCAATCAGGCACACCGCTCCACACCACCTCCCCTCCTTTAACATCGACATTGTTTGCCACATGCCTGCATTGAGCATAGTGCTGTAAACCCTGGACAAACATATCTCCGAGCACCAACACCCTGACTTTCTCCACCTCTGCCATCTTCACTACACACACTCTCTTACTACACAAATCCACAATGTCAACATCTGATTGGCTGATCCCTACAGTCCCCTTTCCATACTGGATTTGCTGGAAAACCCCAGATGTGGCACGCCCTACCCGCGGACAGTCGCGATGCATCATGTGCAGCACGTAACTCTTAGCCAGCCCTTCTACCCTATCCACATCCCTCTCAGTGCCATTCTCTCGTTGGATACAGCTAAGCAGTCACACAACCATCCACCAATCACATCTCTACACACCTCTACATCTAACTCCATCATCAGAGTTCTGCACTTCAAATGTACTGCTGATCACTCTGAGTACAAGTCTCATATCATTGGAAAGCACCTACTACAAAAACTACTTTACAAGTCTCCAAGATTTCTACTGACAGCTGCATTCATATCCACGTGCATGAATACAAACTACAGGTATGCATATTTTGTTCACAGTACATGTACAAGGGTTATGAATCCATATAAACAGAGTAATGCCACTAAAACTGCATAGCCAATACATACATGCCAACCCTCCCGATTTAAGCGCAAGACTCATGATTTTTCATTGAAAAATTGCACCATTTTTTACTGTATCCCGCATAACCTATACATACATGCCAACCCTCCCGATTTTGGCGCGAGACTCCCATTTTTCATTGAAAAATCGCACTATTTTTTACTGTCTTCTGCCTAAATTAATGCTAATCCCAATGCAATCCTATGAGAAAAATAAATGTTACCGATTGCTGTGGTGAAATCTCCCTCTCAGGTGCTCCCGATTGTTGGCATGTCTACCTATAAAATGACCCTATTTAAATTTTTCCCATCTACTATAATCAACTGTCACTTCCAAACCTGCCTGCTATCTACAACACACCTTTAAAAAAACAAATGAATTTCATGCACCTAAAATTCTACTCATTTGCAAAGCATGTTGAACTAACATGTTGTAAATAAAATATAAAGCCTGCACATAGTCAAATGAAATGCATGCATACACTATGTACAGATATCAAACAAGAATACTACCACAAAAACATAAAAACAACGTCTACATTAACATCAGTGCTATAAACACACAAAATTGCTAACTTCTTTCTTTTACAATTGCAGTGAGGCCCATTCTCCTGAAAATCAGCAGCATCTGAACTACAAACAACATATCCGAAGAGACCTGTTGATTGCACAAAAAAAGACTAAGTACAATACTCCCTTAATATTCTTACTGCTCCTCAAACACACTGTGTGGTTCATTCATGTAATTTGTGCACCAAAGGAAAACAGATATTTCTGAACAATTCTGCCCACAAATCCCCATTTATTAAACAAAGATTAGCAGGCAGAATGGCACACAAATCCCCATTTTTTTGGAACACAAATAACATACTCAACCCTTAGAATATTAGTACTACAAAACAAAGAACTGTTTTCAGTTTATACCATTAGATGTACTATTAATGATTCTCCTCACCACTAGCTCACTTTCTACTCTCATCTGAACCGCAGTTTAGTAACACACAAATAAAAGAATAGCCTTCCCAACTAATTGTAACTGCCCAATGCACAATCACACACCACCACATACATCTTTCCCATAATACTCAGACACTCATGCACACAGCACACATACATTGCAGAACGGCCCAACCCATACCTTCTTTCAACAGACCCCAAAGAATGCCTACCAAAAAGCAGGTCCGTAGAAAGCAACGCAGAAATAGAGAAAATGAAAATAAAAGTGTCCAAAATAAGCATCTATCTCTACCAGAGTTTGTACAAAACGTTCAAACAAAACAGCTAATGCAGTCATTTAGCGAAACAAAACAAGCTTCTAGTACAGAAACTGTGCCTCCTCTATCAAATGTAAAACAAAACAAAAAATGCTTAACAAGAATTTGGCTACCACTACTGCTAAAACTGCACCTATAAATCTTGCTATACTAGCAAGTAACCATACCAAAAAATGTATTTTAGCAAAAATGTTCCGCCACAGAGACCTTCAGAATCTTATAAAAACAGGAGACAAATCATGCACAACCCTTCAAACTTACCGTAGAAAATTAATCTTAGAAGCTTGAATAGACAGTGCAATCCTTCTCAAAATAAAGTTATTCATTTTAGTGTTAAACAAAATGAAAGCACTAACAAAACTAAATACTAAATTACAAAAAAAACTTCTCAATAAACGGAATGTCAACAAAAATAACTTCTTAAATATCTGTGGAGGTGAATGGAGTCACACCATGATCACAGAACCATATTTTAATGCAGAAGCATACAAACAAAACCAAACAAACACAATTGCCACCCATAGCAGTGGACGAGGTTAATAAAAAATTAATAGTACCATAATGGAACAAGAAATACTTCTTACAAAAATATCCCTAGAAAACTCTGAATTACCTATCCATTCGACGGAACCAGAACATCCAGTATACAAATGGCCATGCAGTCAATGTGTAACATTCCCAAAATATCTTTCAAATCTTTACGCCAGTTGCTAAATCAGTATGTGAAAGGCAAAGACAAAATCAAAATGAAAGTTCTGCAAAATATGGATAGCTGTCCAGTGTGCAAATACACATTACTACAAGGACATTAATTAGCCTGCATTTCAGGACCTATTTGCAAAATCACCTTCCATCATATCAAAATGATATCAACACATAATTCAACTATAAGAAATCTAGTCTATAAACGGTACTATGGTAAAAGTCCTGCTTTAGCACTAGCCAATATAAATAACACTCTTCTACATGGTACACCCAAAAACCTACTCAAAGAAATCAACCATATCCAGAGAAAATATTTTGGAAGTGAAAGCCACTTACAAAATGCAATAGCTTTACAACAGACTAGCAACAATTCTGCTCATGGCAACCTTCTACTACACACATACAAAAAAGAAATACTAACATTTAAAAGTACATCCGCTGAAGTACCAAACCATGTGTGTGTGTGTTGCCGCAGAACTTTTTTATAAAAGTAACAGAAAATCTATAGATATAACATAGAAAATAGAAGACAATGAAGATTCCAAATGGTTTGAATTAGCTCTCTACCTTGTAGCAGAAAACAAATACGAAATAACTGACCCCTTAATACTTTGCAGTTACTGCACTACAAAACTTGACAACAATCAAACTCCTTCACGTGCTATCACAAATAACTTGGAATTATTCCCACTACCAAAACCCCTGCAACTACTCAATTTATATGAGAGCATCATAATTCAAACAGTGCACCCATGTCAAGCAATAATACACCTTCAACCAAAAACAGCAAAATTACCTCCCTCTGAATTGGTGAAAGGCATTTGTGGCAAAGTAGTTTATTTACCATTAGATCTGAAATAAAATGTGCACCCTCTGGGAGTGCACGTCCAATACAGCAATCTTTAATTGTCTTACTAAATGGTGTACCAACAAAAGACAACAAAATTTGGCAACAACTCGAGGACTTACATAAAGTTAGACAAGCCTTGCAATATCTAAAAGACAATAATGAATACTACAAAGAAATAAATATTGAAGAAAACTTAAGGGAAACAACTGAAATAATTCAAGAGTCACCAGAAACTAGTCAATTTGAATTTCTAGATCCTGCTACAGTATCCAATATTTTAGACCATTATAAAATTCATCCATTACACTCTAATGACACCATAGATGATGCACTAGAAACGTACCAAATGTGATAAACCAAAGGATCACCAATCAGCATATGGGAAAAAGTATCGAAGCACATGCTTTTCCTCTACTCTTTCCTACTGGAAAAGGATGATAGACCCACTCAGATAACAGCATCAGAATACCGCTCGTTACAAATGTATTCTGAAGATCCCAGATTTAGACAAAATGTGGAATAAATATTCCATCTACTCTTTGAAAGTGAACTAGCAACTATATGTTACGGAGTTGCACACATATTGAAATCAGGAACCCACTTTCAAAATATGTCAGCTACGCAATTAATACAAAAAGTGCAAGAAAAAGATGAGGTTTTACAATCAAGCATTACAAATCTGTTATCAAACATGCGTGGTACGAAAGAGTACTGGTTCCAACGTCACAGGGATGTTTGTTGTTTGATAAGAAACCTTGGCCCACCCACTTGGTTTGTTACATTAATTTGTGCAGAATATGCATGGGAAGATTTACAGGATTTCCTAAACATATAAAACAAAAACAAAACAAACATAGATATACTAACACCTGGAGAACTTTACTCTCGAGATCCTGTTAATGTTTGAAGATGTTTCCATCATTGTTTCATTGCTATGCTACACTTTATTTGTAATAAATAGTTCCTCCACTCAGAGAAGTGCAACACGTCTTTTGGAGAATAGAATACCAAGCCAGAGGAGCACCACATATCCACATGCTTTTATGGATTAATGATACTCCTAAATTTGGTCAAGACAGTGATTCCACTGTTTTATAGTTTATCGAAAAATACGTCACTTGTGAAATTCCATCGAAAGCAACAAATAGTGATCTTCATGCACAAATTGTACAATTTCAAAGACACAAATGTGGCAAATATTGTCATGGCAAAACAAAAACAAAGGGAAATACTACACCAAATGCCACTTTAGTTTCCCTAGACCAGTTACAGAAACAGGTGAAGTGAACAACTTCATGTCTTCAGTTCGACATAGTGTTAAAGGTAAATCACCTAAGAACACGTATCACATAAAAAGAACAGAAAAATGAATATATATGAATGATTACAATACAATCATTGCCCTCTTAGGGAATGCAAACATAGATGTGCAGTACATTGCAGACAATTCCACTGCAGTTGCACAATATGTTACTGCCTACTTAACAAAAGCAGAAAAAACAGAGCTTCAAGACCTCTGGAATGACCTATCATCAGACAAAACACTATCTCAGAAATTGTACAGCTTAGGCATAAAAATGCTCTCTCATAGAGAATGTGGCTCCTATGAAGCTGCATATCGTTTAACTGGTACTGCTTTGTATGGAAAGTCTGAAAATATAGTACGGCTAAGTCTTGGTCCTGCTCAATCTAGAAAAAGAGCTCTCAAATCATATGAGGACATAGAAACAATAGCCAAAAATGATCCCAACAGCCAAGACGTTTTGAAAAACAATTTACTAGACACATACTACCCGAACAGGAGTACCACTTTGGAAACCATGTGTTTATACCACATAGCCCAAAAGTTCACATATAAAAGAAATATAAAACCCGATGAAAGAAAGGTAGATATAGAGTGATTGAACACTATGGGCCTCATTACGACCCTGGCGCTAATGTGTTAACAGCGCCGTAAAAGGCTGCGGTGCCGTTAACCCATTAGCACCTAACTACGAGGTCCCTTTGCGGGACCCGACCTTAAATTCTGGTCTACACCAGCCGTTAAAGTAGGGACCCGCAAAGGGACCTTGGTGCTAAGTACGGTACCGCAATTTGCAGTACCGTACATAGCGCCTTTCCCAGTCCCATTGAGCCCTACGGGGCAAAACAAATGAAAATTCTACTAATAGATGAAGTGAGCATGGTCTCCAACCTAATGTTGGCTTAGATTCACCTCAGATTGCAAGAAGTACTTAAAACAAACTACAAAGATCTCTTTGGAGGAAAACACATTATTGTTTTGGGAGATCTTCTTCAATTGACACCAGTGAAAAGTGAACCTATTTTTAAAACCTTAGGACACAAACTCTGCCGTAAAACTGCTGACAGCATAGGAAATGTCAACCTTTGGCAACATTTCCAATACAGAGAATTAACAGAAAACATGTGCCAATCTGCAGACCTCACTTACGCCAACATTTTAAAAAGTATTAGAGTTGGTGTACTATCTCAAGAAGCACAAGCAATATTAAAAACCCTGCACATCCATGCACTTAATGGCCATTACTCATGTGCTACTGATGTTATGGAATAATTGGTACACAAATATGTCAATTGTATGTCCTTAAAGCCAACTCTTGCAAGCTGTTCCAAATTCAATGAAACAATGTTGAAAAAAGAAATGCAACCAATAATTGAAATTTGCTCCACAGACAAACTGGACGTACATGTTATGACACTACCCAGGTGTCAACAAGCCATAACAAGACTAAATACCTTGGAAAATGCTATCTCCAACACAGCTGGTTTGGAGAAAATTTTAAAATTATCCTTAAACTGTAGATTAATGCTTAAACGTAACCTTGACATGGAGCAAGGACTAGTTAATGGAGCACTGAGTCCAGTTGTTGGCTTTCAAACATACCCACGTGACAACAACATTCAGTTTGTCAATATTCTCTTTGACAAACTTTCAGAAGTAAAAAGGATAGGGCGCTCAGCAGCCCGATTCCTTCTCTTCAAAGACATGTATGTATGCAGAGAACAATTTTCTCTATCTCTAGTATATGCAGTCAAAATTCATAAATCACAAGGTCTTACCCTAGACAAAACGTTGATAGATATTGGTAACACAGTCTTTAAAGAAGGCATGAGCTACGTAGCACTATCACGCTTACGTACACTTGACGGTCTATTTCTAATCAACTTTGATGCAAGTAAAGTAAACGCTGATATTCCTTGCATTTTAGAATACAATAGACTACGTTCACTATACACCCCCATCTAAAACATATCCTGTTCCACAAAAAGGAAAATGTTGTAAAAGAAAACTAATTCAAACAGAAATGCAACAGGATCTGACTGCAAATCCTCCAAAGAGAGTAAAAGAAGCTAATACTTCATCAATTACCACAACCAAAGAAGAACCTATTACTCAAAGTAACTCAGGTACTTCTTCAAAGAAGCAACACACACTCCGAAAAAATGACTTGGACACATAACTATCTGGTCCATTCAAATGTTTAAATATAACTGGTGTAAGTTGCTACGCAAATGTGGCAATGAATATTCTATTTCAATTGCCACCAATTGTTGACAACATTTACTTACACAGTACAGACCAATTGCCTTTGCAAATGTTAGTACTTCATAGAAATGCAACAAACAATCCTGTCAACATGTATAGTGTTCATGGAACAAAACTATAATTGGACTACTGTGCTGGAATGGTGACATTCATTATAAACTCACAAGAAGATCCACAAGAATTTCTAACGTACTTACTACAAGTAGTGGAAAACAAAAACATACCTATAAATGAAATCTTCCAGATTTCATACATGTGGAAACATGCATGCACTCTCTGCAACAATGTGACACAGGAGCAAATCCCTAATGAGCGCTTCGTGTTTGTATCCATATCTAATTGTGAATCCTTTCCATTTCAGAAACTTGTACAAAATGCAAACCATGGTAGATTATGTACTACCTGCAATTCAGATAATTGCTCCACCTTACTAATACAAACACATAGTATATACGTAATACTAATGCTTCTACGTCACAATGCAGATGGTAACAAAAACAAATGCAAGCTGACTGGATTCACACATGGTCAAGTATCACTTGGTAAGAAAGCCTTCACAACAATAGGTATAATCTACCACACAGGAGCCACAACCAATGCAGGTCATATATAAAAAAAAAATATGGATGGTTCGAATGTAATGATAGTACCATTACTCTAAAGCAGAGATTACCAGCAAATCTTACAAACGCGTATTTAATCTTCTTAAAACCAACATTTTATAACTAATCTGTACTAAACTGCCCCAAGATTCTATAACAACCAAACAGATTCATGAATACCACTAAATTATAACAAGAAATAAACAGTTAGAATACGCCAACAGGTATCTAACTGCTCCAAGATCTTACAACAACCAAAGAGATAAATTAATACCACTAAATTATAACAAAAAATAGACAGAATACGCCAACAGGTATCCAACTGCTCCAAAAATGTGCAACAAGCCAACAGATAGAACATTAGCCAGAAACAAGTGAACACTGAAAACAAACAAACAAATAAACTGGTTTATAAACTACTAAGGGGGTAATTCATAGAATTCAGCGCACAAGTGGTGCACGCGGCTGGCGCACAGTGTGCACGTGCGACAGTCTGCGCCAGCCGTGGCGCCAAAATCCATTTCAGCGCACAACGTATTCATGGATTTTAACATCCATTACCAGCCGTGGCGCAGAGTGGCGCAGCGACCCTGCTGCAGCACCAGTTACACCCCAAACCCCTCCCTGTGTGCATGCACAGCACACAAATCTCGTACACGGCGCACAGGCCAGTGGACCAGCATACAGGCCCCCAACCACGAAAAACACCTCTAAAACTCCCCGCGCATCCCTCTGAATACACGTACACCCCTGTGCGGGGAGAATCACACGCGATTGGGCATGTGTGAGTGGGGTACGTGTATTTCAGGGGTACGCGGGGAGTTCCACACGCGATTGGCCCTGTGCGAGCAGGGTACATGTATTTTGGGTGGACGCGGGAAGATTCACACACGATTGGGCCTGTGCAAGCGGGGTACATGTATTTCGGGGGTGTGTGGGAAGTTTGACATGCGATTGGCCCTGTGCGAGCGGGGTACGTGTATTTCGGGGGTGCGCGGGAAGTTTCACATGCGATTGGCCCTGTGCGAGCGGGGTACGTGTATTTCGGTGGTGCGCGGGAAGTTTCACACGCGATTGGCCCTGTGCGAGCGGGGTATGTGTATTTTGGGGGTGCGCGGGAAGTTTCACATGCGATTCGGCCTGTGCGAGCGGGGTACGTGTATTATTATTAGAATGTAAGTGGGGGTGGGAAGAAAAAAAAAAAACATACCTGAATCCCATCATATGGAGGCTCGGAGCGGCGATGGCCCCACTTTGAGCGTCTTCATCGGCTGAGGGGCAGGCACGCCCCCCGCCGGGGACAAAGGCATGGAATCTGAGGGATTCCCAGCCGGGTAATGCCCCAGCAAGGGACAATCAGAATGGTCCTTCATTCCGATTGTGCCCGCGCCGGGTACTAACATTGCTTAATTACTAGTTCTTAGTTCACTTCTCAATGTTAATTTATCAATACCGCTGGAAGTTTGACCAACTGGCGATGCTAAAATACTATATCTAAACCTGTATCCTGGGTCCTGTAGCTGGAGCATGTCTGGATGTTTATTGGTGGCCACAGACATGACCTCAAGACATTCCCGAGAAGCAGGTGAGTGCACTGATAGGCATATGTTTTGTAAAGCCTTGTGCATTGGCAGGAATATTTTCAGTATAGAGAGCTCCCAACATGGCTAAGGGTTACCACATGAACATCAAGGTTTCTGATATTTGAAGTCTATTTTCTCATTGTGCCTTGAAGTGCTGTCACTGCCTGGTCCATTGACCATTCCTGATACAGGGATACAATGTGGGGCCCAGTAGGGAGTTCTCCATGCCCAGGCAGGAGCCTGAATGGTAAACTCCCACATTGTGCAATAGTTGGCATAAATACCTCTGATGATCAGCTGGTGTATGGTGTGTGTAGTCATAATGGCCTGCAGGTGTGGGACTGTGAAACATCCAAGTATAGACCTACTCAATTGTGCCTATGAGTGGGGAAAGCAGTGACTTTGGCACATTTGGTTTAGTGCAATTAGAGGATTTGGGCGTGGAAGCATATTTATAACGTGAGGCAAATCACCTAGGAAGTAGCATCAAGGCACAGCAGTTTGCAGTGAAAACCCACAGAATTGCATGGGGGTTTATCCCAGCAATAGTAGAATCTTGAGGTGTTACCTGACGTCGAGGGGGTTCTCTGGAGTCCGTAGATGCAGTGGAAAGCCATTCCACTGCCATTCCACTGCTTTGGCACCAGCACAGTAATAAAATGTCCTCCCCACCATTGATGTTTGCATGTTGGTGCTTTCAAAAAATGTGCATATGCTGACCTGAGCTGTCTGTCTGGCATGCAGCGTATAAAATGGCTACGCAGGAAAGCATGATAGAACGCTGCTTTATGGACCATGCAGAGAGTTGCTGATTCATGGAATTATGTGCGCCGAAAAACGGCCTTTGGGTGCCATTCTGCCCACAAATCCCTGTTTCACAAATGGGGATTTGCCGGCAGAATGGCGCACAAAGCTCGTTTTTCGGCGCACATAATTCCATGAATCATGTGACAGTCAGCAACCAGAGCAGTTCACGGTGTGTGGAAAAAAAACACGATCACGCGTGTGCACGTTCAATAGCAGACTTGAAGCTGCATTTTGAATGAGTTGAAGTTTAGAGAGTTTTAAAAAAAATGGTAAACCAATGTATAAAGTGTTACAGTAGTCGAGATGGCTGTATATAAACGTGTTCATATGTTGAATCCTTGCTGGAAATCTGAAGTCCAGGAACCTCTTTAACCCTTTAAGTGCCAAGGACGCGTATGCTCGCCCTTTTTGCATAGGCTTGCATGACAGACTGGCACTTTTACATTTGAAACATTTGGTACACAATGACATCTCTGCAACCTCAAAGATTCCTTTTTTTCAGCTCTCCAATATATTGAGTCATGCAGCATGTCGATGCAGAAAATTAGATTTTAACTTACTGCAGTGTCTTGTGGGATTTCATTCCACCCGAATAAACTTCCATTCTCACTCATTCCTTCCGTGCACCTCGAAGCTGATTGGAGTGAACAGAGCTGTAATTGGTCAATAAACGAAGAATACGAGTATCCATCCCTTGGTGAATTGCTCTACTGCTGCACATTCTATTAATCCAGTAAATCTTCGCTATGGCACAACCCTGGGTTCACTCATTTTGATGCAAGGTGGAAATAGCAGGATGGTGGCAGGCAAGGTGGACAGTTTTACAGTTTTGCATCACGTGGCACGTGTTCTCCAAGATAGAGATTGTTCCTCAGACATGGCCAAATCTATTTGATAAGACTTCTTGTGATTCGTCTTAGAAACCGACTGCAAATATTCCCCAGCAGAACCGCAGTAGTACTGCATACATGTACACTAAGTGGGCCTCATTACGAGTTTGGAGGTAGCCATGCCGTTTTTACCGGCATGGCTACCCCCAAACTCGGGTCCAGGTCCCCAAAAATGGGAATTATGGACCATTCTGACCTTTGCTGGGCCGACAATTACCATTTGTGGGACCCGGACCCGGTACGTCCCCATTCCCATTTGAGCCCCCATAGGGCTCAGTGGGAATGGGGAGGATGGTAGCAGCAGTACCATTCATAACGGAACCATTGCTACCATCCTGTCCTGCTAGTCTGGTCTGACCAGGCGGCTAGAGCGGCACCAGCGAGCAAACTCGTAATGTTGCGTGAGGTAACAACGGCGCCGGTAGCACTACCGGCGCCGTTGTTGCCTTACCGCAACACTTGTGATGAGGCCCACTGTGTACGAAAACCGGTTCCCCCCAGGTGCACATATTCCATCTCGACATTTGACAACGTTCTTTTAAATACGTGTAGTGTGTTTGGATGGCTTAGCCTGCTTCATTGTGGGTCTACTAAATTAGCATTGCACTCAATGTTATGGTGTGTGGAATTTGCTAAGCACCTTCCTTCCATTTACACACCTAGTGGTGCTGATGATCTTCTTGTGTGATCGGTGAAAACTGAAATGTGGCGGGTAATCAGGGTGTATCTAATGGGTATTCGGTGGCCAAGGATAGTGTCTGCCCCTTGCTTGGTAGGGCTTAAGCACACACACTTGGAGGAAGTTGCACACTGAAGGCAGCACTCTTTGCTGATGCTCAGACTGGGGCACCAATGGGAAAGTACTACCACAGAAGCCTGTCAAATGTCCGAGCTGGATCAGCCGAATATTTGTATTTAAGCAATCAGTAATGTGACACAGCAGCAGACGTACAGAGGCAGATGAAAAGAACCTAAAAAGCTTAACATGCCCCAGTATCCCACTGCATGTCTGTTGTTGTTTTTTAATCCCTGCTTGCTGTGTTGTTTCTTGTGTTTATTGTTAGTCTGGACTATTAGGTGTCGCTATAGGCCAAAACCTTTGCATTCGGGTACAGACATGGGGAATGGTACATGAGGAGGGACACACAGCCTGCAAGTGTTGTTTGGTTATGAGCCCACCCATCAACTGCCCATGACCATGCTAATGCCTATGGCCATTCCCACCCAGTTCTTGCCCCTCCCCGCCCAAACGACCTCCTCACGGGAACTATTTGTGATCGATTTAATGAAGCTTTACCATCAAACTTTGCACAAAGTGCTTTCCAGTGTTTTATCAAAGGAGTCATCTGAGAGTTATGACTGTATTGGAGTTGTAAACACACTACTGGTGTAAAAATAAAGTCTTAGCAGGTCAGACTTGAGCAAATCGATTGTGAGCACTCTGTGTGTCCTTCCTGAGTCCTGTTAAAAAAAAAAAAAAGCATTGGCAAAGACAACAGTTATGGTTTGTGTATAATAGGCATTTTCCAGGCACTGCTATTAGATGCCCAGGAGCTCACACCATTTTTCACCTGCTTCCATCAATGGGCAGCTAATACCACTATGGCTGGGCCTGGCAAGTGTCTTTCCCAAGTCTACACAAAAGCCAACACTGTTATTTAAATTGTGTTGTTAGAACTTGTAACATAGTTTATATTAGTATAGTCATTATGGTATGTATTTATTGCATTTATTAGTGTAGGTTTAATCAAATGTTCGCATCTCAGAGGTTGCAATAATAGGTTCTTGGAATCTCATGGGTGGTGGATTGATTCTTGGGGATTGCTTTACATTTTTCAAGGAAGGTTCACAAGTTCTCATCTACTCTAGTCATGGCACAACTCTGAGGGGAGAGAAAACAGGAGGCAGGAGAGACTGAGAAGGAGGAGCTACATTTCTCTCTGAAGCAGAAAGAGACCTCCCAATGATAGATGAAATGGTAAAATCTCACTATGTTATTGGTGCCAGTCTGGCTACAAAGTATCTACAAACATCTAATTTGGCAGTGCCCAGGAGACATTATAGTTGGGGGCTCAGGGTAAAGAGTCGGAAAAGAGGTTGGATCATTATAGGAGACCCTGACCATTGTCACTGAGGCAGGGGATGCAAGGCTTTTGTTTGGCAACTCCATGCACGCTGCGGAGAGAGGGTTCCATGCGTTAATAATCCCGGCAAAAATATCGCCATACAAAAAGATAGGCATATTTCAGCGACGATATTAAGTAATTGAACCTGAAGAGGACACCCCCACAATCCCTGCATTATTTTCAAAGGAGCGGGGGACACCCCTACATCCCCCGCTCCCAAGAACCCCAAAAATGAACCCCCGCCCAAAATATCGCCTATGGCCGTTCCAGATGACCATATATGCGGCGATATTTTTGGTTGGGATAATATCTAGTGATACCGGAGAGAGGTCCTCTTGCGCATACCCACATGGAGGCAGGGTGGCAGAGAATCTTGTGGATGTCCCCTAGGAGGCAAGGCTGGTGGAGGGGCAGGGGACTATTTTCTTCATGTGAGAATAGCGGGTGGATGCAACAAGCACAGTGCAGGAAGAGTACAGGATTGCTATAGTTAGGATAGGATGCATTGAAGGGAAAGTGAATCAGCAAGACAAGTGTGCTGCTAGGAACAAGGGGAGATCTGTCAGGAGGAGAAGGATCAGGGCTAGGACAAGCCTGTGGTGGGGACGTGGAAGGCAGTGGACCTATCTGTGGTGTAGAAGGAGATGCAGGCAGAGATGTGGGTTGCAGAAGTGGTAGAGCATGATCCTCTTCCTGCACCTGTTGTGGCAGAGGTGCCAATCCAGGCACGTTAGGATACACAATAAGCTGAAGCTTCTAACCCTTTATGGTGCCCACCTCGTCCTGGGTGTGTTGATAACTTGTCGTGAATGCAGGGAAGACCACCAGGGAGGAGGAAAGTGTGGTCTTCCCTATGGTGTATGGCTGTGGAAAATGGGCGAAGTAGGGGATTAGGCGAATGGGCAAGTGCTGTGCCCTGTGAATAATGGCCATGATGAACCATGTTCGCTGGTGACAGATGAATATTTACACGGTGACTGAACCACACAAAGCACACTAGTGACCCAGCTGACAACACACCCTCTGCAGCACAGGTGAGGCGGGAGAAGGTGCAATTACTTCACAGAGGCAGGGTGCAGCATGGCACTGTGATCAGCAGACTGTGCCAAAATCTGTGTACCTATCCAACCTGCTTAACTGTCACTTACTCAGCTGTAAGCTAGATAATGCCGTTAAGTCTGCCAAAATTGGAGGCGCGTTGAGCTCCACCACACTTCCCTCCAAATAAACGTAAGAGGTGGATGTGCATTGTGAGGGTACCCAAGAACTTTCGAGGGTGGCTGTGCCCTGTGAGACAGAACAAGAAAATGAAGGTCCAGTTGCACTCTAAGTGTACCTGAGAACTATAGTCTGTGGCATTGCCTTGTGAGAAACCCAACACACATTTAAAATGTGAAGCTCTTGGCCATGGAAAATGCTAGAATTCCCAAAATATCTATTTCATTTATTTCTTGATTATTCATAAAGCATCTTTATCCAAAGCACTCAGCAATACACAATAATCAGTACAAATAAAGCGTAATAGTGAAAGTATACCATAGTGAAAACAAGCTCAAAGTAAACAAGGTGGATTTAGAAAAAAGGATTCAAATGTTGGCTTGTAAGGACAGTAAGAAAATACAGCATCTAATAAATTGTCTTTTAAGCGTTTCTTGGAAAAAAATCAAAATAGAACATTAACAAATGTCCTATGAAGGAGCATCCTATATTATTGGGACAAGAAATTGGAAAGAGCATAAGCGAGAAGAACCATACGGTGGGTATAGGATAGTAAGAAGAAACCATGAAGAAAAGTGAAGCCTACTTGGCTGACACAATAAAACTAGATCACAGAGAAAACCATGAGCAAAAAATATGGACACATTTGAAAATAAGGGGAACAAAAGGAAACTGAAAAAGAACTCTAACATGTACCCAACAGATCTCAGCCAAGCATGGTAAACTTCTATCCTAAAACCCAAGACAAAAATGGTGCAATCAGTGACTTTGTATATGGAACCAAATGCACGTAGGGTATAATTAAGCACTCGCAAATGTGGGTAATAAGAAAGTAGGATAGTGTTGAACGTTATACATATTCAATAGTTCACATTGACAATTCTGCACAATAGAAAAAAACAAATTTGAAAGGAAGGTGTCGCATCTAAAATATAACCCAGATTATAGGCACTCTTTGAGACAGGCAATTGTATAGGAAAATACATTAATGAAGAGGAGCAGATTGCAGCATAAGCAGAAGCAAGAAGAAAATATGGGTCTTCTTTGGCTTGAAACTAAGAATAATTATTCAATATCTAAGAAATAATAAATGAGGGACAGGAAGACAACCGCGGATGTAAAGCATCCATGAACAAGAAGGAAGCGCAATCCGGTTGTCAACAACATAAAAATGTGCTTGAAATCCAAAATCCATAATGAAGGAAGCTTTCAGAACAGTACACGATGTGAAAAGCAGTGGACACAATAGAACACATGGATGAACATGAAATGGAAGTGTATGATATATGATATGATATGGCATTTGTAACGCGCCTATACACAAG
Organism: Ambystoma mexicanum; assembly: GCF_040938575.1. NCBI lineage: Eukaryota > Metazoa > Chordata > Amphibia > Caudata > Ambystomatidae > Ambystoma > Ambystoma mexicanum. The sequence continues at coordinate 463,734,524 of NC_090934.1, forward strand.
TGTTTCAAGGCGCGACGAGGTGGGGGGGAACAAGGGGAGACAGACAGCGATCCTACTAGGCCAGGTGTCATTCAGATCGCGCAACTGCAAGGGTAGAGGGGAAGGGAAAGTGCAAGGGGGAAGTGGAGAGGGGAGAGTGCAGTACATGGTTAATAGCATACAGGATAAATAACAAGAGCCAGCTAGTGGCAAGTGCGAGATAAGTGCAGACAAGTGCTGGGAAGGGGGGCTGTAGGGATACAGACACAGTCCCGCAGGGCAGGGGGCAGCCAGGGAGGCAGTGCAGGGGAGAGTTGCTGGGCCAAGGACCGGGAACGGTGAGTGGCCCAGTTGCAGATTCAGTGCAGTTTCAGAAGTTTAGCAGGGGAGAGGGGGAGAGAAAGCGGATGCAAAGAGGAAGGTTTTGAGGTGCTTCCGGAACGGGAGATGGTTTTCCTCAAGTTGAGGACATAAACCCTCTCTAAAATACAGTAAACATATGATCCTTGGGTTGAGCTGAAAGGCAATCCAAGACAGATCCCAAAATCCCAAGAGTGCACAAGCATCAAAGCAGAACAGAATGATCAAATTTGTCGAATGAGGCACTGACATCTAACAACATCAGAACACATAAGAGAATATTATGTCGTACATGTCGAATTGAATCAGAGACTGTCTAAAGAGTAGTATTGCTAGAATATAGTGGATAGAATCCACACTGAAAAGAAGATGAGAATGAGTACCTAAATAGGAGCAACATTGCATGTGCACAATCCTTTCCAGAATTAGAGAGAGATAAGGATGAAGAGAAATTGAGTTTAAATTAGAATGATCAGAGGAATCGAGATTATGATTCTTGAAGAAAGGAATAATGGTTGAATAACTGGAAACTGACCAAATTGAAGGAAGACATTGAAATGAAACACCACAAAATAAGACACAAAACGGAAAAATAGGTTTAATCAAAGATGCAGGTAATGTGTTAGTGTGGATAATTGTATGGTGAGACTGTGAACTTTTATTTCAGATATAATTGATAAGCAAGAAAAGGAAGCAGAAACAGGGTGAGTATCACTTGTAAAAGGACTTTGATTTACTAAAAATCTTATAACTTTAGCTTTGTCTAAACAAATATAAGAAGCATACTCATTAGGGCTAATTGATGCATCAACGAGAGGTTTTACCAGAGAGGAGTTAAAGGTTCATTATAGGGGTGAGTCAGACTCCCATAGGAACCCCTTAAAATTCTATTGTTAATAACTTTTGATTAGAGTAACAGAGTTTAACGAAATTCTGAAAGTGAATATGGACTAGGCGGCGTCCTCAGACCAGAAAGTTTCGTAAACATACGCTCATAAATAAGAAATTTATTGAGAAACAAACTTTTTTTTCCCAAAGTTGCAGCCTGCCTCCCATTCATATTCAGTTTCCAATAGACAAACAAGATAATTTTTTGTCAGAGCTCACAGCCCAAACCACTGGACGGATTTGGAATAGGTCAGAAACAAGTTGTGCATGAACCATTGACTCGCGATCCATGCATGGAGTAGTTATTTAAATATTTGACAAAGGATGGGGTGCCCCCCTCTCAAAAATAGATAGCCATTAATCTGGGATTTACCCTTAACTGGGTGTTTTTAGAAATGAAACAGCCACCATCTTGTTTTTCTCTCATTGCGAGAGATAACCGTGGATATTGTTGAGGATATGTGAAAATGAAATGCAGGAAAAAAGCCATTTGCAGGTCAACAAACATGCAAATGCCGTCAGGCTAGTGGTGGTGGGGGGTTGCTAGAGGGCACCAAGTGAAATATGGGAGTTGGAGGGGATCTAGGGACTGAGTTTGCAACACAAAGCTTTCTATAGCCTTGGCTATAGCCGAAAATAGCCGACATCGCAATGCAAACTGCATCACAGAAACAGTGTGTGCTGTGGGGGGAAATGGAGAGGCAGAGGTAGGTGAGGAGGCCAACTGGGGAGTGGAGAGAGATGACAAAAATGAGGGAGGCACTTGGTGAGGGTCTAGGGGGCAGGAATGTTTTTTTAGGGGGATTTCTTCCAATATTAGCAGCTATATAGGACCACGGATGGCCGCGGCTAAGAGTAGTTCTGTGCCCATGGCTATCCATTTTGGGGTGTGTGTGTTATTTGTTTTTGAAAGATATTTTTATAGGCATAGTTATGTTGGGGTGAAAATCACTGGCCATGGTGACATGGTAGGTATTTGCAAGTCTTATCTATTTTGGCTGTGTGCTTCCAGACTTTCTTACATGTGAGACTGTGGAGAAAAAAAGAACATTGTTTAAGCAAATCAATACAAAAAGGAGCAAACCTACACTCATTTTAGATGCCCCATCCACTGTATTTTAGCCTGTGTATTCTCACCCATGCTATTATATCTTGTTAATTTTAATGGTAAAGGACATTTATAACACACACTATCGACACTGGAGTGGTCCCCTGGCACTCTGGTGGATCTGAAAGGTAAGAGGGTAGAATGGGTTAGAAGAGAATAGCGAGAAAAGGTAGAGGAAGAGTTGTGATGTCTTGTTAACAGCTTCAGTTCGGTTAACACTGTTTGCTGATCATGGGTGAGATTTATGGATTTTAGACTCCCATTTGCTGTTATGCTGGGCTAAGTGTGGTTTCTTTTGTTGTTGTGGTGTAGTGATATGCATGCGGATTGCTGTGTAAGGATGTGGTTGCGTTTGTTTAGTGTTTGAGAGGTGTATGCAGAGAGTTGAGGTTTTAGCGGTTTAGTTTTTGGGTTTATATCTCACTGCTTCGGACATCTGTGTTAGGGGTCTCAGCCGGTAATGTCTGCTGGGGAGTTCCGTGATAGGTCAATCACTGTGTTCTGCACATAGTTGTGGCATGTCTCTGTACATGTTTAGTGGTCTCTGGCCGAGAGAGTAGTGAGGCCTCCCCCACCTCTGGGTCGGTTTTGGTATGGTTGTGGGTTTGGTCTTAAGTCAACAAAAGGGTGTGCCTGCTATTGCCTCCCAGAGCTCATAGGGTGGGGTTCCCCTCCCTCCAGATTCCAGGCACTCCCTATCCTACCAGGGAGCTAGAGTATTGGGTAATGCTCCCTTGTTTGCATCTAAGGTAGATGTCCCTTTGGCACTGCCTAACATAGGGGTTAGGTTTGTGAGTGGGCATATCCTGGGCTCCCTCCCCCGCCGGCTACTTCCTTCCATGTGCACTTATTGTGAAGCATCCTATTTCCAGTGGTGTCTTTCTTTTTCTGGATATTTCGGTCTGGTTCTGAGGCGAAGAGCCTTGTGTAATTGTACCCATTGAATATATCCCCACCTAATTTACTGCCATGTATACTTTGCTCTCTTTATCAACATCTACCTTACATAACTCCATGAGCAGTCATTTACTATAGTGATCTTTTAACTTCCATTGTATTACTAATGTCTCTTTGGTCATTGATATTCCATACTCAGATCTTTTAACTTTCAATGTATTACTAATGTCTCTTTCGTCATTCATATGCCATACTCAGATGTTTAAAAAAACAAAAATCTTACAGCTATACAAAAAGGGGAGCAATTGGTGTATTGTGGTTCGTGCCTAGCAACAGAAATGGTTAGGTTGTTTACCCGATGCCACCATACATCCCCCCCGATGTGCGGCACTCCTAACCACAAGTACACATGGCATACTGTGCAGCCACAGGTGTACCTCACGAAAATGGAACATTGTGTGTTTGTGGAAATGTGGTAGCCATGGATATCCGACATTTTGGGTGGAATAGCATCATAGATGTATTAAGTGTTTTGGGGTGTTGGGAGAGACCAAGGGAGTGGAGGAGGATCATGGGAAGTGGAGGGTGGTGGTAGGTGTGTTAGGGAGACTTGTATGGAGCTTGGGGAGTGGAAATAGATTTTTGTATTTGTAATTTTCTCTCTATAGCCGCAGCCAACAGCAAATGGCCATGAAGGTCTTTTATATTACAGCGTCTATAAAAAAGCACATTGGTGGCCGCATCAATGCCTTTTGGCATTGTATTATTTGTACCTGTAGGTGCGGTTATGGTTATAGCTGCATCTATTAAACCATACATTTTCTGTGCAATAATCATATTGTTATGTGGATGATACAGTCCAGAATTTAATTTGTGTGTGTTATTGTATGTGCTTCGGTGTATTTGAAGTTTTGAAAATTGACTTAGTTTGTTCTTGAGTTTGCAAAAAATGTAGGTGTAACTGTGGCTACAAGGCAAGATCTGCAGCCGCGTCAAAAAGCTGTGGCTATGAAAGATGTTCGGTGGGGAAAAAAAGATTTCTATGTGTTTGATATTTTGTTATTGGTTGTTGTTACTTTTCTATTTGTGTAGCTCTCTGTTATAGGTTGTAGTGAAAATGTGTCATCCCTTTTAATAGTTTTATTAACATTCATTTTGGAAAATATAAAAGCCACCATTTTCTGAAGTTGTATCCTTTTGATCCCAGAACTCTCACTGTGCACATGGCAAGAGTGTGGCTGATGTAATAGTAAATATTTCCACATTTGATGGTTTATTTGTAGTGTTATGTGTGTTTGTTATGTTAACCACTGCTATCAGATGGTGTTCATTATCATTTTTATCATCTGCTCTGTTTGTGTGCCAATTATATTTTGATGTATTTTTTAACTTTCACTAACATGGACCTACAAAATTAGATTTGTCAATCAATGGCATTTACATGCAGGCATTTCATTTTTGTATTCATGTTAATGAGGTTGAATGTTTATTTGATTGTAATTGTAATGCACTTTCAGCTATGCAGTACTTTTAGCTGTTTTGAGTTTTCTTTGAGGTAGAACAATTGATGGTGTTTTGCAAGTTGATTTTTGGTCATTTTTTTATTCTTGTATTTTCTTGTGGCTGTTTTTTTGTTGTTGTATCTGTTGAAAGAAAGTTGAACTCCTTGCAATTATTTTCTGATGGGATCTTTATTGTTTTTATGGCAGGAAGTTACTGATAAGATGCAACTACTTGAGGTGCTCTTTGCCTACTGAAGAAGTTGCTCAGTTAACTCCAGTGAAAGGTCAACCTGTATTCAAAATGTAGGTGTGGATGAAGAAAAACGGAAGAAATAACTTGTCAAAGGAAAAGAGGGTATATAAGATGTAACTTCTGTTTGAATCTTATGTTATTGCATATTTCGTGGAAATCACATTGTGGTTTATGGAACACTTTATTTTCTTAACAGATAAATTGGTTGCTGGTAGATTAGCAAAAGGTCAAATTGAAGCAGTACCCATCGAAGTTGAAGGTTGACTGTTTGTTGAAAGTTCCCACTTGTGCATGGACTTGCTGGATGAGGTGCTGATTATCTGTGATATAATGCATGATGCACATGCATTTCATTTTGTAGTGCTCGTGCGATTTCGGATATGCATCGTTCTCATCATCCCAGTGGACTAGCACAGTTAACTACTGAGAAATTCTAACCCATATTCAAAACAGAAGAGTGGATGGAGGTGGTGCTGGAGGAGGTATTGCTTTTCTACATTCATTGTCCTAGTGCACCTGCAACAGAGAGTTGATCAGTACTGATGTCTCTAAGCTTTGGGATGTAACATTGGTGACCAAAAAAGACTGTTCGCAATGATCAATAAAAAGATATTTTTTTGGGTGGGGTAGATATTCCATCGATGGAATCTTGCAGGTCTTGATCTGTCATTGGTACTGTTTCTATCTGTGTGACTGTTTGCCAAGGTCTCCAAATTTACTTAACCTACCCCATCCTTTCTTGCTCTTCATATTTACTTAACCTATCACATTCTCTCTTGTTTTCCAGGTTTACTTAACCTATTCCATTGTCCAACCTGTCTAGGGTGGCATCTCCCACCTTGATCCAACAATGACAGGTTTTACATATTACCAAACAATTTGACAGTTCGGTAGCTGGCAGGATGGGATGGGGTTGGGTGTTGTTTGGGGGAAAATAGTGATAGTATTTGTGGTGCAGATGATGAATACTGTTTTGCTGATTTTATTCCATGCACTTTGACTTTATGTTTCATATAACCCTTCCTATATGATTCTTTCATTTCATGTAAGCATACAAGATGTTGAATGAATGTTGAAGTTCCCAAACTGTGAGACGGATTGTTTGAAGGACCCCTCTGTAAAATGTGTCCATAGAATTTGTACATAATTTTCTCAATCTCCTTTTTGTTGTGTTGGTCCTTCAACCGATAATATTGTCAACTGTCAGCAATTGTTATTTGTGTACCCTGCTTTTTTAAAGAGGTAAAGCTGAAGCCACTCACAGCAGCTCATTCTCCAAGTTTACTTATCCCACCCTATCTTCTCTTGCTTTCCAGGTTTACTTAACCTATCACATCCATTCTTTTGCAACTAATTAGTATAATTTCCCCTATTTAAACTTACCCAGTTTATATTTTGGTGTTAATTTATTGTAGTGACAGTTTGCATATTATTTTTTTTATCCAAGTTGGATTTTTTTCTTCCAATGACCCAATGATTAGTATGTGCAAAGAGAACAACAGTGTTCTATGCACAAAAGTTCTACTTATATAATTGATGTGATGCACTCCATTCAAAATATGAGGGTCATAAACACTTGTGTATTAAATTGAGTTTCTTAAAGTGTGTGTGTTCTTTAACTAATTATGTTTTCTCTTTTTTACATCTAGAAGGATATTATAATTGTTTTAACATAGATGAATTCCCGCGGCTACGGTATCGTCCATTAGGGTGTTGGATTATGGAGGCACGGTTAACAGCAGCAATGACTGGGAAGGGTCATAATTGTGGATTCATTGGCCATATCTGTGGCTATGGGTCTACATGTGCAAGAAAGTACACTGTTTGTAGCCGAAATAGTCCTTTCTAAGAAATGTTATGTCTATATGTATAAAAATCTCTGTGACTTACCACCCAAAGTGTCATATTGTAAGCGCGGCTAGAAATAAAATCAATGGGCCTCATTACAAGTGTGCCGGTCCGGTGCCGGTCCGGTAACAACAGTGCCGGTAAGCTACTGGCACCGTTGATACCGGACCGCCATACTCTGAGGTCTGCGAGCGGGTGCCCTTCAGCCCACCAGATGCGGAATGGCACCCGCTCGCAGACCTTGATGCATGCACCGGCACCATTTGTGAATGGTGCCAGTGCATCCGCCCTCCCCATTCCCTTTGAGTCCAATGGGACTCAAAAGGGAATGGGGAGTAATTTTTACCGATGCCAGGCAATAGGGAGTTACCAGAACGCCACGGCTGTAATGCCCGGTAAGTCCCCATTGCCAGGCGCCGGAAAAAAATTACTCAGACGGAAGCCATGCCGGTATTTACTGACACAGCTACCACCAGACCATTATGAGGCCCTAGAAACTCTAGCCGCGGCTATGAGTGTTGAGTTATTTTAGAAGATGTTTTTCGATGTTATTTTATTATATTGATGTATTTATATGTGATGGAAATTGTTTTATTGTATATATATATATATATATTTTCAGTAACACAACTTTGTTAAAGGGACCTTATGGTTCCAAGTAAAATCGAAAAACCCCTGAAATTCACCAGTTATGGTAAGGTAGCAACCATAACTCATGCCACAACCGTGCACTGCTAAGGCTAACACCCAGGACATCAAAGATGACATCACAAATGTCATTGATGACATCGCATAATATAACACACCCAGTAAACTTTACTGACCAATCCGTACCTCCGCTCATTCTCATTTGCATGCCGCGCCACCCCAAAATCCCTGTATGTAATACGCGCTGTCCGCAGACTACCGCCATGTCCGCGGACATATAAAAAATCTGAGCATGGTGAATGTACATTTAAATAGTGTGCCCCCTTTTCCCATTGAGGTGGTCTCTGAAAAGAGACATTATTTTTTGTTTTTTTTGCAGATGCCTGACAGACACCTGTTATTTTGTATTTTTTGTTTTTTTTTCTTCTTACTTTACAACTAAAATCTTCACATAACCTTCTCCAAAGCAACACTTACATTCCAAAACAGCATGGCATTTCCCAAAAAAGATAAAGAAATGCCATCTTCTTGAAAATAAACAGCATTACGCAAATCAATATTCTCATTATTACAGAAAAACATACCAGCTCTAAGCATGAAAGCACACATGCCTCGATTGATTGCACACCTAGCAACGTTTTGCTGAGGACAACAAACAGAACTATTGTCCCATATTCTAGGTAGTAATCCATAAAAAAATTACTTTTGCATTTGGAAGGATGTTCATTACTGCTTGAACCAACTGTTCCAAATCTGCCAACAAAGTAGGGGCACTGACGTAGCCCAAATGGAAAGCACCATAGTGCAAAACTACCAGATGGGGACTGTTCATCCTGCGCATATCTTCACAAACTTGCAGAATTCCCTCTACATTGCAATCAGGCACACCGCTCCACACCACCTCCCCTCCTTTAACATCGACATTGTTTGCCACATGCCTGCATTGAGCATAGTGCTGTAAACCCTGGACAAACATATCTCCGAGCACCAACACCCTGACTTTCTCCACCTCTGCCATCTTCACTACACACACTCTCTTACTACACAAATCCACAATGTCAACATCTGATTGGCTGATCCCTACAGTCCCCTTTCCATACTGGATTTGCTGGAAAACCCCAGATGTGGCACGCCCTACCCGCGGACAGTCGCGATGCATCATGTGCGGCACGTAACTCTTAGCCAGCCCTTCTACCCTATCCACATCCCTCTCAGTGCCATTCTCTCGTTGGATACAGCTAAGCAGTCACACAACCATCCACCAATCACATCTCTACACACCTCTACATCTAACTCCATCATCAGAGTTCTGCACTTCAAATGTACTGCTGATCACTCTGAGTACAAGTCTCATATCATTGGAAAGCACCTACTACAAAAACTACTTTACAAGTCTCCAAGATTTCTACTGACAGCTGCATTCATATCCACGTGCATGAATACAAACTACAGGTATGCATATTTTGTTCACAGTACATGTACAAGGGTTATGAATCCATATAAACAGAGTAATGCCACTAAAACTGCATAGCCAATACATACATGCCAACCCTCCCGATTTAAGCGCAAGACTCATGATTTTTCATTGAAAAATTGCACCATTTTTTACTGTATCCCGCATAACCTATACATACATGCCAACCCTCCCGATTTTGGCGCGAGACTCCCATTTTTCATTGAAAAATCGCACTATTTTTTACTGTCTTCTGCCTAAATTAATGCTAATCCCAATGCAATCCTATGAGAAAAATAAATGTTACCGATTGCTGTGGTGAAATCTCCCTCTCAGGTGCTCCCGATTGTTGGCATGTCTACCTATAAAATGACCCTATTTAAATTTTTCCCATCTACTATAATCAACTGTCACTTCCAAACCTGCCTGCTATCTACAACACACCTTTAAAAAAACAAATGAATTTCATGCACCTAAAATTCTACTCATTTGCAAAGCATGTTGAACTAACATGTTGTAAATAAAATATAAAGCCTGCACATAGTCAAATGAAATGCATGCATACACTATGTACAGATATCAAACAAGAATACTACCACAAAAACATAAAAACAACGTCTACATTAACATCAGTGCTATAAACACACAAAATTGCTAACTTCTTTCTTTTACAATTGCAGTGAGGCCCATTCTCCTGAAAATCAGCAGCATCTGAACTACAAACAACATATCCGAAGAGACCTGTTGATTGCACAAAAAAAGACTAAGTACAATACTCCCTTAATATTCTTACTGCTCCTCAAACACACTGTGTGGTTCATTCATGTAATTTGTGCACCAAAGGAAAACAGATATTTCTGAACAATTCTGCCCACAAATCCCCATTTATTAAACAAAGATTAGCAGGCAGAATGGCACACAAATCCCCATTTTTTTGGAACACAAATAACATACTCAACCCTTAGAATATTAGTACTACAAAACAAAGAACTGTTTTCAGTTTATACCATTAGATGTACTATTAATGATTCTCCTCACCACTAGCTCACTTTCTACTCTCATCTGAACCGCAGTTTAGTAACACACAAATAAAAGAATAGCCTTCCCAACTAATTGTAACTGCCCAATGCACAATCACACACCACCACATACATCTTTCCCATAATACTCAGACACTCATGCACACAGCACACATACATTGCAGAACGGCCCAACCCATACCTTCTTTCAACAGACCCCAAAGAATGCCTACCAAAAAGCAGGTCCGTAGAAAGCAATGCAGAAATAGAGAAAATGAAAATAAAAGTGTCCAAAATAAGCATCTATCTCTACCAGAGTTTGTACAAAACGTTCAAACAAAACAGCTAATGCAGTCATTTAGCGAAACAAAACAAGCTTCTAGTACAGAAACTGTGCCTCCTCTATCAAATGTAAAACAAAACAAAAAATGCTTAACAAGAATTTGGCTACCACTACTGCTAAAACTGCACCTATAAATCTTGCTATACTAGCAAGTAACCATACCAAAAAATGTATTTTAGCAAAAATGTTCCGCCACAGAGACCTTCAGAATCTTATAAAAACAGGAGACAAATCATGCACAACCCTTCAAACTTACCGTAGAAAATTAATCTTAGAAGCTTGAATAGACAGTGCAATCCTTCTCAAAATAAAGTTATTCATTTTAGTGTTAAACAAAATGAAAGCACTAACAAAACTAAATACTAAATTACAAAAAAAACTTCTCAATAAACGGAATGTCAACAAAAATAACTTCTTAAATATCTGTGGAGGTGAATGGAGTCACACCATGATCACAGAACCATATTTTAATGCAGAAGCATACATACAAAACCAAACAAACACAATTGCCACCCATAGCAGTGGACGAGGTTAATAAAAAATTAATAGTACCATAATGGAACAAGAAATACTTCTTACAAAAATATCCCTAGAAAACTCTGAATTACCTATCCATTCGACGGAACCAGAACATCCAGTATACAAATGGCCATGCAGTCAATGTGTAACATTCCCAAAATATCTTTCAAATCTTTACGCCAGTTGCTAAATCAGTATGTGAAAGGCAAAGACAAAATCAAAATGAAAGTTCTGCAAAATATGGATAGCTGTCCAGTGTGCAAATACACATTACTACAAGGACATTAATTAGCCTGCATTTCAGGACCTATTTGCAAAATCACCTTCCATCATATCAAAATGATATCAACACATAATTCAACTATAAGAAATCTAGTCTATAAACGGTACTATGGTAAAAGTCCTGCTTTAGCACTAGCCAATATAAATAACACTCTTCTACATGGTACACCCAAAAACCTACTCAAAGAAATCAACCATATCCAGAGAAAATATTTTGGAAGTGAAAGCCACTTACAAAATGCAATAGCTTTACAACAGACTAGCAACAATTCTGCTCATGGCAACCTTCTACTACACACATACAAAAAAGAAATACTAACATTTAAAAGTACATCCGCTGAAGTACCAAACCATGTGTGTGTGTGTTGCCGCAGAACTTTTTTATAAAAGTAACAGAAAATCTATAGATATAACATAGAAAATAGAAGACAATGAAGATTCCAAATGGTTTGAATTAGCTCTCTACCTTGTAGCAGAAAACAAATACGAAATAACTGACCCCTTAATACTTTGCAGTTACTGCACTACAAAACTTGACAACAATCAAACTCCTTCACGTGCTATCACAAATAACTTGGAATTATTCCCACTACCAAAACCCCTGCAACTACTCAATTTATATGAGAGCATCATAATTCAAACAGTGCACCCATGTCAAGCAATAATACACCTTCAACCAAAAACAGCAAAATTACCTCCCTCTGAATTGGTGAAAGGCATTTGTGGCAAAGTAGTTTATTTACCATTAGATCTGAAATAAAATGTGCACCCTCTGGGAGTGCACGTCCAATACAGCAATCTTTAATTGTCTTACTAAATGGTGTACCAACAAAAGACAACAAAATTTGGCAACAACTCGAGGACTTACATAAAGTTAGACAAGCCTTGCAATATCTAAAAGACAATAATGAATACTACAAAGAAATAAATATTGAAGAAAACTTAAGGGAAACAACTGAAATAATTCAAGAGTCACCAGAAACTAGTCAATTTGAATTTCTAGATCCTGCTACAGTATCCAATATTTTAGACCATTATAAAATTCATCCATTACACTCTAATGACACCATAGATGATGCACTAGAAACGTACCAAATGTGATAAACCAAAGGATCACCAATCAGCATATGGGAAAAAGTATCGAAGCACATGCTTTTCCTCTACTCTTTCCTACTGGAAAAGGATGATAGACCCACTCAGATAACAGCATCAGAATACCGCTCGTTACAAATGTATTCTGAAGATCCCAGATTTAGACAAAATGTGGAATAAATATTCCATCTACTCTTTGAAAGTGAACTAGCAACTATATGTTACGGAGTTGCACACATATTGAAATCAGGAACCCACTTTCAAAATATGTCAGCTACGCAATTAATACAAAAAGTGCAAGAAAAAGATGAGGTTTTACAATCAAGCATTACAAATCTGTTATCAAACATGCGTGGTACGAAAGAGTACTGGTTCCAACGTCACAGGGATGTTTGTTGTTTGATAAGAAACCTTGGCCCACCCACTTGGTTTGTTACATTAATTTGTGCAGAATATGCATGGGAAGATTTACAGGATTTCCTAAACATATAAAACAAAAACAAAACAAACATAGATATACTAACACCTGGAGAACTTTACTCTCGAGATCCTGTTAATGTTTGAAGATGTTTCCATCATTGTTTCATTGCTATGCTACACTTTATTTGTAATAAATAGTTCCTCCACTCAGAGAAGTGCAACACGTCTTTTGGAGAATAGAATACCAAGCCAGAGGAGCACCACATATCCACATGCTTTTATGGATTAATGATACTCCTAAATTTGGTCAAGACAGTGATTCCACTGTTTTATAGTTTATCGAAAAATACGTCACTTGTGAAATTCCATCGAAAGCAACAAATAGTGATCTTCATGCACAAATTGTACAATTTCAAAGACACAAATGTGGCAAATATTGTCATGGCAAAACAAAAACAAAGGGAAATACTACACCAAATGCCACTTTAGTTTCCCTAGACCAGTTACAGAAACAGGTGAAGTGAACAACTTCATGTCTTCAGTTCGACATAGTGTTAAAGGTAAATCACCTAAGAACACGTATCACATAAAAAGAACAGAAAAATGAATATATATGAATGATTACAATACAATCATTGCCCTCTTAGGGAATGCAAACATAGATGTGCAGTACATTGCAGACAATTCCACTGCAGTTGCACAATATGTTACTGCCTACTTAACAAAAGCAGAAAAAACAGAGCTTCAAGACCTCTGGAATGACCTATCATCAGACAAAACACTATCTCAGAAATTGTACAGCTTAGGCATAAAAATGCTCTCTCATAGAGAATGTGGCTCCTATGAAGCTGCATATCGTTTAACTGGTACTGCTTTGTATGGAAAGTCTGAAAATATAGTACGGCTAAGTCTTGGTCCTGCTCAATCTAGAAAAAGAGCTCTCAAATCATATGAGGACATAGAAACAATAGCCAAAAATGATCCCAACAGCCAAGACGTTTTGAAAAACAATTTACTAGACACATACTACCCGAACAGGAGTACCACTTTGGAAACCATGTGTTTATACCACATAGCCCAAAAGTTCACATATAAAAGAAATATAAAACCCGATGAAAGAAAGGTAGATATAGAGTGATTGAACACTATGGGCCTCATTACGACCCTGGCGCTAATGTGTTAACAGCGCCGTAAAAGGCTGCGGTGCCGTTAACCCATTAGCACCTAACTACGAGGTCCCTTTGCGGGACCCGACCTTAAATTCTGGTCTACACCAGCCGTTAAAGTAGGGACCCGCAAAGGGACCTTGGTGCTAAGTACGGTACCGCAATTTGCAGTACCGTACATAGCGCCTTTCCCAGTCCCATTGAGCCCTACGGGGCAAAACAAATGAAAATTCTACTAATAGATGAAGTGAGCATGGTCTCCAACCTAATGTTGGCTTAGATTCACCTCAGATTGCAAGAAGTACTTAAAACAAACTACAAAGATCTCTTTGGAGGAAAACACATTATTGTTTTGGGAGATCTTCTTCAATTGACACCAGTGAAAAGTGAACCTATTTTTAAAACCTTAGGACACAAACTCTGCCGTAAAACTGCTGACAGCATAGGAAATGTCAACCTTTGGCAACATTTCCAATACAGAGAATTAACAGAAAACATGTGCCAATCTGCAGACCTCACTTACGCCAACATTTTAAAAAGTATTAGAGTTGGTGTACTATCTCAAGAAGCACAAGCAATATTAAAAACCCTGCACATCCATGCACTTAATGGCCATTACTCATGTGCTACTGATGTTATGGAATAATTGGTACACAAATATGTCAATTGTATGTCCTTAAAGCCAACTCTTGCAAGCTGTTCCAAATTCAATGAAACAATGTTGAAAAAAGAAATGCAACCAATAATTGAAATTTGCTCCACAGACAAACTGGACGTACATGTTATGACACTACCCAGGTGTCAACAAGCCATAACAAGACTAAATACCTTGGAAAATGCTATCTCCAACACAGCTGGTTTGGAGAAAATTTTAAAATTATCCTTAAACTGTAGATTAATGCTTAAACGTAACCTTGACATGGAGCAAGGACTAGTTAATGGAGCACTGAGTCCAGTTGTTGGCTTTCAAACATACCCACGTGACAACAACATTCAGTTTGTCAATATTCTCTTTGACAAACTTTCAGAAGTAAAAAGGATAGGGCGCTCAGCAGCCCGATTCCTTCTCTTCAAAGACATGTATGTATGCAGAGAACAATTTTCTCTATCTCTAGTATATGCAGTCAAAATTCATAAATCACAAGGTCTTACCCTAGACAAAACGTTGATAGATATTGGTAACACAGTCTTTAAAGAAGGCATGAGCTACGTAGCACTATCACGCTTACGTACACTTGACGGTCTATTTCTAATCAACTTTGATGCAAGTAAAGTAAACGCTGATATTCCTTGCATTTTAGAATACAATAGACTACGTTCACTATACACCCCCATCTAAAACATATCCTGTTCCACAAAAAGGAAAATGTTGTAAAAGAAAACTAATTCAAACAGAAATGCAACAGGATCTGACTGCAAATCCTCCAAAGAGAGTAAAAGAAGCTAATACTTCATCAATTACCACAACCAAAGAAGAACCTATTACTCAAAGTAACTCAGGTACTTCTTCAAAGAAGCAACACACACTCCGAAAAAATGACTTGGACACATAACTATCTGGTCCATTCAAATGTTTAAATATAACTGGTGTAAGTTGCTACGCAAATGTGGCAATGAATATTCTATTTCAATTGCCACCAATTGTTGACAACATTTACTTACACAGTACAGACCAATTGCCTTTGCAAATGTTAGTACTTCATAGAAATGCAACAAACAATCCTGTCAACATGTATAGTGTTCATGGAACAAAACTATAATTGGACTACTGTGCTGGAATGGTGACATTCATTATAAACTCACAAGAAGATCCACAAGAATTTCTAACGTACTTACTACAAGTAGTGGAAAACAAAAACATACCTATAAATGAAATCTTCCAGATTTCATACATGTGGAAACATGCATGCACTCTCTGCAACAATGTGACACAGGAGCAAATCCCTAATGAGCGCTTCGTGTTTGTATCCATATCTAATTGTGAATCCTTTCCATTTCAGAAACTTGTACAAAATGCAAACCATGGTAGATTATGTACTACCTGCAATTCAGATAATTGCTCCACCTTACTAATACAAACACATAGTATATACGTAATACTAATGCTTCTACGTCACAATGCAGATGGTAACAAAAACAAATGCAAGCTGACTGGATTCACACATGGTCAAGTATCACTTGGTAAGAAAGCCTTCACAACAATAGGTATAATCTACCACACAGGAGCCACAACCAATGCAGGTCATATATAAAAAAAAAAATATGGATGGTTCGAATGTAATGATAGTACCATTACTCTAAAGCAGAGATTACCAGCAAATCTTACAAACGCGTATTTAATCTTCTTAAAACCAACATTTTATAACTAATCTGTACTAAACTGCCCCAAGATTCTATAACAACCAAACAGATTCATGAATACCACTAAATTATAACAAGAAATAAACAGTTAGAATACGCCAACAGGTATCTAACTGCTCCAAGATCTTACAACAACCAAAGAGATAAATTAATACCACTAAATTATAACAAATAATAGACAGAATACGCCAACAGGTATCCAACTGCTCCAAAAATGTGCAACAAGCCAACAGATAGAACATTAGCCAGAAACAAGTGAACACTGAAAACAAACAAACAAATAAACTGGTTTATAAACTACTAAGGGGGTAATTCATAGAATTCAGCGCACAAGTGGTGCACGCGGCTGGCGCACAGTGTGCACGTGCGACAGTCTGCGCCAGCCGTGGCGCCAAAATCCATTTCAGCGCACAACGTATTCATGGATTTTAACATCCATTACCAGCCGTGGCGCAGAGTGGCGCAGCGACCCTGCTGCAGCACCAGTTACACCCCAAACCCCTCCCTGTGTGCATGCACAGCACACAAATCTCGTACACGGCGCACAGGCCAGTGGACCAGCATACAGGCCCCCAACCACGAAAAACACCTGTAAAACTCCCCGCGCATCCCTCTGAATACACGTACACCCCTGTGCGGGGAGAATCACACGCGATTGGGCATGTGTGAGTGGGGTACGTGTATTTCAGGGGTACGCGGGGAGTTCCACACGCGATTGGCCCTGTGCGAGCAGGGTACATGTATTTTGGGTGGACGCGGGAAGATTCACACACGATTGGGCCTGTGCAAGCGGGGTACATGTATTTCGGGGGTGTGTGGGAAGTTTGACATGCGATTGGCCCTGTGCGAGCGGGGTACGTGTATTTCGGGGGTGCGCGGGAAGTTTCACATGCGATTGGCCCTGTGCGAGCGGGGTACGTGTATTTCGGTGGTGCGCGGGAAGTTTCACACGCGATTGGCCCTGTGCGAGCGGGGTATGTGTATTTTGGGGGTGCGCGGGAAGTTTCACATGCGATTCGGCCTGTGCGAGCGGGGTACGTGTATTATTATTAGAATGTAAGTGGGGGTGGGAAGAAAAAAAAAAAACATACCTGAATCCCATCATATGGAGGCTCGGAGCGGCGATGGCCCCACTTTGAGCGTCTTCATCGGCTGAGGGGCAGGCACGCCCCCCGCCGGGGACAAAGGCATGGAATCTGAGGGATTCCCAGCCGGGTAATGCCCCAGCAAGGGACAATCAGAATGGTCCTTCATTCCGATTGTGCCCTCGCCGGGTACTAACATTGCTTAATTACTAGTTCTTAGTTCACTTCTCAATGTTAATTTATCAATACCGCTGGAAGTTTGACCAACTGGCGATGCTAAAATACTATATCTAAACCTGTATCCTGGGTCCTGTAGCTGGAGCATGTCTGGATGTTTATTGGTGGCCACAGACATGACCTCAAGACATTCCCGAGAAGCAGGTGAGTGCACTGATAGGCATATGTTTTGTAAAGCCTTGTGCATTGGCAGGAATATTTTCAGTATAGAGAGCTCCCAACATGGCTAAGGGTTACCACATGAACATCAAGGTTTCTGATATTTGAAGTCTATTTTCTCATTGTGCCTTGAAGTGCTGTCACTGCCTGGTCCATTGACCATTCCTGATACAGGGATACAATGTGGGGCCCAGTAGGGAGTTCTCCATGCCCAGGCAGGAGCCTGAATGGTAAACTCCCACATTGTGCAATAGTTGGCATAAATACCTCTGATGATCAGCTGGTGTATGGTGTGTGTAGTCATAATGGCCTGCAGGTGTGGGACTGTGAAACATCCAAGTATAGACCTACTCAATTGTGCCTATGAGTGGGGAAAGCAGTGACTTTGGCACATTTGGTTTAGTGCAATTAGAGGATTTGGGCGTGGAAGCATATTTATAACGTGAGGCAAATCACCTAGGAAGTAGCATCAAGGCACAGCAGTTTGCAGTGAAAACCCACAGAATTGCATGGGGGTTTATCCCAGCAATAGTAGAATCTTGAGGTGTTACCTGACGTCGAGGGGGTTCTCTGGAGTCCGTAGATGCAGTGGAAAGCCATTCCACTGCCATTCCACTGCTTTGGCACCAGCACAGTAATAAAATGTCCTCCCCACCATTGATGTTTGCATGTTGGTGCTTTCAAAAAATGTGCATATGCTGACCTGAGCTGTCTGTCTGGCATGCAGCGTATAAAATGGCTACGCAGGAAAGCATGATAGAACGCTGCTTTATGGACCATGCAGAGAGTTGCTGATTCATGGAATTATGTGCGCCGAAAAACGGCCTTTGGGTGCCATTCTGCCCACAAATCCCTGTTTCACAAATGGGGATTTGCCGGCAGAATGGCGCACAAAGCTCGTTTTTCGGCGCACATAATTCCATGAATCATGTGACAGTCAGCAACCAGAGCAGTTCACGGTGTGTGGAAAAAAAACACGATCACGCGTGTGCACGTTCAATAGCAGACTTGAAGCTGCATTTTGAATGAGTTGAAGTTTAGAGAGTTTTAAAAAAAATGGTAAACCAATGTATAAAGTGTTACAGTAGTCGAGATGGCTGTATATAAACGTGTTCATATGTTGAATCCTTGCTGGAAATCTGAAGTCCAGGAACCTCTTTAACCCTTTAAGTGCCAAGGACGCGTATGCTCGCCCTTTTTGCATAGGCTTGCATGACAGACTGGCACTTTTACATTTGAAACATTTGGTACACAATGACATCTCTGCAACCTCAAAGATTCCTTTTTTTCAGCTCTCCAATATATTGAGTCATGCAGCATGTCGATGCAGAAAATTAGATTTTAACTTACTGCAGTGTCTTGTGGGATTTCATTCCACCCGAATAAACTTCCATTCTCACTCATTCCTTCCGTGCACCTCGAAGCTGATTGGAGTGAACAGAGCTGTAATTGGTCAATAAACGAAGAATACGAGTATCCATCCCTTGGTGAATTGCTCTACTGCTGCACATTCTATTAATCCAGTAAATCTTCGCTATGGCACAACCCTGGGTTCACTCATTTTGATGCAAGGTGGAAATAGCAGGATGGTGGCAGGCAAGGTGGACAGTTTTACAGTTTTGCATCACGTGGCACGTGTTCTCCAAGATAGAGATTGTTCCTCAGACATGGCCAAATCTATTTGATAAGACTTCTTGTGATTCGTCTTAGAAACCGACTGCAAATATTCCCCAGCAGAACCGCAGTAGTACTGCATACATGTACACTAAGTGGGCCTCATTACGAGTTTGGAGGTAGCCATGCCGTTTTTACCGGCATGGCTACCCCCAAACTCGGGTCCAGGTCCCCAAAAATGGGAATTATGGACCATTCTGACCTTTGCTGGGCCGACAATTACCATTTGTGGGACCCGGACCCGGTACGTCCCCATTCCCATTTGAGCCCCCATAGGGCTCAGTGGGAATGGGGAGGATGGTAGCAGCAGTACCATTCATAACGGAACCATTGCTACCATCCTGTTCTGCTAGTCTGGTCTGACCAGGCGGCTAGAGCGGCACCAGCGAGCAAACTCGTAATGTTGCGTGAGGTAACAACGGCGCCGGTAGCACTACCGGCGCCGTTGTTGCCTTACCGCAACACTTGTGATGAGGCCCACTGTGTACGAAAACCGGTTCCCCCCAGGTGCACATATTCCATCTCGACATTTGACAACGTTCTTTTAAATACGTGTAGTGTGTTTGGATGGCTTAGCCTGCTTCATTGTGGGTCTACTAAATTAGCATTGCACTCAATGTTATGGTGTGTGGAATTTGCTAAGCACCTTCCTTCCATTTACACACCTAGTGGTGCTGATGATCTTCTTGTGTGATCGGTGAAAACTGAAATGTGGCGGGTAATCAGGGTGTATCTAATGGGTATTCGGTGGCCAAGGATAGTGTCTGCCCCTTGCTTGGTAGGGCTTAAGCACACACACTTGGAGGAAGTTGCACACTGAAGGCAGCACTCTTTGCTGATGCTCAGACTGGGGCACCAATGGGAAAGTACTACCACAGAAGCCTGTCAAATGTCCGAGCTGGATCAGCCGAATATTTGTATTTAAGCAATCAGTAATGTGACACAGCAGCAGACGTACAGAGGCAGATGAAAAGAACCTAAAAAGCTTAACATGCCCCAGTATCCCACTGCATGTCTGTTGTTGTTTTTTAATCCCTGCTTGCTGTGTTGTTTCTTGTGTTTATTGTTAGTCTGGACTATTAGGTGTCGCTATAGGCCAAAACCTTTGCATTCGGGTACAGACATGGGGAATGGTACATGAGGAGGGACACACAGCCTGCAAGTGTTGTTTGGTTATGAGCCCACCCATCAACTGCCCATGACCATGCTAATGCCTATGGCCATTCCCACCCAGTTCTTGCCCCTCCCCGCCCAAACGACCTCCTCACGGGAACTATTTGTGATCGATTTAATGAAGCTTTACCATCAAACTTTGCACAAAGTGCTTTCCAGTGTTTTATCAAAGGAGTCATCTGAGAGTTATGACTGTATTGGAGTTGTAAACCCACTACTGGTGTAAAAATAAAGTCTTAGCAGGTCAGACTTGAGCAAATCGATTGCTGAGCACTCTGTGTGTCCTTCCTGAGTCCTGTTAAAAAAAAAAAAAAGCATTGGCAAAGACAACAGTTATGGTTTGTGTATAATAGGCATTTTCCAGGCACTGCTATTGGATGCCCAGGAGCTCACACCATTTTTCACCTGCTTCCATCAATGGGCAGCTAATACCACTATGGCTGGGCCTGGCAAGTGTCTTTCCCAAATCTACACAAAAGCCAACACTGTTATTTAAATTGTGTTGTTAGAACTTGTAACATAGTTTATATTAGTATAGTCATTATGGTATGTATTTATTGCATTTATTAGTGTAGGTTTAATCAAATGTTCGCATCTCAGAGGTTGCAATAATAGGTTCTTGGAATCTCATGGGTGGTGGATTGATTCTTGGGGATTGCTTTACATTTTTCAAGGAAGGTTCACAAGTTCTCATCTACTCTAGTCATGGCACAACTCTGAGGGGAGAGAAAACAGGAGGCAGGAGAGACTGAGAAGGAGGAGCTACATTTCTCTCTGAAGCAGAAAGAGACCTCCCAATGATAGATGAAATGGTAAAATCTCACTATGTTATTGGTGCCAGTCTGGCTACAAAGTATCTACAAACCTCTAATTTGGCAGTGCCCAGGAGACATTATAGTTGGGGGCTCAGGGTAAGGAGTGGGAAAAGAGGTTGGATCATTATAGGACACCCTGATCATTGTCACTGAGGCAGGGGATGCAAGGCTTTTTTTTGGCAACTCCATGCACGCTGAGGAGAGAGGGTTCCATGTGTTAATAATCCCGGCAAAAATATCGCCATACAAAAAGATGGGCATATTTCAGCGACGATATTAAGTAATGGAACCTGAAGAGGACACCCCCACAATCCCTGCATTATTTTTAAAGGAGCAGGGGACACACCTGCATCCCCCGCTCCCAAGAACCCCAAAAATGACCCCCCCCAAAATATCGCCTATGGCCGTTCCAGATGACCATATATGCGGCGATATTTTTGGTTGGGATAATATGTAGTGATACCGGAGAGAGGTCCTCTTGCGCATACCCGCATGGAGGCAGGGTGGCAGAGAATCTTGTGGATGTCCCCAAGGAGGCAAGGCTGGTGGAGGGGCAGGGGACTATTTTCTTCATGTCAGAATAGGGGGTGGATGCAACAAGCACAGTGCAGGAAGAGTACAGGATTGCTATAGTTAGGATAGGATGCATTGAAGGGAAAGTGAATCAGCAAGACAAGTGTGCTGCTAGGAACAAGGGGAGATCTGTCAGGAGGAGAAGGATCAGGGCTAGGACAAGCCTGTGGTGGGGACGTGGAAGGCAGTGGACCTATCTGTGGTGTAGAAGGAGATGCAGGTAGAGATGTGGTTTGCAGAAGTGGTAGAGCATGATCCTCTTCCTGCACCTGTTGTGGCAGAGGTGCCAAACCAGGCACGTTAGGATACACAATAAACTGAAGCATCTAACCCTTTATGGTGCCCACCTCGTCCTGGGTGTGTGGATAACTTGTCGTGAATGCAGGGAATACCACCAGGGAGGAGGAAAGTGTGGTCTTCCCTATGGTGTATGGCTGTGGAAAATGGGCGAAGTAGGGAATTAGGCGAATGGGCAAGTGCTGTGCCCTGTGAATAATGGCCATGATGAACCATGTTCGCTGGTGACAGATGAATATTTACACGGTGACTGAACCACACAAAGCACACTAGTGACCCAGCTGACAACACACCCTCTGCAGCACTGGTGAGGCGGGAGAAGGTACAATTACTTCACAGAGGCAGGGTGCAGCATGGCACTGTGATCAGCAGACTGTTCGAAAATCTGTGTACCTATCCAACCTGCCCAACTGTCCCTTACTCAGCTGTAAGCTAGATAATGCAGTTAAGTCTGCCAAAATGGGAGGCGCGTTGAGCTCCACCACACTTCCCTCCAAATAAACGTAAGAGGTGGATGTGCATTGTGAGGGTACCATAGAACTTTCGAGGGTGGCTGTGCCCTGTGAGACAGAACAAGAAAATGAAGGTGCGGTTGCAATCTAAGTGTACCTGAGAACTATAGTCTGTGGCATTGCCTTGTGAGAAACCCAACACACATTTAAAATGTGAAGCTGTTGGCCATGGAAAATGCTAGAATTCCCAAAATATCTATTTCATTTATTTGTTGATTATTCATAAAGCATCTTTATCCAAAGCACCCAGCAATATACAATAATCAGTACAAATAAATCGTAATAGTGAAAGTATACCATAGAGAAAACAAGCTCAAAGTAAACAAGGTGGATTTAGAAAACAGGATTCAAATGTTGGCTTGTAAGGACAGTAAGAAAATGCAGCATTTAATGAATTGTCTTTTAAGCGTTTCTTGGAAAACATCAAAATGGAACATTAACAAATGTCCTATGAGGGAGCATCCTATATTATTGGGACAAGAAGTTGGAAAGAACATAAGCGAGAAGAACCATACGGTGGGTATAGGATAGTAAGAAGAAACCATGAAGAAAAGTGAAGCCTACTTGGCTGACACAATAAAACTAGATCACAGAGAAAACCATGAGCAAAAAATATGGACACATTTGAAAATAAGGGGAACAAAATGAAAATGAAAAAGAACTCTAACATGTACCCAACAGATCTCAGCCAAACATGGTAAACTTCTATCCTAAAACCCAAGACAAAAATGGTGCAATCAGTGACTTTGTATATGGAACCAAATGCACGTAGGGTATAATTAAGCACTCGCAAATGTGGGTAATAAGAAAGTAGGATAGTTTTGAACGTTATACATATTCAATAGTTCACATTGACAATTCTGCACAATAGAAAAAAACAAATTTGAAAGGAAGGTGTTGCATCTAAAATATAACCCAGATTATAGGCACTCTTTGAGACAGGCAATTGTATAGGAAAATAAATGAATGAAGAGGAGCCGATTGCAGCAGAAGCAAGAAGAAAATCTGAGTCTTCTTTGGCTTGAAACTAAGAACATTATTCAATATCTAAGAAATAATAAATGAGGGACAGGAAGACAACCGCGGATGTAAAGCATCCATGAACAAGAAGGAAGCGCAATCCGGTTGTCAACAACATAAAGATGTGCTTGAAATCCAAAATCCATAATGAAGGAAGCTACCAGAACAGTACACAATGTGAAAAGCAGTGGACACAATACAACACATGGAGGAACATGAAATGGAAGTGTATGATATATGATATGATATGGCATTTGTAACGCGCCTATACACAAGTGTTTCAAGGCGCGACGAGGCGGGGGGGGAACAAGGGGAGACAGACAACGATCCTACTAGGCAAGGTGTCATTCAGATCGCGCAAGTGCAAGGGTAGAGGGGAAGGGAAAGTGCAAGTGGGAAGTGGAGAGGGGAGAGTGCAGTACATGGTTAACAGCATACAGGATAAATAACAAGGGCCAGCAAGTGGCAAGTGCGAGATAAGTGCAGACAAGTGCTGGGAAGGGGGGGTATAGGGATACAGACACAGTCCCGCAGTGCAGGGGGTAGCCAGGGAGGCAGTGCAGGGGAGAGTGGCTGGGCCAAGGACCGGGAATGGTGAGTGGCCCAGTTGCAAATTCAGTGCAGTTTCAGAAGTTTAGCAGGGGAGTGGGGGAGAGAAAGCAGAGGCAAAGAGGAAGGTTTTGAGGTGCTTCCGGAACCGGAGATGGTTCTCCTCAAGTTGAGGACATTTGGAATAGGTGAGAAACAAGTTGTGCATGAAGCATTGACTCGCAATCCATGCATGGAGTAGTTATTTAAATATTTGACAGAGGATGGGGTGCCCCCGTCTCAAAAATAGATAGCCATTAATCTGGGATTTAACATTAACTGGGTGTTTTTAGAAATGAAACAGCCGCCATCTTGTTTTTCTCTCATTGCGAGAGATAACCGTGGATATTGTTGAGGATATGTGAAAATGAAATGCAGGAAAAATGCCATTTGCAGGTCAACAAACATGCAAATGCCATCAGGCTAGTGGTGGTGGGGGGGTTGCTAGAGGGCACCAAGTGAAATATGGGAGTTGGAGGGGATCTAGGGACTGAGTTTGCAACACAAAACTTTCTATAGCCTTGGCTATAGCCGAAAATAGCCGACATCGCAATGCAAACTGCATCACAGAAAAAGTGTGTGCTGTGGGGGGAAATGGAGAGGCAAAGGTAGGTGAGGAAGCCAACTGGGGAGAGGGGGGAGATGACAATGATGAGGGAGGCACTTGGTGAGGGTCTAGGGGGCAGGAATGTTTTTTGGGGGGATTTCTTCCAATATTAACAGGTATAAAGGACCACGGATGGCCGCGGCTAAGAGTAGTTCTGTGCCCATGGCTATCCATTTTGGGGTATGTGTGTGTTATTTGTTTTTGAAAGATATTTTTATAGGCATAGTTATGTTGGGGTGAAAGTCACTGGCCATGGTGACATGGTAGGTATTTGTGAATCTTATCTATTTTGGCTGTGTGCTTCCAGACTTTCTTACATGTGAGACTGTGGAGAAAAAAAGAACATTGTTTAAGCAAATCAATACAAAAAGGAGCCAACCTACACTCATTTTAGATGCCCCATCCACTGTATTTTAGCCTGTGTATTCTCACATATGCTATTATATCTTGTTAATGTTAATGGTAAAGGACATTTATAACACACACTATCGCCACTGGAGTGGTCCCCTGGCACTCTGGTGGATCTGAAAGGTAAGAGGGTAGAATAGGTTAGAAGAGTATAGCGGGAAAAGGTAGAGGAAGAGTTGTGATGTCTTGTTGACAGCTTCAGTTCGGTTAACACTGTTCGCTGAGCATGGGTGAGATTTATGGATTTTAGACTCCCATTTGCTGTTATGCTGGGCTAAGTGTGGTTTGTTTCGTTGTTGTGGTGTCGTGATGTGCATGCGGATTGCTGTGCAAGGATGTGGTTGTGTTTGTTTAGTGTTTGAGAGGTGTATGCAGAGAGTTGAGGTGTTAGCGGTTTAGTTTTTGGGTTTATATCTCATTGCTTCGGACATCTGTGTTAGGGGTCTGAGCCGGTATGGTCTGTTGGGGCGTTCCGTGGTAGGTCAATCGCTGTGTTCTGCACATAGTTGTGGCATGTCTCTGTAAATGTTTAGTGATCTCTGGCTGAGAGAGTAGTGAGGCCTCCCCCACCTCTGGGTCGGGTTTGGTCGTTAAGTCAACAAAAGGGTGTACCTGCTATTGCCTCCCGGAGCTCATAGGGTGGGGTTCCCCTCCCTCCAGATTGCAGGCACTCCCTATCCTACCAGGGTGCTAGAGTATTGGATAATGCTCCCTTGTTTGCATCTAAGGTACATGTCCCTTTGGCACTGCCTAACATAGGGGTTAGGTTTGTGAGTGGGTATATCCTGGGCTCCCTCCCTCGCCGGCTACTTCCTTCCATGTGCGCTTATTGTGAAGCAATCTATTTCCAGTGGTGTCTTTCTTTTTCTAGTTATTTCGGTCTGGTTCTGAGGCGAAGAGCCTTGTGTAATTGTACCCATTGAATATATCCCCACCTATTTTACTGTCATGTATACTTTGCTCTCTTTATCAACATCTACCTTACATAACTCCATGAGCAGTCATTTACTATATTGATCTTTTAACTTCCATTGTATTACTAATGTCTCTTTGGTCATTGATATTCCATACTCAGATCTTTTAACTTTCAATGTATTATTAATGTCTCTTTCATCATTCATATGCCATACTCAGATGTTTAAAAAAAACAAAAATGTTACAGCTATACAAAAAGGGGAGAAATTGTTGCATTGTGGTGCGTGCCTAGCAACAGAAATGGTTTGGTTGTTTACCCGATGCCACCATACATCCCCCCGATGTGCGGCACTCCTAACCACAAGTACACATGGCATACTGTGCAGCCACAGGTATACGCCAGGAAAATGGAGCATTGTGTGTTTTTGGACATGTGGTAGCCATGGATATCCGACATTTTGGGTGGAATAGCATCATAGATGTATTAAGTGTTTTGGGGTGTTGGGAGAGACCAAGGGAGTGGAGGAGGACATGGGGAGTGGAGGGTGGTGGTAGGTGTGTTAGGGAGACTTGTTTGGAGCTTTGGGAGTGGAAATACATTTTTTATTTGTAATTTTCTCTCTATAGCTGCAGCTAAAAGCAGATGGCCATGACGGGCTTTTATATAACAGCGTCTATAAAAAAGCACATTGGTGGCGCGTCAATGCTTTTTGGCATTGTATTATTTGAACCTGTAGGTGCGGTTATGGTTATAGCTGCAGCTATTAAACCATACATTTTCTGTGCAATAATCATATTGTTATGTGGATGATACAGTCCAGAATTTCATTTGTGTGTGTTATTCGGTGTATTTGAAGTTTTGAAAGTTGACTTAGTTTGTTCTCGAGTTTGCAAAAAATGTAGGTGTAACTGTGGCTACAAGGCAAGATCTGCAGCCGCGTCAAAAAGCTGTGGCTATGAAAGATGTTCGGTGGGGAAAAAAAGTTTTCTATGCGTTTGATTGTTTGTTATTGGTTGTTGTTACTTTTCTATTTGTGTAGCTCTCTGTTATAGGTTGTAGTGAAAATGTGTCATCCCTTTTAATAGTTTTATTAACATTCATTTTGGAAAATATAAAAACCACCATTTTCTGAAGTTGTATCCTTTTGATCCCAGAACTCTCACTGTGCACACAGCAAGAGTGTGGCTGATGTAATAGTAAATATTTCCACATTTGAAGGTTTATTTGCAGTGTTATGTGTGTTTGTTATGTTAACCACTGCTATCAGATGGTGTTCATTATCATTTTTGTCATCTGCTCTGTTTGTGTGCCAACTATTTTTTGTTGTATTTTTTAACTTTCACTAACATGGACCTACAAAATTAGATTTGTCAATCAATGGCATTTATATGCAGGCATTTCGTTTTTGTATTCATGTTAGTGAGGTTGAATGTTTATTTGATTGTAATTGTAATGCACTTTCAGCTATGCAGTACTCTTAGCTGTTTTGAGTTTTTTTTGAGGTAGAACAATTGATGGTGTTTTGCAAGTTGATTTTAGTCATTTTTTTATTCTTGTATTTTCTTGTGGCTGTTTTTCTTTTGTGTCTGTTGAAAGAAAGTTGGACTCCTTGCAATTATTTTCTGATTGGATCTTTATTGTTTTTATGGCAGCCAGTTACTGATAAGATGCAACTACTTGAGGTGCTCTCTGCCTACTGAAGAAGTTGCTCAGTTAACTCCAGTGAAAGGTCAACCTGTATTCAAAATGTAGGTGTGGATGAAGAAAAATGGAAGAAATAACTTGTCAAAGGAAAATAGGGTATATAAGATGTAACTTCTGTTTGAATCTTATGTTATTGCATATTTCGTGGAAATCACATTGTGGTTTATGGAACACTTTATTTTCTTAACCGATAAATTGGTTGCTGGTAGATTAGCATGAGGTCAAATTGAAGCAGTACCCATCGAAGTTGAAGGTTGACTGACTGTTGAAAGTTTCCCACGTGTGCATGGACTTGCTAGATGAGGTGCTGATTATCTGTGATGTAATGCATGATGCACATGCATTTCATTTTGTAGTGCTCGTGCGATTTCCGATATGCATCGTTCTCATCATCCCAGTGGACTAGCACAGTTAACTCCTGTGAAATTCTAACCCATATTCAAAACAGAAGAGTGGATGGAGGTGGTGCTGGAGGAGGTATTGCTTTTCTACATTCATTGTCCTAGTGCACCTGCAACAGAGAGTTGATCAGTACTGATGTCTCTAAGCATTGGGATGTAACATTGTTGACCAAAAAAGACTGTTCGCAATGATCAATAAAAAGATATTTTTTTGGGTGGGATAGATATTCCATCGATGGAATCTTGCAGGTCTTGATCGGTCATTGGTACTGTTTCTATCTGTGTGACTGTTTGTTTGCCATGTTTTCCAAATTTACTTAACCTACCCCATCCTTTCTTGCTCTTCATGTTTACTTAACCTACCACATTCGCTCTTGTTTACCAAGTTTACTTAACCTATTCCATCTAGGGTGGCATCTCCCAACTTGATCCAACAATGACAGGTTTTGCATATTACCAAACAATTTGACAGTTCGGGTGCTGGCAGGATGGGATGGGGTTGTTTGGGGGAAAATAGTGATAGTATTTGTGGTGCAGATGAGGAATACTGTTTTGCTGCTTTTATTCCATGCACTTTGACTTTATGTTTCATATAACCCTACCTGTATGATTCTTTCATTTCATGTATGCATACAAGATGTTGAATGAATGTTGAAGTTCCCAAACTGTGAGACGGCTTCTTTGAAGGACCCCTCTGTAAAATGTGTCCATAGAATTTGTACATATCTTTCTCAATCTCCTTTTTGCTGTGTTGGTCCTTCAACCGATAATATTGTCAACTGTCAGCAATTGTTATTTGTGTACCTTGCTTTTTTAAGGAGGTAAAGCTGAAGCCACTCACAGCAGCTCATTCTCCAAGTTTACTTATCCCACCCTATCTTCTCTTGCTTTCCAGGTTTACTTACCCTATCTCATCCATTCTTTTGCAACAAATTAGTGTAATTTCCCCTATTTAAACTTACCCAGTTTATATCTTGGTGTTAATTTATTGTAGTGACTGTTTTCATATTTTTTTTTTATCCAAGTTGTTTTTTTTTTCTTCCAATGACCCAATGATTAGTATGTGCAAAGAGAACAACAGTGTTGCATGCACAAAAGTTCTACTTATATAATTGATGTGATGCACTCCATTCAAAATATGAGGGTCATAAACACTTGTGTATTAAATTGAGTTTCTTAAAGTGTGTGTGTTCTTTAACTAATTATGTTTTCTCTTTTTTACAGCTAGAAGGATATTATAATTGTTTTAACATAGATGAATTCCCGCGGCTACGGTATCGTCCATTAGGGTGTTGGATTATGGAGGCACGGTTAACAGCAGCAATGACTTGGAAGGGTCATAATCGTGGATTCATTGGCCATATCTGTGGCTATGGGTCTACATGAGCAAGAAAGTACACTGTTTGTAGCCAAAATAGTCCTTTCTAAGAATGATCTGTTATGTCTATATGTATAAAAATCTCTGTGACTTACCCCCCAAAGTGTCATATTGTAAGCGCGGCTAGAAATAAAATCAATGGGCCTCATTACAAGTGTGCCGGTCCGGTAACAACAGTGACGGTAAGCTACTGGCACTGTTGATACCAGACCGCCATACTCTGAGGTCTGCGAGCGGGTGCCCTTCAGCCCACCAGGTGCGGAACGGCACCCGCTCGCAGACCTTGACGGATGCACCGGCGCCATTTGTGAATGGTACCAGTGCATCCGTCCTCCCCATTCCCTTTGAGTCCAATAGGACTCAAAAGGGAATGGGGAGTAATTTTTACCAATGTCAGGCAATAGGGAGTTACCAGAACGCCACGGCTGTAATGCCCCGGTAAGTCCCCATTGCCAGGCGCCAGAAAAAAACGACTCAGACGGCAGCCATGCCGGTATTTACTGACACGGCTACCACCAGACTCATTATGAAGCCCTATGAACTCTAGCCGTGGCTTTGAGTGTTGAGTTATTTTAGAAGATGTTTTTCGATGTTATTTTATTGTATTTATGTATTTATATGTGATGGAAATTGTTTTATTGTATAGTATATATATATATATATATATATTCAGTGAAAAAAACTTTGTTAAATGACATTTGTGATGTCATCTTTGATGTCCTGGGTGTTAGTCTTAGCAGTGCACGGTGGTGGCGTGAGTTATGGTTGCTTAGCTTACCATAACTGGCGAATTTCAAGGGTTTTTCGGTTTTACTTGGAACCATAACGTCCCTTTAACAAAGTTTTTTCACTGAATTTCATAGGTTTTTAGTAGCGCAACTTAGCCATAACGTCCCTTTAACAAAGTTTGTTTCACTGAATTTCATCGGTTTTTAGTAGCACAACTTAACCATAACGTCCCTTTAACAAAGTTTTTTCACTGAATTTCATAGTTTCTTAGTAGCACAACTTAACAATAATGACTTTGACTTTATATACATGTCATATGGAACTGACTAGATCTCTTCTTATGAACTTGATGTCCGCGAACTTATTTAATGTTCGCGGACATGTTCGGAGAACAGTACCACTACCTAAAAACTGTGGGGGGGGAGTGGTGGGGTATGTTTGATTGTTATATCATAATATAGGAACATTTAACAAATTCAAAAAGCAGCACCCAAACACATTATATATAGTAATACATAAGAAATGTAACCCATATATGTAACACATTAACCATTCATTTAAATACAATATGTTCTGAAATGGAATATACCACAAGAAGATAAATTGGCTACCAACATAATTACCTCACAGACACAACAGAACTGAGAACAAGACCGGGCCCACTGAATACATAGGACTTATCTTACCAGAAATAGTAAGTGTACTTCATTTTACTCATATATTTATAAACTTTCTGTATTAGATTAAAACATATACTATCTTTTTTTTTTCTCACAGAAATGTCTAGTACTCTGGAATGGCTAGAGGACAATTTCCCATATGAAGAAATGTCACAAGATAGTGAAACTAATGGTAAACACTTTATAATATAAACCATTTATTTATTATTTTTTTATATACATTTAACATATATATTATTTTTTTGTACAGAGCATACCAAAATAGAAAAAACTTCAGAAAACCCTTTTATGGATAACTGTCTTCACAATATAGAAGAAAAAATGGATGTATTGTTGGCTAATTTTAATAATTTAAAAACTTTTGTAGAAAATCATTTCAAACCAAAAACCTCGTACCATTGCCCCACATGTACTTGTCCCTCCTCACCATATCCCAGTCAATTATCCCCAAACCCTCTCCATAATCCAAAATGTTTTGATGAGACTTCCATCCCTTCTTCACCTAATACCAATCATGTTGAAACCCCAAATTCTCCTGTTTTTGTTTCTGTTTCTGCCTCCCCTTCTCTGTCATAAATTATTAATATATGTTAAATAAAGTTTAATTTTTAAATTGTATTTTGAATAGTTTCCGTTTTTTTTTTTTAAAAACAATAAAAGTGTCCGCGGACAGTGCGAGTGTTCTGAAATGTTCGTACATAAACGAAAATGGAGGTGTCCTGAATAACACCACACCTGTTCGTACTGTTCGCTAGCAAGTTGAAACTGTTCTAAGAACACACGTGGTGTCCTGAAATGTTCGTAAAGAAACAAAAATTAAAGTGTTCTAAAGAACACTATATCTGTCCGTAATGTTCGCTATCAACTTAAAACTGTCCTAAGAACACAATTGGTGTCCTGAAATGTTCGTAAATAAACGAAAATGATGTGTCCTGAACAACAGTACAACTGTTCGTAGTGTTCGCTAGCAACATGAAACTGTACTAAGAACACACGCGGTGTCCTGAATTGTTCGTAAACAAACAAAAATTAAAGTGTCCTAAAGAACAGTATACCTGTCCGGTACTGTTCGCTAGCAAGTTCAAACTGTTCTAAGAACGCTATTGGTGTCCTGAAATGTTCGTACGTAAACGAAAATGGAGGTGTCCTGAAGAACACTATACCTGTTCGTAGTGTTCGCTACCCAATTGAAACTGTTCTAAGAACACAATTGGTGTCCTGAAATGTTCGTACATAAACGAAATTACACGTGTCCTGAAGAACACTATATCTGTCCTTACTGTTCGCTACCAAGTTTAAACTGTTCTAAGAACACACGCGGTGTCCTGAAATGTTCATTTCACGTGTGACGCACTTTTAATTACTTCAGAACCCGAACAGTGTCCGTAGGACATCAATGCGCATGCGCTAACCAATCTCCGTGCACTTGGTGTCCTGCGGACAGGCGCTTCCTTCGCGGACTAGTTCGCGAACGGATCCTATGACCGCGCCCACGCTCATCGTGTGACACAAGAAGAAATTCCCAATGAACGCTTCATATATATATTAATACCAAATTGTGAATCCATTCCATTTCAGCAACTTGTACAAAATGCAAACCATGGTAGATTATGCTCTACCTGCAATTCAGATAATCGCTCCACGTTAGTAATACAAACACATAGTAAATACGTAATACTAATGCTTCTACGTTACAATGCAGATGGTACCAAAAACAACTGCAAGCTGACTGGATTCACACATAGTCAAATATCACTTGGTAAGAAAACCTTCACAACAATAGATATAATCTACCACGCAGGAGCCACAACCAATTCAGGGCACTACACGGCATATATAAAAAAGAAATGTGGATGGTTTGAATGTAATGATAGTACCATTACTCTAAAGCAGAGATTACCAGCAAATCTTACAAACTCTTATTTGATGTTCTTAAAACCAAAATTTGATAAATAAACTGTATTTAAACCTTTAAGTAAATTTGTGTTAAAAAAATATAAACTGTTAGAATACTCCAAAAGCTATCTAACTGCTCAAAGATTCTACAAAAACTAATCAGATAAATGAATACCACTAAATTAGACCAAAAAATACACAGTTAGAATACGCCAATTGGTATCTAACTGTCCCAAAATTATAAATTTGTGTTAAAATATTATAAACTGTTAGAATACTCCAAAAGCTATCTAACAGCTCAAAGATTCTACAACAACTAATCAGATAAATGAATACCACTAAATTAGGCCAACAAATACACAGTTAGAATATGCCAATTGGTATCTAACTGTCCCAAAATTTAACAATATCCAAATAGATAAATCAAAACCACTAAAATATATTTAAAAAATAGACAGTTAGAATATGCCAATTGGTATCTAACGGCTCCAAAATTTTATAATATCAAAACAAATGAAGAATCTGTTACTGCTCCAAAAAAAATACAACAAAGCAAAGTATAAAGCATTAGCCAGAAACAACAAGTGAACACTGAAAACAAACAAACAAATAAACTGTAGCATAACAGAAAAAGGTTTTTTTTTAATCCAACATGGATTTTTTTTTCTCCCACAGACCCAATGATTTTAGCAACAAATACAGAAACTGAGCAAATTGCACAATACTCTGATTTGTACTCTACTAAATATGAGGGTCGAAAAAAAATAAAAGTATATTGCTTATACAATGTAATAAGTCATTACAAAATACTAATACTAACATGCTATTTTCTTTTATCACAGAAATGAAGAAGAAAAACATGAACTCCCATTACTAGACCAAACAGTAAGTATACAATAATAAGGACAACCATAGCAGCATATCACATCCATAGTATCTTATACCTTTGTTCCTTATACATTTGTTTTTCACCCAAAGTTATAAGCAAATATGAATGTGATATGCTGCGGTTTTGGCCATGCACCCAAGACTCTATGCCCTGGCAACAACCACCGCAGCATATCACATCCATAGAGTCAAACATTTCAACTATGATCTATGGGAAACTTTTAATGTCCGCGAACAATGTGAGTGTTCTTAGAACACTTTGAACTTGCCAGCGAACAATACGGACACCGTTTTCAGGACACCCCCTACGAACATTTCAGAACAACGCGATAGTTCTTAGAACACTTTCAACTTAACAACGAACAATACGGACAGCGTCCTAAGGACACCCCCTACGAACATTCCAGGACACCGGGAGTGTTCTCAAAAACGTCTTCAGAACACCCCCATTTTGTTTATTTGCTAACATTTCAGGACACCGCGGGTGTTCTTAGAACACATTCAACTTGACAGAGAACAATACGGACAGTGTCCTCAGGACACCCCCTACGAACACTCCCCGGACACAGTGTTCTTAGAAGCGTCTTCAGAACACCACCATCTTGTTTATTTGCGAACATTTCAGGACACCGCGAGTGTTCTTAGGACACATTCAACTTGATAGAGAACAATATGGACAGCGTCCTAAGGACACCCCCTACGAACATTCCAGGACACCGGGAGTGTTCTTAGAAGCTTCTTCAGAACACCACCATCTTGTTTATTTGCGAACATTTCAGGACACCGCGAGTGTTCTTAGGACACATTCAACTTGACAGAGAACAATACGGACAGCGTCCTCAGGACACCCCCTACGAACACTTCCCGGACACCGCGAGTGTTCTTAGAAGGGTCTTCAGAACACCCCCATTTTGTTTATTTGCGAACATTTCAGGACACCGCGGGTGTTCTTAGAACACATTCAACTTGACAGAGAACAATACGGACAGGGTCCTCAGGACACCCCCTACGAACATTTCAGGACACCGGGAGTGTTCTCAAAAACGTCTTCAGAACACCCCCATTTTGTTTATTTGCGAACATTTCAGGACACCGCGGGTGTTCTTAGAACACATTCAACTTGACAGAGAACAATACGGACAGCGTCCTCAGGACACCCCCGACGAACACTCCCCGGACACCGCGAGTGTTCTTAGAACAGTTTCACTTTGCTTGCGAACAAAACGGACACATATTGAGTCCTTAGAACACCCCCCAGTCAGTTTATTTAGAACATTTCAGAACACCCTTGATGTCCGCA
Organism: Ambystoma mexicanum; assembly: GCF_040938575.1. Taxonomy (NCBI): domain Eukaryota; kingdom Metazoa; phylum Chordata; class Amphibia; order Caudata; family Ambystomatidae; genus Ambystoma; species Ambystoma mexicanum. The sequence continues at coordinate 463,769,702 of NC_090934.1, forward strand.
AACAAATCGAACACAAAAAGAACGTCTAACACATAAAAAACACAACTTTCATCCTATCTCATACACTCCCACCCCGAATCCAAGATGGCGGGCGCTACTGAAAAATCTGACGCGCTTCACGCTCCACGCCGTCCAATCAGCGAACACGTTGCATGTCCGCGAACATCACACAAGACGATTGGCCAATCAGGACACTGTCCGCGGAGCGAACAGGGAAGTGTGTCGACGAACCGAACACAGATATCACTAATTTTTTTTTACCTAATTTTTGGTCAATTTTAAAAAAACTACTGGACGGATTTTCACCGAATTTGCAAAAGCACGCTTTCGGGACCAAGCCGCTGATCCTGGTCCAAATTTGGTGGAAATCCGTCCAGCGGTTTGGGCTATAGGCGCGAGCAAAATTTTTTTCCCATTCAGTCTATGGGAAAGAAAAAAGTTTTGGGACCCCCCTATAACTTTGCCCCCCCCTGGACGAATCCTCACCAAACTTTGCAAAAAAATTCAGAGTGACCCAAATACTTTTTTTGCAAAGGTTGGTGAGGATCCATCCAGGTAGAGCGAAGTTATAAGCCACCCAAAAAGTGCTCTTCCTATGGAAACAGCAACTTAACCATAACTACATGGCCACTACCGTGGCCATGTAATATATATATATATATATATATATATATATATATATATATATATATATATATATATATATATATATATATATTCAGTAAAAAGACTTTGTTAAAGGGACCTTATGGTTAAGTTTTGCTACTAAAAACCTATGAAATTCAGTAAAAAAACTTTGTTAAAGGGACCTTATGGTTCCAAGTAAAATCGAAAAACCCCTGAAATTCACCAGTTATGGTAAGGTAGCAACCATAACTCATGCCACAACCGTGCACTGCTAAGGCTAACACCCAGGACATCAAAGATGACATCACAAATGTCATTGATGACATCACATAATATAACACACCCAGTAAACTTTACTGACCAATCCGTACCTCCGCTCATTCTCATTTGCATGCCGCGCCACCCCAAAATCCCTGTATGTAATACGCGCTGTCCGCAGACTACCGCCATGTCCGCGGACATATAAAAAATCTGAGCATGGTGAATGTACATTTAAATAGTGTGCCCCCTTTTCCCATTGAGGTGGGCTCTGAAAAGAGACATTATTTTTTGTTTTTTTTGCAGATGCCTGAAAGACACCTGTTATTTTGTATTTTTTGTTTTTTTTTCTTCTTACTTTACAACTAAAATCTTCACATAACCTTCTCCAAAGCAACACTTACATTTCAAAACAGCATGGCATTTCCCAAAAAAGATAAAGAAATGCCATCTTCTTGAAAATAAACAGCATTACGCAAATCAATATTCTCATTATTACAGAAAAACATACCAGCTCTAAGCATGAAAGCACACATGCCTCGATTGATTGCACACCTAGCAACGTTTTGCTGAGGACAACAAACAGAACTATTGTCCCATATTCTAGGTAGTAATCCATAAAAAAATTACTTTTGCATTTGGAAGGATGTTCATTACTGCTTGAACCAACTGTTCCAAATCTGCCAACAAAGTAGGGGCACTGACGTAGCCCAAATGGAAAGCACCATAGTGCAAAACTACCAGATGGGGATTGTTCATCCTGCGCATATCTTCACAAACTTGCAGAATTCCCTCTACATTGCAATCAGGCACACCGCTCCACACCACCTCCACTCCTTTAACATCGACATTGTTTGCCACATGCCTGCATTGAGCATAGTGCTGTAAACCCTGGACAAACATATCTCCGAGCACCAACACCCTGACTTTCTCCACCTCTGCCATCTTCACTACACACACTCTCTTACTACACAAATCCACAATGTCAACATCTGATTGGCTGATCCCTACAGTCCCCTTTCCATACTGGATTTGCTGGAAAACCCCGGATGTGGCACGCCCTACCCGCAGACAGTCGCGATGATCGTGCGGCACGTAACTCTTAGCCAGCCCTTCTACCCTATCCACATCACTCTTGGTGCCATTCTCTCGTTGGATACAGCTAAGCATTCACACAACCATCCACCAATCACATCCAAGACCTCTACATCTAACTCCATCATCAGAGTTCCGCACTTCAAATGTACTGCTGATCACTCTGAGAACAAGTCTCATATCATTGGAAAGCACCTACTACAAAAACTACTCTACAAGTCTCCAAGATTTCTACTGACAGCTGCATTCATATCCACATGCATGAATACAAACTACATGTATGCATATTTTATTCACAGTGCATGTACAAGTGTTATGAATCCATATAAACAGAGTAATGCCACTAAACCTGCATAGCCAATACATACATGCCAACCCTCCCGATTTAAGCGCAAGACTCATGATTTTTCATTGAAAAATTGCACCATTTTTTACTGTATCCCGCATAACCTATACATACATGCCAACCCTCCCGATTTAGGTGCGAGACTCCAATTTTTCATTGAAAAATCGCACTATTTTTTACTGTCTCCTGCCTAAATTAATGCTAATCCCAATGCAATCCTATGAGAAAAATAAATGTTCCCGATTGCTGTGGTGAAATCTCCCTCTCAGGTGCTCCGATTGTTGGCATGTTGACCTATAAAATGAACCTTTTTTTTGTTTTTTATTGTATTGTATTTAGTTGAACAAGTCAACTTTACAATTTTTTTCCCATTCTTGTTATACAGCTACAATTTAAACATACATTCAGTAAGAAATAGATGAATAATAAAATAATAAAAATAGACAGTTCACATCATCTGTGTCAACAAGGGAGACAAGGAAAGTTAATTACGCTAAAAATAAAAACACATCATATTGAATAAAATAAAAATGAAGCAGGTCTATTCAGATCTATTCTTAATCAGTGTCAGGGTTACTTCAGTAGCATATGAGGGCAATCAGATTTATGAGGGGGGAAGGATTTCTGATACTAATTTTCCTAGTTCAGTCTCCCGTATAGTTCTTTAGTTCTGGAATACTTCTCAAAAAGCAAATAGTGCCAATTCTCAGTGATACCAAAAGCCCCGACATAATCATAAGCCACAAGGTTTCTTTGGATACATCACTGTGTTCTTTTAGTGGTGGTTTTAGGTATAACAATTTCTTGTCTCGCAATGCAGTACATTCAATCAATATATGCTTTAGAGTTTCAGCTTCTAGGGTACTCTTACAAAACCTACAGGATTTGACCTGTGAGGGAGCGATTTTTCGTTTTATTTGTACTTCTAGTGTTGACCAAAGATTGAATCTTATTCTCAAGAAACTGGATCTATGATTCTTTGATGGTGATTTTATCAAATAGGGTTCCGCAAAGCTGTATTTTTTATGCATAAAAACCTTTTCTTCAAAGTCTTTGTATTTTAAACAAGTAAGTCTGTTTCTAGCCCAGTCCCATTGGAACAGCTTGGTTTTTACTCGGGTAGGGTTTTGCAACAATAATTCAATTGAGGCGTCAGCATAAGAGATTGCATTAATAACCTCTTGTCGACATGTTTTAGAGAAGTTGTGTTCAGATTGTAGAAGATGACGTGCAAGAGTTCCTAGTAGCATATTTGAATCGTATGCTACAAGGCATTTGCGAAACAGACTTATTAGTTCCCACAAGTAGCGGCTATAAAAGGATATAAGACCCAATTCATTGCGAAGAAACGCAATTGGTATACAGTTAGTTATACATAGAATGCGCCTCTAAAATTTTGCTTCAAATTTTTCCCAAACTGATTCTAACATAATAGGTAACGTTTCAGAACCATATAAAAGAATTGGGGTAACCTTTTGTCTAAAATATGTCAGAACCGGTATGATAGAGAACTTCCCAAATTTTGCTTGAATTATGATAGATTGGGAAATCATTGTATTCAACTTGGATTTCCATCTGGACATTTGTGCTCTACCCAGATCATCGGAGATTGTTATACCCAGATAGATGTATTCATCAACCTTATCAAGGTATTTGTCATTTAATGACCATTTGTAGTCTCTACTTTTTGAGGATCTGGATGAATTGCACAACATTACTTTTGTATTTTCAAGGTTGATTGTTAGCATATTATTATTAACATACACAGACAAGGCATTCAAAAGATGTTGTAGTCCACCTGGGGTTTTGGAAATCAGACTCAGGTCATCTGCATAAAGTAAAGCTGGGATTTTTCTTGATCCTAATTTTGGAGCATCGGATTCAATCTCTGCAAAGGTTTTATGTACGTCAGCTTATTTACATTTTTCCCATCTGTTATAATCAACTGTCACTTCCAAACCAGCCTGCTATCTATAACACACATTTAAAAAACCAAATGAATTTCATGCACTTAAAATTCTACTCATTTGCAAAGCATGTTGAACTAACATATTGTAAATAAAATATAAAGGCTGCACATATTCAAATGAAATGCATGCATACACTATGTACAGCTATCAAACAAGAATACTACAACAAAAACATAAAAACAACGTCTACATTAACATCGGTGCTATAAACGCACACCATTGCTAACTTCTTTCTTTTACAATTGCAGTGAGGCCCACTCTCCTGAAAATCAGCAGCATCTGAACTACAAACAACATATCCGAAGAGACCTGTTGATTGCACAAAAAAAGACTAAGTACAATACTCCCTTAATATTCTTACTGCTCCTCAAACACACTGTATGGTTCATTCATGTAATTTGTGCACCAAAAGAAAACAGCGATTTCTGAACCATTCTGCCCACAAATCCCCATTTATTAAACAAAGATTAGCAGGCAGAATGGCGCACAAATCCCCATTTGTTTGGAACACAAATAACATACTCAACCCTTAGAATGTTAGTACTACAAAACAAAGAACTGTTTTCAGTTTATACCATTAGATGTACTATTAATGATTCTCCTCACCACTAGCTCACTTTCTACTCTCATCTGAACCGCAGTTTAGTAACACACAAATAGAAGAATAGCCTTCCCAACTAATTGTAACTGCCCAATGCACAATCACACACCACCACATACATCTTTCCCATAATACTCAGTCACTCATGCACACAGCACACATACATTGCAGAACGTCCCAACCCATACCTTCTTTCAACAGACCCCAAAGAATGCCTACCATAAAAGCAAGTCCGTAGAAAGCAACGCAGAATTAGAGCAAATGAAAATAAAAGTGTCCAAAATAAGCATCCATCTCTACCAGAGTTTGTACAAAACGTTCAAACAAAACAGCTAATACAGTCATTTAGCGGAAAAAAAACAAGCTTCTAGTACAGAAACTGTGCCTCCTCTATCAAAATGTAAAACAAAACAAAAAATGCTTAACAAGAATTCGGCTACCACTACTGCTAAAACTGCTCCTATAAATCTTGCTATACTAGCAAGTAACCATACCAAAAAATGTATTTTAGCAAAAATGTTCCGCCACAGAGTCCTTCAGAATCTTATAAAAAGAGGAGACAAATCATGCACAACCCTTCAAACCTACTGTAGAAAATTAATCTTAGAAGCTTTAATAGACAGTGCAATCCTTCTCAAAATAAAGTTATTCATTTTAGTGTTAAACAGAATGAAAGCACTAACAAAACTAAATACTAATTTACAAAAAAAACTTCTCAATAAACGGAATGTCAACAAAAACAACTTCTTAAATGTCTGTGGAGGTGAATGGAGTCACACCACGATCACAGAACCATATTTTAATGCAGAAGCATACAAACAAAACCAAACAAACACAATTGCCAACCATAGCAGTGGACGAGGTTATGAAAAAATGAATAGTACCATAATGGAACAAGAAATACTGCTTACAAAAATATCCCCAGAAAACTCAGAATTACCTCTCCATTCGACTGAACCAGAACGTCCAGTATAAAAATGGCCATGCAGTCAATGTGTAACATTCCCAAAAAATCTTTCAAATCTTTACGCCAGTTCCTCAATCAGTATGTGAAAGGCAAAGACAAAATCAAAATTAAAGTTCTGCAAAATATGGATACCCGTCCAGTGCGCAAATACACATTACTACAAGGACATTCATTAGCCTGCATTTCAGGAACTATTTGCAAAACCAACTTCCATCATATCAAAATGATATCAACACATCATTCAACTATAAGAAATCTAGTCTATAAACGGTACTATGCTAAAAGTCCTGCTTTAGCACTAGCCAATTTAAATAACACTCTTCTACATGGTACACCCAAAAACCTACTCAAAGAAATCGACCATATCCAGAGAAAATATTTTGGAAGTGAAAGCCACTTACAAAATGCAATAGCTTTACAACAGACTAGCAACAATTCTGCTCATGGCAACCTTCTACTACACATATACAAAAAAGAAATACTAACATTTAAAAGTACATCCACTGAAGTACCAAACCATGTGTGTGTGTGTGTTGACGCAGAACTTTTTATAAAAGTTACACAAAATCTATAGATAAAACATACAAAATAGAAGACAATGAAGATTCCAAATGGTTTGAATTAGCTCTCTACCTTGTAGCAGAAAACAAATACGAAATAACTGACCCCTTAATACTTTGCAGTTACTGCACTACAAAACTTGACAACAACCAAACTCCTTCACGTGCTATCACAAATAACTTGGAATTATTCCCAAACAGTGCACCCATGTCATGCAATAATACACTGCCAACCAAAAACAGCAAAATGACCTCCCTCTGAATTGGTGAAAGGCCTTCATGGCAAAGTAGTTTATTTACCATTAGATCTGAAATAAAATGTGCACCCTCTGGGAGTGCACGTCCAATACAGCAATCTTTAATTGTCTTACTAAATGGTGTACCAACAAAAGTAAAAAAAAAATTGTCAACAAATCGAGGACTTACATAAAGTTAGACAAGCCTTGCAATATCTAAAAGACAATAATGAATACTACAAAGAAATAAATATTGAAGAAAACTTAAGAGAAACAACTGAAATAATTCAAGAGTCACCAGAAACTGGTCAATTTGAACTTCTAGATCCTGCTACAGTATCCAATGTTTTAGACCATTATAAAATTCATCCTTTACACTCTAATGACACCATAGATGATGCATTAGAAACGTACCAAATGTGACAAACCAAAGGATCACCAATCAGCATATGGGAAAAAAGTATCGAAGCACATGCTTTTCCTCTACTCTTTCCTACTGGCAAAGGAGGAAGGTATGATAATAGACCCAATCAGATAACAGCATCAGAATACTGCTCATTACAAATGTTCCCTGAAGATCCCAGATTTAGACAAAATGTAGAATACCTATTCCACCTACTCTTTGAAAGTGAACTAGTAACTCTATGTTACGGAGTTGCACACATATTGAAATCAGGAACCCACTTTCAAAATATGTCAGCTATGCAATTAATACAAAAAGTGCAAGAAAAAGATGAGGTTTTACAATCAAGCATTACAAATCTGTTAGCAAACATGCGTGGTACGAAAGAGTACTGGTTCCAACGTCACAGGGATGTATGTTGTTTGATAAGAAACCTTGGCCCACCCACTTGGTTTGTTACATTAATTTGTGCAGAATATGCATGGGAAGATTTACAGGATTTCCTACACATATCAAACAAAAACAAAACAAAACAAACATAGTTATACTAACACCTGGAGAACTTTACTCTCGCGATCCTGTTAATGTTTCAAGATGTTTCCATCATTGTTTCATTGCTATGCTACACTTTAGTTGTAATAAATTGTTCCTCCACTCGGAGAAGTGCAATACTTCTTTTGGAGAAAAGAATACCAAGCCAGAGGAGTACCAAATATCCACATGTCCTCACTCTCCTCCTATCACCTCCCCCCCTCTATTCCCTGCCCGTCCTCTGGCCCTTCTGCAGCCACCCCTCCTCTCCCCTTCTCTGCCTTCCCCTTTTTTCTGCTGATGAGGTTTCGAGACAAGTCCGATCTATGAAAGTCTTGTCAAAACAGGTCCACCGCTGTACCTCCAGAAATATGAAGGACCACATCGACTCCTTGGCTCCTGCCCTTGCTGACTTCTACAACCACTTCTTCGCCTCTGGAGTCTTCCCAACCCCTCTCAAGCACTCCCTTGTGCACCCCCTTATTAAGAAACCCTCTTATCACTGGTCAGGCTCTGGCTTGGCTGATCTCTTTCCTCTCAAATCGACCCTCCCAGGTACAACTGGGGTCTTTCCTCTCTGACATCTTTTTCTCTACCTGTGGTGTCCCCCAGGGTTCTAACCTCTCTCCCTGGCTGTTCAACCAGTATCTGGCACTTCTTGCAATCCGCATCTCTGCTCTCTGACCCAACTTTCAGTGCTATGAGGATGATACCCAGCTCATTTTCAGGCTAACCTCAGCCTCCTCTTCTCCTTCCCTCATCTCTGACTGTCTTTCTGCTATCCAGGAATGATGTGCCGCCAACGACCTCTGCCTTAATGCCAATAAGACTGAGATTCTACTCATCGGCACACCCACTCCCTCCTTCCCTGCAGCTCTCTGGCCGGCCTCACTTGGCCCTCTTCCTGCTCCTAACTGCAAGGCAAAAAACCTCGGGGTCATCTTCGACTCCACACTCTCCTTCTCTCCTCACATTTCTGACATTTCTAAGAAGTCACACTACCAGCTGCACCTCGTCAGATGTATCCTTCCTTTCCTCTCCTTCCCCCAGAAGCTCACTGTCTCCAGAGCCCTGGTTCTCTCGAAGCTGGACTACTGTAACAGCCTCTATCTAAATCTGCCTGCCTCTACTCTCTGCCCGCTGCAACTCATCCAGAACAGGACTGCGAGACTTGTCCTTGGCCTCAAGCCCAGGGACCGTATCTCTCTGGACTGAAATCGCTACACTGGCTCCCTGTGGCTCCGAGAATTAAGTTCAAAACCCTCTGCATTGTCCACAAGGCCTTCTGTGGCCTTGGGCCAAAATACCTTCAACTCTCTCTTCCTAAACATCTTCCTTCTCGAGCTCTTCGCTCATCCGCCTCCAACTCCCTCAGGGTCAGCCGCTTCTTCAAGCAACGAGTTGGGGGGAGATCTCACTCCGCAGCAGGGGCCTCCCTCTGGAACAGCCTTCCTGCCTCCCTGAAACTTGAGGAGAACCATCTCCGGTTCAGGAAGCACCTCAAAACCTTCCTCTTTGCTTCTGCTTTCTCTCCCCCTCTCCCCTGCTAAATCACTGAAACTGTACTGAATCAGCAAATGGGCCACTCACCAATCTCGGTCCTTGGCCCAGCCACTCTCCCCTGCACTGCCTCCCTGGCAACCCCTGCACTGCGGGACTGTCTCTGTATCCCTACAGCCCCCCTTCCCAGCACTTGTCTGCACTTATACTGCGCTTGCCACCAGCTGGCCCTTATTATTTATCTTGTATTTTACTAATCACTTTGTACTGCACTTTCCCCTCTCCCTTTCCCCCTTGCACTTTTCCCATCCCCTCTACCCATGCACTTGAGCGATCTGAATGACACCTGGCCTAGTAGGATTGTTTGTCTGTCTCCCCTTGTTCCCCCCTCCCTGTCTCGTCGCGCCTTGAAACACTTGTGTATAGGCGCATTACAAATGCCATATCATATCATATCATATCATATCATGTTTTTATGGATTAATTATACTCCTAAATTTGGTCAAGACAGTGATTCCACTGTTTTACAGTTTATCGAATAATATGTCACTTGTGAAATTCTATCGAAAGCAACAAATAGTGATCTTCATGCATAAATTGTACAATTTCAAAGACACAAATGTGGCAAATATTGTCGTCGCAAAACAAAAACAAAGGGAAATACTACACCAAATGCCGCTTTGGTTTCCCTAGACCAGTTACAGAAACAGGTGAAGTGCACAACTTCATGTCTTCAGTTAGACATAGTGTTAAAGGTAAATCACCTAAGAACATGTATTACATAAAAAGAACAGAAGAATGAATCTATATGAATGATTACAATACAATCATTGCCCTCTTATGGAATGCAAACATAGATGTGCAGTACATTGCAGACAATTCCACTGCAGTTGCACGATATGTTACAGCCTACTTAACAAAAGCAGAAAAAACTGAGCTTCAAGACCTCTGGAATGACCTATCATCAGACAAAACACTATATCAGAAATTGTACAGCTTAGGCATGCAAATGCTCTCTCATAGAGAATGTGGCTCCGATGAAGCTGCAGATCGTTTAACTGGTACTGCTTTGTATGGAAAGTCTGAAAATATAGTACGGCTAAGTCTTGGTCCTGCTCAATCTAGAAAAAGAGCTCTCAAATCATATGAGGACATAGAAACAATAGCCAAAAATGATCCCAACAGGCAAGACATTTTGAAAAACAATTTACTAGACACATACTACCCGAACAGGAGTACCACTTTGGAAACCAAGTGTCTATACCACATAGCCCAAAAGTTCACATATAAAAGTAATATAAAACTCGATGAAAGAAAGGTAGATATAGAGTGATTGAACACTATGGGCCTCATTACGACCCTGGCACTAATGGGTTAATGGCGACGTAAAAGGCTGCGGTGCCGTTAACCCATTAGCACCTTACTACGAGGTCCCTTTGCGGGACCCGACCTTAAATTCTGGTCTACACCAGCCGTTAAAGTAGGGACCCGCAAAGGGACCTTGGTGCTAAGTACGGTACCGCAATTTGCGTTACCGTACTTAGCGACTTCCCCAGTCCCATTGAGCCCTATGGGGCGAAATGGGAATGGGGAAGGGCCATGGTTCAATGTGGAATTACCGCCCCGCCAACCTTGGAATGGGGTGGTAATTCCCCATTGAACCACAGCGGACCCGTTACAATACCGGCACCAACCATGGTGCTAATTACGCCATAGTTTAGCGCCAGTGTTGTAATGAGGGCCTATGACTAACGAGGGCCACTATCACTGATATAAACTTTACACAGTACAAAACAATGTTGCAAAATGAACAGCAACACGAAGAAGAACTCCAGGCCCAACTAGATAAGGACACTCCCGACAGTAGTCAACCTTCTGTATCAGGAAGTCAAGAACTACTGGGACAGCCACTTATAGCAAATGAGGCAGAATTAGCTATGTAGAAGTAGAGAACACCATGTGTAGCTATGAAGAAGATACAGAAGACTTAACTGTACTACAGTCAAAACTGAACAATGAGCAGCGCACCATTTTTCAAGAAGTAATAAAAGAAATTGCACATGGTGTACAACATGCAAATAAAGAATATACCTGCAAAAATTACAAACCTATACTACTATACGTCAGTGGTGAAGCTGGTTCAGGAAAAACATTCTTAATCAAAATCATCAGCAAGTTCCTTCAACAACTGACAAATAACAAACTATCAGCTGTTGGAACTGCCCCCACAGGTTTAGCTGCCTACAACATAGGTGGTGTCACTTTACACCGATTACTACTCCTTCCAGTAGAACACCAAAACAAATTAGAATATTACAAACTTTCTACAGAAGCTGCAATGGAACTACGCAGAGTGTTAAAACAAATGAAAATTCTACTAATAGATGAAGTGAGCATGGTCTCAAACCTAATGTTGGCTTAGATTCACCTCAGATTGCAAGAAGTACTTAAAACAAACTACAAAGAGCTTTTGCACATTATTGTTTTCGGAGATCTTCTTCAATTGACACCAGTGAAAGGTGAACCTATTTTTAAAACCGTAGGACACAAACTCTGCCGTAAAACTGTTGGCAGCATAGGAAATGTCAACCTTTGGCAACATTTCCAATACAGAGAATTAAGAGAAAACATGTGCCAATCTGCAGAACTTACTTACGCCAACATTTTAAAAAGTCTTAGAGTTGGTGTACTTTCTCAAGAAGCACAAGCAATATTAAAAACCCTGCACATCCATGCACTTTATGGCCATTACTCATGTGCTACCGATGTTATGGAATAATTAGCACAAAAAAATGTCAATTGTATGTCCTTAAAGCCAACTCTTGCAAGCTGTTCCAAATTCAATGAAACAATGTTGAAAAAAGAAACACAACCAATACTTGAAATTTGCTCCAAAGACAAACTGGACGTACATGGTATGACACTACCCATGTGTCAACAAGCCATAACAAGACTAACGGGCCGATTCATGGAATAATTAGCGCTGCGCAAGTGGCCAAAAACGTGCGATTCCCAGTGGAATAGCGAAAATCGCAGTGCAAGTGCGAAAATCGCACGAAAAGCAGCGCACATCGATTCATGGAAGGCCGTGCGCGAGAAAACCATCGGATGTGCGCTAAAAAAGTGTGCGGCGCACGTTGGCGCACAGGCCATCTAACGGCATGCGCCAGGTCACAGCGAAAATCGCACAGGCTACAGCGAAAATCGCACATAGCGCGGCGCACACAACAAAAGTATGCGGAACACGGGGCGTAACACTCGGAATGGGGAATAACTTGCCAAAATGTGGGCGTCACGGGGGAAGTACAGGGTGCAAGTGCGCGGAAACGCCCACACGCTCGCCTACAACACGTATTCATGGAATCGAATAGGGCAAAAAAGCGCACGGTCAAACCAGCGCACAGGCACAAACACGACCGCCACAAGAAAGCAGGCGGTAGCGTCTCTGCGCCTGTAATAAATGTGCGCCAAAAGGTGCGCCAACAAATAGCACCTATATACAGCCATGATGAATGTCCTATACTGTGGCCCTCCAGGACAAATGACGTGCGAAGGGGTACCCACAAACACGGACACCCGCTGACTGAAAAATAACGTGTGTGTGTATTCCGGGGTGCGCGGGAACTTTCACACGCGATTTGGCTGGGTACGTGGATCTCAGGGGTGCGCGGGAAGTCTCACACGCGATTTGGCAGGGTACGTGGATATCAGGGGTGCGCAGGAAGTTCCACACGCGATTTGGCCGGGTACGTGCGCGGGAATTTCCACACGCGACTTGGCTGGGTACGTGGATCTCAGGGGTGCGCGGGAAGTCTCACACGCGATTTGGCAGGGTACGTGGATTTCAGGGGTGCGCGGGAAGTTCCACACGCGATTTGGCCGGGTACGTGCGCGGGAATTTCCAGACGCGATTTGGCTGGGTACGTGGATCTCAGGGGTGCGCGGGAAGTCTCACACGCGATTTGGCAGGGTACGTGGATTTCAGGGGTGCGCGGGAAGTTCCACATGTGATTCGGCCGGGTACGTGCGCAGGAATTTCCACACGCGACTTGGCTGGGTACGTGGATCTCAGGGGTGCGCGGGAAGTCCCACACGCGATTTGGCAGGGTACGTGGATTTCAGGGGTGCGCGGGAATTTCCACACGCGATTTGGCCGGGTACGTGCGCGGGAATTTCCACACGCGACTTGGCTGGGTACATGGATCTCAGGGGTGCGCGGGAAGTCCCACACGCGATTTGGCAGGGTACGTGGATTTCAGGGGTGCGCAGAAGTTCCACACGCGATTTGGCCGGGTACGTGCACGGGAATTTCCACACGCGACTTGGCTAGGTACGTGGTTCTCAGGGGTGCGCGGGAAGTCCCACACACGATTTGGCAGGGTGCGTGGACTTCAGGGGTGCGCGGGCAGTTCCACACGAGATTTGGCTGGGTACGTGCACGTGAATTTCCACACGCGATTTGGCTGGGTACGTGTATTTCAGGGGTACGCGGGAAATTCTACACGCGATTTGGCTGTGTGCTCCCAGGTATTCCCTGTACACCCTCCACGGCCCCTGCAGGCAGCCGAAACCACAGGGGACTACCCTGCACACCTGCTCATGTCACCCAGCACCCCCACCCCCCAGCATCCAGGGGCACCCTCCACCAGGCCCCCACTTATGGCCCCTATCACCCCCACCCCCCAGCAGTGCAGGGGCAGCACCACCAGGCCCCCACTCATGTCCCCCTGCACCCCCATCCCACAGCATCCAGGGGCACCCTCCACCAGGCCCCCACTCATGTCCCCCTGCACCCCCACCCCCCAGCATCCAGGGGCACCCTCCACCAGGCCCCCACTCATGGCCCCTATCACCCCCACCCCCCAGCATCCAGGGGCACCCTCCACCAGGCCCCCACTCATGTCTCCCACCACCCCCACCACCCAGCAGTGTGGGGCACCCTCCACCAGGCCCCCACTCATGTCTCCCACCACCCCCACCCCCAGCAGTGTGGGGCACCCTCCACCAGGCCCCCACCCATGTCTCCCACCACCCCCACCCCCCAGCCACCAGGGGCATCCTCCACCAGGCCCCCACTCATGTCCAGCTCATGTCTCCCACCACCCCCACCCCCCAGCAGTGCAGGGGCACCCTCCACCAGGCCCCCACTCATGTCCCCCTGCACCCCCACCCCCCAGCATCCAGGGGCACCCTCCACCAGGCCCCCACTCATGGCCCCTATCACCCCCACCCCCAGCATCCAGGGGCACCCTCCACCAGGCCCCCACTCATGGCCCCTATCACCCCCACCCCCCAGCAGTGCAGGGGCAGCACCACCAGGCCCCCACTCATGTCCCCCTGCACCCCCACCCCCCAGCATCCAGGGGCACCCTCCACCAGGCCCCCACTCATGTCCCCCTGCACCCCCACCCCCCAGCATTCAGGGGCACCCGCCACCAGGCCCCCACGCATGGCCCCTATCACCCCCACCCCCCAGCATCCAGGGGCACCCTCCACCAGGCCCCCACTCATGTCTCCCACCACTCCCACCCCCCAGCCGTGTGGGGCACCCTCCACCAGGCCCCCACCCATGTCTCCCACCACCCCCACCCCCCAGCCACCAGGGGCATCCCCCACCAGGCCCCCACTCATGTCTCCCACCACCCCCACCCCCCAGCAGTGTGGGGCACCCTCCACCAGGCCCCCACTCATGTCCAACTCATGTCTCCCACCACCCCAACCCCCCAGCAGTGCAGGGGCACCCTCCACCAGGCCCCCACTCATGTCTCCCTGCACCCCCACCCCCCAGCATCCAGGGGCACCCTCCACCAGGCCCCCACACATGGCCCCTATCACCCCCACCCCCCAGCATCCAGGGGCACCCTCCACCAGGCCCCCACTCATGGCCCCTATCACCCCCACCCCCCAGCAGTGCAGGGGCAGCACCACCAGGCCCCCACTCATGTCCCCCTGCACCCCCACCCCCCAGCATCCAGGGGCACCCTCCACCAGGCCCCCACTCATGTCCCCCTGCACCCCCACCCCCCAGCATCCAGGGGCACCCTCCACCAGGCCCCCACCCATGGCCCCTATCACCCCCACCCCCCAGCATCCAGGGGCACCCTCCACCAGGCCCCCACTCATGTCTCCCACCACCCCCACCCCCCAGCAGTGTGGGGACCCTCCACCAGGCCCCCACCCATGTCTCCCACCACCCCCACCCCCCAGCCACCATGGGCATCCCCCAGCAGGCCCCCACTCATGTCTCCCACCACCCCCACCCCCCCAGCAGTGTGGGGCACCCTCCACCAGGCCCCCACTCATGTCCAACTCATGTCTCCCACCACCCCCACCCCCCAGCAGTGCAGGGGCACCCTCCACCAGGCCCCCACTCATGTCCCCCTGCACCCCCACCCCCCAGCATCCAGGGGCACCCTCCACCAGGCCCCCACTCATGGCCGCTATCACCCCCACCCCCCAGCATCCAGGGGAACACTCCACCAGGCCCCCACTCATGGCCCCTATAACCCCCACCCCCCAGCAGTGCAGGGGCAGCACCACCAGGCCCCCACTCATGTCCAACTCATGTCTCCCACCACCCCCACTCCCCAGCAGTGCAGGGGCACCCTCCACCAGGCCCCCACCCATGTCTCCCACCACCCCCACCCCCCAGCCACCATGGGCATCCCCCACCAGGCCCCCACTCATGTCTCCCACCACCCCCACCCCCCAGCAGTGTGGGGCACCCTCCACCAGGCCCCCACCCATGTCTCCCACCATCCCCACCCCCCAGCCACCATGGGCAGCCCCCACCAGGCCCCCACTCATGTCTCCCACCCACCCCCACCCCCCAGCCACCATGGCCAGCCCCCACCCATGTCTCCCACCCACCCCCACCCCCAGCCACCATGGGCAGCCCCCACCAGGACCCCACTCATGTCAGCCAACCACCCCCACCCCCACCCCCCAGCCACCATGGGCACCCTTCACCAGGCCCCCACTCATGTCCCCCTGCACCCCCACCCCCCAGCATCCAGGGGCACCCTCCACCAGGCCCCCACTCATGACCCCTATCACCCCCACCCCCTGTCATCCAGGGGCACCCTCCACCAGGCCCCCACTCATGGCCCCTATCACCCCCGCCCCCCAGCATCCAGGGGCACCCTCCAACAGGCCCCCACTCATGTCTCCCACCACCCCCACCCCCCAGCAGTGTGGGGCAGCCTCCACCAGGCCCCCACCCATGTCTCCCACCACCCCCACCCCCCAGCCACCATGGGCATCCCCCACCAGGCCCCCACTCATGTCTCCCACCACCCCCACCCCCCCAGCAGTGTGGGGCACACTCCACCAGGCCCCCACTCATGTCCAACTCATGTCTCCCACCACCCCCACCCCCAAGCAGTGCAGGGGCACCCTCCACCAGGCCCCCACTCATGTCCCCCTGCACCCCACCCCCCAGCATCCAGGGGCACCCTCCACCAGGCCCCCACTCATGTCCCCCTGCACCCTCACCCCCCAGCATCCAGGGGCACCCTCCACCAGGCCCCCACTCATGGCCCCTATCACCCCCACCCCCTAGCATCCAGGGGCACCCTCCACCAGGCCCCCACTCATGGGCCCTATCACCCCCATCCCCCAGCAGTGCAGGGGCAGCACCACCAGGCCCCCACTCATGTCCAACTCATGTCTCCCACCACCCCCACCGCCCAGCAGTGCAGGGGCACCCTCCACCAGGCCCCCACTCATGTCCAACTCATGTCTCCCACCACCCCCACCCCCCCAGCAGTGTGGGGCACCCTCCACCAGGCCCCCACCCATGTCTCCCACCGCCCCACCCCCGAGCCACCATGGGCAGCCCCCACCAGGCCCCCACTCATGTCTCCCACCCACCCCCACCCCCCAGCCACCATGGCCAGCCCCCACCAGGCCCCCACTCATGTCTCCCACCCACCCCCACCCCCCAGCCACCATGGGCAGCCCCCACCAGGCCCCCACTCATGTCTCCCACCCACCCCCACCCCCCAGCCACCATGGGCACCCTCCACCAGGCCCCCACTCATGTCCCCCTGCACCCCCTCCCCCCAGCATCCAGGGGCACCCTCCACCAGGCCCCCACTCATGTCCCCCTGCACCCCCACCCCCCAGCATCCAGGGGCACCCTCCACCAGGCCCCCACTCATGGCCCCTATCACCCCCACCCCCCAGCAGTGCAGGGGCAGCACCACCAGGCCCCCACTCATGTCCAACTCATGTCTCCCACCACCCCCACCCCCCAGCATCCAGGGGCACCCTCCACCAGGCCCCCACCCATGGCCCCTATCACCCCCACCCCCCAGCATCCAGGGGCACCCTCCACCAGGCCCCCACTCATGTCTCCCACCACCCCCACCCCCGAGCAGTGTGGGGCACCCTCCACCAGCCCCCCACCCATGTCTCCCACCACCCCCACCCCCCAGCCACCATGGGCATCCCCCACCAGGCCCCCACTCATGTCTCCCACCACTCCCACCCCCCAGCAGTGTGGGGCACCCTCCACCAGGCCCCCACTCATGTCCAACTCATGTCTCCCACCACCCCCACCCCCCAGCAGTGCAGGGGCACCCTCCACCAGGCCCCCACTCATGTCCCCCTGCACCCCCACCCCCCAGCATCCAGGGGCACCCTCCACCAGGCCCCCACTCATGTCCCCCTGCACCCCCACCCCCCAGCATCCAGGGGCACCCTCCACCAGGCCCCCACTCATGGCCCCTATCACCCCCACCCCCTAGTATCCAGGGGCACCCTCCACCAGGCCCCCACTCATGGCCCCTATCACCCCCACCCCCCAGCAGTGCAGGGGCAGCACCACCAGGCCCCCACTCATGTCCAACTCATGTCTCCCACCACCACCACCCCCCAGCAGTGCAGGGGCACCCTCCACCAGGCCCCCACTCATGTCCCCCTGCACCCTCACCCCCCAGCATCCAGGGGCACCCTCCACCAGGCCCCCACTCATGGCCCCTATCACCCCCACCCCCTAGCATCCAGGGGCAACCTCCACCAGGCCCCCACTCATGGCCCCTATCACCCCCACCCCCCAGCAGTGCATGGGGCAGCACCACCAGGCCCCCACTCATGTCCAACTCATGTCTCCCACCACCCCCACCCCCCAGCAGTGCAGGAGCACCCTTCACCAGGCCCCCACTCATGTCCAACTCATGTCTCCCACCACCCCCACCCCCCCAGCAGTGTGGGGCACCCTCCACCAGGCCCCCACCCATGTCTCCCACCACCCCCACCCCCAAGCCACCATGGAGAGCACACACCAGGCCCCCACTCATGTCTCCCAGCCACCCCCACCCCCCAGCCACCATGGCCAGCCCCCACCAGGCCCCCACTCATGTCTCCCACCAACCCCCACCCCCCAGCCACCATGGGCAGCCCCCACCAGGCCCCCACTCATGTCTCCCACCCACCCCCACCCCCCAGCCACCATGGGCACCCTCCACCAGGCCCCCACTCATGTCCCCCTGCACCCCCACCCCTCAGCATCCAGGGGCACCCTCCACCAGGCCCCCACTCATGTCCCCCTGCACCCCTACCCCCCAGCATCCAGGGGCACCCTCCACCAGGCCCCCACTCATGGCCCCTATCACCCCCACCCCCCAGCAGTGTAGGGGCAGCACCACCAGGCCCCCACTCATGTCCAACTCATGTCTCCCACCACCCCCACCCCCCAGCATCCAGGGGCACCCTCCACCAGGCCCCCACCCATGGCCCCTATCACCCCCACCCCCCAGCATCCAGGGGCACCCTCCACCAGGCTCCCACTCATGTCTCCCACCACCCCCACCCCTCAGCAGTGTGGGGCACCCTCCACCAGGCCCCCACCCATGTCTCCCACCACCCCCACCCCCCAGCCACCATGAGCATCCCCCACCAGGCCCCCACTCATGTCTCCCACCACCCCCACCCCCCCAGCAGTGTGGGGCACCCTCCACCAGGCCCCCACTCATGTCCAACTCATGTCTCCCACCACCCCCACCCCCCAGCAGTGCAGGGGCACCCTCCACCAGGCCCCCACTCATGTCCCCCTGCACCCCCACCCCCAGCATCCAGGGGCACCCTCCACCAGGCCCCCACTCATGTCCCCCTGCACCCCCACCCCCCAGCATCCAGGGGCACCCTCCACCAGGCCCCCACTCATGGCCCCTATCACCCCCACCCCCTAGCATCCAGGGGCACCCTCCACCAGGCCCCCACTCATGGCCCCTATCACCCCCACCCCCCAGCAGTGCAGGAGCAGCACCACCAGGCCCCCACTCATGTCCAACTCCTGTCTCCCACCACCCCCACCCCCCAGCAGTGCAGGGGCACCCTCCACCAGGCCCCCACTCATGTCCCCCTGCACCCCCACCCCCCAGCATCCAGGGGCAGCCTCCACCAGGCCCCCACTCATGGCCCCTATCACCCCCACCCCCTAGCATCCAGGGGCACCCTCAACCAGGCCCCCACTCATGGCCCCTATCACCCCACCCCCCAGCAGTGCAGGGGCAGCACCACCAGGCCCCCACTCATGTCCAACTCATGTCTCCCACCACCCCCACCCCCCAGCAGTGCAGGGGCACCCTCCACCAGGCCCCCACTCATGTCCAACTTATGTCTCCCACCACCCCCACCCCCCCAGCAGTGTGGGGCACCCTCCACCAGGCCCCCACCCATGTCTCCCACCACCCCTACCCCCCAGCCACCATGGGCAGCCCCCACCAGGCCCCCACTCATGTCTCCCACCCACCCCCACCCCCCAGCCACCATGGCCAGCCCCCACCAGGCCCCCACTCATGTATCCCACCCACCCCGACCCCCCAGCCACCATGGGCAGCCCCCACCAGGCCCCCACTCATGTCTCCCACCCACCCCCACCCCCCAGCCACCATGGGCACCCTCCACCAGGCCCCCACTCATGTCCCCCTGCACCCCCACCCCCCAGCAGTGTGGGGCACCCTCCACCAGGCCCCCACCCATGTCTCCCACCACCCCCATCCCCCAGCCACCATGGGCATCCCCCACCAGGCCCCCACTCATGTCTCCGACCACCCCCACCCCCCCCCGCAGTGTGGGGCACCCTCCACCAGGCCCCCACTCATGTCCCCCTGCACCCCGGTCCTCACAATCCCCAATCATGTGCGTTATGGTCAGCCTCCACAGCCAAAATGCCCTACCAAGTAACCCATTCACCCAGATGGAAATTACATGTTACACCCCCAATGTTCATAAAGCAAATGAACCCATGTCCGTCACACACAATGGTTGCAATTGAATGGGAAAACACCCAACATGACATGCATGAAACCAATGAGATGATACCACACAGTGAAGTATGAAAACAAAATTGTATTAAAAAAAATTGAATGCAAATGAAATGAAACAAACTACAATGGCAATGAAAAAAAGATAAACTGCATGTCCGTCCAAAAAAATCAAAACTACAAATCCAAATCCAAAAAAATGTTGTCCAAAGTCACATTAAAAATAAAATCAATCCGAGAGAGAAAAATAAATGCAAAGACCATTGCTCCATGGTGAATAAATAAAAAAATAAAAAATAAAACAATCCAATGAAGAACTATGTACAAAACATCCAAGGGTCCATGAGCCCAACTGAACAAAGGAAACCTACAAAAAACCCTAACTAAAATGCAACTATATACAAAAAGTGCAGCAGTGTCCGTCGACTCCAAATCATAAGAAGAAACAAAGGAAACCTAAAACTAAAGAACTATATACAAAGGCGGCGGGCAAGTCCAGCGGCTCACTCCATGGTGTTCCGGGCCAGGGCATCATCAAACTCCTCGTCTATGTCCCGGAGGCGGTCCTGTTCCATGGCCCCGAGGGTCCGCAGGGACGACGCCATTTGCTCCTCCTACCCCCTGCGGATTGCCTCGAGGCACTCGGCCCGCCTCAGGGCCCTCCGCATGGAGTTCTCCGCCCTGACCATCGTGAGCCACGCCTCTTCCGCCCGCCGCCGCTCTGCACCTATCTGCTGGCCCAACCGCAGCCACACGGAAGACACTTCCTGTCCTGGGTCCTCCTGCCCTCCGGCCGATGCCTGCCCCTCCGATGTTGATGGCCCCGAGCCATGATGCCTCCCACGTTGACTCTGCTGCTGCCTCCGACGCAACTGCCTCTGCCAGCACGACGGCATCCAGGCTGATGGAATCCACCGACGCCGTCGTGCACGTGCCCTGCCTGATGACGCCGGCACATCCTCCATCTGCTGGGGTACAGTTGCTGTGGTGTCCACCCCTGCTGGACCTCCGACTCCCGACTGTGGCAGGGATGGGATCCCCACCGAGCTGGCTGCATTGGTCAGGGCAGGTCCACAGGGGGCCCTTTTGGCATCTGGGCCAGAAGACGGCAAGGAGAACGACCGGCGTATAGCCTCCACAGAGGAGGAGAGGGCCGCCAGATTGGCCGACACATGCAGGAAACCCCCGAACATGGAAGATCCCAATTGGGCCACATCGGCACGGTGCTCTTCGTGATGACGTGCGTCCTCCTCCCGGGAAGCACGCACGTCATCACGAATTGCACCCGCGCGCATCGGGACCCCAATCAGGACCTTCTCCATAGGCAGCCCCCACCAGGCCCCCACTCATGTCTCCCACCCACCCCCACCCCCCAGCCACCATGGGCACCCTCCACCAGGCCCCCACTCATGTCCCCCTGCACCCCCACCCCCCAGCAGTGTGGGGCACCCTCCACCAGGCCCCCACCCATGTCTCCCACCACCCCCATCCCCCAGCCACCATGGGCATCCCCCACCAGGCCCCCACTCATGTCTCCCACCACCCCCACCCCCCCAGCAGTGTGGGGCACCCTCCACCAGGCCCCCACTCATGTCCCCCTGCACCCCGGTCCTCACAATCCCCAATCATGTGCGTTATGGTCAGCCTCCACAGCCAAAATGCCCTACCAAGTAACCCATTCACCCAGATGGAAATTACATGTTACACCCCCAATGTTCATAAAGCAAATGAACCCATGTCCGTCACACACAATGGTTGCAATTGAATGGGAAAACACCCAACATGACATGCATGAAACCAATGAGATGATACCACACAGTGAAGTATGAAAACAAAATTGTATTAAAAAAAATTGAATGCAAATGAAATGAAACAAACTACAATGGCAATGAAAAAAAGATAAGCTGCATGTCCGTCCAAAAAAATCAAAACTACAAATCCAAATCCAAAAAAATGTTGTCCAAAGTCACATTAAAAATAAAATCAATCCGAGAGAGAAAAATAAATGCAAAGACCATTGCTCCATGGTGAATAAATAAAAAAATAAAAAATAAAACAATACAATGAAGAACTATGTACAAAACATCCAAGGGTCCATGAGCCCAACTGAACAAAGGAAACCTACAAAAAACCCTAACTAAAATGCAACTATATACAAAAAGTGGAGCAGTGTCCGTCGACTCCAAATCATAAGAAGAAACAAAGGAAACCTAAAACTAAAGAACTATATACAAAGGCGGCGGGCAAGTCCAGCGGCTCACTCCATGGTGTTCCGGGCCAGGGCATCATCAAACTCCTCGTCTATGTCCCGGAGGCGGTCCTGTTCCATGGCCCCGAGGGTCCGCAGGGACGACGCCATTTGCTCCTCCTACCCCCTGCGGATTGCCTCGAGGCACTCGGCCCGCCTCAGGGCCCTCCGCATGGAGTTCTCCGCCCTGACCATCGTGAGCCACGCCTCTTCCGCCCGCCGCCGCTCTGCACCTATCTGCTGGCCCAACCGCAGCCACACGGAAGACACTTCCTGTCCTGGGTCCTCCTGCCCTCCGGCCGATGCCTGCCCCTCCGATGTTGATGGCCCAGAGCCATGATGCCTCCCACGTTGACTCTGCTGCTGCCTCCGACGCAACTGCCTCTGCCAGCACGACGGCATCCAGGCTGATGGAATCCACCGACGCCGTCGTGCACGTGCCCTGCCTGATGACGCCGGCACATCCTCCATCTGCTGGGGTACAGTTGCTGTGGTGTCCACCCCTGCTGGACCTCCGACTCCCGACTGTGGCAGGGATGGGATCCCCACCGAGCTGGCTGCATTGGTCAGGGCAGGTCCACAGGGGGCCCTGGTGGCATCTGGGCCAGAAGACGGCAAGGAGAACGACCGGCATATAGCCTCCACAGAGGAGGAGAGGGCCGCCAGATTGGCCGACACATGCAGGAAACCCCCGAACATGGAAGATCCCAATTGGGCCACATCGGCACGGTGCTCTTCGTGATGACGTGCGTGCTCCTCCCGGGAAGCACGCACGTCATCACGAATTGCACCCGCGCGCATCGGGACCCCAATCAGGACCTTCTCCATACGGCCACGGGTCCCCTCGTCCGCAGGTGGAGGGGAGTCAGGTGACATGGACATCCCCTCTACCTGCGGACGGGCATGGGACGGGGCATCCCTGCTGGTGCATGGTGGTGCACTCACAGGGTCAGGGACAGCGACATGCACAGGCCCCTCCATGGTGACCTGTGCTGCCTCCTGCCCCTGCCCCCGGACTGCACCACTTGCACCAGCAGGGATGCCCCCACCAGGCCCCATGTGTGCCTCAGTTGCGGCCTCCTCCTCCTCTGTGGAAACCACCAACCTTGATGGCTCCTCACCGTCTTCCGCCGTAGCAGGCCCCTGTGGGGGCTCACCCACCCCTTCCGCTGCAGCCGTGGGGGCATCCCCGCCGCTTTGCTCCACAGCGCTGAATCCGCCCTCTTCTTCACTAGCCACTGCGTAGAGAGAGACATAGAACACAAGCATCAGGGTACTGTTCAATGGTCCCCTAGACAGGAAGCAATAGCAGATGAGTACCACTGTCAAAGTACACTTCCATCATGTCCCTCCACAACACATGGGTCAGTCCAGGCAAAACACACACACTAACAGGCATGGTGCATGCCATGGACATTTTCATACATGTCCAATGGACTCTTGAAACATACAATGATATGGAACTCACATGAATCATGGGTCATGCCTATCACATACACACACTTCACCTCAGTCACATCCATCTGGCCTCATACACCCCAAACACAGCGGATACAAGGATAACTAGGCTGCATCAGTGAATCTGTGCATTGTCACACACATGTGTCATGCATCCATGGCATTCACAAGTCACAGACACGCAGGTCAGGCACACAGACATGGCTACCATATATGTACCTGGCATCAGCACCCATCCCTCACCCCCACCCATGTCCAGGAACAGAGACTGGCATGCTCTCATGTGTAAAATCTGCATAGGGCTCCCCATGTCGCATTTAAACACATGCAACAACCATGTGGTTCACACATCACTGGTCGCGCATGCATTACCATGATGTCCCTGCACACAGACATGCATACATGGCCCATGTCACACATACAGGCAAGTATCAGACAACCAGCACACCGCAACATGCCCTGTCTCACACAGCAATGCTTGGCCACTTACTGCTCAACTCCAGACGGGTTTCCCTCTCAAGGATCTGGGTGTGGAGCGCTGGGCGTACACTTTCCAGGACCCTCATCTGGATGGAACTCATGCGGCCCCGGCCCCCCTCCAGGAGGCGCCGGGCCTTCACGAGGGTCCTGGACCTCAAGTCCTCCCAGTGCTTCTTGATCTTCTGGACGTCGCGGGTTGCCACCCCCTCCGCGTTGATGGCAACCACACAGTCGGCCCAGATCCTCTCCCGTCCTTCCTTGATGGCGCGGGACGATCCAAAGAGGGCATCATACTGCCCCAGGACATGCTCCACCAGGACACCAACTTCGGTGGCAGTGAAGCTGGTGCCCCTCTGCCCCTCTGGCCTGGGGTTGCCACTGGTGCCAGATGTGGAAGTGCCCGACATGGCAACCCCAGAGGCAGGAGTGGGTGGGCAACTGGGTCCTGGGGCTGGGCTGTGGAGCGATGTTATCCCAGTCAGGAGTCTTCTGTTCCAGCAGGGGTGGACACAGCAACTGGACCCCTGCAGATAGCTGATGTGCAGGCACCAAATGGCAGGGCACGGTGGCAGCAGGCAGGCAGCAGCAGCAGATGGCACGTGGGAGGCTGCTCGGGGCACTGGGGGGCAGTAATTCGGCCTTCTGGGCAGGAGCGTGGTCTTCCGTGTGTTTTCGCTTGGCCAGCTTGATACGGAGTGATTTGGCACGTGAAAATCCTGCACGTCAGCGTGAAATTTGAGGAAAGGCCCTTAGCGCGTAAGCGCGTCAGCACGCATACGCGATTCTATTGGACCAAAGGCCCACAGCGCGTAAGCGCGTCTGTGACGTGACCCGCACGGGTGTTTCCCTCATAGCATGTGATGACGGAGCACACGTGGAAAGACTGCACGTCAGAGTGTCATCGCGTGTAATTGGACAAAAGTGCGCGTACACGCAATTGGCCTATGTACGTGTATTTCAGGGGTGCGTGGGCACTTACACACGAGAGTACATCAGCGCACGTGTATTCCGGGGTGCGCGGGAATTTCCACACGCTATTGGCCTGGGTACTGGATTTCAGGGGTGCGCGGGAAGTTTCACACGCGAGTACATCAGCGCACGTGTATTCCGGGGTGCGCGGGAATTTCCACACGCTATTGGCCTGGGTACTGGAATTCAGGGTTGCGCGGGAAGTTTCACACGCGAGTACATCAGCGCACGTGTATTCCGGGGTGCGCGGGAATTTCCACACGCCATTGGCCTGGGTACTGGATTTCACGGGTGCGCGGGAAGTTTCACACGCTCGCCTACAACACGCGCAAAGAAACACGTACGCCTGTAGGAAGCAGGCATACGTCGACCCGCGACGCATAAATTTGCGCGCAAAAAAATAACAAGCTCAGACGCCAGGATGAATATACCGTTCCAAGCAGCAGTGGCCGTGGGCTACCAAAGGAGGAGGAGAAGGATAGTCAGGGCCAGAATATTCACACCCAGAACCAGCCTTTTCGGGATGCCTGATGACCAGGTGTATGGGAGGTACAGGTTTCCACCACACATAATACTGGACCTGGTGAGTGAGTGGGAGGATGACCTCACATCACCCACCCTGTGCTCCCAAGCACTCAGCCCCCTGGAGAAGGTCCTCAATGTACTGCACTTCTTAGCCACTGGATCATTTCAGCGGACACGTGCCATAGTGGGTGGGGTGTCACAGTCCACGCAGTCACGCTGCCTACACCAGGTCTTGAACATCATCACTGCAAGCCCATCAGTCCGCAGGCACATATACCTGCCCAGAACACCTGCAGAAAGGCATGCTGCCGCCCTGGATTTTTACGGTGTGGCACGATTCCCCAAAGTGCTAGGTGCCATCGACTGCACCCATGTGGCTCTACGTCCCCCCAGGGCATCTGAGCACATCTATAGGAACCGCAAGCACTGGCATTCCATCAACGTGCAGGTAGTATGTAATGCCAAGGGAATCATCACCTCAGTATATGCCAACTATCCCGGGTCCACCCACGACAGCTTCATTTACCGAATGTCCACCCTAAGCCGGGACCTAGAAGCTGGGCGGCATGGCGATACATGGCTGCTTGGTGAGTATGAATGCCACTGCACATGCATGCATGTCAGATATTGAGCAAGGTCACAACCCCACCAATGATACCAATCACCACCTCCACAGGGGACAGTGCCTACCCTCTCAGCCCCCACATGATGACGCCAATTCGGAACCCCACCACGCCACCCGAGGTAAGATATAACACAGCCCACATTGCAACCCGGGGCATAGTGGAGCGCACATTCGGAGTGCTTAAGTCACGCTTTCGCTCCCTTGACCGTTCTGGCGGGCAGCTGTTATACGCTCCCCCAGTAGTGTGCAGGATCATAGTGGCAGCATGTGTCCTGCACAACGTTGCAACACGCCGGGGCCTGGCCGTGGACATGGTGGTGCCCCCACATCCCCAACCACATGCACGCCCGCTGCGCATGGGAGGGGAAAGGGCACGGGGGGAGGCAGCCCGCACACAGCTAGTGGCTAATTACTTCACATAGAAATCACACCCCTGTGGAGTGCACACTGCCCTGGCACATACCATCTAACAATCAATGATGACTCAACCTGACACTGATCCTGAATGTCTGGAGAATCAACCGTCAAAACCATATCAGCCTGAGATTGTTCACCTGGAAGTGTTACAATGTGTGCATCCCTACCTACACAGACACCACCAATGCAGTTTCGTGAAAAAACACATTCATGCAGCTAAAATGAATACCCACTTGCAAAATGCAACATGAGGACAGTGCCATGTCACCCAACCCATCCCCAGCACCGCCACACGACACACCGTGCTATGTCATGCTATGTGCAGGTAAACAAAGTAATCCCCACAACATGACACAAGTGTCACAATGTACAGTGTCCCTAATTGCAACTCGCGACACCTGAAATGCTCACAGTAATGCAGGACCAACAACACACTTGAGCAGGTATTTAGCAATAACACTTATCAGCTACTGACCCTCAAAACTACCATTAACATGACACTACGAATGTAAGGAATTAGTAGTCTCACCACCTGGAAATGCCTGCACTCCCACCACTTCCAACTGTACAGTGTTGCCGCCATGTAGAGTTGTAGGTGCACTGCTGCCAACATGGACCCCATCTCCAAAGTAGATGGCCTTGTGTAGACATGAGGAAAGGACCTGCAAATTAGGAGGTAGACACGGATGATGAGTTACACATCAATGCAACATGCAGTGTACAACACAACAGCAATATGCACTAGGAATGTATACACAGTATTGACTAGACTACCCACACATGTAGTGGGAGTCCAATGTCACCATGTACGTCAATGTCACTTGGGCACACCCTTTGCAAGCCCATGGAAACGGGAAGCAGGAGGGGTGTGTGTGACAAAAACCCAAGCATCTGAACCAAATACATGACAAGCCTGCATGTGCCCAGCCACAATGCAGTGTATGCCCACGGGAGCCACACAAGGCAACACATTGTCCCCAAAAAAAAAAAAAAAAAGAAAAAAAAATCAAAAATAGCCATTAATGGGCCCAGGGGGGTTGGGGAGGCCACCCAGGAGGTCCGAGGACATGGTGCACACCAAACCCCACCTGTGTGGATCTTGCGAAAAAAACACCTCCATGGGCTCATGGCCCACACGGCTACCCTATTGTGGGAGTATCACTGCTGTCGCTATTATCACCCTGTGCAGCTGCATCCGGAGGTGGTGGCACTATGGGAGGCAGCCCACGCAAGGCCCTAGTCTGTTCCTCCATGGCTGCAAGCATGTGGGTGTGGTAGGTCTCGTTCTGGAGGATGAGTGTGCGGAGGTCCCCATGCAACAACTCACGGGATGCCCGGACCTCCGCCCTAGTTGCCTGCATCTCAGCTGAGAGCGTACGGGTGAGACGCTCCAGCTGCTGTTCTGTCCTTCGGTTTGTTGAAGCCTCAAGCTCAACAAGAGTCGTCCTGAGGTGAAGGAGTTCCACCCTCAGGGCTTCCCTGTGGCCCTGGGACTCTATGGAGATGGCTTCCTGCAGAGTCGCCAGTGCCGCCCGCCTGTCCCTGTTGGACGCCAACATGTCCTCCCTGTGTGACTGGCAGATGGAGTCGGTTGCCTGCTGTAGTCGCTCCATCAGCCTTTCGGGGGGACAATGGAAGTGGCCACCCTATCCATGGCCTGAGCCATCATCTCTGATGATGCTGCCTGTTGGGTTGCCATACCGTAAATGGATTGCTCCCATGCGGTATTGCCAGGTGGCGTACGGCCATCACGTCGGCGGGCACCACACCTGTCTGGGGCAAGGCGAACTGCGCCTTGCTGTGCCGGCACTGCCTGAGGCTGCAGGACTGCATTCCCCCTCTGATCTACTGGACCAGGAACAGGATCAGATGTTGCGGAGTGTGACCCTGCATCCGTAACCACCAAAGGTGTAGCTGCCAACACTGACATCCCCATTGAGGGTTCTGACCCTGGTGCAGGTGGGTGGGACAGAACAGAATCCCTCCCAGGAACACTCACCTGCGACGGCACGTAGGTCTCCTCATCCGAATCAACACCTGAGTACAGCTCGGGTGAGGTGCAGCCAGAGACACCTCTTGAGAGCACGACCTGCAGCAGTTGTGGGTTCTCACCCACCACCACACCACGTCCCTCACTGGTGGTCGGTCGGCCCTCGGACCCCTCCTGGGTCTGCACCATCTCCACAACCCCAGCAGTATCAGGTGCATCTTCCCCTGCAAATACATAAAAGCAAACAAATGGAAACAGGCATTAGCACCATGCCACACAATGAGGGCTGAGAAGCAACAGAACCAGTACTTGATTGACACATGTCCCACATGACTAAAACCCTCCCATGCATGCACCCTCACTGCGTATGAAGGGCAGGCAAATGGCACACACTGATGACACCAAGATGGAAGATGAACACATTTTCTGCATGCTGCCTGGCAGTGGCATCACACATTGGCCTGTGATTGCCAGGTGAAATACACATGCCACCACACAGATGGCATGTACCATTGCTACTGAGTGAAGATGGAGAGGAGGGCAGCACTTATTCATTCAGTCCAGTTCCCTCATGTAATAGCTTTTCTAATTCAAACAGGTCTGATTTTTCACCTGGAGCTGCCAGTCCAAAATGGTCCAATTGCACAGGGACATGTCTAAACAAATGATATCCAGGTAACAAAGTCACTCCACTTTACCATAGCCATGTCAGACATGTGACTAGAGGACTGAGAAATGCCTAGTAAAAGTGGTGGAATGCAAACAATCTGCCTGAATGAACAGAGAAAAATAAGCAACAATGTTGTGGCAAGGTGACACTTCAAGGGCAACTGGCGTGCTGTTGGGCTAGATGTCTACTGTTGGCAGAAGGGATATTGCTATGGCCAAATGCTGCTGCGCAGAATGTATTGCATGAAGCACATGGGTGACCCAAACGACTCAGGTGCACACACCCTCACCTGGCACACAAACAGAAGCCCTCACACACACACCATGCACATGGATGACACACACATGCATGTGCACTCACCGGACAATGCCTCATAATCAGGCAGATCTCCCACGCCTTAGATCTGTTCCTCCGTGACGTAGGTCCCAGCGACTGACTAATGTGGAGTGAGTTCCATGTCTTCTACTGGAGACCCACCTCCAGTCACTAGAGTTGTGGCATGACTTGAGGCCAGCTTATTCTTTGCCCTGCGCTTTAGGTCATTCCAGCGCTTATAGCAATCATTGGCTGTGCGCCTCACGATTCCAAGGGCACTTACGATGTCTGCAATGGTCTGCCAGTGTGCCTGGCGTTGTGCAGGTGTGGTCTTGGATCCTGCAACAATGACCATCTCGTTATCATGTGCGGACACATACTCGACAAGTGCATTCAGTTCGGCATCCGTGAAGCTGGGCTTCCTCGACGGGCCGGACTGTGTAGCCGTGTCTGGGGCATCAGCCTGTGCCGGACGAGCACTCTTCCTCTTCCGCTTGGAAGGTGGTGGTGATCCTGAGTGTCCTACGCCGCTCTGGACACTAGGGGCAGGAGCCCTGGTGGACTCTGTATCAGGAGTGTGGGATTGCACACTCAGCATGGGAGTTGGTGCAGGCATTGGCTCAAGTGTAATGGTGTCAGGGGGAATGTCAGCAGGATGGACTACGACCGACACTGTCCTGGCTGGGTGTGTGAGAGCTGGGGTGGATGGAGCCGCAGCTGCCCCTGCAGCCTCTCCACCCTGCCTACTTGGGGCAGCAGATGACCTTGCTGCCCCTGATCCACGTGGCCTGATGACATCAACGTGCACCAGCGCACGTGTCATAGGCCTGCTGACCTGGAAGTCAGCCATGGAGTCAGCCAGGTCTGGTGCCACAATGGGCTGGTCCAACAAGGGCTGAGCATGGATGGTGTCAGCCACATCAGCCTCAACCAGGGGGGCCGGGGGGGATTATGGGTGCCCTTGACTGGTCCTCCACACATGGGGGGACAGGGTCACCCTGCAAGTAACGACCACGTCCCCTACCGGATCCACCACGGCCACCACTTGTGGCTCGTCCACCTTTGCCACCGTTACGGATTCCTCACCTCCCAACCATGGCACTGATGTTAATGTGCGTATGGGAGTGGCTGTAAACTATTGTCCTGGGCAATTGGGGGTCAAAGGGGTTGGGTACCAGATGGTAATTGTACCCTAGTGCTCTAGCAAGGCTGAATGTGACCCCTGGGGAAAGATGACGGGTCACGCAACGCACAGGAAGCCCAAAAAAGGGAGATGACGTGCACGCAACCCCTCCTAGACCACGTGTGCGAAAAAAAAACCTGCACTACACTGTGGCACCCAGTAACACAAGAATGAACATATGCGTGTCACACGCAGCCTAGAATGACCTCTGAAGGGGTAGGCTACACACGGGGCGAGCACAGATGTTAGATACGTGCGTGACTCACCGTCTGCCAGGAAAGAGAGCGTGAAAAAGAAGCACGTTTGCGCGTTGGCAACACCCCCGCCAAAAGAAGAATTGTACGCTGTCTGAGGAGACAGGACAACAGTAGAAGGGAACGCTGTTTGAGGGAACAGGCCCAGGAAAACCAGAAAAAGAGAAAAAAGAGAAAAAGCTGTCAGAGGTAACAGGGAGTACGAACTTGAAACGCCGTGAAGTAAATCGCGTGTGAAACGACAAGAAGTACAGATTTCACCCACTCGCTCTCCACGAAAAGCACGTCGAAGGAAATGGTGTTCTACACGTACCTTTTATGCAGGCCCACACGTCCAGCGTCACTTCCGCGTGTACGCGCTAGGATCATTTCCACCAATTACACGCTTTGTCACTTCCGTGTGTAGGGCCATTTCCAGCAATTACACGCTTTGTAACTTCCGCGTGTATGCTCTAAGGCCTTTTCCACCAATTACACGCTTTGACACTCAGACGTGTCTTTCATTTTTTTAACACGCAACATTTCAAACGTGTGCCATATTCAACGTGCACGTGACTCCATAGACGCGCATACGCTGGTGGACTTTGGGCCAATGAATGTACAGACGTGTGCTGACGCGCTTACGCGCTAAGGGCCTTTCCTCGAATTACACGCAGACGTGCCGGATTTTCACGTGCAAAATCACTCCGTATCAAGCTGGCCACGCGTTCACACAAGGAAGACCACGCTCCTGCCCAGAAGGCCGAATTACTGCCCCCCAGAGCCCTGAGCACGCTCCCACCTGCCATCTGCTGCTGCCTGACTGCCTGCTGCCCACGTGCCCTGCCATTTGCTGCCTGCACATCAGCCAGGGGTGCTGTTGCTGTGACCACCCCTGCTGGAACCGAAGACTCCCGACTGCTTTTCCATCACCCCACAGCCCAGCCCCAGGACCCAGTTGCCCACCCACTCCTGCCTCTGGGGTTGCCATGTCGGGCACTGCAACATCTGGCACCAGTGGCAACCCCGGCCAAGGAGGCAGAGGGGCACCAGCTTCACTGCCACCGAAGTTGGTGTCCTGGTGGAGCATGTCCTGGGGCAGTATGATGCCCTCTTCGGAAAGTTGCGCGCCGACAAGGAAGGACGGTCTCGGATCTGGATGGACATCGTGACTGCCTTCAACGCGGAGGAGGTGGCAGTCCGCGACTACGAACGTGTCAGGAAGCGCTGGGAGGACTTCAGGTCCAGGACCCTCAACAAGGCCCGGCGCCTCCTGAAGGCAGCGGATGCTAAGGGGCGCCGGGGCCACTTGTCGGAAGATCAGATGAGGGTCCTGGAACGCATATCCCCAACGCACCACGTCCAGGTCCTTGAGAGGCAGACCCGTCTGGAGTCGAGCGGTAAGTGTACATGCATACTGATTGTAAGCTGTGCGTGTGGTGTGCCAGGAGTGTGCAGGTTGAACATGTATTTTTATGTGGGCAAGTAGGGGGGGGGTGTACAGGGCCGTGAGGGTGACACATGCGAGGGGTCTCATGTGTGACACATGGATGGTGCTTGTGTGTGTGGGCTTGCATGGCACAGGATGTGGAGGAATGATTGTCAGATGTGACATGGATGTCGATCGGAACACTGCGACAGTTGGCGGAGGTGTACACATGCATGCAAGTTTGGTGGTGTGTGTGCATGTGTAGTGTACTCCCTATGTTGCATGTGATGTGTGGATGACCTTTGGCTGCTCATGCTGTTGTATGTGAATGGATGGTGCTGGCTGTTGCAATATGCCTGTGGTATGGCTCATGTGTGCAAGTTGAAATGACATGTGTGTTGGGGATTGTGATGCCATATCTGAGGTTTACCAATGCCACTCATGTATGACTGTCATGTGTGTATGAGTCCATTGGACAGTGCCCTGATGCCTGTGTTTTCTTTCTCCCTGTCTGCAGCGTGACCTGATGAAGAGGGCGGAGAAGGTGCTGTGGTGGCAGGGGGGTGGGGGTGTTTGGCCGACATGAGTGGGGGCTTGGTGGGGGCTGCCCATGGTGGCTGGGGGTCGGGGGTGGTGGGAGACATGGGTGGGGGCCTGGTGGAGGGTGCCCCACACTGCTGGGGGCGTGGGGGTGGTGGGAGACATGAGTGGGGGCCTGGTGGGGGCTGCCCATGGTGGCTGGGGGGTGGGGGTTGTGGGAGACATGGGTGGGGGCCTGGTGGAGGGTGCCCCACACTGCTGGGGGGGTGGGGGTGGTGGGAGACATGAGTGGGGGCCTGGTGGAGGCTGCCCATGGTGGCTGGGGGGTGGGGGTGGTGGGAGACATGGGTGGGGGCCTGGTGGACGGTGCCCCACACTGCTGGGGGGGTGGGGTGGTGGGAGACATGAGTGGGGGCCTGGTGGGGGATGCCCATGGTGGCTGGGGGGTGGGTGGGAGACATGAGTGGGGGCCTGGTGGGGGCTGCCCATGGTGGCTGGGGGGTGGGGGTGGTGGGAGACATGGGTGGGGGCCTGGTGGAGGGTGCCCCACACTGCTGGGGGGGTGGGGGTGGTGGGAGACATGAGTGGGGGCCTGGTGGGGGCTGCCCATGGTGGCTGGGGGGTGGGGGTGGTGGGAGACATGGGTGGGGGCCGGGTGGAGGGTGCCCATGGTGGCTGGGGGGGGTGGGTGGGAGACATGAGTGGGGGCCTGGTGGGGCCTGCCCATGGTGGCTGGGGGGTGGGGGTGGTGGGAGACATGGGTGGTGGCCTGGTGGAGGGTGCCCCACACTGCTGGGGGGGTGGGGGTGGTGGGAGACATGAGTGGGGGCCTGGTGGAGGCTGCCCATGGTGGCTGGGGGGTGGGGGGTTGGTAGACATGGGTGGGAGCCTGGTGGGGGCTGCCCATGGTGGCTGGGGGGTGGGGGTGGTGGGAGACATGGGTGGGGGCCTGGTGGAGGGTGCCCCACACTGCTGGGGGGGTGGGGTGGTGGGAGACATGAGTGGGGGCCTGGTGGGGGATGCCCATGGTGGCTGGAAGGGTGGGGGTGGGTGGGAGACATGAGTGGGGGCCTGGTGGGGGCTGCCCATGGTGGCTGGGGGGTGGGGGTGGTGGGAGACATGGGTGGGGGCCTGGTGGAGGGTGCCCCACACTGCTGGGGGGGTGGGGGTGGTGGGAGACATGAGTGGGGGCCTGGTGGGGGCTGCCCATGGTGGCTGGGGGTTGGGGGGGTGGTAGACATGGGTGGGAGCCTGGTGGGGGATGCCCATGGTGGCTGGGGGGTGGGGATGGTGGGAGACATGGGTGGGGGCCTGGTGGAGGGTGCCCCACACTGCTGGGGGGGTGGGGGTGGTGGGAGACATGAGTGGGGGCCTGGTGGGGGCTGCCCATGGTGGCTGGGGGTTGGGGGGGTGGTAGACATGGGTGGGAGCCTGGTGGGGGATGCCCATGGTGGCTGGGGGGTGGGGATGGTGGGAGACATGGGTGGGGGCCTGGTGGAGGGTGCCCCACACTGCTGGGGGTGTGGGGGGTGGGAGACATGAGCAGGTGTGCAGGGTAGTCCCCTGTTTTGTGGGCTGCCTGCAGGGGCCGTGGAGGGTGTACAGGGTACACCTGTGAGGACCCACCCAGCCTAATCTCTGTAATACACGTACCCTGGCTAATCGCGTGTAAAACTTCACGCGTACCCCTGTCATACACGTACCCAGCCAAATCGCGTGTGAAAAGTCCTGTGTACCCCTGTAATACACGTACCCTGGCTAATCGCGTGTTTAACTTCACGCGTACCCCTGTCATACACGTACCCTGGCTAATCGCATGTAAAACTTCCCGCGTACCCCTGATATGATCGTTACCCGCTTTGCGTTCCTTGTTTGGCAGCCCTATCAACTGGTCCAGGGTTAGCGCAGCCCTTTGCGATGATTTAGCGATTTTGATGGCTTTTCCTTGCGCGAGGGCGTTCTTGGGGGCGTTACTGGCGCTGCTGCAGGGTCGCTGCGATACTCTGCCCCACGGCTGGTTTGGGAGCCTAAAATCCATGAATACGCTGTGCGCGGAAATCGGTTTTGGCGCACG
This sequence comes from Ambystoma mexicanum, assembly GCF_040938575.1. NCBI lineage: Eukaryota > Metazoa > Chordata > Amphibia > Caudata > Ambystomatidae > Ambystoma > Ambystoma mexicanum. Next base: position 463,805,222 of record NC_090934.1, read on the forward strand.
CGCCTGGCGGAGACAATCGCAGTCGGACACTCTGCACCAGCCGCTTACGACACTTTTCTGCGAAATTCTATGAATTACCCTGTCAATACCTTGGAAAATGCTATCTCCAACACAGCTGGTTTGGAGAAAATTTTAAAATTATCCTTAAACTGTAGAGTAATGCTTAAACGTAACCTTGACATGGAGCAAGGACTAGTTAATGGAGCACTGGGTACAGTTGTTGGCTTTCAAACATACCCACGTAACAACAACATTCAGTTTGTCAATATTCTCTTTGACAAACTTTCAGAAGTAAAAAGGATAGGGCTCTCAACAGCCCTATTCCTTCTCTTCAAAGACATGTATGTACGCAGAGAACAATTTTCTCTATCTCTAGTATATTCAGTCACCATTCATAAATCACAAGGTCTTACCCTAGACAAAGCATTGATAGATATTGGTAACACAGTCTTTAAAGAAGGCATGAGCTACGTAGCACTGTCACGCTTACGTACACTTGACGGTCTATTTCTAATCAACTTTGATGCAAGCAAAGTAAACGCTGATATTCCTTGCATTTTAGAATACAATAGACTATGTTCACTATACACCCCCATCTAAAAACATATCCTGTTCCACAAAAAGGAAAACGTTGTAAAAGAAATCTAATTCAAACAGAAATGCAACAGGATCTGACTGTAAATCCTCAAAAGAGAGTAAAAGAAGATAATACTTCATCAATTACCACAACCAAAGAAGAACCTATTACTCAAAGTAACTCAGGTACTTCTTCAAAGAAGCAACACAATCCTGTCAACATGTATAGTGTTCATGGAATAAGACAATAATTGGACTACTGTGCTGGAATGGTGACATTCACTAGATCCACAAGAATTTCTAATGTACTTACTACAAGTAGTGGAAAACAAAAACATACCTATACATGAAATCTTCCAGATTTCATACATGTGGAAACATACATGCACTCGCTGCAACAATGTTACACAGGAACAAATCCCTAATGATCGCTTCGTGTTTGTATCCATACCTAATTGGGAATCCTTTCCATTTCAGCAACTTGTACAAAATGCAAACCATGGTAGATTATGTACTACCTGCAATTCAGATATTTGCTCCACCTTACTAATACAAACACATAGTAAATACGTAATACTAATGCTTCTACGTTACAATGCAGATGGTACCAATAACAAATGCAAGCTGACTGGATTCACACATGGACAAGTATCACTTGGTAAGAAAACCTTCACAACAATAGGTATAATCTACCACGCAGGAGCCACAACCAATGCAGGTCATATATAAAAAAGAAATGTGGATGGTTTGAATGTAATGATAGTACCATTACTCTAAAGCAGAGATTACCAGCAAATCTAACAAACGTGTATTTAATCTTCTTAAAACCAAAATTTTATAACTAATCTGTACTTAAACATTAAGAAAACTTCAATTAAAAAACTATAAACTGTTAAAATACGCCAACAGGTATCTAACTGCCCCAAGATTCTAGAACTACCAAACAGATAAATGAATACCACTAAATTATAACAAGAAATAAACAGAATACACCAACAGGTATCTAACTGCCCCAAGATGTTGCAACAACCAAAGAGATAAATCAATACCACTAAATTATAACAAAAAGTTGACAGAATACGCCAACAGGTATCCAACTGCTCCAAAAATGTGCAACAAGCCAACAGATAGAACATTAGCCAGAAACAAGTGAACACTGAAAACAAACAAACAAATAGACCGTAGCATAACAAAACATTTTTTTTTTAATCCAACATGGATTTTTTTCCCACAGACCCAATGATTTGAAAAACAAACACAGAAACTGAGCAAATTGCACAGTACACTGGTTTGTAAACTACTAAGAGGGTAATTCATAGAATTCAGCGCACAAGTGGTGCACGCGGCTGGTGCACAGTGTGCGCGTGCGACAGTCTGCGCCAGCCACGTGTGCCAAAATCCTTTTCAGTGCACAGCGTATTCATGGATTTTAACATCCATTACCAGCCGTGGCGCAGAGTGGCGCAGCGACCCTGCTGCAGCACCAGTTACGACCCTAACCCCTCCCTGTGCGCCATCTCGTACACGACACACAGGCCAGTGGACCAGCATATAGGCCGCCAACCACGAAAACGCCTGTAAAAGTCCCCGCGCACCCCTCTGAATACACGTACACCCCTGTGCGGGGAGAATCACACGCAATTGGGCCTGTGTGAGCGGGGTACGTATATTTTGGGGGTGCGCGAGGAGTTCCACACGTGATTGGACCTGTGCGAGCGGGGTACGTGTATTTCGAGTGGACGTGGGAAGATTCACACGCGATTGGGCCTGTGCGAGCGGGGTACATGTATTTCGAGGGTGCGTGGAAAGTTTGAAATGCGATTGGCCCTGTGCGAGCGGTGTACGTGTATTTCGGGGGTGCGCGGGAAGTTTCACATGCGATTTTTCCTGTGCAAGCAGAGTACGTGTATTTCGGGGGTGCGCGGGAAGTTTCACACTAGATTGGCCCTGTGCGAGCGGGGTACGTGTATTTCAGGGGTGCGTGGGAAGTTTCACACGCGATTGGCCCTGTGCGAGCGAGGTATATGTATTTTGGGGTGCGCGGGAAGTTTCACATGCGATTGGCCCTGTGTGAGTGGGATATGTGTATTACTGGGGTGCACAGGGAGTTTCACACGCGATTGGGCCTGTGCGAGCGGGGTACCTGTATTACTGGTGTACGTGGGAAGTTTCACATGTGATAGGCCATGTGCGAGCGGGGTACGTGTATTACTGAGGTGCACAGGGAGTTTCACACGCGTTTGGGCTTGTGCGAGTTGGGTACATGTATTACTGGGGTGCACGGGAAGATTCACACGCGATAGGCCCTGTGCGAGCGGGGTACATGTATTACTGGGGTGCAGAGGGAGTTTCACACACGATTGGGTACGTGTATCCAGTGGGATGCGCGGGGAGTCCCACACGTGAATTGGCAGTGTGGGTCCTCCCAGGTGTGCCCTCTACCCCCTCCACGGCCCCTTCAAGCAAACCCACACCACAGGGGACTACCCTGCACCCCTGGTCATGTCCCGCAGGCTACCCATCCACCATGGGGATGACCCCCAGCCAGCCCACATGTCACCTTGCACTAGTGATAACCAACTCTTGTCCCCCTGCACCCCCACCCACCCAGCATTGATGGGCACCTGCCAGCAGGGCCCGACTCATGTCCCCCAGCACCCCACCCCCCAGAAGTGAGGGGCACCTGCCAGCAGGCCCCGACTCATGTCCCCCAGCACACCCACCCACCAAGCATTGACGGGCACCTGCCAGCAGGCCCCGACTCATGTCCCCCAGCACCCCCACCCCCAGCAGTAGGGGCACCTGCCAGCAGGGACCGGCTCATGTTCCCCAGCGCCCCCACCCCCCAGCAGTGAGGGGCACCTGCCAGCAGGCCCTGACTCATGTCCCCCAGCACCCCCACCCACCCAGCATTGGCGGGCACCTGCCAGGAGGGCCCGACTCATGTCCCCCAGCACCCCCACCCACCAGCAGTGAGGGGCACCTGCCAGCAGGCCCCGACTCATGTCCCCAGCACCCCCACCCACCAAGCATTGATGGGCACCTGCCAGCAGGCCCTGACTCATGTCCCCCTACCCCCACATCATGACGATCCTCAGTCATGGGCCTTATGGCCACCCACATCACACCCCACACCACCCCAGTCCAAACACACAACCAGGTATTACATCCACCCCACAATGTAATCCCTATCACATGACACATCACAAATGGCAAGTATGCACATCAACACAGTTCTGTTACACCCATACAATGCGTGCATGAGATTGAGAAAACACTCATCCAGCAATGCATGTAACCAAAGAGAAATACCACACATTGAAGTAGGAAATTAAAATGTATTAAAAACAAAAGCAAGGGAATGAAATGAAACACACAAGATTGAAAATAATGAAGAAAAAGCTGCATGTCCAAAATATAAAAAGAAAATGAGTGAACGCAGAATCGAAATCATCCAAATGCACATGGGTCCAAAGTGACTGTCCGGCAAAACAAATCCAAAGTGATAAACCAAGACAAAACCATTGATCCATGGGAAAAAAAAATCAAAATAAAAAGTGCAATCCAGTGTTGAACTATTTACAAAGTACAATCCAGGGTCCATGAGCCCAACCTTTCAGCTGAAAACTAGAAAAAACCCTACCTAATGAAGAACTATATACAAAAACGTGGGGCATTGTCCAAGTGCCCCAAAATAAATAATAACAGAAAGGAAACCTAACATTATCTAACTATATACAATGGTGGCGGGCAAGTCCTGCGGCTCACTCTGTGAAGTCCCGGGCCAGGGCATCATCGAACTCCATGTCGATGTCCCGGAGGCGGTACTCTGCCCTGGCCCTGAGGTCTCGCAGGGATGCACTCATGGCCTGTTCCAACTCCCTGCGAGTTGCCTCGAGGCACTCTGCCTGCCTCACCGCTGGACGCATGGAGAACTCCACTCTGACCATGGCGAGCCGTGCCTCTTCTGCCCGCCGCCGCTCCGCATCTATACGCTGGCCCAACCGCAGCCACACGGAAGACACACCCATTCCAGGGTCCTCCTGCCCTCTGGCCGATGCCTGCCTCTCTGATGTCGATGGCCCCTAGCCATCATTACTCCCACCTAGAGCCTGCTGCTGTTGCTGTTGTCCATGTGCCCTGTCCGATGATGCCTGCACATCCTCCATCTGCTGGTCTCCAGTTGTTGGGGTGTCCACCCCTGCTGGACCGCCGACTCCCGACTGTGGCAGGGATGGGATCTCCACCAAGCTTGCTGTGTTGGTCAGGCCAGGTCCACAGGGGGCACTGGTGGAATCTGGGCTGGAAGACGGCAGGGAGAACGACTGGCGCATAGTATCCATAGAGGAGCAGAGGTCCGCCGGAGTGCGTGACACATGTAGGAACCCACCGACCAGGGCCCCTCCCAACAGTGACACGTCGCAACGCTGCTGTTCGTGATGGCATGCGTGCTCTGCCCAGGAAGCACGCACGTCATCACGAATGTCACGCGTGCGCAACGCAACACTAACCAGGACAGAGCCCATACGGTTGTGGGACCCCTCGTCCTCAGGTAGTGGAGAGGCAGATGACGTGGCACTCCCCCTACCTGTGGACAGGCCTGGCACGGGGCATCCCTGCTGGGGCATGGTGGTGCAGTCACAGGGTCAAGGACAGCGACATGCACAGGCCCCTCTGCTGTGACCTGTGCTGCCTCCTGACCCTGGCCCTGGACTGCACCACTTGCACCAGTGGTACTACCCCCACCAGGGCCCATGTGCGGCTCAGTAGCGGGCTCCTCCTCCTCTGTGGAGACCACCACCTGGATGTCTCCATACCGTCTTCCGCCATTGCAAACCCCTGCGGGGGCTCACCCGGCACTTCCTCTACAGCCGTAGTGGCAGACGCGGCACCAGTCCCCTCGCTCCCGGATGAAGGCAATTCCTGGGAGGGGGGCTGGGCCTTGCGTCTCCGCCCGGCGGAGGCATCCCTGCCGCTTGGCTCCACAGCGCCGTTTCCGCCCTCTTCTTCAATTGACGCAGCGTAGAGGGAGACATAGAACACAAGCATCGAGGTACAGTACAATATTCCCCTAGACAATAAGCAATAACACATGAGTGGCTCTGTCAAATGTCACTTCCATCCTGTCCCTCCACAATACATGGGTGAATGCACGCAACACACATGCAGAAACAGGCACGGTGCCTGCAATCAACATCAGCATCCATGTACAAGGGCCTCTTTTAACCAAAATGTTGCCTTCCAACTCACATGCATCATGGCTCACACTGATCCCATGCACACACATCACCGGAGGGTCATGCATCATGGCTTGTACACCACAGACACAGTGGATACAACGGTGACTGCACTGCATGAGTGAATCTACACATCATCACGGACATGTGTCATGCATCCATGGCATTTCAAAGTCACACACACACTTCTCAGACACACACACATGTGCACCATACATGTATATGAGAGCAGCACCCATCCCTCGCCCCCCCTCCATGTCCAAGAACAGAGACTGGCATGCATTCATGTGTGCATTCCGCATACAGCTCCCCATGTTGCATTGGAACACATGCACCATCCATGTGGTTCACACATTACTGGTCTCACATGCATGACCATGATGTCCCTGGTCCCTGCACACAAACATCCATACATGGCCTATGTCACACATACAGGCAAGTATCAGACTACCAGCACACTGCAACATGCACTGTCTCACACACCAATGCTTGGCAACTTACAGCTCAACTTCAGACGGGCCTGCCTCTGAAGGATCTGGGCATGAAGCGCTGGGCCTACGCGTTCCAGGACCCTTATCTGGATGTTGCTCATGCTGACCCAGCCCCCCTCCGCGAGGCGCCGGGCCTTGTAGAGGGTCCTGGACCTAAAGTCCTCCCAGCGCTTCCGGACGTGCTTGATGTCGTGGGCTGCCACCCCCTCCGCGTTGATGGCAACCACTGCGTCCTCCCAGATCCTCTCCCGTCCTTCCTTGTTGGTGTGTGATGTTCCGAAGAGGGCATCATAATGCCCCAGGACATGCTCCACCAGGACACCAACTTCCTTCTCACTGAAGCTGGTGGCCCTCTGCCTCTTTGGCTGGGGGTCGCCAGTGGTCTCAGATGGTGTTTGCCCCGACATGGCGACCCCCGAGGCAGGCATGGGTGGGCAACTGGGTCCTGGGGCTGGGTTGTGGAGCGATGGTATCCCAGTCGAGAGTCTTCTGTTCCAGCAGGGGTGGACACAGCAACTGGACCCCTGCAGATGGCTGACGTGCAGGCACCAAATAGCAGGGCACGTGGACAGCAGGCAGCAGCAGATGGCTGGTGGGAGCGTGTTCTGGGCTCTTCGGGGCAGGAAAATGGCCTTTTGGGCAGAAGCGTGGTCTTCCGTGTGTTTTTTCGCGTGGCCAGCTTGATACTGAGTGATTTGGCACATGAAAAAAGTGCACGTCAGCGTGAAATCCGAGGAAAGGCAATTAGCGCATAAGCGCGTAAGTGACGTTACGCACGCGGGTGTTCCCCACAACAGAGGTGCATTGTGTTTCAGCATGTGAGAAAACAGCACGACACCTGTGCTATTGGAGTAAAGGGCCTTAGCGCGTAAGCGCGTAAGTGACGTTGCACATGTGGGCTGGCTTAAAAGATACGAGTATCACGCTATTTTCTTGTACGTGCTTTTTGTGGAGAGCGAGTGGGTGTTTCTTGTACTTCTTGTCGGTTCACACGCGATTACTTCACAACGTTTCCAGTTCGTACTCCCTGTTTCCTCAGACTGCATTCTTTTCTTCTTTTGGCGGGGGTGTTGCCAACGCGCACACGCATGTCTTTTTCACGTTCTTTTTCAAGGCAGACGGTGAGTCGCGCACGTATTTTCCAACTGTGGTTGCCCCCGTGTGTCACGTACCCCAGGCTGTGTGTAACATGCGTACGCTTATTTTTGTGTTTCTGGGTGCCACATGCGTAGTGCGGGTTCATTTTTCCACGCACGTGGTCTACCAGGGGTTGCATGCACGTGTACTTTTGTTTTTGGGGTGCCTGTGCGTTGCGTGACCCGTCATCTTCACCCAGGGGTCACATCCAGCCTTGCTAGAGCACTAGGGTATGAATTTCATCTAGTACCCTACCCCTTTTACCCCAATTGCCCAGGACAATTGTTTACTGCAACTCCCATATGCACAACAACATCAGTGCCATGGTTGGGAGGCGACCAAGCAGTAAGGAAGGCAAAGGTGGCTGACCTCCAAAAGGTGGGCGTGTTGGGCACGGTAGGGGACGTGTCCAGGATTTGCAGGGTGCCCCTAGAGCCCCGTGTGTGGAGGACCAATCGGGGACACCTATGCCCCCCCCAATGGTTGTGGGAAACGTAGCTAACACCATCCCAGCTCAGCCCTTGTTGAACCGGCCCATTTTGTCACCTGAACCGGCACAGGATGACTCCCAGGCTGAATTCCAGGTCAGCAAGTCTAATCCATGTGTGGCGGTGAAAGTTGCTGTCACCAGGCCACGTGGATCTGGGGCAGCAATGTCATCTGCTGCACCAAGTAGCCAGGGTGGGGAGGCTGCAGGGGCAGCTGCAGCTCAATCCACCCCAGCTCCGAGTCTCCTAGCCAGGACAGTGTCAGTCCAGGTCCATCACATCGACGTTGGCCCTGCTGACATCACACTGAAGTCAATGCCTGCACCAAGACCTATGGTCATTGTGCCTTTACAGGCTTCTAGTACCCAGTCCACCTGCGCTTCTGCCTCTACTGACCAGAGCGGTGTAAGCCACTCAGGATCCTCACCACCTTACAAGAAGAAGAAGAAGGGTGCTCTTGCACTAAAGGCTGAGACCCCAGACTTGGCTACACACTCCGGCACGTCAAGGAAGCCTAGCTTCAATGACGCCGAACTTGATGCACTTGTGGCCTATGTGTCGGCACATAGCCGCAAAATGTTGGTGACTGCAGGCTGTAAGACTACGCCTGCTCAACGTAGGGCCCACTGGCAGACCATCGCGGACCACATTATTGCCCTTGGATTTGTGAGGCGCACAGCTGATGATTGTTACAAGCGGTGGAATGGCCTGAAACACAGAGCAAAGAACAAGCTAGCTTCCAATCATGCCTCTACTCTGGTGACTGGCAGTGGGTCTCCACCAGAGGACGACCAACTCACTGAACATGAGTCTGTTGCTGGAACCTTCATCACAGAGGAACAGATCCAAGGCGTGGGAGACCTACCAGATGATGAGGCATTGTCCGGTGAGTGCCCATGCAAGTGTGTGTAATCCATGTGTATGTTTCTCGGGTGATCTTTAATGATTGAGTGCCAGGTGAGGGTGTGTACTCCTGAGTGGTATGGGTCACCCATGTGCTTCCTCCAAACCATTCACCAGCCTTGGGTTTGGGTATGACAGTATCCCTTCTGACCACAGTAGCCAATTAGCGCCACATTACTGCAGTTGCCCTTGAACTGTCATCTTGCAACAACATTGTTCTGATTTTTCAATGTTCATTCAGCCTGATTGTTTCAATCCTCCCATTTTAGCAACGCATTTTTCTGCCCTAATGCCACACATGTGACATGCTTCTGTCATAGATTACAACCCACATTGGCCCACATTTATTACCTTGTTATGGGAATGATTTGACCATTCAGGCTGATTGAGTAAGGGCCTGCTCACATTAATTTTTGGGCACTGTTTGAATGTTGAACAAGACTGTTGTGTTTGGTCATGTTGAAGTGACCAACCATTGATGTATCCATCTGCCTGCCATCAATGTATTATTGCACACTGGATGTGTTGCAGTGTGTGGCACATGCCTATTTTGTCACACTATTTTGCATTTTTCATCATCTCACATGGATGGGTGACAGTACTCATTCACTGACATATGGCTGTACTTGTCAAATGTACCATGGCTATGCTACGTGCCATCTGTGTGCTGGCATGTGCCATGTATGTGGATTGATCATGCTACTCACAGGCTAATATGTGATGACAGTGCTATCCAGCATGCAGCACATGTGTTCATTTTCCATCTTGGAGTCCTCCGTGTTTGCTTTTTGCCTCCCCTTCCAAATCATTGACAGTGCATGCATGCCAAGGTTATGGTCATGTGGGACATGTGTTGTTCATGTACTGGATCGCTGGCTTGTCAGGCCTATATGTGTGCTATGGTGCTCATGCCTGTTTCCATTTGTTGTCTTTCATGTTTTTGCAGGTGATGACGCACTTGATGCTGTAGAAGTGGAGGAGATGGTGCAGACCCAGGAGGAATCTCAGGCACGACCGGGCACCAGTGGAGGACGTGGTGTGGCGGTGGGTGAAAACCCAATCCTCCTGCAGACCATACTGTTCAGGGATGTCTCTGGGTGCACCTCCCCAGACCTCTATGATTCAGGTGCTGAATCGGATGATGAGACTTATGTGCTGTCGCAGGTGAGTGTTTCTGGCAGGGATGCTGTTCTGTCCAACCCACCTGCACCAGGGGTAGACCCCTCTATGGGGATGTCAGTGTTGGTAACTCTGCATTTGGCGGTTACGGATGCAGGGTCACACTCCACAACATCTGATCCTGTTCCTGGGCCAGCAGATCAGAGGGGGAAGGCAGTCCTGCAGCCTCAGGCAGTGCCAGCACAGCATGGTGCAGATTGCCTTGCCCCAAACAGGTGTGGTGCCCGCTGAAGTGGTGGCCGTGCGCCACCAGGCAATACTGTATGGGAAAACTCCATGTACGGTATAGCAGCACAACAGGGAGCATTGGTTGAAATGATGACTCAGGCAATGGAGAGGGTGGCCACTTCCATTCTCCCCCCTGAAAGGCAGATGGAGCTCCAACAGCAGGCAACAGAGTCCATTTGCCAATCACACAGGGTGGACATGTTGGCGTCCAACAGGGACCGACGGGCGGCACTGGATACTCTGCGCGAAGTCATATCTGTAGAGTCCCAGGGCCACATGGAAGCCCTGAGATTAGAACTCCATTTCCTCGGGGAGAATCTGGTTGACCTTGAGGCTTCCTGAAATTTTAGGGCAGAACCTTGAGCAGCTCACACATACGCTCTCAGCTGAGCTGCAGGCAACTCGTGAGGAGATCTGGGCATCACGCGAGGCCATGCGTGCAGAAATACAGGCAACCCGTGAGGTGCTGCATGGGCATCTCCGTACTATCATCCTCCATAATGAGACCTTCCACACCCGCATGATTGCTGCCATGGAGGACCATACCAGGGCTTTGGGTGGGCTGCCTCCCATAGCACCGCCACCTCCTGATGTAGTAGCAGAGGGTGAAGAGAGCGACAGCAGTTCTCCCACATTGGCGTAGCCGTGCAGGCCATGAGCCCATGGAGGATTTTTTTTTTTTTTCGCAACATCCAAGCAGGCGGGTGTTGGTGTGCACTCTGTCCTCAAACGTCCTGGGTGGGCTCCCCCTGCCCCCTGGCCCACACATGGCTTTTTTCTTTTTTTTTTTTTACAGTGTGTTGCCTTGTGTGGCTCCCGTGGGCATCCACTGATCCACTGTGTATTCCAGCTGGGCACATGCAGGGTTGTCCTGTGTTTGGGTTAGATGCTTGGGTTCCTGACACACACACCCCTCCTGCTTCCCCTTTCCATGGGCTTGCAAAGGGTGTGACCAAGTGACAGTGACTTACACAGTGACATTGGGCTCCCATGAGCTGTGTGGGAAGTCTGTGGTCAAAACTGTGTGGACATCCCTAGTGGGGATTGTTGTTGTATTGAACACTGCATGGTGTATTGATATGTGCTTGTGTATCCATGTCTTCGTCCTTATTCACTGGTACCTTCTTCATGTCTTCACAAGGCCGTCTCCTTTGTAGAAGCAGTTCATGTCTTATGCAGTACGCTGACACATTTGCCTGACAGCAACCCTCTGCAGTTGGAAGGGGTTGATGTGCTGGCTTATTCAGGTTGTAATACTTGCACTACTTTGATTTTGTACTGTCATATTTTGGCCCTGTTTCATCCTGTGTTGCTGTATTGTGTTTCTGGTAAGTATTTGTTCATGTGTGCTGTTTGTTATTGATTACTGGGAGCATATTGTCTGTGGGTTGTTTCCATTTTCAACAGTGCTCTTTGTGGCACTTGTGTCATGTGTTATGCATTCATTTGTTTGGTTTCACATTGCATGACATGCCATGGTGTGTTGGGTAGCTGAGATGGGGAGGGGTTGGGTGACATGCACCCAAGACCCTAGGCCCTGCCCACAACTACCGCAGCATATCACACCCATGGTGGCTTATAACTCCTGTAGTTATAACTTCGGTCTTGGGTGCATGGCCTTCGTCACTGCACCCAAGACTCTACGCCCTGCCACAACCCATAGAATCAAACATTTGAACTGCAGCATATGGTCAATTTTTATGTCTGCTGACACCGCCCGTGTCCTTAGAACAGTTTCAACTTGCCTGCGGACAGCATGGACGGGAATAATATCCTTAGGACACCCCCTCATTTTCACTAATTATGAACATCCTGGACAGCGCGGGCTGGCCAATACATCAGTAGCACCTGCCACCTAAACAAATACAGTATTTCACCCATCTCCTACTCCCCAAACCTCCCCAAGCACTATTGCACACTAAAACACTCCCCAAAACTGCATTTCGCCTCTGTTTGCCACTGCGCTGTCGGCAGATCCAAGATGGCGAGTGCATCGGAACAATCTGACGCACATCATGTCTCACTCCAGCCAATCGACTGACACATTGCATGTCCGCGGACATGACGCGAGCAAATTAGCCAATTGGTTTCCTGCCCGGGGATCGAAGTGTGTCCGCGAAGTGGACATAGATATCACAATTTTTTTTAGACCTTCTTTTTGATCATTTTAAAAAAAACTAATGGACAGATTTTCACCAAATTTACAAAAGCGTTTTCGGGGCCAAGCCACTGCTCCTGCCACAAATTTGGTGAAAATCCATCCAGCGGTTTGGGCTGTAGGCATGCACAAAGTTTTTTCCCCGTTCACACTATGGGAAAAAAAGAAATTTTGGGATACCCCCTATAACTTTGCCCCCCCTGGACCAAACTGCTGGACGGATTTTAAACACATTTGCGGCAGGAGCAGCGCTTGGTCCCGAAAGTGTGCTTTCGCAAATTTTGTGAAAATCCATCTAGTACTTTTTTTTAAAACAACCAAAATTAGAGATATCTATGTCTGCTCTGCGGACACATTTCCCTGTTTGCTCTGCGGACAGGACACCAAATTGGCTTAGAGGGTAATGTGGTGTCCGCGGACATCCGACGCGCCCGCTGTTTGGATGGTGAAAAGTGTGAAGTGCGTCAGATTTTTGGAAATGCCCGCCATCTTGAATTCACAGACAGAGGCCGCTGTCCGCGGACATCGCGGTAAAAACATATTTAAAAACACAACATTGCACTTGTCAAACTTATCAAGTAATCTCTGGGCAGGTGAGGGGTGATGATGAGGGGATGGGATATGGATGCAAGAAGCAAAAAAATGGGTGTTATTTGCCGCAAAAGTCCACAAACAGTTTGGATGTTCACGAACAGACCTGAGAAGTTATGGGACACTTTGGATGTTTGGGGGCAGTTTTTGGATTGCATATAACGTTTGCACCACTCAATAAAACTGTATGAAATGTTGTAATTATATTTCTGACCTGATTCCGAATGAGTTTGCAAAGATTGATGGGATTCTGTAAAGAGGGGGCAAAATTAGAGGTGGGTTCTCAAAATAATGTAAAAGCTTATACATGAGGTGCCATTCGACGAATGTACAGTTAATTTGGCAAACTGATCATAGAACTAGATGTTAATGTTTTTACAAAGTTTGGTGGGATTTTGTCAAGGGGGGAAAATTAGAGGGGGGTTCCAATATAATGTAAAGGTTTATAAATGAGGTGCAATTTGACAAATTTACACTTAATTTGGCAAACTGATAATAGAACTAGATATTAATGTTTTCTACAAAGTTTGGTGGGATTTTGTCAAGGGGGGAAAATTAGATGGGGGTCCCAAAATATTGGTTGGATTTCCAGCAAACTTGTGTAAGGAGCATTGCAAGGACCTGAAAGCATGGTTTTGCAAATGTGCCCATGTTTTATTTTATTACAAGTGTCATAATGTAGGTGCAAAAACGTAGTGATATATCTTTGGTGACTGAGGTGTAGCCTGTGGCCATGGGCAGTGGCCAGATTGTCCAGGCCATGGAATAAGGTTATGATCCAGACAATCTGGCTATTGGCCATGACCACGAGGGACCGTCTTTGTGTGAAAGTTATTCGAAATTGGGATAGATTTGAAAGGGAAGAAAAATTTGCTCATATTAATAAAGTCATAGGGTTCTCTTTTCGCCTTCTGCTGGCTTCCATGGAAAGCGAAGAGGGGCCCTGTATGGAACCCCGCCTTCCCTTTCCATGGTGGCCATCTTGGAAAAGGATTTTCCTTCATAGACCGGGACGCTGCAGGCATCCTGGTATAGGAAGAAAAATCCTTTTTTTAGCACCCTGGGTTCCTGCTTTGGGAACCTATAGTGCTAATGGGCTTCATCACCTATTACAGGGGCTGGAATGGGGATAATGGCACAGAGACCTTGTTATCCACCTTTGCTTCGCTTGGGCTGATAACTTGGGCTGCTTGGCTGGTATCCACCATTCCAGTCCCTGGAACGGAGGATGAACACCACAATATTCCCATTTGCATAACACAAAATGCAAATGGAAATGTTGGAAAATCTTATTGAGTCTATGTACTTTACTGAGAGATATAAAGCAGATGGAGTCTATGGGCCTCATTACGACCCTGGCGTTAACCATGCCGCTTTTAGCGCCATGGTTGATGCCGGTATTTTACCAACTCCGCCATGGTGAATGGCGGAATTACCGCCCCATTCCAAGGTTGGCGGGGCGGTAATTCCCCATTCACCATTGGCCCTTCCCCATTCCCTTTTTTGCCCCCATAGGGCTCAATGGGAATGGTGAAGGTGGTAATTACGGTACCGCAAATTGTGGTACCGTAATTAACTCGAAAGTCCCTTTGAGGATTCCTTCCTTAACGGCTGGTAAAAGCTGGGAAACATGATGCCAAAGGCTGGCCTGAAATACAGAGTATCATAGTACACCACTGGAAGCGGATCAAAGAAAGAGAAAAAGAAATCACACAGAGAAGGTTGGCAGATGATGCAAAACTCGTGCAAAAAAAGTCATGGTGGTAACACCAACCCTTCCCTCTGAAAGGCAGGGGGAGGAAAGGTCAGTCGCTATACAGGCAAGGATGGCAGCAGCATAGACAAATGGGCAGAAGCAATGGGCTGGAGAGGAGCAGTACGAGGGACCCCAATGGCAGAGAAGGTCTGGAAGAGGAAGGGGTGGGTACAGGGGACTTAGAGAGGGATATAAAGGGTTAGGGCCACAAGGGGTGGGACAAGTAGGAGGACAAGGAATGTGTTGGACTTGTGGACGGTGGGGCATTTTTCAAGGGAACATTGCACTCACCCCATGGGATATTATCAGAATGCACAATGCTTCGGTGGCGAGCAACAGTTTGGTTACCCCCACACAGGTAGACCATATGGACTACCCATGGGAGGGTACGGACAGCGGGAACAATATGATAATAGTTACCAACGGCCACAACCACCACAGCAAGGACCCCAAACACCACAACATGGAGGACAACAGCGAATGGCATGCCAAAATATAATGGAAAACACACACTCAAACCCTTTTGTCACTACTGCCAATGGCGCGCCAGCACCGTTTCACTGAACAGCAGTAGTGGGGGGAAAGCGTTTTCTCATTTCCAGGTACAAATGCACATCCCGATAGGAAAGCCCACAGAGAACACTTGCGTGTGCATTCCTATCAACTACCCTACGTCCAGACGAGTAACCACTGGTGGGGGCGAAGATAGGAAGCAAGCAGTTCATCTTTATGGTGGACTCTGGGGGGATAAAATCATGCCTCATGGAAGGCCGGTTTCCGCTGTCGGGCAAGATTTTGGAAACAGAGGAATTTTCTGGGGCAATTTTAAAGGTTTCCTACCCAAAAGATTTGAATGTGACAGTGGGAGGAAAGACAGTGCAAGCACCCCTACTGTATCACAAAGACTCGCCAATAAATCTGCTTGTGAGGGACCTCCTTAGTAAGCTTATTATGACAATTTCTTTTAACGAGAGGGGTGTGGTATTTTCAACAAAAGGGATATGCCCGCTTTGGGCAATGCTTATGATTCACACCCTGACAAACAAAGTAGCAGTGAGGGTGGTGCCCACAAATGCAGATATGTTTATCTATGGCATACAGGTTCTGGTGAGGGTGGTACCAGAAATAATGCACAAGGAATGGAGAGTACCTTCTGATTTCATTTTCCATCCAGTGGCAGCCCAGAGATTGTGCCCAGTTCCATCCTCTGTTTAGACTTACAGGGAGTGCAAGTCTCAGCTAAACGTATTGTGGCAATAGGACTGCACATGCACAGATGTGAATGGAGAACAGTTTTGATCATAGACCCAAATAGAGCAATGCAAGATTTAACTGACAAAGAGCTGTTTACTGACAATGTCTATGATGGGGAGATTATAATGGAAATGTGCATGCCATGTGACATAATGATCCAAAACAGATGAATAACAAACCGCCTCATGGCCACCGTCAATGCACCACCGTCAGTATTTGCTGAAGATATGAAACAGGTACCCATGAATTTGTGGACAACAGGCCCCCATGATGTAGGGCTCCTAAAAGAGGTAACACCAGTAAAAATAAAACTCAATCCAGGAGCAGTACTGCCCCGGGTTAAACAGTACCCCCTGTCTAGGGAAGCAGAGGAGGAAATTCAAGAAACCATACATGCACTGCTGCATCAAGGTATCATTGTACCATCAAATTCACCTTGTAATACAGCAATTTATTTGATTAAAAAAGTGAGAGGCGGGGCTTGGAGGATGATACAGGACCTACGCCCACTTAATGATGTCATACAGGTATTCCCCCTTGTCCTAAAACCTGCGTCCATCTTGTGCAGCATTCCAAACGAAGCCTCGTGTTTCACAGTGGTAGACTTGAAAAATGTTGTTTTTCTCGATACCACTTGATCTCAGTTCACAATATCTGACAGCATTTACCCTAGGGGCAAAGATGTGAGCATTGCAGACTACCCCAGGGCTACTGTGAGAGCACAAGCATATTCAACATCATATTGCATGAAGATCTTGGCAACATCGATTTTAAAATAATTCAGCACGTATATGACCTCCTAGTATGCAGTGAAAGCGAAGAACAATGCAGGGCATACTCTATGGCCTTGATGAACTTACTGGCACAGACGGGGTACAAGGTAGACAAAGGAAAATTGCAGTATTGTCTAGCCGAGGTATTACATTTGGGATAGCTGATATCGAAGGATGGAAAATGAATAATTCCAGATAGAGCGGCAGCAATACCTGGCACAGAAGGGGTGCAGGGTAGACAAAGGAACATTGCAGTATTGTATAGCCGAGGTATTATATCTGGGACAGCTGATATCGAAGGATGGAAAACGAATAATTCCAGATAGAGCAGCAGCAATACGTGCAACAATACGGCCCAAAACAGTAAAAGACATGCAAAGGTTTCTAGGCATATGTAATTATTGCCGAGCATGGATGCATTCACTCTTTTTGCTTGTAATGGCATACTTATGACGGCAGTACTCACACAAAAAACATCCTAAGGCCACAAGCCATTGGCCTACTACAGCAGCACTCTAGATTCTGTAATGCAAGGACATTTTGCTTGCGAAAAAGCTCTCGCAGCCACCGCTTTTGTAATTGAGAAAAGTGCTACAATAGTGATGGGGTGCTCAGTGACACTATTTGTTGAGCACTTATTATTTGCAATACTTGAGCGATCGAAATCCACACTTACCACACAGCAGGCCACAGCATATGAGATAATAATATTCCTGATGGCTACTGGCAATGGCTCCCAATTGCTTTCAAACCCCACTTTGAAACCTGTTCCTGATGAACTAGAGGTAATTATGTCCTGGATTACTCGAGGGAATGCACATTACATTAGTGATGACGGTCTGATTGCGAATATTGCTAAATTCAGAATAATTGCCCTTCAGGAAACGTGGTTGGTAACTGATTGCAAAATTGATGGACGAAGCAACCATGTCAGTCCCGCAACACAAGGAACTAGAGGGCGGCCGAAGGGAGGTCTCATGATCTCTATCAAAGCACCGTGGAGCGGGATTAAACATGAAACATCCACCAAGATGATTTTATTGGTTACAGTAATATGCACTTTGCCTACAACAGATAAATTAATTCTGGTAAATGTATATAACCCGCCCGGGGGCAAATATAATAGGGAAAATATGCTTACACTAACCAAAGTACTGGCGGAATTTGGAAATAAACTACCAGTTATTATAGTTGGAGATCTAAACATCAAGCTCAGGTTCGAGTCTGAATTCACTGATGCTGAACGTAAGTCTGAACCAGTTAAAATAGATCACTTGAAAAAGGAAGTAAAAGATTGGACCCCCCCCTACTAAACAAATATCAGCTACTTATCTTGAATGCTAATACTTTAGGAGATACTGAATTACAACCTACTCACATATGTGGAAACAGTATGACCACAATTGACCATATGATTGTAAATAAAAAAGCCAGAATGCTAATATGTGATATGGCAATCGAATGCAGAGAGGAAAGTGATCATATGCCTCTCTATCTCTGTCTAATAGATAAACATGTAAAAATCAATGAATACCATATGAACAGCGATATAGAGGTAAATGAGGCGGGAAACCGTATAAAATGGAACCCCCGAAATATAGAGAAAGGAAATGTGATCGCTGAACAACTATTGGAAAACTTTATAGGCAAATTTGACAATGACCCCCTTGACAAAATGAATGAAATGCTCAGTGATTTCAATTCCATGACTGAAAATATAAAAACATTGGTCATGGAAAAAAGAACACATAAAACAATCAGAGAAAAGTGGAATCTGATACATCATAAGAGATTTGACAATGAGATACATAAGGAAAAGAAAAAGCTCAGAGATGGTATTAAAATATATATAAAGGAGCGGGCTATAGATGCAACCTATAAGATACAGAAACTTAAACGGCAGTATAAGTATTTGCTGAAACACCACCAGAAAAAGAAACATGAAGAAACGTGGCTGGAATTGGTGCATGCCTCGAAAAACAGAAATAGTAAAGAAATGTGGAACATAATAAACTGTAAAAAAGAAGTCTCTCTCCCTATTAATTGTATGCTAGAAAGTGGATGGGTTACTCATGTTAAAAGTACCTTGGGAACGCTACTAAAAGAAGAAATTGAGACAGTGATTGTGCCCACGATATGGAAATGTACAAGATTCTGTTAATTGATTTAAATCAATGGATTTCCAAATGCAGAGTTTTGCCCAATAATCAATCTGGCTTCAGAGCAGGATCATCAACAACACATAATATAGTAAATCTAGTAACCGCCATAGAATATACACGAAAGGTACGTGGGCTGTCAGTATATGTTGGATTTATTGACTTTTCAGCAGCATTTGATACCATTACTCGAAGTAAGCTATGGGCTAAGCTTAAAAAATGGGGTATACCGCCTGGGTTATTGTATATGATACAAATGCTTTATACTGATACCTCGGTTCGAGTTCACCTGGACCTAGAAGGGAGATTATCAGAAGCGATACCAACCATACGCGGAGTCAAACAAGGCTGCACACTAGCATCCATACTTTTTAACCTATATCTGGCAGACTTTCTAAACGAGACCAGTAATGGTCAGACATTTGATATCAAGATTGGCACAGCTAAGCTTGGTTGGCTAGGATACGCTGATGACCTTGTCATAATCGACTGCACACCTAAGAGCCTTCAAGTAAAACTGGATGAACTAGTAAAGTTTGCAAATGAGAACGATTTGGTTATTAATATTGATAAAACTAAAGTAATGAAGTTTGACTCTAAACACCTGACTAGAAACCAAAAAACAAAATGGATGATTGCAATGAGACAGCTTGAGGCTGTGAACGAATACAAATACCTAGGCGTGGTCATAGATAATAAGCTTGACTGGAAAAAACATTGGTGTGAAACAAAGAGAAAATGCATGATAGCCACCATGGCTTTAAGTAAATTTATCGGTAACCAAAGAAACATCTCTGTGAATACTGTTATTACTCTATATTCTGCCAAAATTGTATCCTGTTTACTTTATGGTGCTGAAATATGGGGAAGCTGTTTTAAAAAAGAGTTGAATGTATTCGAAGCTAAAATGCAAAAGATAATGTTGAGGATGCCTAAAACCCTGTCAAATGAATATTTATTGCTGGAATGTGGACTGACTAGTGTGAATAGTCGTATTGAGCTAATGGTGGCTATGCTATATGTGAAACTGAATCGACTTACCAATGGAACATTTGTGATAAAAGTTATGGAACAATATGGTAGTTCTACAACTAAACATAATTTTGTCACCATAAACAAGTGGAATAAGATTTATGACAAGTGGACACAAATTGACAAAGATGACTGGTTGCTGTTCTCTATTGCGCAGATTAAGCTGAAATTAAAAAGCTTAATCTGTAAACAAGAGTATGACCAGATGATAGTAAACCTGGGTGAAAAAGCAAATAGCGGTCCCTTCCTTAATCATTTGATGTCCAGGAAAGGCATACCCACCTATCAGTATGCATTTCCAGAGTGTAATATGCTTTGATGGTATTTAAAGTTTAAATTCAATATTTGTAATATATTAGTAATATTAGGTGCAAAAAATGGTATTCATAAGGACGTTCGATTTTGTAGATTATGTGGGATAAATACTTTGAAAACTGCTCACCACATAATATGTGAATGTGAAAGTCTTGATGAAATACGTAGAAAATATCTAATGAAATATAATAATAACACATATAAGTGCAATATGTCTGAAATATGGCTGAGTCTCATGGCTGGAAATGATACAAACTTATTTTTTTATTTGATTAAGTTTTATGCAAACATTTTAGAGATTTTAACAGAACTATCAAATGGTGTATTGAAGTTTCTATAGCGATATTTTAATCAGTGGAAGATAAGCGTGCGATACATAGTATGTTCTGAGAAAACTATGTGATTTTATGTGCTATATATGTAAAACTGTGATTGTTATATGCATATTAAATAAATAAATAAATAAATACATAAATAAAAATATCAAGCTCAAATATACATGTAGTATGCTCCAACACTGTAAACCCAGCCACCTTCATCACAGAGCCATCCACAGTAGAAGATATGCAGGAACATGATTGTGCCACATATGAAGGGGAGGGTGACAACATTCCCAAAGCTAGTGAAACAACTCTAGGGGAAGGGGATGTGTACTTTGTGGACGGGTCAGCGTCTATCGCATCAGAGGCTGGCAAAAATTGTTTAGGTGCGGCAGTAGTGAGGTTGGAGGGAGAGGAATATGTGGTCAGTACAGAAAATACTCCCTTCACATGATTCAGCACAAGCAGCAGAATTGATAGCCCTAATTGAGGCACTACACACAGCAAAAGGATGCACAGTAACAATAAACTCAGATTCGGCATACGTGACAACAAAGGTACATGCCGGGTTGTCACGATGGCGAAGGAGAGGTTTCACAAGGACGAATGGGTCCCCAGGACAGCATGCCCAGCTTCTGAATGATCTGATAGAAGTGTTAGCTGAACCCTCAGTGATTGCTTTAGTTAAGTGCCAGGCCCTTACCAATAACAGTGATGTCATCTAATTAGGAAACGCAGCAGCAGACACAGCTGCAAAGCAGGCTGCGTACTTTCACAAACCACAAGCTGCAGAATGCATACTCAAAAATGACATAACTGAAGAGAGGGAAGAAGGATACAACTCGTTGCCCATCTCACAGATGAATGAGTTACAAAAACGTGTACCACACAAAGAATAAGATATGTAGGTAAACAGGGGTTGCAAAAAGTCATCCATGGACCTCATTTGGCAGCAAGACATAACTGGGAAAGTAGTAATGCCTGTGGAATTATTTCACATAGCGTTCCAATAGCTCCACTCCCGGGACACACCTCTAAGCAACATATAGCTGTAGATATACAAGAACAATTGTTTGTTCCAAACCTTCAGGAACACCTGACAAAAATGACAATAGAATGCATCACCTGCCAAACATTTAACTCAGGAATGACACTCAGAGCGTTGTGAGGAACACTGCCCATTCTGTTGGACCCTTCAGAGAGCTGCACGCAGATTACGCAGACATGGGCAAACGATGCAATGGAGCGAGATACCTTATAGTAGTAGTGTGCCCCTTTTCTCTCTGGGTGGAAGCAGGCCCTTGTGCACACCTAGACACAAAATGTGCTGCCAAATTTTTGGTAAGAGAGGGTTTCCTACAGTGGGGCATTTGTGATGTTCTAGGATCAGATAACGGGACCCACTTTGTAAACAACCTTTTTAGAGAGTTGACATCACTGTTAGGAATAAAACACAAATTATGTTCGATTTACCACCCGCAAGCAAATGGAGTGGTTGAGAAAATAAACAGCCTGCTTAAAAGCAAACTGTCCAAATTATGCCACACCCTAAAAAAGAATTGGGTGTATTGTTTGTCCGTAGCACTATTCCAACTAAGGACTCAGCCAAGCAAGGACCACCATTTGTCCCCACACGAAATAGTGACAGGAATACATATTCAGACACCACTGTCTCCAATAAGAAGGGGATCAGGTGGTCATAGAGCTGCCAAAGAGCTGGAGGATGAGGTCAAGGAATATCTACCACAACTCACGAGGGCAGTTGGAAGTATAGCCAGACAGATAGCACCCTCATTCACAAGGGAGGAAGAAACAGACACAAACACCCCAGCAGCAGACAGCCCCACCTCTCAGTTAATGCCCAGGGAATGGGTGTACGTGCATAGCTTTGTACGGAGATGGAACGCTCCAAGATTTCATGGCCCTTATGAAGTAATTTATTGCACACCTTCTGCAGTGAAGGTTAAGGGCATGAAGTATTGTATACATCTATCTGATGCAAGGAAAGCACATGGTAGCACGGTCCTAGAGGGGGGACATCACCAAGAAAAAGAGGCAGCTGTACCCTAATGTGGAAAATTATATGAAGGTAAACTCAGATGTATATAACAGCATAGAAGAAAAGTGTAAATATTATTATAAGTGGTTTCTAAAAGTATGTTATGTTAAACAGTGATATAAAATGTAAAATATGTATCTCTCCCTCTCTCCTTTTCTCCTTCTCTCCTTCTCTCTCTCTCTCTCTCTCGCTCTCTCTCTCTCTTTTTCTCTCCTTCCCTCCTCCTCTCGTTCTCACCTCCTCTTCCCTTCGTAATGAAATGTGCGGGTTTATGGTAATTGTGTGTGTACTTAACTCATTGTATCACCCTCTTCAGGTTCAAACATGGCGGAAATGAGGGTTCTCACTGACAATGCCACAGATGTAGATAGCAATATGGGAAGTGTTAGTGCTACCAGAACTTATTTATATGACTGTCGGCTTTATTGTGTGACTATTGTATTCTCCATGTTATTCTGCCTGGGGCTCTATTGGAGTATATGCTTTATATTGGGTGATATAAAGCAAGGGGGGGGGCACTCTTGTACGAGAGGATCCCAATTTATATGGGACAGGGTAACGCTAATGTGGGATCACAATGCCCCTACCATCCTGATCTCTTTACACAAGAACCACACAATTAAAGCACCATCAACTGAAATGTCGAAAGTAACCAATGTGACAAATCCATGTTTTGTTTATTATGACGATAATGCAATTGTCGATGTATCAGTACAGTCATACGTATATATACCCCAGCAACTGATGAAACTAACTCAAATGATGAGTACATGCACTTTATGTCCCAAACACCCCACAAATGTATTCTATCACACAACCTTGGCAGAGCAATATTGAACCCAATGATGAGATATGGTCATGTATTTGTCCCATTAGGTACCAAACATTAATGAAGCTACACAATGGTCTAGCGGGGAATAGAAGGCAGAGGAGGGGGGGAGGAACGCAAAAGGTATGACGTGTATCATGGCCTCGGATTAGATGCAGTAGAGGATCCCCGCCACCCTGACCAATCCACTTAATGATACTAATATATGAGTTCCATGGCCAAACAGACAAGAAACAAGAGTTGTTATGTTTGTTCCTTAATACCCCATGCCTCAGGGACACCCAAGGTCCTAATACCCCAAGAAGCACATTTATCGGATGCCCAGTGTCTAATTTACCTAACCCTCTGTAGAATTCAGAGTACCTTCACAGCACACACAGTAACGTTACAGTTGCTACAAAATGTGAAGACCTGCCACAGCAAACTTCAAGGAGTACTCTGCATAAAAGGGACAATATTTGAAGAAAATAGGTGGCAAGAAGAGATGGTAATGTGCAAAGCAGAAGCACTGCGTGGATTGTCAGATGAAAATTTCCAATGGGTCGAAAAAAGATGCACTCCAGCTTGGTCTCAACACATCGCCAAACTGACATAGATAACAGCTCTTGAAAAACCCATCAAGATCAAATGTGAGCTCCAATATGAACTTTGCTTTCACAGAGAAGGAAAAGTGCCCATAGGATCAAACAAACATTGCAACAAAACACTCATCCTCCTAGACATGACGAAGGGCACAGCAGCACTAATGGACACTTACTGAGGATGCAGCAAATGAGCTTACCTGCACCTCCCACCATCATGGAGTGGCACCCATACCCTGGCCACGCTGCATTCAGTCCTAATGGTAATTCAGAGAGCCATGTCCAGGGGGAGAGGGTGCCCATCAGACTGTCTCTGGCACCCCAGTCAATAACCGAAAAATCCCCCACATAGGACATCCTATCAGAAGATGAACTGCTGGATAGGGTGTCTCACAAAAGGAGAGCATTGAATTACCTCTTCAAAGAATCCTCAGTATTTTTTTAACAGATACCCAACCAATATAAGCTTTATAACACAGTAAGAGTCATATTTTGCATCCCTCGTACCAAGCATTCAGGCCCGAGATAAGGCCAAGTGACTCCAGATCGTCCGGTGGGAGCTGATCCAGTTGGCCAATGACACTGAAGAAGGGTTCAACGTCATCAAAAGGGAACTCAGAGCCCTGCGGTTGATGATCATGCAAAACCGCTACATCCTGGATCTCCTCACAGCAATCGATAGCTGTGTTTTCTGGAAAATCCGGAGTGCATGTTGCACATTTGTGCCTTCTGCTGACGACGACAATGGGACCCTCTCACACGTGATAATGGCAGACCACAACCTCGGGGACAGGATGAAGAAAGAAGGGGGAATACAGCCAAGCAATTGGTTTGACACGATTTTTGACTGGGTCCCTTCCTGGTTTGGAACCACCATGAAAATACTTTTGCCGACTATAGTATTTTTGTTGCTGATATTTTGTGTGTGCCAGGTAGGAGTTCAATGCTGTGCAAAATCTGTGCCTAGTAGTGCAATGATGATGGTGACAATGGGTAGTCGAGTAAAGGTGCAGGCAATAAAAGATGTGCAAATACAGACCGGAGACACTCCAGGCCCCAAGTATTGCATGACAGCAGTGTACCACGACACTGGGGATAGCGCGGACAACCTATATCACACGACTAGTAAAGAACCCCAGGAACTGCAATGGTATAAGGATGTGTGGGTGGACCTGGATGGGGGTATATACATGATCTGTACCCCGGATGAGTACGCGAGGCGGGGTCAGAGTCTAAGGGGTGTATGCAGGTCCTGCATGCCCATAAAAGGAACCACTGCCTGGGACGAGGCGGTGAAGGAGGTGGAACACCGTAGGAGTATTAATAATAATAAAAGTAATTTTCTACTTAACAGAAGGGGGGAATGTAAGGGAGAAATGGTCATTTTGGCTCCCATTTATGGCACAAAGGAGAACTACTGCTAATGCAATAATGGGGACACGTCCTCCATTGCCCTTTCCTGGTGACAGTGGAAGTGGGGATATTGCACAACACATTCAGACTCCATTTTTGGACTAGGCCACACACTCTGATCGTTGCGAAGCCTCCTCTCCACTGTCCAGCGCCGCGCACTGCTAACACGGACAGCCCCCACATCCCCCTCCTGTGCCTGCCTTGTCCAAGCTCATTTCCCACGGATGCTCTGGCACACATTGTTATAAGTATAGATTGTATTCTTTTTTCTTTCCTCTGAGCTCATTGCCCTGTTTGTGACCGGAGTGAGTCTTGCCCTGTAGCCCATTCGTCTCCATAAATCTGATCTTGCTCCTCTCATCCCCACCTTTGGACGTTATTGCCTGCAGAACTTTTTGCCCCTCCATTCTCCCTTTGATGTAACAGAAGTGTGACCCTTCCCCACTGACGACTCCTGAGTGCCCCGCCCCATATAACTGGTTTCATGTCATCATATAATAAACTTAAAAACAACACCTATCAATCTGCCCATCCAAGCTTTGTGGTGCCTTGACCAATAAATCCCAGTAAAGCCCGATGATAACGCACCTTGAGGGCAAGACCCTTGCACCTGTTACTCCTACAAAGGCCTGGAGCAGAAATATGTTTATAGATGTATACAATTTATGTGTTCACACATTCTAAGCGTTGTTTTATGTTTTCTTATATGTCATGTTATGTAGCTTAGTCAGACAGAATGAACCCCTCCCGTGGAGCCGATCAGACCTTCACACCATCCAGATGTGCCACACGAAGCAGCAGTTCTGTGAAGCTGGCCCATATATTTGATATACTGTATTGTAATGTCCACCAATCATGATGTAGTCTGATGTACCTATAGGGAAACGTCACTAGTGACATTTCCAAAGCTTAAAATGTATCATGTTTGTACTGTTGGGCAGAGCGCTCTCAGGCAGCAGAGTCCTCTGATGCAATTATCTTTATGAACAACTTTGTTCTTTCTCTTGGTCTCATTCCCTAATGGGGTGTGTCCTTTATTTTAATTTGTATAATTGTGTTTGGGGAGAGAGCACCTTCACTATATATATTATTATAGCAACATAGAGTCACTATATATATTACCCCAGACTAAATTTTTTAAACCAACATTTCATTCACTCTAGCCCATTATATTCCACCACGCACACTCCTACTATTCCCATCTACACACCACCATTGCAAAACCCACTCTTTTCCTCAAAACAGTGGAATCACCATAAAGATTCCATCGTAATACCACTGTCTTTCTCACTAACTCAACACCATCACACCCCTGTACACTTGTATTACCACAACCTTACCACCCCCACTTAATATACCACCTCAGAAATCAAATAGTACTCTATTGATCTCTGCAATCACAACCACACACCCATGCACCATACATGCATATACATTGCATAACTCCCCAATACAACCTTTCTCTTTTCCCAACAGACACAACAAAATGCCTACTAAACAGCAATTCTGTAGAAAAGAAAGAAAAACTAGAGCAGACAAGACTAAAAGTATACCACATAGTCATCCACCGCTAAAACAATTTATAGAAAACCTTAACACAAAAGAGCTAGTAACCTCAACAAAATGAACCCAACCACAACTAAAGAAGGCCAGGCCATCTTGCAAAAACAAAAAGTAAAAAATGATGTACAGCGAAAAGCGCACCTACTAACGAACCCAATCATCTATCTACTAGTGTTAAAATAGTCACAGTAAAGCGATCCAAAAAAATGATGTTACAAAAAATGTTCCACTGTAGAGTTCTTCACAATCTTATAAAAACATCTGAAAAGTCACAATCTTCCCTTAAAAACTACCGCAGGAGAGTAATCCTGCAAGCTCTAATCAACAGTGTGTTTCTACTAAACAGAAAATTGTTTGCATTAATTTTAAACAGAAGGAAACCACTAACTAAATTAATCAATAAATTACAAGTACTTCTAAACATGTGCGTTGTCAATATAGAGACCTTTTCAAACTTCTGTGATTGTGAATGGATGCAAACAAGCAGCACAGAACCATACTTCAATTAACAAGCTTATAAATAAGAACACGAAAAAACTATTCCCATAGATAATAGTTGTTGTGGGTAGAAATGGTGGATCAAACCATTATGTCAAAAGAAAACCTTATGGAAAAAATACCAAACAAACCAAATGCTCCTTTCACCCAAACAAACCGCCCAGTGTACAAATGGACATGCAGCTCAATGTATAATGTGTACTAACAATCCTTTAAATCTTTAAGGCAATTCATTAATCACTATTTAAAATTAAAAGACAAAAGTAAAATGAAAACTTTACAAACAATAGACTCATGTCCAGTACGCAGCCACACCGGTCTATGAGGATATTCATTAGGCTGCACTGTAGGAACTGCCTGCAAAAGCAATTTCCACCACATCAAAATGTAAGTGACACGCCATTCTACTATACAGAATCTTGTGCATCGACTATACTATGCAAAGTGTCCTGCTCTAAACTACACAATTTAAATAACATTCTCCTACAAGGAACGGCCAAAGAACTCCTTTAAGAAATAGAGCACATCCAACGTAAATTATTTGCAACTGAAGGTGACTTAGATAATTCTGCACCTTCAGAAAACATTGCCGAAAACCTGATAAACACCAACCTGCTAATAAACACATACAAAAAAGAAATAGCTATGTTTCAAAACACATCTGCTGAAATACCAGACCAAATATGTATCTGTTGCCCAGGAACGTTTTATAAAAAGAGCACACAAATAGTAGATCTAGCTTACAAAATAGAAGACAATTCAGAATCCCAATGGTTCCAATTAGCTCTATAGCTAACAGCAGACTGTAAGTACAACATAACAAACCCCTCAAGAGTGTGCGCATACTACAACACAAAGCTTGACAATAACCAAATGCCATCACGTTCTATCACTTCCAAAAGCTCTCCAACAGCTTAACTTGTATGAGAGCATTATAATACAAACAGTGCACCCATCTCAAGCTATAATATGGCTTCAACCAAAAACAGACAAAAATTACCTCCATCCGTGCCATGAAAGGGCATTTGTCGCAAAGTAGTATATTTACCATTGGACCTAAAAGAAAATGTTCAAACTCTAGGACTACACCGGCCAATAGATCAATCTTTGATTATACTACTTAATGGTGTGCCAACAAAAGACAACAAAATGTGGCAACAACTAGTCAATGTAAACAAAGTTAGACAAGCCCTACAATTTCTAAAAGAAAACAATACTACAAATATGAAAACATAGAGGAAAACTTAAAAGAAACTATCCACATTATTCAAGAGTCACCAGAAACTGCCCAATTTGAACATGTAGCTCTTGTACAGCAGCCAACATTTTAGCTCAGTACACCAGTCTCCCACTGCACTCCAAAGACACAATTGATGATGCATTAGAAACATATCAAATGCATCAAGCCAAAAGAATCCCCAATGAGCAGACGGGAAAAAAGTGTAGAAGCACGTTGTTTTCCTCTACTATTTACTACTGTTGAATACATTTTCCACCTCCTCTTCGAAAGTGTACTAGCATATATGTTATGGAGTTGCACACATATTAAAAACAGGCTCTAACTTTGTAAACATATCTGATACCCAACTACTTCAAAAAATAAAACACAAAGATGACGTTTGCAGTCAAGTATCACAAATTTCTTGGCAAACATGCGTGGTACAAATAAATACTAGTTCCAACATCATGCTGATGTACTGTGTATGCTAAGGAACCTAGGCCCACCAACATGGTTTGTTACTTTAACTTGTGCAGAGTACGCTTTGGATGACTTGCACAACTTCTTATGCCCTGCAAACCAAAATAAAGATGGAATAGACATAAAAACACCACGAGAACTCTGTTCTCTTGACCCTCTAAATGAATCAAGGTACTTTCACCATTGCTTCACTACCCCTGCACTCGGAGAAGTGCAACACTTCTTTTGGAGAAAAGAATATCAATCCAGAGGAGAAACATACATCCCTTCAGAAACCACACTAAGTGACCTACATACAAAAGTGTTACGTTTCAAAAACATAAATGTGGCAAATACTGCCGATGTAGCTATAAAAACAATGAGAAATACTATCCCAAATTTTGCTTTAGCTTCCCTAGACCACTATGCAAAGAAGAACAAGTAAATAGCTTGATGACTTCTGTTAGACACAGTGTGAAAGGCAAATCCCCTAAAAATACATACAACATTAGAAGGGACAAAGCATCCAGGTACATCAATGAATACAATGCAATCATTGCCCTCTTGTGAAATGCAAACATAGACACACAATACATTGCAAACAATTCCACTGCAGTTGCAAGATATGTCACATCCTAACTCAACAAAGCTGAGAAGACAGAGCTAAAGGTCCTCTGGAATGACATATCATCTGACAAAATAATATCACAGAAATTGTACAGCTTCGGTATAAAAATGCTCTCCCATAGAGAATGTGGGTCCTACGATGCTGCAGACGGTTTAACAGGTACAGCCTTATATGGCAAATCTGTTGAAATTGTTTGGCTGATCCTGGGACCAGCCTCATCCCGAAAAAGAGTACTAAAATCCTACCAAGTGATGGAAAACATAGCCCACATTTTCCCAACATCTAGGACATTTTAAAAAAAAATTGATTTGACACATACTACCCAAACAGAAGTACTGATTTGGAAAACATGTGTCTCTATGACATTGCCCAAAACTACACCCACAAAAACAATATCACACCAAATGAGACAAGTGGGAAGTATTCAGTTTTAACTTGTGGAGGAAAACTGCAGAAGCTAACAAAACCCAGTCTAATTAATCATGTAAAGTTATGATTTAAACCGCAAGAACATAGAGAACTAAACAACATGGCCCTACTCCACTACACCTTTTTAAACCTTGGAGAAAAGAAAAAATAATTATTAGGGCACAATGACTCATTTGAAGCTGCATTTAAATCAAATGAAAGCAGTATACCAAAAGACAATTTCAAATAATAAAAAGAAATGTTGGACACTGAAAACCAGCAAGAGATAGAAATTGAAGCTCAACTACACAAAGACACTCCTGAGGGCAGTCAATCATCCCTTACAGGAAGTAAGGACCCACTTGGAGGACCACTCATTCTAAATGAAGCAGAAATAGCCATGGCTGAGGTCGAAAACACCATGTATCAATATATAAACAATTTGAGGAAAACCTGTCCGTTCTGGAACCTCAGCTAAATGATGAACATCTCACCATTTATCTGGAAGTCACTCAAGAAATTGAGCATGGTTTTAAACATGAAAGTAAAACCTGTACCTGTAAAAACCATAAACCTCTGCTGCTTTATGTAAGTGGTGAAGCTGGTTCTGACAAAACATTTGGAATTAAAAATAATCTGCACATTTCTACAAAACTTAACAAACAACAACCTTTTGGCTGTAACAACAATCCCTAAAGGTTTAGCCGCGTACAACATAAGTGGTGTCACTTTACACCGACTAGGACTCCTCCCTGTAGAACACCAAAACAAATTAAAATGTGACAAATAGTCAAGAGAGGCTACAACTGAGGTACACAGAATTCTAATACAAATGAAAGTGCTCCTTATAGAAATAAGCATGGTGTCCATCCTCATTTTGGCTTCAATTCATCTCAGAATGCAAGACGTCCTAAAAACCAACTACGAGGAACTGTTTGGAGGAAAACATGATGTTGTTTTTGCAGACCTCTTGCAGTTGTCGGCAATGAAAGTGCAACCTATTTTCAAAACATTAGGAAACAAAGAATGCCGTAATGTTGTCTGCAGCATTGGAAATGTAAATCTCTGGCAGCATTTTCACTACAGATAACAAACTCAAAACATGTGCCAGTCTGCAGAACTCACATATGCTAACATTTTAAAAAGCATTAGAACTGAGCTGCTTACTAAATATGCAAAATACATCTGAAATAGTAGACTAATCCATGAGCTACATGGGTGAAACATATGTGCTCCTGGTGTCATGGAACAATAAAAGCAACAACATCTAAAATGTATATCCTTAATGCCAAGGCTTGCAAGCTGTAGTCAATTCAATGAAATGATGGTAAAAAAGAAATGTAACCTATACTGCATATCAGACAAACTAGAAGTGCATGGCATGACACTCCTATGTGTCAACAAGCAACAGCATGACTAAATAGCTTGGAAAAATCTATCTACAAAACATCTGGATTGGAGAAAATATTAACTTTTTGTCTAAACTGCAGAGTAATTATAAACTATAACCTTGACGTAGAACAAGATTTAGTCAATGGAGCAATTGGTACAGTTGTTGGCTTCCAGACATATCTACATGACAAAAACATTTAGTTTTGCAACATCCACTTTGACAAACTTGCAGAGGTTAAACAAATTGGCCAACAATAGGATGTTTCCTGCTTTCCAAGACCTGTACGTACCAGAGGACAATTTTCTGTGTCATTTGCCTATGCTTGTCACTATTCACAAATCGCAAGGTCTAACCATAGATCAATCATTGATGCCATTGGCAGCACAGTCTTTAAGAAGGTATGAGTTATGTAGCACTTTCACGTCTGCGTACACTTAATGGTCTTTTCTTAGATGACTTTGATGCAAACAAAGTCAATACTGACATTCCTTGCATCCTGGAATACAATAGGCTATGGACAAAATACACCCCCATCTAAATATGTACCCCGTACATCAAACATGTAAACCTTTTAAAAGACAAATAATATAAATATAAGCTAAATCAGATTTCACAACAATATCACTAAAAAACAATGACCAACTCCTGCATCAAACAATACAACCGCAAACCTATCTGGTACAAAGTCAAGTTCACATCCATCAGCAAAGCAAGACACAAATGTCTCTTCTCCACAAAGATCTGCAGGCCTATTTAACGATCCACAAACAGGACTCTCTGGTCCATTTAAATTCACAAACACAGCTGGAGTACATTGTCATGCTAATGTGACAATGACTCTTCTCTTTCAATTGCCACCAATTGTTCACAATATTTACTTAAACAGCTCAAACCAGTTGTATTTTCAAATGCTTATCTTTTACAGAAATGGCACAAATAATCCTGAAAACACTTACAGTGTCTCAGGTATAGGGCAATACTACTACTACTGTGCAGGAATGGTAACGTTTACCATAAACACACAAGAAGATCCACAAGAATTGCTAATGCACTCTCTACAAACATGTTTCACAAGACCACATCCCTAATGAACAATTTCTATATGTATCCATACCACATTGTGAATCCATTCCATTTCACCAGCTTCTTCAGAATGCAAATCATGGCATATTATGCCCGTTTTGGAATTCATTCCAACATACAAATAAATTCACATAGCCCATATGTCATACTAATGCTTCTAAAGAAAAATGCAGATAGTACCAAAAATAACTGTAATCTTACAGGCTTCACACACGGCCAAGTATCTCTTGGAAAGAAAACATTCACAACAGTATGCATAATATACCACACTAGTGCCACAACTGTTTCAGCGCACTACACTGCATATGCGAGAAAAAAATAATTTGTTGGATTGAATGTAATGATACCTCTATTACCTCAAAACATAGCTTACCAGAAAATGTAACAACTGCATACCTAACATTCCTTCAATCCAAATTTAATCACTAAACGTTAGCACTATTAACAGTTAGAATACACCAGCAGGTATCTACATCCATAATACTGCGAGAACACTTTGCAAGGTCAATCTAGTTAGAATACGCCCACAGGTATCTATCTATTTCAAAAACACCCTTCATTGCACAGCACTTCAAATATGCTATCTTAATTGTTATATGATAAATTATCTTCTAACCTCAAATGTGGTTACCGTACAACAACAGGTATGTAACTAATTCATGCATTCCCTCAATTATAACATATTTCAAACAAACATGCTATCACACTTACACTTACGTAACTGTACTTAGTCTATCCAGTACAGATTTCTTTTTTTCCAATGACCCAATGATTATGTAAAGTGAAAACAACAATGGTGTGTCATACACTAATGTTGTAGCAAACATAGTACTTAAAATGTACTGTTTTTGAGGGTATAAAAAAGAAAATGCATATTAAAAACTGTATACCATTACAGTTTTTGAACTATCATGCTTAACCAATTGTACTTTATTTTCCATAGAAAAGGAACCATAGAAGGCAGCTCCATGATGCTATAGCACTAAGTAGTCACAGCAATCTTATTGAACTACATATTCTGTGATCACTATCCTCAATTGTAATACAAACATAAGTACTGCATACAATTCAATTACATAATTCCTCCATATTACAAACACTTTGTACTCCCACTACATTATGTACAATTGCTGTACACATATTCCTACTAGGGGGATGCTGGCATTACTCCTATTACATTACCTATAATTACAAAACACATATTACTACTGTGGTTATTTTACCCAGTGCACATATTCTGGCCACTGACCACAACACAATTAACTGTATAAAAAGTACATATCGTACTCGGTCAACTAATAAAGCTCACCCCCGCCCCCCTCACTATCAAAGTGATGTCTGTGGACACCGGGATTGACTGTGGGCCCGGTGGCACCTATTAAAACAGTTCTACATTACATTCATTCCACTTCCCTACCATTTCTACACCCTCTTCCAGCCATCAAATAACCCCAAATGTACTTTCAAATCCTCCTGTTCACCTCCATGCTTGCGAACTACCATGTTGTCCGTGGACAACTACAGCTCCTGCTCAGAATTTTACAACCTACAAAAACAGCCCCATATCATCTTTTTTCCACTCCCCCACCCTTCCCAGACCTTCTCTCAACCACCAAATGACCAAATATGTTTTTTCCAGACTTTTTCCACACCAAGCTGTCTGCGGTCTGCTGCAACTGTCCGTGGATCCAACATGGCGGGCGTTTCCCGAAAATCTGACGCACCTCGCGCTCTACCCCATCCTATCAGAGAGTGGGTCTAATGTCTGCGGACATCATGTGAGCCCCTGGGCCAATCGGAGAGACCCATCTGCAGACCAAACAGGGAAGCGAGTCTGCAGACTAAACCCAGATATCAATAATTTCTTTGGACTACTTTTTGGACAGATTTACACCAAATTTACAAAAGCATGCTGTTGGGCCCATGCTGCCGCTCCTGCCCTAAATTTGGTGAAAATCCATCCAGCGGTTTGGGCTGTGGACGTGAGCACATTTATTTTTCCACTGCATCTATGGGAAAAAACCACACATTTTGTGACCCCACTATAACATTTCCCCCTTGACATAACCTCACCAAGCTTGGCAGGATCGATGTGATGGGGTCACATACTTTTATTTACAAAGTTTAGTGAGGATTTGTCCAGGGTGGGCCAAGTTATGAGCCACCCAAAAAGTGCTCTTCCTATGGTTTGAGCAATTTACCATAACTACAAGGCTGCTACTGCAGCACCTGTAATATATATATATATATATATATATATATATATATATATATATATATATATATATATATATATATATATATATATATATATATATGGTCAGGATTCTTGTAAAGATGTATTTTGAGATATATTGAGTGTAGTCTGTGTACACTGTTACTGTAACACTTTAATAACTTTCTATTCATCAACAGTCCATATACATGTAAACACTTTAAAAAGTTAAGTAAATATGCAAGCAAACTTTTTTAAGAACAGATTTATTTGGGGGGAAATGTGGTTGTACAATTTCTATTTATTTTACTTTCTACACATGGCACATCATTTTCATTAGCCTACTTGTCTGTATAATTAATGTCAATTATGTATGGAATAAAAAAAGCCTTGCAATTCAAGGGAAAAGCTTCAGTTGCAAGGACGTTAAGGTGAGTAAAACATTGTAAAAACAACTTGAAATTCAAGGCAAAAACTTTCATTGCAGGGACATTAAGGTGAGTAATACATTGTAAATAAACTTGAAATTCAAGGAAAAACCTTTAGTTGCAGGGACGTGAAGGGAGTAATACATTTAAAAAACAAAACCTTGAAATTTAAGGAAACACATTTAGTTGCAGGGAAGATAAGGAGAGTTATGAATTGTAAAAAACCTTTAAATTCAAGGAAAAAACTTTAAACTTAATTTGGAGGAATGTTAAGGTGTAAAATACATTGTAAAAAAACATGAAAGTCAAGTAAAAACTGTAGTTGCATGGACGTTAAGGGGAGAACTTAATGCAATGAAACCCCTGAAATTCAGCTAAACCCACCTTAACTTCACACACCCTGTTGTGCAGTGTGGAAGGTGAGGCCATTAGGCCCTTTTATGCCCTGGAGCATTATTAATTTCTGATTTCTAATCTATATATCGAAATAAGGAGCATTATATAAATGAAAGGTTTACATATCCATATGAAGGATGAGATCACTGCCTCCTTCCAAGCTGATAAAGTATGGACACATGGGGGCACACCTAAGCCATCTTTCCAATACAGACTAACACTCTCAGTCACAATTAAACTTTTCCTCAAATTGGCAAACCCCCTTCATAAGAAGTTGCCAGCTTTATTGACAATTAATGCAGAACATTTAGACATAAGTAGATGTTGTGTACGAGAGTGCAGATTACGAGACCATATGATACAGGCATCATCACTGAAGCTATTGGGAGTAAAAGTAAATGATAATACACTGTCAGTCTTAGTGTGAGAAATAAAATTGAATTTTATAGTGGGCATGAAAAAACTCCCTACCCAAGTTGAATGTGAAAGAATATCTTCTTTTTGTATTTCCATCTAATATAAAAAGTCCCAATTTTGGCATACAATGCGACCACCCATATCCTCTAGTTGCAATTCCCAAATTAGGAGAATCTGATGAACTGTCATCCTCTTGAGAAAGGGAGAATACACCATCTTCCACATAACCTTCATCAACACAAACACAAGTCATATTTACCCACTAACTAATAACTCACTCTTGCTTGTCACAGTTCCTTGCTTTCCACCTCTATCTGCCTTGACACTGTACCCTGTTATCTACCTCATTATTCCTCTGTACAGTCCACCACTAACCCCACCTCCCTCTTCCTCGGGACAATCCCAAACTTCCTCCACCTCAATATTCATCTTCAGAGTCCCCCAGTTCATCCACCCCACTCTTCCTTGTCACAGTCCCCCACTAACCCACCTCACTCATCCTCATGATAATCCACCATTAACTCCATTTCACACTTTCTCCTCACAGTCCCCATTACCATCACAGTTGACATCACATCACTCTTCATATTAGTCCACTACAACTCCACCTCATTCTTCCTCATATCAGCCCCCACCAACCTAAATCACTCTTCCACATGACAGTACCCAAATGCCCCACTTAATCTTCCTCATCACAGTCCCACACTACCCCAACACCACTATTCCTCATCACAGTCACCCACCTCATGCTTGCTTGTCCCCCGCTGGCCCAAGTCACTCTTCCTTCTCTGAGTCCCCCACTACCTCAACAAAAATCCTCCTTGTGACCAACCCAACTTCCAAACCTCACTCTTCCACATTACAGTGCACCACAACCCATACCGCACTCTACTTCATCACATTCCCCAACCACCCCACCTCACTTGTCCTTGTCAGTCCTTCACTGCCCTCAAATCACTCTTCATGGTCACAATTCTCCACAAACTCCACCTCACTCTTTCTTGCCAAGGTCCCCGACTACCGCCACCTCACACTCTCTCTTCACAGTCCCACACTACCCCACCTCACTCTTCCTTGTCACAGTTCCACACAACCTTGACCTCACTCTTCCCTGTCACAGTTCCCCGCTACCACCACCACACTCTTCCTCATCACAGTACAACACTAGCCTCAGACCACTCTCCCTCATTACAGTGCCCCACTACTCCACCTAACTCTTCCTCACCATAGTCCCCCACTATTCCAACCCACTCTTCCTTGTCACAGTACCCCAATGCTCCACCTCAACCCACGACCCCAACTCACTCTTCCTCCTCACAGTCCCCCAATACTCCCACCTCACCCTTCCTCATCACAGTCACCCACTAATCCAACCCATTCTTCATTGTCACAATACCCCAATAACCCATTTTACACTTGTTCATCAGATTCCAACTGCCCCACTTTAATTATCCTCATTATATACTCCCACTACCCATCTCACTCTCCTCCGTCATAGTCCCACACTACCACACCTTACACCTCCTAATCACAGTAGCACACTAAACTCACCTACTCTTCGATGTCACAGTCTTCTGCTACCCACAACTCATTCTTCCTCATCACAGTTCCCCACAACCCCACATTAGTAGTCATCAGCTAAGTCCCCCACTACCAACCTCACCCTTCCTTATCACATCCCCCAATACCATCACCTCACCTTCCCTTGTCACGGTAACCTCACCCATATCACTTGTCTTCATCACAATCCCTCACTACTCGCACCTCACTTTTCCTCATCATGATCCAAACCCCCACCTCACTCCTCCTTGCCACAGTCCCCCAGTGCTCCCATGCCACTCCCTCAGCACAGTACCTCACTACCCCATCTCATGTTTCCTTTTCACAGTCCTGCACTACCCCAACTGATTCCTTCTCTTTACAGACACCATTACCCCACCTCACTCTTTCTAGTCACAGTCCTCAAGCACTGGAACCTCACTCTTCATCAGCATAGTCCCCCACTACCCCACCTCCCACTTCCTCTTCACAGTCCACCACTTCCCCAGCTCACTCTTCCTTGTCACTGTCCCCACTACATGCTCCAACTCTTCCTCAATTCAGTAACCCATTACCCTTAACTCACTCTTCCTAATCTAAATCCCCTCACATCCCCAAATTCCCTCGTTCTCATCCCAGCACCAATCAGTTATCCTACCGTAAATGCCACCTGCCTCTTCCTTGTCCCAGTACTACTTTAGTAACCTGTTGCAATACCTCCAAATTCCTCTTCCTCATCCCAGTACCGCAATGGTAATCTTTTGAATTACTCCACCTCCTTCTTCCCCGTCCCAGTACTCCATTAGTAATGTATTCTTATGTGGTGGACAAATAAAATATGAACTACTTGATAAAGCCCATGTTGCGAAGCTGAAGGACACATATTGATAACAATGCATATGACATCAGTTATGTCATCAGAAAAAAGACAGAATTAAAGGTGGGGGAGGCATAGCAAAAAAAACAACCCTTGAAATTCTGTGAAAAACTTTAGTTAACGGACAAATATAGTGAATAGGTTCAGGGCAAGAAAACCTTCAATGAACTTACTGGCAAGTACCAACAATGGGGGAACATTTTGGCTCTGTTTGAAGATATAGAATGCATTCTTGCACAGGTGCAATATAGCATGCATTTTATGAAGGTCCAATAACATTTGTCAAGCATTGTAAATAATAGAGAACTGCAGAAGGTTGCTCTTGAGAACAGCTATCTACATTTTCAAATGTAATACAGAAGAAGTATGCAACCGTTGGCTCACCAGATGTTTTACATTACAGTTTTTCCAAGCCTTACCCAACATAGGCAATAGCAAGAGATCATGGGAGTCATAATCCAAAACATGTAGCGAAATACTGGATTCAAACCCCTTCACTAAACCGATTACAATGTTTGTCCACTCAGTACATTGGCTATTCTACCCCTGATAACGCTGTGTCCTCACACCTAAAAGTGTTTTTCAACATGGTTGACCTTTAAGGGAACATGCCCCAACTGTAACTATTTCACACGGTGAAGGCCTCCTTTTTGGTTTGTTATACTGAAAGTATGTTGGCTAATATATAAAGATATGTTTATTTCGGAAACTGTTCCTTTTGTATGTTGTATTCTTTGATGAGCTGGTGCAAAGCCAATATTGTACTACGCAAATGTCTTCTTCACATAGGGGACTGTTTTTAGAACAGATTGATTAAAGGTGCTAGAGTGTTTCATCTGTTTCCGGCTGCCTACATTGCAAGACACGGAAGACCCACGCTACTGCCTCAATGCCATTTTACCTGTCTCCTACTGCCATCTGCTGCCTCCAACGTATCCATCAGCCTCTGCCTGTTCAGTGTGTGTGTGCCTGCTGCCCACCTGCGCTGAGTTTGGGGTGCCTGCTGCTGTATTGAATGTTCATTCAATACAGATTAACTTTGACGTGTAAGAATACTGTGGTTGTAAATGGATAGTATTTTTGATTGCAAACTCCAATCAAGCTTTGCACTTTAATTGACACTTCTATGCAGAAACAAACTTTTTAAATCTTGAATGTCCCTTATGTGCATTTATGATCTGCTGTCTTAGTTATGTCACGATGATACTATAAGTGATGTCATTTGTGATGTCATCCGTGTGCCTACGGACTTGGAAATGGGGGCCTCACGGTTAATGTGGTACAGCATCCAACACATGCCAAAACTCAGGTGATTTGTTGCATTAAATCGCCATCTTAACATCAGTTTAACTTACATTTGTTTTTCTTCATTGAATTTCAAGGGTTTTGTTGCAGTGAAGCTATTTACCTTAACTGTCCATTAACTAACGTCTCTCCTGGAAGAAAGTATGAATAGGGGTCCAGGACTGGGGTCAAATATTTTCTAATATATTCAAAGGACTGTTTCTTTGGGCACCAATTGTAAATATCTCCAGTAGGTAAATATCATCTTAAAACTGCAAACCACAGCATTATAATACAAGCCGTCCATGCAAGGATTATTTCAAAGAATAGTCAGTCCAGGGACGTCATTTCACCAAAATGTCAGGGGTAGCGGATGTGGCATCACACAACCCTTGACCTCTGATGACATCACAGGAAGTGTCATTTGACCCCACCCCAAAGTGACATCACGGGGAGCGATGGAACATGACAGTTCGCCCCTCGACAAAACAGGAAGTGGCATTACACTGCATTTTTTCTAAGTATACTACAACAAATATGGTTACGATATCACT
The DNA here is from genome assembly GCF_040938575.1 of Ambystoma mexicanum. Classification (NCBI taxonomy): domain Eukaryota; kingdom Metazoa; phylum Chordata; class Amphibia; order Caudata; family Ambystomatidae; genus Ambystoma; species Ambystoma mexicanum. Next base: position 463,845,662 of record NC_090934.1, read on the forward strand.
GTAAAGTCTCGGGAGGATAGCTCAGCGGCAACATGCTTGCCTTGGAAGCAAGACGACACTGAGCATCATGGGTTCGATCCCCGGGTCCTTGCTTAGAAACCTCTGGGTATTAAGCACATTATAAATAACATATCATATATATCATATTTCAAACAAGAATGGATCACCATATGTATCGTTAATATCAGTGGGTATAGGCCCATATGACCAAATTACTGTGAATGCAAGCAGACGTCCGAGGCCAAACAATAATGATGAGTTATTATATAGCATTTACGCTTAAGCGCTTCATATAGAACACATATAAATACAATATCACCCAACCTGTGTTGGTGCTCATTTATCAACCTCAGCAGGATGAAAGGCAACTCAGCCTTTCATCCTGCTGAGGTTGATAAATGAGCTTGCAGGGAGTCGAACCTGCAACCTGCAGATCACACACACATTGCAGCAGCCAGCGCTCAACCCACTGAGCTATCTTACTGGCTATAGCTATCAGAAAACCAGCCACTCTAGAAACAAAGACCCACATGCTGCCGGCCACATCCCATGAGCCTCAATTTAAAAAAAAGAAAAGAAAAAAAACGGTGTTTAGGGGTAGCAAGGGAGACCAAAGGGGTAGCAAGGAATACCTCAGGGGTCTCAGTTGCGAGCCCTGGCGGCCCCTAATTGACGTCCATGAGTCAGCCGTAGAACGGCCATCGATCTTTTTATATAATTAAGCCTAAGAATTGTTATTACGTTCTGCATAATTAGTGCATCGTGCAGTTCTCACAGTAAAGGGCCAAAGCCGTTACCTTCCATAACTATAGCCAATGTAGTAGAGACTTTAGTTTAATTATATGTGCTATGCCATGTAAGCCTAATTCTGGTCGGAATTGTCAGGGCACTGTGGGGAAGAGCGAGCAAGCGCTTAAGAAGAGTTTCCTCTTCCTTCTATGGCTGAGCAATATGCAAGTGCCCTCAGGGTTCACTAACATACAGAGCTGCAGAGGCTGCTTGTAGCCAACAAACTTCAGTGGTGTGTTGGAGTGTGCGACCTCCATATTGCTTAGAGGAATTAGTCACAGCCATGCGGCTTCTTGCTAAAGTTAATGTGGTTTTTGTAACTTGATCTACGCATTTTAATGATTTTTACAAGGTAGTCCAAGCTGTAATTAATGGCATGTATGGATTGATAACATCTGGGAAGCTTGGTAAGGGGGAAAGTCGTTATCTGAGTCTTAGTACTGTTAATAGCCATTTCTCCTGGCAAATGTCAGAACACTTCTTTAGCTTTCTTTGGAGTCTGATAGACATTTTAGAAATGAATCTGCATCTTCAGCAAATAGGAGGAGACCCCACTTTGTACCCCCATGGTAAGGGCAGCTGTTTCACTGCTGTTTAAATCATGAGTGGTTTTGTACATTGACCTGAGAGACCCCCGTGAATAACAGTAAAGCTGTTGGAGTACAAAATATAAAAGGTGTTAGTCAACCAGCGTGGAACTGCTAGACCACCTGAGAAAGTTCATAACCTGTCTCTAGGGACAGAACCAATAGCCATTTTGGGACAAACAAAGAGATCCTGTGGAGCAATTTATATGTTGGAGAAGCATTACCCATCTACATATAGTAGATATGCACTTTCTAAAGCCTGCTTGTGCTGGAGATAGAATATTGTTCAGATCAGACCATTCATCCAGTCTTCCCAATAGCACTCTGGCATAGAGTTTTGAAAGGAAATCTACGAGCGATGTAGGCGATATAAGCCGATAATTCGATGGATCATCCTTGCTGACCTTTTTATAAACAGGAACAATTACTACCCCTTGCCAGTTACGGGGAAGCGTTTTTGCAGTAATTAGGTGATTAAAAACTTTGCTAACAAGGGTACTCAGATGTCAATATTTTCTTTAAATAAATTAATACCCTGTAGCTTTACCAGGGTTCTGCAAATTACTATACTTCATTTAAACTAAATGTCATACAGTTGGTATATAGTTCACATGATCTGTTGTTGTTATTAGGAGACTGTGACAAGCTACTATCAAGCCCCTCTTCATTTGACCATTCTCGTGCATTACCACTATAGAGTGATTGGAAACGATCAAACCACTTTGTTTCGGCATTTGCGGATCCGATTTTGTTTGGTAAATTGCTTAAGGATACTATCCTCCAACCTACGTTCTAGTTATTGCGTAGGACTGCGGCCTTAAGGATTTCCCATTACATAGTGAGGAAGACCTCTTTCTTATTCGCTAGCAGGTCTTTCAAGCTGCTTTGCTTTCTTGAAAGCTGGGATTGGTCAATTGAGTTATTTGGCTTCATATTAGAAGGTAATGCTTTCATAGCCTGTCTAGACTTCATATTGAACCATAATTGAGTGAATTTGACTGCATGCTTACAGGAGTGAGTAATCATATAGGGTTTAGTGATGGAAACTATATTGTTATGAAAACCTAAGTATGTCGTATGTACTAGAACGTAATCAAGGATGATTGTCAAAAGATCGCTATAGAGACTTTGGAGGGTCAAAGCCCAATTGATTGTAGCCCATTCACGGGTATAAGAATTTGGCTGAAAAATGTGTAGAGTATTCAGAGGAACTAGGATAAATGTATGGAGATACAGATTTAGCACCAACAGATCGTAATCACTCTCAAGTCTGTGTCGGACCTTGACAAAATCAATGGGCCTCATTACAAGTTTGCCTGTCCGGGAACTACGGTACCAGTAAGCTTGCCGGTACCGTAGTTCCCGGACCGGCAAACTATGAGTTGTGCTCTCAGGTGCCATTCTGTCTGCCAGGTCGTACCTGGCAGGCAGAGCGGCACCTGCGAGCACAGTATGCCATAGGCACCTGCACAATTCATGAATGGTGCCGGTGCATGCGGCTTCCCCATTCCCACTGAGCGGTTACCAGTCATTTGGTCGTAAACCAAATGATCGAATGCCATTTGGTCGAATGCCAAATGGTCGAAAAAATGGTTGATTTTTTTTTTTTTTAAGGGGGGGTTCCCCCCCAACACCTCTTTTCTATATTATTATTTTTTTTTACCAACCGAAACGAAAAAAAATATATAAATAAATTTTAAAAAAATTCGACCTTTTTTTTCTTCGGCCAATTGGTATTCGACCAAATGGTCATTCGATCTTTTATTTTCGACCAAATGACTGGACACCCATTGAGCCCTATGGGGCTCAAATAGGAATGGGGAAGAATGTTTTCTGGCACCCTGGAAAGGGCAATTACCGGGTCCGCCGGGGTTGGAACACCCTGGTAATTGCCCAATTGTCCGCCAGGGTCGTAATGAGGCCCAATGATTTTTCAAGAATCCAAACTCACAAGAATGTAATCAATGTATCTATGAGTAAATGCAGTTTTATATGTAAGGCATGAAGGACGGTCGCCAGAATTGTGGCCATTATATTCTCTGAGGTCATGGTGAGTGATTATGCTAGCTAGTAGTTTTTAATATGAATGACAACTCATAGTATCTTTAAAGAGTAGCTCAGGGACTTTCAATAGCACTTCTTCTATTTTCAAATCCACTGGGTATGGCTCATAGGGTTCCAAATTGGCAATTTAAATTACCAGTTATTATAATTTAAACAGGGTTAGTATTCACTTAGATTAAACATTCTTTCAAGAGTGGAATCAAAAGTATTCATTGCATCTGCTGAGGGCCTTAGGTACACATTCAATAACTATAGCGAAGGGCCCGCTTTGAGTTCCATAACTGCCCATAGCAGATCTGCTGAAAGGGCTTTAAATTCATTGTGATTCATGACTGTGGTAGCACAGATGCAAATTAATAATTCACCCTTTGGTCTTTATTTTGGGCCTATAGAAACAGAGAGTCATAAAACCAGGGTTATCGACCCGGTTCAATTGCCAGGTCTCTAGCAAACAGATGATATGATATCATATAGCATTTATAACGCGCCTATACACAAGTGTTTGAAGGCGTGGCGAGGCAAGGGAGTGATAACAGTGGGAGGACAGACAACGTTCTTACTAGGCCAGGTGTCATTCAGATTGTGCAAGTGAGTGGGAAGGGGGTGGGGACAGTGCAGTACATGGGAAACATAGAATAAATAACAATAAGTAAAAGTAAGGCCAGCAGGTGGAAAGTGCAGGGGTAAGTGCAGGCATCAGGTGTCAAGTGCTGGTAGTGGGACTGTAGGGCTACAGAAAACAGTCCCCAAGTGCGGGGGTTGCCAGGAAGGCAGTGCAGGTGTGCAACTGGCGGGGGAGAGGACCTGGCACCCAGTTCAGAGACCGTGGCCAGGTAACCAGTGCAGTTTCAGCCAGGAAGTCAAATGGGAATTAACATGTTTAAATCAATTAGTGTCCTTCCTAATCCCTCCTAATCCCTGAATGTTCCATGAGATGATTTTAATAGTCTCATTCATGAGCCGAATAGTGGTTGTTTTAATTCAACAGAAGAGAGGAAGTGATGGTGGAATAATCCCGGTGCATTCGGCTCTGTGGGGGCATGACTTGGCTAACATTTGGCAAGGTTGAGTACTTGGAATACATGTGTTATATTGAGTCGCACCAACACTAAGCTGCAAGCATATCTCCACAGTAAAATAATTTAAAAAAAAACAGTTAATTGGAAACTGCCTAAATTGGATACTATAGCTACTAGAACCATTGGGCAGTAAGGTTCGATATTCAGTAGCAAGAAGCTTGTCGACTAGTGAGTGATGAGATATAGTGATCTTAATGTTTTCCCACTCAGGATTATTTTGACATGGTATAAGTCTGCCTGAAATATATTGGAGTGAATAATTGAGAGGCACCTCTTCCTATGTCTTGGCCAATGGGTGCCCTTGTTGATCAGAAATTCTTCGTACTCTGTTGCACCTAGAGGTAGTTTTGGTACACCAGTCATTTACCCTTTGCAAGGCAACACCCAGTTGTTAATTGTCGGGGGTTGATGATCGATGTTGAAGAATGACTCATGGGGAAACCCTGTTGAGTAGGTATCTGTTTTCCAAGATAAAGACACATTCATCAAAGATGGATGTGTGACTACTTTAGCTAGTGGCATTAAATGGGTATTAGAAACTAGTTTGATTGTAGCATGTTTTTTTTGGATCCCTAGCGTGAGTATTGGATGTCAATTTGTTCGGTCTTATTGGCCTAACTCAAGGACAGGTAAAGGGTGAAGCACACTGGTGTTTGAGACATCATACATTTTAGATGGTAACATGACTCAGTGAGGGGCACAGATACATCTGTGCTCAAATCCATAAGGTTTCTTTTTTAAAATTTTGCCACAACCTTTACTAAATATGCCTCATCAAAGCATCAAATGTGCCATTTAGCAGACAGCAGTGCATACAATTTTCAACAGAAATACAAAGAAGGTAGTAGGCACCCCTCTCTAGAAAGAACATGGCATGATAACCTGTGTTGTGTATTTCTCCCACTTTAAGGAGTCAGCAGCCATCGCTTTTAGCACAGTGTACTTTTCACAAAGGAGGAGTATCCATTTGCATATCAGTCTTTGTCCCACCCACAAGGGCAATCCAGCAGAGAAATGCTAGGCAAACCTCCTTTAAACAAGGGTACCAACAGCAACCCCATACATGTGTTTCTGCCTTGTTGGGCATCATCAGTGAGGTGGTGCTGTGCCTCTCTGAGCACAGTGAGCAAGGGGTCGACGTTTGGGTTTCCCCAGGTTATTTAGGGTGACCAACCCCAAGTTCCTTACAAAAATACAAAAAAGGTAGCAGGCACCCATCTCTACAAAGAACAGGGCATGATAACCTGTTCTGTGTTTTTTCCCACTTTGAGAGACCACAGCCACCACTTTTAACTCACGGTGCTTTTCACAAAGTAGGAATACCATTTGCATATTAATCTTTTGTCCCGCCCAGTGCACAAGGGCAGTCCAGCACCGAAATGCCAGGCAAACCTCCGTTGAACAAGAGTACCAACAGCAACCCCATACATGTGTTTCTGCCTTGCTGGGCCTCACCAGTGAGGTGGAGCTGTGCCTCTCTGAACACAATGAGCAAGGGGTAAGCATCTGGGTGCCACAACCTTTACTTTTACTAAATATGCCTCATCAAAGCATCATATGCTTCAAATGTGCCATTTAGCAGAGAGCAATGAGTACAATTTTCAACAGGGTTAACAATACAAGAAGTAATGCACGCATACGCTTGATAAAGTACAGAAAATTAGGCAGTCTTCTGACAAAAGTCCAGCCTAGTGTGCATCCTTTGAGTATATGAACAGCAGCACTATCATAAGGAACAGCCATGGCATATTTTAGAGGTCTGCAGCTTGTGGCTCTCCAGATGTTGTGGAATACAACGCCCATGGTCCCTCACCATTGACTATGGTAGGGCTGAGTGGAGGTGTAATCTAAAACATCTGGAGTGCCATAGGTTGCAGGCCACTGGCCTATTTGAACACCAATCTAGCTGGCAGGCGTTTTGTGCAGAACTCTTGCATATTTGATAAGTGAATTGCCAGATTTGACTATCAATTTATTCTATGTGTTGATAAAACCTAGGTGGCTAGCACACTGAGGAGCAATGATATTACAGATAGCACCCTAAACTATCTGGATGCCAACCAGCTATACTGTGGGCATTCTGGCATATGATATGTTGTGAAATGATATTATGCATCATTTATAACGTTCCTGTACACAAATGTTTCTAGGCGGGACAAGACAAGGGAGGACAGAGACAGAGGGAAGACAAAACAATCGATCTTACTAGGCCTTTTGTCATTTAGATTGTGCAAATGCAAACACAAGTGCAGGGTGAGAGGGAGAAGGGGAAGTGCCATGGAGAGGGTAAGGGAATGTGCAACCAGGGCAGCTCAGCTACGGGTAAGTGCAAGGATGCAGGGGACCATAGGGTTACAGTTGGAGTGCCTCAGTGTGCAGGAGGCCCAGAGGCAGTGCAGAGGCAACTGGTCATGGAGAAGCCTGGTACGTACTGAGACTCTGAGGGTAGCCAGGCCACCAGTCAGTGCAGTAGACAGTTAAGTCAGCAGGGGAGAGAGAGAAACCAGAGGCAAAAAGGAAGGTCTTCAGCTGATTCCGGTACTTCAGGCGGTCCGGTTCAAGTTTGAGAGGGCCACTGAGGCCATTCCAGAGGGAGACTCCTGCAAAGGAGAGGGATCTACAACCCACTCTTTGCCTGGAGAAGCATCTGACCCTCAAAGAGTTAGAGGTAGCTGAGCAAAGGGCTTAAGAAGGAAAGTGTTTTGGATTAAAGATTTGGATGTAGTGTGGGCCCTGTCCCCAGAAAGCCTTGTGGACGATGCAGAGGGTCTTGAACTTGAGCCTTGTAGCCACTACGAGCCAGTGGAGAGATTTCAGGGCTGGAGACATATGGTCCCTGGCCTTGAGGCCAAGGACAAGTCTTGCCGTCCTGTTCTGGATTAGTTGCAGAGGGGGCGAAGAGTAGAGAAAGGGAGATTGAGAAAGAGGATGTTGCAGTAGTTCAGCCAAGTTAGACCCAGGGCTCTGGAAACAGTGAGCTTCAGGGGGAAAGTGATCAAAAGAACAAATACCTCCTAGGAGGTGCAGCTGGTAGTGGCCAAGGTATGTAATGTGAGGGGAGAAGGAGAGTGGAGTCAAGGATACCACCAAGCTTTTGCCTCACAGGAAGGTGAAGGAAGAGGGCCCAAGGAGGGAGGCCAGAGTGAGAGAGGGACAGGGGGAGCAGGAGTCCCAGTGAGAAGGGTCTCAGTCTTACAGGCATTAAAGCAGAGATCGTTGGAGGGATACCAATCCTGAATCGCCGATAGACAGTCAGGAAAGAGCGAGAGAGGAGAGGAGGCTGAGGTCAGCCTGAAAGAGAGCTCAGTGATATCTGCATAACACTGAAAGTTAGTGGGAAAGGTAGAGATAAAGTGGGCCAAAGGGGCCCAGTAGACATTAAAGAGCCAGGCTGAGAGGTTAGAGCCTTGGGGAACACCACATGTGGAGAGAGAAGTGGTGCAGAGAAAGGATTCAAGTTGGACTTGGGAGGGTCGGTCCAGGAGGAAGGAGGACAACCACTGAAGGGCCTGATCTGTGATACCCAGGTTCTCACTGAGTCGGTTGATCAGGATGGCGTGATTGACTGTGTCAAAAGCCGAGGACAGGTTAAGTAGGATGAGAACAGTAGGTAGGCTTCAATCGAGATTAGTGATCAGGTTCAGGAAAGCAGTTTCCATGCCTCTGCCTGCTCTGAAGACAGACTGATTGTCATGGAGACAACCAATAGATTCAGTGTGGAGAGTAAGCTGGAAGATGCCCAGGAAAGGAGTGATAGAGATCAGGTGATAGTTTGATGAACAGGTAGGATCGGCAGAAGACTTTTACGGTAGGGGGTACACAAGGGAGTGCTTGAGGAGAGGGGTAAAGTTCCAATGGCAAAGGAGTGATTGCAGAAATCGGCCAAGGCTGGAGCCAGGGTGCCAATGTGGTCCTTGATGGTTCTGTAGGAGCAGGGGAGCACCTGTTAGGAAATCACTTTCATACATCAGACTTGTCTAGAAAACTCATCAGGAGTGAGAGGAGAGGGAGATGTGGCCACAGGGGGGCCAAATGAGGTAATGGGTAGAGGTAGTGGGAGAGGAAGAGGAGAGAGAGGACAGGATGTCCTGAGTTTTAATGGTGAAGTGAGAAGCCAGAGCCTGGGCCTGGGAGGGAACAGGAGAGGTAGAGACTCCAGAAGGATTGGCTAGCTACTTGCAGATTTTAAAGAGTTTGGCAGTGTTGTTAGGGGTGCAGAGATGCAGACATGGATGTGGGCTTTCTTCTTAGACAGGACAGGGAGTCTGTATTGTCTTTGGAGGTAGTGGCAGGCCAGTTTCTCAGAGGACGCATCCAATACCCTCCACTTCCTCTCAGCCACACTACACTTTAGTTTCAGGGTGGCAAGGTTGGAGTCATACCAAGAGCTGCACTTGGAGTTAGGCTTCAGACAGATTCTCATGACAGTGTCAAGGATCTCCAGAGTGTTGGAGACAGAAAGATGCAAGATAGAGAGGGCTGTGAGAGTGTGAGTCAGTTGCAGTCATAGGAGGAGCAGAGAATGTAGCAGCGAAGGCATCCACTGACATATGCTACATAGGCCGAATGACCGAGAAGGTAGGTGGCAGTGTTGGGGTGGGGTTGGCCTGAGGGACAGAGAGCGTCATGTGAGAGGAGAGTCAAAAGTGGTCAGTCCATGAAAGAGGAGTGTGAGAGGGTTCGTGAGGGGGATGTCTCTCGGAGATGAGAACATCCAAGGTATGCCCAGCAGAGTGTGTTAGACCAGAGGGTAGAGTGCAACCATTAATGGAAGAGGAGGAGAAGGGAGAGAACAAAGACCATATGAGGGATACACAGGTCAGAATACGGGATGACAAAGAGGATGTCAGTGAGAGTCTGTCTGGAGGAAGCACTGACGAAGGTATCAATGATAGGGAGGCCTGGGTTGGAGACCAGGATGTCCCTCTTGAACTTCTTCCTTCCTAACTTAGTGAAAGGGGTAGGGTAGGAGATAGAGTAACAGTTATAGAAGATGGGTGAGACATAAAGCACCATAGAGTGTGCAAGGTGGTGGAAGGAGGAGGAAGGAGCGAAAGAGAGAGGAGGGATGCACAGGCCAGCGCAGCACAGTCCTGGAGGCACAGAGGAAGGGGGACACACAGTAGGGAACACACAGAAGGAGCAGACAGGTATATTCAACAGTACAAGCTACTGCAAACAGGGAGGGGCCCAGAGAGTGGGAGAGAGACTAATGAGACACAGTTAACAGCACCACAGTTACCACAATGCAGAACAGCCAGATTCAGCTTTCCTAGAAAGAAGGAGAATGGCTTAGTTTTAAACAGAGTAGCAATGCAAAACACCCAGATTTGGCTTTTTTTAAATTGATTTTGTATTGTAATTTTGAATAAGAACAAGCAAAACAAAGAAAACAAAAACTCCCCCACTTTTATCAACCACCAACCCTCCCATGCCCCTCCCTACCTACGCACCCCCCCCCAACTTGCCCGTAGTGCAACACTGAACCAGGTTCTAAGTCATGCAATATCTAAGATGCAGTTTTTATGTGGACAAAAGGCAATGTTGTAGTCAATTTGAAAAAAGTCTAAGACCAAGTCTGAGCCTTTAGTAAATTTGGATTGATCACCTTGAATTAAATAAGTAATCTATTCAAGAGAAAGGAAGTTCCAAAAATTAGAGGACCATTGGCTTACACTAGGTGGGTCCTTCAATTTCCAATTTTGGGCTATCACCAGAAGAGCTGCAAGTAGTAAAATGACAAATGCTTTATGATGTTGTCAAGAGCTTTGGTGTAAATCAGTTTCAATGACAACCAAAAGACAAGATGAGTGACCTAGATTCCTGCAATCTAAACATTTGTCTCATATATTTACTCATTTCCTTCCTGTATTGTATCAGCACCGGACAGCTGCACCTTAGGTGTACCCAATCCTCAGTCTCCCCACATTCATACCAACATCTATCAGAAATGGAGGACTTCATTTTATGTAGCCGAGTTGGTATATTGTGCCATTGCACCATAAGCTTATACCAAAATTCCTGAACTTGAATAGACTGAGTGAGCTTTGGTATATCCCTCCATAATTTCTACCAATCTTCTTCTTTTAATTTAGCACCCAATGTCTGATGCCTGCGATGTCTGTAAATCAATGTGATATTGGAAGCCACATCGGCTATAAATGTATATAGATTTGAAATATGAGCAGAATTGGCAGTCACAAATTGTTCAAATTGGGTAAGATCTCTAAGTATTGCTTTATTATTGGGAGGAGCTAATATCTAGTGCCGCACCTGAACATATTGGAAACAACACAATTCAGAGAGACCCAATTCCCACTTGCATTGTGTGAAAAAAGTTTTGGAGTATTATCCTGAAACATATATCGCCATTTTACACAACCTGTTGTTTCCATTTAGCAAATGCTTGTGGTTCGAGGCCACGGGTGAATTGTGGATTATTAAATAAAGGTGTGAAAGGTAAAGGAAATGTGGTCAATGTGTACTTTTTTACTGCTGTGTCCCACCCATCTTCGACTAATCTCATGATATGGCTCTTACGCATATTAGGGGGGTAATCTTGTTTGGGCAACCACAATATATCTCAAAGTTGACACCCACCAAGCACCCTTTCCATCTGGACCCATCTTTTCTCAGAAGTTTCTGCACTCCAATCTTTTAGGACCCTTATTTGCGTTACATGATAGTATTTGTGAAAATTTGTACAACCTAGAACACCTCTAGCCATGGGAATCATTAACATACTCAATGCTATCTGAGGGGTATTATTATTCCATATGAATGTGGAGATTGCACCATGCAAATTCTGGAAGAATTAGTCTGGGACCCGTATTGGCAATGCTTGAAACATATAGAGAGATTTGGGCAGGGTCACCATCTTCACTAAGTTGATCCTACCCAACCATGATATTGACAATGGGCACCAATTTAACAACTGACTGTCTTTTACCAGACCGGGATAATTAGCCTTGTACAGGATTGCTATTGTATGAGTAATAGTTACCCTTAATAGTTTTATCCATTCCTGAGCCCACCCTAATTGTGTTTGCGATCTTAAAAGCTACAAGTTATCATCCATGAGAGAAATCTTTAAAATTTCCGATTTAGTGCTGTTGTTTTTTAAGCCAGCCCTTTGCCAAATGTGTCTAGCTCATGTTCTGCTGCTCGTAATGTAGACAAATGATCAGATGCCAAAAGCAATATATCATTGGTGTATGCCATAATTTTATGTGGGACTCCACCAAAATCTCTCCTTCAGTATGCTTCTGTCTGTCTGAGCTTGGCAATATGCGACTCAATGTGTAATGTGTGTAACAAAAGCAACAGTGGGCACCCTTGGTTTTTACCCCATTGTAAAATTATGGAAGGATACAAAAGGCTGCTGATGAGTAGTTGTTAAGGAATTCAAACGAGTGACACACACCTTGGTCTCGGCTATGTATGCAGTGCACAACTGAAATGCTTATTTTTTTTATATTAGATTCCATATTGAGATGGTACACCACTCATACTAATCATATCACACACCCTTTTCAAATACCCCGGGTCACAATGGACCCTGAACCAGGGTGGTTGGTAAAATACAATATTTATTCATTTATTTTAAAATTCAAAAGAAATCATACAATTTTTAATATGGGGCTGCAATCACTAATGGGGTGATAATAATAATAGGAATTGACACATATACAAAACGCCAGGGAATAAAAGCACTTTTTGATTTTAGGAAAGATAGCACTCAAGTTAGGATTTCCCCATGCAATGTTCCCTCAACCCACAAATAATCAATTCTGAATGGATATGAAGAAACAGCAGGTAAACAGGAATAAGAAGCTGAAAAAAGAATTCAAATCCAACCTTCCCTCCTGAAATAAGAGTGAAAAACAGATTTGAAACCCTTGCAATGTTAAAAATGACACTCGGAAATGGATGAATAAAATAATGAATGTGTGTAAAAACCTTGAAGCAGATACAATTCTTCACTAAAGCAACAATGTAAAGGTACAAATAATCACAAGCAATGGATTAGCAAGAGCATACAGTTCGAAAAATGAATGGAAGATTTCAAACAGTTTACAATCAAAATGACACATTGGAAACTTTGCAAATATTTCGGTTTTCTGTGTAAATTTACTAAAACAGTTTCTTTAAAAAACGGGTTAAATATGTGTTGGGGTGCAGCCTATAGATCATAGGTACACTAGAAGTGAAAGTAAGTCTCCAGCTGGTAAATTGAATGAGTTATGCAAGATCTAAGAAAGGTGCATTTTGAGTCAAATGAAGGTGCGAAAATAGAAATACTAGAGTATTCAGGCTAGTCCACCAAAGAGGGACACAGTAGAGCCAGGGTTGATTCGCGATTTCAGCCCCGCAACCTCAGCACCCAACCCTGGCAGAACCAGTCCAATCACTCGAAATAGGAGTAATAGCTTAGGGCTTCACAAGACAAAATTACTGAAGAGATGGTGCTAGCACTAGAAATCAAGTGCAGGGTTGCAAGTATGATTGCAACGGTTTTACAAGTTATCAGGATAAGGATAGGGTGACAGCGTGGTATGAGGACAAAGACAAGATAGGCTATGGGTTTAGGTGGGTTTCTATTGATACTCACAGTCCACTTTAGTTTAAGATTTTTGGAACGTCAGCATTCTGGTCACCACACAGATCTGGTCTAACAAAGGACAGCCAGACAAAATCAGCTAGACAGGATCAGCTGGGCAGGGACTGGATACCAAATGATAGTTCTGGTCATAGGATGGCACATGTTCCTCTGGATGCAGTTATTGGGCAGCAATTGGTGGGCCGCAAACCAGGCTGGTCTCAGGAGGCTTCCCACAAAAATACCACTGCTTCTCCCTTTGGGTATTGGGAATTTATAATTGAGGCGTTGCTGGAAGGGTCAGCAATGTTTGGCCTGGTAGTTGGATCTGGATCAGTGCAAGATGAAGGAAACAGGAACAGGACGCCATACAGGAAATCAGGAAGAGAGTGTGTCTGGAGTCCTGTCAGTGACCTTTTATATAGAGCATAGTGACATCATTGACTATATTGCTAGGCCAGCTTAGCTAAGCACGCCTTTAAACAAATGGATGGGGCAATCAATGTTGGTTGCCTCCCCTGGGTTGTACCCACTTTATGAGGTTGTATTTTATGATGGAAAAAGACTTCCCACAGACTTTTTTGCCAAAAATCTGTCATATCAGTATTCACACTTTTGTTCAATGGTGGCACCTTAATAAATTGCATAATCAGGTCACATATTTTATGTAATGGACAGCCGTCCAATCCTGTAATCTGTGAGACAATATTCTGGACGTTTACTACTTTTTGATCATTTAAGCATGAAAAGTTTGGCCTAAAATTCTATAACTCTATACATATGTGGGGTTGATCATAAGGTATGTAAGTATAAAAATGTACATTTGGGATATGTATACTTTTCTAGTAATCTGCAATATTTGGTTACTTTTGTTCCCTATGCAGCAATGAAACCTATGACGTCTTAAAAGAAAGGCAATAAAATTACTTCTGAACAGTGAAATATTTACAATCGCCCAAAGTCCAGCTGCAGAGATAAAAGTCTTTTCATTTCTATTCATGAAATATTCCTTAGAAGCAAATGGCAGTCTCTTTGTTCCTGGGTCCATTTTTTTCTGTCCTTCGCTGCTGCCAACTGTCATTTCCTTTAGAGCATGGTGGGGGTTTCCCAGCTTAATTGAAGTTTTTATTGCCCCTTCACTTGCCAGGTTAGTGTCCCAGGACTTCTATTGGTCCAGCCTGGAGCACAGACGAATGTCTGACGAGCGTGTGAACTTTCTTTGTCCTGGCCCATTCAAAGTTTTTCAAGCTGGTAATTATAACTTTTGTGTCCAGGAAGTTTATGGTGTACCTCCCTTCCTAGGGGGACGTTTCAGGGCTGCCACTTGAATAACTGCTTTTTTTTGGAGCTTGCAAACTCAGCCCATGTGTCTTAATCTTTATTTTCTTATTTTGAGTCTTGAATTAAAACAAATCTGGGAATAAATATAGCCTATGTGTGTTTTATCACCAGCCACAAACCCCTTCACGTTGCTAGGTAATGGCAGGCTTTCCTTCAACAGTTTACTTTTTAAATAGGCCATTTTTTTCTTCAGTCAGCAAAACCCATTTTTACACATGTTGAAAACTGCTAGCATTTCTTCCTTTAACTTCGGTTTGGCATCTGTCTCTCCAATAGGGTTTACACAACAGTCTGGACAAGGCAAAGGTCTCCATAAAATTGACATGTGTACATACAGCTATAATTCCTTTTCAAACATTGATTTTGACACTTTTTAGCCAAAGTTAAGCACTTTTCCGTGTTTGATGCAGTCCAGCTTTTGTTGGTTTTCCAGTCTGTCATTCTGGAATAAGGCTTGGCTTTGCTATGGGACAGTGGGAATATTTATGGGCATGGCAGTGCTTGTCATTTCAGAATCATGCCTGGTTTTTGCTGAGGCACAGTGAGACACATAGGGCTTGGTAAGGCTTTTTAATCACAGTGGCTTTAAGGAACTGAGGGAATTAGCGGCAAAGCCCCATTTTTTTAAAAGGTGAAAAAGGGGTTCTCTTCAATGGATATTTTGGCTTTTGCAGCAAAGCAATGCTACTTTTTACACTTTCTTCCTTTTGTGGGAACCCACTGGCAATCTCCCTTAATGTGCCCCCCAGTTCCATCCTGCCCAATGTGTGCTTGGCAGGACAGTGCAGCCATTTTTGTTGTTGTTGCAAAATGCAGTTTTGAGCCATGGCGCTCACAGGAGTCAGCGCAACCCTTTTGTGGTTGTTTCTGTGCAAATGCAGCTTAGTGATGTGGGGAAATGCTGTTGAGTGGGCCAATATATCCCACAAAGTCTAGAACAAGATTGTCTATAATTTACTTGAATCTTGTCTATAATCATTTGCCCAAACTCCATCTTCACCAAGGTCAGAAAAAGAAACAAACACTCAACCCGATCAAAAGCTTTCTCAGCATCTAGGGATAACAGAAGTGCCTGGATATCTTTCTTTTCAACTTTCTCTAATACATGACATGTTCTTCTAATATTGTCATGTGTTTGGCATTGTTTTATAAAGCCTGATTGGTCCAGATGTATCAATGAGTGTAATCATTCTTCCAACCTGTTAGCTAAGACCTTTGTATACATTTTTGCATCCAGGTTTATCATGCAATTGGACGATATGACCCACATATGGTTGGATCTTTGTGTGGCTTACAAGATAATATCATCTTTGCTTCCTCCATTGGGGGAGATATGCCCCCTGATTGTGCGAAGGAGTTATACAAGTGTGTTAATCTAGGGACTAATATGTTCTGGTATGTTTTATAAAATAAGTCAGGATATCCATCCTGACCGGAGATTTGTTTAAGGGAAGATTACATATGACCTTATTCATTTTATCTGGTGTTATATCCTGATCAAGCATGTCCCGGTCAGCTAATGATATATGGGGAAGCATGACAGCGCCTAAATACGTTTTTTGTTGCTGTGAATCAGGAAATTCAGATTGATATAAATTGGGGTAAAATGTATGAAATTGTGAAATAATTTGGGGAATTTCAGTACATATCTTGCCCGTCAGAAGCCAAATCCGTTGTATAATTTGGGAGGCATTTTTCTGCTGGAGTTAGCTTTTATATAATATTTCTGTCTGAGGTATAAGAAGGATTTTTCCACTTTTTTGTGTGAAAAATGTGTAACCTACCCGCTGTTGTTCTATAGATTTGTTGTACTCCCGGACCTGTATTTGTTTCCATTTATTGCATTGCTCATCTTAAGTCTTGCTCCAGCTCCATTTCCAATGCCTGTTTTTGTTTTTGTCTAATGGCTCCCTCCTCAATCATGATCCCCCTTTAAAGTGTCCTTGAAAGTATCCCATGTCACATTTGGTGAGGTTTCCCCAGAAGAGTTAAAGTCGAAAAACTCCCTGATTTGCTCTTCTATTTTATCTCTAACAACTTGATCCCTTAGAAGCCCTTGTGGAAATATCCAAGCCCTCAAAGTCTGTGGGATTTGTGTAATATTCAGGTCTGTAGAGATCAGAGTATGATCTGACAATGTTATTGTGTGACATACGATCTGCATGCAGGCATAATCAATACATGAAAAGTACCCTTTCTCTGAGCCCTTCAATGTTGTCCAAAATCTACCAAGGGCATCTGTGCAAATGTTTGTTTTAATGAATTAGAGGGGGGAGGTTGGGCATAGCGAGTTTTTTTGCTTCGATCCTGTACAGGGTCCCAAGCGATATTGTAGTCTCCAAGAAGCACTGTTTTCCCACCATGAAAGATTCTAACTGTGCAAGGATCATATGTCTTCTTGGCCTGCATTGCGTGCATATACCAAGGCCACTGTTAGCTTAAATGACCCAAGCTCCACAACCATGAAAACATAGCCTCCTTTGTGGGCCTTAGCACGTAGAACTTTAACTGGGGAGCCAGATCTTATTGCAATAATTACCCCTGCTACTTTCCCCACAGCATTTGCTTGAACAATAACAGGGTAATGACGCAGATGCAATTTGTGCCTTTCCAATACACAGATACAAGTCTCTTGAAGCGCCAAGTCCGTTTGGTGGCGCCCCAGTTAGGCCTCAAGCTTTTTTCACTTTAATGGGGTGTTTAATATTGAGCGTCAGACATCTGAACAGTACATTATTGACATTGGGTCCATGATAAAAATATAAAAAGACTGAAGCTGCATTACTTGCATTCAATTTTGTGTCCCATGCACTACGGTTCCCCGCCCACTCGTTCCCTCCCCCAAGAACTAACATTTACTTCCCCACCTGGATATGATTCCCCTGCACCCCCCATCCCCCTTCAATGTCCTCAGGCGTGAGCCACAGTACCTAGTGTAAAAACCGCCAGCTGTGAGTCAACATTTTCTCCAGGGTAAAGTGCAGGGTATCCTAAAACCCCCATCTGTTACTTGAACAGGTAGAGTCCAAGATGTCGTGCTCAGTCGATGTTTAATTTAGGATTACCCCTTCCTGTCCATTGTTTTCATATTATGCTTCGCTACTGGTCTTAGACGATGACTTTGAAATAGGACCTCTGATTCGGAATCTCCAATCTTCTCTCTGCATACCCCTGTTTCTGTGCCCTTGTCAATCTCTGGAGGATCCTTCCCACTGGATATATTGCGTAGTAGGGTGGCCTGTTGCTTTTTCCATAGAGGCTGTAGTTATAGCCTCTTCTATTTGAAGTATAGCTATTCCTGCTATTCCAGAGGAAATTCTTTGCTGTCGTCCTTCCACCGTCTTTCCACCGTAAAAATCCAACCAAACGAGAAAGCCCATTTGTACTTAATCCCACGGGACTGCACAGTTTTCAGCACCACTTGCATTTCTCGGAGTTTTTTGAAGGTTTATTTGCAAAAGATCTTGATACAGTTGAATCTCTGACCCATTGTATGTGATAAGGGTGGCATCAAAATCTTCCTCCACTTTTGCTCCTGCCATGTTTTAAAAAACCGCCTTGTTACGGCTGATAGTGCGTAATCCGAAGGCACAGTTCCAGGTACAGCCTTGACTCTTGATTCTGGATCTGTTGAACCATGTATGCATCCTGAATTTCTCCTGTGCATACTGAGTTGTAAAAGTACAGAAGTGTGAATACCAATGCCCAAGTGATGCCTGAAGAAAAGGTAGGATTCTTCTGAGAACCAGGAGTGTTCCCTAAATGTGTGTGCATACTAGGGGTGGGCAAAATTACAGCTGGCAAAACGGAAATGGCGAAATTCCACCTTTCCTGCCATACTTTGAGTGTGATTTTCTGCTGAGAAAATGTTGTTTTCCCCCTAAAATAGTGCTTCGTGGTCTTAAAAAAAAAAAAAAACGATATTTCAGGGAGAAACTACATTTTGGTGGTCAAAACACCCAATTTTCCCTCCCAAAAAATTCGTTTTTCAAAAAATGTGGTTGTGAAAAGGCCCCAAGTTGCAAATGTCGCTGTTCAGGCGAAATTGACGAATTGGGCGCATTTTGCCCTTAATCTAAGATACCCAGTTTCCCCCTCGATCGGAATTGAACATTTTCGCCCACCCCTAAAGCAGGAGAGGCAAACATGATACTTGACAATTGCCGTCTATATGTCCGCTGAAGAACACCCGCTGTTCTTATCATAAAGCATAAGAAGCAAGTGGTTTGTATCAGCCAGTTCCAGTCGGCAGCGGGTTGCTCCACGATGTTTGTTCCATTTGGCCAGTCAGTGATTTATTTTCTCAGACTGTTGTTAACATTATTCCTGTCAACAAGCAAGCGCTGTGCTGCCAAGCGAAGTGCGAAGTGGCATTTACTAGTAATTTACTCTGCGTTCAGGCTACGAAAATTAGACTTTTGCTAGATGAGTTCTGTGCGCACAAAAGGAAGTACATCGCAATTCACGAGCCAGGTAAATATAACTATTACAGTGACATATTGCGTACGGTGCTACTTACTGAACAACAGCACAACAAAATCAAACTCCATTGTTTTAAATAAAGCATGGCGCTGTGTGTCTGCCTCAATGATCTTTTGAAAAAGAGATGTTTCAAATCGGTTTAGAATGAGTAATCTTGCTGCAGCCACTGATTGACCGTTGTTTATGCATATATGCATTGCCTACTATAAACTGGCATACAACTTCACATACACCTGCATTTCGTTAAGCTTATAGACTATATTCATTTGATGTCAGATGTTTAAATGATGCCAATGACAACCAATGATTAAACTAAAAACTTAACAAACACACAAAGGTTATATTTCCCAACATTATCTTTTGTCTACTTACTCGGACAGTTACGTGGCACTTACTGGGCACAATGGGGAAGTTGTTCCGCGTGTGTGTGTGAAATGGCAAGAAGGCTGCAGATATATGAGATCAGATGGTGCAGTCCATATGATTAAAAGTCGTAAAAAACAAAAGATGGTTGAACATAGTAAAGAACAGTACTTAACTAACTTGTTCACCATGAAGAATTATACCAATTTCTGCGAATACATTATTAGTACGCATGTCAAGCCACTCTATATAACCGCCTAACCAAATAGTGCAATTGCAAAACAATACATACGGCTTAAATTCAATGTGAGTATTGCCTTACTGACCCAGGGTGCCCAGTTGGGGATCCCACGTGATAAACGCTACTGTAGATTGTGTGGTATTGACATTCTTGAATCCTTAGAACATCTGTTATTGGACTGTGAACATTTAGCTGAATTACGTTGGAAACATCTATTGAGTATGACAATAGATTCTGTAAAGATGAATTTAGGACGCTATGGCCTGCATTTTTCAAAGGTTGTGATTTAAATTCGATATTTCATTTAGTAAAATGTTATTGGAAATGTGCTGAAATGATGAAGATATTGAATTGAACAGTGGTGCTATGTTAAAATTATATTTTGTACTATACTCTCAATTTTAACGGTAATAAATGAAAAATAAATACAAATAATTACAATAATCCCACAGACCCAGGGTGCGTTCCACAATATTTGCCTTTAAATTTGGTGGCATTTACACTTCGTTTTGGAAGTATCAAGTGCTTCACACAGGCAGCTTCTGAGAGCTGCCCCCGTGCATTGGTTAATTTATATTTCATAGCAAACAGTTTTCGTGAACTGCGGAAGCCTCTTTTGGATTGCACTGTAAACAGCTATTTTTGCAAGTTAAATGCAGAGTCCATTTCTACAGCAGCAAAGAGAATATTGGGCAGAATGGGGTTGACTCATAGGGAACATAGAGGCCTTGCAGACAACACCAGGCAGTGCATTAGTTCCTTCTTCAATAAACACATGTATTAATGAGGGCAGTTTATTGTTGCTCTTTTCGGCATCTGATGAAAATATAACGGTGCCTGTTTACCAGTAACGTAAACCGAGTTGTATACTCTTACACTTTCTTGCTATGTCGCATGGCAATCCACATGTTAGTTGCATTTTGCTGATGTAAAAGATTGATATCACATGTGCATATTGAAACGAAGAGCAGTAATGGACTAATTGGCAGATGCTTTCAATCATCAATGGGACTTTCTAATGAGATACGGTTGGCTAACAGTACATAGGGGTCAATACAAGTGAGGCGGTAAGGTGTTAATGGCGCTGGTAAAGGTGCCGGCGCCGTTAACCCCATACCGTCTAATTACGAGGTCCCCTCGAGGGACCCGCTCTGGGACCAGCATGCTAAAAACAGTCCCGTCATTAACGGGCCCGTTGTTAGCATGCTCCCCATTCCCATTGAGCCCTATAGGAGCTCAAATGGGAATGGGGATGTACCGGGTATGGGTTCCAGGAAAGGAAATTACCGGGCCTTCCAAAGTCGGAATGGCCTGGTATTTCCCCATTCAGGGACCACGGACCCGGACCCGAGTTTGGAGGCAGGGCTGCCTCCAAACTCGTAATGAGGCCCATAGTCCTATTCAGGTTTTGTTTTTACAATTTTCTCATTGCTAATCTTTTTTTATGATGATGTTAGCAGAAGCCAGAAGGAATCCATGCCGGAAGAGATGCTACACTGAGAGCGTCTTCCAGAGTGTGTGGGAGTCAAGTTAAATTGCATAGATTTCTTTAGCAAGCGTCCACTTTTAAAGGCCCCACCCTGGGACAGACACCTCGGACACGTCCACTTCCTAAAAGAGCTGTTGAAAATCCCACCTGCACCGTGTTGTTTACATTCTTGGGGTCCCAGCATGAAACTCATTTGTCAGGATACTAGTGTGAATTGCAATTCCCACCGGTCTAGATTTAGCCGAACACTGAGACTAATAGAATTCAAGGGTCATGTGTTTCAGGAGCTTGTGCAAGATCAGCATTGGCGGGGCCGTGGGATGGCCAGATTCCTTAGTAGCAGTGATTGGGGACCTGATCGTGCTGCTTTTGCCACATTTTACAAAGGCAGGCCCACCCCATATCCCTTCAACCTGCCCACCATCCCACTGCCTAAGACATCAATATTTATTGTACCTTAAGTCCGGTCAGCTGCTGAAGCGTCTTGTTCTCCAAGCTCTATTTGGTTCAGGCTTTGGGCCTGAGGGATTGTATGCAGTACCCTGTGGGAGACAGCACCAGCCTTGTCCTCTTGGCAATCGTTAACCGAACCTTTGGTATAAGCATGTACTACACAAGTTGGTAGATTGACTGAGCAGACAGGCTTATCTCAAGAGGGGTCAATGTGAGCTGTAGGGTTGTAACACAGAGTTTCACAGTGACAAGTATTCAATTAAACACTCCCACTCAAGGTTTCTTGATTAAACAATTATTGATTAATTTAACAGTCAGTTGAATAAGCCTTCCATGGAAGGGAGCAATATATGTAACACAAAAATAAACTTCAAAAATTGACACTCTCATAAATCATTAGATACCCATTTGGGATGGCACACGGATACTTCCCACACCCTGAGGTGACTTAAATAACTAGAACACTGTGGACATTAATATGTAACTGGTACATTTAGAGGAATACTGAGTTTTGTGTCAAAAGGAAAAGGATTACGGAATAAAACAATGGTTAACAAACATCTTTAAGCAGGTAAATAGGTAAGTACTTTTGAACCCTCCAATGCAAAGTAAATTAACCCTTTCTCAGCTACACAAGTCATAGAATGTGTGACTTTTGTTGAGTGATAGCCAATGTCAATTGAGCAAAGACTAGGGGGGCTGAAGCAATTCTTGAAGGTAGTAAAAAGTCTTGCACCATGTTTTAGAAGTATTTGTAGAACATTAAATCACTGCTAGGCCACAGGCTGGGAGGCTTGTGAGGTGCAAAGCTGCAAGCAACTCTGCAAGTCTCATCTGAGAGCTAGCAAGGCTACATGGCAAGAGGTAAGTACCCCTTACTTTACAGTACCTTAGGTCTGAAGAAATTGGCTCCAGCTGGCTTCAGTTCAAGTTGTAAACTGGCAGATCCTGTTGTTCCTGGGCATCAGTAATGAGGACAAGAGGGAAGTAATCTGGTGACTCCCGCACTACGGTTTGAAGGTCGGTGGCAGCAATGGGAAAAGTTCAGATCAGCAGCACTTCGCGGTTTCAGCTTCTCAAAAATAGCACCACTGTGATTCTCGGATACCTTATGCACTTTCCTCGCATTTGGGGTCCAGCACGTTGTTGAGGTGGCTCAGGCTCGGTTAGTCTTGCTTCCTGGGAGTCTGGAGAATCTTCCTGGAGCTTGGGTTCTGCTTAAAGACGACACACTCGATTCTGGTGTTCCTCTCTCTGGCAATCGTTTCCTGCAGCAGCAATGGAAGTACAGCCAGCTCTGAGAGGATTTCCAGATGAGTTCATCTTGGGGACGATTGGTCCCACCAAGCCTAGGGGAGAAGTTCTCCATTGCAGAGCTTCTCTAGTCGAGGTGAGTTTGGAGCTTCAGCAATGCAGCAGGGCTATACCGGGCAAACCAACGGTCCAGGCTTTGCAGCAAGTGTCTCTTTCAAGTTCTTCTTCGGATTCCTTCATCCAGTGGTCGACTCTATCTTCCAAGCAAAATACCTCACCTTTTATGCAGGTTTCTCCCATTCATTTTCAGCCGAGCTATTAATCACACAGCAGGGTGGCCGTCCAGAGGCAGAGGCGTGCTTCACCAGTGAATCCCGCCAAAGACAAAATGAACAAAGGGACCAATCCTGGTTTGGCACACAGATTAAATCTCATGAAGGACCTTCCCAACAAGAAATGGCGAAAAAAGAAGGCTGGGGCAGATTTAAGAAAATAGGCACCCATGGTTGCTTTACTTCAGCTGCAATTTCAGAACGTGGTAGAAACACACAATGGTAGTTAAGGTAAACCACTGCCATCAGCCATTAATTGTGGAAATGGTAACATAACAAATGTTACATGAGAAACTAGACACAGGGCTACGTAACCCCTCCAGCACCCTATTGTAAGATAGTGTGTGCTGGGTCTAGAAAGTTACAAATGTAAGTAAAGTCAATTTCACTTCACTGCTCTTGGAAACAGTAGTTTTACCAAGAGTAGGTATTTAAAACTTTGGGAAATCTGGAAGACTTCCCTGTGTCACTGCACTGAATGTGCTGTGTGACACAATGTAAAAAGATGATGCCTATGGAGTTTCTCAGATTCCAAAGTCAAAAGAAACACAGAGTTCAAATCAGACCAAAACACCTGGATGAGAGGGAAAAAGGGCTCACTCACTGCAATGTTAAAATTAAAAAATCCCATAGTACAGCAAAATAGCTGTGGGTTTCTAAGGAGGGAGGAATTAAACACTAAAATGAAAATACTCCCTAACAGCGAGTAACAGCTCCAGGAGTAAAATACTTACCAGGCAGTTGCCTCAGTTAACGTAATGCCTGACACATGCACATGGATCTCTGCGTCACACAGGGCCTCGCCTCAACTGGCTGAGGGCAGAAGGCTCTGCAACAACTTGTGGTGCTGCTGTGTGCCCACGTGAGCTGGCCTCACCCACACTGAATCTAATGAAATTTCATTGGCTGACAAACAGCCAATGAAACACATGTTTCAGGAAGTGTTACTATACTGTTTGCGCACAAATTAACAATGGCAGGCCACGGCTCTAGTGCCATACCAGCCTCCTCACATAATGGTTTACAGTCAATTATGCCAACTGACTGCGTGGAGCACTACCACCTCCGTGCAGTTATACAAAGCTAAAACTGCATAAAATGTGGCAAACCCCTCTGCCAAATACATGTTCCATTCAGGCCCAACTACACGATCAAACAAAATATTTATTTATTTAAATAATTTTGCAGCAGTGACACTGCGTGTTGTACAATAAAGTGCATGCGCTATTTTATTTTCTCATTCTCTGGGTTTGCCACTGCAAACACCTCACTTTCCCTAACAAGGTTTTCCCTACCTATAAAACTAAAACTGAAGGAAAAGACTCTAACATCAAAAGGTATCTGTCCATCATACTTATACATAGAACAACATCATACAGGTATTCAAATGGCTATTCAAATTCGACAAAATAAGTTATACTCAAACACAACTTTCATAACCAAGTATCCTTGCAACCAGCGTTGGATCCCCTTCCCCAAGATTAATGCAGGATTTGCCAAACAAAAGTTTGTCAAAACCTGCCTCTCGCTGATCTAGTTTTCGATGTCCAGTGCATACTTGAAGCTCAACTCCTACAAGACCAAATTCCTTCACCTCACTAAAAACACCAAAGACCTAGACATACATGCCTGGCTATCAATAATGAACCCTGAAGATTCACACCTGAGCTTACCTCCTGCACCAATTCCTTTGGGTTTGACATCAACAAACACCTCTCCTTCAAGACACACATAGCTAAGAAAACTAAGACAGCTTGGTATCAGCTCTCCCTCCTGCGGAAAGTCAAGCCTGACCCCCCCTCCGGTAAGCTTTAGATCCACTGTTCAAGCACTTTTCCTATCCCACCTGGATGGGGGCAATGCCCTCCTTGAAGTCCTCGTGTCGTCCTCCCGTGTGCCGCTGAGAAGTGTTCTACACGCAGCTGCATGCCTCATCAAGTATCTACACAGAAATGACCACATCACTGTCGCCCTCGTCGACCTTCACTGGCTCCCACTGCATGCATTAATAACCTTCAAGTCTTACTGCATCCTCTATAAGCCATCAAGTCACCCTCAAGTCACCCAGCTACCTCACAAGGAAATGGCAGCATTTGCGGTGGACAGTGCACCACCAAAAGACAGGACTTGTGCACACTTGTTGTCTGCTGCTGCTAAAAGTAAAGGACCAGAAAACTCGCCTTCTCTGAGACTATGGAAGCGTCTTTCCATTAGAATCAGACTCACCCCACACTCCTACAATTCAGAAAATACTCAAGACCTACCTCTTCAAGGAGTCTCTCCTTCTCAACACCTAGGCCATCATGTTGCCCCATGTGCCACTTGACTCACTAGATGCCACCCTCCCCTCTCCTCCTTGCCACCATGCACCACTGGACCCATCATCTGTGGCCAACTGTATCCTACCCCCCACTGTTGGGAGCACAATGACTAGCCAAGCTTCATTCTCGCACCATACACTCAGCCCCCCAAATCCTGAGGGATCAGACTACCTACTATTGGTGATTTTAGACTCCTTAGGCTCTCGTCCCATACTACCTCCCAACCAGACCCCCACTCCCTTTTTCTACTCCCCCCCTTGTGAAAGGGGCCCCTAGGGGTCCCTCACATCAATGGAAACAAGGCAAGTCACCACACACAATAGATACGCCAGACGCGAGGTTGTATTCCCAAAGCTAGGGTTTATTGCAAAGCAAATAGTCTCAGTTGGCCAACTCGGTCTCACGCCCCGCAACGTGTATCTCTAGACCTCGAGGGATGCAAGAGAGTGAATTACATACATCAGTTACATATATACAAAATGCATATCATACAATCAGCTATGACATGTTTTAACACCCCCCTTTTTTTGGGTTTCTTTGAACTCTGTGTGATGATGGACACTTTCGACAATTATGGCACCTTCAAATATCTATTCTAGTAACAATATGCAATTTTGCAAGTGCGGAGGCATCTTTTAGTTGTTGAACAGAACACAGTGCTTCTGTTCTTGGAAGCGAGCTACATACGGGGGAAGAGTCACATTTCAGACTTTGCTATCTATGAGGTGCTATTCGTGTCCTAGGAGCCGACACGCTCTATAGGGCTCGGTAAAGGGGGGCCGTAAGAAGAGCATAATTCAAGCCTTTATCTGCTTTATTCTAACATATTCTACCATATAACGAGACTGGCTGGCAGCTGTGAAATGATTAAATGCCCTGCGGCTCTGCTTCAAGGCTACATTGAGGAGGGAGCCGGGCATTCCTTCCCGACGCAATTATGGCACCTTCAAATATCTATTCTAGTAACAATATGCAATTTTGCAAGTGCAAGGCATCTTTTAGTTGTTGAACAGAACACAGTGCTTCTGTTCTTGGAAGCGAGCTACATACGGGGGAAGAGTCACATTTCAGACTTTGCTATCTATGAGGTGCTATTCGTGTCCTAGGAGCCGACACGCTCTATAGGGCTCGGTAAAGGGGGGCCGTAAGAAGAGCATAATTCAAGCCTTTATCTGCTTTATTCTAACATATTCTACCATATAACGAGACTGGCTGGCAGCTGTGAAATGATTAAATGCCCTGCGGCTCTGCTTCAAGGCTACATTGAGGAGGGAGCCGGGCATTCCTTCCCGATGCTGCCTACGTTGTGTTTCAACTAACTCTTATGAGCCTCGCGGCCCTGCGGCCTTGTCCTTTCACGTTCAGACAACAATATTAACAGTCGAGCAGTGTAGGAAGAAAATGTGCTGCAAATCAATAAGAACAGAAAGCAATGAGCAATTGTTAGAACACAAAATGGCGATCTTTGTTACATCAAAATGTCCGTTCATTGGTAAACTCGGAAACCTGTATTTCTATCGTATCGTGCATGAGACGGTTGGCCCACGGCCACCAAAATACGTTTGCCGTCATTCATGAGAGGTATCCATTTTTCTAGACTGACAAACCCTCCTTTGGCCGTATGCCAAACATCTCATTCATTTATTGTATCCTCCTCTGATGACGACAAGTCTAAAGCACTTATGTCTGAGTTTTGCATGCTACTATAAGCATCATCATCTTCATTAATATCTATAGCCATTAATTCTTTCACTGTTTCATTTCATTTGTGTCTCTGTCATCCCGGCCATAAGTTTGTTTTGTTCTTTTTATCATATGCATACATCCCTTCGTGCATCCCTCAGTTACCTCAGTGCAAACCTACGGTAGGCAGTGTATGCAACAACAGCACGTTATGAATATTCCAAACACCACTACTAATATCGAGATCAACTTCCATCTCCAGGAACGCAGTATTCCCCAAAACCAGGACTCTATTCCTCAGCCCCCTTCTCCAGTAGGGAGTTCGGAGCTTAGGACATGCATTTTCTTTATTGCTTCAAAAATCGTAGGGGAATAGTCATCTACAAATACACAGCAAGCTGATCCCACAATCTTCCAAATTCCCTTACGATCAACCAGGATCACATTGAGAGCCATTCTATTGTGCAGTGTCATTAACCTAATTCCTTTTTCTTCCAACGTCATGTTAAATAGTATATCTGTTGTTGTGTTTATGGTATCTTTTAGTATTCTGGACAGCTGCCTTACGTTATAGGATTTCACTATCTGGGACGAGAATGGAATAAATGATTTTGCTACGTTAGTCGCTATCAAAACATCTTTGCTACTCCTTTTGGTTCTAGATCTGGATAGTCTGGCCATGTCTGCTGTTTCTAAGAGGAAAACTCCTGGGAACAGTAGACCTAGGTAACATGTACCTCCCCAGTTTCTGGGCAACCAAGGATATGCCTTCTCTCCACATATAAAATAAACTGGATCTCCCACATATACTGGTTCTATTTCCCATTTTAATACCACTGTATTCATGCATCCTGTAAATGTTCCGACTGAATAGGAGCCTTTCTTTTTTAGACAAAAAGGGACATTTCTCAGGTTAGAATTCACTGTGTAAGAAGGGGGAACTGCATCTTTGTTCCCCTCTGTTCTTACACGAAACGTCATCACAGATGTTTTAACTGGTGGGGACAATCTATCTTGTCTATTTTGTCGTGTTATTTTTCACGTACTTTTCCTCGTAGGTTCTGGGCTCATCACTTGTGCTTTATGGAATATGGAACAACCCACAGGCCTCATAATTATTTCCTCAAACTCATTCATGTTTGTTCTGTCTAATTGACCCGTACCACTCTTATTCCATTTTCCATAGAACATTGCACTCAAAGATGCACTACATGCAGAACTTAATGGTAATGGCTGTACATACCAACCTATTCCTTTCCCAGCATGCTGCGGTAAATGGGCATATACCCAGCAATTTGCTTTCTTTAGAATTCTTTAGAATTGCATGTGTCATATTCATAATCAATAACAGCGTATTGTTCCCATACCCTTCCCTGTGTCTTTCTTCCATTGGGGACAAGGTATAAGTAATCACCTGAACCGGGCTTTCAGTAGTGGATATATTAACTATTGGTAAAAACATTCACATGTATTGATTCCACATACCATAATACTAAGGCTGTCATTATTGGTGCTACCACACACATGAAGCACATGATTATTGTCAGTGCCAGCATACAATTCTTTTTACCATGTGTTTTCCTTAAGCTTACAGTCTTTACAATAAACTTATTCTCAGCAGTGCTGCAGGAGGAGGCTGAAACCGGTCCCGACATGTTTCTCATCGTCCTTCTTCTTCCTTATTAGAGTTCGTCGTGGATATCTCTCTTTGTTGCACTTCCTCTGATGTCAATAAGTTCAACGGAATTGTCATAGTTCAGTTCTGCCAGTCCTTTATAGCCTGAATTTACTTATTTGTTTTTCGGCAAGATCACTTGTCCTTTCTCATTCTGCTCAGAGGATTTTTTATCAGTTATCTAATGCCTTAGCACCATGTGCGCCCAGCTTGTCTGCTCTGGTTCCAGACACATGTACTTTTTATGATCGCACTGAGGAGCCACGAGTCTTGAATTGTTCGACTTGCACAATTCTCACGCTTCTCTCCTCTACACCTCTAGCTCCTTCTCCGTCCATGAGCGGAACCAGAGGTTAACATGGGCACCAAAGAACTGTGGATCACTTTGTCTTTCGAGGCTGTAAATCATATCGCCTCACTCCTGGTATTGTGTGATCCGTGAACAGTGCCGGTGCACTTCCAGATCCAGACTCAAAGTCAGCCTGTGGCGCTACTGTAGGTGCTGGTGTGCGCCGCGCCAGTGATGCAGATTCGGTCTTTGGCGTGCTGGCAAGTACTGGTGGGCGCCAAAGGGGTACAAGTCTTTAGTGTCTGTCTGTATTTGCAATGCAGATTTTGTGTCAGCCAACAGTGATGTATATTCTGTTGGGCAACGTTGGGGCACTCTTTGCCCTTCCCCCTTCTTGCCAATCATTTCAGGCTTTGTTTCGAGTTTCACTTCTCGCTCGGGCAGATTTGGTGGCTGCTTACTGGCAACAGTTTCTTTTGTTCCTGGGACCGCTGTCTCTTTCCGGTCGTCTGGGTCAGGCAAGTCTTTCAGCGAAGTTGGAATCTTTTTGGCATGGGTGGCATGGATCCACAACTTCCGTCCATCCACCCGTATCACCGTCTGCGTTGCCAAGAGTACTTGATAGGGGCCGCACCAACTGGGTGCTAACAATGATTTTCTTTAAAAAAAATTTAGCAGCACCCAGTCGCCTGGCTCCAGCGCGTGCCCCGGACCGGTGTATCTCACTGGTAGAGCCTCCTGCAGCTGCTGATGAATCAAACGCAATTTCTGCATTAAAAGGCCACAATAAGTACTAAGCACAGGATGTTCTACCTCGCTAAGTCGTTTTGGCTGAGGTGTGCACCAAACATTTGCCGGCCTCCCCATTACGATTTCGTACGGGGAGAGCCCAGTTCTAACCTGTACAGACATACGCATGCATATTAGCACTATTGGTAATGCATCCACCCAACTCAACTTCCTGCACATATCTTGCTTATTTTTGACTTGAGGATCCCGTTGTGCCTCGCCACAAGACCGGCCGAACTCGGGTGCCTTGAACTATGAAATCTCTTATCAATCTGAAGACCCGCACATATCTGTAACACCACTGCACCCACAAAATGTGGACCATTATCTGACCATAGG
Organism: Ambystoma mexicanum; assembly: GCF_040938575.1. NCBI lineage: Eukaryota > Metazoa > Chordata > Amphibia > Caudata > Ambystomatidae > Ambystoma > Ambystoma mexicanum. The sequence goes on from NC_090934.1 coordinate 463,875,831, forward strand.
ACACGGGGCAAGCCAAAATGGGAAAAATATTCTTTAAGCATTACTTTTGCTGTGCTTATTGCTGTGCAATCTTTTAGGAGATATGCCTCCACCCACTTGCTGAATGCACAGATCACCACTAAGACATATTTCAAGTTTTGGCATCCCTCCATCTCTATGAAATCAAAATGGATTACCTCAAAAGGCATAGAGGGCGGGCCAAAACTGCCTATTGGAGTCACTGTTCCCTTACCTACATTGTGTTGTAAACACGTGATATAGTTCCGCACCAACCTCTCTGCATTCTTCTTTATGTTTACATTCTGCCATACTGTAGATAGGTGCTGTATTATCTTTTTCGCACAGATGTGAGTAGGGCTGTGGGATATTGTGACCATTGCAGTGACATAAGAATTTGGCAACATCCAGTTTCTAGTTCCCTTGTCCACCTAACAACCCTCCAGATCTAACTCAGCAGAGCCCTTTTCCCAACCTTGTATTTAATCGGCCGTGGCTTCGGCCTGAATTTCTTTAACAGTGGCAATTCCATCTTCTATAATACAGGGTACTTCCTCGGTCTGGACTTTCATCATTTTAGTATTTAAATCAGTGGCAGTTTGTTTAGCAATTGTGTCTGCAAACGTGTTTCCCTCTCCTACTTTGCATGTTACCTTTTTATGTGCCTCGCATTTCACTATTGCTAGGTGCTTTGGAAACGTGAGTGCAGATAGTAATCGTACAATCAAAGGGCCATGTTGAATTCTGGCACCATGTGATGTCAAGAAACCTCTCTCAGCCCAGAGTCGACCAAAGTTATGAACCACCCCAAAAGCATACTGACTATCAGTATATATATTCACATTCAAATTTCCAGAAATCTCGCAGGCTCTGGTCAATGCTATTATCTCTGCGGCTTGTGCCGAGTTGTAGGGGATTCTTTTGCTTTCTACAACGCTCTCTAGGGTAGTGATAATGTAGGCGGCAGTTGTCGTGCCATCAGGTAATTTAAAACAAGAGCCATCACAAAATAACTCTCCATGTGGCTCTTTCTGTGGGGTATCACTTAAATCAACTCTCCCCTTCGTTTCTTCCTCAGTGACCATTAAGCAATCATGGGGGGGGGTGATTCGTTGTCACCAATTTCTTTTATGGGTAGTGGCATTAATTCTTCAGAATTCAAAGCGCTACACCTCATAATTTGGATATGGGGCGAGAACAAGATAATCTCATATCTTGTCAATCTAGCAGAGGTGAGGTGTTGCGTCTGTGTCCTATTTAATAGAACGTCTATGGCATGTGGCACCATCAGAATTAAAGTATGCCCCAATACCATTCCTTCCGTTTGTTTCACCGACGCAGCAGCCAACGCGACAGATCGCAAACATTGTGGTAGTGCGCATGCTACAGGGTCCAGCGCGGAAGAGAAATAGCTGCACAGCCTATTTCTTCCACCTTGTTCCTGTGTCAAAACCGCCATTGCACATCCTTCACTTTCACACGCAAACAGTCTAAAAACCTTTTCATAATTTGGTGTGCCCAAAACTGGAGCAGAACATAATGCAGTTTTCAATTGATCAAACGCTCTCTGACATTCCTCATTCCACTGTAAAGGCATACCCGCATACTTCCTAGTCAAATTCACCATCGTTTTCACAATTAACGCAAAATTACTGATCCATTGTCGGCAATACAAAGCCATGCCTATTATGGCTCTGACTCCTTTCTGTGTCTTTGGAATAGGCATACAAGGAATACTTTCTATACGTTCTGGCGTTAGCCTTCTCCCCTCTTTCGAAAGTAGGTAGCCCAAATAAGCTACCTCCTTTCGATGATATTGAAACTTCTTCAAAATAGCTTTATGGCCATGTGCCGCTAGGTGTGACAGTAGTAATACAGTGCTTTCTTTACAAATCTCTTCTGTGTCAGCAACAAACAACCTATCATCTATGTATTGCAAGAGTAGGCAGCCCACTGGTAATTCTAGCATGTCTAGCTGCTCTTTTAACGCTCTACTGTAAATACTCGGACTTTCCGTGTATCCTTGCGGAATCCACGTAAATGTAAATGATCATCCTCCTAATGTGAACGCGAACAAATATCTGCTGTCTTTGTCCACCGGAATGCTAAAGAATGCATTTTTTAGATCTACTACACTAAAGTATTCTGCTGAGACAGGTATCATTGTCAATATTGTAGTGACATTTGGGACTAAAGGAAATTGTGGATCTACTACTTTGTTTAGCGCGCGCAAATCAATTATGAAACGATATGGTACTTCATTGCCTCCTTTTTTTATAAACTGGAAGAATCGGGCTGTTGCATGTACTGCCTGCAATTTCTTCAATCACCCCTAATTTCACCAAATCTGTAACAATACTCGTCAATCCTTTCTCACCTTCAGCCAAAATTCTGTATTGGGGAATTTGCGGTAGTGTAACACCCTCTTTCAAAAGGATCTTTATTGGCTCTATTTCCAAGCATCCTACATCGTTGTCATGCATTGCCCATATTCAGGTTGGCACTTTACTTAGTTCTCCTGGTAAAGTTTCAGACATGAATTCTGACACAGGGGCATCCTGTGGCGAAATCATCAGGAACAACCCGTCTGCCGTGCAATGTATAACGGAACCTAACTTTTTCAACAAATGTAATCCCAACAGGTTCTCCCCACAATTTTCTGTTAAAAGGAAAGGACAATGTTCAGTGAATGACCTATAGTAACTGGGACTGGTTGGGACACTGGGTTTATGACTGGTGTAACTGTGAACCCTACGGAAACATTATTTTGCCCTGACAGTGGTATATCCGGAACCAAGTGATGGTCTATTGGACACTTTTGCGCTCCTGTATCTACAAGGAAGCGGTGCTCCTCATTCCCGACTCTCATTTCTACGGAGGGTCCTTTCTGATTCACGGGAATAGACACTAGTTCTGACCCCTGTCCTGGGCTGTCCTATTGGGAAAATAACACATCGTCCGATGTGTAATCATTACTATTACCGTAATACGTATTTGGCTGTGTATTGAAAACATTCCCACTCTTCCCTCTATTTCCCCCATTCTGGTTTCCATATTGTTGGTTTTGCTGACCCTGACTCTGGTTAGGAGCACTTTGGTTTTGGGCTTGGTTTTGATTACCTCCAATATTTTGGTGCTGTTGCATACTATTCCTATTTGGTCCATTTGCTCCTTGGTGCCCTCTGTGCTGTCTTCTCTGACCAGACCCATTTGTATTCTGCAGATGTGGACATTGCGCTCACCAGTGTCCTTCCTCCTTACAGTACGCACACTGATTTGGTCCCAATGGCCCCCCATGCATATTCAAATTACTCCTTCCTTGTGCATTCCCTTTCCCTCTATTATGTCCTGCTACTTGCTGTAGTAGCACCCATGTCTTCAGTATGCATGCTTTCAAGTCTTCCCCCACCTGTTTTAACAACAATAATTCGTCCACCATCGCCTTCTGCCCCGGCAATGGTAACTGCTGCCGTCCATTATGTGACCCCTGCATTCCCTTCCTATCTCTCCCAATATCCTTACCCCTGTACCCAGGTGCAGTAAACATTTCAGCATAATCATGATCTAATTCATTTTTAAGTTCAAAAAGTCCATATATACATGTGCTCTCTCTCTTCTTCATCCCTCTCTCTACAGCGTGCTAATGCATTCAAATCTAACAATCGCTGCGGTGGTAATTTCCCAATTAACTGTTTCCATCTCTCCACCAAATATTCACCCATACATTCCAACACTACCTGTCTTTCGTTGCTTCTTCGAAAGTCATATATCGAAGCCCATGTTGTCGTCCCATCATTCCCGTCTATGTACATTTCTGCCTGTTGCTGTAATTCCACCTTCCTTTCTTTGCTGATCGCACTGTGAATTACCCTCGTGCAACTACTTTGTTCTGTCCCGCCTCTCGCCCCTGTCGTTTCTATTTTACCCCTGGGACGGACGGACGGTACTGAGTCTGTATCTAAGGCGGGAGGTGCGGATGGGACAACAGAAGCGGGGAGTGTCTGCTGTGGGCCTGGTTGGCTAATAGGAAGTGTTACGTGCATGGTCTGTGGCTGTGGGAGGGCTTGAGCTACAGGAGGGAGAGTTTGAGCTCCGGGCGTGGTTTGGGCAATAGTTACTGACGTGTTTGGCCTCGCTTCTGATCTTGGGCATTGTTTTGTATGGATCAATATTTTTTTTATCAATTCATCTGCTATGTGCAATTCTCGTTGTGGGTATATTTTTTCTATATTCAACTGGTCACGTCTACCTGACCTCCTTAGACTCTCAGTCCACTCCTCCTCCTCTTTTTCCTCTGCTACTTCACCTTTAGAATTATGCCTGCGCGCATGCTTCGCTCTACTTCTAAGTCAGAGCATTGCTTCCCTTCTCCAGACCTTAACAATATCTAATGCTGTGGGACGCGCTTTCTTTCTTATCAACACCTTTTCCATGTTATCTATTATCACTATCTCAAATCTACCATTAATCAGCCACTGATGGTCTTGTTGCTTTCTGGTTTGCCTATGCCAAGTCTCACAGAATATTATTGCACCCACTCCATACTTCACATACATCTCATATGCCGGCGTTCCCCCAGGTGGTGCAATTTGGCCATCTTCCAAAGATTGTCTACCACAGCGGAAAAACCCTGCTAGGGTGGACAATACCCCAGGCATGTTTCAACATTCCCCCTGGTTAATCAACCTTACCTAGGGCGTTTGATTTTGCAAAGTCAACTCTCAACCAATATCAGGATTACTTTGAATCGGGGAATGACTCACCTGATAAATCAATTTGTCCATCAGGACACAAGTCGTCTGTATACTGACACAACCAATGACGTTGTGTCTGCGTTTCTTGGCTTCCGCCTCGTTTCGGGACCCTCGCCTCCTTGTTCTCTAGCCGGGTACGTCGATCAGGGATCAGATGTGTGCAGATCTGCAAAGGAATCTCTCATCTCTTCTTCAGGGTGCCCCGGATACCTCTTGATCCCGGCTCGATCGTCCCATCCTCGCCGTTCTCCGCCTTTACTCAATTACAACGTATACGATGGAACAAGTGGGCGAGGGTCCCTATTCGGGCGCCATCTTGAAAGGGGCCTCTCGGGGTCCCTCACGTCTATGGAAACAAGGCAGGTCACCACACACAATAGATACGCCAGACACGAGGTTGTATTCCCAAAGCTAGGGTTTATTGTAAAGCAAATAGTCTCAGTTGGCCAACTCGGTCTCACGCCCCAAAACGTGTATCTCTAGACCTCGAGGGATGCAAGAGAGTGAATTACGTACATCAGTTACATATATACAAAATGCATATCATAAAATCAGCTATGACATGTTTTAACACCCACCTTTATTGGGTTTCTTTGAACATGCTGTGATGATGGACACTTTCGAAAGTTATGACATCTTCAAATATCTATTCTAGTAACAATATGCAATTTTGCAAGTGCGGAGGCATCTTTTAGTTGTTGAACAGAACACAGTGCTTCTGTTCTTGGAAGCGAGCTACATACGGGGGAAGAGTCACATTCCAGACCTTGCAATCTATGAGGTGCTATTCGTGTCTTGGGAGCCGACACGCTCTACAGGGCTCGGTAAAGGGGGGCCGTAAGAAGAGCATAATTCAAGCCTTTAGCTGCTTTATTCTAACATATTCTATCATATAACGAGACTGGCTGGCAGCTGTGAAATGATTAAATGCCCTGCAGCTCTGCTTCAAGGCTACATTCGGGAGGGAGCTGGGTATTCCTTCCCGGCGCTGCCTACGTTGTGTTTCAATGCACTCTTATTAGCCTTGCGGCCCTGCGGCCTTGTCCTTTCATGTTCAGACAACAATATTAACAGTCAAGCAGTGTAAGCAGAAAATGTGCTGTGAAGCAATAAGAACAGAAAGCAATGAGCAATTGTCAGAACACAAAATGGCGATCCTTGTTACATCAAAATGGCCGTTCATTGGTAAACGCGGAAACCTGTATTTCTATCATATCGTGCATGAGACGGTTGGCCCACGGCCACCGAAATATCTTTTCCGTCAATCATGAGAGGTATCCATTTTTCAAGACTGACACTTGCTTCCCCAATACCCCCACCAACTCCACCTCAGTCACCGGATCCATGTCTTAAGGCTAAACTCTCTTCCAGTGGGCTGATCAATGCCCGCTCACTTGGCACTCATGTCATCTTTGTATATGACATTATTACCAACCACCACCTCGACATCCTTGCTGTAATGGAATCTTGGCTCCATAATGCCTCAGACCTCCTCTTCTCTCTAGCCATCCCATCCAACTACTCCATACTTGGAGCGGATCGCCTCAATGCAGCTGGAGGTGGCCTATACCTCATTGTCAAATTCTGCTTGAACATTAGAAATATTCCCACTTCTCCTTTACAAGGTTGCAACATTTTTCTCAGCAAATGGGCCACTTCAACCTCCTACAACTACATACCAACTTAACTCACATAGCTCCCTTGAGTTAGACATACCTTTATTGTTCCCTCCCCTCATCAGATTAGCCACCAAGCTCATCCTACTGGGTGATTTCAACCTTGGCTTTAATGACCCTTCTGATTCTAAAGCAATTGCCGACTGCCTCTGTTGTAGAGATGAATTTCACCCAGCATGTCGCCTCTCATACCCACTCTAAAGGGGGAATGTAGGGTTGTAACACAGTGTTCCACAATGGCAAGTATTCAAATAAACACTTACACTCAAGGTTCCTTGATTAAACAATTATCAAGGTCTGACCACCTGCTGATTGAGTTCCTCCTATCCCACTCCCTCTCCACTTCCATCCCCACCCCTCTCCTTACCTGCATCCTAGCCTGCAGCGCGTGCAAATTTACAGAAGAATTACATCCACCCACTCTTCAGAAGCTACTCACCCCCAATGCCCATATTAGCAAGGACTCTCACGCCCTGGCCGACCGCTGCAATCTTAGCCTCTGCAGCACTGGTGACCTGCATGCCTCCTTAAACCCAGAATTCAGAAATCACATAAGTCTGATCACCTGGTCACCCTCTGAACTTGGAACCAGGCTCCTGCATCTCCAGTTTCCCTCGCACTGCTTCCGGGCTCCCCAGCACGTATGGGTCTGTATCTGCAACCCTACAGTCCTTTCTCTCTGCACTTATGAGCCACCCGCTGGCTGCACCTGTGAGTTAACTGCACTTCCCCCTTCCCCTCCCCCTTCACTTCTACCCTTCCATATTCCCACACTTGTACGATCTGAATGACACAAGGCCTAGTCAGAGTGTTATTTTGTCTTCCCTTTGTTTTCCCCTCCTTGTCTTGCCACGCCTTGAAACACTTGTGTACAGGCACATTATAAATGCCACATCATATCACATATCATAACAGTTGGGTCATCAAAGATCTTACAGTTCTCCACAGACCCAAAGCGCCAGATCACTTGTGGAAGGAATACCGGACCCCCAACCTCGAAACCTTCTCCAGATTAGGCAAAATCTACAAAATTGCCTTAATCAAGTCCAAAGCCAAATCGTACAACACTAGAATCACTAATGCTAGTTCCAACTCCAAAGAAGTCTTCATCATACTAAAAAAACTCAAAGATCCTGTCCCTGCCACCTCCCATCTTCGCTCTGACAAATAGTGGTGCTCCACCATCCAAACCACCCTCATTAATAACATTGATTCTTTGAAAGAATGCATTTCTTCTAAAAAAAAGCCCACCTTGCAACTAAACCCTCCAGTGTCAAATGTGACGACTCCCTATCCCAATCCAAATTACTCTCACCCACCCCCTTCAACTTCAATACTCAGAACCATCTCTACGCTCAAACCATCCAACTGTAAGGCAATACCTGACTAGGCCACATTGTCAATCTTTGCGCCACTGCCTTGACCCCTACCATGACTGATTTCATCAACACATCCTTCTTTACCAACTCCATCCCAACCTGCCTCAAAGCAGCTTGGGTCCACCCACTCTTAGAAAAACCCTTCCTTGACCCCTCCCTACCTACAAAATACTGCCCTATCACCACTATTCCTTTCCTCCTCAAACTCTTGGATAGTGTGACCCACTCCCAAACTCAATTCTTCTTAGAACAAAATCACTTGTTGAGTGCAAGACTATCTGGCTTTCGCACCAAACACAGCATGGAAACTGTCTTACTTGACCTCAAGATCCATTTAGAATGTATCAATGATACTAGCAATCTTGCTATCCTTCTCCTCCTTGACCTGTATACTGCATTGACCCTCTTCAACCATGACATACTCTGTAAACATCTTTCCACCAACTTCTACTTCTCCACCAATGCCGTATCCTGGATGAAATCCTTCCTAAAATATCTCTCTTCCAGAGTACTAATTGATGACACTGCTGCCACTTCCATCGTTGTCCCGCTTGGATTCCCCGAAGACTCTTCCATCTCTCCAACCCTCTATAACACTTACACAAAGCCCCTCTTCGACTACCTAGATACCCTCCACATCCTCTACACCAGCGGTCTTCAAACATTTTTGTGCCAAGGCCCTCCTGAGCAAACAATATATTGTTCGGGACCCCCCTGCCTTGCCCCTCTGTGTCGATGTTCTTTTTTTTTTTTTATAGAGATAGCTGAGAAATGTGTGATGTCCATACACAAGCACACTGGATTGTTTTGCATATGAGACTCTGAAGAGCATGCCAATCAAAGAAGTTGGCTCAGATTGTAAATCCACTAGGCCAGTGGTCTTAAATTTTTTTTAGCCTAGGCACCCCTGAGCAAAATTTGGGCACGCCGGGCCCCCAAAAAAATGACAAATGGACAGTATGGATTGCTCACTGTCACTGCACCCTACTCCGAGTATAGTCCCTGGGGTCCCCTACCCGCTCTCGTCACAGTGGCTGGGCTCCCTCATCCCACACCTACCCAGTCCCTGGGCTCTCCCCACACCATCACAAAACCTGGGTTCTCCCCACCCTGATCCCCCTAGTATCCCATGGTTCCCACCCATCCTGCTCCTACCACAGTCCCTGGGCTCCCCCATCCCGTTCCCAACACAGTCAGAGAGCCAGTGGTGGCTGGTGAATTTTTTAAGTGGAGGAGCATACCTATTTCCCCCAAAAATGCCATAGCGACCGAGCACAGTGAGGGAGTCCGTGAATTTTTTAATAAAATAGTGGGTTAAAATGGTGCATTGTAGAGCATTCTTTAAAAGAAAATGGGTAAATATCCAAACAGTTTGCATTTGCGTCTGGGGGTGGAGGGGCGCAGGGGGCAGGCATGAAATGTTTTACTGGACATCTATGATAGATGTCCAGCAACAAATATACCATCCCTGTCCCCTGGGCCCCACCAGGCCATGATTCAATAAAATAAATTAACATAAACATACCTTCTGCATTGTGGCTGCTGAAACGCCCTGTTGCAGGCTTCTCTGTCCATATGTGCGTGGAGGCGCAGTAGCTCCCCCTCACACATACAGACATGCAGTTCCCCAGTCAGTGTTTCCAATGAGCTATGCAATGCTGGCGAAGCAAAATGCCCCAGCTTTACATGGCTCAGTGAACTGTCAAAGGGAAATGGGTCCTTAGCTCCTCCATAATGGGTTATGGAGCCACTGGCTGGGCACCCCCTCGCCATTATGGATGTGCTGCCAGGCTCGGACTGGCCTACTGGCGTGTTCCTCTTCCCTTTGCCTGGTGTCACTCTGAAACACCTGTGTATGAGCGCAATACAAATAAAATATCATATATCATATCATATCATATCATAGGTCAATGCCTGTACCAAAAATACTAAATGCTAGTGTGGGCCAGTCAAAATGGGCCACCTTTTTGGTCAATGTGGGTTACTTCCCTAGGCAGTGAGTAATTTTGACCATTGTTGCTGAATAAATATTCTATAAATATCACAATGCACTTACATTTTAACTCAAAGCACCCCCTTGGTACCATTAAAATAGTCTGTTAATGAATATCCATTTACAACTGGGGGCCACTTTTTCATTGGTGCCTGAGCATCATCCAGGAGTGGATGGCACAACAATATCTGTCTTGATGTTGACAAAACCGAGCTGCTCATTGCAGGCTACCCTTTTTCGCTGAAATACTTGGACCCATTTTTTGCCGCATTTACCATCAGCGTACCAACATATCGGTCTTCACACAGGTTAAGTCTATCAGAATCTACCTTTATGCTGAACTATCCATGACCAAACATATCAATGCCTTGCCGTCGTCAAAAGTCTACACTTCCAAATGTATCTCCCTGAGCAACGATTTCTCTTGACTTTTACAAGAACCATCATTAATAGTAAATTGGACTTTTTCAATGTTCTGTTTCTCGGTACCTCTGCCGAAAACTTTGCCAAACTCCAAAATCTGCAAAATAAGGCCCTTCGAGCAGCCCTGGCCCTAAGATGCCCAAGACCATATTTCAGCCACCAGAAATGATGTCCATAGGCTCCCCATTAAAGCATGCATTGAATTCAAATTGCCGTGTCTACAAAGAGGCTCTCCTTAACATCCTCAACAGAATCACTTGTAAACCATCTCTGTGCGTCTTCGATCCTGCTCCAGCCTTGCCCTACTCACTCCCAGATTCAAAAATAAAAGAGCATTTCAGCACCTTCACTCTGGAACTCTCTCCCTCCGAACATCCGATCAGGCATTTAGAAAACCTGGTTGTTTAGCTGGTTCTACGTTATTTCGCCGCTGTATTTTTCATCGCAGGTTTTTTCATTGCCGTTTTTTTTCCAAAAACTTGTTTTTTTATTTTTATTTTTTGGGGGGGTTACCACCCCAAGCCCCCCCCCCTTTTTTTTATTCCCTTACACCCACAACCATATATTTAATTTTTTAACCCCCCACAAAAAAATAAAAACGATGATTTTTTTTCGAAATAAAAACGGCGATGAAAAATCACACGAGGAAAAATACTGCAGTGAAATGCGTGTATACCGTTTAACTAAGGGGACTAACATTTGATATTACCTTATTTATTCAACTTGTGATCATCCTTGTATCTCTCTCTGTACTGATGCTGTGATACCTCAGGTCGGGGTGTAAGACAAATGCTATAAATAAAATAAATACATAAATAAATAAATATATTGTTCTGTTCTTACTTCTGAATAGCGCTGCGTTTTGCATCTCTACTGTTGTATACCTCTGTAAAGCACCTTGTTGTGTATCTGGATTGTATACCCCTGTAAAGTGCTCCATCGCTCTGGAAGCTAGGTCTGTGCTCAGTACATATAATAATAATAATATTAATAATAATAATAATAATAATAATAATAATAGTACGTCAGATTCGGGAAGGGAAGTGGCAGTCAGATGTGGCCAGAGCACATAGAAGAGTTTTTTAACTGAATTCAGCAAAAATAGTTGCATATCTCAAACGCACACCTTAAAAGTAACACACTGGGCCTCATTACGGGCATGGAGGTAATGAAAAAAGGAAGGCGGAATGGTATTACCGGCATCGCAAACGGATCCGGGCCATTACAAGCCGACAACCCAGCAATAGCGCCACCACCCATACCGTGCCCCTTCTTACCTGCATGCACGCATACACGCGCCCCTTCACAGATGAAATACCGGGATGCCGCTAAAAGGAGGACATCACAAGTTACGCGGGCATGCACTTACCGGCATCCCGAAGACAGTAAATGGGACCAGCACGATGGCGGCAATACAGGCATCACAGACCACCCGTAAATAGCAATCTGCAGTGTAGTCAACTGCCACAGGTGCTCACAATCAACACAGGTGGAGCCAATGGAGCCTGTCTCAGTAGTACAAAAGGAGTACACACACACACACTACACCAAAATGATCCCACTAGCTGTTGCAATCCTGGGGCTGGAGAACATGTCTGTACTGCTACACCAGCAACAACAACTACAACAACAACAGGCAGCACAGAAGAGACTAAGGAGGAGAAGAAGGGTTAGATAGGCCCAGCAAGTCCCACCAGTGCAGGTAGAGGCACCACGTAGGCAGCCACCAACCCCTCGCAACAGAGCCTGTCCATTCAACCTAACCCCTGAGCAGATCCACACCCTGTACTGGCTGGACCGGAACACCATCACCACCATAGTGGACATGGTACACGTCGACATTGACAGCCTGATTGAAAGCCCCACTGCCATCGCCCCTCTACTGAAGGCAGTGTCTGTGCACCACTTCCTGGCCACAGATACCTACCAGCACACAGTGGGCCAGCTGCATGGCATATCACAACCTCTCCTCCCACGCATGCTGACCCAAGTGCTGGATGCCCTCCTGAAGCATGCACACAACCACATATCCCTACCATGGACTGGCCAGGAGGTTGCTGACACTAAAGCTGGCTTACATGCAGTGCAGGCATGCCCAATTGCATCAGTGCCTTCTACTGCACAAATGCTGAATTGGTGGTCCCACATGCCATAGAGGTTGCGTACTGAAATGGTAAGCATCAATATGCTGATGGAATGTGACTCCAGCAAGATCACCGCACATTGTTGTGCCCGATATCCCGGATCCACACATGATGCCATGGTGCTGCAGAATCCCTCGCTACCCTGCTACATGGAGCGACATGCTGGACGACGTGCCTGGCAGCTCGGTAACTTGCCTGACAGGCCCATGGCAGTGCAGTTGGTGGGGGGGATGAATACTCCACCTGGGTTGGATTGGGGGTGATTGGAGACAGAACATACAGCATAACACTGTGGCGCTACAGTTTCCGACCTGAACGAGAACCAACAATGCCTTACATAAAACCAATGTTTCACACCAATGACGATACGCCAGACGTAGAAGCAGGCCACTTCCCTCAACGTGTCCACTGCACATCAACTGAGTGTACCCTCTGCAATACAATCCTGCAACATGCAGTGAGTATGCCTAATGCACATGAATGCAGCAAAGCACAACATAGTACATCTGCAAGAGCATGCAAGTGAACACCCTGAAAACTCTGGGCAAAGCAATCCACACCTGCAAACCAATGTCCAGCACACATTGCGACAAATGTACCTGTATGCATACATACAGGGACATGTGCATGTGAACACAAAATAGCTGCAGCCATGACAGTGATTACTACAGGTGTAATGGCAGAAATTGAGTCACACATACCTCATTGTGCTCAAATGCAGGTGATGGTGGCTATCCCTTGAATCCGTGGCTCCTCACCCCTTTTCAAGTCCCGCAGACCAGGCACGAAGAGGAGTAAAATCGGGTTCATTCCCATACCCCTGTTGTGATCGACCAGACCTTTAGCCTGCTGAAGGCACATTTCTGCTGCCTCAGCAGGTCTGGTGGAGCACTCCTTTATGGGCCTGAGAAGGTGGATAGGATCACCATGGTCTGTGGTATACTGCTCAACATGCGCATCGGGTGGAACTTACCCCTGCCACCGGACATTGACCAGCAACCACCAGGTCACGATGGGGATGATGAAGGATAAGAGTAGTAGATCTGCCATGTGCCAATGCCCATGAGGGACGTGCTGTGCGCCAATCAGTGATGGACATTTACGTTTCATGCACTGTGATGAAGTGGGTTCATCAATTCCCACTCGCTGTGCACTGGGATCGGGGGACTCTGGTAGTGTACACTGTTTGGCATTATATTCTGACACACTCAATAAGCAATGTCCAGTCATGTTATTTGTTTCCAAATGAGATGTAATTATCAATGGAACTATTTACATATATGAACAGCCCACCCACGATGCAATTGACTCTACCCACCCACCCCCATCCCCTTCCACCACACTCCACCACCATCCCCTTCCACCACCCTCCACCACTCATCCCTCTAACCCCGCCACATACCCCCCAAACATCCGCCATCCCTCAACTCCCCCACACACCCGTATCCCTGCACAAAATATGAGTTCTTACAGCCTCCTTCCTGCATGTCTGTCCGCCTACAGTCGGCCCCTTTTGCATGGAGGCTGTTGTTCCCCTGGCCGGCGCATGGTGCGTAGCGACCTACGCACTGGGCTTGTCTGAGTTGAGCTTACAGGGGTACTGCTCGTGGATGGCGGGGGTTGTGACTCGGCAGGTGGTTCACAGCACGGGTGAGTGCCTGTGTGCTGTCACGGTGGGCCTGGCGTGTGGCTTCCCCTACTGTGATGAATTGTCGCAGCATCTCGTTCATGGATTGCTGACGCTCCTCCATGCGGGTGATGCGGGCCTCTAGGTCACGCATGTCATTGAGTGCTGGTGGTCGCATGGGAGCTGGAGTTGGACTGCTTTGCGGGCTGAATATGGGTCCAGCCATCTCCTCCCCGGAGCTACCACCACACGACCCATGTACCAGGGAGTGCTGTGTTGTGTGCCCCATGGATGGTGTTCCCTCAGTGTCCTCCGACATGCATTGCCCTGCCGTGTCTGCCTCGTCCTGTTGGACATCATCCTCTGCACTATTTGTTGCGGATTCGGCCACCTACCCTGGGTCACTAGTGGCCGGGGACTGAGAAGCCTTACAATTGCTGCCCGTTGGTGTACCCTCCTCGTCCACATGGGTTGGTTGCAATGAGGCAGGGTTTGTTTGGTCTGTGGTCTTGGGGGCCGATGTGCCTTGTGGCAGGTGTGCAGTGATGGCACCCAATTTCCCAGGCCGGGGCACATTCCCATGTGTTGGGGGTGGATGCTCCACAGGTCCTACGGCCTGTGGCCCCTGGTTACCGGACCACGGTGGCATGAGGGTGCTGGTTTTCATCCACCCGGCCCTTGACGTGGACGACCTGCTGCCATCATCTTCCCCTCTGCTTCTGCGTGGTGCTGTTGGCTTTGTTTCTGCGGTGGGCCTGTCATCGCTGTCTGATATTGTGCCTCTATGGGATGGAGAGGCAGGGCATGACTCATGGGTGTAGGGACATCCAACATATATTAACGTAAGTACATTTGTGCATTGCTGTCTGCAGGTTGGAGGGGCAGACATGGTGCTTACAGGTGTTGGGTGTGTGGTGCAGTGACTATGCGGCCTTCTAGCGCATCCATGTTGTGCATGCAGTTTGATTGGTGGAATACGGGTGTGTCGTGGATTGCGTGCAGGGTTCATGCCTCAGGGTGCGCGTACCATGTGATGTGTCTCTAGGGCTCTGGTGTACACTTGGTGGTGGAGATGTCTGCACCATGCAGTGGGATGTGACATTGGTGGGGCCTGCTTCTTTGCAGTGCTGCATGTGTGTGTCTGCATGCTGATGGTGCTTGGGTTTGGAATTGGGGACTCTGGTGATTTGTGTCAGTGGGGTTGGTTGCGTGTGTCCGTGACAGGGGTGTGGCATTTCTGTTGGGCAGTCATTAGGTGGGTGGTGATGGGCAATGTACTTGCTGTCATCGACTTGCCATTTGGACTCAGCCATTGGATTTGGGTTGGTTGTGTGTGTTCACTTTTGCGTAGTGCCAACGCTCACTCACCTTCGTTAGCCGATGATGTTACTCCTGTCTCAGCACGCCTGACCCCTTCAATGGCCTCAATGTGTATCAGGGAGCAGCACGTGTCTTCCTACCATGCTAGCTTGATGGGCATAGATGGTTTGCTTCCTTTTGCCTCGGCCTGCTGATGGTTGGTAGTCAGTATGTTGCCAACACGCAGCTGCAGGTCGTCCCACCTTTTCCGGCATTCCTTTGTATTGCGTGTGGTTGTCCCCACTGCAGACACTTTCTGAGCCATCCCCTCCCAGATCTATTTCTTCCTGATTTGTGTTGCACGGCACAGGTCTGTGCTGAACACCACATCTGTATGCTGGGCCAAGCTATCAGCCAGCATGTTTAGCTCCTCGTCACAGAAACGCTGTTTGCGCAGACGAGGTGTGCCTTTGAGGGTGGACTGTGTCATTTTCTTGCAGGCTGGGATCTCGGTTTTGGATTTCAGTGCCTGTAGCCATGGGATTGCAATGGATTGTGATTTTCAAGATGGACGCCAGAGCATTTCCCATTCCGGCACGATGAGGTTATTTCCGGGTCCGGTAATACAAACCCAGTATTTACATGTTGGTGTTTACGGGTCCGTTGTTAAGGGGTTGCTCCTGGGCGGAGGCGGTATCAGCGGATTCCGTGATGCCGTTATTGGGGATTGGGGGATCTTTAGCAGCATTGCGGTGCATCCATTACCAGCATCGGCGTTCGCACGTGCTTGCGCACTCGTAATCTGCTGCTATTAGTGGCGTCAAGGGTGCACGGACGCGCTAATAACACCATGCCGGTAGTGCCAGAGGCCCACTGTGTATAGGCACCACTGCATATTTCAGTAAGCATACAGTAATTTACAACAGGCTGAGGGACAAAGGAAGCAAGAGGGCAATACATGAAAAAGGCTTGCTCATACAGAGGAGGGTGGATCAGAAAAAATAGACAACGAGGATGCATGATCAAAGCAAGGCAATAAAAAAAGAGTTCTAAAGAGCGGACTATCAACCTATCAATGTACCTCTTTCTACAACAAGCATTAACAAAGCCAATTGTTTGGACTGCATCTCCCAAGTAAGGGTATCACTTCCCCAAGTACTCCCTTCATTTCCAGTTATTAGTTATGAAATGTTATTGAGGGTACTTTATGCAGATTTGGATCACCATGTGGTATTCATGATGAAATAGAGATGCCATGAATAAGAGTGAAATTGACATTGACTGTTGGTCTTCATAAAGAGAGGGCTGTTTTTTCGCATGAATGTATTGAATACACTCTCAAACCTTGCTCTTCTATAATTGTACACGTCTCCCTCTTTGGGGAAGAGAGCACATTTTCTCCAAAAACTACAAGCAGGATATCACAGTCATGTATCCACACATCCAAACCCTGAACATGTCTGAATGAGTATATATGGTTCATGGTTGCAAATACTTTATTGTTAGGGTGAGTATTTTTTAATTCGAAATAAGCACTAATTCCAGTGTGCATTATTTATTCAGTGATTGAAAAATACAGACATTTTATCATATTGTCAAATATAAGGATCTGAGGACATTCTTCTGTCCTTGACTCAAAATACTCTTTGATTTTGTGGCAAGCACCCAGGGTCGCCCATTGGTGGTGTTTGTCCACTTTGCACATCAACTGAGAGTATTTTGAAATGGTACAATAGGAGTGCATTAGACTCTCCAGTACAATAGGAGAGAATTAGACTTTCCATCTTGGAATGGAAACATTGTATCAGAATATGATGTATATGGTTATTCTAGGTTTTGATAATGTGTGTTGCGCAGTAAGACACTGGGACATTTTTTATTATGAATGCAGTACATTTTGAAAGTAATCGTGATCATCAGACAAAAACATTAAAGACATTTGAAAAGAGAGTTTACAATGTTTGTACAATTACATAATGTTCTTTTCTTTTTTTCCTTTGAAAAACTGTCTTTGCTGACAATACACAGAATTGTATGTCTCCCGGTGTTCTTTCTTCTTTCTTT
Source organism: Ambystoma mexicanum (assembly GCF_040938575.1). Classification (NCBI taxonomy): domain Eukaryota; kingdom Metazoa; phylum Chordata; class Amphibia; order Caudata; family Ambystomatidae; genus Ambystoma; species Ambystoma mexicanum. Next base: position 463,893,187 of record NC_090934.1, read on the forward strand.
AAAGGGTGGTGCTCTGATTAAAAGTAGCAAATTGGTTAATCTGTGTACTGGCAGCTGATAGGTTGGGAGAGCCACCGAATCTGCACGTGTTGCTGTATCCACAGGATACAAACATGCACCAAAAAAAGAAAATATCAAATACAGTTGTAGGTCCTGCAGTCTAGTGCTCTGGTCCATTACACAATATCTGCACCTTACACAGAGCCCATCTACACCTCCGTCACCTTCCACCATATGGCGAATGCCTACATTTTGATGGTGACATTACCTTAACACACACAAACAATAACAATATATGTCTCCAAATACAAGACCTCTCTGCACATAGGGAGACACCACTGTTAATATTCCTACAATTCTAATATTAACCATAAAAACACAACACTCCTGCCACCCACAACCGGCTTCCAGATATCTAGGCTCTCCTTCTGGTCACAGTGATATCTGCAATGGTTGAGGTGTCTCTAGCATATGCACACCTGGCAATGAAACTCTCGACTATAGGAAGAGAGAACATAAGAGCTGAGAGACAGAAAGGGAGAGAAACAGTTCAGGCGAGAGAGAGAGAAAGAGAGAGAGACAGAGAGAGAAACAGAGAGAGAAACAGAGAGAGAGACAGAGAGTTGTGTACCATGAGCATACTTTTATTCTAAATTAGCACAGGAGTATCAGAGTCCATATTGTCCACTTGGTAAAGCAAGGCAGTGTTCTGGTACGCCACTGTAACAACGCAGTCCAGATTACATTACGCTTAGTTACCATAGCATTTATGAGCACTGTTATCCCTTGATAGCACATATGTTCAGTTTCATACTGCCCAGTTACCACAACAGGGCCAAATGTCATTTTGCCCCGTGTGCCTAGATGTGCCAGTTTCATTTTGCCATGTTATTACAGAATGGCAAAGGTTTACAATAGCCACAACTAGAAGAAAAAAAATAAGAAAAAGAAGAGGAAAACAGAGGGAACTAACATTGTTGTTTTAATACCAGCAGTTGGTCAACACCAATGGATCAATGGATCAGCACTACATCCTGGTCCCTATTTGCTAGCAGACAGTATTTTGGGATCTCCTTGCGCACACAAATGTATTGGCACAGCGAATTATATGACATTTCTGTACTCAGCCACGAAATCCACCCACATCCACACGCTCCATCTTGCTCACAAGACACTCACCACCGCCTTCATTTAAGTACCCAGCACACTAAAAGCAAACTGCTGCACCAACGCACAGCATACATATGGAAGGTGTATGTAGAGAGCCCTAGTTGCATTTTCTTAATTATTCATCTATTTAGCACTCGGTATGAACTGCTTTGTCTCTTTATACACAATAGATTTTACTAGTATTCCAAATTAACTGCATCTATTCAATTGTCATCCTAAAGATGATACTAACTAAGCATTATCATCAGGATTTCAATCTCCTATATCAAAGTCATTCATAGATCTCAGCAGGCTCATTAAATGGGGTAGCATACTACAATTGAACGACTAAGTGGCAAAGAGAACAACCTCGCTCTCCTTGTTTACCGTTCAATACATTATTTTTCAACCCCGTCTTTGTGATCAGAAGGAGAGCGGGAGACAGAGGACCTCAAGGAGGAGAGATCTAGCATTAGAGAAGTGTTCAAGGGGTATTCAATGTGTGGTAAAACATGGCAAAAGAGGAATTGAGCTAACACAAAAGAGACAGACATGAAAGTAAAAGTAGAAACATAGAAGCGCTGCATGCATAGGGACGCTGCTGAAAAAAAGAGAAGATGGAATGTGAAACCAAGGAAAGAACACACCATCTACGAATGAGAGTTCCCAGTTGTTTGTTTTACATCGCCGGTCTATCGAATAGTATCAGAAAGAACACTACAAGCTAATAATGGCCTCTGTTATAGTATGTTATGCTATGTTATGTTATGTTATGTTATGTTATGTTATGTTATGTTATGTTAGAAAGTCTTGTATAGTGCACTTCTCCCCAGAGGTATCCTGTCGCTGAGAGAGAAGAGAACGCTATAGAAAGAGAAATTAATAATCAAAACTTATCAGTGAAGGAAGAGGAAAGTTTTAAGCAATAGCCTTAAAAGAAGGAAACCCTCAGTTAGTATGAGGGAGAGAGGGAGCGAGTTCCACAGGCGGGGAGCAGCCACCAAAAAACTTGGCCACCCAGTGTTCCTAAACCGGGGCACCACCAGGAGACCCAATTTAGAAGAGTGATTAGCCCTAGTAGGAACATAGGCCGACATCTTTTCCTGATGAAAGGCCGCTCCCCGTCTGTGCAATGCGCGGTGTGTCAGGCAGAGGGACTTAAACTTAATACTACACTCGACCGGCAGCCAGTGAAGCTGGATCAAGATTGGAGAGGTGTGAGAGAAACAAGGTAAGCCCATCAACACCCGAACAGCGAAGTTCTGCGAAATCTGGAGCCTGCAGGTATGGTACTTGGGCTGTGCAAGGAGAACCCCATTGCAGTAATCAAGTACTCCAGAGACTGCCGTGGCAAGCACAAGACCATGATGATGCTGAGGTAAGAAGGAAATCCCCTTCTTGAGCATTTCACGTGTAATGAACATTGATTTACAGATGGTGCTAACCTGAAGCTCAAGAGATAAGGAAGCTCTAATTTTAACACCAATATTGTTTAAGGAGTCGACAGGCACTGGCATATTCCCTAAACTGACGGCCAGATGTCCAAGGTCCATGCCTGACTATGAGCCAGGGGGACGATGATCATAGACTAATACTTCTCTGCACTAAGCTTGAGCCAGTTAGTGCTCATCAAACTGACAATTAATGCAAGACACAATCTCACACAGCTGGCAGAGTCGACTGGATTCTGGTCCACTCTCAGGATAATTTGGATATCATCCGCATATGAGTAGAAACAACGCTCCTGAGAACCGATCAGCTCTGCCAACGGTCTTACATAGATGTTAAACAACAGGGGTGAGACTGCAGAACCTTGAGGGACCCGACAGTTCACAGAAGCCAAAGAGGACCTGTGGGGGGGGGAGTGAAAGACCCTAGGAAAGGTTCCTGTGATGCCAACATCCTCAAGGTGAAGACACAAATTAGAAGGGTCAATCGTGTTGAACACAATTGCCCCATCGTTATGAAAATCAAGAGCAGTACTGGGATGTACAATAAAATGAAATAATGGGCTATAACGAAAAGGCTAGGAGCAACAGTTGTAAGGGAATGAGAGTACAATACTGGAACAAGTGCTCAAAAGAACAATATTGCATCTTCAAGCAAAAATAAATATACTGAAAGTATAATGGACCATTCCCAGCACACGCCTGTTAAAGTCTAAAATGAAAGACTAAACTGGATCCAGTTTAAAATATATCATTCAAATGCAATTTGACAAACAATAAAACTCATTAAAGAAAAGTTATAATTCTACAAGCAATATGCATTTTGACTTTACACAAACAAGCATTTAAAATCCCATTCTTACATGAAGAAAGCACTTTTAGACATTAATTTCAGAAACAAATGTTCGCTGTTGCCTCCGGATTGCAAGTCGGCTGTAATCCTTTTTTCTTTAGTGTTAATACAGGTGGGGTAACAGAAAAGATATTTTAACACCTCCAGCCCGAACACCACCAGCTTTCTGTAAAGAAGGTTATACTATGTTCTGTCTCAGTAACTTATCTGTGAAATACCATCTTTCAAAATGGAATCTTTAATTGAAAATGACCTAAGGCTGTTGACATCTGCCTTGCTGAGTCACATGGGTCACTGCTAAATCCAAACCAGTATGATCCTTCAATTGCTAGTCACCTTGTACACTATCTTTAAAGCCCCTGTAACCAATAGGTCAGTTTATAGTCTATTCGCAAATATTTAGCTCTGTAGACCTTCAGGGCATCACACAATTATGGGGTACTGTGACAGAATTCCATATGTGAGGGCAGACTAGCCTGAGCTTTTTTTTATTTTTGAAATCTAAAATGACACTTGCAATTCTGCCTCTGAAAGTGAGCCCTGCTAATCAGACTACTGAAAAGTAGAGTGCAAACTTTGCTGAGCCTGTCTGCTGCCATCATTCATCCAACATATATACTTTTGTGCTCCCAGGGCCTTGTAGCAGATGAATACATAAACATAAGCTATGTCTAGTTTTGACATGTTGCTTTATATAAATGTACAATTATAGTGACCTAAACCTATTGATGTCATTTATGGTCACAATGATTTCTAGTAACACACATTCCTGTCAGAGTGTGTGTATCCAGCTGTTTTGGTATCAGTCCTAGAATCTTCCTTTTGTTACCTCTGGGAAGGCTTGTCACCTTCCACAGAAGGTAGAATATACCCTAAGGACTGGAGGAGGTGGTGTGGTGGACATGCTTTAAATGACAGGTTCTGGCATCAAAAGGGAAGTCACATCTGGTTGGTGAATAAAATAAACTCATTGATGCAGGACAGGCAGCGGAGAGGGGGGGGGCGCGTTTCAATGGCCTGGGCAGCAGTTGCAGCCAAGAGAGGGATTCTATCATACTGGGGTTCCTTATGTTACATACATTTCCTGTGCCCCTCTTTCCACTTCCTGCAGACTAAGCAATCTGGGCCTGAAATCATCTGTTAAGGACTCTTGCCACAGCAGCCAGGATTGGATCCTTGTTGAAGGCTTTGAATGGAGCGACCTGCTACATAAAATTGAGTGTTTAGGGAGTGGGCTGCCCCTCCCCTTATGGGAATCATCCTTGGGCATCAGAAGAAGAATGTTTCACCTTGAGCTTTTTTGCAGAAAAGTCCTCTGCAATCCAAGGACTAAGCAAGACCCTCCCCTCAACCACCCCAGAGCAACATTTGAGGTGAACTACTGTGTGTCAAGACTTACCTGCTTCCTTAAGACTGGACCCAGTATCCTGTTCACTGAAGGTGACAGCCCCTGCAAGTACTCTTTGGCAACCTTGCTGCTGGCGAGTGTAGAACAAGGTCACCACTTATCCCTGACGACCCGGGGCAGGAGTTTTCTTGCAACCAAGAAATCAAGGAACATCTCTGTAGTCTGTTTCTCGCCCTGCTTTAACTACTTTTCATCTGGCTCAACCACTTTCATGTAATTTTTCAAGCTGCTGCAGGCCACCTGAAGGTCTCTTTGACAATCACCCCTTTCTTGACTGAATCCGAGCTGCTGAGCTGCTTACTCAAACATCATCTGTCTGCCCTTCAGCCATTTTCAAGCTGAACCCCATTAAAGAACCATATCACATTGTTGGAAATCATTAAACCAAATCTGCTGCTTTGAGACACAGACTCAATCATAACCAGCATGTTCTTTGCCGGATTGGCGGTAATCACTGCTGCAGGACCACATCACATCTCTGAGCCATGTCGAGCCAACTCTACTTCCTTGGGTACTCAATCCATTGGGACGAACCAACTTGACCAAATATAAAGCAACTAGAACCCTATCTCAATGGTAATATCCAAAAAGATTGAGGAAGAAAATACCAAATCACAAAAGCAGAATTTGGGATGCCCAATTTGACCGTATATACATGTGGTGGGAGGGAAATGTTAACACAAAGATGTTGACGGTATGGGTGGGGCACAGATATATGTGCATATATGTGCAGAAATGAATGGTAAACCATCTCAATATTATTATGCCTCAGGAACAAGCCTAAAAGGTATTTGTAATAGTTATGTCCCCCTGGCCTGCCTTAAAGGGCCCTTGTGACATGTAGGACCCCATTCCTTGCCTTTCTAAAGACATTCATTTAACTTGACTAATGCTACTTAAGCTATTGTGTGGCTTCCCCTCTCTTCAGGCCCAGAGTGACTCATCTTAAAGTCTGCATATACTAGACAAATTCTCAAAAAATAGTGCCAATGAATGGGGCACAGTGGATGTACTTGTTTCATGTGCGTTGTTTTTAGAATTGTTCTGGTCACCTTTTTCTCAAAGTGGAAACAGTCACTCTCCATCCCCTTTGCATACATTAGCGTCAGGAGCCCACTCCCAACACTAATATATGATAATGTCATTTCACAGAGACCGGCTGTTAAGGGGCCTGCGTCAGTGAAAGGCAAAACGAAAAAATATAATAATAAATAAATCCATCCCTGTTTGAGGGATGAGAAATGCTAGTATGGCACCCACGGTTTGACCTATGGCTGTCACACCCCAAAAACAAGCATTGGCAATTCCAACCATGCTTGTTTTCTGTAGGCATGAACAATGCATCTCACAGGCACTTCTGTAATGGTATTACATGACCATTGATGGTTGCAGCTTCAGAACGGCGGGACTACCGAAGCATATAATAGCAGTGACTGCAAATGCCTAACGATCATACACAAAACAGAAGTGCTGGCTTTGCCAATGCTTGTTTTTAACAGGACTTCAGTGAAGGTGGTGCATGGTGCTTATAAATGGAACGACTATCTGAAGGCAGATCTGGTTATGCCATCCCGTTTTATTACATCAGGAGTGCTTTAAAAAAAGCCTTTTACGTTTGGGATCACAGCTGGTTTAGTAGTAGTAGTGTATGGTCGACCAGGAGCTTTAGACACTACCCGTCCTTACATTCCTGCAAAACAGTAGTCAATTTCGTCACAGACACCCTCAGAGCTAGAGTCAGTGTGGCCTCCTTAATTTCCTGTATGCACTAAAGGTGTCCTGTAGATCACTCTAAACATGGACGTAATCCACAATTTAGGACATGGCAAGTAAATTGTATCAGCTGCGCAGGAAAAACAATAACTGATTGACACTTTATTTCCATGGTGACCCACATGGCTGGTGCTTTCCACGTCTACAGGGGCACTTAACAAGAGCAATTCATTAACTGCTAATAACAATAATTATCTCCCTGCAATGCAGTTTGAAGTAAGTATAACAGTATTACTACCAAATATCGCAGACCATCACAGCCAATCTAAAAATGTTGAATTTCCACTGCATATATGTGGGGGGATAGATTAAGTTGATAATAAATGTGAGGGGCAGCAGTGGGTGAAGTGGGGTAAAATAAAAAAATAAAAAACGTACATTTGGATTTACAGAGTTTTTTTCACATAGATCCTGTATAACGAATAAAAAAGATCTGAATTCAAATTATGTTCATGCAGGTACTTTCAAATGCGAGATGTCCGTTGTTAATTATGTGGGACCCCTGCCAGGCTAGAACAGGACAGATTCGGAAGGAATTGGTTGGTGTTGCTATGCAGCATCTTTCAATCAGCAACCCGCCTGCGCTGTGGGAAGCAATCACTGGCGAGGAGGGGGTTTAGACCTTTAATCCGAGACCTTGCAGTGAAGGTATTGCATTAATTAGGTGCTATACTTCCCTCTGGCCTCCTTTACGTTGGACGCGCAAATTGCTTTGAACAACATCAAAGAGTGTATATTTGCAAGTTTCATTTAATATGACTATACCACAATTTGCCATCAGGGATATGTCATAATGAGCACGCTTACTAACTATATGAATTCTGTAAATTGTAACGTTATGTCATTTAATTTCCCACCAATCATGGCATCTATGCGACATGTGAGCACCTGCTATTTAACCAGTTAATATACATATGTTTACATTCACAAATTGAACACATTTGTAAACGGAAATACTTATATGCCAACCTGCGTGGTAAGTAAATGTTACTTTTGCACAGGCTCACACGAGTTGGGCAGCTGTATATATTAATAACAAGAAAGACACATGTCTATCAATGATATATCAGATTAAACTGCTTTAACTCTGACTTGATTTAACCAAATATCAAATGACCACAGAGTCACTCTTGCATTTTTGAGTGATTCCCATTACCTTGGACCAGGCCCAGGTAGTCACCAGCATGCTTTAAATAGCCAAGAGAAGCGTCGATACATTCTGTCACTTTTACATGCTGGATAAATCCAAACAAAACAATAACAGCACATAGAATTGGTCCCTTACAAATTACATCGCTTTATTTTTGGATGAACTTGGCTAAATTGAGGCAACCCATACTCTAGAAGGATAAGGGAAATCCACTGGTTAGGAGCCCATGTTTTCAAGATTCGGTATTGTGTTGCTAAATGTCTGCATACAATGACACGTATAATCAGCTGAAATACCAAATCGATCAATCGACGAGTGTCTCAATTTTTAGGGATTAATCACTTCAAAGACTTTAATAATCTATAGCCCAGCCCTTTTGAAAACAAGTATTTCCATTCCACCTGCCACACTGTCAACCAGCACACTGGTGATTAGCCCCACCCTGGCAAAAGGACGGCAAAGCTGATCCAGAATACTCCACAGGACTGGACAGTTTGACTGCAAGGATTCACCGTCTCATTTCCCCATCAAGCCAAGGTTGCCTCAGCAGACATTCACTCAGATTACCTACTGGTAATCTTCATAACTCCTGGCCCTATTCTTCCTCGTCCCAGTACTTCCCTTTAGTAAGTCTGTGCTCAGAGGAACTCCTTTATCAAGCTGACCTCACCAGGCCCCTCCACTCCCAAGAGGTATAACATCCCATTTACCCAACACATGGTAGTAAAACCAAAGCTAAGTCATGGGCAACTTCTGCCCACATGCAGGAGGGAAGGGTAGTCTGTACTGGGATGAGAGAATAGTAGGACTAGGAGTAATGAAGATTACCAGTAAGTAATTCGAGCATTACCTCCATGTCCTTCTTCCTTGTCCCAGTAGTTACCTTTGCGTCATATCAAAGCAGAAAGAGGAATGATGCCCATGCACACCACAAAATACACAGACACCAAGATCCATGAAAAGCCAACTCAACACCAATTATTTCAAGGAATAGAAGAAAGGATGCAGGAACAAACAGACCTCTGCCACCACACCAGCCAGAAACAGCCCCCAGAGCCCCCAACCCCAAGCAAGCAGAGCGGGGCCCTACCACGTTGAGTTGGCAAAGACGAATGAAGGCGTTAGGAGAGGCCCAGCAGGCAACCCAGTAAAAGACCAGTAAGAGCACCCCCCGCAAGGTAGCCCAGGAAGCGGCCACCACTGCCCAAGGACCGCTCCGCCATGCAAAGGCCGCCGACTCAGCCACCAGGAGAACCAAGGACTCAATCTGCTGGCTGAAAATAAGAGAGGAAGCCCTGCAGCCACAGCCCCCACCCCAAAAGGTGACCAAAAGACGAATAGTGTGACGAAAGGTCATCGACCGGGAAAGTAAATGAAAGATCACCCACTTGGCATCCAAGCAAAGCCAAGTCTCCACCTCAGGAGATTACGGAGCAGGAAAGAAAGCCAGAAGGACCACTGCCAGAGACCGACAGAACCGAGAAGAGACCATATGTACCGAGGAAGGGACACACCGCACGATGAGAACTCTTCCCACGACCACCAGAAATGGAGGCCCATATAGGAGGGCCCAGATTACCCCCAGATGCAAAGCCAAAGTAACCACAACCAAAGGCAGTGTCAGTCTCAACCACTGCAGCCCGACAGCCACCAGGAGCTCAAAGAGAGGCTTCTGCAACAGAGCCAGAACCAAAGGCAGGTCCCAAGGAGGAACCCCAACAGGGCATCAAAGCCGAAAGTCTGCAACCCATTCCAAAACCCCTGATACTGGAGCCTCCCCCCAAGATGAGGGGACCAGGAAACCCGAAAGGCCTGACTGTCATCCACTGAGAACGGAGAGTAGAGACAGCCAACACAATTTCAGCCCCTACATATAAACCACAAATGTCCGGCAGCCCACAGACCAGAGCCAGAATACCCCACAGGGAACACTAACGACTTAAAAATTGGACCAATCACAGTCAAAAAATGTAAGCGTAGATTACCAATGAGCCCCGGGACCATCCCAGGCACAGCAGCTGAAAGGCCCAACACCTGCAGACCCCAGCTCTGAGATTCCAGACACCCCTGTGAAACTGGATTCTGCCTGACAACTACCCCCGACAGGAGTTGAAACTGGATCAACAGCTGTGTTCCCTGCCAGGCCTGGCTGCATCCTGAGGTCACATGGCCCTGTTGATTGAAAGGGGAGTGGCAGCTGGGGACTACAGGGAGTTGAACAAAGGCCTGTCCTGGACTCAGGCAAATGTTATATTGGGGGCATCGTAAAAGTGGCTTCCTCTTAGGGGAAACTGGGAGGGGCAGTGCCTCTGCTAGGAGCTGAGCTTGGGGGAAGTGGATAAACCAGTTATTCCACCCTGTGATGTGGGAAGCCACACCCCTTTTTTGACCAGAGCATAATTTTAAAAAGATAGATAACTCATAGTGCGGACTTGTCAGAATTATATAAGTAATATCATTATTTTTGTGATTTTTCTGTGAACATTTTAAGAGGCGTTAGGACCCTGTGGTGTATTCTGGGGGGTTGCTAGCGGAAAATAGGGTCTCACTCCAAATGTATGCATGTTAAAAATCTGACACTTTATCATCTGTAACCCATATCCCTGGTGCACATTTGTGTAAAATCTGGAAAGGTTTAGAGGTCGTTATCTGGATGAAAAGGGGAGAATTCTGTCATCAGTGGACACGGCATCGTACAAAGACAGGGATCGGATGGTTTGGTGCTACAAAAAATATGTTAACTGGACCTATAATATTAGAAAAATGGTGTATAGATAAATATGTATTTGGGTCAGAAATAGATTTGTGTGCAATCTGACAAGGGGAGGTTCCTCTGACCATAAAACCTACAGCATCACTCTGACTCACATTTCCTTCCCCCAATCATGGGAGAGTGGAGAATTGGGCCAATGACAAGTGAGAGGGGCAGGTTTAGTTATGACCAACGCACAAACCCACTTTCCAAAACACATAAAAAGAGACTGCTGGGACAAGTAGAGACATTCAATTCCATTTGCTGCGGAGCATGCTGACCGACGACTTCACATCCAGAGATCCAGACTTCAAATCCATCAATCTCCAAAGACCAGAACTTTACTTCATAACTTAAAGCAATGGCCTAAACCCACAAACTGAGAACTCTTCTCAGCAGGCCTCAGCAACCTTAAAATCATTTGAAAACTATTCCACAGCCGGGCGAGCTGTTTGAATTCTTTTGCCAAGAACAATTGCCAGAGACCAGACCAGAGATCCAGAGTGACCCAGACCGCTGTGAGCAGAACCAGAGAGCTGACCCAGATCACTGTGAAGTGCCGAGACCAGAACCGGAGTCCAGTCCAAAACCTGACCAGATCCGTGGCGAGGCCTATTTCAAATTTATATTGTGAGTACCTAGCAGAACTGTGCAGAACCAATCTCTTAGTTAAAATAATCTAATCCAAACTATTTTAACCTAAGTAGAACTGCCTCCTAGAAATCGTATCATCTGTCATTTTTAAAGCTGCACAACTGTCACCTGTCAATTCTGCAGCTGCAAGCTGTCACCTGTCATTTTGAGTTTTACTTTAAATCCGAAAATCTACCTTTATTTAATTGTCCGTATCTCTGGAACCGTTTGGGCTAGGAACGAAATTTAACTTTCATCTGAAAGCTTAGAATTTAAGCTTTCCAACAAACCTAAAACTCCTTATACTTTTGCAGTAATCGCGATTCACACACTCGCAAATTTTGCCGCGATTTGCGATTTGGCCTGATTTCTTTACCTGTAAAAAGATAGCAGCTTTTTGCTTTCCTTTGCTAAAAATTTGTTTGTCTCTTAATAACCATCCCTGAATCATTGCTAAAGTGAGCCTGAGCTCATACCAAGTATCTCTCACTCACCCTGAACCTCCTAAAGGGAATTAAAAGCATTTTTAGCACATTTCTCACTTCATTGTCATCACATTCAAAGCATTTTGGGCCTGTGTTTCAAACTTCTACCTGTTTCCTCTAAGCTTGCTGGGGGGGAACTGAATTTTGTATTGTATTTGGTTGCATTCCTGAGAACTGTGTGCTCCTCTTTCCATCTCCTTCCATTTCTTACATTGCATTGGGGAGGGGGGTGAATTGCCAGAGAAAAAATTGTGATTATCTTATCTTTTGCTAAAATCATATCAAGTATTTCTGTACTGCATTTTATTCTCCATTGTTTTTCCCTTGAAATCATAAAAGTATTTTTGCTACTTTATCCATCCTACACCCACTCCTCATTGATTATAAAGAAGTGTGCTAGTGTCAGATTAACCATTGTTGATTAACATTATATTTATAAGGGCGATATCGATTATTAATTTATTATAAAAGCGTGGTATCTATATTTTGTTTTATTTCTCAAATAAACCTTTTAAACTTGCAAAAAAGAACTACTTCTTGGCTCAGTGTGGTCAGGGGGATTCTAGGAGAGGGGTGTTATATAGGGGTAGTCATCCAGAACTCATGAACTGGACATAAAGATATATCAATAAGGGTTTCCATTCAGTATCCCAGACTAGGCATTGACTTAGCTGTAGTGTTGGATTGAATCCTCTTACAAATTGGGGGCTCGAGCCGGGATATTCTGGGTTAGATTTACCATTTGTGCAGATTAATACAGTGTGCCAGCTGACCAGATACACATATCGGGTCGGATCACCACGCTGTGTTACGCTGTAAAGCACTCCTCAAAGGAACGCTCTAAGGAAACGGTCTGTTTTGCAAAAATAAAATACAAACTTCTGTAAGTCAGGAAGGAACTCAAATTCCAGAATGACGACACTGGTAGACATCAAAATAGCCAGAGAGCACTTCTTACATAAGCTATTTGTGAGAGGTGAGTGGACTCATCAGGACCAAACGGTCTGGTTGCAGGCAATCGCGCAACAGGTCACTGAAACAGGGTCAGATACATGGGGCGATCAGGGTCCCCTACATGTGGCCCTGAGTGAACTATATATGGCCCCTAAAGCCAAAGATGAACATAATAAGATTGCCAGGATAGCAGCATATTTGTATCTATATATGGGAGCCATGCAGGACAAATGTGCTGAAGGCCAAGATCTGGCAAATAGGCAACAGCTGGCGTTAGAAAAGGCCCAATCTGACCTGGTCTCTTCTGAGCAGAGGCTGCAGAGGAGCCAGGAGTCAGAAAATGATAGCAGGCAGTATATCATTAAAATAAAAGAGGACATGGATAGGCTGCAACAGGAGAAGGCTGACCAGGATACCAGATTTCTGGCCTTGCAGAAGGAGTACCAAGAAGGTTTGGACTCCCTTCTGCAGAGCCAGAAAAAGCTGGAGCAACAACTGGACTTCAACAGGGCATGCACCGAGCAGGTAGCCACCCTGCAAAGTTATCTAGATAGAGTGAAGGCAGAGAGCAACAAACTGATTCTGAAAGACCTGGATACCCAGGCAGAGTTTGATGAAGAGCGCCAGAAAGCTGGTGCCTTTCAAAGGCAGAGGGACGACCTGGCGTCACAAATTCAGGCTCTTGGTCAGGAAAGGGACACCTTAGGCCAGGAAGTCTGCCATTTAAAAAGAAAAATGGAAGAAAATCACCTGGCCCTCCAGGGACTGGGTGACCTCCAAAAAGAAAACCAGAACTTGTTAGAGCACACCAGGATGGTGGGTGAGGCTCTGGCAAGAAAGGAGCAGGCCAGTAGGGAAGCGACTCAGGAGGTAACCCTCCTGCACCAAAGACTGGCCCAGTACTCCAGGACCAACCAGGAGGCACAGAGAGAAAATGAGGCTCTCTGTCAGCACAATGATAGGTTCCAGAAACAGGTAGCCATGCAGGAGAGACTGATAGAGTCTAGTAAGGCCTTAACTGAGGAAATGAAGGTGCATGCTCTTGCATTGCAACAGGGAGCAGGGGCTGATAGAGACGAGGTTCGCTGGGAAAGGTAAGTACCGGAACATAACCTCGGGAGCCCTAGTACCGGAGGCCTTCATCTCTCTCAGTCCCTGGACTCTGCCACCCCCATGTCCCCTGGCGCACATGAGCACCGGGCCACAGGGATGGCAGATTACTATCCAGCCAAAAGCATGGGGCTCATAGGCCAGTACCTCCCAGGAATGGATGGGCGGGTATCCGGGTATGGGCACCCAAGCACGGTGCAATTTAGTGGGGAACCCCAGGAGAGTAGGCCCATTAAGGGCATCCTGAAAACCTCTGCCCAGTTAGGCAGTGGGGGGGATACCCAGCAAATCCTGGTAGCAAGGAGGGATCTGAAGACTCCTCTGAGTGTCACAGGACACAGGAGACCAGGTCCCCACATTCTGCCAGCCATTCCCAGGCTCGCAGAATCCGGGAAAACCTGGAAGATCAGACAGGCACCTCTGGGAGCAGCGCTTCTGAGTCGGAGAATGAATGGACCAGGGCTACCCGAACCAAAAAGGCCAATAAGGCAAAAAGGGCCTTGCTTAAGGACCCATTGAAACAAATAAAGGTAATCAGGAGTGTCATCACTCCTTATCATAAGAACGCCAAGTATTCCGTTTGGGAACACTTGGAGCTCTATGAGCAAATGATGGAGACTTTCCATTTGAAGGACAGCAGTAGCTGTATCCAGTACGTCAAATGGACATTCTCCCCAGAATACTCCAGTTTCTTTGCGGGGCTGGAGGACCAAAATCATTTAAGATGGTCCACCTATAAGGCGGCCATCTTGAAACATTTTTCTGTTCACAGAAATCCTCAAGATGCTCGCAAGGCAGCCTACAATTTGCAATGTGGGGAGGATCAGGCCCCACAAGAGTTTGTGCAAGAATAAAAACGTGCTTTTGCGCAGACCACCAGAAGGGTGCGCACGGATAGCAGAGAATTTATCAATACGTTTTTCCATGTCTCACCCAAATACATAATGACCCAGCTCGTGAGAGATTTTCATGAGAAAAGATCTTTAGACTGGGTCATTGAACAGGCTACCCGGATCCATGAGGTGCAGAAGCCCATCGGAAATAAAAATAATGCGCCGAAAAACCCCAAAACCAACAGTACCCCGGCTGCTGCCAAGGTGGCAGAGGTAAAGGTTGCCCCCGTTTTAGATTTGGAGATGGGGGGGCCTAAAAACCTGCCTGCACCAAATAATTCACAGCCCAGAAGGCCCTCGGGCCAGTCACAGACAGGGAGTCGAGGAGGTAGTCCCACAAATGGTGTCCCCCGCCCCCCTGACTATGTAAGTCCCCGCTACAAGGGAAACAGACCAATCCTGGGTTATGTGTGGACTCCTCCAGCACAAGGGGGTGGATCCAGCCAAGCACCTAACCCAGGGAACTTCCCTCCCGACTTCCCACAGGAGGGCAGAAATTCTTCAAATCCCTTGGCAGAACTTTTTCCCCAGGTATCCACCCAATTTCCAGCCCCAAAATCATCCATCCTTCTTTCCCCAATTCCCTGAGCCCAGACAACCTAATCTGGGAGAGGGGAGGCCAAGGGTGGAGGGGTACCAAAATCTTCCCAACCAGGGGTACTACCAGAGAAGGGATAGCTACCCTTCCCGGGATCAGCCCAGGGGAGAAAATAGAGCCCCGTATCAGCCTGAGCGGGTTTCACGACTTGAGCGCCAGGTCCAAAATATGGCACGAGATCTGGGTCACATACTGAGGGCTCAACAGAACCCTCAGATGAGCATGCCACCGCAAAATGCCCCAAACTCTGGACCGGGTGCTCCAGAACAATGACGGGGGCAGCACCCCGATAACCCACCGGTTCCCAGGGAGGAGGCACAAGGGGAAGGGGGGTGTAAAGCCTTGGAGGAAGCTCCCTTCCCAACTTGTAAAAAGCCCCTGGAAAACCAGTAACCGGAAACAAAATCTCCTACCCCTGAAAGTCTGCCACCCAAGGAGCAGAGAGGAGGTCGGAGAAACAAAGTACCCAAACAGACCCAGTTTGTGGAGGAGGTACAGATCTTCCAATTTGAGGGAGAGGGATCCTGAGAGGATCCTGGGGAAAGGATCTTCTCCTTTAGAGATGGGGGAACTCCTCCCAAGGAAAAATGTGTCCAAAGGGACGCCAATTCAGACTGGGGAGATGTGGAGACTGAGCTACCGCCGCCCATCATCTCATCCCAGAACCGACAATACCAAAATCCCCTGGTTCAAACCCATCCTGGTGACTGCCTCCAAAAAGGGGGGGCGGCCCAGAACCGGAACCAGGGGAACCCACAATGGCTCTGATCTCCAGTTGCCAACTTTTTCTTTCAGATTCCCAAGGCTCTCCACAGAATTCTGCCCAAATCTCTTCGCTAGCAATGTCCAAAACCAGAAAGGTAGCCTACCGGTTGTCCAAAAATGTGCATTATCTGTGCCCCCTTGAGGAGAAGGAGGGAAGATACTATGCCCCGGTACAAGTACAGGAGGAGGGTACAATTTTGGCACTGGTGGACACTGGATCCCAAGCTACCCTTCTGTCCAAAAGGGCCTTTGAGGAACTAAATCCAGGAAGGGGGGAGAATTACCGAATTCCTCTCACCTCTCTTCCTGGACAACTGCAGAACTTTGACGGGAAGGAAATTCCCTTTGAGGGGACTGCAGACTTAGACATTAAAATTGGGCGACACAAGGTGAAACACCCGGTCATAGTAGTGACTCCAGAGGGGACCCCTTGTTTACTAGGGAATGACCTCCTGAGAAGGTTGTCACCCCTAATAGATTGTGTAAACAAGGTCCTCTGGACCCAGACTAGCCGACCCATAAAATTAAAACAGAGTGTCAACCATGTTAGTTTAAACGGCACCTGCCACATGGTTGAACAAAAATCTGACCAAGTAGAATTTCACTTCCAGAACAACCAAACTCCAGACATGACAGTAATAGCAGTAGGACAACAGACTGGTGATGGGGGGGTCCTCTCTATTTCTGAAAATCAACCTTCCTTCCAGTTTAAGGTGGTATTCCACACTGGAAGGAAACACTCTGAAATACTTCACCAATACACAATCAGAAACTCCCACTCCTATAGTCCAGAAAGATGTGAAATCAGCTAAGAGCCTGGCTGATATTCAGCAAATTGGAGAGCAGTTGTTCATCCCTGTTCAGTTAAATTATGGGAAGGACTCTGTTCTCGCTCGATTGTGTGTGTACAGCTGTAAGAGCTTCATCAGCGAAGCCATGTTCCGCCAACTCCCAAAAGATCCAGCCATTCCCACATTCAAACTGATAGATAAATGGGAAATGGACCTGGAAGCACCTAATTCCAAACATCTCCTGCCAAGCAGGTGTATGCTCAAAATCTCCATTGGCAACAAGAGCATAGTCCATAATTGTTGGGTCATGCAAGACGTCACTGCCGCCTTTTACTTAGGCAGTGACATTCTCAATCGCTTTGCCATTAGTTTGGACCTAATAAACTTCAAAGCTTGGTCCTGATTAGCGGATAATCCCATGGGCTTTGATGATCCAGAAAAAGCATTTAGGTCAGCTCAATTGCTACCTAATGCTGATGAAATTCAGATCAAAGAGGAAGTCACCATCCCAGAAAGGACCCGACAATTCTCCCTGGAAGTGAAAGTTAAAAGAGGACAAAAATTGCAAAACCCTGATGCTTATATACATCTAAATGCTTCTCTCCAACAGCAAGGGTTAGGGGTAAACCCAACACCATTAGTCAACATAGAACATGACACCATTCCAATAGAGGTGGATAACAGCGACTTAAAGAGTATTACTCTTGCCGCAGGCACCATTATTGGAATGGCGGTTGATGACCGACATTTTTCCATTGATCTAGGAAATGAACTGTTAGGACCAATCCCCAAGGACTGTTTTGACGGTGACAGTGATGACAACACAACACCAGACAGGATATTCACCCGGCATGGGGGGAACTTCCTGGTGTACACTTCTTGCCCTTATGGCAAGGAAGATGTGACTTGTGACTTCAGGAGGGATGAGGTGATTTTCCAGGTCCATGAGGGCTGCCTTTCCCACCTGAAGCCTCCAGTCCAAATCAGCACTCTGACCAGGGACCTCTCCACCCAGCTGGAGGAGGCCGCTGAGATAGCCAAACCAGAAGTCTTTCCAGGCTTCAGGCAGATGGTGGAAGAGAGAGTCAACCTAGCTGATGCCTGTGTGACTCTGGAACAGAAGCAAAAGTTGAAACAAGTTTTCTTGGATTTCCAAGATCTCTTTGCGGTAGACTCATATGACTGTGGTCGCACCGACATCCACACAACAACAATTCCCACGGACCCTGGAATGACTCCAGTGTTTGTGAAGCAATATCGTTTGCCTCTCGCATCCATGGAGTCCCTTACTGAAATAATTAAGAACCTTGAGTCCCGGGGAATAATACGTCCAGTACACAGCACCTTCAATAAACCGGTGCTGGGAATATTGAAGCCAAACGGCCAGTGGAGACTCTGCGCCGACCTTAGGGAGCTCAACAAATGGGTCCATACTTCCCGATGGCCTCTGCCCTACATTGACCAAGGGCTGGCCCAGATTCAAGGGTCACAAGTATTCACTGCAATAGACCTGACCAATGGATACTGGACCGTGCCTGTCAGTAGGGAGGACCAATACAAACTGGCTTTTACCTTTGGGGGCCAGCAGTACACCTGGACCTGGACTCCCTTCGGATACCTCAACTCCGGAAATTAATTCAACATTTTCCTACATAAGGCCATGCCCGACCTGGGTGCGAGGGGTAACCTGGCTTATGTAGATGATGTCCTCATCAAAAGTTCATCTGTGGAGGAACACATAGCGGAGATCCGTTATGTTCTGACACAGTTGAGGGCCGCCGGAGCAAAACTTTCCTTTCAGAAAGCACAGTGGTGTAGAACCCGTGTTAATTTCTTGGGGCATGAGATTATGTGAGAGACGGGCCTCAACGACCGGTGGGGGGTGTCTGTACTTCCGCTCCCTATATGGTGGAGGAGAGGCACAGGGGACCCCAGCCAAGATTCTCTATTCGGTAGCAATGGCCGAGCAATCAAGGCCTAGCTTCTCAGGAGGTGATGCAGGCTGGTTCTTAAGTACAGTGTATCCCCCAAGCCCCCACAAAGGAACATCCACACTCTGTATTGGTTAGAACACAGTCTTTATATAATCATTAGTTAAGGTTATGTACATTTATCATAATAACTCACTTTGTACTCCGGCAAAATCTACAATGGCAAATATATACAATCCTAAAGTGGTACCACCCTAGATCTCATTACAGTGCATTAACAATACTGTACAATGTCACCCAGACCAATAGAGTGAAACCAGCAATAGAGAGAGGAGAGAAAATAAGATGGTTGAGCAATAGGCAGAATACTGGCCCCTACCACTGGACACAGTTCTGTGTGGAGATCCCCCCACCTGGGCAACCTGTAAATAAAGATATAGCACAAGCCCAGTCCATATATTGCTCTGCAAGTCTTATTCTCTCCTATAATGTTTTTACCCCCCCAATGTACCTGGTGGAGTCGAGCTCCTTGAAGAGACGTCGACAAACGTCGAGGAACTCGCTGTTCGGCGACGGGGAATCGACGGCCCTTCTTGAATGCCTTCCCTTTCAAGCGGGAGGCACGGGGCGTCGAACGTCCGTCGACAAACGAGGTAGAACGATGTCGATGAGGCGGCAGCTTCGTCCGAGCGGTGCTCGTCGGCGTCGGAGCGTCGGCGTCCTGCAAGGCGGAGGTGTGCGGGGCACCTCGATGACAATAGTTCTGGACCGCAAAGATTGTAGAGACGGAGGCCCAGCAAGGGCGTCGAGTCGTCCGAGTCTTTGAGGTCGTCGGGTGGCGGGAAACCCACCGGCAGGTTTCTCCTCGACGCGTTGGTCGTCCTCGACTTTCTCCGGCAGGATAAGCGGTCGACGATGCGGTCGAGGGAGTCCTTCGATTGAATGTTCTTAGGCAAAGGAGCGGACGGCTCCAGTCGTCGGCGGCACGGCGTCAAGTGGTTCCCACGGCTGGGCAACACAACTTCGACGGGCCTCCAGCGGTTACACAAACCTGCGAACCCTGGTCGACGGCAATGGACTCCGACGGCGTCGATGTCCGGGTGCTTCACTTCGATCTCCTCAGCGGTCCTGTCTCGGGTCGACAGCCTTTCGAGGGTCTGTCTTCCAGGGCGCTTCGGCGAAGATGGAGCGGTGCTCGATGGTCCCTCGGAGCACGGGAAGAGGGCGCCTTACCAGGTCCTCTCTCGGGTCAGCCCTCGACGATCTCGTCAGCCTTCAGATCGGTCGAAGCAAATGCCACAGCAAGTCTTGTTCTTCCAGCTGGACGTCGAGGATCAGCAGTTCCAGTTACTCGTAGAGTGGAGACTCAGCTCCCTGGGTGCTTTAGGAGCACAATGGTCGCTTCTCAACCAAAGGTCCCTTCTGAACACTTTTCCAGTGGTGAGAGGTCCCCAGATATACTATCCTCTCTCTCATCCACGCTGCTGGCACACACTCAGCAGCCAATCGTACTGCAGGGCATTCATGCAGTCAGTCAGACAATCAGGCACACAGTGCATTCAGGCCACACTCCTCCCTTCCAGACACTCTCAACAGGGAATGTGGATTGGGACAAGTACCCAGCCATTCAACACTACACACTGCATTCAGGCCAGTTTCGGGCAGGGCTGTCTCAGTCCTTGTCTCTCATGCCAGAAACCAGACAACCACAACAAGGAGTGTATATTGGTCACACACTCCATTCACCCAGGTCCCACCCACAGGAGGTACCCACAACATACAGTCACTGAGAAGGCTCCAGCCAGTCTAGCTGGGCCTTCACAACAATACCATACATGGAACTTCCACCCAACAGCCAGTCAGGGGGAAGGGACAGAGACAGGGCTTCCCAGGACTTTGGGAAAACAAGATAACAGGCAATAGAAAGCAAGAGGCCACAGGGGCCATCTTGTTTTTTATTATGAATCAACCGATCCCAATTGCAGGGCCTGGGTATCCCAAAATGGAGGACAACCGGAGCACCTGTCAAACTCAGCACGGAGCTGCCACCAGCACATACCCTGCTCTGGGGTCACCCACAGGTGCCCAAAAACATACACTAGGGGCACAGGGTTGTACCCCTACCCATGGGTGCCATAAGGGTATCCCATGGGTCTGTTCACCAAACCAAAAGAGAGAGCTGCACTGCCAGGAGTCCCACATGGACTCCGGGGCAGAAAACATGACAGAACACACGGTAAAAACAGAAAAAGGACAAGGATTCAGAGGCCCTGTCCCTCAGATGCATTTCCAGCATCACAGATTACTCCTCAGGGTCTCTGTCCCCAAGAAAAGAAAGTGGAAGCACTCCAGAAACTGAAAGACCCCACAACTCTGCGGGAACTAAGGAGCCTCCTTGGACTGACTAATTACAGCAGAAAGTTCGTTGAAGGCTACGCAGAGATCACTAGACCCCTGATTCATCTCTTGAAGGGGGCGGTCAAGTGGGAATGGGGTCCAGAACAATCTGAAGCGGTAAGACAACTCAAAAGAAGCCTCTCACAAGCGCTTTGCCTAGCTTACCCTGTCAGAAACAAGGAGTTCTTCCTGGAGACGGGGTTCTCTAATACGTGCTTGACGGCAGTATTATACCAAAAGCATGACAAGGTCAATAAAGTAATCTCCTATGCGAGCAAAACTTTATCCTCCGTGGAGGAAAAATTCAACGATTGTGAGAAGGCACTCCTGGCAACGGTGTGGGCATTGAAGAATTACCGCCCGTTTATCCAGGGGGAACACATCATAGTGGAGACTCCACACCAGCCTCTGCAATATCTCCAAAGTGACAGAATCCGGGCCGGAAATGTGAGTAATTCCCGAATTACTTCCTGGATTCTGTCAATGCAAGGCTTTCCTGTAGAGGTCAGATATGGCCAAAACAAGAAGAGTCCCCTCGCGCAAGGTCTGGCTGACTTGCATGATTGTGCCAGAGAAAACTGTCTCGAGGACGAAAGTCTAAAAATAAAGGACAACATGGAGGCATACCTTAATTCCCCACACAAAGTCTTTGAAGAAGACAAGTGTGAGGGAATGCCCACTGTCTATGTGGATGGATGCTCGTACCATGTTGACGACAACGGGGAGAAGGAACTGGTGGCCGGCGTAGGGAATGCATGGGTGAATGAGACACCAGAATCCTCCGCTGGATACAAAATTGGTCCCCAAAGTAGTCAGGTGGCAGAATTGATGGCTGTGCATCAGGCCATCCTCGCTGCTGTCCAGCATCAACTCCACGAACTGGTCATAATCACAGATTCGGATTATGTACGGAACGGGTTCGTGGAGCACATGGTCAACTGGAAAACCAGAGGCATGTTATGTGCTAATAACAAACCCCTGAAACATGGGAAGTTAATCAAAAACATTGATGATCTGGTCACCTCGAATGGGATGACCATCTACTGGAAGAAGATCAAGGGTCATTCCAAAGTAGAGGGACCAGACAAAACTGGAAATGACTTAGCTGATCAGCTGGCCAAAACCGGGGCCATCCAAGGGGATCTAATCGAAATAGAGTCCCTGTTGGGGGAAATCCAGGTCACCGCTATCACTAGGTCCCAGACAAATGCTCACAATGATCTTTAAACTGCACAATGGAGTAAGGAGACCCCTGATGCTGATTTAATTACAGCTCAGAATGGGGATCCATTTATTGGTAAGTTTTACCAACACCTTGAGGACCCTGAGAACTTTCCCCTGACGGATACCGATTACATTGGGAAAGAGGACCTAAGAGTGTTGATGAAATGTCCAAAAATGTTCCGAATCCAAGACGGTTTGTTGGTAAGGAAATCCCAAGCTGGCCATGATCAGTGGGTGGTTCCTACCTCATTCCGAAGCCTGATGTTAAGTCACGCCCATGATGCGGCCACCGCCGGTCATAGGGGGTTTCACACAACACTGGAAATCTTAAGAGAGGTTGCATACTGGCCACACATGGGGCAGGACCTCGACCAATACTTGAAGGGGTGTCTTGTGTGTGCACATTTTCAGCCATCATCCCTCACACACCGTGCGCCTCTCCAAAAGAGGGGGATGACACTGCCATGGTCAGATTTGCAAATCGACTTTGTAGGCCCTGTGATTCGCTCGTCTAGAGGAAACAAGTATATGTTGACCGTTACATGCTTGTTTACCAAGTGGGTGGAATGTCTCTCAGCCCCAAACTGCAAGGCAGAAACAGCAGCTGCCCTGATGATTAACCACATCTTTTCCCGTTTTGGTCTACCTCAAAGGTTTGAGTCAGACAGGGGTAGCCACTTCACCAGTGAAGTAATGACAAAGATGTGGGAGATACTGGGGGTCAAAAGAAAGCTACATATTGCTTACCGGCCAGCTTCTTCTGGAGCAGTAGAGAGATATAACCGAACCATTGTGAGCATCTTAAAAAAGTTTGTGGCAGATTCTGGGCCAAGTTGGGATATCCAATTACCTCTGTTCCTAATGGCCATCAGATCTACCCCTTCATCTGCAACCAAAATGTCACCATTTGAGTTGATGACTGGACGCAAGATGGTGCTTCCCCAGCATTTGCTCTACAGAACCCAAGAGCAAACGTTGATAAATGATTCCACAACTCATGAGTATGTGGAGAATTTAAGGAAACACCTTCAGCATGCTTTTGCCTATGCTCAGCGGAATCTAGAAAGATCAGCCGAGAGCATGAAGACCCACTATGATTTAAAAACTACCCGAAAGGAATATAAGGTGGGTGATTGGGTCTATCTATACAATTTCCAAAAGAACCAGGCCAAACAGCGAAAATTCTTGCCTACATGGAAGGGACTGTTTGAAATTATAGACAAGATCTCCCCTGTTGCCTTTAAGATCTGCATCCCCAAAGGCAGTCTGGCGGAAGGGGAAGACAAGTGGGTCCATATTAACCAGCTAAAGTGTTGCCATCCCAGGCACACTTTGCAGCAACTGGAGGAGTCCTCTGCAATACCAGAGGGGAGCGCTCCAGATTAATTCAGTTCCAACCCTAAAATATCCCACATGTAGTCTCTAAAATATTATACTCTTGTAAGCCACTGTCTTTGAATGATAACTTGTATCTCAAAAGTAAAATGTTAGGTATGTTAAAGTATAAAATGTATATGTCGCCACTCCATTAGTAGTGATGGAAAAATGACTACAAATAGGTATTGCCGCTTTTCCTTTGTCGTCCTAGGAGAAAGAAAACCTGGAGACTGGCCAAGGAGGACGATCCAGAGACCGGGAGCAGAGACCCAAGGGGTCCGGGGTACCGCCCAATCCTCCCATCAGGACTAGCAAGGAGAACTGATTGATCGACTGGAGGGAGGAAAAGATGCTGAACTGTGCCACCTATGGAATTGGAAGAAGAGGAGGCGAACATCCCAGATCTTGCGAGTTCCATCAGTGAAAGGACAGAATGGCCATCGCAAGAGGGGGGGCTTGTGGGATGTTTTTACCCATGCATCCAAGCCCTACAATAAAACTGTGCAGTACTGGCATGGAAAACATCATGATGGCCAGAACTCCCCAGAGAGTGCACAGGGAAAACATGAAGAATAGGCTGCCACCCATTTTTGCCTATATTGTGAGCACAGGAGGGCACTGACTAAAACCACCAGTGGGCTACACACACAGTAGCCTGAAACCATTGGGAATGGCAATGCTGATTGCCAAAAAAAGCAACTCAGAACTGTGGGGAATTCATTTTCTTAATCCCAAAAATGGTTGCATTACCAGTACTCACCACTATCAGAAAGCCGGCATTTTAAAACTACTAGACTTTTGTGTAAAACTGAACAAATGAAACAAAACCAGACCAAGGAAAGACTTGCTAAGAGGTGGATACAATGTAAAACTATATTCTGAAATGACTTGAAGGAAGTAATTATTTAATGTATAGGTAAAAATTGTCAGTTTGATTTGAATGTAGAAAACTGGGAACAAAAAGTGACATTTAGCTGAAACCTGGCTTAATGAAACTGGATTCTGCCTGACAACTACCCCCGACAGGAGTTGAAACTGGATCAACAGCTGTCTTCCCTACCAGGCCTGGCTGCATCCTGAGATCACATGGCCCTGTTGATTGAAAGGGGACTGGCAGCTGGGGACTACAGGGAGTTGAACAAAGGCCTGTCCTGGACTCAGGCAAATGTTATATTGGGGGCGTCGTAAAAGTGGCTTCCTCTTAGGGGAAACTGGGAGGGGCAATGCCTCTGCTAGCAGCTGAGCTTGGGGGAAGTGGATAAACCAGTTATTCCACCATGTGATGTGGGAAGCCACACCCCTTTTTTGACCAGAGCATAATTTTAAAAAGATAGATAACTCATAGTGCGGACTTGTCAGAATTATATAAGTAATATCATTATTTTTGTGATTTTTCTGTGAACATTTTAAGAGGCGTTAGGACCCTGTGGTGTATTCTGGGGGGTTGCTAGCGGAAAATAGGGTCTCACTCCAAATGTATGCATGTTAAAAATCTGACACTTTATCATCTGTAACCCATATCCCTGGTGCACATTTGTGTAAAATCTGGAAAGGTTTAGAGGTCGTTATCTGGATGAAAAGGGGAGAATTCTGTCATCAGTGGACACGGCATCGTACAAAGACAGGGATCGGATGGTTTGGTGCTACAAAAAATATGTTAACTGGACCTATAATATTAGAAAAATGGTGCATAGATAAATATGTATTTGGGTCAGAAATAGATTTGTGTGCAATCTGACAAGGGGAGGTTCCTCTGACCATAAAACCTACAGCATCACTCTGACTCACATTTCCTTCCCCCAATCATGGGAGAGGGGAGAATTGGGCCAATGACAAGTGAGAGGGGCAGGTTTAGTTATGACCAACGCACACACCCACTTTCCAAAACACATAAAAAGAGACTGCTGGGACAAGTAGAGACATTCAATTCCATTTGCTGCGGAGCATGCTGACCGACGACTTCACATCCAGAGATCCAGACTTCAAATCCATCAATCTCCAAAGACCAGAACTTTACTTCATAACTTAAAGCAATGGCCTAAACCCACAAACTGAGAACTCTTCTCAGCAGGCCTCAGCAACCTTAAAATCATTTGAAAACTATTCCACAGCGAGCTGTTTGAATTCTTTTGCCAAGAACAATTGCCAGAGACCAGACCAGAGATCCAGAGTGACCCAGACCGCTGTGAGCAGAACCGGAGAGCTGACCCAGATCACTGTGAAGTGCCGAGACCAGAACCGGAGTCCAGTCCAAAACCTGACCAGATCCGTGGCGAGGTCTATTTCAAATGTATATTGTGAGTACCTAGCAGAACTGTGCAAAACCAATCTCTTAGTTAAAATAATCTAATCCAAACTATTTTAACCTAAGTAGAACTGCCTCCTAGAAATCGTATCATCTGTCATTTTTAAAGCTGCACAACTGTCACCTGTCAATTCTGCAGCTGCAAGCTGTCACCTGTCATTTTGAGTTTTACTTTAAATCCGAAAATCTACCTTTATTTAATCGTCCGTATCTCTGGAACCGTTTGGGCTACTCCTTATACTTTTGCCGTAATCGCGATTCACGCACTCGCGAATTTTGCCGCGATTTGCGATTTGGCCTGATTTCTTTACCTGTAAAAAGATAGCAGCTTTTTGCTTTCCTTTGCTAAAAATGTGTTTGTCTCTTAATAACCATCCCTGAATCATTGCTAAAGTGAGCCTGAGCTCATCCCAAGTATCTCTCACTCACCCTGAACCTCCTAAAGGGAATTAAAAGCATTTTTAGCACATTTCTCACTTCATTGTCATCACATTCAAAGCATTTTGGGCCTGTGTTTCAAACTTCTACCTGTTTCCTCTAAGCTTGCTGGGGGGGAACTCAATTTCATATTGTATTTGGTTGCATTCATAAGAACTGTGTGCTCCTCTTTCCATCTCCTTCCATTTCTTACATTGCATAGGGGAGGGGGTGAATTGCCAGAGAAAAAGTGATTATCTTATCTTTTGCTAAAATCATATCAAGTATATCTGTACTGCATTTTATTCCCCATTGCTTTTCCCTTGAAATCAAAAAAGTATTTTTGCTACTTTATCCATCCTACACCCACTCCTCATTGATTACAAAGAAGTGTGCTAGTGTCAGATTACCCATTGTTGATTAACATTATATTTATAAGGGTGATATCAATTATTAATTTATTATAAAAGCGTGGTATCTATATTTTGTTTTATTTCTCAAATAAACCTTTTAAACTTGCAAAACAGAACTACTTCTTGGCTCAGTGGGGTCAGGGGGATTCTAAGAGAGGGTTGTTATATAGGGGTAGTCATCCAGAACTCATGAACTGGACATAAAGATATATCAATAAGGGTTTCCATTCAGTATCCCAGACTAGGCATTGACTTAGCTGTAGTGTTGGATTGAATCCTCTTACACCCCAACGGACGAGACAGGAGAAGGGGGGAACCTGCCCACCGACAAGGGAGACGGTCAAAATCCATGGCGGAGCCAACTGAAACTCCAGAAGACACAGGAACCATCCCCTCTGAGGACAGCAAGGGACCACCAGGACAAACCACCCTGGGGAAACCCTAAACCTGCTGAGGCCCCATGGAATCAGGGAGAGCTGTGGAAAGGAACAAAGAGGCCCAGGTGGCCAGGCCAAGGAAGAGCCTCCATCCCCAAACCCCAGTGATGGAGGCTGTGAACAAAAATGGGGAAGCTAAGCCTTGCAGGGGAGGTAAAGTTGTTCAACCAGGGAAGGCCGAACCACCGTCACACCTCCAGAAAACCACAGTGCAAAGGGACATCACCCCTAAAGACCGGCAAACACCCAGCCGAGATGTACCAGAGTCACATTGGCCACCCGCTGGATACTGACAGCCCTTACGGAGATCAGGCAACTCTCTGCCCAGGCGCCGCTGGACAAGGCCAGACCCTCCAGGGAACAGGACTACTTCTGACCCCCGAAGTCTGATATAAGACAGAGGAGTGGGACCCTCTGCTCAAACCAGAACCTTCCACACCGGATAGAAGGACAAAAAACCACAAAGGATGCAGAACCACAGCCAACACCCACCAATTGGAGGACCTCCCAATGTCTGGAGGAGCCCCCCTGGCCTGAAGACACAAGACCAGGAGAGACGCGCCCCAGCACAGGCCACCAGCATTGGTAGTAAGAATGAGCATCAAGGATGGGGACAAGGGTACACCCCCTGGAAATGGTACCAGACCAACCACCAGCAAAGAGAGTTCCTAGGGCTGAGGCAATCAGGAAAAAAGAGTTGAAATAAAGGGACGTCAGGAGCCAGTGTGACAGCAGGTGATGCACCAACTGTGACAGAAGCAGTTGCTCCCGAGGTACCACAAACACACAGGAAGCCATGCGACCTTGGAGACACAAAAGAACCCTGTCTGAAGCCCAAGTCATGCGCAAGAGAAATACCAGGAGACACTGGAGTAGGGAGGCCCATCCAGCGGGAGCTGAACCAACCCCTCCTGGGTGCCGAACCAGGCACAGAGTAATTGAAGATCCTGAGATGGAGACAAGAGGGAGTACAGAAAATCGAGCAAAACTGGACCAGGGCACAACGAAAAGGGCCACCACCCATGCCAGGACCTGGCCCAGATCAATTAAGCATCCAAATAGGGGGACACCTGAATCCCTGCCAGGTGAAAAGACGCCACTAGGGGAGCCATCAGCTTTGCAACGACACGTGGTGTAGATTTGAGACCAAAGGGCAGAACCCAGAATCACAAGTGATCTTGCCCCATGGCAAACGACAGGAAACGTAGATGGCACCAGAAGACTGGGACATGGATATAAGCAACCTGCTGGGCAAGTGTAACCAACCAAGCCACCCCCCCCGTGACACTGCCAGGAAGACTGATGGCAGGGACTTCACCTTGAAGTGCTGAGTCCGAACCAAGGCATACAGGAACCGAAGGTTGACAAAGAGGCAAAAAGAGGGCTCCCCCTCCCGCCCTGGGCTCCAGAAACACCTAGCAACAGATGCCAGACCACCACTGGCCAGACGGCACTAGGACAATGACCCACTTCCGAAGATAGTCCCGGAGTGCAGAAGGCAAGTCCACCTAGTGACAGATGTCCCTGGGTAGAGGGGTCAGCCAGATTTAAAAAATTGTAGGAAGAAGAAATGGGAGTAGGCTGTGAACCTCCACGACCAGCAGCAAGGTGGGACATAAACTCGCCAAAGATCACCCCCAGAAACACCAGGGGCAGAAAACCCACCAATGTCTCACAGGCCCAGAGGAAGAGGCCACCACCACATTAATCCGCTTAGCCGAATGCCTCCCCTTGGCAGAAGGAAGCAGAAACCGCAGAAACCTCATACGAGGCTGCCACAATTAAAAATACATTCATGTATGTTTAAAATGGTTTTATGTTTCTCTTTTTTCATCCATATATGGCGTACCCCAGAGACACATCTACACTGGCCACCAAGGCCACCAAGCGCCCTGCAACAGGAACCCATATAGTCCTGCCAGGCATCAGCAAAGAGGAAGCTACCGTAGTCCAATAAGCAACACCTTCACATCTAGGCAGAGCACACATCACAACATGGTACTAGGGAAGACCAGGAGCATGCTGGAGGCAGGAGCGCACAGTGTATGGCAACTGCTGCAGGAATCACGGCCCCAGCTTTACCGACCTCCACAAAAAAAGCCCGCCCCATGCTTCCTCACCTGGCCCATAAACTGCACACACAGCTCCTCAGACAATGGGAAACATCAGGGGAATTACAGCACAGCGTACTCACGGTCGTCGATGTGACGTGCCTGCAAGCCTGGAAGTCCTCCAAAAAGGAGACAGCACCACAACAGAGTGTGCTCAGCCACCGCACACAAACACGGTAGCTCCCAGCTCCAATTCAATCGGGAAGGCTGGGCTATGCCTCCATCACCTCGGCAATACGTGTGCAGACATCCAGCACGTCTCCCCCCTCCCGTGCATGGCAGAGGTGTATGGAGGGCATAACCCACCAATTCAAAGAGTCCCACACCATCGGAACCCCACAAACGATGGCAAAGCGTGAAGACAGTGCTGAACTACACAGAGCTGCGGACAACGTGACCATGCCCCCCCCGCCGACAACGTAGCATTGTCAGTGTAACGTGGGAGTCCAGCAACAAGGATAAAGACCCGCAAACAGGAAGAGCACACACCACAGGGGAATCTGCAACCCAGCCGGAGCAACTGGCAACAAGGAGCCACCACAACGAAGGCCACAGCCAGCGGGCACAACACAGGCCATGCACTGCAGCACCAGAGGCAGTCCAGCCAGATAACAACACGCGGAGTCAGATGATGGGTAGGGGCCCGGAGTTTCACAGTCCACGCACCTAAGCACCCACACTCACCTGAGATCCAGGGCAGTGCACAGAAGCCTCTGTCCCAGGACCAGAAGCAGGAGCAGGAGAAAACCAAGCCAGACGGCCACCCGACACACCCCACCAGTCAGAGGCCACCGGAAATCAACCACAGGACCTCTCAGCCCCGCAAAGGAGCACAGCGGGCATCCACATGCCTGGCCAGACTCCAAGCGCTGCAGAGGAGTCTTTGAGCGAGGGTCACAAGCATCGCCCCTCACAAGCCCAGCAAGGAGAGAACCAGAACTTATGCCAATAACAAAAGAAATGACGCGGGTTGGGTAAGTGGGAGGTTGTACTTCCTGGGAAGGGTCTGATGAGGTCAACTTGAAAATGGAGTTCCTGTGAGCATGGACATACTCAAAGGTAAGTACTGGAATGAGGAAGCGGGGCGTACTGTATTAATGCATTTACTTGTTTCACAGCTGTGTTTGCCATAAATAAATCCCAGCACATAAATACATGCATTCTTATTTTCTCTTTTTCTCTTGATCTAATTATAATGTTGGAATGAATCAATTATTTTCGATGAGTTGGATGTTTTTAAATGTTTTTAATCTGTATGTTTTTCAAAATATGCTATAAATGTGTTAAATGCGAATAGTGATTTGTACTTAAATGAGAAATATGTGTAACTTCTTTGACTATTTTTGCAAAGGTTTATCTGTTAACCAAATGCAAATAAATAAATAAATACATACATACAAACAACCATACAGCACATACACAAACTAACTATGGGCCTACACGTCTGCCAAATTATCTAACAGTCCATACACCAAATGTGATTCATCCAGGTAATACAAAAACAATCAATAAAAAATGGATATTCTTCCCAAGTCGATATATATATCATGACATCATTTTTTTAGTTCTGCTTTATGTAACAAATTAGCTCTCAATAATCGTGTTTTTTTTTGTCACTGCTAGGGACTTCCTTGTTTCTGAGAGCCTTCTGATGTCCAATCACTTACTTGCAAACATCACACCCTTGATAGTTACTGTTTTTACATCTGTTGCTTACACTTCTTAGAACCCATTAAGGTTCGGTCATCAAGATGTATTATTTTGGCCTATAATTCACAGACACATTGACCCTGAAAGAGACCCCTTTTATTATCGAATCACTTCTAGCTAATTTCTTTCTTTTTAGTTTGGGCTATTAGGTGTCTCTTGTGACACCTATGAGTTGAAATTATTTTAATTGAAGAAAAAGCTTCAGAGTGGAGATGAGAATGAGTGCTTGTAATGTTTTCCAACGGAGATGACATATGAGGATGGATACATTGTTGTCTGGCTATGTGTCCACCCGTTTCTGTCCATTTGTAGGTGAAACCTATGTGAAATTCCACCCATTATGATCCATTCCCGCGCAAAACCACACCCCTTTTGCACTCTTTCTTTGCATTTGCAGTATGTGCTGAATTTGACAGCCATTTTGACTTCCAAAATGGCAGATGCTATGTTACTGGTTTTTAAACATTGTGTTTTTCTTGTGTTCGGCCTAAAAATGCATTTATTGGTGCTTGTAAATTTTGCAAAAAAATGAAAAAAAAAGAAATATCCTAACTTTAAAAACCAGTATAGACATGTTGAGATCAAAAATGTCCATGTACTTACTTGTGGGTTTTGGTCTAGAGGTATTCTGATAATGCCCAAAGCCCCACTGGACCCTCTTAGCTCATACACTATATCGGATATAGGTAACATTGAAACCCTTCTGACATTGAGTCAGGAAAACCCTACGGATACTCATGCTATCTGTAGGGATCTAGAGGTGAACACCAAATCAGGGAACGCAAACCAAAATATAAATTCACACCCCAATTGGGTTCAGATAATGTAATTGAGACTTTTCACAAAGTCATTACTAAGGACATCCATGATTATTTGGATGAGAATTTACATTGAAAAAGGAAATGCAGATCTATGTTACGCTCACCTGGTCTCAGCGGGGGTGTTGGGGCGCGGTTGGAGCCCTCCCTGGACCTGGCTCCTGTGGATCAGCTCTTTACCCCAGCCACAGTTTTGTCGAGGACCCAGGACACTGGTTCTGCTCCTGAGAGAAGAGGAAAGACGGTGAAAATGGCATGGTGACGTCGGGATTCCCCTCAACCCTTGCGTGCCAGAAGGTTTTGAGCAAGAGTTTGCCCATGCAGGCTCACCTGTTTTCATTGAAATATGAGCTCTCCGTCCTGCTTTCTTCCAGGAGGGGGGCTGTAGATGGACCTAGTTGCATCACTGGTCCTTGGCGTGAAGGTCCAGACTGGCTGCAACCATTCCGTCTTGAAGGTAAGTTTTGTATCAATATTATTGTTTGTATTGATAGTGTTAATCTTCCTCCATGATTATTGTCCGTAACCTTATATTGTCCTTTCTCTCTCTCGTAGGTATGAAGATGGCCCAGAAACGTGTGATGACAAAGTCTACTCCAGAGGAGCTACCAGAGGTAAATGGCCTCTACCTGAAGCTCGCTGCTTAGAGTATGAAAGTCTATGCAAGTGCTAACCTTGTGTTTCCTTTCCCCTTTGCAGGCACAGCTGACCGGTGCTTGATGGGCGGTTTACGAACTCCGACAAGTGGCCGGAGATGAAGATCCTCGAGAATGGTCCGTCGGAAGAAGCTCCTGTGTTGATGGTAGTTTCGGGACTGGTAACGATGCTAGGCGGAGCCCACGAGGATGTGCAGATCCAGGTAAGATATGCACATGGCTGCAGCAGGGGAAGGGATAGCAGTGCTCCCAGCGATGGTGCAGCTGACCCAGGTAAGATGCGCGCGTAGTTGCCGAAGTGAAGCGATAGCCGTGTTTCCAGCGAAGATGCGACTGACTCAGGTAAGATGCGTGCATAGTTGCAGAATTGAGGCGATGGTGTGGCTGACCTCAAGATAAGATGCTGGAGGGTTCCGGAGACTGAGGATACACGTGCTGAAACAGGAACGGTCTGCTGAACAACAGTAAGCGTTACGCTGCACTAGCAGACTAACGCGAAGCGCCAGCATGCGGGGGGGCTGGCTTATATAGCCTGGCCTCAGCCACTCCCTTTAGGCCCCGCCCTGAGGCCCCACCTTGCCACTCCTCCTGCCTTCTGAACGTGCCTTCCATGCATTGCTAGGGCCCCTCCCTGCCCAGATGCATGTGCCTTCAACGGTCTGTATGCAAAGCACACTTTATCATGAGCTTGGTGCCAAAAGCACCAAGACTTTGTCCATTGGGACCCTGCAGGTTGTTAATTGACTTGCCAATGACCAGTGGCCATGACTGTACTCCCCCTCAAGGCCCCTCTCAGGATTGTCCTTCCCTCAGGTCCCGTTTGGTGGGGTTGTTCCGGTGAAATTGTTTGATGAGTCGTGGAGCATGGACAAATTCAGCTGGTTCCCAAGTACGATCCTGGGGCCCATAGCCCTCCCAGTCAATGAGAAAATAAAGTTTTGAGCGTACTTTCTTGGAGTCCAGGATGTTTTATTCCCTCATACTCTAGTTCCCCTGCGATAACCTCTGGGTCAGGTGGTGTTGAAATTCGTGTGACGGTTTCACTGGCTTTAGAAGAGAAATGTGAAAAACTGGGTGGATTTGAATGTTGGCTGGTAAATCCAATTTCATGGCCGCAGGGTTTATGATGGCCTTAATCAGATATGGTCCTAGGTATCATGGCCGAAATGCACAGGCTCCTATTAATGGAATGTGTTTGGATGCCAACCACACTTTATCCCCGACGTGATATTGTGGAGCCTCTCTCCTATGTCGGTCGGCAAATTTCTTTTGTTGCTCCTTAGCACAGTTCAAGTTTTCGGTGGCTTCTTTAAGGGATTGAGTGATTATCCTATGCAATGATGTGACAGCCAGCATCTCCAACTCATCAAGAGGATCAAAAGAGGATGTTCTTGGGTGTTGACCATTCATTGTTTAAAATGGGGTCTGCCCGGTGCTGGTGTGAATAGAGTTGTTTTATGCAAATTCGCTTAGCCAGAGAATGTTTTTCAAGGACTCTCCTGTTTGTTGCAACATACATCTCAGGTATTGTTCCAGCATCTGGTTCGTCCTTTCCGTTTGACCATCGGTTTGGGGGTGATGACTCGTGGAAATCCGGAGGTCAATTTGGGCTATTTTACAACATCTTTTCCAAAAGGCCGAAACAAACTAAATTCTCCGGTCAGAAACCAGTACAGATGGGAAACCATGTAGTCGAACGATTTGTTCCAGAAATACTGTGACCAGAGTAGCAGCGGTGGGAAGTCCTTTCAGTGGGATAAAATGCACCATCTTGGAGAACAGGTCTACCACTACTAATATCGTATTAATCCCATCACAGGGTGGGATGTCAGTAATGAAGTCCAGTGAAAAAAGTATGCCATGGTGTCGGTTGTACTCCTAATGGTATCAACAGCCCTGCAGGGTTTTTTTTTTGGGCTTTGTTTTGTGTGCAGACACCGCAAGTGGTAACAAACTCGGTTACATCCTTCCTCCAAGAGGGCCATCAATAATTGGCATTTATTTTGGCTCTAGTGTTGGCAATTCCAGGGTGTCCTTCCACCAGTGACTCGTGATAGTTTGCTATTATTTTGGTGCATGTTTCCTTGTCTTGTACATCCCTGGAGGTATGGCAGATTGTCTTTGACAGAATACTGATCCCCCT
Source organism: Ambystoma mexicanum (assembly GCF_040938575.1). Classification (NCBI taxonomy): domain Eukaryota; kingdom Metazoa; phylum Chordata; class Amphibia; order Caudata; family Ambystomatidae; genus Ambystoma; species Ambystoma mexicanum. The sequence continues at coordinate 463,927,888 of NC_090934.1, forward strand.
TACTCAACCATTCCTTCTGGGCAGTATGGTCCATTTGATTTTGGGGAACTATTTTTAAGTCTTCCCAGCAGGTAGTTAGGGCGATCTGGTGTTGAATCCGTTCTTTGGGGATAATGGCAATGGGGTCGACTGGATTGAAGGCATCTTGGTCCTCTCCCATTCTTGATAGGGCATCTGCCTTTCGATTCCGCACTCCTGGTCAATAGGTTATTATAAAATTGTACTCAGCAAAGAATAAAGCTCAGCGGTGTTGACATGAGGACTGAGCTTTAGCTGTTTTTAAATATTGTAGATTACGATGATCAGTAATAACAGTGACAGTGTGTCTGGCCCCTAACAGCTATTGTCTCCAGGTCTTGAAGGCTCCTTTGATTGCCAAGAGTTATTTTCCTGTAATTGCATAGTTCTTTTCGGGTACTGAAAATTTGCGAGACCAAAATGCTATGGGATGGAGTTGCCCCATTTTAGGGTCCTTTTGTGATAGCATAGCTCCCATGGCAATGCTGGAGGCGTCCGTTTCAACCACATAGGGTAGATCCGGTCAAGGATGTCGAAGTACAGGCGCCGAGGTGAAGGCTTGTTTCAATTCCTGTTAAGTGGTCTCTGCTTCGGCAGACCATAAGAATTTCTTATTCTTCTTTAGAAGGGATGTGATCGGATGGACGATCTGAGAGAATTGTGGTATAAACCGTCTGTAAGAATTAGCAAATCCCAACATGCTTTGCACCCCTTTGGTAGAGGTCAGAGAAGGCCATTTGAGGATAGACTCAACCTTGCGTGTGTCCATTCTAACACCCTGTGGAGTAAGCATAAATCCCAAAAATGTGACCTCTGTGACGTGGAAGGAGCATTTATCCAGTTTGTCAAACAATCGGTGCTGACAGCTTTTCCAGCACAGCTCTTACATGGCCCACATGATCTTCCTTGGACTGCGAATAGATGAGGATATCGTCGATGTAAACAAGAACACAGACATCCCATAGTTTGTGGAGTACATGGTTCATAAAGAGCTGAAATGCCGCTGGTGCATTTTATAAGCCGAAGGGCTTCACCTGATACTCAAAAAGTCCATATTTGGTCCGAAATGCTGTTTTCCACTCGTCACCACTTTTAACTCGTATGAGCTGATAAACCCCCCGGAGGTCTAGCTTCGTGTAGATCCGAGCGCTCTTTACCTGGTCGAATAGTTATGGGATGAGTGGTAGAGGATACCTATTTTTAACCGTAATTTGGTTCAAAGCCCTGTAATCGATGCACGTTCGGAGGTCTCCTTCCTTCTTGGGCACGCTGAGGATGCAGGAGACTTAGATGGACAAATAAATCCGTTCACCAGGTACTGATTTAGGTAGGTTCGTAGGTGTTGATTTTCTTGCTCGGTCAAGGAATATATTCAACTGCACGGGATTTGGGTCCCGGGTATCAGGTCGATCTGACAGTCATAGGGTCTATGCGGTGCAACGTATTTGCTTGTTCCTTTTGGAATATGTCCTGAAAGTCCAGATATTCCGGGGGTAAGGTGCTCGCAAGAGCCAGAAGTGCCTTTGCTTTAGATTTGGGTTTCGGAAGTTCTTAGGATAACAGGTTTTGGCGCATTCTTGCGGAAAGGTCAGCACTCGTGTTTTCCAGTCTATTCTGGGATTATGGGTCTTCAGCCACAGCATTCCTAGGATCATCTGGAACTGTGGTGTTCCAATAAGATCAAAAGAGATGTCTTCTCGATGACCGTCCTGACATATCAACATAACTTTTTCGGTGTGTTGCGTTACTGGTCCTGAGGATAGTTGAGAGCCATCAACTGCAGTTACGTTTTCCGCCTTTGGTTTATGCTGAAGAGGAAGGCCTATTTGTGCGGCTAGATCCTGATCAATATAGTTACCAACTGCTCCACTGTCGATGTACGCCTCCAAGGCGTGTACCTTGATGGTTGCTGAGGGTGGACTATAAGTACCGGAATTACTAGGTGTGAGGTCTGAACTGCTTTCTGTATCTCGCTCGACAAGGGGACCCCTACCCTTGTCGAGCGTTCGTGTTTTCTGGAGCCAAAGCCTGGCCTTGCTCATTATCGTTATTATCTGTTGCACCTACAGTTTTCCTGGCAGGTTTCGTTGGGCAATCTCGCAGAAAGTGTCCAGCCTTGCCACAATATAAACAAAGCTCTTGTTGCCTCCTTTTTTCCGTCTCTGCCTTAGATATGGGGGCCCGTAACCCCCCGATTTGCATGGGTTTGGCCGTTTCATGGGCCTTGATGTGTTTACCCCTGGTTCACATGTAGACTGTTCTCCCTTCATTTCTTGTGCGATCTAATTTCCGGTCTTGTAATCTACAGTCCAGTTGCAGCGTCAGATTAATGTACTCTTTACAATCTTCTGGAGGATTGACCACTTGAGCTAGCACATCCTTTAATTCCCCACATAATCCTCGATGGAATAACATGGTCCTTTTTTCTTTGGGCCAGTTGGTTTGTGCAATGAGGTGATTAAAGGTGGCTATATATGTCAATAATTTCTGATTTCCCTGTCTTGGAGACAATAGTTCATTATCCAGAGCTTGTCCTTGGGAGTGTCTCGCAAACAACTTTTCCATTTCCTGCTGGACCCCCCCAAAGTTGTGGAGTACTGGGTCATCCTGATTGACAATGGTATTGACCAGTCTGCAGCACTGCCTCCTAAATATGAAAGTACGAAGGCCACTCTGGAACTGTCATTCGGAAAAGCCCCTGGACGGTACATAAAATGCAGGTGACACTGATTCATGAATATTGCATATTTGTTGGGGTCACCAGTAAATCGTTCGGGGGAGCCAACGGCAGAGCCCCTGGGAGCACCACTTGCACTGGTGGTGATGGTAGCAAAGAGGTTGGGGTGATCCCAGGTAGCAGAACTTGCCCAGCATGTGTTTGAAGTACCTGCTTTGCCAGTACGTCGGTTCTTTCTCGTGCAACAGTAAGATCCCTTCTTAACAAATGAGTCTCTTGTCTGGAGGCATGTACTTCAGCTCATAGTTCCTCCAACAATTGAGCCAACTGGTCAGTCTATGAAGCATACATAGCGCCCAGGCAGAGATTTGGAGAGGCTTCGCATTCTGTTACGCTCACCTGTTCTCCGCGGGGGCATTGGGGCACAGTTGGAGTCCTCCCTGGACCTGGCTCCCGTGGATCAGCTCTTTCCCCAGCCACTGTGTTGTCGTGGACCTAGGACACTGGTTCTGCTCCTGAGAGAAGAGGAAAGACAGTGAAAATGGTGTGGTGACATTGGGATTCCCCTCAACCCTTGCGTGCCAGAAGGTTGTGAGCAAGAATTTGCCCATGCAGGCTCACCTGTTTTGATTGAAAGATGAGCTCTGCATCCTGCTTTCTTCCAGCAGGGGCTCTGTAGATGGACCTAGTTGCGTCAAAGTCCTTGGCGTGAAGGTCCAGACCACCTGCGACCATTCCGTCTTGAAGGTAAGTTTTGTAACTATGATTATTGTTCATATTGATAGTGTTAATCTTCCTCCATGATTATTGTCCGTAACCCTATATTGTCCTTTCTCTCTCCCATATGTATGAAGATGACCCAGGAACGTGTGATGACAAAGTCTACTCCGGAGGAGCTACCAGAGGTAAATGGCCTCTACCTGATGCTCGCTGCTTAGAGTATGAAAGTCTATGCAAGTGCTAACCTTGTGTTTCCTTTCCCTTTTTAGATGCAGCTGACCGGTGCTTGATGGGCGGTTTCTGAACTCCGACAGGCGGCCGTAGATGAAGATCCTCGAGAATGGTGCGTTGGAAGAAGATCCTGTGTTGATGGTAGTTTTGGGACTGGTAAGGATGCCAGGCGGCACCCGCGAGGATCTGCAGATCCAGGTAAGATATGCACGTCACTGCAGAAGGGGAAGCGATAGCAGCCCTCCTAGCGATGGTGCAGCTGACCCAGGTAACATGAGCGCGTAGTTGCTGAAGTGAAGCGATAGAAGTGCTTCAGGCGAAGATGTGGCTGACTCTGGTAAGATGCGCGCCTAGCTGCAGAAGTGAAGCAGTGTTGTGGCTGACCTCAAGGTAACATTCTGGAGTAACTGCAGAAGTGAGGCGATGGTGTGGCTGACCTTAAGGTAAGATGCGGGAGGGTTCTGGGCACCGAGGATACACATGCTGAAACAGGTAATGTCTTCTGAACGGCAGTAAGCGTTACGCTGCACTAGCAGACAAATGCAAAGCGGCAGCATGTGGGTGGGGTTGGCTTATATAACCTGTCCCCAGTCACGCCCTTTAGGCCCGCCCTGAGGCCCCACCTTGCCACTCCTCCTGCCTTCTGCACGTGCCTTCCATGAATTGCTAGGGCACCGCTCTGCCCAGATTCACGTGCCTTCAACAGTCTGTGTGATATCATGAGCTTGGTGCCAAAGGTGCCAAGACTGGGTCCATTGGGACCCTGCAGAGTGTGAAGTGACTGGCCAATGAGCAGTGGCCATGACAATACAATCTAAGTTGAGAAGAGTCTAAAGCGTTGGAGAATTTAGTCAAGGATAAGTCCATAACAATTAAAGAAGCAGATAAGGGAGGAAATATTGTGGTGATGAATACTGCTGACTATAGATCTATGGCCATGTCCCATTTAAATACTCCTGATTGTTATACTTGGCTCAAATCTGATCCAACAAAGAGGATTCTATCTGAGCTTCTGGATCTTATTAAATTCTGGTATGAAAAGGGATTTCTTACGGAGGATAAAAACATGTTTTTGACTAATACAGAACCTGTCATGCCCACTCTCTACTCTTATCAAAGATACATAAGCCTTTACAACTTTACTGATAGTGAGTCCCAAATGAGTGGTATAGGTTGGGCCACAGAGGTTTATCTCAGTACCGAGACAAAGTCCACAAACCTCATGTTCTTTGTACGAAATCCTGCGCAAGAGACAGTACACATGTACTACAATTCCTTAAAACATTAGAATAGGAACCGGGTTACCTGTTGGCCACCTTAGATTTCTCTACGTTATACACTAGCATAGATTACAAATTGGTAGTACAGCCTATTGATAAACACTTTCCGAGACTCATCTGCATCCTGCCTGGAACATGTGGAATTGCTCAAGAGTTTTTTACAATTTACACTAGATAAAAATGTTTTCATTTTCAATGATCAGTATTATGCTCAAGCAAAAGGGGTTGCCATGGGTGCCAAATTTACCCTGCCCTTGGCCAATTTATTTATGGCCCAGATTGAGGAGATACGCATATACAAACATGATACCTACAGAACAAATTTCATTGCATGAAGGCGGTTTATAGACGATGTACTGATTATTTGGAAAGGAGACTGTAACGCTCACCTGACTCCCACGGAGGCGCTGGCCTGGTTCGCGCTGCTGTGACCTCTTCTAAGGTGATGCGCAGGGTTCGGAAGACGGACTGTACCGGGCCCCCAAATCTGGCTTGTCTGGCTCGCAGAAGTATCCTTCTGTAGGCGAAAATAGGGGATTAACTGTCTGCGGGGTAATGCAATCAGCCTCCCACTTTCCCCTCTCACCCTCCTCGAAACCCTTCTGTGATTCCTCGTAGCGTCTCACCTTAGGGTCTGGAAGGACGAGCTCTCCATCCTGCTTCTGATGCAGGGGCGCGTTGGTATCCAGTTACTACACTGGATTTTCGGATTGGTGAGAACCAAACTTGCTTGGCTTCCAGGTAAGTTTTTTGATAAGAGGTTCCCCTTGTGTCCATGCATTAATGTACTAATGCTAGTGTCATTTTCCCCTTAGGGGCCGGGGTACGGAATGCCGGGGAACAGGCACCGACCCGAGATGAGAGGTGAAATCCTTGTAGAAATCAGGTAAATCTTTAATGAGCGTTTTTTGGTAATGTCTTTTCATTCGCTCATTAATGCTGATGTCACTTTTTCCCCTTAGGGGCCGGGGTCCGGAAATGCCAGGATGCGGCGCAGACCCGAAATGAAGAGGGAATTAATCAACAGGTAAGTCTTAACATGGAGATTTAGCTTTCCTTATTCCCTTCTCTCTCTCACCTTTTGTTCTGGTCTTTTTCTCCCTAGGCGCTGGGGCGTGACTGCGAATCCGGATGATCGCTGCTGAACATGGAGGCGCCCTGTAACGGTGAGTGGAATGCGGCACTGCAGCGATCGACGCGATGAGCTTTTAAATAAAAGTCTTCCTTTTCAGGATTGTCGGCGAGATGTCTCCGGGATGCGGATTTAGCAGGTAAGGACTTTTCCTTCTTCTGTTCTCTTCTTCTCTTCCTTTGCAGGTGATCCAGGATGCTGGCAGGCGTGGCAGAAGTCAGGATGCAGGAGCAGACACAGTGAGCGTCCAGCTGCTAGATGCAGAACAACGCGAAGCACGTGTGGCTGTTCGGGTGGGGTTTAAATAGCCTTGGAAGAAGTTCCAGGTATGTATCCTTCCTCCAATCAGGTATGTATCTTTCTCCGACCACGCCCGGATGGTAAATTAGTCCCACAGGTAAAGTAGTTCCTTTCAGGCCTCAAGGAGGCCGGGATCCTGCAGCATGGTCTGCATCAGGTAAGTGCACCCAAGCACTTCCATAATGAGCCTGGTGCCTATGGCGCCAGGACTGATGTCTTTTATGAGCCTGGCGCCATAGTCGCCAGGACACTGTCCAAAGGGCCCCTATATGGGGTTGCTGGGTCCTTCCTTGGGGACTGGATGTCCGCTTTCAGGGACGCATGGCTTGAACCGGCTCCCCGGGAGCGGGCATCATGACAGCGACCTCATCTCATTTGAAAATGTTGTACACTATATCAATGTTAATGGTTTCGGTATCAACTTCACAGGCTTTGCTAATCCAGATAACATTGATTTCTTAGATCTACAAATATTTGTTGAACCTCGTAGGTTGCAAACTAGGACTTATCGTAAGCCAACCGAGGTGTATTATGTACTCTTTGTTCAAAGTAGTCACCAACATTCAACAATCAACAATATCCCATCAGAGGAATTGTATAGGGCAAGAAGAAACTGTAGGAAAGATACAGACTATGTGAAAGAGTCCGATGTCCTGACAAAGAGGTTTTTGAATAGAGGGAACCATCCGGAGTGTATCAGCAAAGCTGAGAGCAAGTACACTAGATACAAACAGTCAGATTTGCTTCGTGAACATACTAATGTGAAACCGGAATAGAACAACATTGCCATTATTACCCAATTTTATAGAGATTCATCCACTCTCTATCATCTGGTACAGAAACATTGGAATATTCTGAAATTGGACAATGATTTGTTACCTTATTTGTCTGACAAACCAAAATGTACCTATACACGAGCACAAACAATCAAACAGAAGCTTAGCCCTTCCTTTTTGAAGACTAAAGATGATGATACTGGCTACAGATTTTTTGAAGTGTGTCAATAGTAACTACTGCAAATATGCCTTTTTAAATTGCTAATCTGTTACAGCTAATAATGGAATTGTTCTCAAGATCAATGAGTTCATTAACTGCAGAACTTGCAATGTGGTATATGCCATTATATGTGTCTGTGGCAAATTGTACATGGGGAGTACAATTAGACAGCTTAGAGTTCGAATCAGGGGACATCTGGCAAGTTTGAGAAATAATGATCCCAAATCACCATTGGCCGTACATTGGCGGGAACAGCACCAGATGAACAATAGGAATGATATTTTTTTCATTGGATTAATTAAGGCTAAATTAGGGAAAAGAGGAGGTAATGCCAAGCTCATATTAAGACAACTGGAATGCAAACTAATTTGTTTTCTGAGATGCACTCAAGTTGGCATAAACTGTAATCATGAGATGCATGTGTTCTTATGACTGCCGCTTGGGCCATTCAGAATGTAATGTTGTAATGTTTGGTACTATTTGAGACAATGGGCCTCATTACGACCCTGGCGGTATGGGGTAAACTGCGCTGTAAAAGGTGCCGGCACCGTTTACCCCGTACCGCCTCATTACGAGGTCCCCTCGCAGGACCCAGGAAGCAACGCCTGGTCAAACCAGGCGTGCTTACCGAGTCTCGTGAGGGGAAGAGGGAGCAAACAACGGGCCAACCCGTAATGGCCCGTTGTTTACTCCCTCTCCCATTCCCATTCAGCCCTATGGGGGCTGAAATGGGAATGGGGAAGGACCGGGTCCCGGTCCTTTGAGGGAGGAACTGCCGGGCCTTCCGAACTCGAAATGGCCCGGTTATTCCTCACTCGAGGACCCGGACCCGGGCGCGATTTCGGCGGCAGCCATGCTGCCAATAGCGGCATGGCTACCGCCGAACCCATAATGAGGACCATTGTCAGACTGTGAGGCTGTGTTGCACATCTCACCAATAGGCGGGTATAAGAAAAGATTCCCTCCGGGAATCACCCAGAAGCAATTTCATGGGAAATTGACTGGAGTAATAATAATGACGTAACAACCATTCAGGTTGAAGAATTATAAGACCTTGTTTAAATTGGAAATAAATCTCCCTCTGCAAACTGCATCGACAGTACTAATAATTGTTTGACCAGCAATTTCTGGACACCAATCACCAACTTGTGAATAGCATTTACTCCCTGCCAATATTATTTTATGATCTGATACTCCTGTAGTGTTTAACAATCCAGCCGAGATTATAGTCTTTCTGTGGAATTATTGTGGTCATGATTAGTGACTTAAAGTATAATATAATAATCAATGTTCATGTATTGATTTTTTGCACCATTTGTCACCTCAAATTAATAACAATGACACACTTTACAATATTTGATACCTACATGATTTCTTTAAAAGATACTATATGTCACATTTTTTCTGATTGTGCTAACAGTATATATTTTTAGTTATTTTTCACAATAGTATGCAATAAATCTTTTAACCCAATTGGTAGATTATTGGGAATCAGTGACATCTTATTATTGAACCCAAAATATGGGTTTGTCCCATGAGTCTACCACAAATACAAGCTAAATAACAATTTTCTTTATGTCCATTTTCAAATGACGTTGTGATACCGTTTTGTTTACCGATGACATCATGTGTAACGTTATGCATTATGTCATAACACACTGGCCGCCATTTTGGATCTTTTTCTTTCTTGCCACGTCCGCGTTTCGCCGTAAATAGCCGAAATGCATTTTGCTCTGCTGGCATATAGCCTTTATATAACAATTGTCTGGGATTTAACCCGTAATTATAGGTAAGGACTAATACCTCTAAATCTCTGTAAACTGATGTTAATATTTTGTGAGATTTATTCTCCAAGCACACTAGGGTCCGCAATTTCTATTTTAGCAGGTAATGGTTTTGGGATGGACAGTACCATTAGAGCTAATGATTTAGTGCCACATATATTATTGAAATACCCAATCTCTAAAACTCAATAATATAAACATATTTGTTGATAGAACCATTTGGAATGGACCTGACCACAAATAGTGACAAACATTCAAACCATTTATATATTATTCTATAGGAAATGCAACCATGAATCAACCACTAGTGGTGACCTCAAATGATGCATACTAATATTAGCATCTGTCATCTATACATATATACTGCAATACCTAAGACTGAAAGGTAAGAGCCTTATTCTATTAAGACATTTGCAATACTGTACAATGCCCGCACCAACTGCAAATATGTGCTTATCTGAAACTTGTATTTATGAAATTTTCGGATTCAGACTATTGAATAACCACAACGACTGGAACTAGTACATTGGCGATGATAATACAAATTTGTGGCCCTTCCAAAAGCGTTCATGATGTTGGCGAAGCATTAAAGGGTGTGTCTTACTAGACATTATTACCTCTCTTGAATCTCATTCGCTCATTTTCACCTTTAACAATTTTTCAGAACACCCTATTAACTCACAAGAATTTTAGTTTTATTGCCACTATCTTACCAGAAAGGTACTAACAAAAAGTGAAACTAATTTAGTTTTCAAAGAGTTACTGTTGAAGTGTGGCTGCACGGTCTCACAATGTCTGGAAATGTATGATTTGGTATCAATCTTTTGTAATGTAATACTTTTTCGGAGTCCTACATATTGTTGCTCATACACTAAGAGCATGTTGTGCACTTTGTAGTGTTTTATACGGGCTTATGGGAAACTGTGACTTAATAATTTCAATTTTAATCCTTATTGGGGCTGTTATTTTTGTTCTTTTCATCAATCTCTACAAAACCAATCTGTCTCCATTTGACCATATCGCTCCAACTCTGGCATGACATGTGACACAACATGGAATGGTTTTTATTAATGTAACAAAGGCAACACTTTTTGAACTGTATTCTGTTTCTACCACGGGTTTAACATTTAATACTATTTGGTATTGTCTAATTGGCACTATTATACTTTTGTACAACTTTGTTTGATTATGCTAATACTGTCACAGCCTTGACAACGACCAGGGGGTCGGAAAACGTTTTGGCTGTTTTCATCATTGAAGAATAAATACTACATATTCCAATATTGGATTCTGTGGATTGTGATAGTATTGAATATTGATGGACTTTCTTAAATGCCTGGTTTTAAGCGCAAGATACCCTCCCAAATCCTAATCCCTTTGTATAATTATTCACAAACTTTGTGGGAAGTTTGAGGGAGCTAGATTTCTCGCTGCCACCAACTGTTCTCTCTATAATTTTTGACCGTAGGCTAACATTTCAAGAGTGGTAACTAGCACACCTATAGAGATCAATCCCACAACCATAATTATTTTATTCTGATGTAAGCAGTAGGTGATTGGATGATGAGTGTGTTACTGATACCATTATGATTTGATTGGCTCTGAAGTATGTTCTTATTTCCAGAAGAATATGAACACGGAGCACCTGATCTTAATTTGCATGGTTGTAGTGTATCAAGTAGCAAATATCAGTCAAAAGCATGGACATTTTGAATTTAAGAACCAATAAAAATCACCTTCGCAGTGTATGTTCAATCGTGAAATAAGACAACTTTAGAAATGCATATTAAAAATATGTCCCCACTTATGCCTGTTTCTTTGCAATATGGTACTCGATAGGTATTCAAAACAGAAAGTATCCCACCATGTTATGGATACAATTGATGAACAGCTATAATGCTCTCCATTTTAACATGGCCGCTGTAGCTGCTGCTCTGTGGTGATTGTCCATCGGCCTTCCTGCTTTAGTTCAATGATTTCCGGAAGAGACTGCTAAAAGTTGCCTGATTGGCAGGTTTCCTTTTGCACTGTTGAAGCAGTGACTTCTCCTGACTTGCAGTCATCATTGCTTGGAGGGCTGGTAAGAGACAGGGGAGAGGGTATGCATTCGGGATACGGCAATGTGCACAGGGTATGCATTCCAAAGTGGAATAATAATGGTTATTGCTCTGGTACAAAAGTGAGCTAGGAAACTATGTGATTTTGGGGTAAAATGGGAAACCACAGGGTGCAATAGCCAGATGAGCGAAGACTGTAAAGTAATTCATGTGCAGGTTCAACTACTTCTATGGAAAAGCAGGCTATCCAAAAGAGGTGCATCCTTGAAATGTCAAGTTTTCCGAGCATCACAAGGCCGGTGTAGTTCTCATTTCAAAATGTTCCTTTGACATTGAAAAGGTATTCAACTTTATATGTGAATTTGATTTATTACATGTTTTGGATGTTTTGGATTGTTCACAGTTTGAGACTATGGAGGTCATTACAACCGTGGCGGTAGGGGGTTAACGGTGCCGGTAGAGCTGCCGGCCCCGTTAACCCCCTACCGCCTCATTATGAGGTCCGCTCGTGGGACCTGCTAAAGACGACTGGTAAAATCAGGCATCCTTAGTGGGTCCCGCGAGTGGTCCAGAATGCTAACAACGGGCCGATCATTAACGGGCCCATTGTTGGCATGCTCCCCATTACCATTGAGCCCTATGGGGGCTCAAATGGTAATGGGGATGCACAGGGTCTGGGTTCCCTTAATGGGGAATTACCGGGCCCTGCAAGGTCGGAATGGCCCAGTATTTCCCCATTCAGGGTACCCAGACCCGGTACCCGTTAAGGGGGTAGCCATGCCGTTAAAAGCGGCATGGCTACGTCCATACTCGGAATGATCCCCTATATCTTGAGTTTGGGATTTTAGGAAGACTCCTGTTAGTATGCTGTAGCCCATTTATACAGTCAGTGTCAGTGTTGCATGTGTAATATCACTGTAGTATGGGAAGAGAAAACTCAGCTTGTAATGCGAGCCCTACAAAATGCATATTTTAAGCCCCAGAATGAATACATATTTTGCTGTTTTACAAGACTGTTGACTGCTAGCATGGAGGCCTTTCGGCGCCTCCTTGAGGCTCGAGGTCCATTTTATTAATCAAGACTTACCATCAAGTATGCATTCAAAATGTCTCCTTGTAATGGGGACGCTAATCTTAGCAACTGTGTTTTGGTTTGCTTATGATACATGCACAAAATATGGTAATTATTGGACAGAAGCAAACATCTAACGCAAGTCATGCTCGGAAAACTTGAGATTTCAAGGATGCACATCTTTTGGCTATCCTGCTTTTCGGTGGTAGTAGGTGAACTCTGTGCATGCCAGGCTTATATTGGATTATTAAAACAGCCTTATTATTGCATGGTGGCTGGTGAAAATGCGTTCCAGCCTGTAATTGGTGCACTGCATCCAGAAATGGAAATTCCTCCATGATTGTTGTGGAAATTGACTCCCTGTGTGCCACCCTTTAATTTGCGCACTGTTGACAAGCGATAGATAACTGCTTATTATTGGTGGTAGGGGACACCTTGGACTGACTTTGATGAGCATACTGTGCTAGTGTGAGTGGTTGAAGATTGCTTCATGGCGATAGGGGGCTCTGTTTGCAGGCTGTGATGCTGTTATTTGAAAGGGACTGGATACTGGGGCGAATGACAGAGCTGCCGGTCAAATAGTCATAAATAGAAAATGTACACCTGTGCTGTTTGGGTGCACAATAACATCCTGATTTGTTTAGCAGCAAGCTGTGTAAAAGCACTATCATCTCACTGTTCTATTCACAATCTAGTCTCTTTCTGCTTCAAACATGTCCGTATTTGCCAATGCTTGTTTTTCAAAGTACTTCAGTGAAGGACACGTATAGTGGTTAGAAATAGTGGTCGAAGGTGGACTTGGTTAAGACATTTGTATTTCACCAGCAGCAACTCTCAGAAGACAGCATAAAAAAACACTGTGAGGCACTTTGAGCATAATGTTTGAGGGTAAGGCTTGATAAAGCTATCTCGGAAATCGGAGGAGGATATTTTGGGTCAGGGGGTTTGGAATATTTCAACCCATGCCAATGCACCCTACTACACCCCTTTGCCAATGAGGAAAGAAAACTGCTATAAATGGAGGATATAACCCTGTGCGCACCGAATCTGCAAGACTGCACATGGTTCATCAACCACCAAAGAACTGCACACCCTGTCACATAGGCAGAGATAGTGTAAAAACAGGACTCACCTGTCACCTGTCACCACAAGGCCACAGAAGGGGTAAAAATCTGAAAACACCCTTAAATATAGCTCTCTAATCAATGGCAACCTTCAAAGTTCTGTTTTGGTGCTAAATTCTGCCATCTTTCCAGGGAATTATTGGAAGGAAAAGTGTGGTGAAATCAAAGATTCTCCAGGCAGTCAGAGAAATCCAGGCATCAATGCCTGACAGCTGCTTAAGGAAATTAGCTGTCAAATTCTGTTTAACTGTGTTTTCTTTTTCCTGAAGAAGTTAAAAATCCGCCCGTTTAAAGCATTTTTCTGTGAAAGGCTTAATTCCTTTAAAATGCCAGAATCCATTATAAACTCTGTTCATTTTATATCTTTTAAATAAAAGATTGTAGGTGAATCTTACAGTAACCCAGTGGAAGTAACTGCTTAATTCTGATTGGGCAGTGCATGGCCTGCCAAAGTTAACATCTCAGCTTGACACTCCCTTGAAAACAGGAAGCCTAATGGTTCCCGCATAATGACAACAAGCAGCACAATGGGACCTCAGTAGACTTTTGTCTAGGGCTGAACCAAGGACAATGGCAAGCTGCCCAACTGATCTCTAAAGGGGAGCTTCCCTCCAGGATGGGACATACCTCCCTGATCAAAGGACTGGACAGCTGCTGCCTGGGAAGGGAAGGTTACAAAGGAGTACTTTGATGTTTAATCCTTATTTTTGATTAAAGTTTAAACCTCTTTAACTGTGCAACCTGAAGGAGTATAAATCTAAAAATTGGTTGACTTTAGCCGAATTTTAGGCTTTTGCTTTTAGACATTGATGGAATCTGTACCACTTAAGGGACCAAAGTTACAAACAAATCCTTATGGTAGCAGAACTATTAAGTTTGCAAGCCTAAGATTGTATGTAGATGATTGTTGTATACATTGTTATTTATTTATATAGCGCACAAAACCCAGGGGTATGTAGGCGCTTTTACTTATGAGATTGGTTACATTGCTTCAGGTTACAGATGGGAAGCACATATGTTAATTACATCATAGAGGAACATAAAGAAGTAATACCACACATGCAAAGTGCAAAAGAGAGTTCACATTAAGTACATTCATAGAGCCTAACCCCATGTTGCAGGGTGGCAACACACACAGATGCAAGAGTCAATTCAGTGGGCATAAACATGGAGCCAAACCCCATGTTGCAGGGCGGCAGCACTCACAGAATGCAAGAGTCAATTCAGTGGGCATAAACATGGAGCCAAACTCCATGTTGCAGGGCGGCAACACACACAGAATGCAAGAGTCAATTCAGTGGGCATGAATATGGAACCTTACCCCATGTTGCAGGGCGGCAACACACACAGATGCAAGAGTCACTTCCGTGGGCAAAAACATGCAACCTTACCTCATGTTGCAGGGCAGCAACACACACAGATGCAGGAGTCAATTCAGCGGGCATAAACATGGAGCCAAACCCCATGTTGCAGGGCGGCAGCACACAGATGCAGGAGTTATTTCAATGGGCATAAACATGGAGACAACCCCCATGTTGCAGGGCAGCAACAAAAACAGATGCAAGAGTCACTAAGTGGGCAGTATCAGTATTACAGAAGGTACTTTCCATGGTATGTCCGGGTAGTGGACAGGGAGTAGACAGAGACCTTCAGTGTGGGCCTTAGGTGATCAGGGCTGGCCCCCGCCTCCCAGTTGCTCTCATTGGCTAATGACAGCCAGGGCAATCAATGGGAGGTAGGAGCCAGGAGAGCAGCACAGACAAGGCCAGGCAGATCGGCCACCTTGGAAAGGGCCGGGGTGCAGAGAGGCACCAGACCAAAAAATTGTAATTTGTATTTTTAAAAAAAATGTCATTGCAGGATAGGAATCCTGCAATCCTTTAGGTGTACAAAATAAGCATAGATATCCATGGTCAAGTGCGGCAAAAACATGCAGTAGGCTCTATATGCACCACAAATCATCATAAGCTTACCCCAGGATCCACTGATAAGCGCCCAGAGGTGTACCAAATTAGAAATGATTAATCCAAACTGTTTTTATTCAAATTGATGAAATCCCATAGAATGAGAAAGACAACTCTTACAGAGATGGGAATTGCGCGCCAGGATAAACCATATAAAATGTAATGCATGTGTCTGATTTTAGTAGAGGGCATAATTGTAAAAATGTGTATTTATGGGAAAGCTAAATTGTGGTCAAAATCAATGTCTGAGTACCTTAATTGCATCATAAAGATGACAGCTCTGTTCAGACCACCAACCAGGACAAAGCATGTGCCTGCAGACACTCACAGCCGTGGGGGTGTGTTTTTGAAATTCTGCCCACACCATAAACTGTGGGATGGCATTTGACAGTATAAATATACGAACTTCACAACACATAAGTCACTACTTCCAGAACACAATCCAGATTTCCGCGCATCACTTTGTTCCAGAACTCTTCATCTTGTAGCTGACTCCAGAATTCTTTGAAGATCCAGATTTCTTTGCAGAATCCAGAATTTAGCATTGCTGAAGGCTTGCTAGCTAGACCCAATTTCAAATATCCAAAGCTTAAAAAAATAGTTCTGATTCAGCTTGGCTTGCTACCATTAAGGCTTGCCCGTTGAAACGTGCATCCTATAATCTGCCGTGTCCAGTGACCAGAAGGGTCCATCCAAATCCAGTCTGAGGTTCAGTCCAAAATTGACCAGAACCGCGCCACTGATCCAATCCCTCTGGAGGTGCCCTGCTGCCAGTAGACCTGATCCAACCCAATGACCAGAGCTGACGGTCCGATTTAATTACAAAAGACTGTAAGTATTAACAGGAAGAATAGTGATCCATAGTATATCTACATTGTATTATCCCAATCTCAACCCATCCCATCTTTAAATTCAGAACCCTAGTATCGTTAGAATCCTTCTTGCACTGATTTTTCTCATCGGTGTTGCAAAACCATAACTCCTTAGTGATTTTCATTAATTAAAGTAATTCCCAAACCGAACTGAAACTAGAGTATCACGCATGAAGAGCTATGAGCGGCCGTGAATAACTGATTCATGCGTGGCATCCTCTTTTCCATAGTCATTAATATAGTATAAGAAACCTATCTGTCATTTTTAAAATCGAATTTCTGTTTTCCATTTTCGTGCCTATTTTGCAAAAAAATACCTCTTACTAAAACCTATATAACTTCTTCGATTTTAAAGATATAAACAAAATGTCAACTCTCACTGATACCTAAGACCCTTAGCTACATCCAAAACTAAAAACCGCATTGCGGAACAGTGTATTTGACCCGTTTCTCTCCAATATTGCATAGTAAAAATGTACCGCAAATTTGCAAAGTTCAAAAGTTTACACGTGTCTTTGTCCCATTTCAGAGTGCTTCTTCCATCCCATTCTGATCTAAAGTGTGTACTGTTGTTTAGTGTATATTATAGCTCATGTATGTTAGGACCTGTTTCGTGTTGATTTCCTCAGAAGTTCTATCCATTTAAGCATTTCTGCACCCTTTTGCATTATTTTACAAAGCACTTTTCACCTGTCAGTTTAAAAGTGCCATTTGCCAAAATGGTTTTCTCTCTTGTTTGGGGAAGGAAGATTGTATCTAAACTGTAGACGTTGTCTTTCATTCCTGAATACCTGCTGATTACTTACATCTGTGTAGGATTGCTAATTTCTATTTAAAAATACTTTGCAGGGGGACTATTAACCTAAACGTTATCTTTTCACAAACCGAAACGGTTATTTTTCCTCTACTCTGCATCATTGTAAGTGAATTCAATTGCTTTGCTTATTTTCTGAATTGTAATTGCTGTCCCATATATACATATATATGTGAATGTCTGTGCCAATGCCAGTGGCAATGCTGTTCAGTGCTTGCTGTAGCAGCAGTTTTCACTGAGGGTGGATTTAATCAGTTCCTCTCTTGATAAGCCCAGGGATCCCCTCAGCTGTTACTAGAGAATGCATGCGAGCAGCCAGGTGGTGTCACAACCTCTGCATCTTCCAAGCAGCAGTCCTGTATCCACGAGTATCCATAGGGCACACTAGCCATGGAGGGTTGCAGAGCAGGACAAGGAATTCCAATGGCTAAAGGTGAGCTGACAGGAGTCCTTAGGCCCCCACATGGAGGTGGAACAAAATGAATACAGAATGATGCAGGGGGGATGGAGGAGGCTTACAAGGCAGTATTATAGGTGTGGATGATCCAGCGATGGGGGTCTTATAAGGAGGAATCAGATGCACTTGTAAACTCTGACCTGGTATTTGTGGAGGTAGGTGTGCAAGTTGGAGAGTGCGGACAATGACTTGTACGCTTGAGAAACTAACCATCCGCATACCTGATCGTATTCGTAGCAGGACCAACCAGCTCAGACACTTTGCTATAGGTGGCTTAACTAGGCAGGATTGCCGAATAATGCATCAACAAATAGAAGCCACCCAGAAGAGATTTTGTGCCCTTAGGTTTCACCACAGGGAAGGCCATATAAAAATGTCCTGCTACAGCCAGATGGTGAGAAAGGACAGAAAGAAAATAATTCACTTAGCATTACCCTATGTGCGGTTATGATTAGAGGATATTGTAGGAGGTACTGGGGTACTCTAGGGCCTCATTACGAGTTAGGTACCACTGTTAAAAACAGGCAGTAACACAGATACTACATTTGTTTAACCAATCTTCTAGATTGTGGGGTAAGGAAAAAAAGGCATGCTTGTGGGTCAGAACCGCAGTAGTAGCACCGCTCCCCAATGAAGATATAAAGCCTCATTGATTGTTTTACCGCACTGCCCAACTTTGGATTTTGGAAGCCAAAGTGCCTGTTTTGTCATGGCGGTAATACCTCCATGAAAAGCAGTGTTACCTGTCCAGGCAGAAAGTGGTAATTCCACCTACACCAAATGGAATCCTATGGAACTCCATAACAGGGAAGAACCCAATCTCTAAACATGGCAGACAATTACTGCTGCTGCATGTGGTATTACCAAATCCTTATAGCAATATTAGCAAAGCCAATACCACCAAACTCATAATAAAACCACTATTGATCTTCAGAATAGGGAGCCGCCAAAACTCTTACTTAAGCTGTGAATCTCTATTTCCACAGGTGGTAACAGTAATCCAGTTTGATGGTAATAGCTGGCAATGAAGCCTGAAGTTGAAACTCGACTGGAAGGAAAGACTGATTGTATATTAGCCTTTAGAAAGAAAGATGGATCTTCTCTATAAAACTGAAAATGTTCACCAATAAAGGACATATCTCTATGATAAAGCAACAAGAGCATTAGTATATTGCGCGTTCCTGCACCAGGTGGGATGCTCCTTTCCAACTCTACAGTGTAGCATTCCAATTTCTTTTCCTTTCCAATATATGAACCAGTTCATGATTCATCTCCCTTTATTTTACACAAATCCTTCTGGAATAATGATGCTATCACCCATAGATTTTCTTCTGGATTAATGATAAACAGTGCCTTTGGAGAAGGGGGTGCCCCTTTCTCCAGAATTCATAAGTATATCTCAGGTAAATTGCAGAAAAGCCATATGTTTATAAATGAAACAGCCCCCATAGTTGTTTTTGCTCTATGTGAAACATAGCCACTGCTATAGCCGATGGAATCGGAAAATGAAACACAGTAAATAAAATGTACAGGTCAAAAAACGTGCAAATGCCATCAGTCTAGAGGTGGGGGGAGGTAAGACGGGAGGTATGAGTGGAGCTAAGAGGACACCAAGTGACATTTGGGAGTTGTAGGGGGTCTAGGGACTGAGTTTGCACACAAAGCAGGCACGGAGGATGGGACACTTGGCGAGGGCGTGAGGGGAGCAGGAAAAAAATAAAGCAATTTTTCGATATTTGTAGCTATAACATGAATACAGATAGCCAAGGGTATCTGTCGTTCTGTACCCACGGCTATAGGAAACAAATGTTTAAAAAAAATGATATTTTTACAGCTACAGTGATGTTGGGGGTGAAAAATCACTGACCATGGCTGAAGGCCATGGCCAGTGACACAAGGGTCTCCCTTCCATGCAGTAACTAGGATGAGGGTCGCCCATCCATGCAGTAGCCAGGACCAACCCAGCTTAGTTTCAAAGCAAGAAAGAAGTCAGCCCCCGCAGGACATGGTTCCCTATGAATGAGCCTAAGTAACAAGACCACTTAGAACAACGGTTACCAGACATTTGGTCGAAAAAAATTGGTCGACTGGACAAATGGTCGAACCAATTTGGTCGAAAACCAAATGGTCGAATTTTTGTTGTTTTATTTTCACCCCTTTTTTTTTGGGGGGGGGGTCCCCCCCAGCCCCCTTTTTTTTCTAAAAAAACCTTTTTTTCCCTATACGAAAACCAAAAAAATACATATATAAATAAAAAAATAATTCGACCATTTGGTTTTTGACCAAATTACGTCGACCATTTGTCTTTCGACCAATTTACAGTCGACCACTTGTCTGGACACCTAGAACAACATGGCCTGAGGTGGCCAGCCTCGACTTAGCTTTGAAGCTAATTAGGGTCGGTCTGGTTACTGCATAGATGGGAGAATGCTGTGTTTTTTCTTTTAGTTTTAAACATCTCATAACACACTATGAAAACACACAGCATCTGCATTATTGTTTTTTTCAACACTCCTATTGTCAGTCCATTTTTTTGACTTTTGCTGAATTGCATTCTGGAATGTGTAGTCTCCTGGTCAATATAGGGGGACTATTGCAACAATTAACCATTTTTGCCTAACATAGTTCTATAAAGATTAATATATTTTAGAGACACTAAGTTATGCTTACTTTTCAAGTTATCTTTATAAAGCAGAGTATTGTTCAAAGCCAGACATGGGGTGAGGAGGGGAAATGATGAGAGGGCAAGTAAGTCATGAGTATTTGTCCACGATATGGCAAGAGAGTTTGCAACCCTGGACACTTGTGCAGTTATTTGCCCCTGATTGTGGCTGCTTTTTTATACGGCAGCATAACATTTTACAGAAGGCAGACGCAACCCCTTGCTTTTTCTTTAGGTTAGCAAGATTGCTCAAGTATTTGGCTACCAGAATTTTACTCAGGTTGTCATGTTCCCAATGCAGACGCTTACCAACAAGACCACAAGCATTTGGTTTGGATTGGGATTTTGTTTTCCAAGGAATATTTCACAACAGATTAATTGAGTACCTTTTATACTTTGCCAGCATATGTATTAGAACATTCACCTCTGTCAGGTTATTTTTCCTGTGTTCATTACTTTTTTGTAAGTCAGATGCTATTTTGTTGAGTGCACTTTCTTCCGAGGGGAAGGTCAATTGAACAACATTTGGATATTTCACTTTAAGATATATGTTTGCTTACTGTGTGATTCATGGGTGGCATCGTTTTTCGCTATGGGGTCAAAAGTACCTGGGCATATGTTATTCTTACAGCTAGACATTGTTTTCCCTTTTATGTGCTGCTTAAATGCGGTTAGTTGGGGTTGTGCAATGTATTACAACAGTCACAATGAGAGGGACATAAAACAAGGGGTGTCTAGCACGCTGCTTAAACAAAGTGTTTGATCCCTGGCAAATAATCTCACTGCACATTGTCTAGAAACATTGTGAGTTCTCAAAGCCTGCAATCCTTTATACATAACAATACCACTGTCAAAACATGTCAAAGTCATTTTGTGATTGATGAACGTCGTTGAGCAATGGGTTGCAAGTGTTTTCAAATATAGAGTGGCCCTGCCCACCAGCCATGGTGCATTGTGATCATAGGCTGCACAACAGGGCACACAAAGTTAAGGTAGCTTTATCTGAATGTCAGGGGTTTTGTTGCGTTAAGTTCTCACTTTAACGTCACTCCAACAAAAGTTTTTTTTTTTCTTGAATTTCAAAGGTTTTGTTCATTGCTCACCTTAACGTCCCTGCAACTACTCAAGTTGTTTCCTTGTATATATATGGTGGGTTTTAAAAGCCTTTAACCTCACCTGACATGTGAAAGAATTGTAGTCTATTTGAGCCAAGTCACACAATCCACAACGCAGTACACCTGCCGTCCATTTCTGAGCCACATCAGTAAAGCATTGTAGGTATGCAAATTAGTCCAAATGCAAGCCTTTTTTCTCTCAAGGAAATTGGTTTTGTCTTAGAGAGCAGAGCTACTTTATACACTGTACTATGTTGCCTAATGCTATGCCTATGCCTACTGCTCATGTTGATGCCGCC
Organism: Ambystoma mexicanum; assembly: GCF_040938575.1. Taxonomy (NCBI): domain Eukaryota; kingdom Metazoa; phylum Chordata; class Amphibia; order Caudata; family Ambystomatidae; genus Ambystoma; species Ambystoma mexicanum. The sequence goes on from NC_090934.1 coordinate 463,949,462, forward strand.
CCCATGGCCACCCTTGACTCCATCCCACTCACTATTTCCGAGCCACTCTCCACTCCGGCTAGCCTGCCCACCTCCACGCCTCTCTCTGCCTACACACTCATGTGCTCACTGATTAATGCCCGATCCATACCCGCCCTTGATGTCAACAACCTGCTCATCAAGGACGACCTCAACCTCATCATCCTTACTGAAACCTGGCTCAATGAAACGTCAGGCCCAGCCCTATCCCTTGCCATCCCACCTGGGTATTCCATCTTCAGGAAAGAACGCACCTCGCAGAAAGGTGGAGGCGTTGCCCTCATCGCCAGGGAAGCCATTGCCATTAGAGAAGTTGAAGGCCTGCTTGACAGCAACAACGACTACCTCCCTCTAAAAATTGACATTTCCCCCAACTGCACCATAACCATGCACATTGTATATAGACCCCCAGGCTCATCCTCTGACTTCCATGACACCCTTATCCACGCACTGTCCAACAACATCAAAAGAACATCACGGGTCTTACTTCTGGGTGACCTCAACCTAGGGCTGAACGACCCTAAGGACCCCCCTGCGAAATCCCTCAAGAAAGCCCTGTCCAACCTCAGCTTCACACACTCCATCTCCGAGCCCACTCATATAAAAGGGCGCACCCCCGACTGGATCAGTCATCACAACTGCTCCGTTCTCATCACTGCCAACACCCCATCCCTTGGTCGGACCACCACTACATCCAATTCACCCTCAGAACCAAGAAAGTGGCCTTCGCCCCCCCCCCACCGTGCCCAGCAACCTACGCTAGGAGCTCTCATCTTCTCACAGTTGAGAATCTAGCACCCTACCTCCTCAACCCTGGCCTCCAGGCCCCCTCCTCTAACAACCCCGAAACCTTAGCTGACACCTTTAAGGATATCATCACGTCAGCTGTTGACGCCATTGCTCGTTTGACCGTAAAAAACGCAAAAAAAGCCAAACCTGCCAACTCATGGTTCTCTAAAGAAATTCTTGAACAACGCGTGCAAAAAAGGACTGCCCTCTCCACCTGGAAAGCCAGCCCCTCTGAGTCCACCAAACAGAAGTTCAAAACCATCTCCAAATCCTACTTGACTAACATTACCTTAGCCAAGGCCGCCTCCTTTAACACCAGGATCGCTGAAGCCAAGTCAGGGTCCAAGGAACTATTCACCATCTTTAGGGAACTGGAAAAACCATCTGCCCCCCCATCAATCATCAAAGATGACAAGTGGTGTAATAGCATTCAGTCAGCCATGCTAGACAAGCTCAACACCCTCCAAACCAAAATCCGCGGCCACCAAAAAGCCCTCTCACACATCATAGCCAACTTGCGAGCTGAGCCACCCGTCAAGACCAGCGCCTCCCCTTTATTTCAATTCAAAGATATCACTGACCGAGAGGTCATCATCCTGCTCAACTCCATCAAACCCTTCAATTGCAAGGGCAACAACTGCCCATGTAGCCTCATCAAAGACTCAGCACCTACCCTAGCCCCCTTCCTTACAGCTTTTATCAACTCCTCCTTCCAGTCAGGCCAGGTCCCGTCTGGACTCAAGGAAGCTTGGGTGCGCCCACTCCTTAAAAAACCCTTGCTTGACCCCACAGTCCCGAGTAATTGCGGACCTATTACCAGTGTACCCTTCCTGCTCAAAAGTTTGGACAAAGCAGCTTACCTGCAAGTCCAGAAGTTCTTAGAGGATAACGGGCTCTTAGGCCTGAGGCAATCTGGATTCCGCCCATGGCACGGCACCGAAATGGCCCTCCTAGACCTTAAGAATCAAATGGACGATCTTAGAGATGCAGTCAAACCTGCTCTCCTACTGCTCCTTGATCTATCCACGGCCTTTGATCTCGTGGGCCACAACACCTTGTGCCACCATTTAGCCACCCAAGCCAACTTCTCCCCGAAAGCCTGTCAATGGATCACCTCCCTCCTCCAAGAAAGGGCCATGAAAGTCTTCTCTGAGTCTGCATCCGCCACCCCGAGCCTCCTCACCTGCGGTGTTCCTCAGGGGTCCTGTATAGCACCTACGCTTTACAACCTTTTCACAAGTCTCCTGTTCAGCATCTTGGATTCCTTTGGCATATCCTACACAAATTACGTGGATGACACACAGGTACTCATCCCACTCTCGGGCGACTACCTAGCAGACACTAACACCCTCACCACTATCTACTCCACCATCCAATCCTGGATGGTAGAGAACTGGATTTGCCTCAATAGTAAAAAAACTGAACCCCTCCTCATAGGATCACCTTTCACATTGGGCAACCTTGGAGACCAGTACTCCTCCTTCACCATCGATAACATTCCTATCAAGGTCTCAAACCATGACTCCGACCTTTCCATGGACAGACAGGTCAATGCTATCGCCACCTCTTCAGCCTATTACTCTAAAATCCTCAACGCTGCTAGGCCCTTCCTGGCCCGCCACAATTGCCTCACCATTGCCAGGGCAATTATCGGGTCAAGGCTAGACTATTGCAATGCCCTCCTCACTGGGACCTCCAGCAAAAATGGGGCCAAATTACAGCTAGCTCAAAACAATGCGCTCAGGGCAGCCACAGGTACCGCCAGAAGAGACCACATCTCTGAAATCAGAAGGCAAGCCCACTGGCTCCCTGTCAAAGAGAGAATTGTCTTTAAAGCGCTTGCCCTCACCCACAAATGCCTCCACAAGCTCGCCCCACCCTACCTGAACGACAGAATCATCAGGCACACGGCCACCAGACCCCTAAGATCACGCTATGTCAACACGATTGTCACACTTACCTCACGAAAGGTGCGCACTGGAGGTTCCAGCTTCCCCAGCCAAGAAGCCACGCACTGGAACGCACTGCCACTTCACCTAAGACTGATTGAATCACACCTAGCCTTCCGCAAGGCTATCAAAACTAGACTCTTTGTCTAAACAGAATATCTATCACGAATTGGTTTGAGCAATTCCCTGCTTATTTGTTTGTTACTGTGTAACCATGAGCCCATTGGGCACCCGCCTGTAACTCAAGTCTGCTTATCATCTGTAAAAGCGCCTCAATGCCTCATGGGCTGCAAGCGCGCTTGATAAATGCAAATAAATAAATAAATACATAGCTTAATCAACCAAAGACAGACATTTGGCAAGGCTGTCAGGACAGCTATGCAAATTGGATAGGCATTTAAGAATTGTATTTTCCCTCTTTTCTTGCAATGCAATGTTATTATTGCAGCCCCAGATATCTGTCTCCTGTAAAGAGACCGCCTGTGCTTGTGCACGTAAAACCTCCAAAGTTGTGATCATTTACGTATTGTATTTACAATCTTGTTTATGTACACACTAAAAAAGTGGTGCCAGAATGCACCCTTGTCTGAACCCCTTGAAACTATCAATGGGATTGTGCCTTGACCTCCAACCCTTAAATGTACCGTTGCATAATTGTTATGATATAAATTGCTACTAACAGTAAGTACGCTTGTCGGAACACCCATATTGGTTAGCTGGGGCCACAATTCTAGGGGAGCTGCATCATGAAATGCTGTACGCAAATTAACAACCAGTGACTCAAAAAAACATGGTCAATGGTGGGCGCTTCTACTCTGAATCCTGCTTGGAGATCAGCTATTATCTGCTCAGTATCTGCCCAGAAGTCATTCCAGTTGGACCGTCTATATATTTTGGAGCTAGCATCTACTAATGAAATTGGACTATAATTAGATGGTTCATTCTTGTCTCCTTCCTTATAAATATAGTACATCTCTGCTCCTTTCCAACTGCCAGGATCGAGTCATTAGATGTCGTATTATTGAAGGATTTAAAAAATGAAAGGGATCCATACTCCAGGCTCTCCTTTGAAGAGGCCTGATGGAATTGTCTGGATGTCGGGAGCCTTAATCCTTTCGTGTAGGGATAAAGCATGGGCAAATTCATTCACGGAAATATCAAGGAGGGGTGTGGGGTGGATTGCCCCAAAATAGGGGTGATCACTGTAATGTACTGCACCCCTTCCCATGTTTTATTATGCAAAGTAGAAAAGGGGTTTCCCCACATTTCACCAGTATTGTAGGCTGCCTGTGCCTTCTGAGCTTTGTCATCAGTTCCTTGTACTGTTTCCCAGAATGATTGCACGTCATTCACTGTACATGCTCATCAGAATACATCCTGTCTTTGGATTTCCAAGACGACTTTTGGTTTTGGTGCAATTTGGTGATGCCTGTGGCAAAACCATTGCTACACAGAAGTGCGACGGAGAAGGGGAGTTAAAAACCAGAGCATCTGGTTGACATGGCATTAGCAATGCTGGCTGGATAAAATAAGAAAAGCCCAATGTGTAAGTGCCCTTACACCATTTGAACGAATGTGCAGGGCTTTTACATGAATTGGACCAATTCAAAGCTGCCTTTTAAATCACGTCCTTTCTTTGTGTTTTGGCGCACAGTAATCCATCCGTTCTCCTCATGGCAATGTGTGCCCTCTTTCCTGTGACTTTGCTGGTGTCTGACTGAGTTGGCGCTTCTCTTAGTAGTGGCACCTATCGCTGCCAGCCTGTGCCGATTTCATCCCCCCCAGGGAAGGATGGGAATTGAGTTCGGAAAAGAAAGCCGGAAAACACATTAAAGGAACATTATGGGAACTCCTGGGGGTTTGTTCTGCTGAAGCCTGGCACGGGCTTCTGAGGATAGGTTGGGCATACCCGGGGCGTCATTCCTGCACAAACGCCACACTCTTGAGATGAAGGTAAATATTTATTTAAAGAGAGGCCGCCGCCTCTTGGGGCCTGCACAAGGATGGCTTGCCCCAATTCCCTCTACAGACGGGCTGCGTGCCCAATATCTTTCTTTCCCCACATGCTTCTTTTTATTTGTTTATTATTATTATTATTATTATTATTATTATTATTATTATTATTATTATTATTATTATTATTATTATTATTATTATTATTATTTTCCTCTGCAGTTACCATAATTCTTATCTGTCGTTTTGTTTAGAGGTTATGTTTGTTGTGTGGTGTAATATCCTTAATGTATTAGTGGATCTATACATTCCTGGAGCAGACATTATTTTAGTCTAGTTAATGTGTGTGTTATGGAATGTCCAATACAGAGTTGTGCGTGCTCCAAGGCCATTGCAGCATCTGGAAGAGAGTCGATCTGTGATTTAAACTCACCCAGTGAATGATTAGAATGATAGTAAAAGCTCGTTCAATCACTGCCACACTGCCACAGTTATCCAACTGGACAACACATAGCACACATAAGATGCAGAGTTTACTCATAAACCAAAAGGGTGATGAGTAAAAAGGCCCGGGGGTAAGCACAGCGAGGCAGAGAGCACAGTGTTTCATGGAATAGCGCAGGCAGGTACATGCACTGCTCATAATGACCAGTTTTACAAAGGTGACTGGAGAGTTCCAAGACATGGTTAGACAAAATGTAAGCAGTAACCTACGCGGCATCCCAGAAACTGACATCACATGCCTTTTGTCCTTAGTTGCATCACACAAAGTGCTGCCACATTACAGTTCACCAATATGAAATTATAGAATGTGGCATAACAGAGTACAATGGGCCTCATTCCAAGTCCGTCGTTAAGCGTGCCGGAAAAACCAGTAGGTTCTCACCAGACCCAGAATGATTTCCCTTCTCCGGACTTGCTGGAATTATCGGGGCATTACAGCCCCGGTGATCTGGTAATTCCGGAGCCGGCATTCCATTACTCCCCATTCCCATGGAGTCCTATGGGGACCGTGGAAACACTGGCCCCTAATTCATGGTGCCAGTGTTTCCATTTCTGTCAGCAGGCGGGTGGCGTTAATCCCGCCAGGTCAGACCTGGCGGGAGTAAGGCCACCCACCTGCTAAACTCATAGTCTGCCGCTCCGGAAACAACGGTGGTGGCGGGTTTACCACCACCGTTGTTTCCAGACCGGCAGGGTCATAATGAGGTCCAATATCTACAATAAACCTACCTTTATAAATAATGAATACTTTCAAATGTAGGCACACTTTCCTTTGTTTAGGCTTCCAACCATACATTAACCAGGGTTGAGTCAAGATATGCCAAGTGCATACCCAGCAGAACCACCATAAGCGAGAAGCACTGACTGTGTATGCCAGCAAAGCATTATATGGAAAGATAATGCCATCTCGTGCCAGCTATATTTTACATGCCAAAATAATGGTCATCATAGGAAAGGTCAGCCTTCCATGCCCCGGTGCTGCCGTCATGTGCTAAGTGTGCTTCCTTTGAACATGTAAAGGGCAGCCTGCCTTTTGAGCCCATTTTTACCTCAAAGGGCAGTGCTGAGTCAATCGTGGTGCCTCAATGCTAACATATGTTAAGAGGCCTTCTGTCTTGCTACATCTAGTGAACCCTTTTATATTGTGCTGGCTGCATAATATAATACTACCACTTCATCCGAGTTGTTTGTACCCAATGCAATCTCATTCAAGTTATTGACCTTGGAATGAGGAAGGACTTAGGTTCCATCAAATGTCCGCACGCTGTGCACATATCTCTGTGATAAGCGCTAAACTCAATGAACTATCTCACCTACTGGTGCGGAAACCTGAACTCTTTCCTCAGCACATTGCTTTGTATTTAGCCTAATTCTTTATGTTGCAAAATTGTTCTTAAATATGTGTTATTATCCTCAGAAAATATTGTTCTTTTATGGAACATGCACAGTGCTTATTCAATAGGAAATAATGCCAGCCCTCAAGTTGACGCTTGGAAGGTGTGAACGTGCTTGCTTCCTCTACACTTCTGGTATATTTTCTCTGGTACATTATAGACACACAGCTACAAATGCTGGCATCAGGGCTGTACTGGCCCACCGGGACATCCCTCGGGGTGGCCTCTGGCTGCAGGGCTTCTTTGGCGTAGAATGATACACCACACGTTGTGTGAGTCCGCCCATGTGGTTTGCTTAGAGTTGGTTGCCTGCAGTGCCGACTGCCACCACTGACAGAGACAGGCGCTGTGTAATTTTATGTTCTTTTTTCTTCCCATTTTTCTTTCTTCCCAGCAGGGCTGGGCTCGTGCCTGAGCACGAGGGCCTGGGCACCGAGGAACCGCACGTGTCCTGCACACACATTGCACAGGTCAGGTGCAGGGTAGGCTGGCGCTACAGCAGCCGACCCAGGCAGCTAAGTGAGAGCGTGACTGAGGCCTTCGGCTGGATGTCATCGACTCGAAGGTAAGCATATACTGTGTGGATTGAATGCATGATTGCAGCAGCACTTTGCTGTTTGGGGATGTTGTTGTTGAACAGGCAGATGGGAGGTATGAAGTGGTTTTCCATCATATTTTAAAAGCGTGCTACCGCCTCTCGAGTGATTTTGTTTACACAAGCAGGGTAGATAAGGACACATTTGTTGGGCTTGACCATAAATCAATGCTTATCAAAGATGCCCCATTCTGTGAAATAGGTGAACTCAGTTTAAGAAAATGTTCATACAAACAAGTGACCGTTCCACAAAAACAACTTTACATTTGTGCATGTAAATTATGTAATTACTGAAGTAACTCGATGTGGCTGGTGAAGGGTACTGAACCCTAAATATAAATCAGCAGGTTGTTCTTTCTGTGCCTTTCCAGCACTCTGCATTTGGCATCTGAAGGAGAGAATATACATGTTTGATTTCTTATGTTGACACGTCTGTGTTTGCTTTGAATGGGATGGATTTATTTGCAGTGCTATTGCGGTTGCGGGAGGGCACCCACACCTTCATGTTAGATTTCATTAATCTGCAGAGGTGTGTGGCTTCTCCCACTCCCCACCCCAATTTGCAGATATGAGCCACTGCCTGACATGTGTGAATGGTTATTCCGCCCATCGGACGGTTCAGCGGCTGGCACCCTAGTGACCTGCACAGCTCCACAATTTCTCGTACACCCCTGCAGTGTACTCCCATCCCAAGGGAGAGGTCTGCTTGTGTGAAGAAATCAAAGCACGCATGTTAAACTGGAGCAGGAGTGTTGGGGGAGTGGATGTGTGGGGGCTCCACAATGGCCTGCCCAAACTCCATAAGGCCCACTGACTTTGTACAACTTTCCAAAAAAAAGTGTCTGGCACAGGCCCCTCCAAACTGAACATTTTGGCAGACATGTATTTATTTATTTATTTGCATTTATAAAGTTCTCACACAGCCCAGGGGCATCGAGGCGCTGTCACAGGAATATGTCCTAGTTGCATCACAAAGGTGGGCGATCGGTTACATTAGCCTGATATTTACAATATCTAGGTGATTGGGTTGGTTACAATCACCCTTTATTGGTTAGATAAGCATGAGTGGCTCTCTCATTACAGTGTGCGAACTTGGTTACATTGTTCAAACTTGTATATGAGGCAGCACGGCTACATCTGAGCTGCAGTCATACAGAATCCAGTTTTAGACAAACAGTCTGGTTTTGATGGCCTTGTGGAAGGTGAGATGAGAGGGTTCACTTCTGATAGAATGAGGCAGTGAGTTCCAGTGTCTAGAGACAATGAATGGGAAGCTAGCGCCACCACCTCTTACATGTTTAATTCTTGGGACCATCAGTAGATTGGCATATGGGGTTCTAAGGGGTCTATCAGCCAGAGGCAGGAGGACTCTTTGGGAAAGTTAGGGAGGTGCGGTGTGATGGATGCATCTATGCGTGATGGCAAGTGTCTTGAACAGGATCCACTGGTGGACAGGCAGCCAGTGTGCTTGTATTTGGCTGCAAGGATATGTTCCCTTTTGGAGATGCCCAGTGCTGCGCAGAGGGCATTATTCTGAATGGTTTGTAATTTGGCCAAATATTTTGCTGAGGTTCCTGTGTAGAGTACATTACAGTAGTCTAGCCTTGAGCCTATGATGGCTCGTGCAATAGATAGACAGTTGGTTATGGATAAGAACTGGCTGCTGGCATTGAGGAGTTTGGAATTGCAGGCTGCAGAGGTAGCTATTGCGCTCACTTGGTTAAATTAGTGTCTAGGTGGAATCTGAGAGTTTTGACTGACTAGGAGGCTGGGATGGTGATGTCAATGGTGAATGCTTGGTATTTGACATCAAGGATGAGTCAGAGGAGGCTAGCAGTAGCAGTTCCGTCTTGTCCCCATTCAGGCATAGCCAGTTTTCAGCCATCCATGTGTCGATGTGGCATAGATGGAGTTAAGGGTGTTGGAATAATTTTCATAGTTGCAGGAGAGAGGAATGAGGACTTAAGTATCATTGGCATAATTGGTGTAAATGATGCCGAGCGAGTCAAGTAGATGTTACAGGAAGATAGTAAAGATGTTATACAATGTGAGCGATAGGCAGGAGCCTTGCGGTACTCCAGAGAGGATGGTGTCTGGATTGGCAGCTGCTAGGTCTGAGAAAACACTCATGACTCTCCCTTCAAGGAAAGAGGCAATCCAGGTGATTGCATTCGGAGAGAAGAAGCCTGAGGAGGAGAGATGTTGACATAGTATATTGTGATCCACCAGGTCAAATACTGCTGATAGATCTAATAAGAGGAGAAGGGCAGTTTTGCCAGAATCTCTGATATTGTCAATTTGATTTTTAAGGTCCAGTAGGGCCGTCTCGGTGCCGTGACCAGGACGGAAGCCGGATTGCCGGGTGCCTAGGATGTTCTTTGATTCTAAGAATTCCTGTAGTTGCAGGTATGCTTCATTTTTCCAGAATCTTGAGCAGGAAGGGTATGGTGGTTATGGGTCTGTAGTTATTGGGATTGGATGGGTCAAATGAGTTTTTTTTTTTAGAAGGGGATGAACCCTGGCTTCCTTTAGGCTAGGAGGAACCAATCCTGATGCAAAAGAGGCATTGGTGAACGCTGTGATGAATGGTGTGAGTCCGCGCATTCCTTTATGAGGGGTGCAGGGCAGATGTCCCCTTTGCACGTGGATGGTTTGATGTTCTTTATGATGGTAGTGACTTCCGTCTCATTGATGTATCTGAACGAGAAGAGTAGTGTCAGTAGTCTGCTGATTGGATGTGGGTGATTGGGTCATATTGGAGAGGAGTGGGTTTTACAGTTGGACTTGGCATTGACTATTCTATTGCTGAATGAGTTAGCTTTGGCAAGGACAATAGCTTTTTTTATATTTATTAGACAGTTTGTGAAACTCAAGTTTGGAGGCATCAGAATGGTGTTGTGGGAGAGAGCCAAAGCCTCAGGATCTTTGGAGAATGTAGCCTCAAGGGCTGGGACCTTGAGATAAGGTGCTAATCTTTCCCGAGTGAGGAGGTATGCAAGTCTAGTGGATGCCGAAGGGATAGGTAGGGTGGTGGCTTTTTGGACCTTCGGTGTGGAGAGTGTGAAGAGGATAAGGTGGTTGTCTGTCCTTGGAAGAGAGAGGTTGGCTGTGACATCTGGAGCACAGTTGTGGTGAGCTAAACAGTTGATGGTGCAGCTCTTGTTGTGGGTGGGGTTGGTGATGGAGTGTGCGAAGCCTAGAGTTTCTAGTGCTTTAGCCAGGTTATTTGCCAGAGTGTTGTGTTTAGTTTAGTTAAGTTTAGTTTAGTTTAGTTTAGTTTAGTTTAGCTTAGTTTAGTTTAGTTTAGTTTATTCATTTATAATGCGCACCAGACCCAAGGGTATCAGGGCGCAAAAATTAAGAATATGCAAAGCTTGATTGACAGGTTACAGAATTGGCAATACACTCTAGACATGGTAATACAGGTGTGGAACACAAGGAGAATAAGAGAAAAAGCAAAATATACATATACCATTAAATACTAATATAGCAAAAAATACAAGAATACAGAAGCAATAATACGTAATAAGAATATATACAGATAATGGGTACTGTTTACGTATACATATATAAAGGAAACATATGTGTGGTCATTAGATGTCGTTTGACTTAAACCAGTTAATGTAGATTAGTCTGAACTTTGGATAGGATTGATCTTCTCTAATATGGTGTGGTAAGGAGTTCCACAATTGGGCAGCTTAGACATGGAAGTTGTTTCCACCAACCTTAGAGAGCTTGAATCTGCGAATAGTAATGCAGTCAGTATTAATATGTCTTGAGGGTCTAGTCGAAGTTCTTCTTTGAAATCTGTTCGATAGATAGCTAGGGGAGGCATTGTTCACTGCCTTGTGTGTCAGCGAGGCCGTTTTTAATTGAATCTTGTTGAAGGTAGTTAGCCAATTGTTTTGTCGCCTTATCGCTGAAATGTGTGATCTTTTTGGCACACCAAGAGCTGCTCTTAAGGCAATGTTCTGAAGGATTGGAATCTTTTGGATAATGGATTTGTTGGCACCAATGCATAATGTGTTGCAATAGTCAAGCCTGGATAAGATCAAGACTCTTGCCACAGTGATGCAGTTATCATCCGATAGAAAGGGTTTATGAAGTCTAATCAGCTTACAAGTGTAGGCTGTTGCAGAGGCCATTGCATTCACTTGTTTAGCTAAGGAGAGGGTAGAGTCGAGGTAGAAACCGTGTCTTTGGGGTCATGAATCCATAGGTTTAGATCACCTGCTAGGATGACCTTAGAGGATGTTTTAAGATTATCTGAGACAAGGTGTGTGATGGAGGAGTGGAAGTCAGCTAGAGGGGAGCCTGTTGGGCAATATACAGTGTGAAATGTGATGGTGCAGGTCTATGAGGTGGTGATTTTTAGGGATAGGACATCATAGTTATGGGAGTTAGTGTGGTCTTTTTTTGTATAGCAATGGAGTCTGTGGCTATGAGTGCCACTCCGCCTCCTTTAGTGAGAGGGCAGTCCTGGTGGAATATGGTATAGCCCAAGGGGAGTGCTATTGCCAGAGCTGGGACAGATGCTTCCTGAAGCTAGGTCTCGGTCACAACACATAAGTCTAGGCCGTGGGTAGTGATTACATCGTGTAGGTCTGCTGCATGAGCAGGGATAGATCGGGTGTTGATGAGGGTGCAATTTAGATGTGTTTCAGTGGCAGCCTGGCATGTGGTTGTGGTGGCAGTTCCCTGCCTGTGGGTTGTAGCGAGGGAAGGCTCCATCAAAGTAGATGGCTCAGGAGGGGCAGGCGGTGTGGGGGACTGTGGCTTGGGTGAGCTCTGGAGGTGAGTTTTAACTGTGTGGAGGACTTACGGTTTGTAGCCAATGTTCCTCGAGCATAGCCTAAGTGTGAGGATTTGTGTTTGAAGGCATGTGTTGCGGTGAGCAGGGTGCGAGTGGTCTGTCTTTGGGGAGCACATGCTACTCAATGCACGTTAACAGAGGCTTAGGACCAATTTTTGGATGAGCATCAATAGACTGCTAGGATCAGAATAGGCATTCAATACGGTTTAGATCAATAATCAGGGTGCAACAATCAATATTTTCCTAACATGGGCAGGGTGCAGCAATTAATATTTCATAACATGTGCAGGGCGCATCAATCAATATTTCATAACATGGGGAGAGCGCAACAATCAATATTTTGCTAACAAGGGCAGGATGCAACAATCAATATTTTCCTAACATGGGCAGGGCGCAACACTCAATATTTTCCTAACTTGAGAAGGATGCAACAATCAATATTTTCCTAACATGGGCAGGGTCCAACAATCAATATTTCATAACATGGCTGGGGCACAACAATCAATATTTCATAACATGGGCAGGGTGCAATAATCAATATTTATAACACGGGAAGTGGGCGCAGCAATCCATATTTTCCTAACATGGGCAGGGTGCAACAATCAATATTTCATAACATGGGCAAGGTGTTATTGTAGCAGCTGTGCAAAGGTGCAACAGACAAAAGTAATCGGGTCTGAGTGTGTGCCATGTATAAATACTTGCTCGTCCCCGGATGATGGTCCAGGAGAGATGGCCAGGGAGAGTGAGGCAGCACAGTGCAGTACAGGTACAGAGGCACACTGGGAGAGGGGGTGGTGTGAAGGGGTGATCATCAACAAAGTCGGAGTAATGGGGTCATATGAGTATACACTTTGGTCGTAGGGGTAAGGTTTAAGGACTGATCTTAAAAGTAACATACAGTACTTAAGATGCATGGCTATGGCAGAGGGGCACAGTATGAGGAGGTATGGTTGCAGTAAGAGCTGCTTGCCATCAGGGAACGTGGGTTGCCGATGGCAGAGTCTCAGTAATGGCGGCCGTAGCTTCCACGATGTGTAGCTGTGCAGAGCTGCGGTGGTTTGCCAGAAGCCGGTGCAAAAGCGAAGAGAAGAAGGTGGCTGTTGCTGTATTAAAGCAAAGGCAGTACAGTGTTAGGAGGCTTACGGGGCACAGGGTATCTGGGGCAACAGTACCTTTGTGGGGACCGGAGATGCGATTAGAGATCTCTGCAGTAGATGTAGATCCGATGTCATTCAGAGAGCTGTAGGACTCAGGAGCTGGTATGGAGAGTGGGGGGTTCCTTGGGTTCTTCCCAGCTCCAACATGCTCAGTACAGGAGCCTTACTCACGGGGCCTGTCACAGAGGTGCCGGCTAAATGCCTCCCGGGTTCAGTGATTGGTGCGATATAGAAAATTTTAACCAATCACTGACTGGTTGCAAAGGTGCAGAAGGCAGTTTGTAGAGGCAGTGTCACATGATGAGGCAGATTGTAGACAAAAGTATGTGTAAATCAGGCGATTTAGCAGAAATTGCAAATTAAATACGCTGCTGCAGCGAAATTTGGTGGCAAGAGCCTTGAGGCTTACCAACCGTCGAGCGGGGGCTGCAGGGAGACCACTGTGCTGAACGGGACCAGGAGAGCTCCTGCTCGATCCTGTGCTGTGCCCGCAACGTGGAGAGGCAGAAGATCAAAAGTGGCCTTCCGGCTACTGCTACTCATTTTCACTTATGGAAATGTCCAGAATAAATTCCAGGGTGGATTACTGTAGGAATGAAAAAGAAAATAAGAAGAGTGGGCCAAAGAGTCTTTCTGCACAAGTGTTGCCATGGGCGATGCAACTTGGTTATTTACTACTTAGGGTGATAAGTGAAACAGACAGAGGCCATCTTCATGGACCAAGGTCAAAGGCCACAACCATTGGGTGAGCGTCTTTCTGCCCAATTGTCAACATTTTAAGGACCGGTTTATAATGTTACATTAAGAAATGCTGACACATTTGGGAAAGAGTCTGAAATAAGAAAAGGTAGCATGCATGGGCGCAAAGGGTACCTACACCCACCCCTTCTCCCTCACGCCCTTCTCCTCTCCCCCTCATGCCCTGCCCACCATGGAGAGTCAAAGCTCACCTTCATGCTTATGCCTGTTCAGAAACATCTGCTATGGGCTCAAATCCGACTTTAATGCCAAACAAGACATTTAGACACCATTCAACACTTTCAAATAGCGTGCATTTCATCACTTCTGATGAGGGTGAAGCAGATTCACAATAAGAGGTACAGTGTTATCCTGCCAACAGGTTCTTCAGTCAACCTGCTTGACAATGTTATTTCAAAACAGAGTTACTCCATTTTAACTCCTTGCTTCTTTTCATTATAATAAACCAGCACAGTACTATCAACAGTCGTCATTTAACTGTATACACACATCCCCATTATTCTCTCAAATGGTGCATTAACAACAAAAACATAGGTGACAAGCGGACCGCTCATAGCCCTCAGCCTTCCTGTAGCCGACAGTCCCCACCACCTCTCCTGTGGCCTAGATCTGCCACCACCTTTCCTGTAGCCCACAGCCCCCACCAGCCCACCTGTAGCTCCTACCAGCCATGCTCTGGAACTATTTTATCTTAGGAGCAAGCCTACCATGTACTTCAATTCTTCTCAGATTTTTGCAGACAGCCGTTTCTTTTTAAAGCAAAATTTCTCAAACTCCCATGCACGTTTCCAGCGTTCTCGCAGTCATGTGCATTTCAGGGCATCCTAAGTGCTTAGCTAATTACCCAAGATACTACTGTTGCCATAGTAATAGTTTGTTGTATCAGGAGCTAAATAATTCACCCACTCTCCTAGTACCTTATTTTTGGCTTCATCTCAATTGGCCAGCCCAGTATTCAGTGCCGGACTGGGGCATAACATTGTCTTGAGAACCAATGAAAAAGTAGCCTACTATTGCAAATGGCAATTGTAAAGACAGGAGGGGGGTGTCTGTACTCCTGCTTTCTATATGGCAGAGGAGAGGCACAGAGGACCCCGGCCATGATGCTCTATAGGGTAGCGCTGGTAGAGCAATCAAGGCCTTGCTTCTCAGGAGGTGATGCAGGCTGGTTCTTAAGTACAGTGCTGTCCCCAAGCCCCCACAAAGGAATGCCCACACACTTTATTAGTTAAAACACAGTGGGCCTCATTAGGACCCAGGCGGTAAGGGGTTTACGCCGGCGTAAACATCGCCGACCCTTACCGCCTGAGTACGAGTTCCCTTAGCGCCATGGCGGATTTAACACCTGCTTTTAGCAGGTGTTAAAATCCATGGCGCTAAGGGACCTTGTTGTTAATTACGCCACCGTAATTTACGGTGGCGTAATTAACGCCTTCCCCACTCCCATTATGCCCTATGGGGCAAAAATGGGAATGGGGAAGGGTAAATGGGGATTGGGGACTTACCGCCCCGCCAAGGTCGGAATGGGGCGGTAAGTCCGCCAACCACCATGGCGGAATTGCACCCTTAGCGCCATGGACCATGGTGCTAATAGCACCATGGTCCTCCGCCAAGGTCGTAATGAGGGCCAGTCTTTATATAATTAATATTCAAGGTTATGTACACTATCACAATAACTCACTTTGTGCTCAGAAAATCCACATGGCAAATATATACAGTTCTAAAGTGGTACCACAATTATTATCAGATCTCATTAAAGTGTATCAACTATACTCTGGTCAAATGTCACACAGATCAAGGAATAAAAGTAACCAACAATAGATACAGGAGGAAAGCAGTTGGTTAGAACAATGGGCAGAATATTGACCCCTACCAGCTAGGCACAATTCTGTGTGAAGATCCCCCCACCTGGGCAACCTGTAAATTAAAGATATATCACAAGCCGAGTCCATATATGGTTCTATAAGTCTTATTTCCTTCTGTAAGGTTTCTACCCTCCCAATGTACCTGGTAGAGCAGAGTTCTTCGATGAGGCATTGATGGATCCTTCTTGAGTGACTCCCTTTAAAGCAGGAGCCACGGATTGTCAAGAGGTGTCGAAGAAGGTGAACTTGGCATCGACGGAAAGTTCGATGGTGCAGAGACCACGGCATCAATCCAGGCGGTGCTCGTCGGTGACGTCCTGCGAGGATGAGGTGGGCGGGGCACCTCAGTGTTGGATAGATCAGGACCGCAAATAGTTTCTGAAGAATTGTGGCCCGACAAGGGCATCGAGTCGTCAAAGTCTTTGTGGTCTTCGGGAGGCGGGAAACCCACCGGCAGATGCTCCTCCATGCGTTGACAGCCTGGCCTTTTCCGGCGGGATAAGGCAGGTGGCGGTATGGACGAGTGCATCTGTGAATCAAAACTCTTAGGCAAAGGAGCGTGCGGCTCCGGTCGCCAGCAGCACAGCGTCAAGCGGTCCCCTCTTCTGGGCAAACCGGCTCCGATGGGCCTCCAGCAATTATGGTGATACTCCAAACCCTGGTCAACGGCAAAGGACTTCAACGGCGTCAATGTCCGGGTGCTTCAATTTGTTCTCCTCGGCAGTCTCTGCCTCCAGTCGGCAGCCTTTCAAGGGTCTGACTTCCAGGGAGCTTCGGCAAAGGTTAGCAGTGCTCGATGGACCCTCGGAGCAATTGAAGAGGGCACCTAACCAGGTCCTCTCTTGGATCAGTCCTTGATGAACTCAACAGCTTTCGGATCGGGTCGAAACAAATGCAGCAGCAGTTCTTCTTCTTCCAGCTGGGCGTCAAGGATAAACAATTCCAGTTACTCTTCAAGTGTCAACTCAGCTTCTGAACAATTTCCAGTGGTGAGAGGTCCCCAGATATACTATTCTGTCTCTCATCCACACTGCTGGGTCACACTCAGCAGCCAATCATACAGAAGGGCATTCATGCAGTCCGTCAGCCAATCAGGCATACAGTGCATTCAGGCCATGCTCCTCCACCTCAGACACTCACAACAAGGAATGTGTATTGGGACAAGTACCCAGCCATTCAACACTACACACTGCATTCATACCAGTTTCGGGCAGGGCTGTCTCAGTCATTGTGTCATACACCAGAAACCAGACATCCACAACAAGAAGTGCATATTGGTCACACACTCCATTCGCCCAGGTCCCACCCACAGGGTGTAACAACAACATACAGTCACTGGGAAGGCTCCAGCCACTCTGGCCTGGACTTCACAACAACACCATATATGGAACTTCCACCCAACAGCCAGTCAGGGGGAAGGGACAGAGTCAGGGCTTCCCAGGACTTTGGGAAACAAGGTAACAGACAATAGAAAGCAAGAGGCCACAGGAGCCATCTTGTTTCCGAACAGGAATCAACTGATTCCAATGGCAGGGCCTGGATATCCCAAAATGGAGGATACTCAGAGCACCTGTCAAATTCAGCATGGAGCTGCCACCAGCCCATTCCCTGCTCTGTGGGCCACACACAGGTGCCCAGAAACATACACTAGGGGCACAGGGTTGCATCCCCACCTGTGGGTGCCATAAGGGTATCCCATGGGTCTGTACACCAAAACAGAAACAGGAAGAACTGCACTGCCAGGAGTCCCATATGGACTCCTGGGCAGAAAACAATACAGAACACAAATGAAAAAGGACTACAGGACAAGGACAGGGAGGCCCTGTCCCTTCAATGCATTTCCAGCATCACAGCAATTCATTGCTTTTTTTGACAGACTGTTTGAGTAGTACCCAAGGGAGAGGTTTTTGATAAAATGTGATGCAAAAAGTGCATTTTAAAGAATATTTATTCAACAACGCTAGCCGAAACTACTAGCTGCCTGGAGAAGTAACTCATCAAACTGGACCACATGGCCCAAAAAAGTGTCCCACTTTTTTCATAATAGTAAGTTGGTAGGCAAAGATCAAATGTTGTAACAGCGAACAGCACTGCACTGGATGTTCCACTAATGCTTCACTGCATCAGGTACCCCTCTAGCACGGGCCTGAACCACTTATCAGAGTCAACTCTTCCAGGCACTGAATGAGAGAGCGTATGGTTTTTACTGTTGTGTTTGCACAGCCGAGAAGTGTGTTGCAGAGTGTGTGTGTGAACTGTGACGTCAAATAGACAATGTTTTATGCTGGTTTGGGCCAGTGAACCTTCATTCATTTTCTTTTCAACATCTCAACACAGATTGCGGTGAACACCGGTGAAGATTTATGACCGTAAGTGTTGGATTTTACTTATTCTGGTCATCCCCTGATAGTGTGTGTGGGCTTGGAGTGTGGAATGTAGAGTGTTGGCTGTAGAATGTATTGTGTGAAGCTGCTCTGATTCCACAGAGAGTCAGTTGAGAACTAAAGCCTAAGAGAAAGGGGACCGGTGGATGCTTCTATCCCATGAACTTGTCTTGAATATAACCTAATGTACTTACTTGTGTTCCTGTGGACTTACTAAAGATACCTAAACCTAACAAGGCTCCTGTGTGATTATTCATGCCCCTACCCACAACTCAACAGTAAGCCTATACATTTTTCAAACTAAACTTGCTTGTTACTAATCACATAACGCTCCCACTTGTTGTCATATATATTGAACCCTAGCATTACCATGGGTGGGTGTTTTTTCTTTGGAAAGCAAAGCCCAATATTGCCTTTCAAAATTGCAATGTCGCTCAATAATCATCAAGGCAAGCAGCAGAAAAATGTGCTAATTGACAGCATCATGTGTGTGTAGTATCTGACAGCAGGCATGGGAAAATAATTTGCAGAGACTGATATTGCACTCGTGGCTTGTCCATCTATCATTGGAGATCTACTTTGCAGGATCATGAACTTACTTAAAAAATGATTTTTTTGAATCCATTTATGATTAAAACATGCACTAATATGGACTAATGTTATCCAACATCTTCTTGGGGGATATTTGCAATCCCCTCATAGAAGGTTTGGGCTCACGCGCTGTGCTCCCTCCTTTGGTGAAATATGGGGCCACTTTGAAAAAAATGCCCTGGGCCAATTTTGGTTCCCAGTCCAGCCCTGGCTGGCATGCAAGGATTAACGCAGGTAAAGGCAATTAAGATTGCTTTGGCAATAGCTTCCAAAGAATATTCCTAATTCTTGTCCATGAATAGCGGAGTGCTTTGATGGTTTTTGTGTTCGTCTAATTTATGAAAATAAAGACTGATCCGCCATCATGTTAAAACAGATGACATGCTCTCGATGAAAATCACAGAAATAGAGATTCAGTCATTAAAAGAGGTGCATAGCTCTCAACCATTTATGTCGCAAAAGCGGGTGAAACCACCCCATTTTACTTTTGGCGGGTGAGAGGCCCATTGAAATGAATGGGCGTGCATGAGGTTTGGCGGGTGAGTCCGCTGTTTACAAGGCGGGTGACACCTGCCAAAAGCGTGTGAGTTGGGAGCTATGGAGGTGCAAGAACATGAGTTCCCTTTAAAATCATAGATGTGTTCAAGAAAGCAGCATGTTATAGCATTTGGCATTTCACTCAAACAAGTGTTTTTAAAACGTTTTAGATTGTATTACTTTCTGCCTGCATTAAACTAAGTGCCTTCACGAGACACAACATTGCCAACTACCACTTAGAAAGCCAGCAACGGAGCAGTAGAGGCAACGCCAGGGGTAGCAAAAATGTTGCCAGACGTAGAAACTGGTACCCCTGGCTACTCCAAATGATGCCCTAATCTGTTGTGAAAAAACACACATACATGCTCACATGTATTGACATACACCCACAGCGTTACATGATCTATGTCTCGTTTTTCTGTCTTTCTGTCTTATCTGTCTCCCCATTTCGTATGTGCGTATCTCCTGATTTTCCTGTCCTTCTCTTCCATTCTTTCTGATTTGTAGCTTGCTTTCTCTCGCCCCAACATCTAAATCGTTGTTTCTTCTATGTCAGTTTCCCCCCCTCTGTCCATCTCTCTCACTGACTTTCAGTCGCTCTCCTTTCTGCCCACCATACTCTTGCTCTCGCTCGTCTTCCCCTACCACTTGCACGCTTGACTTCGAAGGTGCATTCATTTGACTGTGCTTGCAATGGGGCAACTGGTGAACATGGGTGACTTTTATACATATGCTCCAGTCTAGGTGTACACGAGCATTCTGAGCACGCCCAATTGCACCCATTTAATTTTGAGGCTGCTCTTCCACCATGGATTTTGTTCGTAAAAAATATATTTAAAATGTTACGTATTTCAGCTGTACTTTGTGTGGGGTTGGATTTACACCAACCATGGGATATACCAAAAATGATATAGGGAATTTTCAATGTTTGGCAGTCAGACAGCGGCACCTTACAGAATTGACATTTCTACCTCCCTCTTCTGCTCCTCCTGTATGTGGTATGTCTACTTTTAGAACTAAAAGCATGCGTATTACAAAGATCTGTCTTGTACACGCCTTCAGTCATGCATACATATAAAGAGGCCTTAACACAGTTTGCACAATAATGTGCAAACAATGCATGTTACCTTTGATCTTGCAGATTTTAGAACAAACTCTTTTTGTTGGCACTTCGCAGCACAAATGGCATACATAGCATGGGCAGGACCAAAGTGCACATAAGTAGTACATATTGCCAGTTCCCCAAGTTGAATTTACACTTTTCTTTAGTTGAGGAGCTTGTTTATGCCATAGCATCATAGTCCCAGAACTACTGAATGATAAACTCCATTGCCCTTTTAACTCCCATGCCAGTGCCATTGTCACACAACTGCACTATTGTTCTCTGATATTCCCAATGTCAGTCTTATTGCCCCTAGACTGTCCCATGTTGCATCCCACTGCAGGATGATTTTTTCTGTGCCTCTCTTTTTGCACCCTCAAAATGCCCCATTATCCCTTGTTTTTATACAAGTGAATCTCACTAAAACTAGAACCTCCCCACGTTCTACCCCACTCACCCTAATATAAGTCCCATGCCACTCTCATATAGTCTCTGAATTGTGGCATTTCATTCCGTTTTGCCTCATGCCCTCCACTGTGTCCCTAGAATCTGGCCATGTCACATTAATTGCCCCCAAACTCACCATTCCTACAGATTTCGACATCACTGTCATTGGGCCTCATTATGAGTTTGAAGGTAGCCATGCCTTTTTTACCGGCATTGCTACCTCCAAACTCGAGTTCCGGTCCCGAACAAAATGGGCATTACCGGGCCATTCCGACCTTTGCAGGCCTGGTAATTGCCATTCGCGGGACCCAGACCTGGTACGTCCCCATTCCCATTTGAGCCCCCATAGGGCTCAATGGGAATGGGAAGGATGGTAACAATGGTCCCGTTAATAACGGGACCATTGCTACCATCCAGTTCTGCTAGCGGGTGCCACTCTGCACGTCTGGTCTGACCAGGCGTACAAAGCGGGTCCGCTAGTAGAACTCCGAATGTTGCGGCGAGGTAACAACGGCACCGGTAGCACTACCGATACCATCGTTGCCTTACCGCAACACTCATAATGAGGCCCATTGTATCGAGACCTGCCCTATGTCAAGAACAACTGCGCCCTGATTTGCCCCATGGTACTTACAAGTCTAACTGCATCGCACGCACGTTGATATGCCCTGTTTTTTGCTATTTTATGTTATGCAGCTTTTATACTGTGCCAATCACCACCGTAGTGGTTTTACAGTTCATTTTCCTTGTCTGAGAAAGTGGTAAATTGTGCCCACACCTGGAGTAACAACACTGTAGTACATGGAGCAAGAAGAAAGGAAAACAAGGCAAACGTGTGTAAGGGAAGCTGTTATAGGATAGAGGCACTCAGAACGAACAAACTGGAAGATACAATGGGATTGACGTGGAGGCAATATGATTTCTCAAGTAGGAGTGCACATGCAATGTTTTGGCATTCTGTTCTAGGAAGAGAGAAAATAGGAAAACCTGTGGAAACAAGCTTTTTTTAGTGTTGGTGGGTTTTAGATCGTTTGAAGCAGTGGACTTAATGGCAGCATGGTTATTTGATGGCCCTGAAATGTGCTTGAGATGTTCTTGAAGTTTGGAGGCCTATATTTGTCAGGTAGCATTTTTTAAGCGCCCTCTCCATATCTCAGGTATCTAATCTGGGAATGTCAAATCAACGGTAAGAAGTGACAGAGCCAAGGCTGTTTGAAAGTAAAGTGTGAGGCACCATGATAGGAGAACGGGAAGAAGGAATATGCAACTGTATGAAGTCCCTTCCTTTGCCACTATAGCTGCCATATGTCACATCACACTGCCATCTAATTTGCATCATGTTATTTGCATTGCCCCCCCCCCCCCAAAAGGCACCTTGATTTTGACAATGTAACTCCAATGATTCCTTCTTTCTCTAATAAATCACTATCATTACCCCTGGAACTTCCCTGTGTCACATCTCAGTATGTCATGATTTTCAGTCTCATGCCCTTGCCCCAGAACTGCAGCACTGTCCCTGTTCTGCTGCATGTCACCCGGATTTCCCCCAGATGTGTGCAATGTTTCTTGTGTTCCCCCAGACTTGCAGCATTTTGCCATGATGTTGCACATATTATTCCCCCTGACCACAACAGCTGCACTTCCTTCACAACTTGCTCCAGGGACCCCTCAACCGCTCTATGTTATATCATAGTATGCTATTTTACGAAGTCTGAACAGACATTAACATAATTACCATCAGAGATTACTAGTCTAAAGACCTTAAACTAGGCCAGGGGTCTGCACTCTTTTGGTCTTCAGATGCTACAGACACAAACTGATCAGAACTATCCTGTATTGTCAGTGATGAGGGATCATTGGAGTATTAGTTGAAATATCTGGAAAGCAGGCGTTTGCAGACCCTGTACTTGCCATGAGTGTTCAGGCACGGGGAGAATTGTTAAGCCAGTGACTATGGAGCAAAGTAGTAGTGGGACCCAGCCAACTTGTGTGTAATCACACTACTGGTGTAATAACTAGGTCTCTCTTCAGTCACCAACTTATCAGCACTATGCCTGTCCTTCACTGAAGTCCTACTAAAATTAAACAACCTATGAGGCACAGAACTTAGCTACTTTGCATGCTACTAAATGGCTGAAATTAGAGGGCGCTTACTGGAAATATGACCACAATTTGCCACAAAGGGTCCCTCTGCAGAAAATTCACTATGAATTAGGTCTAGTATCCATCAAGACGTTGGTAGCATGGAAGATTTTGTCCTTCTATAGGAACATCCTGAACCCACCGGCTGACTCACAGTTGGTTAACTTGTCACAAGATTCCACTAGCAATGCACTTGAGAATTAGAAGAAATATTGAAGGGGACGCTTGACATCTTTAAATTCAACTGACCAAACTTTAGTCAGCAAATCGATTTCACTAAAGAAAATACTATGGCTCTATGAATGGTGTAAAACTACAGAGCAATGCATGAAATACACTCTTTAAAGCGCTTTCTTCCACTGAAAAAGCCTGTGACTAGTGCCCAGTTATCTGAGAAAAATCCCATGCCCCGGAAGGTGTTAAAATATGCTTGCGATTTAGATTGAACATATTGCCTACAAAAGAAATATCGGGAATCAGGTCTAAGTTAACTAGGTCGAAGATGTCCCGGGAGGATGGCTCTGTGCCAACGTGCTTGCCTTAGAAGCAAGACTACACAAAGCAACACAGGTTCAATCCTCCGGGATGCGCTAAGAAACCTATGGGTATTTAAGCGCATTATAAATATGCAACTAAGATAACAAAAAAAGAATTCTATAA
Source organism: Ambystoma mexicanum (assembly GCF_040938575.1). NCBI lineage: Eukaryota > Metazoa > Chordata > Amphibia > Caudata > Ambystomatidae > Ambystoma > Ambystoma mexicanum. The sequence goes on from NC_090934.1 coordinate 463,973,124, forward strand.
CAGCACTTCGATGCACCCGGGCTGTGTGAGTGCTTTAAACATGCAAAATAAATGAATGCTATGAGGATTCAGCAAAAAGCACATTGAGATTGAATCACCAAGACATCTGACAGATTGTGTTGCCTTTGCTCCAGTGTGAGAGATTTGTTTTGTAAGAGTTTAGAGTGAAATAACGTGTCCTTAACTTAAGCTGTCAGACCATTTTTATTAAATTGTTTCAACCACATTTTAAAGAAATTGCTATTTTAAAGAACTTGCTATTTACCCATGCATTCTTGTTCAGTGGTTCTGTTATTTCAGGACTAAATAATTGTACTGTACACTGTTTGGTATTTGTATTGTATGTGAAATGATTGTTACAAGCCAAAACACAATAAGAATGAATAAAGATGCAGAGTCTCAATACGCTACACAAGTAAACTACATACCGCAACTCACCCGGGTCCTGCATTTTCAGTCTATTACGCAGGCCTAGCAGCTACTTATTGTAACATTAACCACAACACACATGAATGGGGCCTTGAGTTTGGACCATAAAACCCTCAATATGCAATTACTACGTTGAAAAGTAAGGCGGCTTGTGGACCAGATGTCGTACTGAACACTATCTATGAATCAGATCTGGCCTTATGGTCCAATACACTTTGGTCACTTTATACCCAGGTTATACAGACAGGGGTAAAGTCAGAAACCTGGACAAAGCCATCAGGGTAACAACCTATAAAAATGGAGATCGCTTCTCGCCACTAAACTATCGTCCAATTAGCCAAATAGTCACCACAAGCAAAATGCTCACCTCTTTTGTCCAGAACTGGGCTATGGAATCTTGATATTTCACAATGCTTCAATCGGGTTTCAGGAAACACATGCGGACCATACTGAATGGGTTTATAAATGGCTTTTGCAGCTAAATGCTTCAGCTTCTCCCTCAGCACCTATATACAAGGCATCACTGGACATGACTGCAGCCTTTGATAAGGTTGTTAGGAATAAAGTGTCAAGTAAATTGCATGTGTGGAACATACCAACTGGTCTATTAAACATGAAGCTAATGTTCCACACGGACAATACTTTACAAGTAAGATTGGATTCTGTGGGCACCATATCAAAGTCAATCAGGCGAATGTTGGTCTGAGCTAGCAGTGCACACTAGCCCCCTGCCTCCTCAATTCACATTTGCACGATATGAAGGAGGCCCTAGCTAGATCAGACCTTTTGCCCCAAAAATGGGCGCTACTCAGGTAGGGTGGTTATCCTGTGCGGGCAAAGTAATTCTGCTGCATAGGAAGCTCATTGGTCTTCCAAGAAGTCTGAAGTACTTTGGGGACTATTCCAGGGCTAATCGACTGGAAATCAATTAAAAGAAATGGAGATAATTACATTTAGGAATCTATGGAAAAAGCATACATCTGCCTGGTCAAATAATAAAAATGAGGTGGAAGAAGTAGATTTTCTGGTTTGCCTCGGGTTCATCATTACAAATAAAAATACTTTAGCCGTAATTAAAGATAATATAAAGCCAAAAGTTTGATTGTTTCAAACTCAAATTAAATTCATTTCAATGAAATATTGCTCCTTCATGCTTCTTCCTTTAAATGCATTTGCTAAATTGAAGGTTACTGAAAGCATTACATACGGCTCGGAATTGTTAAATGATGCTGACCTTAATTGGCTTAACATACTGGACCAGTTTGGAATGTGCCCACGTCACTTCCGATGTCAAGGATTAGACCGGAACTTAGCTTAACCTCATGGAGATAGACATTACTAAGGAATAAACTAAGCCTGTATGGCAAGATCCTATGAGGAGGACCTAACACTCTTTTCCAGGTGGTAAAGAAAGTATTGGAAGGAAAGGGAGATCTTCCTGTTCTGGAGCGCACCAAGAATTGCAACATAGTATTGTGGAGTATGTACTTGGACATATCAGTACAAATGGACAACCCTTCATTACTAATGAAAACGCTGAAGGAAAATATATGACAGGGACACATGTATGGATTTAAAACTGTAAAAGGTGTGCATAAAAGCTGTTCCTGGTTTGAAATCACATATGTTGTACGTTAAAAAAGTGCCCCTCTTGTGGTGCAAGAATGTGGTAACTGATATTTCAATTTAATATGTTACTTTGGAAGTTCTTGGCCCGAGACTACACATACCAAGAGTGGAGCAAAATTGCAGAATTTGTAACAAGATTAGTGAAGACACTCTATGCCATCTACTCATAGACTGCCCCAAACTGATAGAGAAAAGACAATTGTTCTTTGAGAAATATGTTCATTCGGCAAGTAGAGGCTTTTTGGGCTAGAATCATGTCTGCCAGTCCTCTTGCCCTATCCTTTGTCGTAATTGCTTTCATTAAATAGATTTTCTCAATTTGAGTAATGTCCCCCATCATACTAGGGTAGAGTGCAATCAGAGCCCTAGAGGCATGTTAGGAGTGTATCAATATGGTACTCTTCGTCCAGAATAATGTATACTGCATTAGTCACTTTACATACAAAAGGATGAATGGCGCACGTTATATACGAAACAATGTTTTAATTCAACTGATGAAAGATACTTGCTCATGTTTAATGATTGAACAATGATCCAACTTGAACTTTAGCGTGTGTAATGAGATCTGAGTATGTTATGTCAACTGTACTTAGTGTAGTGCAACTATCACCCTAAGTTATATTGGTGATGTAAGCAGGCTGGCCCAATGGAGTCACTACTGAAGGAAGGAAAAACTACTAAACAAAGACAGAACACTATAAAACTGTTGAGGATAAAGAAATGTTTTAAGAGCTTAACGAAAACTGGAGTGATCATCAATGAATCTGAGTGTCAGGAAGAGAGAGTTCCAAAGTTAGGGGGCTGCGATATAAAAAGCCGGGCTCTGATGGTCGTCTTCTTGATCCGTCGAACAAGAAGAAGATGGCAGTTGGCTACATGAAAATCTCTGTTAGGTACATAAGGAACAATCTTCCCACAAAGATAACAAGCTCCTTGGCCATGAAGTGCACAATGAACCAAATAAAGCACCTTAACCTTCACCCTACCCTTGATAGGTTACAAGGGGAGTCTATTCAATACGGGCGAGATATGGGCATACCTTTATAGACCAGCCATCAATTGCGCTGCTGAATGTTGTACAATCTGCAGTCTTTTTAACTAATAGCTGGGCAGGGCCAGAAGGGTAGCATAGCAATAGTCCGGGATCCCCATGACAGCATATGGGACATCAGGTCCTCTGAAGTCAGATGTTAAAACATGTATTACCTTTTTTTAAGGTCCTGAGCTTAAAATTACCGAATCTGCATCTGGTACTGACCTGCAGGTTAGGGGAAAGAGAAGCCAAAATTGTAATCCCCATATGTTTTATGGAATCGACTGGAGTAGGGAGTGCACCTAGAGAAGGGGGGCAGACATCTGTGGTACAAAGGGAATCCGATGCCTGAGGACCAACTATGAGGACCTATGTTTTATCACTGTTACGTTTTAACCAATTGTTGTTCATCCAGGTGCCAATCTCTGCTAAACATCCCTGCAGACGAGACGCAACTTCATTCAAATTATGATCCACTCTTAAAACAATCTCAGTGTCATCTGCATTAGCATAGAACTGACACCAGTGATCCTCTATCAGGTTGGCTAAAGAAAGAACATAGGTGAGAGATAGCAGGCGCCTTAGGGACCTGACAGGATAGAGCAGAGGGTGCCTATCTATACTGTGGGAGCGAAAATGTCTGAGTTTGTTCAGAAAGAAAATACCTAAACCACTCAAGAACTATCCCCGTGACCCTCACCACCTCAAGGTGGCATGATCAATGGTTTCAAATGCCACAGGTAAATCTAGAAGAATCAGGAAGCCCACCTCATCCTCATCACGAATTCTGGCTAGATCATTAATAACTGATAGGAGCACTGTTTCAGTGCCCATAGAAGTTTGGAAGCCAGATTTATAAGGTTTTAGAATAGAGGTTTCCTCTAAAAAGTTCTCAACTGAGGTATAACTACAACCTCAAGCACATTCATAAGAAATTTAAGGAGTAAGATAGGCTGAAAATGGACTGGGGAGGAAGGGTCCAAAGTAGATTTATTTTTAACAGTGGAATCACCAAGGCGTGTTCAAGACTAGATGGAATAATGCCTTATGTTAATGACGAGTTTACAGCTGAAGTCACAAGAGGGGATATCTCACAGCTAATATTTTTCAATATTTCAAGAGGGATTGGATCCAGTGGAGAACAAGATTGCAACTGCAAAATGATTTTACTAACCTGTTCCTCAGATGTGGGGTCAAAAGCTGAAAAAGTTGCACCATGATGACAAGAATTGGGCAACAAGAGGCAGACACTACAGAGGTCTCAGCAGGTGCTGATATTGTTGTCCTAATATTAGTAACTTTCTCAATATATAAATAAGAAAGAGAATAACAAAGAACCTGAGACGGGGGCACAGAGGACGAAATCACACTAGGAGATGAGAATTCCCTGACCACTGAGAACAGTTCTTTGGGTTGATGTAGGGCTTCGGAGATCCGGCCTGTAAAATATTCAGTTTTGGCAGTTTGATAGCTGGATGATACTTCAAGTAGCAAGCCTTTTACGGTTTTGTCCTTTGTGCAGTATTAGGAGTGCCAAACACATTCGGCTTGACTATATGAGAGTTTAAAGTCATGTAATAAGCCTACGAGTAGGGAGTTAGAGGTAAAAGATGATGTTTGTTAATTAGATACCATGCAAACATTACATCTGCATGGGACACTTTATAGCAATTCTTATTTAAGTAAAGTTTAGTCTTGGAACATTCAATATATCCAACTGTTTTCCATGGGACATGATACAGCAAGAAAGGTAACTTGTCTATAATGAGCCATATTCATAGGTTTCATACTGTTGTGTGTATTTTGATGATTATCTTATTCATGGTGGATTTTGAATCTTATTTTATTTATTGTGGTACTTAAATTCTATATTAAGACTATGGGCCTCATTACGAGTCCGGGGGTAACTGAGGCGGTAAAACCGCCTGGTTACAGCCGGACTCGTATTACCATTCCGCCTCCGTGATTCCCAGAATTACTGGGGCATTACAACCCCGGTTTTCTGGGAATCACGGAGGCGGAATGGTGTTAATTCCCATTCCCATTGAGTCCTATGGAACTCAATGGGAATGGGGATCATGGAAACACCGGCAGCATCTCGTAATGCTGCCGGTGTTTCCTCGTCCGCCTGCAGGTGGGCGGTGTTAAACCCGCCAGGTCAAACATCACCTCCCGCCTGCAGGAGCCGGGATCAGGTGGTCCGGAAACAACGGTGGCGGCGGGTTTACCGCCACCGTTATTTCCGGACCGCCTGATTTGTAATGAGGCCCTATGTTTTATAATGGTATGAATTTACTGAGTGTATAAAGGTTAGAATTGCTAACCGTATATACAATAAATAAATTTAAAACATATATATGTTCTGAATGTATATGTGTAGACATTACGAAATCAGTGGAAAATAAACTTTTGAGAAAAGTATGGTTACTACCTACAAAAAGGCGGCATCTACAAATGTTAGGAATGCTAACGCTAAGGTAGAAACACTCACTCTATAGGTAACAAAATATCAAATACACAGTTTTAGAAATGTTAATAATGAATGTTAAGATACCAGTGCTTATTCGACAGACAACATTCTCTAATAGAATTACAGTATATTCTACTACAAATGTAACACTAGCTCACACCACAACTTCACAACACTCACTGTGAATATGAAGTATCCTACATCCATGACACAGCGAGCTACATCAAATAAATGCCATCCTGATCTCGTCATTCACCATAGTAGTAGTCTGGCTCACAAGTTATGTTATGTAACCTGGCATTTATATAGCGCCACCTGTCATATTTTATAGTGTTGAAGAACTTTTGCCTGTCAGAGAAGCAAAGTCAGAGGTGCTCCTTGGTCCCTATGATCCACGTCATCTTGCTGTACTCCAGCATAGACAGATATGTCATTTGTGGTCTAGTTGTTCTCCAACATGGCCCCCTATGCAACGCACAACGTTACATCATCCACATAAAAGGAAGTGAAACTTAAGAGTCACTGCATCTCAAAACAGGTATTCCTCCCTGTCCCGATACTCCTTTCTGCTCTGGTTTGATTACTTCATTCTGCCTTTTCCTTGTGATCCTTCTTAGCCCTGTTTTCCTCTTCTGTCACCACCACACCTCCTTTCCCCGTTCATGCCCGTCCATCCCAAATTGTCCCAATCTGCTCTGTGTGCTTCCCGCACTCAACCCCCAGATTGGCGCACTACCTGCACACTACCATCCTGCTTGTGCAGCACTAAATGAGAGATATCTGGGTTGAGAAGTGCTTGCTGCATCATAAGGCTGTGGGGCATATCTAGAATTTACTAAAGGAATGGTGAACCCTACAACATACTTCCCTAGGCCCCAGAGAACATTTGGGAGGGGCTGTATGACAGAAATCCCAATTTTCCAATTTTGCAAAAGCTCCCTGTTGTTTTCCAGCTATGTTTGCTCTTAATATATCCCTTAAATACCAAGAGTTGAGAGATAGACATTTAATTGTATTGGAGTGTGTCGGTGAGAGGAATAGAAAGAAGAGATTGAAATACACGATAAGAGCGAAATAGTTAAAGCAAGAGAGAATGAGATGAAGAAGTGAACAGGAAAATGTGTAAAACACTAAAATAATAACCATACCATTTACAAGTAATCCCCAAATGCAGAATGGGTAAGAGAGACTTATGAGAGGATATAACGCCCATGAGAGGGTGTTTAGAGTCTAGAATTTAGTAAGTTTGACAGTTGGTAAAAAGACACAATTGAAGTTGGTCTGCCTAACGGCACATGTTGAAAGTAAAGCCAGGTTTCCCTTCCCTTATCCGCATCGGTCTTGCGTGTAAGATGAGACACAGTGACGTGTAGCCCTCCTTGCAAGCCCACAGGCACTTTCAACATCTTCTCAGGTCAGTGAACAGACACCATATATCTATGTACTTGTGTTGCAGCAGCGCAAACGTAAAAAGCACTCAGATCTTCTGTAATACCGAGCTACTGCTCCGCCCCTTTTTCACCTACAACCTACAAAAGGAGGCAGCCGCACGCAGCAGCGCACGCGCACCGAGCACAAAGCACATGGAAAGCATCGCTTTGCACCGGATTCTGACTCTGTTCTGTTTGGACGCTGCTCGTGGAAGCGAATGGTATACAATCTTCACCTGATAAACCTCACTTAAGCGACCTAAGGCCTGATCCTTTTGGGACAAATTGACTATATACCGAGCTATATACTTATACTTATACTTTGCCTATTTTCTATTTACTTTAGATCTTCTGTAATACTGAGCTACTGCTCCGCCCCTTTTTCACCTACAACCTACAAAAGGAGGCAGTCGCGCACACCAGCGTGCGCGCACTGAGCACACAGCACCTGGAAAGCACCGGTTTGCCGCTTCGCTGCGGCTTCACGGATTTGCGGTGCTCTCTGAATACTCGTCTATATCTAATTGCTATTCTTGACTTCCCTTTCCTTCTCCCTCTTCTTTTGCTCTTCTTTTGCTTTTCTCCAGCTTTTGGCTCTTGTTTTTTTTTTTTTTTGACCCGCGTTGGTCGCAAATATTCTAATAAAGGGTGACTAGTCATCTCACCAGTCGCCTCTGCACCAGGAGTTAAGTATTTTGCTCTAAATTCAAGGGCGTGGAACCAGAGTTTAAAGTATGCAGCACATGTAGACCCTGAGAACCCACATGCCGCCGCCTCAAATTGCGTGGCGGACTGTCTCCAATACAGAAAATGCCAGAAACACTGGGAGGACTGTAACTAATGCAGCACCAGCCTGTTCGACTCTTAGAGCTCGTTCCGTCAGCAGAAAGCGCGGTAGGAGTAATGACAATGATTGCAACCATACCGATATCAGAACCTTTTACTCCCCTACTGTGCTTAAAGAGCCACTTATAGACAATGAAGTAATAGATGGCAATACAGCAAATAATTGTACAAATGGCACCACAAAAAATGGTACGAATGAGAAAGTGACCTCCTATGTTGTACCCGACGATCAAGATGTAATTGAGGTCACTGCAAGTAATATTTTTCTGTCTGACAACACTGTGTTAAGAGGGGAATCTGTGGCACACACGAATGCTGAAACTGTTGGACAATATTCTCTGAATGTTGATGTTCCTTTAACTATTGATTTAAATGTTTCTAATGTTGAGTCTTCAAATCATGTACTGATGGAAAAACTATCTTTCTCGCAGAATATTTCTGAAATTACTTATCAAAATCGAACAGTGTTTTCCTCTTTTCTGGATCATAAGCCACGCCAGCGAAATGGAAATCAGATGCAACTTTCGAATGATGGCATGTCCAAACTGGCTGCTGTGACCTTTGAAGCCATGCAAAAAACTATGAATACACTAGTTAAACTGACACATTGAATGATAAACTGAACACACAAAGCAACCAACTTACCTCCATATTGGCTTGGCAAGCAAACTTTGGGATAATGCAGCCTTCTAGTTGTGTAATGCCAATAATTCCATGGAAGAAATCGGAAAATACAAAGGTTGTTGATACAGCCTCAAGTCTTACTGACAGCATGAACACGGCCAATGATCCAGTCACACCTGCGCTACCATGCTTCCCCAACATCATTACCGATCAATCTCCAGAAACCCAAATTGAGACATTGGTGTTGGATGAGAATGGTAGTGATGCATCTGCGAAAATTACAAATGCAAAAATCGCATACACAATCTTTTCTAAAGCCGACCACGTAGAAAAGCAACAGAGCTTAAAAAAGCACCCCGCAAAATGACGAAGAAAACAAAAAAACATTAAAGGCCTCTTAGCAATTTATAAAGTCCCTTAAGGCACCAGTTACCAACTGTCAAATAGCATCTACAGCTGTTTCTAAAAAATACCTGCAGTTGGCACAAGTCCGAAAATTCAAGCTCAATGTTACAAGAACTTCGGATCCAGTGGTGGTCCCTCATGAGCCTTTAGATGACTTAATTAAAGCGGTCCAACTACACACCAGTTCTATCAAACCTATACCATCCAACTCAGATGCCAACTCTCTTCATTCTCAGTCCATGACTCCATTGCGGTGCGACGATGTTCAAAAAGATGACTTTCGTCGCAGGGAGATTAGAAGAGAAGTTGATGCCTACATGGCCCAATTCTCCAATCAAAGAGATTTAAAGGTGCCAGTCATTCTAGCGAGGATCTTTCAAACTTAAGATCTTGTGTCTCGAATGAAGGTACTGAAAATGTATGTAACTTCCAGAATTCTACATCTATAACTTTGAAACAAGCCATGACTGAACCAAGTAAACCAGTCGGCCCGGCAAAATATACACCTAGCAATAAAGCATCTATGAAGCATCTATGAATCTCAGCTTGCCATCTGATACGCAAGATTGTAGCAACCTTGATCAAACTAGATCTCTTACTCAATCCGAGAGTCATGGTGCAGAAATAGCCCGGATGTTACAGGCTTTGTTACCAAAAAAAAAATGAAAAAGAAAGTGCAAAACCACCTCCCATAAAGCCTACCAAAACTTCTTTGATCCTAAAGGAGTTGACCCAAACAAATGTAAACTATAAAACCTTAACTTCGTTGATTCTTGGATGTCGGCCTGACCCCTATCCGCAATATGACCTAAATCGGCACAGTATCATGGAACTATTCTCTGACATTGCACTGCTTGATGATATTAATAGCTCAGACATCAAACAGTTTGAGTTTATTGGTACTAATCTTTTAAGCACTGTGAGATTATGGTTCCGTTTGAGAGTGGTCAGTTATTTGGCAGTCCAAAGATGAATTGTTTCAAATGGGCTTTATTGTGCTCTCTAGCCCTCAAGCAATGGATTTGGTGACTCCTCCTTCGAAAGATCGGGGTAAAAAAACTGTGTCATGGTGTTTAAATAATAACAATCAAGAAACTAAGATTCGCGAAAATCAGAAATGCCAATGTAATTGTAGGGAGTCCAGAAGGTAACTAGAGCATATGGATGAGAGTGTAGTAATCTCCCTAGTCTCCTGTAATACTTGTGGCTTTCGTCATCCAATTAATAATAAAAGCTGTGAACTACTAAAACATAGTATAGTCATGCTACAGGAGATGTGGATTGCAGACTCTATATTATGGAATGATCACGAGATACATCTTACCCCAGCCCTGAAGGGTATAGGAGGTCGTCCTATGAGTGGTCTATTAACAATCACAAGAAATAGTGCAAATATTTCAATGATCTATACTCATTCTCCTAATCCCTACTGCCAATTGACAATTGTTTCCATTGATAACATTTTATATGCTCTGGTCAATTTATATTGGAATCCGGCAGGAATTGAAAGTCAGAAATGTGTTAACAATGTGTCAACCATGTTACACTATATTGTGTCTGTTCCTAAGATTGTCCACACGATAATAGCTGGAGATTTATACCACTGTCTGAATCATGTTAAGGCAGCAGAACAGACTAGAATAATTCCCTGTAATCATTTGATGAAAGCACAAGGCTTTTTTATGTTAAATGGGACTGGCCCTTATGATTGTCCGCTGCAACCAGCTTGGTCACAAAGAGGCTCTGTAGGTACCATTGACTACATATATGTAGATAGTGAGCTATTTTTGAAAATTGAGGTGTTCAAAATTGAAAGGATGGAGAGCAGTGATCACAGCATGCTATGTTTACAGTGGCCCATAACGTCATGACAATTGACACATATAAAAGAAAAATGGTTGGGTACTCTAACTGTTAACAACAGCATCAATCGAGTATGTTGTACTGAAAAAAATATTTCACAGCTAGGCCTTCTGCTGAATGCAGCATGTAATAATCCTGAATCTGATCAGGACTCTAGTGCCTCTATTTATTATGATGTCATACAGAATCTGGGTTCCCCGGATAATAGAAGAAAAGTGTTTTCCAACAGAAATCATACTTTCGATCCAGCAATAAAGAATAGGAAAACACTTTTTTTCTGCGAAAAGCGCGAGTAAGAAAATCTTCGTATCTCTGTGCGATACAAAATTCTAAAGTGCATAAAAACAACATATAGAAACTGGATACGGAATTATAAAGCCCACATGTTGCAAATTGATGGTGAAAAAATGCTTGAAATTTTGAAAGATAAGAACACAGCTCGCATGTGGCAGGCAATTAATAACACTATTTCTTCTCGACAAACGTCAAAACAAATTCATAATGTCTCTGAAGTGGTTTGGGTGGAGTACTTGAGTAAAATCTTTGTGCAGCTCAAACCAAAAATGGGTCACTTTCATCTCCATATAGACAAGTCTGACATATTGTATTTTATCAATACAATCAGTCAATCGAGAGCTCCTGGCCCTGATGGTCTGTCAACTAACATCTTCAAACAACACCCTTAACTCTGGACGAACGTTCTATTCTCTGTCTTTGAGCAAATTAATCATTCACAAATGATTCCACTTTCTTGGAAACATTCCATAATAGTCCCTCTTTTAAAAAAAGGAAACTGTCAAAAACCTGAGAGTTACAGGCCCATTGCTCTTCTAGATGCTCCTGAAAATATTTACTCACAAATAGCGCTGAAGGAACTAAACTCTTGGATGAACACATATAATATATGAGACTCATTTCAAACAGGGTTTGTGGCTGGCCTTGGCACAGCGCCTAACATGATAACACTGAACATGCTAAAATCAAAATACAACAATCAAAATCAAAATCTCTATATGGCATTTGTCGACTTTCGCTGTGCCTTTGACTCGGTCGATCGCCAATTGTTATTTAACAAGTTGAGAATGTTTGGCTGTCCACAAGCACTACAAACTATAATTGAGAAATTACATTCCAACACGACCATCCAAATCAGGTTCTCGTTGGAAGGGCTTCTCTCCTCGTATGTCAAGACTAAAAGAGGTGTTAAGCAGGGCTGCATCTTGGCTTCAACTCGATTCAATCTATTCATCCTTGACTTGGGAAATGCATTTAATGACATTGAAAGTGACGCCCAGAAGTTAGGAACGCAAAAAATAATGTGGATTTTGTATGCCGATGATTTAGTGCTTGTATCACAAACCCCCAAAGGTTTGCAGACCATGCCTAATTGCCTAGGCAACTACAGTGTTAAAAATAACCTGATAATTAACACTGATAAGACACAAGTGGTAATCTGTCAAAAGAAAAAAAGTAACAAACGTAGCAGAAACTTAAGGTGGTTTCTGGACAAGCAAAACTTTAGTGTTGTAGACAGCTATAAATATCTAGGTCTTCCATTTTCAGGAAGCCTAGGAAACTCTATGGAATCACTGACCTTAGATGCCAAAATTCGAACTTTTTCCTCACAGGCATCAATTTTGATGCGTAAATATGGGAAGTTCACCACTAATCATGGAATGCTTTTTTACAAACAAAAGGTGACTCCAATAGTTTCCTATGGCTCAGAATCTCAACTACCGAAAGTAAGAAAATATTGGGATCGTCAGGAAGGAAACCTTTAGAAATCTGTCTTTAAACTTCCTAGCTGCACACCAACCTCTCTCTTGCGGCATGAATTGGGTGCCACTTCAATTTATTGTCAGGTTATTTGGAAAATGTGCAGCTTTTTCAGAAAATGTTTAGTGGGTGCTTCAGAGAAAAATTTGCTTAACACCATAGCTCAATATTTGTTAACCTCAGTTGATAAGTTTCCCAATACATGGTATAAGTGTGTTCTAACTGCACTGGATGATGCTAATATATCATTAGAATTGCTAATTCTAAACCCAGCTAAAGCAAAGTTAGCGTTATACCACCAAGATTGGATTGAAACGCAAAATCTGTGTAAAAAGTATGTTGACTACTCTGCTCTAACATTTGGATTTAAAAAACTTGGAGTAATGGAAAAATATCTGGAAAAGTGTCCCTCAAGTTATATTAGATCTCAAATGCTAAGAATACGGTTAAATTTATATCCAACAAACAAAATCTTGGCTAGATGTGATATTGTACCAAAAAGTCAAAAGTGGTGCTGTTTTTGTAAGAACAACAAGCAGACTGAGACTCTACCTCATATAGTAGTGAGTTCTATGTTAAATATTTTACGGCAAAAATCTTTTAAAAATTTACTACACCTTTACTGTTATCACTCAGAAGAAGCAATATGGGGGCACGTAGTTAATAGTGGTAAAACATCAATGCATATCGCTCTGGTTCAATTTATGTCTGCTGTTTTTCCAAAATGAAACTTGTCCAATATGAAAATTGCTTATATGCTTATATGCCTTCTTCTTTTTAAATTTTGTAAATGAAACTCTATCGATAAGTTGGATGATGAAAATGTGTTTGTATTAATTTTGTATGAAATATTTGAAAGGTTGAATTTCAGCCAAACAAATAAATAAAAAAAAGACACAATTAGTAAGTTTGACAGAGTGATATAAAGGGAATACAAGACTGCTACAGAGAGAGAGAGAGAGAGAGTGACTGATAGAAAAAGACAATTGGACAGGGAAGAATGTGAAAATTAAATATTGCAAAAGGGTGGCTGAAAGAGAGAAAAATAGTAAAGAGGGACTAAGAGAATGAGAAACGGTAAACGAGAGACATAAAGGACTAAAGAACTAAAAAGGGTAACAGAGGTCTAGAAAGGGAGTCCGATACAATAATCACATACAAATGGCAGAACAGAAACTCACACACAAACTAAATGGGTAGAAGACTTACAGAATGGGAGAAGATACAAGAGTAAATTAAACAGAGAGACTCACACAATAACACATGGGGAAGAATAAAAAAAGAAGGGGTGAAAATCATTCCCAGAAAGTGTAAAAGAGAGCCACAGAGAAAGATGGGATACAAAATAGACCAACACAAAGAGAAAGGATACGACAATTCAAGGGTGAAACAGAAGCCCAGCAAGTGACATGCAGAAACAGAAGGGGTAAAGAACACCACCGAGCAAGAGTTATTAACAGAAAGTCAAAAGTAAAAGGGATTGTACGAGAGTGAAGCACAGAGAAAGCACTCTGAGAACCCTATTTATTTATTTTTGCATTTATAAAGCGCAGTAAGCCCTGGGGAGCCTGTGTGGTGTTACATATCCATTTACTCGTCAATGACAACAAAGCATGTGCGGGTAGGCAATGTATAAGATTACAGGTACAGTATTTGTGTAAATATTACAACATTCTAGAGAGAGGGAGAGAGAGAGAGAGAGAGAGAGAGAGATGGAGAGAGAGACACAGGGGTGAGAGAGAGAGAGAGAGAGAGAGAGAGAGGGAGAGAGACAGAGAGAAAAAGGTAGGAGGCGAGAGAATCTTAAAGACCAAAAGGCATATTTATTAAAAGAGACAAGAGAAAAGGTAGATGACAGGCGAGCAACACCATTGAGCAAATCGGGCTTCAAACGCACCTCTGCCACCGAAATGTTAGCTGAGGGAGGGGCGGGACTTCCACACATAGATTTTGTTAGTCAGTGGAGATGGGAGAGAAGTCTTTCCAGTAAAAACGGCACAGCTGTTGCCAGAGCCAATTTTTTTTTTCGGCGCCCAGCAATGGGGACTTCCCAGGGCATTGCAGCCCCGCCGGTCCTGGTAATTCCCCATTGCAGGGCGCCTGAAAAAATTACTCCCCATTCCCATTCAAGTCCCATTGTACGCCATAGGAATGGGAAGGACGGTAGCACCATTCATGAATGTGCCGGTGCTACTGTCAAGGTCTGCATGCTGAAAGGCACCCACTTGCAGAACTCGGAGTATGCCGGTCCGGTAACAATGGTGACGGTGGCTTATCGGCACCATTGTTACCAGACTGGCATACTTATAATGAGGCCCACTGTGTTTGTGCAGAACTATTTATTTGCACAAACGCAGCAACTCTTTAAAGCTGCTAGTTTCAAAAAAGGCTTCACTGACCTATCCGTCAACAAAAAATCAAATGCACACACCAGCCCCCTCTCCATGGATGGGAGCTAACATATAACAACGTTATATGTTCTTTCACATTTAAGGGACAGGAGCTGATGTGCATATTTGCTTTTTGTTAGGCAGAGAAGCGAGGGAGGCATTTTCTGAAACTAGTGGTGTTAAAGGGTATTGCATGTTAGCTCGTTATGTATGTATGCATGTGTTCAAGGAGTGTGTATGTAATGTATGTGTGAATGAGTGCGTGTGTGTGAATGAGTGTACGATATATGGGTGGCTGAGTCTGCATATAAATGAGCGAGTGTATGGTGAATGGGATATTTGCATGACGGAGTGAATGTGTAATTGTGTGTGTGCTTATGTGAAATGCTGGGACGCTACCATTTGATACTTGGGCCCCACGCCAGTCAAACATTGGGGTAGAACAGAGGGGACAGAGCATCCAAGTTTGCCCCGCCCTGTTTCTGAAGTGGCCCCTCCCATCACCAGTAACCTGTTAGTCCCCGTCCCCACCCCCCGAAATGTAGGCTCTGTTGCACCCCTCAGGGAGCATTAGAGCAAGATATAGTGATGTGATTCCTTTGGTGCCATGGAGGTTGGAGTGACAGCTTTTCCATCTCCTCTCTCTTCCCACTTCCCTGTCTCTCTCTCTGTAGCTCTCTCTGCCTCCCTGGCTTTTTTTCTTCTGGGAGACAGGTGTAGGCACCCTTTCTCTGGACCGTACCTTCTTCCCACTCTCTGTTAATAAGCTGTGATTAATCACCAGCTCGGGCTGAGGTTAAGCAGTGACATATTGCCTCATCATCTCGTACTTTCTCGCACTGGATGTGCGTCCATATCTATATTAAAGGACATTTCCTGACGGCCTCAGCACTTGCCCTGTGCGCGCGGTGACAAATTGCATTGCATAAAATAATGATTTCGGTAATGCACAGCCGGTGAGTCACAGTCTATCTAAATGCACACTGTGCCTCGGTTTTCGCTTCCATTTGAACTAAAACTATGATGGCTTGAAGCAGCAGGTCCAGCGACAGGAGCCGAGGTACCAGGACGCGCAGAACCTTTGCTCTTCTCACTAAGGATTATGAATTCAAGGCAGATGCTGGGCATTATGATTGGCAAGGACAATGGCTGAAATGTGCCCTCGGCGTGTGTGGCTACTGTAAACCCAATAACATTCCGGAGCCACTTTCCAACAACAGTGTGCCCCTCCCGGTGGTGGCACTTAGATTTCTGTGTGGTATGCCTCCTCGTCCCTGAAAACAAGGAAAGGGGTGCTTTGTTGAAGTTTTAAACACTGAGATCTGCCTTTGTGAAATACAGACAGAACGGTTGCATGTTTGTATGTGCAAGCTGGCACTAGCAGGGTTTTTACATATCGTGATGCTGAATTCATCACATGGCTTCACAGGCCCCAGGACATTCCCCAGGTCGGTTTATTTGAAGCCTTATCTTTTATTACTGGGCAGCAGACACAAGTGTGAAATGGAGAGTGCTAATGACCCCTTTCTTGCCAAGTTACAGCTCACTTAAACCTGATTTTTCTAGCTAGTCTGTGATTTGGGTGACATGAAAACAGTGTGGTAATAATGCATGCACATTTTAGTCACAAGATGCTTGAGTGACACAATTCGGTGATGTGAAGACAAATAGTGCAATACACAGATGCCTGTTTGCCTTGTGCAGGTAAGACATTTGCAAGCAGCGGTTGATAACTGTTTTACAGACTCCTTGATTTTGGGAATAAGGGGTGTTTAAAATGAATGTTGAAAACAAGGTACAACATTGAACTGAGAGTGCCTGGTGGGGTGGCCCTCTTCCCTCCAGTACAAACACGGCAGCAAGAGGAGATTCTATAGATAGATACAGGCCTAAAGACCTGGGGTCTGGAGGGGGTGAAAGCAATTGTGCAGACACCCCATCCAAGTTTATGCCCCAGATTCCCAATTACCCAACAAAAGCTGCAGGGTATCATTTATATGTTAAAGAAAAAAACTTAAGTTGCAGGGGCATTAAGGTGAGAACTTAGTGCAACAAAACTCCTGATATTCAGCTAAAGCCACCTTAAATTTGCAGCCCCTGTTGCGCAGTCTATGACCATGATGATGCCATCACAGATCACATCACTGATGTCATCACTAATTACAACAGTAATTAGCATTAGGCATTGCCTTCAGCCATGGTCAGTGTGCAAGGCCAAATATATTTTTACACATGAATGGGTATTAGTCATGGCCTTCAGTTATGGACAGTGGTTACAACCTTCAGCCATGTGCACTGAATATTTTAAAACACAAACAGGCTACTGACCATAGAGTTTGGCCTTTACCAGTGGATACAGTTTTCAACTATGGACCCTATATATTATATACACTGATTTATTGCATTACAATCTCACATTAACGTCCCTGCAACTAAAGATGTTTGATAGAATTTCAAGGGTTTTGCTATTCCATAGATTTTTGTGCCCATGGCTCATTTTAAAATGCTACCAGACCACTAGCCATGGCCTTTGTCCATGGCTGATGGGCACGGTTGAACACTTACAAACAAGTAGCCATGGCCTTTGACACTTGCAACCCATCGCTCAAAGACGTTCCTCAACCGCAAACTGATTTTGTCCTGTTTTGACAGTGGTATTGTTATGTATAAAAGATTGCAGGCTTTGAGAACTCACAATTCTTTTAGGCAATGTGCAGTGAGATAACATTATTTGCTATGGACTACACATTTTGGTTAAGCAGCATGCTCCATGCCCCTTGTTTTATGGACAGTCTCTTGGTGACTGTTGTGATACATCGCACAACCCCAACTAACCACATTTAAACAGCACGGAAATGGGAAAAAATTATGAGCTGTAAGAATAACCTATGCTCAGGTACGTTTGCCCCCATAGCAAAAAGCAAAAAGCTGGCACCCATGTATATATGCACAGTAAGTGAACATGTATCTTGAAGTGAAATATACAAATTTAGTTCAATTGACCTTCCGCATGCAAGACAAAATAGCATTTGACTTTTGCAAAAAGTAATGAACACCATAAAAAAACAACCCAAGAGAGGAAATGTTCCAATAAATATGCTGCCAAAGCATAAAAGGTGCTTACCTTTTAAACCAAGCAATGTGTTGTCAAATATTCTGTGGTAAACAAAATCCCAATATGAAACAAGTGTTTGTGGTCTTGTGGGTAGGCGTCTGCACAAGGAACATGACAACCTGAGTAAAATCCTGGTAGGCAAATACTTGAGCAAGCTTGCCATCTTCACAATATCCCATGTGTTGCGTCCGACCACTTCCAAAAAGTTATGGTCTTCACCCATATGTGTCCTTACTTGTACCCTGAAAAGTAATCACAAACAAGGGAGAAGAACTCCACCAGTGTCCAGGGTTACAAAGGATCTTGCCACATTGTGGACAAATACTCATGACTTTCCTGCCCTCTCATAATTTCCCCTCCTCACCCTCATGTCTGGCTTTCAACAATACTCTGATTATAAAGATACAATTAAAAGTACACATTCCATAGTCTCACTCAAATATATCAATCCTGATTGAACTATTTTAGAAAAAAATGTACAATTATGCCATTATTTCACTACCTTTTGACGGGCAGACTATAAATACCAGAATGCAATTCAGCAAAAGACAAAAAATGGTCTATGAGTGCAATACTTTAAAATACTGGCAGTCGGCCTTTTTTTAAAAAAGTGGATGCCATGTGTTTTCTTACTGTGTTATGATATTGTTAAAACAAATAAAACACAGGGCATCAGACTGTGGACTGTCTAGCATTCATGCAATAACCGCGACCAACCCTGCTTAGATTCAAAGTGAGGAAGGGTCCGGCCTCCTCAGGGCATGTTGCTCTAAATGGTTTTGTAACATTGCCCAATTTATTAGGCACCATGACCTGAGGGAGCTGGCCTTTTTTTCCTCTTTGATGCTAAGCAGGGTCGGTCCTGGTTACTGTATGGATGGGAGACCCAGGTCACCGTGATTTTACAGCCCCAATGTCACCGTAGCTGTAGAAATATCATTTTTTTAAAAGTATGTATAAAAGACTGCAGGTTTTGAGAACTCCCAATATTTTTTTTACTGCACTGTGCAATTACATAATTTGCTGTGGATCACACACTTTGGTTAAACAGCGTGCTACAAGCCCCTTTCTTTTAGGGCCGGTCTCTTGGTGACTGTTGTGATACATTGCATAACCCAAACGAACTGCATTTAAGCTGCACGTAAAAGGGAATAAAATGACCAGCTGCAGGAATAACATATGCCCAGGTACTTTTCCTCCCATAGCCAAAATCAAAAGCTGACACACATGAATATACACAGAGCAAGTGAATATATATATATATATTAAAGTGAAATATACAAACGTAGTTCAATAGACCTACTCCTGAGACAAAAGAGTGCAAGACAAAATAGCATTGGACTTTTAAAAAAAAGTAATGAGCACCAGAAAAATAACTTGAGAGAGGAAATATTCCAATAAATATGGGGCCAACATATAAAAGGTGTTCACCTTTTACAGCTGGCAATCTAATGTAAAATATTCCCTGACAAACTGAATCCCAATGCAAAGCAAGTGCTTGTGGTATTGAGAGTAAGCATCTGCACTGGGAACCTGACAAACTGAGTAACATCCTAGAAACCAACTACTTGAGCAAGCTTGTCAGACAAAAGAAAATGCAAGGGGTTTAGTCTGCCTTCGGAAGAAAAGTTACGCTGTCCACCCATGTGTCTATACTTGTGACCTGAAAAGCAGCCAAAATTAGGGAAAATAACTGCACCAGTGTCCAGGATTGCAAACTCTCTTGCCACATTGTGGGAAAATACTCATGATTTTCTTGCTCACATATCATTTCTCCTAAACACCCCAATGTCTGTATTTCAACAATACTTATAAAGATAACTTGAAAATTACACATACCATAGTATCACTCAAATATATAAATCTTTACAGAACTATTTAGGCAGAAAGTGTACAATTGTGGCATCATTCCCCCCATCTTGACTGGGAGACTACAAATACCAGAATACAATACAGCAAAAGGCAAACAAAACAAAAAATTAATAATCTTTCTGAGTTTGAAACCTTGTAGGATTTACAGTAGCACAGTTTAAAAGAAATACTGTGAATGTGTAGGGGAGGGTAGGTCAATAGGACTCCCCCTCCCATTGCTTGTCCCATCCTGGTGAAGACTCTTGACTCGTCGGCAGCCCACCGGCCCCCCGGGCCCAGGTGGCAGGGCAGCTGCAGACTGACACGTGAGGCTGCACCACCACGTTATGTGGCAGAGCACAGACGCCATCTTGTATTAAGCCATCCCCATCTTGCTAGAAATGTGCAGATCTAACCCAAGGCAGAGCAAACATGCACACTGAAAGCTGCAGAGTGACCCCCACTCGACCACGCTCACAGAGGCCCACACTTCCCCCACCTCCCACTGCATGGCAGATCCACTGAGGACTGGTTCTCACGAGCCACCGGACGTGAGCAAACAACAAAATAAAACACTGTAGCTGTTAACCTTCCGCAGTACATCATTGCCCCAGCCATGAAGGGGAACATTAGGAAGTAACTGAGACCAGCCCAAACCCTGCAGGCCCTGACCCTGCACCAAGCCCCCAACGATAGACGGTAGTGGCGCCTCACACCCATACCTACCCCGAAAACCCTTGCGATGTGCAGAAACCATTTATGTAATATGTGTCTTGTTGACTAATGTTCGCTGCTAATGTAAAGGAGGATGGGTAAAGAGAAAATATACAACCGATATTTTTTATAATGTAGAGATGTACAAAGACTGGCCAGCTGATAACAATGTGTAATAACATGTGTTGCTCTCTTTACACACACACCTGCCTAACACTACCTCATGTTCATATGTCAACTGTAGATGTGAAAACCAGCTGGTATTCCTTTTAATGCAAATACATATGAGTCCTTTTAGAAACCCCATGTGTTGTTAGTCGCCCCTCACCCACAGGACAATAAACCGCCTTGTGCAAGATGTCACGCACAGACCTGCAAGGCCATTTCCCCCTTCTCCTGCCCAGGTCCTCTAGAGATAGCTAGTGTTCAAACAGCACAGCTTCGCCTCCCCTCCTGACCCTGCTGGACCCATTTCAAGCATCCGCCTCCCCCATGACAGAGGCCACCACAGCCTGACTCCATGACTTACGAGCTACCTGGTCCTAAATCCCACCGCCTCTCAGGCACCAGTCACATGCCCCCCACAGGCCAGTAGTACCTCCATCAACCCCATGTTAATGACCCTAAAAAGGGGGCACCCACACGTGTACCAACAGATCGTAATACCATCCCTCACCCCTCACCTAAACTGCCAAGGCAGGGTGGTCAAGTGACCCCTCCAATGCCCCCGACTATGCACATGAGACCGGGTTGTTTGAACCTAAGGTATCCTCCAAACTGATGAATTGAGACACTCCAGATCGCATATCAATGTTCCTGTCCACATACTGATCTAAGGTCAGCGCTTACAAGAGTTGCGAACCAACGGGAAGCATAACGTGTGACGAATGAGTGGGAATATGTGGCCAAAAGGGCAAATGTTAGCTTAGTTATCAATCGTCGTTACAAGGTATGTCCGGCCCGGCACTCAACCCTGATGAGCCCAGCTGACCTCCCACTCCACGTGGCACAGCACCAACGTCCACCAATCCTGGAGAAGCAACTGTATACAATGTATACCACCTAGCCATCACCTCCCGATCCCTACGACTATGTGCCCCCTATAGCTCGTGTCATGCCTGACATAGTTCTGTAATAAGTAGGATTGTCTTTGCGATTGTCAGACAGAGTGCTCTCGGAGTTTGCAGAGTCCTTTGCATGCCCCATATTGATCTATATAAAGCTCTTTTGATCTCACCCGCACTCGGTCCTGGCCTCATTCCCCTTCTGGGGTGTGTCCTTTACTGCCTCTCACTAAGGGGGGGTGCATTTCTGGGAACGCTTACATTCAGTGGTGACCCCATAGACGTGATATATTTTTTAACTTTAAACTGTCCCCTTGGCACGAGACGGCCCCGGTTGCAGTGGAGACGCATGACGCACCCGCTCTACAGAGCCGCCCACCTACGGCAACTGGTACGCAGAGATGTGCACACGCAGTTAGGGCGAGAGGGTACGGGTCCCGTTTGAGAAAACCCTTAGTACTGCTGGCCGGAGCCGGGTGGGGCCATTGAGTGTGAGGCCGCACCGCTTGGACGGACCAAATCTGGAGAGTCTCGGATCAAGACGAGCATGTGAGTATTAAGTGCGAGTGATATTAAAAGGGAAAAAAACTTGGAGGACAAGGGAAAGGAGTTGGGGACATAAAGGGAACTTTCTTCTAATACTTTCTCTTTCTTTGCATATGGCCATTAGGATACAAAAGTGAAAAAGGGAAAAGAGGACGGGAACCTAACTCTGCAAGGGGGTAGAAGGCGGCGCTGCGTAGTGCTATCTCGACTAGTGCTGGGAATATGTAAAACAGTGAAAAGATAAATTAAGGGTGTCTGAGTGAAGAGACACGGAAAAAACATAAGGACTAGCTTTTCTTCCTCTTATTCTTCTCTAATTCCTCTCTTCCGGGGTAAAATAAGGTCTAAAAAAAAAAACAAACCAAAACAAAAAGAAGCTGTGTGACGGTTAGAGGGAGTCGCCGTAGAGGGCGAAGGGCAAGGCAGGGAGGGTAAATGCTATATATATATGCTGAGGTATGAAGAATGTCGGTTGTGTGTTGTGCACATTGTCAGGCTAATTCATAGAATCCAGCGCACAAGTAGCGCACGCGGCTGGCGCACAGCGTGCGCCTGCGATAGTCTGCGCCAGGCACGTGCGCTAAAACAGATTTCCGCGCACAGCGTATTCATGGATTTCAAGCTCCCAAACCAGCCGTGGCGCAGAGAATCGCAGCGAGCCTGCAGCAGCGCCAGTAACGCCCCCAAGAATGCCCTCGCGCAAGGAAAAGCCATCAAAATCGCTAAATCATCGCTAAGGGCTGCGCTAACCCTGGACCACTTCACAGGGCAGGCAAACAAGGAAAGAAAAGCGGGCAATCTTCAAATCAGGAGTACGCGGGAAGTACTACACGCGACTAGGCAGGGAACGTGAATTACAGGGGTACGCGGGAATCATCACACGCGAACAGCCAGGGTGCGTGTATTACAGGGGTAGCGGGAAGTTCAACACGCGATTGGCCAGGGTACGTGTATTACAGGGGTACGCGTGAAGTAGAACACGCGATAGGCCAGGGAACGTGTATTACAGGGGTACGCGGGAATTATCACACGCGAACAGCCAGGGTGCGTGTATTACAGGGGTAGCGGGAAGTTCAATACGCGATTGGCCAGGGAACGTGTATTACAGGGGGACGCGTGAAGTAGAACACGCGATAGGCCAGGGAACGTGTATCACAGGGGTACGCGGGAATTATCACACGCGAACAGCCAGGGTGCGTGTATTACAGGGGTAGCGGGAAGTTCAACACGCGATTGGCCAGGGTACGTGTATCACAGGGGTGCGTGGGAATTATCACATGCGAATAGGCTGGGTGGGCCCTCACAGGTGTACCCTGTACACCCTCCACGGCCCCTGCAGGCAGCCCACAAAACAGTGGACTACCCTGCACACCTGATCATGTCCCCCTGCACCCCCATCCACCAGGGGCACCCTCCACCAGGCCCCCACCCATGTCTCCCACCACCCCCACCCCCCAGCAGTGCAGGGGCACCTGCCATCAGGCCCCCATCCATGTCTCCCACCACCCCCACCCCCCATCCACCAGGGGCACCCTCCACCAGGCCCCCACCCATGTCTCCCACCACCCCCACCCACCAGCACTGTGGGGCACGTGGCCAGCAGGCAGTCAGGCAGCAGCCGATGGCAGGTGGGAGCGTGCTCAGGGCTCTGGGGGACTTAAATTTGGCCTCCTGGCCAGGAGCGTGGTCTTTCGTGTTTGAACGCGTGGACAGCCTGATAGGGAGTGATTTCGCACGTGAAAACCCCACACTCAGCGAATCGCGCGAAAACCCGTCACCAGCATATGTGCGTCAATAGTTACCTGCACGTGCAGTGTCAAAGCGTGTGATTGGTGAAAATGGATCTACACTCAGGAGTGACAAAGCGTGTGATTGGTGAAAAGTGAGCTACACGCAGGAGTGTCAAAGCGTGTGATTGGTGAAAAAGGATCCACACGCAGGAGTGACAAAGCGTGTGATTGGTGAAAAGTGAGCTACACGCAGGAGTGTCAAAGCGTGTGATTGGTGAACATGGGCCAAGCACGTACACGCCGTAAGTGACGCTGTACGTGTGGGCCTGTATAAAAGGTAGTGTTGAACACCATTTCCTTGTACGTGCTTTTCGTGGAGAGCGAGTGGGTGAATTCTGTACTTCTTGTCGTTTCACACGCGATTTACTTCACGGCGTTTCCAGTTCGTACTCCCTGTTACCTCTGACAGCTTTTTCTCTTTTTCCTCTTGTACTGGTTTACATGGGCCTGTTCCCTCAAACAGTGTCCCCTTCTACTGTTGTCCTGTCTCCTCAGACAGCGTACACATCTTCTTTTGGCGGGGGTGTTGCCAACCAAAAGCGCTCATTTTTCACGCTCTTTTACCTGGCAGACGGTGAGTCACGCACGTATCTAACATCTGTGCTTGCCCCGTGTGTAGCCTACCCCTTCAGAGGTCAATCTAGGCTGCGTGTGACACGCATACGTTCATTGTGTTACTGGATGCCACAGCGTAGTGCAGGGTTTTCCATCAGCACACGTGGTCTAGGAGGGGTATTGTGCACGTTCCTTAACTTTTTTGGGGTGCCTGTGCGTTGCGTGACCCGTCATCTTTCCCCAGGGGTGCCATATAGCCTTGCCACTGCACTAGGGTACGAATACCATCTGGTACCCAACCCCTTTGACACCCAATTGCCCAGGACAATTGTGCACACCGACTCCCATACGCACAATACCATCAGTGCCATGGTTGGGAGGCGTGCAAGCCGTAAGGGTGGCAAAGGTGGCCGAGCCACACGTGGTGGCCGTGGAGGATCCACTAGGGGACGTGGTTGTGACTTGCAGGGTGCCCCTGTCCCCCCCAGTCTGGAGGAACAGTCAGGGACACCCATGCCCCCCCCCCCCCAGTTGAGAGTCATGTGGCTGATACCAACCCTGATCAGCCCTTGTCGGACCAGGCCATTGTGGCACCAGACCTGTCCGAGGGTGATCCCATCGCTGACATCCAGGTCAGCAGGTCCACTGCACGTGCACCGGTGCACATTGGTGTCATCAGGGCACGCGCATCTATGCCAGATAGGTCATCTGCTGGCCCCCGTAGCCAGGGTGTGGCTCCATCCACCCCACCTCTCATACACCCTGCCAAGACTGTGTCGGTCCTAGTTCATGCACCTCAGATCAGGCCTGACCCCATCCCACTACCCCCAATGCCTGCACCTACTCCCATGCTGAGTGGGCAATCCCACACACCCAGTACTGAGTCCACCACGACTCCTGCCCCTAGTGTCCACAGCGGCGTAGGACACTCTGGATCCCCACCCCCTTCCAAGCGCAAGAGGAAGAGTGCACGTCCGGCACAGGCTGATGCCCCAGGCACGGCTGCACAGTCCGGCCCATCAAGGAAGCCAAGCTTCACAGACGCCGAACTGAATGCACTTGTTCAGTATGTGTCAGATCATGATAGGGAAATGGTCATCGTTGCAGGGTCCAAGACCACACATGCCAGACGCCAGGCACACTGGCAGACCATTGCTGACAGAATAAGTGCCCTTGGAGTAGTGAGGCGCACAGCTAGTGATTGCCAGAAGCGCTGGAATGACCTTAAGCGCAGGGCAAAGGATAAGCTGGCCTCAAGTCATGCCGCAACCTTGGTGACTGGAGGTGGGTCCCCAGCACAGGAAATAGAACTCACACCACACGAGTCCGTAGCTGGATCCTACGTCACCGAGGGACAACTCCAAGGTGTGGGAGACCTCCCTGATTACGAGGCATCATCCGGTGAGTGCACATGCATGTGTGTATTATCCATGTGCATGGTGTGTGTGTGAAGCATTCATGTTGGGTGCCTGTCAAGGGGGTGTGTGGCAGAGTTGATAGTGGCACCCATGTGCCTCATCCAGTATGTTCAGTGCAACACCATCTGGCCACAGCACTATCCCTACTGGCAACAGTGCACATATGGGCCGACACCATGGAAGTTGGCCTTGAATTGTCATTTTGTCACTACATTGTCTATTCATCTGATGTCTTACATACCATTCCTATCCTTTCCCCCAGCCATTCAAGTTTCATCTTCACATGCCTGACATGCAATGATACCACATGCTAATGCGTCCTCTGTATATAAATGCCAACCAACATGCTGTCATACTGTGGATGTTGCCTTGACATCCACCTCCTACCTGTGGGCTTTGGTACCGTCTGGTTTCGAGCCCCATTCCCTCACACTCCATGCTGCTCTTCATGGTCTATCTTCCATGACTTCTACAGTTCAGACCATCGTGCCCTACTCACGACACCTGCTTGCCAAAAGTCAAATGAGGGCACCCTGCCCTCCAATGCGACCCACCCTATTGCTGACCAGTGCATCTGAGCCTACTCTAAGCTAACTCTCACTGACATCTGCTCATACATGCCTTTGCCTGTCCCATAGACCCTTCACATGGTCCCTGTCCTCTCTCCTTGCTCCTCTTCCACCATCATTGGTGGGACCCGTTGGGGTGTACTCCTGGCCTCCTTCCAATCCTCAGAGGCCACTATTGATGTGCATGGTAATGGGAGCGTCTCAGTCCAAGGCCCTTAGGCCAAATTCAATCTCCTTGAGAAATGCTACCCACATCTCATCAACTTCCTTACCTCTCCTGCTGTCCCCCCTCCTCTCTCCTCATCAATCCTGCACTGCCTCCCTGCACCCTCCCATGAACCTTCTCCGCCTCCCACTCCAACTCCTACACATGCTGCACCTCTGATCTCTAGCACTCCCCGTAAGTCCTACAAGGCTGTCAACCTCCTCCACAATTACACTCCTTTCACTGCGGCTGCATCAGGCATTCCTCCGATATCTGTCACTTACATGAGGTTATGCACCTTGACATCCTTGGTCTCATGGAAACATGTCTGACGGCCAGCTCTGCCTGCATCCTTGACCCTCTCCTTGGCCCGCCACTACTGTGCAGGGGGGGTGTGCCCTTGGCTTCCCTGAGGGTATTCCTGCCACTGTCACTCCTACTTAGACCTACTCCACTCTGGAATGGCTTGTGTGAGGTCTCTCTCCACCACACCTTGACATTCTCAAACAGTGCGTACTGTGTCTGGGAAAACTGGTCAAATGTACTACTTCCTTTCTGAGTGTCCTCACCTCTCCTCCTCACTCATGTCCCCAGACACAGAAATCCTCATCCTTGGTGCTGTACGCATCCACCTGCATGCTTGTTGACGCCCCCACGTGACCTTTCTGTGACCTCAGCAACTCCCTCTCACCCTCTAGACTCCCGTCTGTCCCTACTCATTCTGCAGGGCACACTCTTGATGCTCTGATCTCATCTGACTTTCCCCTCTCCGTCCATCTCTGCACTCCTCTCTCCTGGAGTGATCACATTCTCCTCTCCTCCCAGCTCACCCTCACCACCCCACAGGCAAAGCCACCCTCACCACTGTCACACACCTTCTTGGTATTCCGACCCATGAAGTGTGTGTCAGTCGAGGCTCATGCTGCCAAAATCTCCCCCCCATCCAGCTCCCCCTTAGGCTCACTCCCATCCTGACAGGGCCCACTCCATGCTCCACTCCATGTCAGGTACACTGGATGTCTTTGCCACGGTCATGACCACCTGTCTGAAGCCCCATGCCAATGCAGAGTCCTGGCATGACTCGGATCTTGTGAACCCAAACCACAGGTGCCGGGTGGCAGAGAGGGAATGTCCTGCATCATGGCCATCCTC
Organism: Ambystoma mexicanum; assembly: GCF_040938575.1. NCBI lineage: Eukaryota > Metazoa > Chordata > Amphibia > Caudata > Ambystomatidae > Ambystoma > Ambystoma mexicanum. The sequence goes on from NC_090934.1 coordinate 464,000,998, forward strand.
TGGCAAACTGGCCTGCCACATGCTCCAAAGGCAATAGCGCCTCACCCTTTTCACCAAGATGAGATCCCCAATCCAAGGGCACATATCTGCGGCATGTGACAACTCTGCAGGACACATAGAAATCTGAAAGGACCTTGCCGAGCCAGAAGCAGTGTGTACCTCCCCTGTCCCCTCCGAGCCCACAGCACTGCATGATTGTCTCTGTACCCCTATAGGCCACCCCCCCAGCACTTGTCTGCGCCTAACACCATCTGCCCTTGACGTCAAGTCCTACTTACCTTGTACAGCACTTCCAGCCGCCACTTCCCCTTGCACTTCATTGTGCCACCCACCCCTGCACTTGCGTGACATGAATGACACCAGCACCAGTAGGATTGTTGACTGGCATCCCCTTCTGCCCCACCACCCCTCAGTGCTCCGCTGTACCTTCATACATTACTTGACCGGTGCTTCACGAATGCAATATGAATCCTTTACAGGTGATGGGGAGGTGGAATCACATTGTTTACTGCATTTTGTTGATGTAGACAAGGCACTGTGCATCGTTGCCAATTTGGACTAGCAGATCCATGTACAACATGTATACTTATTGATGTGACGATGCAATGTCAGGACCAGAGTGGTTGAAATCCAAAAAAGTAGCCCTCCTCTCCCTCTTCACTTGGTGGCTATGTCACATGCCATGTGTGTGATGGCATGTGCCTTTGACATGGCAATCAACGGCCAATGTGTGATGGCAGTGCTAGGCAGCAAGGTGAGCAGGCGTTGCTCTCCAATCTGTACATTGTATGCCCTGAGCCTCCCCTACAGACCCAGTGATGGTGAATGCATAGGAGGTCTCCCAGTCATGTTGGACATGTGTCGTAGAACTACTGCCTCTGTTGTTCATCAGCCCTTGTTGCATGCCATGGTGCTAATGCCTGTTTCCATTTTTCTCTTTCATGTCTTTGCAGGGGACGAAGCACTTGTTGATGCTGGGGATGTGGTGGTGGAGCCGTCCCAGGAGGGCAACCCGGGCCGACCTACCACAAGTGAGGGACGTGGTGTGTTTGTGGGTGAAAACCCACAAGTGCTGCAGGCCGTGCTGTCGAGGGGTGTCTCTGGGGGTTCCTCCCCCGAGCAGTATTCAGGTGTAGACTCGGAGGATGACACCTATGTGCAGTCGCAGGTGAGTGTTCTTGGGAGAGAATCTCCTCTGTCCGACCCACCTGCAGCCGGGCCATTGCCCTCAATGGGGATGTCAGTGTCGGCAGATCAGCCTCCGGTGGTTACGGATGCAGGGCCACACCACCCAATCTCTGATCCTGTTCCTGGGGCTGCAGATCAGAGAGGGAATGCAGTCCTGCAGCCTGAGGCCTTGCCGGCACAGCAAGGCGCAGTCCGCCTTGCCCCAGGCAGGTGTGGTGCCCGTCAACGTGGTGGCCGTATGCCACCTGGCAATACCGTTTGGGAGCAATCCATCTACGGTATGGCCACCCAACAGGCAGCATCATCCGAGATGATTGCACAGGCCATGGATAGGGTGGCCACTTCCATTGTCCCCCCAGAAAGGCTGATGGAGCGACTGGAGCAGGCTACAGAGTCCATCTGCCAGGCACACAGGGAGGATATGTTGGCGTCCAACATGGACAGGCGGGCGGCACTGGCGACTCTGCGGGAATCACTTTCCATGGAGTCCCAGCGCCACAGGGAAGGCCTGAGGGAAGAACTCCGTCACCTCAGGTCGACCCTGTTAGAGCTTGAGGCTTCATCCCATAGAAGGACAGAGGAGCAGCTGGAGCGTCTGACACGGACGCTCTCGGCCGAGATGCAGGCAACTCGTGCGGAGGTCAGGTCATCCCGGGAGTTACTGCATGGGGACCTCCGCATGATTATAACCCAGAACCAGAACTACCAGACCCGCCTGCTTGCAGCCATGGAGGAGCAAACTCGTGCTTTGCGTGGGCTGCCTCCCATTGTCACACCATCTTCTGAGGCAGCTCCCCCACCTCCAGAGTCAGCTGCAGGGTCTGGCCAGAGCCATAGCGACTCATCTCCCACAACAGAGTAGCCGTGTGGGCCACGAGCCTATGGGGTGTTTTCCTTTCCCATGATCCACACAGGTGGATTGTGGCGTGCATCCTGTCCTCGGACCTCATAGGTGGCCCCCCCTCCCCCGCCGGCCCTTTCATGGCCATTTTTTCTCATTTTAATTTTTATTTTGCAAGAGTGTTGCCTTGTGTGGGTACCTGGGCATACACTGTATTGTGGCTGGGCACATGCAGGCTTGTCCTGAGTTTGGTTTCGATGCTTGGGTAGCAGACATCCACACCCCTCCTGCTTCTGTTTCCATGGGCTTGCAAAGGGTGTGCCCAAGTGACAGCAAATTACACGGTGACATTGGACTCCCATGAGCTGTTGGCCAGTCCATAGTCAATACTGTGTAGACATTCATAGTGTTCATTGTTGTTGCACCTAACTATGCATGATGGTTTGATATGTGCCTCTACTTACATATGTTGCTCATGTTTTGCAGGTATTTCACACAGATCTTCACAAGGGCATACTCTCTGGAGTCAGACTACATGTCGGTAGATGTGCACTGACACTTTTGCATGGCGCCATCACTGTACATCTGGACGGTGAGGACATACCAGCAGAATCAGGTAATGACACAACCATTGATTACATGCAATGTGTCTTGTTTGGGTGGGCTTCAGGGTGGGTTGGTGTGTAATTTGATTGAAAATACTCTTACACAGGTGTGTAGTAGTGGCTCCAGGGCGGTTAGCTGCTCAAGTGCGGCTATGTTCCATTTGGGGCACTGCTATTTGTGACACTGGTGTCATGTTGTGATGGCCAGTTTGTTTGCTGTCACATACCATGACATGGTGTCCTCAGTGGCGGGACTGTGAAGGGAATGGGTGACATGGCAATGTTGTCATGTAGTGAATCGCCTGTGGCAATGCATATTAGATTGATGGAGTTGTGTCTTTGCGTTGTGATGCATTGCTGGTGTATGTGTAGCTAGGGGTGCACACATATTGACACTTCCATGTTAACAATCTCAGGCGGATGTGTATCTGACTGTTTATTGTCAAGTAATTTTCAGACATTGTCAGGTAGTGTCATCATTGATTGTCAGATGGTATGTGCCAGAGCAGTGTGCACTAGCCAGCACTGTGATTCCTAGGTGAAGAAGTTGGCCACCAGTTGCGTACGGGCTGCCTCCCCCCGTGCCCTTTCCCCTCCCATGCGCAGCGGGCGTGCATGTGGTTGTGGATGTGGGGGCACCACCATGTCCACGGGCAGGCCCCGGCGTGTTGCAACGTTGTGCAGGACACATGCTGCCACTATGATCCTGCACACTATTCGGGGAGCATATAACAGCTGCCCGCCAGAACGGTCAAGGGAGCGAAAGCGTGACTTGAGCACTCCGAATGTGCGCTCCACTATGCCCCGTGTTGCAATGTGGGCTGTGTTGTACCTTACCTGGGGTGGCGTGGTGGGGTTCCGGATTGGGGTCATCATGTGGGGGCTGATAGGGTAGGCACTGTCCCCTGCGGAGGTGGTGATGGGTATCATTAGTGGTGTTGTGTCATGACCCAGTATCTGACATGCATGCATGTGCAGTGGCATTCATGCTCACCAAGCAGCCATGTATCTCCATGCTGGCCAGCCTCTAGGTCCCGGCATAGGGTAGACATTCTGTAGATGAAGCTGTCGTGGGTGGACCCTGGATAGTTGGCATATACTGATGTGATTATTCCCTTGGCATTGCATACAACTTGCACGTTGATGGAATGCCAGTGCTTGCGGTTTCTATAGATGTGCTCTGTTGCCCTGGGTGGACGTAGAGCCACATGTGTGCAGTCAATTGCACCAAGCACTTTGGGGAATTGAGCCACACCATAGAATTCCTGGATGCACGTCCGCCTTTCTGCATGAGTCCTGGGGAGATATATGTGCCTGCGGACTGATGGCCGTGCAGTGATGATGTTCAAGACCTGGTGTAGGCAGCGTGACTGCGTGGCCTGTGACACACCACCCACTATGGCACTTGTCCGCTGAAAGGATCCAGTGGCCAAGAAGTGCAGTACATTCAGGACCTTCTGCAGGGGGCTGAGTGCTTGGGAGCACAGGGTGGGTGATGTGAGGTCATCCTCCCACTCACTGACCAGGTCCAGTATGATGTGTGCTGGAAACCTGTACCTCCCATACACCTGGTCATCAGGCATCCCGAATAGGCTGGTTCTGGGTGTGAATATTCTGGCCCTGACTCTCCTCCTCCTCCTCCCTTGGTAGCCCAATGCCACTGCTGCTAGGAACGGTATGTTCATCCTGGCATCTGGCTTGTTTATTGAAAAGTGCGCAAATTAATGCCTTGCGCGTGTTGTAGGCGAGCGTGTGAGCCTCACACCCCTGGAATCGAGTTCCCACTCCAATCGCGTGTGGAAATTCCCACGCAGCAGGCATACAGGTGCGCTGACGTACTTGCTTGTGTAAGTGGCCGCGCGCCCCTGAAATACACGTACTTAGGCCAATGGCGCGTACGCGCACTTTTGGCCAATTACACGCGATGAAATACACGTACATAGGCCAATGGCGTGTACGCGCACTTTTGGCCAATTACACGCGATGACACTCTGACGTGCAGTATTTCCACGTGTGCTCCGTCTTCACGTGCTGAGTGGGGAACGCCCGTGCGGATCACGTCAGACGCGCTTACGCGATGAGGGACTCTGGTCCAATAGAATCGCGTATGCGTGCTGACGCACTTACGCGCTAAGGGCCTTTCCTCGGATTTCACGCTGACGTGCAGGAATTTCACGTGCCAAATCACTCCGTATCAAGCTGGCCACCCGAAAACACACGGAACACCACGCTCCTGCCCCGAAGGCCGAGTTACTGCCCCCCCAGTGCCCTGAGCAGCCTCCCACGTGCTATCTGCTGCTGCCTGCCTGCCTGCCTGCCTGCTGCCACCGTGGCCTGCCATTTGGTGCCTGCACATCAGCCATCTGCAGGGGTCCACTTGCTGTGTCCACCCCTGCTGGAACTGAAGACTCCCAACTGGGATTACATCGCTCCACAGCCCAGCTCCAGGACCCAGTTGCCCACCCACACCTGCCTCTGGGGTTGCCATGTCGGGCACTTCTACATCTGGCACCAGTGGCAACCCCAGGCCAGAGGGGCAGAGGGGCACCAGCTTCACTGCCACCGAAGTTGGTGTCCTGGTGGAGCATGTCCTGGGGCAGTATGATGCCCTCTTTGGATCGTCCCGCGCCAGCAAGGAAGGACGGGAGAGGATCTGGGCCGACTGTGTGGTTGCCATCAACGCGGAGGGGGTGGCAACCCGCAACGTCTTGAAGATCAAGAAGCGCTGGGAGGACTTGAGGTCCAGGACCCTTGTGAAGGCCCGGCGCCTCGTGGAGGGGGGCCGGGGCCACATGAGTTTCATCCAGAAGAGGGTCCTGGAACGCGTACGCCCAGCGCTCCACGCCCAGATCCTTGAGAGGGAGACCCGTCTGGAGTTGAGCGGTAAGTGTCCAAGCATCACTGTGTGAGACAGGGCATGTTGCGGTGTGCTGGTTCTATGATACTTGCCTGTATGTGTGCCATGGGCCATGTATGCATGTATGTGTGCTGGGACATCATGGTAATGCATGTGCGACCAGTGATGTGTGACCCACATGGTTGTTGCATGTGTTGAAATGCGGCATGGGGAGCACTATGCAGATTTGGGACATGAGAGCATGCCAGTCTCTGTACCTGGACATGGATGGGGGTGAAGGATGGGTGCTGATGCCAGGTACATATATGGTAGCCATGTCTGTGTGCATGACCTGCATGTCTGTGACTTGTGCATGCCATGGATGCATGACTCATGTGTGTGACAATGCACAGATTCAGTGACGCACCCAACTTACCCTTGTTTTGCCTGTGTTCGGTGTGATTGGGGCCAGATGGATGTGACTGAGGTGAAGTGTGTGCATGTGATATGCATGAGCCATGATGCATGTGAGTTACATATCATTGAATGTTTCAAGAGTCAATTGGACATGCATGGAAATGTGCATGGCATGCACCATGCCTGTTACTGTGTGTGTTTTGCCTGGACTGACCCATGTGTTGTGGAGGGACATGATGGAAGTGTACTTTGACAGGGGTGCTCATCTGCTATTGCTTCCTGTCTAGGGGACCATTGTACAGTAGCCTGATGCTTGTGTCCTTTGTCTCCCTCTACGCAGCGGCTAGTGAAGAAGAGGGCGGAGACGGCGCTGTGGAGCAAGGCGGCGGGGATGCCCCCATGGCTGCAGCGGAAGGGGTGGGTGAGCCCCCACAGGGGCCTGCTACGGCGGGAGACAGTGAGGAGCCATCCAGGTTGGTGGTTTGCACAGAGGAGGAGGAGGCCGACACTGGTGCACACATGGGGCCTGGTGGGAGCATCCCTGCTGGTGCAAGTGGTGCAGTCCAGGGCCAGGGGCAGGAGGCAGCACAGGTCACCGTGGAGGTGCCTGTGCATGTCGCTGTCCCTGACCCTGTGAGTGCACCACCATGCACCAGCAGGGATGCCCCGTCCCAGGCCCGTCCGCAGGTAGAGGGGATGTCCATGTCAACTGACTCCCCTCCACCTGCGGCCGTGGGAACCCCTGGCCGCGTGGAGCAGGTCCTGATTGGGGTCGCGATGCGCACGGCTGTGATTCGTGATGCCGTGCGTGCTTCCCGGGAGGAGCACGCACGTCATCACGAAGTGCACCGTGCCGACGTGGCCCAATTGGGATCGGCCATGTTCGGGGGGTTCCTGCATGTGTTGGCCAATCTGACGGCCCTCTCCTCCTCTGTGCAGGCTATCCACCGGTCGTTCTCCTTGCCGTCTTCCGCCCCAGATGCCACCATGGCCCCCTGTGGACCTGCCCCGACCAATGCAGCGAGCTCGGTGGGGATCCCATCCCTGCCGCAGTTGGGAGTCGGAGGTCCAGCAGGGGTGGACGACACAGCAAGTGGACCCCAGCAGATGGAAGATGTGCCGGCATCATCGGGCAGGGCACGTGCACGACGGCGTCGGTGGTTACCATCAGCCTGGATGCCGTCGTGCTGGCAGAGGCAGTGGCGTCGGAGGCAGCAGCGGGCTCGACGTGGGAGGCATCATGGCTCAGGGCCATCAAGATCGGAGGGGCAGGCATCGGCCGGAGGGCAGGGCAACCCTGGCATGGCAGTGTGTTCCGTGTGGGAGGAGTTTGGCCAGCGGATAGGTGCGGAGCGGCAGCGGGCGGAAGAGGAGCGGCTCGCCATGGCCAGGGCGGAGATCTCCATGCATCAGGCATTGAGGCGGGCTGAGTGCCTCGAGGAGGCTCGCAGGGAATTTGGTGAGCACATGGGGTTGTCCCTGCGAGACCTCGGGGCCAGGACTGAGTCCCGCCTCCAGGACATTGACATGGAGTTCGAGGATGCCCTGGCCAGCATCACCAAGTGAGCCGCAGGACTAGCCCGCTGCCTTTGTATATAGTTTTTTAGTTAGTTAGTGCTAGGTTTCCTTTATTTCTTTTTATTATTTTGGACCGCTTGGACAATGGCCACTTCTTTGTACATATTTTTTTAATTAGTTAGTATTAGGTTTCATTAGTGGTGTTGGGCTCATGGACCCTTGAACAATCCTGTATATATTGTTATTTTTTGGGAGGTACATTTTTTTACTTTCATATTGTTTACACCATGTCGTAATGGTTTTTCTTTCATTTCATACTACATGTGTTTACTTTGGACAAAATCTATTGATTTTTCTATCCTTTGTTTTTTGGTTTCTCATTTTTGTTCCCGGACATGGACCTTTTATTTGCTTTGCCAGATAGTTGTATTAGTTTACTTGATTTTTTTTTTAATACATTTTTATATTATCTTACACTTGTGTCATTTTTTCTTTGGTTTCTTACATGTCATGATATGGGTTTTGACATTCACTTGCACCCATTGTGTATGTGTGTGTGGCGGACATGTGTTCTTTTGCATACTTGCCTTTGGGGTTGTGTCATGTGATTGCATTCACTATGTGGGTGCATGCAATCCTTGCCTGGGTGTTTGTGCTGGGTATGCTGGCCATTACTGCCATTATTGTGTATCGTCAGGACCAGGGGCCAGGGGGACATGGGTGGGGGCCTGGTGGAGGGTGTCCCTGGTGGATGGGGGGTGGGGGGTGGTGGGAGACATGGGTGGGGGCCTGGTGGAGGGTGTCCCTGGTGGATGGGGGTTGGGGGTGGTGGGAGACATGGGTTGGACATGGGTGGGGGCCTGCTGGCAGGTTCCCCACAGTGCTGGGGGTGGGGGTGGTGGGAGACATGGGTGGGGGCCTGGTGGAGGGTGTCCCTGGTGGATGGGGGTTGGGGGTGGTGGGAGACATGGGTTGGACATGGGTGGGGGCCTGCTGGCAGGTTCCCCACAGTGCTGGGGGTGGGGGTGGTGGGAGACATGGGTGGGGGCCTGGTGGAGGGTGTCCCTGGTGGATGGGGGGTTGGGGGTGGTGGGAGACATGGGTGGGGGCCTGGTGGAGGCTGTCCCTGGTGGATGGGGGTTGGGGGTGGTGGGAGACATGGGTTGGACATGGGTGGGGGCCTGGTGGAGGGTGCCCCTGGTGGATGGGGGGTTGGGGGTGGTGGGAGACATGGGTTGGACATGGGTGGGGGCCTGGTGGAGGGTGTCCCTGGTGGATGGGGGGTTGGGGGTGGTGGGAGACATGGGTGGGGGCCTGGTGGAGGGTGTCCCTGGTGGATGGGGTGGTGGGGGTGGTGGGAGACATGGGTGGGGGCCTGGTGGAGGGTGTCCCTGGTGGATGGGGGGTGGGGGGTGGTGGGAGACATGGGTGGGGGCCTGGTGGAGGGTGTCCCTGGTGGATGGGGGGTTGGGGGTGGTGGGAGACATGGGTTGGACATGGGTGGGGGCCTGCTGGCAGGTTCCCCACAGTGCTGGGGGTGGGGGTGGTGGGAGACATGGGTGGGGGCCTGGTGGAGGGTGTCCCTGGTGGATGGGGGGTGGGGGTGGTGGGAGACAAGAGCAGGTGTGCAGGGTAGTTCCCTGTGGTGTGTGCTGCCTGCAGGGGCCGTGGAGGGTGTACAGGTAATGCCTGGGAGCACACAGCCAATTTGCGTGTGGAACTTCCCGCGCACTCCTGCAATCCACGTACCCGGCCATATCGCGTGTGGAACTTCCCGCGCACCCCTGGAATCCACGTACCCTGCCATATCGCGTGTGGAACTTCCCGCGCACCCCTGGAATCCACGTAGCCGGCCATATCGCGTGTGCAACTTCCCGCGCACCCCTGGAATCCACGTAGCCGGCCATATCGCGTGTGGAACTTCCCGCGCACCCCTGGAATCCACGTAGCCGGCCATTTCGCGTGTGGAACTTCCCGCGCACCCCTGAAATCCACGTAGCCGGCCATATCGCGTGTGGAACTTCCCGCGCACCCCTGGAATCCACGTAGCCGGCCTTTTCGCGTGTGCAACTTCCCGCGCACCCCTGAAATCCACGTACCCTGCCATATCGCGTGTGGAACTTCCCGCGCACCCCTGGAATCCACGTAGCCGGCCATATCGCGTGTGGAACTTCCCGCGCACCCCTGAAATCCACGTACCCTGCCATATCGCGTGTGGAACTTCCCGCGCACCCCTGGAATCCACGTAGCCGGCCATATCGCGTGTGCAACTTCCCGCGCACCCCTGGAATCCACGTAGCCGGCCTTTTCGCGTGTGCAACTTCCCGCGCACCCCTGAAATCCACGTACCCTGCCATATCGCGTGTGGAACTTCCCGCGCACCCCTGGAATCCACGTAGCCGGCCATATCGCGTGTGGAACTTCCCGCGCAGCCCTGGAATCCACGTAGCCGGCCATATCGCGTGTGCAACTTCCCGCGCACCCCTGGAATCCACGTAGCCGGCCATTTCGCGTGTGGAACTTCCCGCGCACCCCTGAAATCCACGTAGCCGGCCTTTTCGCGTGTGCAACTTCCCGCGCACCCCTGAAATCCACGTACCCTGCCATATCGCGTGTGGAACTTCCCGCGCACCCCTGGAATCCACGTAGCCGGCCATATCGCGTGTGCAACTTCCCGCGCACCCCTGAAATCCACGTAGCCGGCCTTTTCGCGTGTGCAACTTCCCGCGCACCCCTGAAATCCACGTACCCTGCCATATCGCGTGTGGAACTTCCCGCGCACCCCTGCAATCCACGTAGCCGGCCATTTCGCGTGTGGAACTTCCCGCGCACCCCTGTAATCCACGTACCCTGCCATATCGCGTGTGGAACTTCCCGCGCACCCCTGAAATCCACGTACCCGGCCATATCGCGTGTGCAACTTACCGCGCACCCCGGTATGCACGCACACGTTTATTTTTTCTCTCTGCGCGTGTCTGTGTTTGTGGGTACCCCTTTGTACGTCTTTTGTCCTGGAGGGCCACAGTATTGGACATTGATCATGTCTGTATATAGGTGCTATTTGTTGGCGCACCTTTTAGCGCACATTTCTTGCAGGCGCAGAGACGCTACCGCCTGCTTTCTTGTGGCGGTCGTGTTTGTGCCTGTTTGTGCATGTGCGCTGCTTTGAGCGTGCGCTTTTTTGCCCTATTCTATTCCATGAATACGTGTTGTATGCGAGCGTGTGGGCGTTCCGCGCACTTGCCTCCTAAACTTTCCCCGTGCCGCCCACATTCTTCCCCATTCCGAGTGTTGTGCCCCATTTTATTCCCCATTCCGAGTGTCCCGCCCTGTGTCCCGCCTACTTTAGAGCTGTGCGCTGCGCTCGGAGTGATGGCGCAGTGGCCGTGGCGCACGACGTTGGTTGACCTGTGCGCCGGCCTGCGCCGCGCGTTTTTTCCGCGCACGTCCTCTGCTTTTCTTGCGCAGGGACTTCCATGAATCGACGTGCGCTGGTTTCCCTGCGCTTTGCGCTGATTTTCGGCGCAGCGCACGTATTGGCCCCTCTGCGCCGGGATTTTCGGCGCACATTTATTCCATGAATCGGCCTGTGTATGTTTGTGATTTTTTGTAATCAAGTGACTCTGTATAATAGCACTGTTTTAGGTACTTTTCTAGGGGGTCCGGTCAATGTAAGTGTGACTTGGTAAGATTTGACAAACCAGCACCTTTTGTTGAGTAAAAGTGTGAATTGTTTATTAGAACTTAAAATTGGTTGAAGTCCCATGTACACAGCGACCCACGCATAGTGACAGAAAAGACGGATACAAGAGAACAGATTAACACTGATCTAGGCGTGGTAGCAGAGACACCCTTAGCGCATATCTGTAAAAGTTTGCCAGGACATGCAGAAAGAATAACTAAGTACCATGACCAGAGGGTAACTGAAGGGGGAGGGTCTCCCCCAGGTTTGGCCACAAGGATGGTCTTTTGATAAAAGTGTTCTGGACATGGTAGCCACCTGCATATTCCTAAAATACAAAGGGGAACAATTTCATAACAGGAGAGAGATACTAGATTATTCGAGGAAATACCTCCACCAAAGAAAATAGACACCACACTTGATCTACCTGCCCTCACGGCTACCCCATCAGCGTGAGTAGAGGGTAGCAAGGAGGACAAAGGAAAAGAGGGAGTCATAGAGGTGACTCGATTGTACCCACTTCTGAACAAACCCCCACCCGCTGAAGAATACAGTGATCCCACATACGTGCCCACTAGCGCCCCCACCCCCACAGTATGGCCAACCACACCACCGCCTTACGAGCGCCCCCGATCAAATGGGCAGGTGAGTACCCCCTCAGTAAACATATGTAAGTTGACAGAAGACTTAGACGCCAGGCTCTCAATAGCCAAAGAAGAGTTGTCAAGGATACAAAGCCTATGTGAACAAGGTGAGCCCAGTACAACCAGGTCAGAACGATTGTCCCGGTCCCACCCCTTAGATAAGTCAAATGAGGAAGGGTAGAAAAAAGGGGCGATACTATTCAGAATACAAGAGGAGCCCACCCAGATAGTAGAACTAGGAGCAAACATATTGGAGGAAGCGTAGGGGGACGAGAAGTGGAAGGTGATGGAAGGGAAGAGCTGTGGTGTGACCTGGAAGAAGACGAGCAGGAAGCTGGGAGATTGGGAATGGCGGCAGGAGGAAGTTTAGTGGGGTTAGGGGAAACACCACTGGGGAGGACAATGGAACAGGAGTTGACAGGGAGGTTAAGCAACAGGACGGGAAGGATAGCCATGGTGGGGAAAAAGGAACAAAGGTGAATATTGGGAAAGGAATTAAGGGACGACTACAACTCCCACTAATACATGGGGGGCGGGAAGACCAAATTATATACCCTGGGCACAGATGAATAAGGCAAACTTACTGAAATCTCTGCCCCCGCTATCAGGTGGAGCTAGCAAGTGGATATACACCTTTGAGAAACACACTGCAGTGGTGCCCCTTGTCATAGGAGATGTTAAAAGTTTACTTGTGTCAGCAGTAGGGGATCAATCAGACAGGGTGTGGGCAAAAGCAGGTTTCCCGGGAATAACACTGGATAGTGACAGACATGATGACGCTGCCTTCAATACAGTGCGTGCACGTGTTTGGGATGCATTGAGGGAAACGTTTCCAGACACACCAGATTTACAGTCAGTGATGCAATGCACTATGAATGATGGGGGAGAAGTTATGGATTACATTTTTCGGGTACAGGGGGTGTGGAGAGCTGAAATGGGTACACCATATGACCAGTCAACATCGTTATTTTACTTCATAATAAAAAGAGGGCTCCCAAAAGAAGTGCAAAAAGTGCTTGACAAAATAGCAGGGGTTGAAGCGAAAGGATGGCCAGAGATACAGAGCATAATAGTGCACCATTGCAAAAGAATCAAGGAACGAGAGAAGAGGTGGCACAAAAAAGGCTGGCAGACGAGGCCAAGTTAGTACAAACGAAACTGGTGAAGGTCGCAGCAGCTGTAGCAGCACTCCCACATGACAGAGACACGGAGGAGGGGGGATTGGTAGCAATACAGGGGGGGTGGCTGCAAATTGGGCAGACAACAGGCAGAGAAAGTGAATGGACAGGAGGAATACGGAGGACAGCAGTGGCAAGTGTGGCACCCCAGCAACAGAAGAGGTGGGTACACGGGGCGAAGAGGAGGTGGACAGGGATATGGAGGTAATGGTGGAAATGGGGGACCAGGACCCAGAGGGGGGCAAGAAAATTGTTGGAGTTGTGGGAGGTGGGGACATTTCTCACGCGAGTGCAGAAGCAGGCCTAAACCGAGTTACCAAGATGAACAATATTACGGGCACCCCCATCCGGGGAGCCCACACGGGTTGCCCCGGGATGGGGGAACAGAACAGCAAGACCAAAGGGGGCAAGAGCAATACAGGGAAAGGTCACACAACGTTCAACATCCACAAATCAGTGAGCACCTACGCTACACTCAAAACAACCCCTTCACTACAACATCCAACGGGGCGCCTGTCCCATATGGAGGAGTAGCGGTAGTTTCAGGTAACGTTTTCAGCCAAGGGGGAACAGCTAGGCATCCAGTATAGGACAGCCCACAGAGAACACTTGCATGTCCAATCCTATCGACAACCTTCAATGCAAGCCAGGAACCATTGATAGGATCAAAGTTAGGAAATAAACAATTCATCTTTATGGTAGATTCGGGAGCCGAAAAATCGTGCATATGTGAAGGCCGGTTTCTGCTATCTAATCGTAAGTTGGAGACGAAGGGGTTCTCTGGGGCGGTGGTCGAAGTTCCTTACACAGAAGATTTGGACATGACAGTGGGGGGAAAACAGTAAGGGCACCCCTATTGTATTATGAGCAATCCCCCGTCAACCTGCTGGGAAGGGATCTCCTCGGCAAACTGAACATGACAATTTAATTTACAAAAGAGGAGGGATTGTGTGCTCAACCCCAGGGATGTGTTCTATGTGTGTAATGCTGGTGATATATTCAAGAGCAACATTCCCAGAGGTGCGCGGCATACCTGTGAACCCGGATATGTTCATTCAGGGGTTTAAAACATTAGCACGGGTGGTCCCAGAGTTGAAAAAACTAGAATGGAGAGTACCAGCAGAGTTTGCCTTCCGCCCAATAGCTCGCCCCGAGATAATGCCAGGAACAGTGATGTCATTGGACATACATGCAGTACAAATCACAGCCGAAAGAATAGCTGTAATTGCAATGAACATACATGGCTGTGAGTGGCATACAGTATTATGCATAAACGCTGACATTGCACTCCAAGATCTGTTAGATGAGGAGCTTTTCACAGATTCAGAGAGTGACGGAGAAATAATCATGGAAATAGCCATCCCTTGTGAAATAATGATACAGCAGAGGCAGGTGCCAGTGCAGTTAATGGCAGTAGTGGACGCCCCACCATCGTTCTTTAATGATGACATGCAGTTTGTGCCCTGGCAGTTGTGGACAACTGGTCCCCATGACATAGGGCTACTACGCAGGGTCACACCAATAAAGATCAATCTCAAGCCTGGAGCAATTCTGCCCCGGGTCAAACAATACCCCTTGTCTCGAGAAGCAGAAGAGGGAATAAAAGAAACAATAAATGCCCTACTCGCACAGGGGATAATAGTACCCTCAAACTCCCTGTGTAACACCTGTATTTACCCAATCAGAAAAGCGAAAGGAGGGGCCTGGAGGATGATCCAGGACCTACGCCCACTAAATGACGTCATCCAGAAAGAGTTCCCTTTGGTCCCGAACCCGGCATCCATCCTAGGCAGCATCCCAAAAGCCGCATTTCACTTCACTGTGGTTGATTTGAAAAATGCATTCTTCTCAATACCACTCGCAGAAGAGTGCAGATACCTGACTGCATTCACCCTAGGGGGGAGGAGGTACGAACACTGCAGATTGCCCCAGGGCTATTGCGAACGTCCCAGCATATTCAACAGAATATTGCACGAAGATCTTGGAAACATGACTGCTGACAGCACAATAATACAGTACGTGGATGATTTGTTAATTTCCAGCAAAAACGAGGGAGGGTGTAGAAAAAACTCCATTGCCCTATTGACATTACTAGCCCAAAAGGGGTGCAAGGTGGACAAGGACAAGTTGCAATATTGTCAACTCGAGGTGCTGTACCTAGGGCAATTGATCTCAAAAGATGGCAAGAAAATAATCCCAGACAGAGTAGCAGCTATCTCGGCTGTTGGGAGACCAAAGACAGTGAAAGACATGCAATAATTCCTAGGGATGTGCAACTATTGTCGTGCCTGAATATTAGACTATGCAGCATACACACACCCATTGGCCCAGGCACTCAAAGAAGCACAAAAGGAAAATACAGAAATACAGTGGGACTCAGAGTCGTGCGATGCATTCACATCACTTAAAGAACTCATTTCAAGCACACCAGTGCACGTGACCCCAGATTATGAACGCGAGTTCTACCTGTTCTCGCACTGCAAGGGGGCACTCATGACAGCAGTCTTAACGCAGAAAACATCACTAGGTCACAAGCCTCTGGCATACTACAGCGGGACATTGGATGCAGTAATGCAGGGACATTTCGTATGCGAACAGGCTCTCGCAGCTGCCACATTCTCCATTGAGAAGAGTGCCACCATAGTAATGGGGTGCTCACTGACACTGTATGTAGAACACTCATTGTTTGCCATACTTGAGCAATCAAAAAGCACATTAACCACACAGAGAGCCACCGCATATGAGGTAATACTGTCAAGCGCCAATATACATGTGGTAAGGTGCAAGGTGGTTAATCCTGCAAGATTCATCTCAGAACCATGCACTGTGGAGGATATACAGGCACATGATTGTGCAACATACCAAGGCGAGGACAATGGTACAACTGTAGTGAGCGACAATGCACTGGCGGAGAGAGAGGTATTTTTCATAGATGGGTCAGCTTCCATAAATTCAGAAACTGGAGAAAAACATGTGGGGGTGGCGGTCGTGCAACTGGAAGAAAATGAGTACGAGGTCCTAATACAGCAGCGACTGCCACTCATTTCTCAGCACAGGCAGCAGAACTGGTAGCATTAATTGAAGCACTACGAGCAGCAAGGGGATGTGCAGTAACAATTTACACAGATTCAGCCTACATGGCCACAACAGTACACGGAGGGCTTGCCAGGTGGGGAAGAAGTGGGTTCAACCGGGCAGATGGTTCACTCGTACAACATGCAGAATTACTAAAGGAACTCATAGAAGTGTTGAAAGAACCCACCATGGTAGCAATTGTGAAATGCCAGGCCCACACCAATAATACTGACTTTGTCTATTTGGGAAATGCAGCAGCAGATGCAGCTGCCAAGGAGGCATCATATTTAACAAAGGAAATCACAGGTGAGTACTTAATGCGGAGAGAATCGGAGGACGATGTTCCAGACGGGTACAATGCCATGCCAGTGTCTCAAATATTGGAGCTACAGGAAGGGGCAGCTGAGGACGAAAAAGAGTTGTGGACAAAAATAGGGTGCAGTCAGTCCGCCACTGATTTATTATGGTGACAAGACAACACAGGTAAAGTAGTGATGCCAACTAAGTTATTAGACATTGCATTCCAGCAGCTACACTTTCCAGCACACAATGCAAGGCAACACATCACGGCTGAGATACAAGAACACTGGTTCATTCCAAGGTTACAGGAGCAACTCTCTAAGCTAGCAATGGAATGTAAAACGTGCCAGTAGGACCTTTCAGAGAGCTGCAGATAGATTATGCAGATGTGGGTGAAAGATGCAACGGAGCGAGGTACATGATAGTGGTAGTTTGACCCTTTTCACGGTGGGTAGAGACAGGTCCCTGTGCCCGCCCAGATGCTAAATGCACTGCAAAGTTTCTAGTGCGGGAAGTGTTCCCCCGCTGGGGAATTTGCGACGTAATTCGCTCTGACAAAGGCACACATTTTGTGAATGATCTCTTTAAAGAAGTAACATCATTACTATGAATAAAACACAAATTATGCTCTATTTATCACCCACAAAGTAACGGTGTAGTAGAAAAGATAAACAGATTACTAAAAGGGAGGCTCTCAAAATTGTGTTTCACCCTTAAGAAAAATTGGGTGCACTGTCTCCCATTGGCCCTGTTTGAGCTGAGGAATCAGCCAAGCAAGGACCACCATTTGTCACCCCATGAGATCGTGACAGGGAGATGACTACACACAGCACACTCGCCTCTCCGTAGACATTGAGATGCACACAGAAGTGCAAATGTACTAGGGGAGGAATTCAATGACTACCTAACTAAACTCACTAAGACAGCACGAATGATAGCCAGACAACTTGCACCACCATTCGTAAGTGACGGGGAGAATGAAACACACACTCCAGAGAAAGAAAGCCCAACGGGTCAGCTGGAACCAGGTGAAATGATATATGTTAGGAGCTTTGTGCATAGGTGGAATGCTCCAAGATTTCATGGCCCATACGAGGTGGTGTTCTGCACACCCACAGCGGTGAAAGTGAGGGCTTGAGATATTGGATACATATGACAGACGTCCGAAAAGCCTATGGCAGCGTGGGACCTTTAGAAAGTGCAGAGGGCCCTGACAGGGAAAATGTGCAAGAATAAAAGAAATTCACACACCAGAGCATGCAAGGTTTATTGAAATGGCCACTGTATTATAACAAAGTTTATGACAAAATGCGAAACAGTATTAAATGAAAATGATGTCTCTCTCTCTTTCTCTCTCTCTCTCTCTCTCTCTCTCTCTCTCTCTCTCTCTCTCTCTCTCTCTATCTATCTCTAGATCATTACCCCAAGGTGGAAATACAAAAATGATTGCAACCGTATGCTTAATGTACCCTTTTTTATGTTTCAACATATAGGAGGAACCATGGCAACGAACAATTAGCAATAAGGACGCTAGTAGTAGAAATGTTTTTTGATTTGCGAACATACTCATACGAATGCGGGTTGACTGTCTGTGCTATTATATTTTTCATTTAAGGTTGGAAACTATTTAATATGGGATGGCATTCAGCTGGTATGGGGGTATGGCCCATATCCAGACCAGGCAAAACACCAAAACGATACTAACAACAAGTCGACCACTCCTCTGAAGCCCCAACACAATGCTATAAATTTTAGTGTACATGAACTAAATGACCGGCATCCATCTGTTATATCATGGTTATATGACACCACTGCTACCCCGCCCACAACGACAATCAGTCCTCCCAGAGAAAATGACTACACCACAGAGAGAATGAAAGAGAATATTAAAAGGACTGACACGTTTATGACTCTGTACGAGGAGTGGCAGAAGGGGGGGCGGGGAGAGGGAGTCCCTGTTGCACACAGCCAGGCACGCTAAAACATTCCTTAAAAACAGGAGAAGGAGGGAGGCGGGTAGGAAGAGATATGACGAATACTATGGCCTGGGACTAGATACGATAGAATATCCCAGGCACCCACACCAGTCAAATAAATGGTATGCAGACATGAGCTCCACAGCTAAACTAACAACCAATGAAAGCTGCTACGTTTGCTCCCTGATCCCCCATGCCTCAGGCACACCTAAAGTTTTGATGACACAAGAATTGCCTCTTGCAGATGCCAAGTGTCTCCTCCATCTCACTCTGTGTAGAATTAAGAATACCTTCCAGGCACACACGGTATCTTTTGAAATGCTGCAGAACGAGAAAACGTGATACTCGAGAGCCAAAGGAGTAGTATGTCTAAAAGAACCGTTCTTAGTAACAAAAGGAATACTATTTTCTGAAAACAAATGGAAAGATGATGTGGTAACATGCAAGGCTGAAGCACTGCGAGGGCTGTCGACAGAAAAACTACAATGGATCGCAAAGACGTGTGCCGCAGTCTGGTCAGAACATGTGGCAAAATTGACCTGGGTGAGCGCTATAAAAAAAGCATTGAAACTACAGAAAGAAATCTCAAACGAACTTTGCTACCTGGGAGAAGGGAAAATCGACATGGGAAGAAACACAAACTGCAGCAAGAGCCTAATGATCCCAGATACGAAGAAAGGAACAGCAGCCCCAATGGACACTTACTGGGTCTGTGGCAAACGGGCGTACATGCACCTCCCACCATCATGGAGGAGCACATGTTTCCTGGCGACACTGCACTCAGCCCTAATGGTAATACCGGAGAGCCACCTCGGAGAAGGGGGCCGGAAGACGACCCAAGCTACAGCCAACATCTCACCCACTGAATAGCCACCACTGTATGCCCTATCAGAAGGAAATGCCGACGGAATCGTATCCAGAAAACAGAGGTCATCAAACTATATCTCAAAGGTCTCCTCAGAACTTTTGGCACAGATCCCAGACAGGTACAGGTTATTCAGCTCAGCGGAAAGCTTCTTCGCTTCCCTCATTCCAAGCATTCAGGCCCGGGCAAATGCAAAGTGGCTGCAGATTACGCGGTGGGAGCTGATTCAATCGGCCAACAACACTGAAGAAGGGTTCAACGTGATCAAGGTGGAGTTAAGGGCACTAAGACTAATGACATGCAAAACAGGTATGTCCTAGACCTGTTGACGGCGATGGATGGAGGTGCTTGCCGAAAAATCGGAAGTGCCTGTTGCACTTTTGTACCTTCTGAAGATGCTGATAATGGGACACTATCACACGTCATCGCTGAAGTGCACAACCTAGGGGAACGAATGAAGAAAGAAGGTGGCACAGACACAAGCACGTGGTTCGACAACCTCTTTTCATAGGTACCCTCCTGGATGGTGCTCGCAGTGAAACTACTAATGCCCCTCAGCGTATTTTTACTTGTGATTTTTTGTGTGTGCCAGTTGGGTCTTCGATGCTGCGCAAATGTAGTCCCAAATGGAACAATGATGATAGTGACGATCGGCAATGCCAGAGGATGGGCACAGGCACAACAGGAAGCACACGTACAAACTGGTGAGGCTTCAGAGTCCAAGTATAGAATGGTACCCATATATTATGACTGGGATATAATGGACAGGTTATATCATACCACAATAAAGGATCCCCATGAACTAGAATGGTACACGGAGGTATGGGTGGACCTGGAGGGAGATGGGGGATGTATATTTATATGACCTGCAAACCAAATGAGTATGCTAGAAGGGGGAGAGCCTCCGAGGGGTGTGCAGAGCTTGGATGCCAATAAAGGGAACGCCAGCCTGGGAAGAGGCAGTGCTAGCCGAGAAGGAACGCAAACGACTGGGGGAGCTGAGGTATTCATTACTTAAGTAATGAAAGGGGGGAAATGTAGGGGAGGGTAGGTCACTAGGATCCCCGTCCCCCTGCATGTCCCACCCTGGTGAAGACTCATGACTCGTCGGCAGCCCACCGGCCCACCGGGCCCCGGCGGCAGGGCAGCTGCAGACCGACACGTGAGGCTGCACCACCACGTTATGTGGCAGAGCACAGACGCCATCTTGTATTAAGCCATCCCCAGCTTGCTAGAAATGTGCAGATCTAACCCAAGGCAGAGCAAATATGCACACTGAAAGCTGCAGAGTGACCCCCACTCGACCGCGCTCACAGAGGCACACACTTCCCCCACCTCCCACTGCATGGCAGATCTGCTGAGGACTCGCTCTCACGAGCCACCAGACGTGAGCAAACAACAAAATAAAACACTGTAGCTGTTAACCTTCCGCAGAACATCATTGCCCCAGCCATGAACGGGAACATTAGGAAGTAACTGATATCAGCCCAAACCCTGCAGGCCCTGACTCTGCACCAAGCCCCCAACGATAGACGGCGTGGAGCCTCACACCAATACCTACCCGGAAAATCCTTGCAATGTGCAGAAACGATTTATGTAATGTGTGTCTTGTTGACTAACGTTCGCTGCTAATGTAAAGGAGAATGGGTAAAGACAAAATATGCAATCAATATTGTTTATAATGTAGAGATGTACAAAGACTGGCTAGCTGATAACAATGTGTAAAACATGTGTTGCTCTCTTTACACACACACCTGCCTAACACTACCTCATGTTCTTATGTCAACTGTAGATGTGAAATGCTGTGCTAAAGGGTATGATCCCCAGCTGGTATTCCTTTTAATGCAAATACATATGAGTCCTTTTAGAAACCCCATGTGTTGTTAGTCACCCCTCACCCACAGGACAGTAAACCTCGTTGTGCAAGATGCCGCACACAGAGCTGCAAGGCCATTTCCCCCTCCTCCTGCCCAGGCCCTCTAGAGATAGCTGGTGTTCAAATAGCACAGCTTCGCCTCCCCTCCCGACCCTGCTGGACCCATTTCAAGCATCCGCCTCCCCCATGTCAGAGGCCGCCACAGCCTGACTCCATGATTTACGAGCTACCTGGTCCTAAATCCCACTGCCTCTCAGGCACCAGTCACATGCCCCCCACAGGCCAGTAGTACCTCCATCAACCCCAAGTTAATGACCCTAAATAGGGGGGTGCCCACACGTGTACCAACAGATCGTAATACCATCCCTCACCTAAACTGTCAAGGCAGGGTGGTCAAGCGACCCCTCCCATGCCCCTGACTATGCACATGAGACCGGGTTGTTTGAACCTAAGGTATCCTCCAAACTGATGAATTGAGACACTCCAGATCACATATCAATGTTCCTGTCCACATACTGATCTAAGGTCAGCGCTTACAAGAGTTTCGAACGAACGGGAAGCATAATGTGTGACAAATGAGTGGGAATATGTGGCCAAAAGGGCAAATGTTAATTTAGTTATCAATTGTCGTTACAAGGCATGTCCGGCCCGGCACTCAACCCCGATGTGCCCAGCTGACCTCCCACCCCACGTGGCACAGCACCAACGTCCGCCAATCCTGGAGAAGCAACTGTATATAATCTATACCACCTAGCCATCACCACCCAATCCCTAAGACTATGTGCCCCCTATAGCTTGTGTCATGCGTGACGTAGTTCTGTAATAAGTAGGACTGTCTTTGCGATTGTCAGACAGAGGGCTCTTGGAGTTTGCAGAGTCCTTTGCATGCCCTATATTGATCTATATAAGGTGGGTGCGTTTCTGGGGACGCTTACATTCAAATGCCATGTGTTATGAGATATTTAAAAATAAGAAAACACACAGCATTCAGGATGTGGACTGTCTGCCAGCCATCCATGCAGTAACCGGGACCGACCTTGCTTAGTTTGAAAGCAAGGAAGTGTCCATCCCCCTTAAGCCATGTTTCTCTAAGTGGTCTTGTAAGGTGTGCTCATTTATTAGGCAACAATGCCTTAGGGGGCTGACCCTTTCCTAGCTTGGAAGCTCATCAGGGTTTTTCCCAGTTACTGCAGGGATGGGAAACTCACTGGTGCTGTAAATATATAAAAATGCAAAAATAGTCTCTGAGTGCAAAAGGTTCAAGGACTGACAGTAGCACTGTTTAAAAAAACAAAAAACTCTGTCTCCCTTCCATGCAGTAACCGGGACTGACCCTGCTTAGCTTCATAGCAGGACTGACCCTGCTTAGACTTCAACCAAGGAAAGGGCCAGTTTTCTTGTAACAGTAGCTCATTTATTGGGCAACATTGCCTGAGGAGGATGGCCCCTTCCTCACTTTGAGGCTATGGAGCGTTTGTCCTGCTTACTGCATTGATGGGAGACCTGGATGACAATTGTGTCACTGCTCATGGCCAGTGATTTTTCACCCCCAACGTCACTATATCTGTAAAAATATCTTTAAAAAAAGAAAACTGTAACCACGGGCACAGAACTACTCTTACCAGCAGCTATCCGCAGTCATTTGCAGCCTTGAATATAGCCGTGAATATCTGAAAACCGTCTGAAAAAGAAAAATGCTTTCCTGCCCCCCAGACCCGCAGCAAGTGCCACCCTAATCTGTGCCAGCTCCCCCACTCCCCAGATGGCCTTCCCCCTCCTTTTCCCCCCACAACATACACTGTTTCTGTGATGCAGTTTGCTTTGAGATGTTGGCTTTTTGCAAATATAGCTGAGGCTACAGAAAGCTTTGTCTTGCAAACTCAGTTCCTAGACCCCTTCCAAATTTAACTTCGTGCCCTCTAGCCACCCCACCCCCACCTTTAGCCTGATGGCATGTGCATGATTTCTGACCTTCAAATAGCTTTTTTCCTGAGTTTTATTTTCCCATATCCTTGGCTATAACCTTGAATATCTCTAGCATCGAGAGCAAAGCAAAATGGCAGTTTTTTTCATTTCTGAAAACTATAATCCTGCAATGAACCATGGGAGATATAACTGTCCATTGTTGAGAAGGGGGCACCCCATTCTCTGTCAAATATGTAAATACCACTGCATGGAATAACCCGAAACCACCCATGGATCGCGAGTCAACGCCTCATGCGCAAGTAGTTTCGAACCTAGTCCAAATCCATTCTGCAGTTTGGGCTGTGTGCTTTGGCAAAAATTGACCTTGTTTGTCTATGGGAAAATGAAAGGGATCTAGGCTGCACCTTTGGAAAAATAATGTTTTTTGTCTTCTTAATAGCTTTCTTATTTTTTTAAGTATCTTTACAAATATTTTAAGTCTGGGAGGCCCATAAGTCCATATTCACCTTTTCAAAATTTCAATCAAATCCGTTACTTGAATGAAAATATATTTACAATATAATTTCAAGGGGTTTCTATGGAATTTGACTTACCTTAACCATAGAGTGGCTATCACTGTCCTAAAAATAAATTAAAAGAAAAAATATATATATATATGTATGTATATATATATATATATATTACAGGGCCTGCGGTAGCACCCTGCAGTTATCTTTAAGTTGCTCAACCCATAGGAAGAGCACTTTTTGGGCAGTGCATGACTTCACCACCCCGAACGAATCTTCAGAAAACCTTGCAAATAAGTACATGGCCTCGTCGGATCGATCCTGTGAAGTTTGGTGAGGTTTCGTGACTGGGTAGCAAAGTTATATTGGGGTCCCATAATTTATGTTTTTTCCCATAGGAGCAATGAAAAAAATGTTTTGCTCATGTCTGCAGCCCAAACTGCTGGACGTATTTCACCAAATTTTGGCAGGAGCAGCAACTTGGTCTCGAAAGCATGCTTTTGTAAATTGGGGGTAAATCCGTCCAATAAACAAAATAATGATAACTGGGTTCCGTCCAAGGACTCACTTCCCTGTTCTGTCCACGGACACCTCTCTGATTGGTCCAAGGGCCGACATAAGTTCCGCGGACATCAGATGTGCCTGCTGTTTGGATGGTGATGAGCATGAGGTCCGTCATATTTATGGAAACACCAGCAATGTTGGATCCTCAAACAGCCACAGCTGACTGTGGAAAGCATTGTGGGGAAAACGTTTGGAAAACCATGTTTGGGTCATTTGGTGGTGGAAAGAGGGGCTGAGAAGGGTGAGCGAGGGGAAACCTGATGATATGGGGCTTTTTTTGTATTTGAAAAAGGCTGGGCAGGTGTCATAGCTGTCCGCAGACATTGCAGTAGTTTGCGGAGGGCGCTGTCAACTGATGGCTTGGAAAAGACATTTGGGGTTATTTGATGGCTGGAAGAGAACTTAAAATGGTTGGGAAGTGGCATGGAGGTAATGTGGAGCTGTTTTATAGATAGAAAAGGGTTTGGAAATGCTGTTTAGTTTGCTGTCAATTTCGGTGTCCGCGAACATCAAATCAATTGGAGGGGGGGGGTTAGGGTGAGTTGTATTACTTGATGGTGTATGGTATGTACTTCTTATGTAGTTTATTGTATCGTGGTGGTTGAGGCCAGTGGCCAGATTCTGGGGGGCATAGTTGCAGGCCATGGCCCCAAGAAAATTATCACTGGACACAACCACCACATCAGTAATATGTGTATAGTAATTATAAGTAATGTCATAGAAATATGGCCAGAATTACATTAGTAGCAATATGTGTATAGTAATTGTAGGTAATGTATTGGGAGTACAAAGTGTTTGCAATATGGAGGAATGATGTAATTGAACTGTATATGGTACTACTGACTGTAGTACAATTGAGGACACTTGCTGTGGTTCCTTATTGTTGTAGCATTATGTAGCTGCAATCTCTGGTTTATTTTCTGTGGAAAAAAATTACAATTGGTTAAGCAGGATACTTCAAAAGCTGTAGTTGTATACACATGTAAATTTACACTTTCTTTTTCAGACCCTCATAAACAGTGCATTCTAATTACTGTGTTTGGTAAAACATTTGTGTATGGCGCACTGCTGTTGTTTTGACATTAAAAAATCATTGGGTCATTGGGTAATAAAATCTGTACTGGATAAATAAAACGTATTACAATTATGTGAGTGTAAGGGTGATATTATGTTGTTTGAAGTATTTTGTGCTTAAGGCAATACTTGAAGTAGTTAGATACCTGTTGGCATATTCTTACTAAATTAGAGGTTAGAAGATGTTTTGTTGTTTAAGAACTGAGATGGCGTATTTGAAGCTATTTGCAATGTAGGGTGTTTTCAAGTAGTTAGATACCTGTAGGCATATTCTAAGTAGATTGACTTTCAAAAGTGTTATTGTAGTATTATGGATGTATAAATACTTGTTGGCATATTTTAACTGTTAATTGTGCTATAGTTCAGTAACTAAATTTGGGTTGCAAGAATATTATGTAGGCATTTGTTAAATTTGCTGGTAACCTATGTTTTGGAGTAACAGAGGTATCATTACATTCAAACCACCACTTCTTTTTTGACATATGCAGTGTAGTACACTGAAGTGGTTTTGGCACCAGTATGGTATACTATACCTACTGTTGTGAAGGTTTTCTTTCCAAGCCTATAAGCTTACAGTTATTGTTGATACCATCTACACTTAGTATGACATATTAGATATGTGAGTTTATGTGTATGGTGGAACAATTGTCTGAGTTGCAAAAAGGGCATAATATGCCATGATTTGCATTCTGCAGAAGCTGGTGAAATGGAATGGATTCAAAATTTGGTATGGATACATATACAAATTGTTCATTAGGGATGTGGTCTTGTGAAAGATGGTTGCAGAGAGTACATGCATGTTTCCATGTGTATGAAATCTTGAAGGTTTAATTCACAGGGATAGTTTTGGTTTCTAGTACATATGGTAAGTACATTAGGAATTATTGTGGATATTCCTGTGTAGTTATGGTAAATTATACCATTCCTACAAAGTAGTTACATTCTTGCCTTATGCCTGATACACTGTAAGTGTTGTAAGGATTATTTGCAGCATTTCTGTGAAGGACAAGCATTTGCAAACACAACTGGTCTGAGCCTTTTAAGTAAATGTTGTGAACAATTGGTGGCAATTGAAAGAGAATAATGTCACATTAGCATAACAATTTACTCCAGTTGTGTTTCTGAATTTAAATGGACCAGAGAGTTATGTTTGTGGATCGTTTGATAGGCCTGTAGATGTTTCTGGAGAAGAGAGACGTGTGTTTTTCTTTTGTGATGGATGTGCAGTTGATACTAGACAGTTGTGTAGTTGTATTGTTTGATGCAGTAGTTGGTCATTGTTTTTAGTGGTATTGTTGGGAAATCTGCTATAGCTTCTGTTTCTATTGTCTTTTAAAAGGTTTTATTTTTTGAGGTACAGGGTGCATTCCTAGATGGGGAGTGTATAATGACCATAGCTTGTTTTATTCCAGGATGCAAGGAATGTCAGCATTGACTTTGTTTGCATCAAGATAACTAGGAATAGACCATTGAGTGTACACATAGATGAAAGTGCTATGGAGCTCATACCTTCTTTAAATAGTGTGCTGCCAATGTCAATCAATGCTTGATCTAGGGTTAGACCTTGTCATTCGTGAATAGTGACAGCATATGCAAGAGATAGAGAAAATTGCTCTCTGCGTACGTACATGTCTTTGAAAAGAAGGACATGTTCTATTGTCCGGCTAATTTTATTAAATTCTGCAAGTTTGTCAAAGTGGATGTTGACACACTGAATGTTGTTTTCATGTGGATATGTTTGGAAGCCAGCACATGTACCAACTGCTCCATTGACAAAACCTTGTTCCAGGTCAAAGTTATGTTTTAGAATTACTGTGCAGATTAGACACAAAGTCAATATTTCTTTCCAATCCGGCTGTGTTGGAGATACATTTTCTAAGCTATTTAGTCATGTTATTGCTTTTTGACACATAAGAAGTGTCATGCCATGCAATTCTAGTTTATGGGTGCATTTCCATTTTTCCACATCGTCTTGTTGAATTCAACACAGCTTGCAAGGCTTGGCATTAAGGACACACATTTAAGGTGTTGTTGAGTTAATTGTTCCATGACATTAGGAACAGATGTGTTTCGTCCATGTAGCTGATGGATTAGTCTACTATTTAAGATGGATTTTGCATCTTTAGTAAGCAGCCCAGTTCCAATGCTTTTTAAAATGTTAGCATATGTGAGGTCTACAGACTAGTCATGTTTTGAGTTAGTTCTCTGTAATGAAATAGTTGCTAGAGATTTACATTTCCAATACTGCCAAGGGTATTGCGGCATTCTTTGTGTCCTAATGTTTTTAAAATAGGTTGACCTTTCAATGGTGTTAACTGTAGGAGGTCTCCGAAACAATAACATGTTTTCCTCCAAACATTTCTTTGTAAATTGGTTTTTAGGACTTCTGGCATTCTGAGATGAATTAAAGCCAACCTGAGGTTGGAAACCATGCTTACTTCATCTATCAGGAGCACCTTCATTTGTTTTAGAATTCTGTGTACATCAGTAACAGCTTCTTCTGACAATTTGTAGCATTATCATTTCTTTTGGTGTTATCCTGGGAGGAGTACTGGTAGGGGTAAAATTACACCTACTATGTTGTAGGCAGCTAAACCTGCGGGGGCTGTTACTACAACCAAAAGGTTGTTGTTTGTTAAGTTTTGCAGACATTTGCTGATTATTTTGTTTTTGAGCACAGTATAAATAAAATATCATATCATTTCATACATAGAGGATCAAAGGGTTACACGTTTTTACAGCTAGAGGTTTTAGCTTCGTCGTTAAAACCATGTTACATTTCATGAGTGACTTCTAGATAAATGGTGAGTTGTTTATAATTTAGTTGTGATTCCAGAACTGACAAGTCTTCCTCAGATTGTTTGTATTGATACATGGTATTATCTACCTCAGTACTGGCTATTTCATCTTCATTTAGAATTAATGTTCTGGAAGGTTTACTGCTCTCAGGAGTGTCATTGAATTTCTTTCTCTTGTTGGCGTTCATTGTCTAACATTTCTTTGTATATGTTTGAAATTACCATTTGTTATACTGCTTTCATTTGCTTTGAATGCAGTTTAAAATGAGTCATAGTCACCTAATTATTATTTGTTCTTTCTTCCAAGGTTTAAAAAGTTGGAGTAGGGCCATGTAATACAGTTCTTTATATTGTGGAGATTTCAATGATAACTTTATATGATTAATTAGACTGGGTTTGGTGAGTTTCACTAGGCTTCCTTCACAATTTGTGCCTGAATATTTGCCAGTTGTCTCATTTGGTGTGACATTGTTTCTGTAGGTGTAGTTTTGGGCAATGTCGTACAGACACATGTTTTCTAAAGCAGTACTTCTGTTTGGGTACTATGAGTCAATTTTTTTTTATATGTCCTGGCTGTTGGGATTATGTGTGGCTATGTTTTGCCGTTGTGTAGCATATATGTTTAAAAAGTTAGAGCCTGTAATTAATGTTTTTGCAATCTATAATATAGAGTTGCTAGTTTACTTTCAAAGAGGAGGTGGAAAATGTATTCAACATTTTGTCTAACTCTGGGGTCTTCAGAATAAATTAGTAAAGAACGATATTCTGATGCACTAATTTGTGTGGAACTTTCATCATATCTTCCTCCTTTTCGTGGAGGAAAGAGTAAAGAAAAATAATGTCCTTCTACACTTTTTTCCCATATGTTCATTGGGGATACTTTGGCTTGATGCATTTGATATGTTTCTAATGCATTACCAATTGTGTCTTTGGAGTGTAGTGGATATATTGTATATTTGTCTAAAATGTCTGCTGTAACGGGATCTACATGTTCAAATTGGCTAGTTTCTGGTGATGCTTGAATAATGTGTGTAGTTTCTCTTAGGTTTTCCTCTATGTTTATATCGTTGTAGTATTGATTGTTTTAGATATGATATGGTAAGACCTGTCTAACTTTGTTTAAGTTGTTTCAAATTGTCTTTTGTTGGCACACCATTAATTAGTACAATTAAAGCTTGATCTATTGGCCGTTTTACTCGTAGAGCTTGTACATTTTCATTTAGATCCAATGGTAAATATACTACTTTGCCAAAGATGCTCTTTAGTAACTCTGATGGAGGTAATTTGGCTTTTTCTGCTTGAAGGTATATTATAGCTTTAAATGGGTGCACTGTTTGCATTATAATGATCTCGTACAAGTTAAGCTGTTGGAGAGCTTTTGGAGAGCTTTTGGAAGTTTTTCTAAGTTATGAGTCAGTGCGTGTGATGGCAATTGGTTATTGTCAAGCTTTGTGTTGCAGCACATGCACACTCTTGAGAGGTAAGTTATTTTCTATTTAGCTTCTGCTGTTAGATATAAAAACTAATTTGAACCATTGGGATTCTTCATTGTCTTCTATTTTGTAGGATATATCTACTATTTTTGTGCTCTTTTTATAAAACATTCTGCAGCAACAGACACATATTTGGTCTGGTATTTCAAAAGATGTGTTTTGAAACTTAGCTATTTCTTTTTTGTATATCCTTTTTAGGGTTTTGTTGTTTATGAGGTTTTCAGTAATGTTTTTTAAAGATACAGAATTGCCTAAGTCACCTTCAGTTCCAAAGTATCTACATTTGATGTGCATGATTTCTTGAGGAAGTTCTTTGGCTGTTCCATGTAGGAGAATATTATTTAAATGGTGTAGTTCTAGAGCAGGATGTTTTGCATAGTATAGTCGATGCACAAGATTTCTTATAGTAGAATGGTGTGTCACTAACATTTTGATGTGGTCGAAAACGTGCTTTTGCAAGCAATTCCTAAAATGCAGGCTAATGAAGGTCCCTGCAGACCAATGTGGCTGCGTACTGCACTGGAGTCTATGGTTTGTACATTTTTCATTTTAAATTTGTCTTTTAGTTTCACATTGTGATTGAGGAATTGTCATACAGATTTAAAGGATTGTCAGTGTATATTATACATTGAGCTTCATGCCCATTTGTACACTTGGTAGTTTGTTTGGGTGAAAGGATAATTTGTTTCAAAGTTTTTTGGGGACGTTTTTTCTATAATGGTTGTTTTGCCATAATGGTTTGTCCTGCCATTTTGATACCCTCCTCCACTAGTGTCTATGGCTTTTGTTTTTTGCTGTTTTTGTTTTTAAGCTTCTTCATTGAAGTATGGTTCTGTGCTGCTTGTGTGAATCCATTCACCATCCCAGAATTTGAAAAGGTCTCTATATTGACACTGCCCATGTTTAACAGTACCTGTTGTAATTTCTTGATTAATTTAATTAGTGGTTTCATTCTGTTTAAAATCAATATAAATAATGTTCTCTTCAGTAGAAAAGCGCTGTCAATTAGAGCTTGCAGGATTACTCTCCTGAGGAAGAACTCTACAGTGGAACATTCTTTGTAACATAATTTATTTGGATTAATTTACTGTGACTACGTTAACACTAGTAGATAGAGGAATGGGTTTGTTGGTAGGTCAGATTTTCGTTGTACATAAGGTTTTACTTTTTTTGTTTTGCAAGAGGGGCGTTACTGTCTTTAGTTGTGGTTAGTTTACTTTTGTTTAGTGAGGTTACTAGCTCTTGTTTTAATGTTTTCGATACATGTTTTAGATGTGGATGACTATATGGTGTAATGTTAGTCTTATCTGCTATACTTTTTCTTTCTTTTCTAGGGAGTTGTGTTTAGTAGGCATTTTGTTGTGTCTGTTGGAAAAAGTGAAAGGATCATTGGAAAGTTGTGCAATGTATATGCATGTAAGGTGCATGGATGTTTAGGTGTGATTGTAGAGATGAATAGAGTGCTGTTTGAGTGTGAGGTGGCATATTAGGTGTGGTTGGGAAGGTTGTGAGAATACAAATGTACAGAGGTATGATAGTGTTGAGTTAGTGATTAAGGCAGTGTTGGTGTGATGGAATCTGTACAGTGATTGTGTTGTTTTGATGAACAGAGTGGGTGTTGCAATGGTGGTGTGTAGATGGGAGTAGTAAGAGTGTGAATGGTGGATTATAATGGGCTAGAGTAAAAGAAATGTTGGTTTGAAAAGCGTAGTCTGGGTATAATTACATACAGATCCCTGGTACAATAATGTACTTACTTTGTCAGATGCAAAGGGTATTTGTTTTCGGTTGTTGATTGCAGTGATGTGCTTCTTTCCTGTAATTGTTAAAGAAAGTTAGTCTGTATATGGAAATGGATGAAAAGATTGAATCTAAAATGCTGAATGCACGTTTAGTGTGCTTTCGGCATAGTAGATTATATTTATGCCCATAATACCGAACAGTGGAGCAGGGGTTGCCGGGTTGTCCCTGTTCCTCCAGTTCGGTATTATGGACTGAAGGGGTTGAGGATGTGTCCCCCACATACATTAAAGGCAGTGCGGGGGACAAACAGGCAAAATTCCAAAAGATCGAACTATAAAATGTGGTCAAGAGGGCTCCGTAACTTTGTAATTCAATCTTTTGGGATACGTTCTTTTAATGTACATCTGGGGATGTGTGGTAATGGTGAAGTACTTTTAGGAAGCATGGTTCATATTGAGAATAGAAGGAGGAGTGGTGGCAAAAAAGTTAATAAAATTGGTGGATTGTTACAAATGGTTGTTTTTAGGAGCATTTTCATGAAAGTTCAGAAATGTGTATGTGTATTTGTAGAAGCTCTGTAAGATTTTGTAAAAGAGAAGAAAAGTTGATGGAAAAGATTTGTAGTACACCTTTAAATGGCAGTTTGTGTGTAGATGTTTAATATGTTAGGAGTATAAACATACTTGCCAACATGATGCATTGTTATCTGTAGGTGTTTATGCAGTCCTAGATTTTGTGTTTGCATTATTATGCTTGTAGTTCCAATTTTACCATTGTGAAAGTTTGAGTGCAATTTACAGAATGTAGAGAAAAAAGTAGGACTGCATAAGCAGCTGAAGATTGGAATGGGGTATGTTAGGAATTATACATGTACTTTCAATATATTACACTGGCACACACTGAGTGCCAATTACAAATGGTGTACACATCTAATGTACCCGTTTTTACTTTCTTTTATGAAAAGGGACAATTAGTTTTGTATATGTTTATTTGATGTACATGTCACAGTTTTGAATCTTGAAGTTTTCTTTGCATTCTGGGGCTTTTAGCTTGTGCTTTATTATGTGAGAAGTGGAATTGGAAGAGACAGAATGCAAAGGAAAAATGAAAGACTTAAGAAGCACCAATACATTTGAATGGGTGATGTTGGGATGTATGCATGTGCTGCCAACATATTAAACTGGCAGACACTAAGTGCCATTTACTAAGTGCCATTTAGACATGGTCTACAGATTTATTTCATGTGCTTTTCCCTTATTTTATGAAAAAGTAACCCAGTGCTGCTATAAATGCACATATGCATTCTTTAACTTTCATCACAAAGTTTGAAATAGAAACAGTTTGTAGTGCATGAGCATTGCAATTGTTTGCTGCTTTGTGTGAGCTGGTGATGAATGCTGGTATGCATGGCATTTGCAAGAGTTGTTGAAAAAGAGAATATACTTATTGAGAAGCTTATTGCAGGGTAAGTAGCAGGAACCCTTAATATATTATACAGCCACAGTAGTGGCTGTGTAGTTATGGTTAAGTTGCTAATACCATAGGAAGAGCACTTTTTGAGCAGTTTATAACTTTGCTCCCTTTGTCGAAAGCTCACCAAACTTTGCAAAAAAAGTATATGGGCCACTCTGAATTTTTTGCGAAGTTTGGTGAGGTCCAGGCACCCCTGGACCTCACCAAAGTTATAGGGGGGGTCCCAGAACCTCTTTTTTCCTATAGACTGAATGGGGAAAAAACTTTGCTCACGCCTACAGCCCAAACCGCTGGATGGATTTCCCTGTTCAATCCGCGGAAATGACACCGATTGGCTAATTGGCTTGCCTCATGACCGCGGACATGTGACGTGCTTGCTGATTGGCTGGAATGATGTGTGAGGTGCGTCGTATTGTTTTGATGCGTCTGCCATCTTGGATCCGCGGACATCCGCGGATAGCGCAGTGACAAATAGGGTAAAATACAACTTTGGCAAGTGTGTTGGTGTGTAAGAGTGTTTGGGGAGGGTGGGGGAGTAAGAGATGGGTCAAATGCTGTATTTATTTAGGTGGTAGGCACCCACGTTTTGTTTGTTTTGTCCACGGAAAGTCGCGCTGTCCGGGATGTCTGTAATTAGTCAAAAAGGGGGTGTCCTAAGGACACTATACCTGTCCGTGCTGTTCTTAGAACACATTCTGTGTCCGGGATGTCTGTAATTAACCAAAATGGAGGTGTCCTAAGGACACTATACCTGTCCGTACTGTCCGCTGGCAAGTTCAAACTGTTCTAAGAAAACATGCGGCGTCCAGGATGTCTGTAATTATCCAGCATAGGGGTGTCCTAAGGACAATATACCTGTCTGTGCTGTTCTTAAAACACATTCTGTGTATGGGATGTCTGTAATTAACCAGAATGGAGGTTTCCTAAGGACACTATACCTGTCCGTACTGTCCGCAGGCAAGTTGAAACTGTTCTAAGTACACGCACAGTGTCTGGGATGTACGTAATTATCCAAAATGGGGGTGTCCTAAGGACACTATTCCTGTCCGTACTGTCCGCAGGCAAGATGAAACTGTTCTAAGAACATGCGCAGTGTCCGGGATGTTCGTAATTAAACAAAATGGAGGTGTCCTAAGGACACTATACCTGTCCATGCTGTACGCATGCAAAATAAAACTGTTCTCAGAACACGCGTGGTGTCCGCGGACATAAAAAATGCCCATATGGCATAGTTAAAATTTTGATTCTATGGATGTGATATGCTGCAGTGGTTGTGTCCAGGGCCTAGAGTCTTGGGTGGTTGGCCGAAGGCCATAGGTCATCGGCCATGCACCCAAGACTCTAGGCCCTGGACACAACCACCGCAGCATATCACAGCCATAGATCACACACATAGAATGGAATATCTATGAAATATTTGCAAATCTACAGTTTATATACTGTATAGTTTATATGTGAAGTTGCAGTATAACATATCCATACAAGTAAACATTTTGTATTGTGGTGTACGGTTAAATGTTTGCTTCAATGGTTGTGTTATGGAGCAGTATATATGAGTTGTATTTATTATAATATACTTACTGTTTGGTTTGGTAACTGGAGTACATATATTCTTTGTCAATTTCTGTAATAAAAAATCATGTTAGTGTTGGTTGTGTATAAAGACGTATAACATTGAATAATATACATTTCTGATTCATTTCAACCCTCATATTTAGTAGATTACAAACCAGTGTACTGTGCAATTTTTTCAGTTTCTGTGTTTGTTGCTTAAATCATTGGGTCTGTGGGAAAAAAAATCCATGTTGGATTAAAAAAAACATATTCTTTGTTTTGGTACAGTATATTTATTTCTGTGATTTCAGTGTTTACTTGTTGGTTCTAGATAATGTTCTATCTGTTAGCTTGTTGCAGATTGTTAGATACTTGTTGTTGAATTGTAACTGGTTATAGTTTTTTTATTTATATTCGCAAGTTGCTAATCTACCTGTTGGGTTGTTGCAGACTCTTTGGGCAGTAAGATACCAGTTGGCGTATTCTAACTGTTTATTTCTTGTTATTTTTCAGTGGTATTGATGTATCTGTTTGGTTGTTGCAAAATCTTGGGGAAGTTAGATACCTGTTGCCTTATTCTAACTGTTTATTTCTTGTTATTTTTCAGTGGTATTGGTTTATCTGTTTGGTTGTTGCAAAATCTTGGGGCAGTTAGATACCTGTTGGCGTATTTTAACTGTTTATATTTTTTTTATTGAAGTTTTATTAATGTTTATGCACAGATTACTTATTAAGTTTTGGTTTTACGAATATTAAATAAGCGTTTATAAGATTTTCTGGTAATCTTTGCTTTAAAGTAATGGTGCTATCATTACATTTGAACCATTCACAATTCTTTTTTATATATGCAGTGTAGTGACCTGCATTGGTTGTGGTTCCTGCATGGTAGATTATACCTATGGTTGTGAAGGTTTTCTTACCAAGTGATACTTCACCATGTGTGAGTCCAGTCAGCTTTCAGTTGTTTTTAGTACCATTTGCATTGTAACGTAGAGGCATTAGTCTTACGTGTTTACTATGCATATGTATTAGTAAGGTGGAGTGATTATCTGAATTGCAGGTAGTACATAATCTGCCATGGTTAGCATGTTGTACAAGTTGCTGAAATGGAACGGACTCACAGTTAGGTATGGATACATACACAAAACGTTCATTAGGGATTTTCTTTGTTTTGCATATAGTTGCAGAGAGTGCATGCATGTTTCCACATTTATGACATCTGGAAGATTTCATTTATAGGTATGTTTTTGTTTTCCAGTACTTTTAGGAAGTACATTAGAAATTCTTGTGGATCTTCTTGTGAGTTTATAGTGAATTTCACCATTGCAGCACAGTAGTCCAATTCTTGTCTTATTCCATGAACACTATGGGCCTCATTACGACCCTGGCGCTAAGGGGTCTGCGCCAGCGTTAGCTGCGCGGACCCCTTACCGCCAACTACGAGTTCCCGGAGCGCCATGGTCATTTTTCCGCCCGCTTTTTGCGGGCGGAAAAATCCATGGCGCTCTGGGACCTTGGTGTTAATTACGCCACCGTACTTTACGGTGGCGTAATTAACTCCTTCCCCACTCCCATTGAGCCCTATGGGGCCGAAATGGGAATGGGGAAGGGTAAATGGGTCAATGGGGACTTACCGCCCCGCCGACCTCGGAATGGGGCGGTAAGTCCGCCATCCGCCATGGCGTAAAGGGACTTTGCGCCATGGCGGAAAAGTCCGCCGATGGCGGAGAAAATCCGCCAGGGTCGTAATGAGGGCCTATATGTGTTGTCAGGATTGGTGGTTGAATTTCTATGAAGGACTAACATTTGCAAACACAATTGGTCTGTACTGTTTAAGTAAATGTTGTTAACAATTGGTGGCAATTGAAAAAGAATATTGATTGCTACATTTGCGTAGCACTTTACAAAAGTTATATTTGAAAATTTGAATGGACCAGGTAGTTCTGTGTCCAAGTCCTTTTTTTGGGGTGTGTGTTGCTTCTGTGAAGAAGTACCTGAGTCCCTTTGATTAATATATTCTTCTTTGCTTGTAGTAATTGAGGAAGTATTAGCTTCTTTTACTCTCTTTGGAGGATTTTCAGTGAGATCCTGTTGCATTTCTGTTTGAAGTAGTTTTCATTTACAACTTTTTCCTTTTTGTGGAACAGGATATGTTTTTAGATGGGGGTGTATAGTGAACATAGTCTATTGTATTCTAAAATGCAAGGAATATCAGTGTTTACTTTACTTGCATCAAAGTTGATTAGAAATAGACCGTCAAGTGTATGTAAGCGTGATAGTGATACGTAGCTCATGCCTTCTTTACCAATGTGTTACCAATATCTATGAATGCTTTGTCTAGGGTAAAACCTTGTGATTTATGAATGTTCACTGAGTATGCTAGAATTAGAAAAAATTGTTCTCTGCATACATACATGTCTTTGAAGGGAAGGAATCGAGCTGTTGAGTGCCCTATCCTTTTTACTTCTGAATGTTTGTCAAAGAGAATATTGACAAACTGAATGTTGTTGTCACGCGGGTATGTTTGAAAGGCAACAACTGTACCCAGTGCTCCATTAACTAGTCCTTGCTACATGTCAAGGTTACGCTTAAGCATTACTCTACAGTTTAAGGATATTTTTAATATTTTCTCCAAACCAGCTGTGTTGGAGATTTTCTAAGGTATTTAGTCTCGTTGTGGCTTGTTGACACATGGGTAGTGTCATACAATGTACGTCTAGTTTGTCTGTGGAGAAAATTTCAATTATTGGTTGCATTTCTTTTTTCAACATTGTTTCATTGAATTTGGAACAGCTTGCAAGAGTTGACATTAAGGACATACAATTGACATTTTTGTGTTCAAATTGTTCCATGACATCAGTGGCACATGAGTTATGGCCATAAAGTACATGGATGTGCCAGATTTTTAATATTTCTTGTGCTTCTTGAGATAGTACACCAAGTCTAATACTTTTTAAAATGTTGGCGTAAGTGAGGTCTGTAGATTGGCACATGTTTTCTGTTAATTCTCTGTATTGGAAATGTTGCCAAAGGTTGACATTTCCTATGTTGCCAACAGTTTTACGGCAGGGTTTGTGTCCTAAGGTTTTAAAAATAGGTTCACCTTTCACTGGTGTCAATTGAAGAAGATCTCCGAAAACAATAATGTGTTTTCCTCCAAAGTGCTCTTCGTAGTTTGTTTTAAGTACTTCTTGTAATCAGAGGTGAATCAAAGCCAACATTAGGTTGGAGACCATGCTTACTTCATCTATTAATAGCATTTTCATTTGTTTTAACACTCTGCATAGTTCCATTGCAGCTTCTGTAGAAATTTTGTAATACTCTAATTTGTTTTGGTGTTCTACTGGAAGGGTTAGTAGTTGGTGTAAAGTGACACCACCTATGTTGTAAGCAACTAAACCTGTGGGGACAGTTACAACAGCTTACAGTTTGTTGTTTGTCAGTTGTTGAATGAACTTCCTGATGATTTTGATTAAGAATGTGTTTCCTGAACCAGCTTCACCACTGACGTATAGTAGTATAGGTTTGTAATTTAGGCATGTACATTTTTTATTTTCATATTGTACACCATGTGTAATTTCTTTTGTTACTTCTTGAAAAATGGTGTGCTGCTCTTTGTTCAATTTTGATTGTAGTACCGTTAAGTCTTCTGTATCTTCTTCATAGTGACACATGGTGTTTTCTACTTCTGTCATAGCTAATTCTGCCTCATTTGCTATTAGTGGCTCTCCCAGTGGTTTTTGGCTTCCTGCTACAGAAGGTTGACTACTGTCGGGGGTGTCCTTATCTAGTTGGGCCTGGAGTTCTTCTTTGTGTTGCTGTTCATTGTGTAACATTGTTTGTACTGTATAAAGTTTACATCAGTTATAGTGCTTTCATTCGCTTCGAAAATGTCTTCATAGGAGTCATAGTCATCTAGTATCTCTTCTTCTTTTTTCCATGTTTTAAAAGGTTGAAGCAGGGACATGTAATATAGTTGTTTATGTTGAGGAGTTTTTAATGACATTTTGATATGATTAATTAAGCTTGGTTTGGTAATTTTCACTAAGCTGCCTTCACAATTTGTCAATCTGTATATACCTTTTTTTTATGGGTTTTTGTATGTGAAGTTTTTGGCTATATGGTACAGACACATGGCTTCCAAAGTGGTACTCCTGTTTGGGTAGTATGTGTCTAGTAAATTGTTTTTCAAAATGTCTTAGCTGTTTGTATCATTTTGTGCTATTGTTTCTATGTTGTCGTGTGATTTGAGTACTCTTTTTCTAGATTTAGTAGGACCAAGACTGAGCCATACTATATTTTCAGATTTTCCATACAAAGCAGTACCGGTTACATGATCTGCAGCTTCATAGCAGCCACATTCTCTATGAGAGAGCATTTTTATGCCTAAGCTGTACAATTTCTGAGACAGTGTTTTGTCTGATGATAGGTCATTCCAGAGGTCTTGAAGCTCTGTTTTTTTCTGCTTTTGTTAAGTAGGCTGTAACATATTGTGCAACTGCAGTGGAATTGTCTGCAATGTACTGCACATCTATGTTTGCATTCCATAAGAGGGCAATGATTGTATTGAAATCATTGATATATGTTGCTTCTTCTGTTCCTTTTATGTAATATGTGTTCTTAGGTGATTTCCCTTTGACACTATGTCTAACTGAAGACATGAAGATGTTCACTTCACCTGTTTCTGTAACTGTTTTAGGGAAACCAAAGCGGCATTTGGTGTAGTATTTCCCTTTGTTTTTGTATTTGCGATTACAATCTTTGCCACATTTGTGTCTTTGAAATTGTACAATTTATGCATGAAGATCACTATTTGTTGCTTCTGATGGAATTTCACAAGTGACATATTTTTCGATAAACTGTAACACAGTGGCATCACTGTCTTGACCAAATTTAGGAGCATCATTAATCCTTAAAAGCATGTGGATATGTGGTACCTTCCTCCTTTGCCAGTAGGAAAGAGTAGAGGAAAAGCAAGTGCTTCTATACTATTTTCTCATATGCTGATTGGTGATCCTTTGGTTTATCGCATTTGGTACGTATTCATTATTGTCTTTTAGATATTGCAAGGCTTGTCTAACTTTATGTAAGTCTACGAGTTGTTGCCAATTATTTTTGTCTTTTGTAGGTACACCGTTTACTAAGACAATTAAAGATTGCTCTATTGGACGTTGCACTCCCAGAGTGTGAACATTTTCTTTTAGAAAAAATGGTAAATGGTAATGGTAAATAAAATGCCTTTCACCAATTCAGAGGGAGGTAATTTTGCTGTTTTTGGTTGAAGGTGTATTATTGCTTGAAATAGGTGCACTGTTTGAATTATGATGCTCTCTTTTAAATTCAGTTGTTGCAGGGTTTTTGCTAGTGGGAATAACTCCAAATTATTTGTGATAGCACATGAAGGAGTTTGATTGTTGTCAAGTTTTGTAGTGCAGTAACTGCACAGTATTAAGGGGTCAGTTATTTAGTATTTGTTTTCAGCTATAAGGTAGAGAGCTAATTGAAACCATTTGGAATCTTAATTGTTTTCTATTTTGTATGTTACGTCTATAGTTTTTCTGTTACTTTTATAAAAAAGTTCTGCGGCAACACACACACACGTGGTTTGGTACATCAGTGGATGTAATTTTAAATTTTAGTATTTCTTTTTTGTATGTGTGTAGTAGAAGGTAGCCATCTGTACAATTGTTGCTAGTTTGTTGTAAAGCTGCTGCATTTTGTAAGTGGCTTTCACTTCCAAAATATTTTTTGTGGATATGCTCTATTTCTTCAAGTAGGTCTTTGGCTGTACCATGTAGAAGAGTGTTATTTAAATTGGCTAGTGCTAAAGCAGGACTTTTAGCACAGTACAGTTTATAGACTAGATTTCTTATATCTGAATGATGTGTTGATATCATTTTGATATCATTTTGAAATGATGGAAGGTGCTTTTGCAAATAGGTCCTGAAATACAGGCTAATGAATTTCCTTGTATTCCTGTGTATTTGCGCACTGGACAGGTATCCATATCCATGAAATTCACTTGGTTTTTTAAAACTGTGTGATAGAATGTTAGGAGAAAGAAGAAATGGTAATATATTTATTTTGCAATTTTTATATGTTGAATGGCAGAAACTGTATAGACAAGCATGGAATGTATGCATTTGTAAAGGTGTGGGTTATAAAGCCGAAGAATGTGATTTACAGGCAGTGGTGTTATTTCAGCTGGGAGCTTTTCAACGATAGTGTCTATGTGTGTGAGTGTATGAAGATGCATGACCTTTTCCAGGCAGTGTGTAATCTTCTAATATTATAATTTTTAAAATAGGTGTGTGTGTAAAAATAATTGTAGATAGCAGACAGGTTTGGGAGTGATAGATGATTATAGCAGATGGGAAAAATTGCAATAAGTTCATTTATAGGTTATACAGGTTTAGTGGCATTACTCTGTTTATATGCATTCATAACAGTTGTACATGTACTCTGAATAAACTATGCATACCTGTAGTTTGTATACATGCATGTGGATATGCATGCAACTGTAAGTAGAAATCTTGGAGACTTGTACAGTAGTTTCTGTAGTAGGTGATTTCCACTGATATGAGACTTGTACTCAGAGTGATCAACAGTACATTTGAAGTGCTGAACTCTGATGATGGAGTTAGATGTAGAGGTCTTGGATGTGATTGGTGGATGGTTGTGTCACTGCCTAGCTGTATCCAATGAGGGGATGGTAGAGAGAGTGAAGTGGAAACGGTAGAAGGGCTGTCTAAGAGTTATGTGGTCTGCGGACACCGCGGCTTTCCACGGACAGGGTGTGCCACATCCGGGGTTTTCCAGCAAATTCAGCATGGAAAGTGGACTGTAGGGATCAGCCAATCAGATGTTGAGGTTGTGGATTTGTGTTGAAAGAGGCTGTGTGAAGTGAAGATGGCAGAGGTGGAGAAAGTCAGGGTGTTGGTGCTTGGAGATATGTTCGTGCATGGTTTACAGCAGTATGCTCAATGCAGGCATGTGGAAAACAATTCTGATATTAAAGGAGCGGAGGTGATGTGGAGCATTGTGCCTGATTGCAATGTACAGGGAATTGTAGAGGTTTGTGAAGATATGGACAGGATGAACAGTCCCCATCTGGTAGTTTTGCATTATGGTGCTTTCCATTTGGGCTATGTCAGTGCCCCTACTTTGTTGGCAGATTTGGAACACTTGGTTCAAGTAGTAATGAACATCCTTCCAAATGCCAAAGTATTTTTTTCTGGATTACTACTTAGGGCAATATGGGACAATAGTTCTGTTTTTTGTCCTCAGCAAAACATTGCTAGGTGTGCAATCAACCAAGGCATGTGTGCTTTCATGCTTAGAGCTGGTATGTGTTTCTGTAATAATGAGAATATTGATTTCAGTAATGCTGTTTATTTTAAAGAAGATGGCATTTCTTTATCTGTTTTTGCGAAATGCCATACTGTTTTGGAATGTAAGGGTTGCTTTGGAGAAGGTTATGTGAAGATTTTAGTAGTAAAGTAAGAAAAAGAAAACCCAAACAATACAAAATAACAGGTGTTTATTAAGCATCTGCAAAATAAACAACCACAAAGGGGAAATGGGGAACACTATTTAAATTTACATTCAGAATGCTCAGATTTTCTATATGTCCGTGGACATGGCGGT
The DNA here is from genome assembly GCF_040938575.1 of Ambystoma mexicanum. Taxonomy (NCBI): domain Eukaryota; kingdom Metazoa; phylum Chordata; class Amphibia; order Caudata; family Ambystomatidae; genus Ambystoma; species Ambystoma mexicanum. The sequence goes on from NC_090934.1 coordinate 464,042,777, forward strand.
AGTCCACAGACATCGCGTATTACATACATGGATTTCTGGGTGGAGAGGCATGCAAATGAGAATGAGCAGAGCAAGGGATTGGTCAGTAAAGTTTACTGGGTGTGTTGTGTAAGGAGAGAGTTTGTCAGAAAGTCTTTTTCCTGGGAGAAGAACAGTTAGGTATGGCTGTGTGTTTCAGAAAACAGATTATTTGGATTTTGGGAGACTCATGGATACATTGGTTGGAGGTGCGTGCAGAACGCTGTGTAGTAGCTGCAGATCTTGGATTACCTCATGTGGAAGTGCACTGGCATTGAGTGTGTGGAATGAAGTGGCTGGACTTGGTACCTCTCTGTGCTAGTTTGGAGACAGATCATCATCCAGACATAATTATTATTCATTGTGGAGGGAATAGTTTAGGACATGTGTCAGGAATTTCTTTGCAATCTGCGATGAAAGAAAGACTTGGGAAAGTCATGGACATGTTTCCAAATTCCCAAATCATTTTTTCTTATAGTGTGCAGAGACAAATGTGGCTGCGTTCTTCTTCATGTGGTCCACAAAGCGAGGCGCAATGGCAATAAGGCTGTTTGTGCCTTTCTAAGAGATGTTGGCATGTCCTCTTTTCACAATGAAAATATTATGTTTCGTAGCACATACATTTTTCGCAGAGATGGAGTCCATCTTACTCATGCTGGTAATCAGATTTTTCTTAGAAATGCACCAAATCTATTGCAATCTTTTTTGGAATAACAACCATCCATTTTGCAGTAGGTGTTGACTATTTCACGTTCTTCAAACACAAAAAAGAAATACCAAAAGGCTCTTTTCAGAGCCACCACTTCCTCCCAGAGAAAAGTGCAATGATTTTGATACGGCAGCACCCCAAAATTTTAGATGTCCGCGAACTGTCCGCGGACTTCTAAAAAATGCACAGGGTCCTGCACAATTTATTTACCACTTCTATCTTTAGACTGTGAAAGGCGGCTCTGAAAAGAGCCTTTTTTTGGATTTTTGTTGTTTTATATTTCTTTGTTTTTTTACACAAGACACACTAGGATAGGAGTGGTAAGGAGGGTAAGGAAGGGCCACAACCACGGGGATAAGAAAGGGCAGGTAGAGAGAGGAAGATATAGGGTGGGCCTTATTTAGGTAGTGGGCAGACTTTCTCATGCTCTTTGACTGTAGTCTCGAAAGCACTCCGAAGACTCTCCCCCCTGCAGAGTACTGCGTCGCAGTACATACACAATATTGTGACCCTCAAAAGGTAAGTGTCAACAGCATCATGAATGGCCTGTGAGGCAGCTGGAGGGATGCTCTGTCCCACAAGAATGTCTCTTGTGGTGACAGGAGCAGAAACGGAGAATGTGGTAGAGGAACTCAACCTACTACTTTGATCACAAGGTACAACCTTGTGAATGGCCCTACCATGGAATGACCTTAGGTATTGCTTCATAGATGTCATACCAAAGCTGTACGAACCAGGCCTCCCGCGACGCAGCACCATGTGGCACTAATTGAAAATTACCTTGTTCAGATATGCTTTTGGCATTCCCCAAGACTCACAGCGGGTGCTGGTAATAAGGACTTCCCCACCTCATCCTCTTCATCCTCTTCATCCTCATCTACATCCTCACACCTGTTCCCCTCTTCAGGCCCTTGGAGAGGTGGTGGTGGTGGAGGGGCTGGGGGTGGTGCTTAGGCAGATGTAGCACCAGCTGGAACAACAGCAGCCATGGATGCCATCAGGTTTAGTAAAGGTAGCACAGCAAAAGCAGGTAATCTTCAATAGTAAGAAGGCAGAATAAAGATCAGCTCTGGGGTGTGGCCTTTTATAGGGGTGCTGGTGTACGCGCCGGACAGATCAAACACCCAAAAAAGGCTCAAAAAGATCCAGAAAGTATGTAGAATGTCAGGGTCATTGTCTGGGACATGTGCTATGGTGAATTTCTAGTATAAAATGCATTGGATTGCCTGAAAAAGTACTTTTACAAGGTTCCTGGGACCCGGACACTGTCTACAATTCAGGACACATGCTCAGCGTGGGTGCGGTCACATGACAACGTCGCAAAGGATGTTCGTAGGACTTATGGGTGTGGTGCGCAGGTGCGTAGATGTTCTAGAGATTGTACAGACAGGTATAGTGTCCTTAGGACACTTTCATTTTGGATAATTATGGACATCCCGGACACCGTGCGTGTTCTACGAACATTTTCACCTTGCCTGCGGACATTACGGACAGGTATAGTGTCCTTAGGGCACCCCCATTTTGGATAATTACGGACATTCCAGACACCACGTGTGTTCTTAGAACAGTTTTACCTTGCCTGCGGACATTACGGACAGAAACAGTGTACTTACAACACCCCCATTTTGGTTAATTACAGACATTCCGGACACTGCGCGTGCTCGTTAAACAGTTTCACCTTGCCTGCGGCTATTACGGACAGGTATAGTGTCCTCAGGACACCTCCATTTTGGGTAATTCTGGACATTCCGGACACCGTGCGTGTTCTTAGAACAGTTTCATCTTTCCTACGGACATTACAGCCAGGTATAGTGTCCTCAGGACACCTCCATTTTGGTTAATTACGGACATTCCTGACACCGCTTGTGTTCTAAGAACAGTTTCACCTTACCTGCAAACATTACGGACAGGTATAATGTCCTTATGACACCTCCATTTTGGTTAACTACGGACATTCCGGACACTGCACGTGTTTTTAGAACAGTTTCACCTTGCTGCGGACATTTCGGACAAGTTTAGTGTCCTCAGGACACCCACATTTTGATTATTTTCGGACATTCCGGACACCGCGTGTGTTCTTAGAACAGTTTCCTCTTGTCTGCGGACAGTACGGACAGGTTTAGTGTCCTCAGGACATCTCCATTTTGGTCAATTACAGACATTCTGTATACCTGCGCTGACCACGGACATCTTAACTGCCTTTTTGAAAAAAATAAGACACAGAGGACTGAATTAAAACACACATAATATTTTTTTTTTATTATATACAGATGTAAAATTTATGAAAGAGAGGGGGAAGCAGAAACTGACACAAACACAGGGGAATTGGGGGTTTCGAGAGGATGGATAGGAGGTGATAAAGGGAAGGAGGAAGTCTCATCATAACATTTTTCGGAGACGGGGAACAGGTACATGTGGGACAATATTTAATTTTTTCTTTTATGTGGTCCTCCACAAAATGTTTCAAAAGATTGAAATTTTCCATGAGCATTGCCATTTTTTGTTCCATGCGCTGCAGAGTATTTTCTAATGTCTCTTTTGATGTATTATTTTCAATGTTTGTATGGCCTGTTAAAAATAAATATATATGTTAAGTGCACATACAGTAATGATTATCAATTTGGTTATATAGAGAAGTGTCTACCATTAGTATCATTATCTTCAGACATTTCCTCACATGGGAAATATTCCTCAAGCCATTCTAAAGTACTGGACATTTCTGTGTAAAAAAAATTATATAATTGTACCTAATACAGTAAGTTTAGAAATATATAAGAAAAGTTTAGAAATATATAAGAAAAATGAAGTTTACTTACTAGCTTCTGGTAAATTGTCTTCTTACTGTTCTGTAGGTTTGCTGTTGCCCCTAGTGGTGCAGTTTCTGTGAGGTAATTATGTTGGAAGCATATCTTTTTTGTTTTGGTATATTCCATTTTAGTACATGTGGTATTTAAATGTTTGGTTGATGTGTTAGATATATAAGTTCCACTTCTTATATATTATTACATATAATGTGTTCGTGTGCTCCTTTTTGAACTCCTGCAGTGTTCATATGGCATGATAGAACAATTTAAGATACCTCCTGAGTTTTTGGGTAGTGTTGATGTTGTCCGCATCCGTACGCACAGTCCGCATACATCAAAATCACTAGCTAGGGTTTCAGTATGTTTTATGTTACATGGATATAAAGTAAGGGAATCCTAGTAAACATCTTTCAAATTTACAGTATGAATATGTGTATTCAGTAAAAAAAACTTTGTTAAAGGGATGTTATGGTTAAGGTGTGCTACTAAAAACCTATGAAATTCAGGAAAGAAACTTTGTTAAAGGGACATTATGGTTAGGTTGCGCTACTAAAAACCTATGAAATTCAGTAAAGAAACTCTGTTAAAGGGACATAAGTTTCAAAGTATAACCGGAAAAACCCATGAAATTTCCTAGTTATTGTAAGCTAAGCAACCATAACTCGCGCCACCACTGTGCATTGCTAAGACTAACACCCAGGACATCAAAGATGACATTGTAAATGTCATTGATGACATCACTGATGACATCACATGTCTGACTCACTCTTTTTTCCTTTAGTGCCATATCTTGGCCAGTAATAGTTAGGAACAAAAAATGTATAAAGTACTATATTTCTAGACTTATCCTTCAAATATTTTCTTATAATAATTCACTTAGGGTCCACTCAAAGCATATGAAACATATACGTAAGGAAAATACACACTTGAAAGACAGCAATGCTTTCTGTGTATGAAGAAAATCAATAAGGTTATCAACACTTTCTTATTGTTCTGCTGTTTTTTTATTACTGTACTTTCTCTGGATATGCTCATATTTGTATTGGCATTACTTTCTTTAGGGTGCAGTCACATCATGTGATAGTTATACATAGGGAGGTAGTAGGTTTCAAGCAGAGCAATCATTTATGTGCATAAAGATAATCAGTTAGGTTATGAACACTTTCTGGTTCCACTGCTGCTTTTTTCAAGTACTTCACTTTCCCTTTATATACTCATATTTGTATGTGTTGTTCTGTCTTTGTGTTTTGTATGTAATAATGAAATGTTGTAGTAAGTGGGTTTAGTAAGTGGGTTTTATTAGATACTTATTAGATGTTGCACAGTACGCAAAACTCTGATAGGAAAGCATTTATCATTTCACTATTCAACATGGGAAGATTATGAATATTACTCTTCCATGATGTATGCTGCACACAATGCTTATGTTTATACATGATTACCTTAGTATACTGTAAAGAACTTCATAATAGAATGCTATTTATATCAATGCATTGCTTAATGCACTACATAGCTCATGAAATCTATTCCAATGATCCTTGACACTTTTTTCGTCAACATTATAATAAGAATCCATTGTACAGACTTTTCATGAAAAGTAAATGCACATGTGATGTCATCAGTGATGTTATCAATGACATTTGTGATGTCATCTTTGATGTCCTGGGTGTTAATCTTACCAATACACGGTGGTGGCGCGAGTTATGTTTGCTTAGCTTCCCATAACTAGCGAATTTCAGGGGTTTTCGGTTTTACTTTGAACCATAATGTCCCTTTAACAACATTTTTACTGAATTTCATAGGTTTTTAGTAGCGCAACTTAACCATAACGTCCCTTTAATAATGTTTTTTTACTGAATGTTAAAGCGTTGAAAAACATGTTTTTTAAATATAATCATATGTGTACTATGTTTGGTTAGATGCAGATCTTGATGAATCTGGAAATAGAAAACCTGGACAGCTGTACTTGTTTAATGGTGATGTCTTTCATTAACAGGAGATATGTACTCTGACAGTTAAAGTATACATCTGAAGAGTTGATGTGAGATGCCAGGGTTAGCTGTAGAGGTTTTGGATGTGATTGGTGGATTGATGTGTGACTCTTTGAAAGCAGCCAATGAGGGAGTGTTTAGAAGATGAAGGTGGAAAGGGTAGAAGGGCTGCCCCTGTGTTAAGGGGTCGGCAGACACAGAGAAAGTCTGCAGACGGCACATGCCACATCCTGCTTTTTTGAGAATGACTGGCATGGAAGTGAGACTGTGGTGTACAGGAGGAGAGGGTAGTAGGAGTTTTGTTTGCCAGAGTTGTGAAAGCTGTGACAACGGTTATGGTTGTGGGTTTGAGAAGGCTGACTGTGTGGATTCAGAGGGACTCTTCAATTCAGTAATTGAAGGTGTATGCTGATAATCATGGCATTCTTGGAAATATTAGATATGCAGAAGTAGAGGTTTTCTGGCATACAGTTTGTAGCTTAAACTGGGCAATCTTGCTTTCATTTTGTGAGAGTATGGCTCATTTTAAATGTCTAGACATTGTGATTGTGCATTGTGAAGGGGACAGTTTGGGGTTTGTGACTTTGCAGTTTGACTGAAGTATTTCTTTAAAAGCCTAATGCAACTGTTTCTTGCTGCTCAGATTAGTTTTTCTGAAATAAATCAGAGGTGGACATGGAGATGTTCAACAAACCTTTTCAGTCCTCAAATTGAAGAATCAAGCAGATTGTCAATAAAGGAGTATTCGCTTTTTTATATGCTGCAGGAATGTCATTGTTTGAGAATGATGATATACATTCTCATGGTGTGAATTGTTTTTGTCTAGCTGGAGTTCACTTCACAGATGTCTGAATGTACAATTTTCTAATACAATCTTAAGAATGCATTGAACATGTGCCTGTAAGGGAATTGTAAATGAGGATGTAGAATGTACAGTACTACTGCACATTAAAGCAAACAAAATAAAAGAAACAAAAATTTGTTTGTTAACAAACCCCCCAAAAATGTTCTTTTCAGAGTCACCACTAAAGATTAAATAGCTTAAAATGTATTTAATTTCCCCACCCCTTTGACTGGCCGCGACATCTGTGGACACTGTGGTAGTCCGCGGATGGCAGTTGCCACATCCAGGTCTGTTAAGGTTACCTGGCATGGAAAGGGAACTGTGGGGATGATCCAATGAGGTGTTTTGGTTGTCGTTTACTGGAAGAGATGGTAGTATTTGTTTATTTTGTCATGAATAGGGAAGATGTGTTTGGCCAGTTCTCAAGGAAAGCTCACTGTGTGGATGGTGGGAGATTGTTGGGTGAATAATTTGAAAAGTTACAATGAGTTGTGTGGCATCTCTGGTGCTATTGGTTTGGAGGGATTGGGGGTTTGTTGGTATACAGTGCCTGGGTAAAACTGGGTGCATCTACTAGCATTTTTTAAGACTATGACTCACTTTCAATGTCCACATATTATTGTTCTTCATTGCGGAGGAAATCATTTGGGGTGCGTTACTTTACTATGTTTGCAGGTTGCACTTAGCAATATGTTTCGAGGTTTAATGGAACTATTTTCATGTGCAAAGGTTATTTTTTCAGACATAAACCAAAGGGAAATGGGAAATGCCCAAATGTGTTTTGTGCACAACTAGAACAAGGTAGGGATGTTGTAAATAAAGGTCTATATGCTTTTTTGAATGGTGTGGGCATGGCATCTTTTGAAAATGAAAACATCAAGGTGGATGGTGCAAACTATTTTCTGAGTGATCAAGTGAATTTGACTAATTATTGGAATCAGATGTTCCTTGTAAATATTCAAAATGCACTCAGAAAGTGTATGTGAAGAATATGTATAGTGCATATGAAAACATTTGTAAGTAGTTTTAGGAAATAAAAATCAGAAAAGAAAAAAAATATCAAAACTGAAAAAAACCAAAATAGGCTATTTTAAGAGCCACCAGTCTATCATACATTATTTAAATTAACCCACCCACCTCTTTCAATTGGACGATCCGTATGCAGATACTACGATAGTCTGCGGATGGCATGTGCCAAATCTCAGTTGCCTGGCATAGAAAGGGAACTGTGGAGTCAGCAGACAGTTGTGGTGTCTGCGAACATGAAGGTTTAGCCAATCAGGTTTCATGGGTGTGGTGTACAGGAAAAGAGGGTAGCAGGAGTTGCGTTAGTAGGAGTTGTGAGAGGATTGAAAATGGCCATGGAGCATGGCCATGGAGCATGCAAAGCGTTTGAATTTTGGGGGACTCTTCGGTCCATTGGGTGAAAGTGTATGCTGAGCATTGTGGAATAGCCAAAAATCTTGGATTCTTGAATTGGGAGTGTTCTGGTATGGAATGTGCCATTTTGTGCAAATATGGTTCAATTGAAACATCCAGACATTATTATCAGTTTGTGGAATGTGAATGGAATTTCATTGCAGTTTGGACACATTGGGAAAGTTGAAGGAAATGTCCCCTAATTCAAACATTATTTTTTCACGCATTTCACAGAGACAGATTTGGATGCGTTCCTGTTGATTTGTTCCGCAAATAGAAGAAAGTGAGGTGCAACATCATTAACGCTGTGTGTGCTTTTTTCGCAATGTCGGCATGACATTGTTTCATGAGGAGAACATTACATTTGATAGGGCCAACATATTTTTGCGAGATGGAGTTCATCTAACTGATGCGGGCATTCAGATTTTTGTGGAACACATTCAAAATGTTTTGAAGTAGTTTTTGTGAAAGTTAGAAGAAATAATGAAATTCAGTGAAATGTTTTCTTAGTTCAGTTCGTAAAACCATAAATAAAAAAAATATATAAAAGCTAAAACCCCCCAAAAAGTTTCTTTTAAGAGCCACCCTTTTTGAATGCAAAACAATTCAAATTAGTCCAACTGTCCCACACCTGAAATGTGTAGATGTCCGCAGATGCACAGGAGCCTACAACTCTTTATTTGCACTTCTGTTTTTTAACTGTGAAAGGAGACTCCTACAGGAACCCTTTTCATGTATTTTTTCAATTTCGTATTTTCTTTGCAATTTTTTCTCAGGAGAGGCAAGGTAGGGGAGGGAAAGAAGGGAGGGGGCACCAACCACTCGGACAAAGGGGCAAGTGGAGAGAGGAAGATGTTAAGTGGGCCTTAATCGGGTATGTGGCAGTGTTTCTCATGCTCCTTGACTGCAGCCTCAAAACACTCCAAAACTGCTCACCCCTATAGATCAGTCCTTCACGGTACATGCATAGCACTGTGACACTTGAAAGGTAAGCATCAACAGCATTCTGTATGGCCTGTGAAGCTGCCACTGGGATCCTCTCCACCAAAGGAGTATCCTTAGTGGTGACAGAAACAGATGATGGGGTGGAGGAAGTCAACCTGCTCTTACCTGAGACAGGTATAGCATTTCGCAGAGTACTCTGATGGGTTCATTTGGTGTGGCGACACATGGAAGTAGTCCCTTAGGAATACAAGATAGGTTTTACAACTTTGCACTCAGTGCATCGAACCTTGCTTTTACGAGCCTCTGCAACATTTCCAACTGTCGTAAAAAAATGGTCACACCCAGGACTCCCTCCGAGTACTGATGACAGGGACTTCCTCCATTTCAGTTTCTTCTTCTTCTTCTTGATCCTCCTCTTCTGTATCAGTGTGCCTGTTTCACTCTCCAGTACCCCCATGTTGTTGAGGTGGTGGAGTTGGGGGTGGCTGGGAAGGAGGGATCATACATATTTCACTGGGGTGCAATACTGCTATTTACTTAATTTCAGGAAAATGTTCTTCAACCAGTTCATTCAAGTTAAATAGTTTACAGTTCCCCTGGGCACATCTCTCGCTACAGAAAACGTACAGTTATATCTACACAGTTTTTCAGTATCACTAATGAATACCCTAGTAACTCTTATTGAGGTAAAGAAACCCCTTCATGCATGTTTTCTACTTTTAAGACAAGATTACTTTAATCACATACAGATACAAAAATAAATTATACAGATTCCGTAACTCTTCAATATACAGTGATTTACTGTTGTCTTGTACATATATGCTTTGACGCAAGAACAGTACTCTTATTATTAATTCAAAGAGAAAGAGAGACCACTAATACCTTCAATAATGTGCTCTTCACATATAATTCATGAGAAAAATTACATAATCATGTTGAATCTGATACCGCATCAGCAAAACACACGTTTTCTTAATAATATACCCCCATGTTGACAAGACACTACAATTTTCGAGACAGTTTGTTCCTACATCAGGTGTAAGCGTTATCTATTCCAGCAATCTAATAAAAATAAAAAATAAAGGAAATACCCATCGATTTCATCTATTAATACATCAATCACTTTCAGATTTTTCTAATAGCCAGAATAGTAACCTGTCTATTCTTAGACTGGCAAAATGAGCACCAATTGGAGAGCTGTGGGGAATAGAAATACAGTCTCTCACCATAACGCAACCTCACATTATACCTTTCACATATTTCTAACTCTAAACTGGACACAACTCGTCCATCAACTGACCAGTTACATGTCTTGTAGACATTGCATGTGCTCAATTAATTCCTAGCCAAACTGCCAACCACGAGTCTGCTCCACTCTTCCCTACCAAGACACAACCAAAAAATAGTCCTTGTGCAGATATGGCATACCCAACCACTTCTGTCTACATCCGTTAACTGCTAATCCAACATTCATTACCTTCATAATAGTTATTCAAGGTCCGATACATGACCAGGGAGGTGGCTATGAAAACAATTTCCAGTCCTGTACTGGCAGTTTAAGCAACGACACGAGCGACATCCATTGTGACTTATAACATTAATTCATTCAATTTCTGGACTGCAATCGCTGCCATGTTGGAATGGTCACTGAACGTTTTCATTTGCAATAACCAAGCGGGTCTGTATACATGGATGCTTGACCCATCAACTATAGTTAAGAAAATTGACACTTTCACTCAATGTTTAAATGCTACTTTCACTTTGTCAAAATAACTACTGGCGCTTCCCTATTTCCACAATATCAATGCTGTAATACGTGTTCCATATTAAACATTGTGTTCCATATTATACATCATCATTGTTGGATGGCCCATACCAGACAGGAAAGATGGATGGCCATGATGGTCTCCAAGATGTTCTGCAAAGTAGGTGTAAAGTACGTGCTCTCTCCTGGATAGCCAGATTGAGAATGAGGAAAAGTAATGGGTGGGTCTCTTAAGAGGAACCGTCTATGGGCAGTCGTATTATCCAGGGACTTCTGAGTCGCAAAAAGGGCTTGAAAAGTTGTAAAAAGTTACCAGATCAACCAAAAATGGGACTGGGAGCTGTGCAAGGTTTACGTTTCTGCTTGAAACACATGGATCACGGACACTGCAGTCATTCTGCATGAGTGCGGTCACATGATGATGTTCTCAGACGTCCGCAGCCCAGACTGGTGTCCCCGGACATCCTCCAGGTGGGAATAGGAGGGCGCATGCAATGGATGCTCATAGGACATGCATGGTGTCCGCAGACTAATTAAAAGTGCGTCACAGGAAAAATGACATCCCCCCTGTCCGGGGGCACCTCCTTTTTGAGTGTGGACAGCCCCGGACAGTCATACTGTCCGTAGACTAATTAAAGGTGCATCACACAGAGACTGACATATCCAGATATCACGCCTTCTCAGTGGCACCTCCATTTTGTATGCGGACACCCCCGGACAGTCGCATAGTCCGCAGACTCATAATGAGAGTTTTCATAAAAGTAGGAAACATTACACAAAAGTAAATAACATATTTATGGCCAAAAAATATATTTATTCAATAGGGATGGTGTATCGGAAAGAGAAACATACATGGGAAAATCAGGAACTTTTGAACAATAATTATGAGAGGAGGAAGGGAGTGAGGTTCCATCAAAGTGCCTGATTCATGGAATCATTAGCGCGCGAAATTGCAGATCTGCGCACCTTTCTGCCCGAAAATCACTGTTTAAAGTGTGGGGATGTTTGGATAGAAAGGTGCGCAAATCTGCGATTTCGGCCCTAATAATCCCATGAATCAGCTCGAAAGTGTCTTTCATTAAAATGTTCAACATTTGCTGGGGATGATTGTTGGGTACAAGGGAGACAGGTGCAAGAAGTAGATTGATAGGGATCATTTTTAATCACATGATTTTTCACATATACTTATACAAAAACAAATATTTGTTAATGTGAGTGTTTGTACAAAAAGGTATATTTGCATGTTGTATACATTAGTTGTGATTTTAGGTACATATGTTTGTTGGTTGATGGGTACATCCTTTTTGGGTCATCCCTATGATCTGAGCCTTATAAATGCCACCCGACATACGCAGACTGCCGCGCTGTCCGCAGACTTTCTATCTGCTATATTGCTGGCGAGTACTATAAAAGGGGCTTGTAGCAGATTAAAGGTGCACTAGTAAAAACATATGAAATTCACTGAAATAAATGTTAAAGGAACGTTATGGTTAAGTTGCACTAAGGAAAACTGAAAAAAAACCTTACAATTTGCCAGTTATGGTACGTTAAGCAACCAAAACTCGCTCCACATGTTAAGACTAACACCCAGGACATTAAAGATGACATCACAAGTGATATTGATAACATCACTGATGACATCACATATGACATTAATTGGGATAAAAACTCTCTAAAAGGGGTGGTGTTTATAATTTTAGTAACATGATGTGCGGGGTGATCAGTAGATCCATTGTGAACTACTTAACGTATGAACGTTTGTACTCATCTCAACAAAACAGACAGTTTCAATGTTGCTGTAAATACAGGACCGAAATCATGCATACACGTAGGCAATGGCAGCAATCACTGTAGAAATACACTATTTTTAATTTGGTAATTTTGGATAGTAAAATAATGAATGGTACCTTATCAGATTTTCCACTAATAATAAAGATGGAATAAATATAAAATAGCTAATCATTGAAGATTTACTACATACTTGTGCTAGTACAAACAATCCATATCAAGACCTACAAGGCATACAAATCTGATGCACATACAAAGAAACTTACTACAGGCCCTGAGGTAGTGGCCCCGTATTTATGGTTATGTTGTTCATCTCATAAAAAGAGCACTTTTTGGGTGGCTTATAATGTTGCCTATGGCCCCATCAGACTAATTCTGCAAAGTTTAGTGTGGTTTCGTCAAGGGGGGTGGGGGAGTTATAGGAATGTCCCAAACTTTTTAAAATCCTCATAAACACAATGGAAAAAGATTATTACTTGCACCTACAGCCCAAACCACTAAATGGATTTGCACTAAACTTGTTTGACGAGTGGCGGCTTGGTCACAAAAGTGTGCTTTTTCAAATTTGGTATAAATCTGTCCACTAGTTTTTTTTTAAAAGGTCAAAAAGTCAGAAAATCAAATTAGTGATATCTGGGTCTGGTCAGAGGACTCATTTCCTGATTTGGAGTCCGTGGACAACCCCTGGAGAAATCAGAGAGCAGCGTGACATTCGCGGACATCATATTCACCGACTGATTGGTCAATTAAAAAATGTGCGGTGCAACAAAGAATTTCAAATGGGCACCATGTTGGACTTGCAATCAGCACTTGAAATCCACAGACATTGCAGTAAAAACATACTAAATACACAACATTGCACTTGACAAACAAATTAAACAATCTTTGGGGAAGTAAGGGTGATGAGGATGGGATGGAATATGCTCATAAAATGCAAAAATGCAGGTGTTTTTTCTTCTATGAAGTCCGTGAATATCCCAGATAATCAGGGACATCCATGCATCCTTTCAGAATTATAGGTTCGGTGAAAAGCAATTTTTGGATGGCTTATAAGTTGGGCGCAACTCAATGAAACTGCATTATATTTTACAATATCATTTTACTCCTACTCTTGGATGGTTTTGCAAAGTATGGTGCTGTTTTGGCAAGAGGGGGCACACTTAGAGGGGGGTCCCAAATATTTTAAAGTCTTATTTAAGGCTGTTGCTGTTTTCAGAAAGATTATAGACCCAACCATGACTGTTTGTGCAAAGTCTGAATGAATTTTGTGAAGTGGGGTCTAAGTTATATGACTTTTGTAAGTACATGTTGACACTTTTCAAGAAAAATAAAACATGGACGGACTTGCAGCAAACTCGTGCAAGGAGCATTGGCAAGGATCCGAAAGCATGGTTTTGCAAATGTGGCTGTGTTTTATTTTTTGAAGTCGCATAATGCAGGTAGAAAAAATTGTGATTTACCTTTGGTGACTAAGATATAGCCTGTGGATATGGGCAGTGGCAAGATTATCTGGGTAATGGCCTTGTGCCATGACCAGGGAAATCTGGCTAGTGACCATGACAATGAGGTACCAGCAATGGGATTAAAGCTGGCATTGCCTCCAGAGATCAGCTATGTGGTAAAGTTTTTCGAAATCAGTATAGGTTTGAATGGGAAAAAATGCCTGCTCGTGGCTACAGCCCAAAGTGATGGACAGGATTGCAGCAAACATTCACAATTCCAAAGCACAGTTTTGAAAATCTGTCCTGTATTTAATTTTGTCTAAAGTGTATGGACAAAACAATTTGATATAACTTTGATGGCTGGGCAATGGGTCTGGCCCTGAGCAAGGACAAATGTGCACTCTGATTTGCTAATTGGGGCCTGCTGCCTGACCGAAACCCTAGGTTTAAATGGGAAAAGATATTCTGATTGCGGCTACAGCCTAAAGGTCTGGACTGGATTACAACAAACCTACATGAGGAGCATCAGCAAGAACCTGAAAGCATGCTTTCGCAAATCAGTCTTGTGTTTTATTTTTCCAAAGTGTCAAAATGTAAGTACACACAATAGTGATATAACTTTGGTGACTCTACAGTGGGCCTGGCTGGGACAAATCAACTTCCGGGGCAGCAGTGGTCCAGGGATATATATTGGTTTCTAAACCATCAATCAGCCCCACACCTCTAGTACACCAGAAGGGATCTGAAGAGATTTGAGAAACATGTAAATTATAAACTTGCTTGTACGATTTCAGTAATGTGGACGGAACTGCAGGCTTATCTCCACAAGGTTGTGACTCATTGTCCTGGATCATTGATTAGTTGCAGCAGAGCAAAAATAAAATTATTATCCAATGATTAAAGGGACTGTCCAGGCAAGGTTGTATAAAAATGACTACTTTATTATTTTTACAACAGACAGACAGACAGTTCTAACAAACTACAAAATAAAATACAGACCCCCCCCCCTGTAAAGGAACACAGAGGACAGATGAAGGAAAGGGATACACTCTGGATAATGACAGGAGGGTAGTCGGTAAAGCAATCAGTCTTAACAGGTTATTTAGTTTCAGCACCAAGGGAGAAAGGGGTTGTAAATGTCACTAGAGGCCTTCGGAGAAGGACCAGGGGGACAGAATCACAATGTTCCTGGTGCTTGAGATGATCTTGATGCTCGACAGCATCAACTCCATTCCAGGAGGCTTTGCAGCGCTTGCGACATAGTTCAAGATGGGTGACAGTTGTGGGTATCAGACGGCAGGCAGTTCGGCAAGCAAGGCTAAACGGTCGGCTCCAGACTGGCATAGCCTATTCGGCAGCTCAGGGTCAAGAATCACTGTCTCAGTGCTGGATGGCAGATCTGGAATGGCAATCGAGGCATCTCTGACATCTTTGGTGAATGCATTGTGGAAAAAATCAGTGGTGCAGCCGGTCGTAGTTTGATGGCTCGACTGCCTCAAAAATGTCCTTAAAAGATGGACGCTGGTTGATGGTTGTTGTGGAACTCCTCCTAGCTTTTTTTTCACAGGGCTTATGTCGTCCTTTAAAGTGGATGGCCCAAAGCTGAGGAGAATGTTTGCAGGCAATGGCCTTGCCCTTTGTTCAGAGACTCTCTGGCACTAGCAGGGCATGCTGTGTGCTTGCTGGGTAATGGTTCTGGAGCTGCTGGAAGGGTCCTCTGAGGTCGACATCTCCCTCTGTTCCCTGGCAGATGTTTAGGGGATAATTGTGCTTCCCACTTGGAAATCCTTGCCTTCCCTTACTGGAAGAAGCTGTAAGGCAGCCAGTACCATCAGGCCGGGTCCAAAGGAGTCCTTCTTACTCCTTTCAAAGATGTCAGATGACCTTCCAAAGGAGGGCCTCAACCATCTTTTAAAGTGAAATTGGTGTCAGTGAATGTTGCAGGCTAAGCCTACTTTAATGAACCAATCCTGCGTCCCCACCAACAATCTTCTGTTATGCGTTACATCATAACCAGAGTGCTTTGTAACAGAAAAGGTAAGTGGTGACAACATATACTACTATGTCCCACCGATCTTCCTGTCTGTTGTAGATCAAAGTATCTCTCTGGTTAATTGAGCTCTCTGTGATTCTAAATCTCCCTTGAGGTTTGTGACAAGAATAGGCTTCCTATCTCCCTCAATTCACATACTTATTCCCTCTGAAATAGGATTGAGCTGCAGGGTTTGCCTATAGTTAAACAGTTGTAACAGACATGACATTCACTGTGCTTCATACAGAGGGTTGGGAGCTAGCTTCAATATGGCACATTGCATATCAAAAAGGTGTTGGAGTTTCCTGCCTTTGGTTAGTTCTTTGAATTGGACTCTTTGTATGCCTGCGTCAATTAACTCTGATCAGTATGTGCTGCCACCACACAGAACTTTACAATAGGCAGGGCAGATCCATTGAGTGATGTCATCAATTACATTTGTGATGTCATCTTTGATATCCTGGGTGTTAGTCTTAGCAGTGCACCATAGTGGCGTGAGTTATGGTTGCTTAACTTACCATAACTGGTGAATTTCTGGAGCCTGCAACGAGAGTCACCCCTGGAGATAAGCAACCAGTACTAAAAGCCTTAGAAAGTGAATCATAGCGAGGCACCCACCATTGACCTGAAAAAGGCTGGAGCCACCTGAGAGAGACACTGAAAAGGCCCGCACAGTCAGGCAAAAACTTGTGCAGATTACTTTATTGTTGTTCAGCAAGAGCTACACCAGTACATCAACAGGATGCATAGGAATAAGCCAGCAATTTCTCTTTGTGTGAAGCCTTTAGTAAAAAAAAGGCTATCATAGAATGTTATTTTTTTTTTTTTTTAAGCACGAACGTGGTTAGAAATAGGTATGCCTGATGAAATATGTTGAATGGAGTTGGCGCAACCAACTTATGCATGTGGTTGTGAAATTAAGTTGCTTTATTAGCCTTGATATTACCAATTGTCACTGATGAAATATTTATACAAATATTTCAATTTTGTACTGTACATGTTATAATTTGATGTAATCATTCCTGTCCATGACTTATGGTTTTGATCAATTGTTTTTCTCTACACATAGACTACCTGGATGATCAAGACCGTACCAGGTACCCTTAGTGAATTTCTTAAAATATATTTGGCCATGCACACTGACCGTGACTGAAGTTTAATGGCCTGTTGTAATGTAATTAGTGATGTCATCAGTGATGTTATCTGTGATGTCATCATTGTGGTCATAGCCCGCGCAGCAGGGGCTGCAAAGTTAAGGTGGTTTAGCTGAATTTCCAGGGTTTTGTTTCATTAAGTTCTCACCTTAACGTCCCTGCAACTCAAGTTTTTTTTTCTTGAATTTCAAAGGTTTTATTACAATGTATTAATCACCTTAATGTCCCGGCAACAAAAGTGCTTTCTTTTAATTTCGAGTGTTTTGTTATTCCATACATAATTAACATTAATAATACAAACAATTCAGCTAATGAAAACACTGTATTATGTCTAGAAAGTAAAATAAAAAGCAATTGGACAATCACATCAACCCCAAATAAAACTGTTGTTACAAAAAAAGGTTTGCATATGTACTTCACTTTTTAAAATATGTACATGGATATTTACTGATCATGAATAGTTATTAAAGTGTCACAGTAGTTGTCAATTATATTTGAAAATAAATATTCACAAGACTACTGCCAATGTGTATATATATATATATATATATATATACATATATATGTTTTTTTTAAAGGTTTTATAGCCGCATCTGCCAAGGATACATGCGCGGCTACATGCAGCACCGACAGTGGGAGGGGGTAACCCACATGTGTGAAATGAGCCAAGAGAACATTGTCCTTCAACGCAGCTACGCATCTTCACGTCTAATATGTCAGTCAATGGTATCATGCATTGCGGTTCCGCGCCTCGACTTTATATGCGTCAACAAACAATCCAATCACACATTGCGAAGTATTGACGAGATTATGCCCATGCCATTTGACATAACCTGCATGTACAAAATAAGCCAATGGGACGTTTCACTCCTGTAATGCAGCTATGCCTCTTTGCGCATAATGCATCATCCGATAATCATAACACACGCTGCGCTCCGTGCTTACATTTGACTTTTATATGCATCAATTAACTATCCAATCACGCACTGCAAAGTAATGACACAAGTACACCCATGCAGTTTGATGTAACCCACGTCTGCAAAATAAGCTGATGGGACATCAAACTCCTGTAATGCGGCTACGACTCTTTGAACATATGCATCAGCCAACCATAACAAGCGCTGCCGCTCGGCCCCTAAATGTGACTTTTAGATGCATCAGCAAACTATCCAATCACAAATTGAGCTGTATCAATGTTTCTACGCCCATGCTGTTTGACGACATCCGTGCATACGAGACTGTCCAATTAGATGGAATGGCAGTCTGTAGCTGCAAATAATCACCACACCCACAAACAATAACGTTACATTAATCATTGCTTTCTGTACTTGTTAGTGAAAGGGTTTCTGAATAACTGCAAGCACTTTTGGCACTTTACCCCTAAAACTCTTCATCCTTTTTACGCAGTTATCCCAAAATCCATTTTTCCTTTGTCTTGTGATTTGTTTAGTTTATCTATTTTTTGTTTTACTTTTTTGTTTTCTTTTTTAACAAACTGTTTTATTTTTTGCAGCATTTTCTTTCCTTGTGTTGTCAATTTATTCTTTTGCCTGTTTAGACATTCCAACATGTCCAACCACGAAAGCAGGAGCAGTGAGGATGAGGTCATCATTTGGGTTGACAATCCTTCACCACCAAGGAAGAAGCACACAGGAATGAAGAATTGTTCTAAAAAAGTATGTATTGCTGGGGCTACCAAAAAATCCAATTATGCCCGAAATATTTATAACCGCGGTTATGTGATTGCGTGTCTTTCTTTTTATAAATGGAATGCAAAATATTAATAACAAAAGACACAGTAAAAAGAAGGATGTAAAGAATGCACTTTTCACACATTACAGCTATAGCTCTGGGTATGTGTCATCGAAATCGCACCTAGGACACCCCCGTCAATGCTACAGTTACCTGTGTCTCCAAATACCAATAGCACATTGGGATAAACCATAGCCGTGGTTATACATCTATGTTTGAAAAACAAAATAATATCCTTCTATCTAAAAAAAAGACAACAGATTCAGTTCAATGACACACACTTTACTAAGCACAATGTAATACATATGTTTTTGTGAGCCTCATATTTTATATGCAGTGGATAACATGCACTATATAAAATATACAACATTAGTGCACAGTAAACTGTTGTTCTCTTTGTACATTCTAATCATTGGGAAAAAAATCCAACCTGGATAAAAAAAACATACAACAATATAAAAAAACTATAAAAATACCACTACAAAAATCAAACAGGGATATATAAACTGGGTGAAAATAAACAAAGAATATTATGCTAGGTGCATGCAGGACAAAGGAGGGGAAGGTTAAGTCAACTTGGAGAACAAGAGAAAATAGGGTAGGATAAGAAAACTTTGAGAAGTCACCAAACAGATCTAGTTTATCAAACTGTTTTCATTTTTTGAAGCATTGTCTTTTTTGCCTTGTCTTTTGGAAAATGTTACTTTGTCGTTCCTACTAAGACATTCCAACATGTCTGGGCATGAGAGCTTCAGTAGTGAAAACATCATAATTTGGGTCGACAATCCTTCACCAAGGAAGAAGCTTAAACAAATGACAAAAACAGCTGACAGTTGGCGCTTCTTTAAAGTGAAGGAACGCTGCTCCAGAAAAGAGGCAGAGGAGGTATTGTGCACCTTCTGCAATAAAACTCAATAAGATGTCCCATCTCAAAGTCTAGGAACATTGATCATGATCAACCATCTGGTGTGAGTCCACTGAGACGATGTCGATGATGAATATTGTAAAGAACATGAACATCACAGAAGAAAAATCCTGGGGTCTGTTCCTTGCATGGACAAAAATCAGCACCACCTGTAGAAACTCCATCCACCAGTGCATTTAAAACACCAACTGGAAATTAAGCCTCTACATCAGCAGTGGTATCCAGTCCACACCCCCTCTCTTACCAACACTCAATCTAACCATATTGAAATTAATGTGTATAAAAATCTGTGACAGGGTACTTAAGGAAGATGTCACATTTAGCGAATGGCAGAATTGAATCGCAAAATACCAGATTACCAGGAATCGTTCGTTTTTTTTTTTAAGTGGCAATTTATTTGTCCACCCTTTTATTTTCTAAACTTCAACAGCGGTATCATAACCAAGTTCGCATTTACCAGGTGCACTGCCTCATAACCCTTCCCAGATTTAGTGAGGAAAGTCCTGTGTGGACGATGCCTTGAATGAGTAGCTAAGGGAGATGCCACAATAAAGGAATGGGAGAGATTCCACTCCATTGTAAAAATCATTATAAATAATAGAAAGATCACTAAGAAAGCATTCCTTACATCTCCTGCTTCCATCTGCAGCAGTACAACTATCTTTTGAATATAGGTTTACCTTTCATAGGAGATAATTGTACTTCTAGTGCAACTCCATTGGGATGATAACCATGCAGCTACAAGAAAATACAAAAATAAGCACATTACAAAAATGAACTTGCACAACAGCAGCAATTGAAATACCACACAAAATACTCGAACACCTACTAGTACTACATACCTCAAAATATATTAAAAGTACAAGAAGTACAAATACCCTTCAACCTTAATAATAAATACAAAAGCTACATGTCCACATTTTGTAAACTTAACAAATGCATCATCTCATAGCAATGGTTACTACAACTAAAACACACAACACTGCAAATATACCTTCAAATGTGTAAATAAAGATTAACGCTTACTTTCACATCAGCCACACTCCTGTCATGTGCACAGTCAGAGTTCAGGAATCAAAAGAACAAGAATGCAGAAATGTGTGGCTTGTATACTTTCCAAAACAAACACCAAAAAAAGGGCTATATACCAATAAAACTACTAAGATGGCTGACACTTTTTCAGCACAACTTATCACTAAGCCCTACACAAATGCAAAAGTAAGAACAACCAATTCAAAACAGTTCATGGAATAACACGCACAAATACCATTCTGTACTGTATGATCCACATGAGCATATGATTATTGAAAAGAAAAACTACATTTATGGATGCGACTTTAAATTATACCTGCTTTTCCAGCCTCAACAAATGAAATGCAGAATAGTATTTATGTGCCTGCGCATGTGCTTTTTATAGATGTGGCTACAAAAGAGCCCCTCCTGGACGTTTGCTGATAACCGAGGATATTTGCAAAAATGTCTAATTCAAAATTGCATTTGAACTCCAGAAAACTCTAAAAACTGTCCCTGCCATGCCTACCAGCCACCCTCCAATTCTCATAGTCCGCCTCCACTCCCATAGTCTCTTACAATCCCACAAAACACTCAATGCATATAAGATGCCACTCCACTCAAAATGTTGGATAGCCGGGGCTACCACATGTCCACAAACACACAATGTGTCACTTGCATGAATATAGCCGGGCTGCAACGGGGGGGTTGAGGATCTACCCGCGAATAGTAATGTTGCATGCTGGGCGGCTGTTGGATAGCCGTGAATAATTTTCCTTGAAACAGAGAAATACTGCAGATATCATGGCTGGTTTGAAAACTGTGGCTGATTGGACACAGCTAGCTGTATTGGTTGCTGGCTTTTTGTGAGAAACTAAATATTAACATGCACCTAGGTTTGAGAGATTTTTGGTTTGGTTTGCGGGGAATGCGTTGGTTCCAGGATTTTCCAAAACTTTTAAGGGCAATGTACGAGGGGTGTCCTTTACTTTAATGATGAAACAAAACATGGGAAAACTAATGGAACTATTGCCTCACACAATCTTGATCCTTTTCAATCTCACTCAGAGGTAAAAATGCTGCTGGAATAATTGTCACATTGAGAAATCCCGGAGAAATGTTAATAAAGCAGTTTTAACATTCATGACAGACCACAACCAATTTGTGGATTGCAAACAACAGCATTCAGTTCTACATGGCCAATTTATGTAGACATGACGGGGTACACCTAACAGGTGAAGGAAATGAAGTGTTCCTTCATAACATAAAAACAGTACACCTAATGTGCTGAAGTTCTACACTAAGTGTACCCCAAAACAGCCTTTTAAGGACTACTTATCATATAAAAATACACACATACAATAAATAATAACAAAACATTTTTATTATTATATCCGCTGCTACAGTTTATTGATCTTTATCATAACCGCGGTTACAAAAAGTCAGTTGACGAGGGACTGACTTCAAGTTTTATTCTACAATCCAACTTAAATGATCAATACAGAACAACAGTACTCATGTACTTATGCAAAGTAACTGAAAAATAAGAAACCATAGAAAAATGCAAACCTTGTCCACCCGCACAACATAATACCGTAAGTGAGAATAAACAACCTAAAATGTATTGTATGACCCATCTAAAACTACACTACAATTGTTCCTTTTTATATTAATTTTGTTAAACTGTTTTCTTCTATCTTTCTCCAAATTCTCACATGCTCAAATGTCTGAAAACACACACCCAAAATCAAAAAGACGCTCTAATACCTACCAACTCTGTAGCTATGGTTAAGTTGCTCAACCAATAGGAACAGCACTTTTTGGATGGCTTATAACTATTCCTCCCCGGATGAATACTTCCCAAACTTTGAAAAAAATGTATATGGCCCAGTCAGATTGATTCTGCAAAGTTTAGTGAGGTTTTGTCAAGGCGGGGGGAGTTATTTGGGGTTCCCAAAATGTTGTTTTTTTCCATTAACATAATAGAAACAGATTTTTGTTCATGTCTACAGGCCAAATCGTTTGTCGGAATTTCACCAAATTTGCGGCAGGAATGGCGGCTTGGTCCCGAAAGCGTGCCATTGTAAATTTGGTGTAAATACATCCAGTAGTTTCTTAAAATGGCCCAAAAGTAGGCTAAATAAATATGTGATATCTATTTGATATCTGGGTTTAGTCCATGGACTCACTTCCTGTTCGGTCCACGGACGTGCATCCTGTTGGCCTAGAGGTCGACGTGATGTCTGCGGACAACAGGGGCACCCACTAATTGGATGGTGAAAAGCGTGATGTGCGTAAGATTTTTGGAAATGACCGCCATGTTGAATTTGGAGACAGCCACTGCTGTCCGCGAACATTGCGGTAAATACATATTAAAAACACAACAATGCACTTGTCAAACTCATCAAATAATCTCTGGAGAGTTGAGGGGTAATGAGGATGGGATGGGATATGGCCATAAGAAGCCAAAAAACACTGCTTTTCATCCCCAAAGTCCGCAAACAGTTTGGAAGTTAGCGTACAGTCCTGTGATGTTCGCAAACACATCATATGTGCAGGGACATCTATGCATATTTCTGCATTTCAGGGTTGGCGGAAAGCAGTTTTTTGGATGGCTTATAACTTTGGTGCCACTCAATGAAACTGCATGAAATATTGGAATGTTATTCTAGACCTGATTCTGAATGGTTTTGGAAAGTGTGGAGCTGTTTTGTCGAGAGGGAACAACAAAATATTGTTAAGGCTTATAAATGTGGGGCAATTTGACAAATATAAACAAAGGTTTGCAAAATGATTTTATATCTAGATATAAATGTCTTTGCAAAGTTTGTGGGATTCTGTCAAAAGGGGGCAAAATTAGAGGGGGTCCCAAAATTTTGCAAATGCTTATAAATATAATGCCATTTCACAAATCTACACAATTATTTGCAAAAAGATTTAAGATCTAGATATAAATGTTTTTGCAAAGTTTGGAGGGATTTTTTCAAGAGGGGAATAAATTAGAAGTGGGGTGTCAACATTTTTAGATGGCTTATAACTTTGTTGCCTGTTGACAAATGTGGACAAAACGTTTCAAAAAGATTGTAGACCCAACTTTCAATGTTTGTGTAAAGTCTGAATGGATTTTTTCAAATGGGGGCTAATTTTTATGACTATTATATGTACATATATTTAGAAATTTTTTAAACAATAAAACATGGGTGGATTTCCAGCAAACTCGTGTAAGGAGCATTGGCAAGGACCGTAAAGCATGGATTAACAAGTGTGCCATGTTTTTTTTTTTTTTTACAAGTGCCGTAATGTAGGTACAACAAATAGTGATATACTTTGGTGAATGAGTTATAGCCTGTGGCATTGGCAGTGGCCAGAATGTCTGGGTCATGGCATAAGGTCACAATCCAGACAATCTGGCTACTGGCCATGACCACAAGGGACAACAAATGGGGTTAAAGCGACCATGTCCACCTAGAACCGGCTATGTGGTCAAGATATTCGAAAGTGAGATAGGTTTGAAAAGGAAAAAGAAATGTGCTCCTAGTAATATGGTTATAGGGTTCTCTCTTCGCCCCTCTGCAGGCTGCCATGGAAAGGGAAGAGGGGCTTTGTATAGAGCCACACCTTCCCTTTCCATGGTCGCCAGCCTTTTTGTGTGCACCCTGGGTTACCGCTTTGGGAACCTGAAGTGCAAATGACCATCATACCCATTGCAGGGGCTGGAACAGGGATTACGGTCTGGAGCTCTAGTTATCAGCCCTTGCTTCGCTTGAGCCGATAACTTGGACTGCCGGGCCACATTATTCCCATTAGCATAACACAAAACGCTAATGGAAAAGTTGGAAAATCTTATTGAGTCTTTGTACTTTATTGAGAAAGGTAAAGTAGATGGAGTCTATAAGATTTTTTTTAGTTTTATTTTTTAACAGTGAAAGTTGGTTCCTAAAAGACCTTTCTTTTGCTGATTTTTGATGTATTTTGTTTTTGCAGGAGAGGTTAGAACATATGGTGGGTTGGGAAGAACCTGGCAACTCTCTCCCACTGCATTGCCACTTTCTGCTCAAATTTCCAGTGCTACACTGACGACACTCAACTCGTTTTCAGGCTGCCCTCTGCCACCTCCTCTCCCTCTCTCATCTCTGATTGCCTAACTGCCATTCAAGATTGGTGTGCCACCAATGATCTTTGTCTTAATGCCAGCAAGATGGAGATCCTCCTCATCGGCACACCTTCACCATCCTGTCCCTTCCCTCTCTGGCCAGCCTCCCTTGGTCCTCCTCCTACCCCCACCTGTGAGGCTAAGAACTTCTGGGTCATCTTTGGCTCCACCCTTTGCTTATCTGCCCACATCTCTGAGGTCTCTAAAATGTCAAATTCCCTACTGCACCTCCTCAGATGTACTCTGCCTTTCCTCTCCTTCCCCTAGAAGCTCATGGTATCCCAAGCTCTGGTTCTCTCTAACTTGGACTATTGTAACAGCCTGTTTCTAAATCTATCTGCCTCTACTCTCCACCCTCTGCAACTAATCCAGAACATGGCTGTGAGACTTGTCCTTTGCCTCAGGCCTTGGGATCGTATCTCTCCAGCTCTGAAATCTCTCCATTGGTTCCCAGTGGATGCAAGGATTAAATTAAAACCCTCTGCATTGTCCGCAAGGCTTTCTGGGCCTGGGTCCAAAATACCTTAAGCTATCCCTCCGTAAACACCTCCCCTCTCGAGCTCTTCGCTCCTCTACCTCCAACTCCCAAGGGTCATTTATTTTTCAAAGAAACGAGCTGGAGGTAGATCTCTGTCTTTGGCAGCCTCCCTGCCACTCTAAAACTTGAGGAGAACCATTTCTGGTTCCGGAAGCACCTCAAGACCTTCCTCCTTTCTTCTCCCTCTCTCCCCTGCTGATCTGTTCTCTCTTGGCACTGTGCACTTGGCCACCCTCTGTCCTCCAGGCCCAGGTACCTGCTCAGCCTGCCACCCTCCCGCACTGCATCAGGGCCACCACTTACACTGGGGTCTGTATATGTACCCATACAGCCCCCCCCTTTTCTTCCTGTACTTATCAGATCTACCCTGTCTGCTGCCTTAAACCTGGCAATTGCAAATTGCTGGCTGCACTACCACTGTTTGTTGTCTTTATTATTTATTTATTGTTATTTATCTGTTTCTCCTCTGCTTCGCACTTTCCACTTCTCCCACTTCCATGCACTTTTCCCCTTCCCCTCTCCCATGCACTTGCATGTTCTCATTGTCACTGGGCCTGGTAAAATCGCTATTTTGATCACCCCTGTTCCCCTTCCTTGCCTTGTCGTGCTCTGAAACACTTGTGCATTAGCGCGATAGAAATAAAATATCAATATCTATATCTATATCAATAATATGGAGGGGCTGCTGGACAGGGGAAGATGTTGTTCATGTGTTACTTCTAAGGTAGGGGGCATTGTTTTTCATGCTACTTTATCATAGCTTCAAAAGCACTTCAAAATTGTTTCCCCTGCAGAGTGATGTGTTGCAGTATATACAGAGGGTTGTTGTCTTCCAAAGATATGGATCAACAGCCTCTTTTATTACTTGCAGGGTAGCTGGTGGGATTTTGTGTCCCACAGGAGAAGGCTGTGTGGTTGTGTGGTTGTGTGGTTACAAAATTGGTTGAGGAAGATCAGGTGAGGGAAGACAGCCTGCTACAAAGGAAGAACCAGAGCATTGCGGTGGTTGGATTTGGAGTGGTGGCGCATGGAGGTTGTCCCTTAGGAGCACTGTCCAGGTAGTCTGCGACTGAGTACAATGTTGCACTCACTGCATTTGCCTTTGGTAGCTTTAGCCTTTAGTAAATTCCCAACAGTGGTAAATAACTGCCACACCCATGATTGTCTCTGGTTGCTGGAGCTAGGCACTTCCTCTAACTCATCTTCTTGGTCATATTCATTGTCTTTGGAGGTACTGAGTTTTTTGTTGTTGTGTCGGTCCTCTGGCTGGTGGTGGCTCTTGGGGATGAGGCATGGCAATAGCTGTTGCCATTTATAAGATAAATAGCAGTTTTGCTAATATTCTTCCAAGTATATCTATGGTACATTTTGAGCTTGAAAGTTCCTAGATCAGTAGAAAATGCAGTTCCGAACTGTCCACAAAGCACTGCCCGATCGCAAAGTGCAGACGCATTCGCAGACACGTCATCATGCCGCACGCTAGCGTGTGGTCATGTGGCACTGTCCAGAAGGTCTGTGATGAAGACTTCGACGGGCACAAAACATTGGAGAAAGTTGCAAAAAGTATACAGACTGTTAAAAATGATGCTCGAAGTTGGGAAATGGGAGAGTTTTAAGATGAAACATTGTAAATCGTACAAAAATGTTGCTAGATTGGGTAAGTATGATATTAGTAAGTTGTATGAAATTAGCATGCACTGGTAAAAACCCATGAAAATCACTGAAAAAAAGTTGTTAAAGAGACGTTATGGTTAAATTGCACTAATAAAAACCTATGAAATTCAATGAAAACATTTTATTAAAGGGCCGTTATGGTTACAAGTAAAACCAAAAAACCTCAAATTCACCAGTTATGGTAAGCTAAGCAACCATAACTCATGCCACCACCATGCACTGCTAAGACTAACACCTAGGACATCAAAGAAGACATTACAAATGTCATTGATGACATCACTGATGACATCACATGTGAAATTCATTTGAATGAAAATTCCATGCAAAGGGTTGTGTTTATAATGTTGTTAGCACGAAGTCAGGGGTGATCAGGAGACCTATCAAGAACTACTTAATCTATAAAAGAATGTACTCATCTAAAAAACATTGTATTGGAGCGTTGTTGTAAATACAGGAACCTAATCATACATAAACATAGGCAATGGCTGCAGCATGCACCCTAGAAGTACAACATATCTAATCTTGTAATTTTGGATAATAAAATAATGAATGCTACCTCATCAGAGTTTTGAGTCATGATAAACATGTAATAACCAGCTAATAATTCAAGACTTACTACACACTTGTGCTAGTACAACTTTTGACATCAGAATTTCCTAGGTATTCATGGAGTATTCTGTTAAAAATAGTCAGGCTTTAACAGTAACCTTGTGGTAACCTTTTCCCCCCTACAGTTAATGCAGTCAAGTATTGTTAATCTGGGTCCAGTGGTACAGAGAAAAAAGTATTTTTCAAGTCTATCACTGTGAAACACGTGGCAGATTTTTGGATTCTGCACAAAATGGATGCAGGGTTTGGGGACAAGGGAAAACCTCCTTCTCTATGATGCCATTAAGTGGTCTTAAGCCCTGTATCATCCTGCAAGCACTGCCCTTTGCTTTTTTAATTGGATAAATTGCTGTGCTACATGGTTAATTTGATGGTACTATAATGCCTTGGTGTAATGAATCATGTATTGATTCTTTTATTCCTTCTTCTGCTTCCCTTGACAGAGGGTATTGTTTCACACGAGGCAGTACTGCCCCAGGTTTGAGTTTTATCTTAACTGGCGTCACCTCTTGTAAAAGCCCTACATCATGGGGGTTAGTCATCCATAGTTTGGTGGGCATATGTGGCATGCCTTCATCAAAAAAGGTTGGGGTGCACTGACAATGGCCATGAAGGGATTTGTCACTTGTCTATGCTGAATCATTATGTCACAGAGCATGCAAATGCCATTATGATCTCTCCATCATTGTCATTGTCAGTGATTAGTTCTTCATCTGTTAAATCGCCCAGTGCTATGTTGGGGACTGTTCGCCACTCGCATCCATGTGTGTCTAACCCTATCACAGCGATATGTGTCACTGACACTTGCAATAGCCTGCGAATCTAGGGATAATATAGCCCAAGGCACCACTTTGGGGGCAGCTACGGGGCGGAAAACAAAGTCACAAGGCATCCTCCATTCTTGTCGTGTTATCTTGGGCACTACTTTTGCCAGAACCTGTATTCCATACACAAACATGTCTACCTCAACAGGCACTCCCCGGACAGTTATCTTATTTGCAATTGTGTTAATCAATAATATCGCTCAGAGGGGTCATATTCCCAGGGTTGAACACACTATGCCTCTTTCAGTAAAGGAGATTGTCATGTTGAGCCTGCTGAGGAGGTCCCTTCCCAGCAAATGTATCACTGAGTCTGCTCTGATGTTTAAATCTTTATTATATGGAACTGTGACCACAGCCCCAGAAAAACCCTGCGTTTCCCACTGCCGGTCTGACAACGGGAACTGGCCTTCCATTAGGCAAGGTTTTTTTCCGCCCCCGAGTCCATCTTAAAGATTTACTGTTTGTTTCCTATCTCTGCCCCCACCAGTGGTTCCTCGTCTGGGCATAGGGTAGTCGATAGGATTGGACATGCAAATGTTCTCTGTGGGCTGTCCTAGTCTGGATGTGTGTTTTTCCCTGGGAAAGAAAAAACATTTTCCCCTACCATAGCCATCCCTTGAAACGGTGCTGGTGCACCATTAGCAGTAGTGATGAAAGGGTTACTGTGTGTGTTCACCATTTGGTTCTGACATGTTAATCATTGCAGTGTCCCTTGGGGCAGTGCTCTCCAATCTCGGGTATTGCGGGGGTTGACCTGTTCCTTGTGTCTGTATCCACCCATGGGTAATCCATAGGGGCTACCTGGGTGGGTGTGCCCATACTGCTGTTCATTGTTCATCCCTGGTGCATTTGGCTAGTATGCCATGGGATGGGCACAGCATTCCCTCGCAAAGTGGCGCACCTCTCACATGACCAACATACTCACTGTCCCCCCTCAGGGTCCCTGTCTCCCATAGCCTCCTCTCTGACTCTGGTACCCACCTCTTCTGCTTCCAGGTCTTCCTTGCCATTGAAGCCTTCCATACTGCTCCTCTCTTGCCCATTGTTCCTGTCTATTTGCTGCCCACGTTGCTGTCATTCTCACTTGTAATGCTACCCACCCCTCCTCTCCATCTCCCAGTCTGTCTGCAGACAGGGTGGCTGCTACTGCCACAACCTTCACCAGTTTATTTTGTACAACCTTTGCTTCATCTGCTAATCTTTTGTGTGCAATTTCCTTCTCTCTTTCCTTGGTCCTCCTACAGTGATGCAGTATAATGCTTTGTATTTCAGACCAACCCTTGGCTTCTATACCGGCAAATTTGTCCAGGGCCTTCTGTAACTCCTTTGGGAGGCCTCGTTTGATAATGAAATAAAAGATGGAGGTAGACTAGTCCCAATCGGTGCCTGTCTCTGCCCTCCACATATCCTGCACCCGAAGAATGTAAGTTGCAGCATATTCATCCTCCCCCATTGCACATTGCATTACTGAGTGCAAATCTGGAGTACCAGGGAATTTTCTTCATAATGCATCCCATAACTGTGCCCTCACATTATTGAATGAAGCTCCATCGTGGCGGTCACAATCTGTTATCACTCCTGGGAACCCTGCCTTCACCCACACTCCGTTTGCCTGGTCGCCGACTGCAGATACTAACAAGCTTTTGAAATCTCATATTGCTAATGGGACACCTGCACTGTTTTTCTCAAAGGCATATATCCACTTGCTTGCACCGCCAGAAAGCGGGGGCAGCATCTTCAACAAATTAGCTTTATCCATTAGTGCCCAAGCCACATAGTGAGGCCTCCCTGACCCCCTCTGAATAAGAGGCATCTGTAAATGTGGCCTTTCTATTCCTTTACGTTCCCTTGTCCTTTTCTTTTTTCTAATGCTATTCTTCCCATCCTGTTTCTCAACCTTCCCTGCCACCTCTCTTCTTCCCCGCCCACCAGTGGTGTCATGTACTGTACCTGCAGGCCTCCTGCTATTGCTCCTTCATCGTACTCATCAATATCGCTCCAACATTCCTCTTCCCTCTCAGATTTCACACTCCCTTGCCCTGCACTTACCTGATCACCTTCCTGCCGTACTCGCACTATTTTTACTGGTGCACTATCAATGCGGAAGAGGAAGTTCCCAGACTTCCATTCGTCTTCATTGATGATGGAAGGTGTTCTTGGCAGTGGTGGTGTTTATCCGCTCTCCGTCACCGGCAACCTGTCAATGCATTGAGATGCTAATCATGCCAATTCGGACTGGGTACTGATGATGTGGTCTTCTATATTTCGGATTATTTGCCCTATGTCATCTGGGTGTGTACTTGTTGGACAATATGGGCTAGTAGGATCATACAGGGGAGGCGGCTCTACTGCTGGCGTGGTCGGTGCTCTAGACCAGGGTAAGTACAACGGGTAACAATATCCTTCAGTGGGTTTGGTCATCAATGTATACAGCTTTTTAGGTTCTTCCCTCTTACCTTGTCCTTTCCCTCCCTCTTCCTGAGTTGCTTCCACTGCGGACTGTGACTCTCTATCTTTGTTTTTAGCATGTGGAACCTCCTAAAACATACACCAAAGGTCTAATACCTCTCTTCTCTTTTGGGGCTACTTTCCCTTGTATTTACTTGATAGGTTTATTGCCACAAGGTCAAGTACTGTCTTATCAAAAGACCCTCCATTTGGCAATATCGGGACAAACCCTCCCCATTACCTTCCATTAATCATTGCTCATGGTACTTTTTTATCTTCTCACTGTATAATGGGAGGTGTTGAGATATGTGCAAGAGGGGCTTGTCTGCAGCCATTATTTGCATTTACTGGTTAAGTGCATATATATGTATAGATGTCTCAATCGCTACTATCAACTATCAATTCTTTATCTCTTTATAATCCTTTTTTCCACAAACACCTTCTATTCTATACACTAAAACATTGTGATCACACTTTTAGTCTAATTTTGAACATTTCATAATGATGACAGAGAATCGAAAACATCAACCACTTAACACATTCACATGACACACCCGACACACAACGAAAAACATAAAACATGTAGCTGTGCTTCCATTATTGCTTGTTACCTCTTGCTATAAAACCAGAGTCTTTTCCCCCTGATTCACTCTTCACAGTCACCCCTCCCTGGCCCCTTCTGGCCTGACCTCTAATGAACTTTTACCAAGAATATTAAAAAAACGAGAGTAGCTAATATTTTTCCATTTTCCTATTTTCTCCATATACAAGACTCCCACTTATTTCTTTTTCATCCACTATAATCATGTACTAGTCAAGACAGTACTAGGCGATGCCACCTTCTAACCCCTTTCGGAGCTAGGTTCCCGTATCTCCTCTTATTCTGTCACCTTGTACAAATTCTAATGGCCATATGAAGAAGGAAAGAAAGAATGCTCACTCATACATGCTCCAAATGCACAAGTTGTTCCCCGGTTACTTAATCGGACTATATTCCCAATACCCAAATTGTTTCTTTCATTTTTCTCGCAACCAATACTCACATGTCCGTGTTGATCCGACAGCCTCTGTGTGCAGTCTATCCACAATCAGGGTGCCGTCCCCAATCAAGAGCCGAATCCGGTTCTGGCAAGCAGTAGGTTGGGTATTTGCAAAGCCGGCACCCACGGAAGCTGTTCAGGAGCGTTTGCGTTTTAAGGTATCAGTCAGCCGTAGGTGGAGGCAGTCTTGTAGGGGGTGCCCTGTATCTCTCCGCAATGATTGGGGGCTTTCCTGTGTCATCACGTCCGGGGTCACCAATTGAAAGTGGTAATTCCCCAATAAACAAACCCAAAACTCAGAATAAATGGTTGCACCCCATTAGGGAATGAGACCAGGAGAAAGATTGTGAGTCAAACAAAGTATGCTTTATATAATAGTAAAATGAGGCATGCAGAAGACTCTACTGCTCCGAGAGCGCTCTGTCAACAAAACAGAAACATGACATTTTAACCACAATCCTCGTCATTGATCATGATTTCTATAAGTTTTACATGGTGCCATTTCATTGGCTCGTTAGCTAGTACAATATGTACTATAGGATGACGGTGCTGCTCGATTGGCTGGTGCCGAACTTGTTGCTTCTTGTGACATGTAGGTCAGCTGGGCTCACCTGGGAGGGGTGAAGGTCAGTCTGAGTCCACACCATCAGTCGTCTAATCTAAGCTACACAGTACTTATTGGCATGTAGTGATTAACATAAGACATAAAACCATATCCAAATATGCAGGGTCATCTATACATTGTAGTAAAATGCGCACATTCTTGACCTCAGTGGTGACAGG
Source organism: Ambystoma mexicanum (assembly GCF_040938575.1). NCBI lineage: Eukaryota > Metazoa > Chordata > Amphibia > Caudata > Ambystomatidae > Ambystoma > Ambystoma mexicanum. The sequence continues at coordinate 464,075,445 of NC_090934.1, forward strand.
GGCGCAATGGTCCAGGTGCCTTATCTCAGAGTGCCTTCCTGAGATTCATCAACATGGTGCCTCATGGTTCAAACGAATGGATTGATAGGTGTTAGTACAGGGAAAATATATGATCATTCTGGATTAATTATATGGGGGATGATGTAGGGTGGCCCATGAGGATGGGTCCCACCGTCTGCTACATGAAAGAAACACATGGGAGCAAGGGTTATACAGGCAATCATTCCTAAAGGTGGGGGGTTTGAAGGAGCTGGGGCATGTTTGTGGAGATGGTTTTCGCAAGCCAGGCTTCGGCCCGGTCACACACAGGGCAATGATCTCAGAGGAAGAGAAGAAATACATTTTCAGTTTGCAACAATTTGTGCCCAAGCTTCCATGAGAACAGGACAGCCGTGGCACAGACAGGGGAGGAGGTGGGGGTGAGCTGTGCGCAGCTCTGGGAGAAGGGCAAGGGGGCTTATTCGAAATCACAGTGCGGCCCAGTAAAAAATGAAGGCAGGAATAATACAAAATGGAGTCTGGGGACGTACAAGATGGAGTTTGTTATGTGTCATGCAATGGCTTCCAAGCTCTGTCGACCATAGCCTGGACCCAGGGACATCTCCAGCAATTGCATGAGCATAACTTCCACTTCATGCGGGATGTAGGGGGGTCAAAGGGACCCTTTCTCCCGTACAAGACCCACAATATAGACAAGTCAGAGGCACATAAAGGGAAACTAAAGTAAGGAAGCAAGAAACAGCATCACCAGAAAATGTTGATAACATTAAAGTTTATCTTCATGTATACAAATGAATTGTGTGTTTGGGGCCTGCCCCATGTATGTGCACCATGAGCTTAGACCAAACCCTAAGGAAAGTATTTTAAGAGCATACAACAAGGTTAAACAAGAGGGTAGACATGGGATGTCATCAGTGATGTCATTTGTGATGTCATCTTTGATGTCATGGGTGTTAGCAGTGCAAGGTGGTGGCATGAGTTATGGTTGCATAGCTTACCATAACTGGCACATTTCTGGGGGTTTTCGGTTTTATTTGTAACCATAATATGGATAGGTTGTTATTAGTGCAAGGTAACTATAACGTCCCTTTAGCAAAGTTTTTGCACTGAATTTGATATGTATTTATTAGCACAACTTAACCATAATGTCCCTTTAACAATGTTTTTTCACTGAATTTCAAAGGTTTTTACCAGAGTACTCTTAATTTGTATAGATGTAGCATACAACATACTGAACCCCCTGGCACCATGATGATAACCACAGGGTCCGCAGACTGTGTGGCTGTTCGCGGACCTCGGATAGCATACACACAGCCCAAAAGCTCAAGGGTTATCTTACATTGTTGAAGTGTGCAGCAAAGACACTGAACATGTTTAAAGAGCAACACATAAGTGAATTACAAAGACAAATGAAGTAGGTCTACAAACTCTTTACTTATGAAACCAACAGTGCAATTGCATAGGGTGTGCAACATAATGGAATTCACCAAGAAGAAAAATAACCTCTGCTTCCAACAGTATTACATCAGTGCTGCTTTACATACAACTTGAGAAGCATCTGTCAGGGGGACAACTGCAAAGTACTGACAGCAGAACTGTACTACAAAGTGGTAAGTACACTAAATGTTTTCCTATAATTGTGCAGTTTGTTCTGTGTGCAGTACTAGTAAAAAGTATTTCTTATTACACAGAAATGGCAAGCACACTGGAGTGGCTTGAAGAGAATTGCCCTTGTGATGAAATTAGTGAAGGCAGTAACTCCATTGGTACACAGTTCAGTTTAATAAGTAAGATAATTAATACACATTACTTCACATGTACCTGACACATATTTTTTCTTTCACAGTCCATACAGGAAATGAAGGGAATGCCCCAGAAGCAGCACCTCCTCCACAAGTCCATGAACACTTAGAAAACCAAAGTAAAAGAGTACAAAATCAACTAGTGAGTCTAGAGGCAAAGATTGACCAATTAATGAACAGTTTTGGTGATATAAAAGATTTTGTACAGAGACATATAATGGACAATATTAAATGCCGCTGCCCCACCTGCACCTGTACCCCTTCCCCCTATCCCAGCCAACCATCCACACAAATTCCCTGTAATCAAAGACGTTATGACGAGACCTCAATCCCTTCCACCCCTGATGCCCAACCTGTTGAAAACCCCAAATCCCCTACATATGTCTCCATTTCTGCTACCCATTCCCTTTCCTAATTGTGTGTATTTATGTGTGTAAATAAAGTTATATGTGTATTCAGTTGCTGTGTGTGTTTGTGTGTTTGTGTGTGTGTGTTTTCTTTTTTAAAAGCCGCATTACGAGTCCTTGGAGCTTGGAATATTCCAGAATGTCTGCAATTAATCAAAATAGATGTGTGCTGCGGACACAGCACCAGTCCGAAAAGTCTGCATCCAAAATGGAGGTGTCCGTAGGCCTCCACACCTGTCCAGCATGTCTGCAAATTTGTGACATACCTTTAATTAGTTTGGGGACCCTACCCCTGTCCGGCAGACACTTGGAGGTATGTGCATCTCTCCTCTCGAGCCCTATGAACATTTTCCCTATGCGGCATGTCCGCATATCAGTGACGTACTTTAATTAGTTTGTCTGTGACATTACAAAATGACCACACCCACGCTGAGTGTCGGCCCCTAATTCACAAACAGGCAGTGGGCCCCCAAATTGCAAAAAAGTGCTTTTTTGACCAATCCAAGGTATTTTACTATGAAACTTCAACCTTGCATAGGTCCCAGACCATGGCCTTAGCCATCAGGTCACTTTTTGGAACTTTTTGAGCCCAGGTTGGGGTTCGAAGTGTCCACGTATCGTGCAACTTTTCACAGAGCGCTCCCCAGCACCCCTATAAAAGGCCACGCCCCAGTGCTGCTCCTCATTTTGGATTTCCTGAAAAGAGCACTTGTTATCATTGGCATTCCATTGCTGGATTACTTGGCTGTAATTGGCATTGTTGTTGGTTGTAGCTGACCAGGAATACTGCTGTTGTGTTCCTGCTGTTTTTCAGACTGGTCTATTCCTGGATCCAAACTACTTTTTCTTGGACAATGGCATCCATGGCTACTTCTGCTGCCGCCTCTGCCTCAGCACCATCCCCACCACCTCCACCACCAGCACAACCTTCCTAAGGGCCTGGGGAGGGGAACAGGCATGACGATGCAGAGGAGGAAGAAGAAGAAGACAAGAATTAGGAAGTGGAAGTCCCTGCTACCTGCTTCCAATGTGAGTCTTGAGTGTGGAGGCTTTTTACCACCGTTGGTGATAAGCCCAAGGCTAGTGCAGCCAAGGTTCGCTGCAATGAGTGCAGAATGTTATTCAGTTGCAGCAAACCTGGACTGTACATTTATGGGACTACCTCCATGTGACAATACTTAAGATCCAGCCACAAAGCAGCAGTTTGGAGGGTCGTCCTGTTCGAGCAGGGTAGTAGGTTGAGATCCATTTCAGCATTCTCATCATCTGCTGCTGTCACCACACTGGACACTGCTGTGGGGCAGAGGATTCCTCCAACAGCCTTGCAGGCCATACACACGGCACTAGATCCTTACCTTTCAAAGGTTACTGTTTTGTGTGGGTACTGCAAAGCAGTACTCTACAGGGGTGAGCAGTTCCGGAGTGGTTTTGAGGCTACGGTCCAGGACCACGAAGGAATGTGCCCCCTAACTCAATGAGGCACACCCAACATCTTCCTCTCCCCATCTGCCCTTTCTTATCCATGTGTTTGGTGCCCCTTCCCTACCCTCCCTACCATTCCCTCCCTTGTGTGTCATGTTTAAAAAATACAAAACAATCCACAAAACAAAAAAAGGCTCTTTTCAGAGCCGCCTTTCACAGTTTAAAAATAGAAGTGCCAACGAAATGGTGCAGGCCCTGTGAAGTTTGAGAAGTCTGCGCAAAGCGCTGTAGTCCACAGACTTCCAGAGCATGCAGGGGGTGGCAGGATGTAAACCATTAAATTCTTTTCTGGAACAAAGTGGTTGAAAAGAGGCTTTTTTTCATTCTTGGAAGTATTGAAATGGCCAACACCTACAGCACACATGCTTCCTATGCTTGCAACAACGGCTGCAAAGCATCTGGTATATTTTTCAAAAGTTACTGTTTTGTGTGCGTACTGCAAAGCAGTACTCTACAGGGGTCAGCAGTTCGGGAGTGGTTTTGAGGCTACGGTCTGGGACCACGAAGGAATGTGCCTCCTAACTCAATGAGGCACACCCAACATCTTCCTCTCCCCATCTGCCTTTTTTATCCCTGTGTTTGGTGCCCCTTCACTACCCTCTCTACCATTCCTTCCCTTGTGTGTCATGTTTAAAAAATACAAAACAATTCACAAAACAAAAAAAAGGCTCTTTTCAGAGCCGTCTTTCACAGTGTAAAAATAGAAGTGCCAATGAAATGTGCAGGCCCTGTGAGGTTTGAGAAGTCTGCGCACAGCGCTGTAGTCCACAGACTTCCAGAGCATGCAGGGGGTGGCAGGATGTAAACAGTTACATTCTTTTCTGGAACAAAGTGGTTGAAAAGAGACTTTTTTTCATTCTTGGAATTTTTGAAATGGCCAACACCTACAGCACACATGCTTCCTATGCTTGCAACAATGGCTGCAAAGCATTTGGTATATTTTTTAAAAAAATGTGATTGCCAGCATCAGTAAGATGGGTGCCATCTCTACGTAAAATGTTGGTGCTACGAAATGAAATGTTTCCATTGTGGAAGGAAGACATACCAACATCTTGCAAAAATGTGAAAACAGCCTTGTTGGCATTGTGCCTGGCGTTCTCCATTTGTGGACGAAACGATAAAGAGTGGAGCCACATCTGTCTCTGGCCAATGTGCGAAAAAGTGACACAAGAGTTTGAAAACATGTCCATGACTTTCCCAAGTGCCTCCTTCATCGCAAACTGCAGAGAGATTCCAGTAATGTGGCCTAAACTGTTACCTCCACAATGACCAATAATAATGGCTGGATGATGGTGCGTTCCCAAAGTGGCACAAAGGGGAACAATTCCAGCCACTTCATGTCACGCACTTCATACCAGTGCACATAGACATGAAGGAATCCAAGATGTGCAGCCACTCCACAGTGTTCTGCATACACCTGCAACCAGTGCACCCACGAGTCCCCCAAAAGCCAGACACTCTGCCTCATTAAAGACACAGCCATAGCCATAGCAATCTGCACTAATCTCAGGAGACAGACGTTCTGCCACAGTCTTTCCTTGCACACCACACCCAGGAAACCTTATTGACCAATCTCCTGGCCTCCACAGTCCCATTTCCATGCATGCCATCCTCAAAAGCCCTGCATGAGGCACGTGCGATCCGCAAACTACCACGGTGTCCGCGGACATATCCTGCAATGCACAGGGTGGGGAAAGAAATTTCAACTAGGGTAGGAGATTTCCTCTTTAGTGGTGGCTCTGAAAAGAGCCTTTTTTTTGTTAAAGGTGCTTGAAAACTATCAGATTTGCCAATCATGAATCAGAATACTCTCGACGTGTAGCCGTAGAATTCTCCCTGCCAAAGTCTCTCTTTGTATTCCAAAAAGGAAAACTACAAAGATAGCAGTCAGCCGAAAGACAGGATCGCTGCAGCAGCCGAGAAGCAGGAGCCGAATGCTGGTTCCAGGACACCCGATGATGACAGATGCAGAATTCCCGGATGGAGCTCAGGAGTCGAGCCTCAGACACAGAATTATAGATGCAACTTCAGAAAGTAAGAACAAGATACAATCAAGATATAGACTAGATATGACTAGGAGAAAAACTAAGCATCAAAAGGACAGTAACTGGATGGATTTTAACACTTACCAACAGCTCTCCGATGAGACGTAGTGGAGGAGCCCAGCAATACCCAATCTACCCTATTCCTGATGGCACAAGGACACCTAAACGGCACAAAAGGCAGTCTCTAGTCCGTACCTGTCCCCCCGAAACGAGGACGCCTCACAAACTAAAGCGCCAAGTGGAAGTCTCTAGTCCGGGCACACAGTATTGGACAATGCTGGATCTCTCCAGATCTGTTTCAGAAAGCTTGACAACCATATGATCAGTTGTGGGTTGCAGTGTAGAAAAGTATTCCGAGTCCAATGATGAGAGAACAATGAAGTACCAATTCGGCAGGCAATATCAGGTAAGGTGGCGTTCCTAGTCAGCATCTTGTGTGCAGAGAAATGTCCAAATCAAAAGGCTGATGCAGGTGAGTTAGCGTTCCGAGTCGGCAGCGTGTGAGCAGTGAAGAATCCAAATCAGCGGGCCGATGCAAGTAAGTCAGCGTTCCGAGTCGGCAGCGTGTAGGCGGGGGAAGTATCCAAATCAGAAGGCAGATGCACGTAAGTTAGCGTTCCGAGTTGGCAGCGTGTAGGCAGTGAAGTATCCAAATCAGCAGGCAAAGGCAGGTAAGGTATCGGCAAGAAAGGGCAGAACAAGGAGCAAGGGCAAGGGGCAAGAAGAACCAAAGCAAGGACAAGAGTATGGAGTAAACCAGCAAACGCTAAGATTGAAACAATCAAAAGCGGCGATCGCGGTCACCCGGAAGTGTTTTAACGGGTGGCCGTACAAGCACATGACTCCTCCCCCCTAAAGCACGATAGCCTTGTTGGTGGAGCGGGATCCAAAGACGCCAGGGCAACGTGGACGCTGAAGCTTTGCCATGGTATTGGCGTTGTGGGAACTTTGTGCATTTACGTGTGAGATAACGGGGAGTCATCCTCAAGGTATTCCTGTCAGTTCCCCACCACAAAGGGGGCCCCCACCTCTCCGCCCAAAAGGCAGCCAAAAGTAAGAGGACATGGACGTTCCCAGCTGGTTCCCAGGTCCGATCCTGCAGGCCGTACCCTTTCCAACCCACCAGATATAAACGGGTTCCAAAACGAAACTTAGTGTCCATAATGCGTGATACCTCATACTCCTCCGAACCCTGCACGTTGATAAGCAAGGGACGACAAGGCAATCTGGTGGTAGGCAGGCACGGCTTTAGTAGGGAGACATGAAAAACCGGATGAATGCGTCAATCCGCAGGCAACTCCAGACGTACAATGACATGATTAATGATGGCAGTCACCCGGTAAGGTCCAACAAAGCGTGGTAAAAGGAATCTGCGGCCTGGTATGTGTAGATTCCGGGTGGCCAACCAAACCTTGGATCCTACATGGTACGTGGGTGCCGGGGACCTATGAAGGTCTGCATAGGTTTTATGCTGCAACTTGGCCTTTCGGAGTTGCGCAGACACCCCATCCCGAATCTTGGTCAGGTCCCTTACACACGCAGTGACAGCTGGGTAAAGCGGTGAAGACAGTGGTTGCAACGGGAGCATGCGTGGGTGCCTCCCATACATAGCATAGAATGGCGTAGTTCCGGTTGAAGTGTGGACGGAATTGTTATAGGCAAACTCTGCCATGTCCAGGAGAGATAACCAGGACTCCTGATACTGTATCGTCACAGATCGCAGATATTGTTCCAGTGTGACATTTACCCTTTCCGTTTCACCATCCATCTGGGGATGATAAGCGGTAGAGAAACGGTCTTGTATACCCAGGGAGATGGTCAGAGCGCGCCAAAAACGGGAAGTGAATTGTGATCCACGATCAGAGACGATAATGTGAGGTAAACCATAACGTCTGAATACATGGTGTAAGAAGAGTTTAGCTAGAGCTGGAGCTGTCGGGAGTCCTTTGAAGGTACAAAAAGAGCTAACTTAGAAAAGTAGTCCACTACCACCCATATAGTGTCATGTCCATGGATGCAAGGTAAATCAACTATGAAATCCATAGATATCATAGACCATGGTTCACTGGGTAGAGGTAGGGGTTGCAAAAAACCAACGGGTTTAGCCAAAGGAACCTTACTCTGAGCACAGACGGCACAAGAAGCTACAAATTCCAAGACGTCTTTGGACATTCGTGGCCACCATGACCAACATCGTAAGAGCTCTAACGTTTTTCTACCACCAGGATGAGCGGTGAACTTTGTGTCATGACACCAGTGCATGGCTGCAGAGCACGTTTCCGAGTCGGGTACATAAACCAAACCTTTGTGGTACGGGATGCCTTGTGATAAGGTCAGGCCCAGGTCCTGAATCGTGGTGGTGTTCTCCTTCTCCCACTTGATAAGGGCAGAGCGTAGAGGGCTTTGTATTCCGCATGCACAAACCACCTGTGAAGGAAGAAGGATGGCATGATCATTTAGAAGATGTGGATAGGACCTATGCATTCTGGAGAGAGCATCGGCTTTGGAGTGCCGAGAACCTGGCTGGTAAGAAACCTGGAAATGGAACATGGAAAAAAACTTGTGCATTTCACCGATTGCAAGGCCACTAAGTTCCGATGATCGGTGTAAACGCGGACCAGAATTGCGGTTCCTAACAGGTGATGTCGCCATACGAGGAATGCATCCCGGATGGCCAGAAGCTCTTTTTCCATAATGGTATAGTTGGTTTCATAAGCCATGAGTTTCCTAGAATGGAAAGCTACGGGATGTAATTCCCTGCTTTCCTTGCACTCCTGTGACAATATAGCACCAACAGCCACATCAGAGGCATCCTCCTCAACCACAAATGGGAGGTCAGGGTCCGGGTGCATCAAGACAGGGTCAGTTGTGAATGAGTATTTGAGGCATTCAAAGGCTTCCTGGGCTGTTGGATTCCAAGAAAAATGGGTCTTTGAACTGGTGAGAGAAGTAAGAAGTGCCACAATACTAGAAAAGGCCTGGATGAAGCGTCTGTAATAATTTGCAAAACCCAAAAAGGAGTGTACCTGTTTCAGGTTCGAGGGGGTTGGCCACTCTAGGACTGCCTTAACCTTAGAATCGTTGATTTGTATTCCTTTGTCCGTAATGTTGTACCCCAGGAATTCAACAGATGTCACATGGAATACGCATTTCTCTAATTTGGTGTACAAATGGTTCTCTCTAAGTCGTTGAAGGACAGAGGAGACGTGATCAACATGGGTTTTATAGGATGGGGAATATATTAGTATATCATCTAGGTAGACGACCACATATGTAACCAAAACATCCCGAAAAACATCATTGATAAAATGCTGAAAAGTGGCAGGGGCATTACAAAGGCCGAACGGCATGACACAATATTCATAGAGACCATATTTCGTCTTGAAGGCCGTTTTCCACTCATCCCCTGAGTGCATCCTGATGAGATTATAGGCACCCCTTAGACAAAGCTGGCTCTCTCCAGATCTGTATCAGAAAGCTTGACAACCGTACGATCAGTTGTGGGTTGCAGTGTAGGAACATATTCCGAGTCCAATGATGAGAGAACAATGAAGTACCAATTCGGCAGGCAATATCAGGTAAGGTGGCGTTCCTAGTCGGCAGCGTGTGTGCAGAGAAATGTCCAAATCAACAGGCAGATGCAGGTGAGTTAGCGTTCCGAGTCGGCAGCGTGTAGGCGGGGGAAGTATCCAAATCAGAAGGCAGATGCACGTAAGTTAGCGTTCCGAGTTGGCAGCGTGTAGACAGTGAAGTATCCAAATCAGCAGGCAAAGGCAGGTAAGGTATCGGCAAGAAAGGGCAGAACAAGGAGCAAGGGCAAGGGGCAAGAAGAACCAAAGCAAGGACAAGAGTATGGAGTAAACCAGCAAACGCTAAGATTGAAACAATCAGAAGCGGCGATCGCGGTCACCCGGAAGTGTTTTAACGGGTGGCCGTACAAGCACATGACTCCTCCCCCCTAAAGCACGATAGCCTTGTTGGTGGAGCGGGATCCAAAGACGCCAGGGCAACGTGGACGCTGAAGCTTTGCCATGGTATTGGCGTTGTGGGAACTTTGTGCATTTACGTGTGAGATAACGGGGAGTCATCCTCAAGGTATTCCTGTCAGTTCCCCACCACAAAGGGGGCCCCCACCTCTCCGCCCAAAAGGCAGCCAAAAGTAAGAGGACATGGACGTTCCCAGCTGGTTCCCAGGTCCGATCCTGCAGGCCGTACCCTTTCCAACCCACCAGATATAAACGGGTTCCAAAACGAAACTTAGTGTCCATAATGCGTGATACCTCATACTCCTCCGAACCCTGCACGTTGATAAGCAAGGGACGACAAGGCAATCTGGTGGTAGGCAGGCACGGCTTTAGTAGGGAGACATGAAAAACCGGATGAATGCGTCAATCCGCAGGCAACTCCAGACGTACAATGACATGATTAATGATGGCAGTCACCCGGTAAGGTCCAACAAAGCGTGGTAAAAGGAATCTGCGGCCTGGTATGTGTAGATTCCGGGTGGCCAACCAAACCTTGGATCCTACATGGTACGTGGGTGCCGGGGACCTATGAAGGTCTGCATAGGTTTTATGCTGCAACTTGGCCTTTCGGAGTTGCGCAGACACCCCATCCCGAATCTTGGTCAGGTCCCTTACACACGCAGTGACAGCTGGGTAAAGCGGTGAAGACAGTGGTTGCAACGGGAGCATGCGTGGGTGCCTCCCATACATAGCATAGAATGGCGTAGTTCCGGTTGAAGTGTGGACGGAATTGTTATAGGCAAACTCTGCCATGTCCAGGAGAGATAACCAGGACTCCTGATACTGTATCGTCACAGATCGCAGATATTGTTCCAGTGTGACATTTACCCTTTCCGTTTCACCATCCATCTGGGGATGATAAGCGGTAGAGAAACGGTCTTGTATACCCAGGGAGATGGTCAGAGCGCGCCAAAAACGGGAAGTGAATTGCGATCCACGATCAGAGACGATAATGTGAGGTAAACCATAACGTCTGAATACATGGTGTAAGAAGAGTTTAGCTAGAGCTGGAGCTGTCGGGAGTCCTTTGAAGGTACAAAAAGAGCTAACTTAGAAAAGTAGTCCACTACCACCCATATAGTGTCATGTCCATGGATGCAAGATAAATCAACTATGAAATCCATAGATATCATAGACCATGGTTCACTGGGTAGAGGTAGGGGTTGCAAAAAACCAACGGGTTTAGCCAAAGGAACCTTACTCTGAGCACAGACGGCACAAGAAGCTACAAATTCCAAGACGTCTTTGGACATTCGTGGCCACCATGACCAACATCGTAAGAGCTCTAACGTTTTTCTACCACCAGGATGAGCGGTGAACTTTGTGTCATGACACCAGTGCATGGCTGCAGAGCACGTTTCCGAGTCGGGTACATAAACCAAACCTTTGTGGTACGGGATGCCTTGTGATAAGGTCAGGCCCAGGTCCTGAATCGTGGTGGTGTTCTCCTTCTCCCACTTGATAAGGGCAGAGCGTAGAGGGCTTTGTATTCCGCATGCACAAACCACCTGTGAAGGAAGAAGGATGGCATGATCATTTAGAAGATGTGGAGAGGACCTATGCATTCTGGAGAGAGCATCGGCTTTGGAGTGCCGAGAACCTGGCTGGTAAGAAACCTGGAAATGGAACATGGAAAAAAACTCGTGCATTTCACCGATTGCAAGGCCACTAAGTTCCGATGATCGGTGTAAACGTGGACCAGAATTGCGGTTCCTAACAGGTGATGTCGCCATACGAGGAATGCATCCCGGATGGCCAGAAGCTCTTTTTCCATAATGGTATAGTTGGTTTCATAAGCCATGAGTTTCCTAGAATGGAAAGCTACGGGATGTAATTCCCTGCTTTCCTTGCACTCCTGTGACAATATAGCACCAACAGCCACATCAGAGGCATCCGCCTCAACCACAAATGGGAGGTCAGGGTCCGGGTGCATCAAGACAGGGTCAGTTGTGAATGAGTATTTGAGGCATTCAAAGGCTTCCTGGGCTGTTGGATTCCAAGAAAAATGGGTCTTTGAACTGGTGAGAGAAGTAAGAAGTGCCACAATACTAGAAAAGGCCTGGATGAAGCGTCTGTAATAATTTGCAAAACCCAAAAAGGAGTGTACCTGTTTCAGGTTCGAGGGGGTTGGCCACTCTAGGACTGCCTTAACCTTAGCATCGTTGATTTGTATTCCTTTGTCCGTAATGTTGTACCCCAGGAATTCAACAGATGTCACATGGAATACGCATTTCTCTAATTTGGTGTACAAATGGTTCTCTCTAAGTCGTTGAAGGACAGAGGAGACGTGATCAACATGGGTTTTATAGGATGGGGAATATATTAGTATATCATCTAGGTAGACGACCACATATGTAACCAAAACATCCCGAAAAACATCATTGATAAAATGCTGAAAAGTGGCAGGGGCATTACAAAGGCCGAACGGCATGACACAATATTCATAGAGACCATATTTCGTCTTGAAGGCCGTTTTCCACTCATCCCCTGAGTGCATCCTGATGAGATTATAGGCACCCCTTAGACAAAGCTGGCTCTCTCCAGATCTGTATCAGAAAGCTTGACAACCGTACGATCAGTTGTGGGTTGCAGTGTAGGAACATATTCCGAGTCCAATGATGAGAGAACAATGAAGTACCAATTCGGCAGGCAATATCAGGTAAGGTGGCGTTCCTAGTCGGCAGCGTGTGTGCAGAGAAATGTCCAAATCAACAGGCAGATGCAGGTGAGTTAGCGTTCCGAGTCGGCAGCGTGTGAGCAGTGAAGAATCCAAATCAGCGGGCAGATGCAAGTAAGTCAGTGTCCGAGCCGGCAGCGTGTAGGCGGGGAAGTATCCAAATCAGCAGTAGATGCAAGTAAGTTAGCGTTCCGAGTCGGCAGCATGTAGGCAGTGAAGTATCCAAATCAGAGGGCAAAGGCAGGTAAGTTATCGCCAAGAAAGGGCAGAACAAGAAGCAAGGGGAAGGTGGAAGAAGAACCAAAGCAAGGACAAGAGTATGGAGTAAACCAGCAAATGCTAAGATTGAAACAATCAGAAGCGGCGATCGCGGTCGCCCGGAAGTGTTTTAATGGGTGGCCGTACGAGCGCATGACTCCTCCCCCCTAAAGCGCGATAGCGTTGTTTGTGGAGCGGGATCCAAAGATGGCAGGGCAACGTGGACGCTGAAGATTTGCCATGGTATTGGCGTTGTGAGATAATGGGGAGTCTTCCTCGAGGTATTCCTGACAAAAACAAACACCTTATATTTTGTATTTTTGGGATGTTTTGTTCTCTTCTTTTCCTCCTTACTGCCTTACATCAACCTCTACAAATCATCCCTTAGATTCCGAAAAACAAATAAGCGTTTCTTATAACAGACAATAAAACGGCATCTGCAATAAAATAGTGCACACTAAGGGAGTCAATATTGTCATTGGAGAAAACAGGTATCTCAGCACGTTGCAGAACACCCATGCCTCTATTCATTAGGCACCTTCCAACATTTTGCTTAGGATTGAAGACATTGGGGTTGTTCCATTGTGCTCTTGTTAGAATTTCAGAAAAGAACACCTTTGGACTTGGGAAAAGCAGCATTAGCTCCTTCACCAAAAACATCAATACAGAAATCAAACTTGGGGCATTGATGTACCCCAAATACTCTCCTCCACAGTTCACCTCAAAACATCAGGACTACCAAAAGTAGCCATGTTTCTGCAAAGAACAAGCAGTGCCTTCAAATTGCCGTCAGGCACACTCCACTATAAAGCCTCCAGGCCTGGAATACCAAGATCTGTAGAAACACTGCTTGCCTTTGCATACCTCTCCAGATCAGAAACAAAGCAATCTCCCACTATCCATACTATAACTTCAGCCATCTTCACTACACAACCAACACAGCAATGAAAAAAAGTATTACGCTCCATTCCTGTAAAGCACTCCCTTGACACCTGATTGGCTAATCCCTGCAGTGCACTCCAATTTCCATGCCAGGCATGCTGGGAAATCCTGGATGTAACATGTGTGATCTGATGACTACCACGGTGTCCACGGATCCCATAACACAGGGGCAGTCCTTCTTCCCTTTCCACTTCACACTTTGCAGAACTCTCTCATTGGCTACTGGTAAGCAGTCCCACAACCATCCAACAATAACATCCAAGATCTCTACATCTAACACTAACCACTCAGTACAACACTGCAGATAAACGGTTCATCACTCAGAGCACAGGTCTCCTATGATTCCCAAGCACCTGCATCCAAAAGTACTGTAAAACTCTCTAAGATTTCTACTTCCATATTCATCCACATCCACATCCAGCAACACAAACTACAGGTATGCATATGTTTTGTAATGCACATAGAAAATGAAAACTGCATGTATGTTACCAAATAGCAAGTACATACATTGCATGCATGTAAACAGGGTGTCTGCCACTTGCCCTGCATAACCTACCAAATAATCATACTATCATTTGTACCATGTCCTAACATCAACTGACAGTTACTTACAATGCTGTTTGCTTCCACAGTATTCTTCTACTGGCCACTAGCATAACAGCTATAAACCACATATTTCAATGTTGCCACCACTCCCTGTGGTTTGTTTTATAAAACACCACATTGATAAGATTTCCACAGCACATGCAAGTGCCAGTTCCTATGTGAAATGCCCAGAATGCACACAAAAAAGGGAAACTGCATGTACATTAGGAATGCTTGCCAAACACATGCATTGCACAATTGACAAAATGCACCATTGGGAGGAAAGCAAAGAAATGCACTGGTACATTGGAAACAGTGCTATCTGTAAATATGGATACATAACTTCAACAACTGAAAAGAATTTCTGCATTCATGTAGCAATTATCCATGTGTGAGAAACTTAACAAAATTCCGAACACGGTAACAATTTCCTTTCCAATCTCTACATCTTCCTGCCTTTTTTTCACTCTACCATGACTTCCACTAATCCATTTCCAAAACAAATAGTGCACTAACATCTCAAACACTTCAAAACTGCAGCCCCATAGAACACAGTTATCACTGCAGCACTGCCCCACATAGCAACAATGCTAATTCTCCCAAGTCCCACTTGTATGCAGTGCTGTACAATTGCACAAGCACACTAACTCTTCCTGCTAACAAATCTTCCTACAATCTAAAACGTGTTCCCCTACTGTAATTACTGTACCATCTACACACATACCCACTAACGTCCTTCTTTTGCAATTGCAGTGAAGAACCACCTGTTAAAAGCAAGTGACGTCTCTGCTGGAAGATAAAACTAAGAAGAAACCTACTCTTCACATCCCAAAAAGTAAGTGCAGTACTGTTGTAGTGTTCTGCCTGTTACTCAGGCAGTGCAGTGTTGTTGTATTGTAGCCTATACAATGTTATCCAAGCCCACAGCACTCGTATCACCCTTACTCCTTGCGTCTTGCCAGGTCTACTGTTTCTATTGCCATCAGAAAACCAGTATGTTAACATCCACTAGTTTTATGAAAAACATTGTGATGTCCTTACTTCTTCAAGCACATTAAACTGTCATGCACACTGAAGCAAACCTTTCCCACAGGAACACACACACACATAGCACTACAACCTTCCCAACCAAAGCTAACAGCCCTTTGCACAATCACACTCCTCTATGTATACCTAACCTCATATTCAGACACTCATGCACAGTACACACACATATTCACTCCACCAGCAGAGATACATATTTAAATGAAGAGGCATACAAACAAGAGCAAATAAACCCAACTGCCATACATAGCAATGGTAGAGGGTATACAACTGTAGACAATACTATTATGGGAGAAGAAACGCTGATTGCAAGAATATCCACAACAAAACCTACAATCAAGTCTCCATTCCACTGAACCAATCTGTCCCATCTACAAATGGGCATGCACCTCAATGTTTAACTTGCAAAAACAATCTTTCAAATATTTGCAGCAGTTCCTCAATCAGTATGTGAAAGCCAAAGACAAATAAAACATTTAAATATTACAAACTATGGACTCCTGTCCAGTGTGCAAATACACAGGACTACAAGGTTATACATTAGTCTGCATTTCCGGACTGGCTTGCAAAAGCACCTTCCACCACATCAAAATGTTAGCAACACACCATTCTACTGTACGAAATCTCATTCAGGGATGGTTCTATGCAAAAAGTCCTGCTTTAGCAATGGACCATTTAAATGACATTCTCCTGCATGGTACAGCCAAAGAACTGCTTGAAGAAATAGACCACATCCGAAGCAAATATTTTGGAACTGAAGAGCACTTACAAAATCCAGTAACTTTAGAAGAGAGTAGTGATAACCTTGCAGATATCAACCTCTATTACACACGTACAAAAAAAAAAAATAGCAAAGTCTAAAATCACATCTGCTGTAGTACAAAACCAAGTATGTGTGTGTTGCTGCGGAACTTTTATACAAAGAGCACCAAAACTGTAGACATAGCGTACAAAATAGAAGACAAAGAGGAATCTTGATGGTTCCAATTAGCTCTCTATCTTATAGCAGAAAACAAATACGAAATGACTAGCCCCTCAATACTTTGCACATACTGCACTGCAAAACTTGACAATAACCAAATGCCTTCACGGGCTAGCATTAATAACTTGGAAATATTCCCACTGCAAAAACCACTCCAATAGCTTAATTTGTATGAGAGCATTGTAATCCAACAGTGCACCGATTTTAAGTGATAATACGCCTTCAACCGAAAACAGCCAAGTTGCCTCCTTCTGAATTACTGAAAGGCATTTCTGGCAAAGTAGTTTATTTGCCATTCGATCTTAAAGAAAATGGAGACACTCTAGGAGTGCAACAGCCAATAGATCAATCTTTGATTATCCTAGTGAATGGTGTACCTACAAAAGACAAAATAATTTGGTAACAACTAGTAGACGAAAACAAAGTTAGAGAAGCCCTGCAATATCAGCCATGCACGCAAAACTCTAGTAGCTGGCCACAATTACCACAGCATAATACAACCATGCACCCAAGAATCTGCCCAGTGGCCACAACCCTCTGGGCAGTCCAAGAAGTCAGCTGCCACAAGCACTGTCCACTTCTGTGCACATACTATTATACATCTTGCTGGCAGTGGGTTGACTCTAGGGTGCATGCCCTCTGGCCATGCACCCAAGTGTCTAGTAGCTGGTCACAATCACTGCAGCATAATACAGCCATACACCCAACAATCTGTACACTGGCCACAACCCACACACATAAACCCTGTCCACTTCTCTACAAATACTATTACAGTACTTCAACCAGCTGGTAGACTCTTGGACTCTTCGGCCATGCACCCAAGACTGTGGTAGCTGCCCACAACTACAATTGTTGGCAGAACACTGCCAGCCTTAGAGGGCGCTCAAGCACCCAATGTTGAGCTGCAACCCTTATATGTTACTGCCTTGGACATGTACCAGTCCAGTTCTTCAATTTCTTTTCAGGAAACTGTTCTTATTACGAACAGTGCAGCATCGGGATGGGTGTAGTATAGTCGTGGGTTCCCCCAGGATTACAAACGTGTAATTGAATGCAAATATTTAATTAAAATTCTGTGTATCTGTTCTTTTTGGTTTTATTTAGCTCTCTGATTGCAGCGTTAGCATCCCATTTCGAGCTCACCATACTCTGTAGCAGTAACGTGTACAGCAAACTGAAGAGTAATTTGCACGTTCTTTTGTTTGAGTTATGGTTTGACATCCGTGTTTATTAATGGTTGTAACAGGGTCCCAAATTGATTGGTAAAATGATAAACTGTAATAAGATTGTTTACTGAGACACATTTTTGTTATCTTTTTTTTAAACAGCTACATCTTTAGTTTCTGCGATTGTCATGGATTCCAGATACCAACTGATGTTTTTTTTAACCATCAGCTACAGATATACGTCAGTGGTTGGATTCCAGTGACACATTTTTGGGATGATCGACACAGGCCCATATGCCTGTACGCCATACAAGCAATAAGGAGCAACTTCATATGTTTTGTGGTGGCCTAGCAGAAGTTCATGCAAAGTCTTCACAGGAATATCGCGTGACTCACGATAAACATTTGTGGATTGAGAATGAAGAAAACAATTATTTTGCTTGCATATATAAGTCTCTGGATGTTCTCGCAGCGTTTATTGTGAAATAAAAGTACTTTACAAATTATACAATTTGTTATTTCCTTCAAAAGTATGGTTTCATATTCAAAATTGGGAAGCGCTGTGTTGTGAGATGATGTGTGTTGATGTTCCGGGTTCTGCGTGAAGTAACGTTATCACGTAGGTGATGATTGGGTGCGTTTTACTACTCTGTATGTGTTCTGGGTTTGGTCACCAGGTTTGGTGATGTTAGACTCAGGGGCGGGGCATATGCATTGGGCAGTTCACTTTGGGCGATGTGGGACGGGATAAGATTATCACAAGATGGCCACATCCTGCTGCCTGATTTTGCTTGCGTAAAAAAGAGTAAAAGTATGCTAAGGTGCATAGGAAATGTGTGTACGATCGATCAATGTATGCTTAGAAGTACATACCCGAACACTTGGGAAAATATTATTTCTGAGTGCACTATTATTTTAATAGATCCATTTTCTTTTTGCTTCATTCGCTGCAGATGATTTTCTAAGGTCTGTTTCTGTATTATTTTGAATGTCCGTATGGTGTGTTTAAAAAGCAATTTTTGGGAAAGCACACAAAGTAATGGGCAATAATATGTTTATATATCAAGAAGTGTGGTGTTTTCCATTGGGAGGGCCGGTCTTAGAATGCGCAGGCATTTACAAAAGGAATGCCACTGAGTTGTCAGTTGAGGGGGTGCACACTGTGAGCCTACTTAGCAGAATTCTGGTAAGAGGTTGTATACAATCAGTTTAAAGTTTAAATTGAGGTTCTTAGGATTTAAATTGAGGTTCTTAGGGTTTTCAATTTTGGTTATACATGCATGATAGTACATATTGTAGAAGGCACAGAGATCTAAGTTAAGTGCTACGAGACAAGTGACTAGGCAGGTTGAACTTGACGGGGACCCAGTCGTGCTCCTCAGACACGTGTGGTCTGGTGCTACATCCAGAGTCTCCCCACAGTGTTTAACTCCTATGCTACAGGCGTCCCTGGGTGTATGAAGGTTTGGCATGGGTGTATGTGTGTGTGTGTGTGTGTGTGTGTGTGTGTGTGTGTGTGTTTTTTGCAAAGACCAATGCCAGTCTTTGCATCAGGCCATATGTCAGAATTAACTTGAAGGATTAAAATCACTTCTTTTAATCCTGCATGTTAATTTTGCTTCCCATTTGCAGCTCGTTCACACTCCCATTCACACCTGCTGGTGGTAGCGCCCCCTGGAGGCTGGCCATCAAGCCTGATGCAAAGTTAGTATCAGTGTTTTCATGTATTTCATCACAAGGAAAATTCTCTTCCAGCCATTCTAAAGTAGTAGACATTTCTGTGTAAAAAGAAATAAATATATTATTTTTACTGTACCTAATAAAGAAAGTTTATAAATATATAAAATCAGTGAAAAAGACTTTGTTAAAGGGATGTTATGGTTAAGTTGTACTACTAAAAACCTATGCTGCCTGCGTCTGGGATAGGTGAATGGGGGACATTAGTTTGGAGAAATTTGAGTGGGAACCCTTCATCTGACCATTCAGGGTGACAGTCTTTGCCCAGATGGCACCCTGGGAGAAACAATACTTGTTGCCTCTGCCACAGGAAAAAATAACTCACCACCCATACACATCTGCATGCAACATTTTATACCAAGATGACAGCTCTTTGTGTTTGCCAGCCTATGCTGTATTCCATATACAGATTCCTGCATGACTCAAAGATGAAAAGTGATACAAAATGGAATGGGCCTCGTTACAAATGTGCCGGTCTGATAACAACGTTGCTGGTAAGCCTACCGCCACTGTTTTTACCAGACCGGCACACTACGAGTCTGCAGGCAGGTGCCGTCCCGCTTGCCGGAGTCAGACCGGGTGGGCAGAATGGCACATGCACCAGAAGTTAATGGTGCCGGTGCTTCCATCATCCCCATTCCTATTTGAGTACTATGGGACTCAAATGCGAATGGGGGCTAAAAATGTACCAGCGCCTGACTTCCCGGATTGCCAGGGTAGTAATCTCCTGGTGATTCTGGCAAGCCAGGCGCCAGTAAATATTGCAAGTCCGGTGGCAACCCACCAGCAACACTGCCACGGTTACGGCCAGACCTGTAATGAGGCCCAATGTATTTTTTTTTTATAAAACTGCACTGTGGAGGTGCATGAAAAGAGCACTTATGGCCGTATTTGTGCTCTCTGTTTAATGAACAAAGTGTGAATATGATGTATGGCACACACATATTTCATGAAGGTTCATAACATGGGTGGCTATTTATTTTCTGCCATTGTAAAGAAACTCTGTTAAATAAAGTTTAGTTTAGCAACTTGATCCAGTAGAAAGCCAACTGAGATACCCCATCCTTTCCTTAATTATCCTATGCTATCTCGTACTATTCACCTGAATGACGGTTGCTCTTGTACAAATTACAGTTAACAATTTCTAAATGCTTTTCACTGATCAAGTGGTTCTCAGTCAGGTGTCTGTGCATCTTTTGCATTTCTATCAGGAAAGGGCTAGAGGAATTTAATTGTATCCAGTGAATCCTATTGTGAAAACCCTATGTTACACTCGGAGCAAGTAAAAATCAAGTCTTAAATATCAATTGAACCTTTCTCTAGTATAAGCTGCTCACAGCATTCATGGTACCACTTGGCATGTCATGCGCTTGCCACAATCAACCATTGCTGTCTCAGGTGCAGGGACACCATAATGCCAGGGGTATTGGAAGTGACATCACATGACCATTGCCCTCTGGTGACATCACAGGAAGTGATGTCATTTGACCACACCCCAAAGTGACATCACGAGAAGCGATGGAACAAGACCGTTTAACCCTTGACAAAACAGGAAGTGGCATCACATAGCATTTTTTCTAAGTGCATGATGCAAAATATGGTTACAATATCACTGTAATGTGATGCAAATTTCATACAGGAATGGATCACTATATGTGTCGGCAGAAAAAAACATGCTATAACTGCAACTTGCAAAAAACAAAATACATAGTGTGAAATGGATGCTTATTCTACTCTAAATGCTTTTTGGAGGATTTTGTCTCTATTGTGAATTTGAGGTGTTTTAGAACAGACTAAATCAGTGATTCACCCGCTGAAGTCTACCTGAAATAAACCTCTAGCAATTATTGTATAGAGTTCCAGAAAGACACATGTGTTATTCCAGTTCTTTCTTATTTAGGATCACTGCTCAAAGTGCTACACTTGTGGATGCCTCTGTTTGTGAGGAGGCTGAACAAGAAAGCCAGCCACACTAGAAACAAAGAGGAACGTCAATTTGTATTTGAAAAAAATATAGGGTTAGCAAGGGAGACCTCAGGGGTTGCAAGTGTGAACCCTGGCAACCCGTAAATGACGTCCCTGCTCAGGTGTTTTACTTGAATGCAGATTGGACTGGTGGGCGATCCACTAGATTATTTCCATAAAATTTCCACTAGATCCAGTGACTGACATAGGGGTATTTGTACATCTCCTGTACGGCTATGAAGAAATTTTAAATGGTGATTTCTATTATCCATCTCTGCAGCATGTCTACCCCTCCCTTACAGTATCCCTCTCTCCCTCTGTCTCTCTAACATACACACACACACCAGCAGCATGCCTTCCTTCTCTCACATGCACACTACACTGCATGTTCACATCTATCTATGCACCAATGCCTGGCATTGTGTCCACCCGCATGCACCCCTCAGCAAACTTCTGTGGCATTCACCCTTCTCCCAAAACACACAAGACATTGGTGTAGCTGTCATATATACAATTTAGAAGATTCCATTGGCCCTCATTACGACCCTGGCGGAGGACCATGGTGCAATTTGCACCATGGTCCATGGCGCAGAGCTGCCAACTCCGCCATGGGGGTTGGCGGACTTACCGCCCCATTCCGACCTTTTCCCCAATCCCCATTTACCCTTCCCCATTCCCATTTTTGCCCCATAGGGCATAATGGGAGTGGGGAAGGCGTTAATTACGCCACCGTAAATTACGGTGGCGTAATTAACAGCAGGTCCCGTAGCGCCATGGATTTTTCCGCCCGGAAAAACCAGGCGAAAAAATCGCCATGGTGCTACGGGAACTCGTAGTCTGGCGGAAAGGTACGCCATGCATTACGCTGGCGTAAAACCCTTTCCGCCAGGGTCGTAATGAGGGCCATTGTAAGTGATAGTCAGGGACCAAAGTGTATACAAAAAGTATCAGAACAGTGTTCCTCTCTGCCCTGCCCACTTTTGGCACTCTCCAATCCTTACCCACAAAAATACAAACCCATCATTGGACCCTGCCTTTCCTCCACCTACATCCCAAAACACTCCTCGTTACAAATTAAGAGTTAAGCAGAAACACGGCAGTAAATCCGCCCAAAAAGTACCCTAAATAAATATTGTTACTACCTGATTACAAGTGGTGGTCTAATTCCCCATTTATTTTGGATTCCATTGGACCGAATAGGGCTTTTTTTTGTGGATTTCCTGCGGTGGAATTTCGGCCGCAGTAATTCCACCAATTCCACTGATTTTTCGACATTGAGTGGAAAGATTTACCTCCAGGGTTTTCCAGGAGGTAAATCCTCCACTCAAACCCCAACCTCATAATTTGGCGTAGTGGTAAAGTTGGTAGTAACACTGTTACAGTCAATTTGACCACTTACCGCCTAACTCGTAATGAGGCAGAGGACTGTGTTTTACAACTGCACTGTCAACACTGAAAGAAAATGACAACCACCACTTTCCATCATTGTCTTCCACAGCATGCAGCTTTATATACACTCCCCTTCCAATCACGCACCATTCAAACCACCATTTACACCTCTTAAGGGATATGACCAGGACTATATCAACTCCCTACCCAACCAGAGGCGTTAATAGAGGGTTGGGGGGGCTTTAGCCCCGAATAAAAGCTCATGAGCTACAACCAAAAGGCTAGCTAGCCCCGAGTCCAACATTATCGTAGTCCCAGATATTTTCCAGACCTCTCAACACTCCTGCACCCAACCCGTTGGCTGCACACACAGCTTTTCCTGCAGCAATTCAAATAAATGGTGCTGATTGCAGAAAACAAATGTTGATCACTGTGCGTACAGCAGTGATGACCTTTTGTTTTCTGCAATTAAGTAGGTGTATGGCGCAGCTAAACAAGAGTGGCTTTTTCTCAATAATCCTGAACCAGCCATACCCAAATTCTATTGTTTACCAAAAATTCATAAGTCATTAGTAAAACCTCCAGGAAGACTGATAGTTTCAGGCATCAATTTGATTCTAGAGCCCCTTCCAAATTCGCTGACCCCTATTTAAAAAGGTACGTGGTGAACATGAAATCTTACCTTAAAGACACCAAGGAAATTTTAAAAAAGTACAAACATGTAACATATGATCCAGAGAACTCTTACCTTATAGGTTTAGATATTGTTTCCTTATACACCAACATTCCACAACAGGTGACTCTAGAAACGATTGAGGAGATACTACTCAGCAGAATTGATAATGACCCAGTTCCTAGCTCATTTATTCTATGGTGGGTAGAACTAGCCCTTACGTGGAACTATTTCAAATTTCTAGGCACCTTCTTTCAACAGATTGAAGGTACCGCCATGGGGGCCACCATGGCCCCTAGTTTAGCCAATTTATTTATAGTATATTTTGAAAAAAAGTTTATCTATCTACAAAATAATTTCTCACCCAACATTCAATCTTGGGCAAGGTACATTGACGACGTCCTCATGATCTGGTCTGGCACAACAGAAAAAGCAGAAGAATTTCTCTTATGGCTTCATAATTGTAATCAACATTTACAATTCACTATGAATATTCAAAAACTATAAATTGATTTCTTAGATCTAACAAGTTTTCATGAAGAAGGCCAATTACTAGTTAAACCTTTCCACAAAACAACAGAGAAAAAACTCTCTCTTGCATTATGAAAGTCATCACATCAAGCATTTGAGAGACAACTTACCCTATTGCCAATTTTTTCGCCTTAAGAGAAATAATAGCCATAAAGTAGCCTTTGAAGCAGAAGCAAAGAATCTAACATCTAAACTCAAACAAAGGGGATACCCTAAAAAATTGCTAAAAAAATCTACTAAAAGAGCTGTCAACAACAACCGGGAGACCCTTTTAGAAGACAAAATAAAACAATCTCCAGGAGATTGGTTAGTATGCGGTAACACATTTACTAACCTTAGCTTGAAAATTAGCCAAATTATTAAAAAACACTGGAAAATCTGTAAAGATTCCAACTCCGAAGTACCGATACCCATGTTTGCATACATAAAATCCATCACTATAGGTAATCGGGTGAGCAGCAGTAAACTTAAAGAAAAAATACCCATTGTGAATAGTTTGACACAATCATGGTGACTTACACCAGTTACTGTACATTATCCATGTGGGAACTGTGCATTGTGTAAACTCACAGAAAAAAACAAGGAAGTGAATATTGGTTTACCCAAACCATAGCAACAGAAACAAATGACCAACTGCAACTCAGAATATGTGATATACATGATCACTTGTCCATGTAATAAACATTACATAGGAAAAACAAATAGAAAAGTGAAAGTCATGATGTTAGAACATAAAAGTTGTTCCTCTAGTCAAACACTTTATTGAAACCAAACATAGTTTTGAAGACTTTAAATGGACAGTGCTATTGATGATACAGGGCAATAATCATAATATCAAAAGCAAAATCCTTTATGAAAAAGAGCAAAGGCTCATTTTCCTGACTAAAAGCGATAGGGATGGTCTAAATGAGTCCATTGAATGGCTCAAAGTCCAAACCCTTCTTTTCAGAACCTTCGATCCCTCTTTTGCAGTAAGGTTTGAGTTTTCACTGAAGTAAAGGGAAAAATCCATTAATGTCAGTTTAAATCATCACGAACACACGACCGTAATAAGAAAAATAAAAATATTTAATTATAAAAAAGTTCAACACATTGATCTATTCAGTACATGGAAGAAGAGATCTATTCTACGAAATGTATAATCTATCTAAAACCCTAACATTCCGCGATGTTTAAAAGGATACAGAGGTAGACACTAAAAAAGGACTACCATTAGGATCAGAATACACTGAGAAGTAAAGAAATTTTGTAATCCAAGATGACGCCATTTTGCATCGTTTTTCCAGCACTTTTCGGCATTGACAGGAAGTTTACTATATCAGACCAGCATTCAGATGCAACCCAAGAGAAAGGAGGAAGATTAACACAGCAGAATTAGATCGCTGTACACATCTTATGTGATTGCGATATTGACTTAGGTAAGTGTATAATGGGCAACACTATTGATTATCACGTTCCCCAAAGAAATATTTACCTTAATAAGTAAAAAATGAATACTCCCCAAATGACGGTGGGTTCCCGGAACAAAAGCTAATAATGATGACGTCTAAGTATCTACTAGACGAACCGCCTAGAAAGGATATACCTAATGGAGATATTTGGGGGCCTTTTGTCTGTACCCAGGGGAGAAACGTGATTGCACTTATTTGAATAACAAGGGTGACAACCATATAAAAAGAATGATAATATACTTCCTGTCCGACTGACGGACTAAAGACTCTACACCTACTTATACCCGCCGGGGTTGCCTCTCTCCTCACAGACAGTATCCGAAACATCCAGCTACACTTACTTGATACATTTTTAACAAGCTACACCTATTCCTAAAATCGAAAATTGATCCTAGAGACTCCACCTCACCAAATAGAAGTAAGATTTCTCCCTGTTCACATGTTCGCAAATGGCTGTTTAGTCTTGAATATTTACCCAATACTCTTAGAGAATGAACGGGTTTATTAACTACATTGAGAATTTTATTCAATCTCAAATCTTGTTTTCTAGTCTATACTCAAGTATAATTCAAAGTTTTTACTTATCTAGATTTTTCAGATACATTGCGCTCGATAAATTTGAATCATTGTCCAAGGCCAATCTAATGATCCCTCTCATTTCTCAATTTTATTGTAGGAGTTTGTGGAAGAAACCCCCTTCCCATTGTTAAAATAGTCCAACTAATGTGGCCTCTTTTCCTCCTTCGAGGTATCAACTACACTTGGGAGTTCGGGTAATTTACTTAACCATGAACATTTCCCAACACCTTCATTGTGTTTAAAAAATATGAGCCTAAGTGCTGATTCTTTTCTCATTTGGTTTTTGCCAACAGTTACTCTTATTATAGTGAATGAAGCTTCAGTAAAAGAAGATTTTACAACTGTGATGTACTAATTATAATACTGCTAATGACCACTCCTGAAGAAAGTCCCACCACCATCAAGAGGACTGAAACATGTTGAGTTTACAGTCCAGGAGCTATACTAGACTGTATAAAAATATTTAGAGTTCTTGAATGATCAAAATCCAGACCTAATAGGATTTTTTCCTATAGGTTGATCCATTTATTGATGAATGTTAACATCTGCGGTTTTTCTATTTTTAAGAACATTGTATATGTGTCTTTTGTCATTATTATAATTGATTATATTCTTAGAGTGTTTGGATTAATATATTTAATATGTATCTTTTGAGATATTTTTTTCAGAAACCATTAAAAATAAATATTTTTTTCTTTGATAGGGAGTAACTGTTGACTTTCACCATCCTCCTACCTTCCTCTGTATTTAGTATGGAGCAGCTCACTAGAGGGAGTTATGTTCCAAGCATCCTAGCCAAATAAAAAGCATGCCAGTACCTGGGAGATAGCTCAGCAAGATGTAACACAAGCGTGTTATCGGCATAGTACAGGTTTAATTCCAAAGTATGGGCGGGGGTAGGGGGGATTCCCCTACCATCCAGGAACAGTGTTCTGGGTGACAAAAAATAATAGATGAGGGTTTTCTCAAAAAGTAGTGGAGCATCGTACCCTTTAGTTCCGACCCACTTTGACATCTGCTGGTAGTTTGACTGGATTTTGCCTTACAGGTGATGAACAAAATCCCAGTTCAATACAAAATCCAGCCGAGTAGTTGCGCCACACAGGTTACATGGTAGCAGTACCGTGATATTAGAGATTAAAGACGGGGTGCAATGCATAGATCGACAGTTTTGGTTCAAGCGCCACATAGCCAAAACTGTTTTATTTGAGTATAGCTAAAAGGTGCATGGTATGTGATGAGGGGCACACAGCTGGTGGGTGTTGTTATGGCATTTATCCATCTGTTGATTGCCCATGGTCAGCCTCATCTTCATGGCTATTCCCACCAACTACCTGCCGCTCCCTGCCCAAAACACATCCTCTTGGGATCTGTTTGTGTTAGCTCTGTCAAGCAGTAACATCAACTGAGTGTTACAAATGGCCTTCTAGTCTTATTTCTGGTCTTTTAAGATATAATAGATGTTTGCAGCGGTAAATCTGATAATGATGCAATACAAATCTCAAAACAAAGAGTTCCTCCGACCAATTGGTTTGTAGGCAATGTGTTTGTCCTTGCATCAGTTCAGTGCTCTGAAGCTCTTTTGCAAACAGCATTGATAAAGCCAAAGGGTTTGGCCTGTGTTTAGGTATTAGGCATTTACCAGGCACTGTAGTCACATAGCCAGACACTCGGAACATGTTCTCGTTATTGCTTTATCAAAGCCATTATGTGGGTGCCTGCCAATGGGCCATCCCATTCCTACACACAATCTAAAACTATTGGTGTTGCCAATGCATGTTCTATGAGCCTCCTGCGTGATATGAGATGAGAATAACATAATACTGCAAAAGGGACAGAAAGCTAATCTTCATTCAAAAAATGCAGAGTTCGAGGTCTGTGTCGTGCAGTGTGTGTGCAATTGAAAGTGCGCACTTCATGCATCTGTTGAGAAAATGAGAATCACGTAGCAAGAGGTAGGTCGACGAAGAGCACATTTCCTCTCTTAATTCATCTCTGTCACTGAGTTAGAATGTCAATCTTTCCCCAATGGAACAGCGAATAAACTGGTGATTAATTTGGTACGACTGTTTTTCCTTAGCTATATCAGTGTACTCATTTCAATTAGGGAAATCACAAATTCAATGCAGATCCCATGCAAATGCATATGTTGTACGTCATAATTTTCTCTATGCTAATACACTTCTTCCATTCAAAAGTGTGTTTATGTATTAATACATTATGTGTTTCTCCGTTAAAGTCTGCATGCACATGGTGATAAGCTATCTGTTACAAATATATATATATTACATGGCCTGCGGTAGCGACCATGTAGTTATGGTTAAGTTGCTCATCTCATAGGAAGACCACTTTTTAGGCAGCTTATAACTTCGCTCCTCCTCGACGAATCCTCACCAAACTGTTCAGAAAAAGTATGTGGTCCACTCTGAATTCTTTTGCAAAGTTTGGTGAGGTTTGGTCGAGGGGAGCAAAGTTATAGGGGGTTCCCAAAATGTCTTTTTTTCCCATAGACATAATGGGAAAAAAACTTTGCTCATGCCTACAGCCCAAACTGCTGGACAGATTTCCAGCAAATTTACGGCAGGAGCAGCGGCTTGGTCCCAAAAGTGTGTTTTTGTTATTTTGATGTAAATCCTTCCAGTCATTTTTTTTAAATGACCAAAACATAAGGCAAAACTATTTGTGATATCTATGTCCGCTCAGTAGACACATTTCCCTGTTCACTACGTGGACAGGACACCGATTGGTTAATCGGCTTGCATCATGTCTGCGGACACACAACGGGTTCGCTGATTGGCTGCAGTGAGGCGTGAGGTGTGTCACATTGTTTCAATGCGCCTTCCATCTTGGATCCGCAGAAAGCATGGTGGCAAACAAAGGTAAAATGCAATTTTTGGGAGTGTGTTGATGTGTAGGAGTGCTTGGGGAGGGTTGGGGAGTAAGAGATGGGTCAAATACTGTATTTGTTTAGGTGGCAGTTGCCCCTGATGTGTTCGCCATGTCTGCGGTCATCGCGGCTATCCGCGGACATAATAAATGCATTACTAGCTATTTTACTTTAGTATGCTGTTGGTTTTGAGTTGTTAGTAGAGCATTGATTGTAATTAATATCCCCTATAAGCAGCCCACATACCACAGTCAAAATGTTTGGTAGCATAGGTGTGTCATGCTGCAGTGGTTGTGGCCAGGGCCTAGAGTCTTGGGTGCATGGCTAGAGGCCATGCACCCAAGACTCTAGGCCCTGGCCACAACCACTGCAGCATAACACACCCATAGAATTAAATACACATCAAATATCCACAACCCAACATTTTGTGTACTGTTTCATTTGGAGAGTTTGTATGTAAAGTTTTGGCTAGGCTATGAAGTTAAGATTGTAGAGTTTGTAACAAGGACTGTGGCATAAGATACCCATGGAGGTAAACATATTGGATTGTGATGTATAGTTAGATGTTTGCTTGAATGGGTGTGTTATGCAGAAGTGTTTGTGAGTACATGTATTGTATACTTACTGGTTGAGGTTTTTGTGGTTGATTGCAGTTTTTTTCATGACATGGGTAATTGAACCAGACATTCTTTTTTGATCTTTGTGATAAAAGAAAAGATCATATGTTAGTGTAAGTAGTTCATAATGAGTTATTGCATTGCATAATAGATATTTCTGTATTTTTTTATGCTCATATTTAGTACTTTACAAGTACTCTAGTTCAAACGAGTGTACTGCACAATTTGCTCAGTTCTGTGTTTGTTTTCTAAATCATTGGGTCTGTAGGAAAAAAAATCAATGCTGGATTTAAATAAAAAACTTCTATGTTGTGGTGCAATATATTTCTTTCATTGTTTTACTGTTTGTTTATTGTTTCTTGCTAATTTTCTATCTTATTATTATTATTATTATTATTATTATTATTATTATTATTATTATTATTATCTGTTGGCTTGTTGCAGATTTTTGGGGCAGTTAGATACCTGTTGGCGTATTCTAACTGTATATTTTGTGTTTGATTTTAGTGGTATTTATGTATCTGTTTGTTTGTTGCAGAATCTTGGGGCAGTTAAATACATGTTGGCATATTCTAACTGTGCCTAGTTTTAAAGGTGAAGTTTTGCTTATGTTCATACACAGATTACATATACATTTTGGTTTTAAGAATATTAAGTAAGCATTTACAAGATTTGCTGGTAATCTCTACTTTAGAGTAATGGTACTATCATTACATTTGAACCATCCACAATTCTTTTTTATATATGCAGTGTAGTGACCTGCATTGGCTGTGGCTCCTGCATGGTCGATTATACCTATTGTCGTGAAGGTTTTCTTACCAAGTTATACTTGACCATGTGTGAATCCAGTCAGTTTACAGTTGTTTTTGGTACCATCTGCATTGTAACGTAAAAGCATTACTATTACATATTTACTATGTGTCTGTATTTTTAAGGTGGAGGGATTACCTGAATTGCAGGTAGTACATAATCTTCCATGTTTTTTTCATTTTGTACAAGTTGCTGAAATGGAATGGATTCACAGCTAGTTATGGATACATACACAAAGTGTTCATTAGGGACTTGTTCTTGTGCCACATGGCTGCAGAGTGTGCATGTATGTTTGCACAAGTATGAAATCTTGAAGATTTCATTTATAGGTATGTTTTTGTTTTCCGGTACTTGTAGTAAGTACATTAGAAATTCCTGTGGATATTCTTGTGAGTTTATAGTGAATTTGACCATTCCAGCACAGTAGTCCAATTCTTGTCTTATTCCATGAACACTGTAAGTGTTGTCAGGATTGTTGGTTGCATTTCTATGAAGGACTTACATTTGCAAACACAATTGGTCTGTACTGTGTAAGTAAAGGTTGTCAATAATTGGTGGCAATTGGAATAGAATATTTATTGCTTCATTTGCGTAGCAATTTAAACCAGTTGTATTTGAAAATTTGAATGGACCTGACAGTTCTGTGTTGAAGTCAATTGTTCGGAGTGTGTGTTGCTTCTTTGAAGAAGTAGTTGAGTTACTTTGAGCAGTAGATTCTTCTTTGGTTGTGGTACTTGATTAAGTATTAGCTTCTTTTACTTTTTTTTGATTAATTGCAGTGAGATCCTTTATCGTTTCAGTTTGAAGTAGTTTTCTTTTACAATGTTTTACTTTTTGCAGAGCAGGATAGGTTTTTAGATGGGGTGTCTATTGTATTCTAGAATGCAAGGAATATCAACATTTACTTTACTTGTATTAAAGTTGAGAGAAATAGCCCATCAAGTGTACATAAGTGTGATAGTGTTACATAGCTCATGCCTTCTTTAAAGACTGTGCTACCAATATCTATTCATGCTTTATCTAGGGTAAGACCTTGTGATTTGTGAATGGTAACTGCATATGTAAGAGTTAGTGAAAATTGTTCTCTGCGTACACATGTCTTTGAAAAGAAGGAAGCAGCCTGTTGAGCGTCCTATCCTTTTAACTTCTGATAGTTTGTCAAAGAGAATATTTACAAACTGAATGTTGTTGTCATGTGGTTATGTTTGAAAGCCAACAACTGTACCAAGTGCTCCATTAACTAGTCCTTGCTCCACGTCAAGGTTATGTTTAAGCATTACTCTACAGTTTAAAGATCATTTTAATATTTTCTCCAAACCAGCTGTGTTGGAGATAGATTTTCCTAAGGTATTTAGTCTTGTTGTGGCTTGTGGACACATGGGTAGTGTCATACCATGAACGTCCAGTTTATCTCTGGAACAAATTTCAATTATTGGTTGCATTTCTTTTTACAACATTGTTTCATTGATTTTGAACAGCTTGCAAGAGTTGCCATGAAGGACATACAACTGACATTTTTGTGTGCTAATTGTTTCATGACATCGGTAGCATTTGAGTTATGGCCATAGAGTTCATAGATGTGCCTGGTGTTTAATATCGATTGTGCTTCTTGAGATAGTACACCAACTCTAATGCTTTTTAAAATGTTGGCGTATGTGAGGTCTGCAGACTGGCGCATGATTTCTGTTAATTCTCTGTATTGGAAATGTTGCCAAACGTTAACATTTCCTGTGCTGCAAAGAGTTTTACTGCACAGTTTGTGCCCTAAAGTTTTAAAAACAAGTTCACCTTTCTCTGGTGTCAATTGAAGATCTCTGAAAACAATAATCTATTTACCTCGAAAGAGCTCTTCGTAGTCTGTTTTGAGTATATCTTGTAATATGAGGTGAATCAAAGCCAACATTAGGTTGGAGACCATGCTAACCTCATCTATTAGTGGCATTTTCATTTATTTCAAAACTCTGCGTAGTTCATTTGCAGCTTCTGTAGAAAGTTTGTTATAGTCTAATATGTTTTGATGTTCTACTGGAAGGACTAGTAATTGGTGTAAAGTGAGTACAGTGACACTGCCTATGTTGTAGGCAGGTAAACCTGTGGGGGCAGTTACAACAGCTGACAGTTTGATGTTTGTCAATTGTTTGAGGAACTTGCTGATGATTGTGATTAAGAATGTTTTTCCTGAACCAGCTTGACGACTCACGGATAGCAGTATAGGTTTGTAGTCTTGGCAGGTACAGTTTTTATTTTCATGTTGCACACCATGTTTAATTGGTTTTATTACTTCTTGGAAAATGATACGCTGTTCATTGTTCAGTTGTGATTTCAGTACAACAAAGTCTTCTGCAGCTTTTTCATACTGACACAAGCGGCCTCATTACGAGGTTGGAGGTAGTCATGGCGCTATTAGAGCCATGACTACCGCCAATACCGGTACCGTGTCCGGTGCCGTTCAATGGGGACTTACCGGTCTATTCTGACCTATGCGGGACTGGTAAGTCCCCATTGAATAAGCCATTCCCCATTCCCATTTCAGCCCCCATAGGGCTCAATGGGAAGGGGGAAGGTGCTAATAACGGTACCGCAAATTGTGGTACCATTATTAGCACTGAAGTCCCTTAACGGGTCCCTTCCATAATGCCTGGTAGAACCAGACATTACAGAAGGGGACCTCGTAGTAGGGCAGTAAGGGATTACGAGCACTGGTGCCCTTACCGGTACCAGTAATCCCTTACCGCCCACCTCGTAATGAGACCCAAGGTATTTTCTACTTCTGTTATGGCTAATTCTTCCTCATTTGCTATTAGTGGCTGTCCAAGTGGTTCTTGGCTTCCTGATACAGAAGGTTGACTACTGTCGGGAGTGTCCATTTCTAATAGGGCCTGGAGTTCTTCTTCGTGTAGCTGTTCATTGTGCAACATTGTTTTTTACTGCGTAAAGTTCAAATCGGTGATAGTGCTTTCATTTGCTTTGAATGCCTCTTCATATGAGTCATACATATCGAGTAACTCTTCTTCTTTTTTCCATGGTTTAAAAAGTTGTAGCAGGGACTTGTAATACAGTTCTTTATGTTGATATGATTCATTAAGCTGTGTTTGGTAAGTTGCACTAAGCTGCCTTCACAATTTACAACTGTAGTGGAATTGTCTGCAATGTACTGCACATCTATGTTTGCATTCCATAGGAGGGCAATAATTGCATTGTAATCACTGATGTATTTTGATTCTTCTGTTCTTTTTATGTAGTATGTGTTCTTAGGTGATTTACCTTTGACACTATGGCCCTCATTACGACCCTGGCGGATTTTTTCCGCCAGCGACGGACTTTCCGGCCATGGCGCAAAGTCCCTTTACGCCATGGCGGATGGCGGACTTACCGCCCCATTCCGAGGTCGGCGGGGCGGTAAGTCCCCATTGACCCATTTACCCTTCCCCATTCCCATTTCGGCCCCATAGGGCTCAATGGGAGTGGGGAAGGAGTTAATTACGCCACCGTAAAATACGGTGGCGTAATTAACACCAAGGTCCCAGAGCGCCATGGATTTTTCCGCCCGCAAAAAGCGGGCGGAAAAATGACCATGGCGCTCCAGGAACTCGTAGTTGGCGGTAAGGGGTCCGCGCAGCTAACGCTGGCGCAGACCCCTTAGCGCCAGGGTCGTAATGAGGCTTATGTCTGACTGAAGACATGAAGTTGTTTACTTAACCTGTTGCTGAAACTGGTCTAGGGAAACCAAAGCGGCATTTAGTGTAGTATTTCCCTTTTTTTAATATATATTTGCGATAACAACATTTCCCACATGTGTGTCTTTCAAAATGTGCATGAAGGTCACTATGTGTTGTTTGTGAAGGGATTTCACAAGTGACATATTTTTGGGTGAAATGCAAAACAGTGGCATCACTGTCCTGACCAAAATTAGGAGCATCTTTAATCCATAATAGCATGTGAATGTGTGGTGCTCCTCTGTTTTGGTTTCCTTTTCTCCAAAAGAAGTGTTGAACTTCTCCGAGGGGAGGAACAGTCATATTACAAATAAAGTGTAGCATAGCAATGAAGCGATGATCGAAATATCTTGATACATGTACAGGATCTAGAGAGCAGAGTTCTCCTGGTGTTTTTATATTTATGTTTGTTTTGTTTTTTGTTTGCTATGCATAGGAAATCATTTAAATCTTCCCATGCATATTCTGCACAATTTAATGTAACAAACCAAGTGGGTGGGCCAAGGTTTCTTATCATACAGCGTGCATCTCTGTGATGTCAGAACCATATTCATTTGTACCACGCATGTTTGCTAAAAGATTTGTAATACTTGACTGTAAAACCTCATCTTTTTCTTGCACTTTTTGTAATAATTGCGTAGCTCACATATTTTCAAAATGGGTACTTGATTTTAATGTGTGTGCAACTCTATAGCATAGAGTTGCTATTGCACTTTCAAAGAGAAGGTGGAATATGTATTCCACGTTTTGTCTGAATCTGGGGTCGTTAGAATACATTCGTAAAGAGCGATATTCTGATGCTGTTATCTTTATGGGTCTATCATTGTACCTTCCTCCTTTTCCAGTAGGAAAGATTAGAGGAAAGGCCCGTGCTTCTGTACTTTTCTCGCATATGCTGATTGGAGAACCTTGGCTTGATGCATTTGGTACATTTCCAGTGCATCATCTATAGTGTCTTTAGAGTGTAAAGGATGAATTGTATAATGATCTAAAATATTGGATTCTGTAGCAGGATTTAGAAGTTGAAATTGACCAGTTTCTGGTGAGTCTTTAATTATTTCAATGGTTTCTCTCAGGTTTCCTTCAATATTAATTTCTTTGTAGTATTCATTGTTGTTTTTTAGATATTGCAGGGCTTGTCTAACTTTATGTAACTCCACGAGTTGTTGCCAATTTTTGTGTCTTTTGTAGGTACAACATTTACTAAGACAATTAAAGATTGATCTATTGGCCGTTGCACTCCTAGAGTGTGTACATTTTCATTGAGATCTAATGGTAAATAAAATACTTTGCCACAAATGCCTTTCACTAATTCAGAGGGAGGTAATTTTGCTGTTTTTGGTTGAAGGTGTATTATTGCTTGAAATGGATGCACTGTTTGAATTATGATGCTCTCATATAAATTTAGTTTTTGCAGGGGTTTTGGCAGTGGGAATAATTCCAAGTTATTTGTTATAGCACGTGAAGGTGCTTGATTGTTGTCAAGGTTTGCAGTGCAGTAATTGCAAAGTATTAGGGGGTCAGTCATTTTGTGTTTGTTTTCTGCTATAAGGTAGAGAGCTAATTGGAACCATTTGGAATCTTCATTGTCTTCTATTTTGTATATTATGTCTGAAGTTCTTGTGCTACTTTTATAAAAAGATCTGCGGCAACACACACACACATGGTTTGGTATTTCAGCTGAGATACTTTTAAACTTTAGTATTTCTTTTTTGTATGTGTTTAATAGAAGGTTGCTATTTGTAAAGTAGTTGCTAGTTTGTTGTAAAGCTATTGAATTTTGTAAGTGGCTTTCACTTCCAAAATATTTTCTCTGGATATGCTCTATTTCTTCGAGTATTTGTCTGGCTGTACCATGTAGAAAATTGTTATTTGAATTGGCTTGTGCTAAAGAAGGACTTTTAGCATAGTAGAATTTATGGACCAGATTTCTTATAGTTGAATGATGTGTTGATATCATTTTGATATGATGGATGGTGCTTTTGCAAATAGGTCCTGAAATGCAGGCTAATGAATGTCCTTGTAGTGCTGTGTATTTGCGCACTGGACAGGCATCCATATTTTGTAGTAGTTTCATTTTGAATTTGTCTTTGCTTTTTACATACTGATTGAGGAACTTGCATAAAGATTTGAAAGATGTTTTGACAATGTTACTCATTGATGTGCACATCCATTTGCAGACTGGATGTTTTGGTTCAGTTGAATGGAGAGGTGATACTGAGTTTTCTGGGGATATTTTTGTGAGCAGAGTTTCTTGCTCCATAATGGTGTTATTAAGTTATTCATTCCCTCGTCCACTGCTCTGTATGGCAATTGGGTTTGTTTGCTTTTGTTTATATGCTTCTTCATTAAAATATGGTTCTGTGCTCGTGGTGTGACTCCATTCACCTCCACAGATGTTTAAGAAGCTATTTTTGTTGATATTGCGTTTATTGAGAAGTCTTTTTTGTAGTTTAGTAGTTAGTTTTGTTAGTGGTTTCATTCTGTATAAAACTAAAATAAATAACTTCCTTTTGAGAAGGATTGCACTGTCTATGAGAGCTTCTAGGATTAATTTTCTACCATAGGTTTTAAGGGTTGTGCATGATTTCTCTCCTGTTTTTATAAGGTTCTGAAGGACTCTGTGGTGGAACATTTTTTGTAAAAAATGTTTTTGGAATGGTTACTTGCCACTACATCAAGATTTATAGGTGCAGCGTTAGCAATAGTGATAGCTGAATTCTTGTTAATCACTTTCTGTTTCGTTTTACATTTTGATAGAGGAGGCAAAGTTTCTGTACTGGAAGCTTGTTTTGTTTCGCTTAATGACTGTATTAGCTGTTTGTTTGAACTTTTTGTACAAAATCTGCTAGAGATGGATGCTTATTTTGGACACTTTTATTTATTTTGATTTGCTCTACTTCTGCGTAGCTATTTACGGAGTTGCTTTTTGGAAGGCATTCTTTGGGGTCTGTTGGAGAAAAAAAGAATGTGTGGGTTGGGCTGTTGTGCAGTGTATGCGTGCTTTGTACATGAGTGTCTGAGTATGATGGTGAGGATGTTTGTGGAGGTGTGTAATTGTGCAATGGACAGCTACATCAAGTTGGGAAGGCTATTCTTGTGGTTGTGTGCTACTTTACTGGGCTTCAGATGACAATATAAAGTATGCAGCTTGTAAGGGGAAGCACTAATACTATATCTAATGTAGAGGGTTAGTACACTAGTTTGTTCTACAATACTAAAATGTTAGTGTGCTTGAGTAACAGTTAGAATATTATGTTAGTATTGTACTTACTTTTTTGATGGAAAGGGTAGGTTTCGTCTAAGTTCAGGTTCGTACTTCAGATGCTGCTGCTTTTCAGGAGAGTGGTCTTCACTGCAATTGTAAAAGAAAGAAGTTAGTGAATATGTGTGCTTATAGCACTTCTGTTAATATAGACATTGATTTTTTTGTTTTTGTAGTAGTAGTGTTTTCTGATAACCGAGCATAGTATGCACATGCACTTTCCTTTGCCTATGTGCATCCTGTATATTTTACTTAGAATCTGTTAGTTGAATATGTTTTACAAATTAGTATAATAGGGCCTCATTATGGCTTTGGTGGTAGCCATGCTGCTATTGGCAGCATGGCTGCCTCCAAAACCAGGTCCGGGTCCGCCTTCCCTGAATGGGGAATTACGACCAGCCCGTTGTTAGCTCCCTGGTCCCCTCGCGGGACCCGGTAACGACGCCCAGTTTTACCAGGCGTCCTTACCGGGTCCCGCAAGAGGTCCGCTTAATTTTGTGGAATGGGTTTAACGGGTCCGCCTCTATTAGCGGAGCCCGTTAACCCATTCCGCAAAAGTCGCAATGAGGCCATAGTAAACGTATGGAGCTCACTTGTTTTTTTAAGGCTGTGTTATTGGATGTTAAGAGATAGAAGAAATAATCATATGCATTGTTTGCTATTTTTACAGGGTAATAGTCTGTGTTCATGCATGTGGATGTGCATGAATCTGCAAGTAGAAATCTTGGGGAGTGTTATAGTAGTTGTTGCTGTAGGTCTTTTGCAGTCACAGCCCAATTGTACTGAAAGTGATCAATAGTACTTCTAAAGTGCTGATCCGTGATGATAGAGTTAGATGCAGAGTTCTTGGATGTGTTTGGTGGATGATTGTGTGACTGCTTAACAGTAGCCAATGAGGAAATGGTGCAGAGAGTGAAGTGGAAAGGGTAGAAGGGCTGTCCCAGTGTTATGCACTCCGCACACACCGTGGCTGTACACGGACAGGGCATGCCAAATCCAGGGTTTCTCAGCAAATCCAGCATGGAAAGGGGACTGTATGGATCAGCCAATCAAATGTTGAGGTTTTAGTTTGTGTTGAAAGAGGCTGTTAGTAGTGAAGATGTAAGAGGTGGAGAAAGTCAGGGTGTTGGTGGTTGGAGATTTGTGTGTGATGGTTTGGAGCAGTATGCTAAATGCAGGAATGTGGCAAACAATTTTGATGTTAAAGGAGTGGAGGTGGTGTGGAGCAATGTGCCTGGTTTCAATGTGCAGGGAATTGTACAAGATTGTGGCGATATGGGCAGGGTGAACAGTCCACATGTAGTTGTTTTGCACTGTGTTGCTTTGCATTTGGGCTATGTCAGTGCCCCTACTTTGTTGGAAGATTTGGAACATTTGGTTCAGGCAGTAATGAAAATACTTCCAAATGCCAAGGTTATTTTTTGGTCTAGTACCTAGGGCAATATGGGACAATATCTCTGTTTTTTGTCCTCAGCAAAATATTGCTAGGTGTGCAATCAACGGCGGTGTGTTTGCTTTCTTGCTTAGAGCTGGTATGTTCTTTTGCAATAATGAGAACATTGATTCTGGTAATGTTTTTTTATTTTAAGGAAGATGACATGTCTTTACTTTTATTGGAAATGCCATGCTTTTTAGGAACATAAGGGTTGCTTTGTAGAAGCTAATGTGAAGATATTTGGAGGAAGATAAGAAAAAAACCCAAAAGAAATACAAAATCACAGGTGTTTCTGAAGCATCTGCAAAAAACAAAAAAAAGGCTTTTTTCATGGCCAACCTCAAAGGGGAAATGGGGCACACTATTTAAATGTTCATTCCCCATGCTCAGATTTTTCGATTTGTCCGCGGACACCCCACATTTCCACGGACAGCGCGTATTACAAATGGGGATTTTGGGGTTGAGAGGCATGCAAATCAGACTGAGCAGAGCAAGGGATTGGTCAATAAGTATTACTGGGTGTGTTGTGTAAGGAGAGAGTTTATCAGAAAGTATTTTTCCTGAGAGAAGAGCAGATAGCTATGGCTGTGTGTTTCACAAAGCACATTATTTGGATTTTGGGAGATTCATGGATACATTGGTTGGAGGTGCATGCAGATCGCTGTGGAGTGGCAGCACATCTTAGATTCTCTCATGTGGAAGTACACTGGCATGGAGTGTGTGGAATGAAGTGGCTGGATTTGGTATCTCTCTGTGCTACTTTGGTGACACAGCATCATCCAGACATTATTATTATTATTCATTTTGGAGGGAACAGTTTAGGACATGTGTCTGGAATCTCTTTGCAATTTGCAATGAAAGAAGGACTCGGGAAAGTCATGGACATGTATCCAAACTCTGGAGTAATTTTTTCCTGTATTGCGCAGAGAGAAATGTGGCTACATTCTTTTTCATTTGGTCCACAAATGGTGTAAGCAAGGCGCAATGTTAGCAAGGCTGTTTGTTTCTTTTTGAGAGATGTTTGGATGTCCTCTTTTCAGAACGAAAACATTATATTTTGTAGTACACACATTTTTCGCAGAGATGGAGTACATCTTACTTATGCCGGCAATCAGATTTTTCTGCAAAATATACAAAATGCATTGTAACCTATTTTGGAATTACAGCAATCCATTTTGCAGTAGGTGTTGACCATTTGAAGTTTTTGAAACTACAAAAACCCCACAAAAAGGCTCTTTTCAGAGCCACCACTTCCTCCCATAGAAAAGTGCAATGGTCTGAAAGGCCAGCACCCCCAAAACAATTAAATGTCTGCGGACTGTCCACAGACTTCTAAAAAATGCACAGGGCCCTGCACTATTTATTTGTCACTTCTATTTTTAAACTGTGAAAGGCGGCTCTGAAAAGAGGCTTTTTTTTGGTTTTTGTTGTTTTATATATATTTTTTTTTAAAACACGACACACAAGGAAAGGAGGGGAAAGGAGGGTAAGGAAGGGACACTAACAACGGGGATAAGAAAGTGCAAGTGGAGAGAGGAAGATGTAGGGTGGCCTTATTAAGGTAGGTCGCAGACCTTCTCATGCTCCTTGACCGCAGTTTCGAAAGCACTCCGAAGGTTCTCCCCTCTGCAGATATAGCATCGCAGTACATGCACAATAGTGTGACCCTCAAAAGGTAAGGGTCAACAGCATCATTAATGGCCTGCGAGGCAGCTGGAGGGATGCACTGTCCCACAGGAGTGTCTCTTGTGGTGACAGGAGCAGAAACAGAGGATGCTGCAGAGGAACTCAACCTACTACGTTTATCGCAAAGTACAACCTTACAAATAGCCCCAAGTGGAACGACTTTAGGTGTCGCTTCATTGATTAAGTACCATAACTAACAAACCAGGCTTGCCACGACTCAGCACCATGTGTCACTAAGTGCAGGTCACCTTGTTTGCGAAAGCTTTTGGCTTTCTATCAAGAGTGGTAAATAACTGCCACACCCAAGACTCACGATGAGTGCTAGTAGTAGGAAC
Source organism: Ambystoma mexicanum (assembly GCF_040938575.1). Taxonomy (NCBI): domain Eukaryota; kingdom Metazoa; phylum Chordata; class Amphibia; order Caudata; family Ambystomatidae; genus Ambystoma; species Ambystoma mexicanum. Next base: position 464,115,936 of record NC_090934.1, read on the forward strand.
TTCCACTACCTCATCCTCTTTCATCCTCACCCCTGTTCCCCTCTGCAGGCCCTTGGGGACGTGGTGGTGGTGGAGGGGGTGGGGGTGCTGATGCCGAGACAATAGCAGCAGAAGCAATTTGGGATGCTATCTGGAAGGTTAATAACAAACAGCCAGGAACCAGGAACCAAGAACAGCAACCTGCACAATTGTCCTGTTGTATATCTTGGAAATCCAAAAGCAGAATGAGGAGCATTTCTGGGGTGTGGCCTTTTATAGGGGTGCACTTCGCAGACACCCGCGCTGTCCGCGGACAGACCGAACACCAAGAAAGGGCTCAAAATGTTCCAAAAAGTATGTAGATAGGCACGGACATTGTCTGGGACATGTGCAATGCTGAACTTTTACTGTAAAATACGTTGGATTGCTCAAAAAAGCACTTTTTAAATTTTCGGGGGCCTGGACAGTATCCGCAAATAAGGACACACACTCAGCATGGGTGCGGCCGCATGATGACACCACAGACATGTTCACGAATGGGACGGCTATCTGCAGGACACCAAATGCACGGGGACGGTCGTGAACATGTGCGCGGGTGTTGTACCGGCATTGTTTGGGTCCTCTAACTAAATAAAAGTGCAACACACGTGCATCGGACAGTTACGGACAGGCGCGATTTTCGTAGGACCCAAGGGTGTGGTGTGCATGTGTGTAGGTGTTCTACGAACAGTGTTGAAGTCCCCAAATAAAATAAATGTGCGTCAAAACTTTGCAGGCGGACGGGATATGTGTTCTATGGATATATTCATTCTGTTTGCGGACATTACGAACCGGGTGGGTGCTCTTAGGACACGCTAATTTTAATAGTTATGGAAATGCGGACAGATTTGGTGTCCTGTGGACACCCTTATTTAACTACGGACAATTCAAACAGGTTTTGTGTTCTTATGACACCTCATTTTGGGTAATTGCGGACAGGCGGGCATCTTGTGTGTTCTAAGGACACCGCCATTTTAATTACGAACAGTACGAACAGGTATATTGTCCTTAGGACACCCTCATTTTGGTTAATTGCAGACTGGTGGACATCTTGTGTATTCTAAGGACACCTCCATTTTAATTACGAACAGTACGGACAGGTATAGTGTCCTTGGGACACCTCCATTTTGGTTAATTGCGGACAGGCGGACATCTTGTGTGTTCTAAGCACACCTCTATTTTAATTACAAACAGTACAAACAGGTATAGTGTCCATTGGACACCTCCATTTTGGTTAATTGCAGACATCCCTGACAGCCGCGCTGTCCGCAGACACCCTACCTGCCTTTAAAAAAAAAAAAGAAGACACAGGCGTATACTAAGAACACACTTAAAATTGTATTATTGTATAACCGTATACAAATTATGAAAGAGAGGGGGAAGCAGAATCTGAACCACATACAGGGGAATTAGGGGTTTGGACGTGAAGTATGGGAGGGGAGGAAGGGATGGAAGTCTCATCGTAACGTTTTTCCTGCTGGGGAGGTTTTGGGGATAGTTGGCTGGGACATGGAGAGGGGAAATAGGTACATGTGGGACAGTGATATTTAATGTTTTCTTTAATGTGGTCCTGAATAAACTGTTTTATAACAATGACATTTTTCATTAACATATCCATGTTTAGTTCCATTCGTTTCAGAGGATCTTCTAATGTCTCTCTTGGTATATTGTACTTATTGTCTGTATGGTCTGTTAAAAAAGTATATTTTAAGTACACATAAAGTAACTGTTATTAATTGGCTTATATAGAGAAATGTTGTGTCTACCATTAGTATCACTGTCTTCACTCAATTCATCTCATGGGAAATTTTCTTCCAGCCATTCCAAAGTATTGGGCATTTCTGTGTAAAAAAAAAATATATATTTGTTTTAGTGTTCCTTATACAGAAAATGTATAAATATGTGAAATAAATGTAGTGTACTTACTAGTTTCTTACAAACATTTGGTGTTACTGCTGTGTAGGTATGCTCTTACTTTTTGTTGTGCAGTTTCTGTGAGGTAATTCTGTTGGAGGCATATTTTTTTTGGTATATTCCATTATATTGCCAACGCTATTTCAGTGGATGGTTGGTGTCTTACATATACAGTTTCCACTTCTTATTTATTATTACATGTAACATATTTATATGGTGCTTTTTGAACATGTTTGATGCTTTTATTGAATGATACATTAATGTAAGATACCCCCTGAGTTTTTGCAGTCTTGATGGCGACCGCGTCCGTCCGCGGACATGCGCACTGTCCGCGGACATCAAAATCCCTAGCGGGGGCATGGGGTTCAGTATTTTCTATGTTATATGTATGTAAGCTAAGGGAATCCTAGTAAACATTTAACAAATTTATATTATGTATATATTATGTATATATATATATATATACCTAACCATAATAACCCTTTAACAAAGTTTTCTCACTGAATATATATATATATATATATGTATATATATATATATATATATATATATTCAGTGAGAAAACTTTGTTAAAGGGTTATTATGGTTAGGTTGAGCTACCAAAACCTATGAAATTCAGTAAAAAAACTTTGTTAAAGGGACATTATGGTTAAGTTTCCCTACTAAAAATCTATGAAATTCAGTGAAGAAAACTGTGTTAAAGGGATGTTATGGTTATATTGTGCTACTAAAAACTTATGAAATTCAGTAAAAAATACTTTTTTAAAGTGATGTTATGGTTCCAAGTAAAACCGAAAAACCCTTGAAATTCACCAGTTATGGTAAGCTAAGCAAACATAACTCACGCCACCACCGTGCACTGCTAAGACTAACACCCAGGACATCAAATATGACATCACAAATATCATTGATCACCTCACTGATGACATCACATGTGCATTCACTTTTCATGAAAAGTTTGTACAAGGGATTCTCATAGTAATGTTGATAAAAAGTATGAAGGATTATTGGAATGAATATCATGAGGTACATAGTGCATTAAGTAATGCATTGATCAAATACCATTCTATTATCAGGTTCTTTCCAGTATTCTAAGCTACTCATGTAGAAACATAGGCATTGCGTGCAACATACATGATGGATGTGCAATATTATTAATCATACCATGTTGCATAGTAAAATGATAAATGCTTTTTAATACAGTTTTGCTTACTGTGCAACATTTAATAAGTAGCTAATAAAACCTACTTACTACATAGTTGCATTATTCGAAACAAAACACAAATAGACAACACATACAAATATGAGCATATACAGGGAAAATGAAGTAAACAACAGTATTACCAGCCAATCTTCATTCCCTAACTGATTAACTTCATACACAGAAATGATTGCTCTGCTTCAAAGCTACTACTTTGCTATGCATAACTATCTTATAATGTGACGGGAACCTGAGGAAAGTAGTGTGCATACAATGTATACAAATATGAGCATATCCAGGAAAGTAAAGTAATTAAAAAAAGCAGAACTATAAGAATGTTGATAACCTTACTGATTATCTTCAGACATAGAAAGCATTGCTGTTTTCCAAATCTGTGTTTTCCCCTATGTATATGTTTCATATGCTGTGAGTGAATCCCAAGTGAATTACTGTAAGAACATATTTGAGGTATAAGTCTACAAACATAGTAATATTTGAATTTCGTCTTCCTGACTGTTACTGACCTAGCTATGTCAGTAAAGGAAAAAAGAGGGAGCCTGGCATGTGATGATGACATTTGTGATGTCATCTTTGATGTCCTGGGTGTTAGTCTTAGCAGTGCACGGTGGTGGCGCGAGTTATGGTTGCTTAGCTTACCATAACTGGCGAATTTCAAGGATTTTTTGGTTTTACTAGGAACCATAACGTCCCTTTAACAAAGTTTGTTTTCCTCAATTTCATAGGTTTTTAGTAGCACAGCTTAACAATAATGTCCCTTTAACAAAGTTTTTAGTTTTTTTCACTGAATATATATATATATATATATATATATATATATATATATATATATATATATATATATATATATATATATATTACATGGCCACGGTAGTTATAGTTATGGTTATGTTGGTGTTTCCATAGGAAGAGCACTTTTAGGGCGGCTTTTATAACTTCGCTCCCCCTGGACGAATCCTCACCAAACTTTTCACAATAAGTATATGGCCCACTCTGAATCTTTTTGCAAAGTTTGGTGACGATTCGTCCAGGGGGGGAAAAGTTATATGGGGGTCCCAAAACTTTTGTTTTTTCTTATAGACATAATGGGAAAAAACTTTGCTCATTCCTACAGCCCAAACCACTGGACGGATTTACACCATTTGCGGCAGGAGCGGCGGCTTGGTCCCGAAAGCATGCTTTGCTTTATTTGGTGTAAAATCCGTCCAGTAGTTTTTTAAAAAATGACAAAAATGTAAGTGAAAAAAATGAGTGATATCTGTGTTCGTTTCGCGGACACACTTCCCTGTTCGAAAGCGGACAGGACAGTGATTGGGCAAGCAGCTTGCGTGATGTCCGCGGACATCTGACGTGCTCTCTCATTGGATGCGGTAAAAGCGTGCAGTGAGTCTGGCTTCAGAGATGTCTGCCATCTTTGTTCCTCGCATGAGAGGCTTTGTCAGCAGGAGCGGGATCTGTCGCCTGCACAGTAAGTCTGCCCGTGTCTGTCTCCTGTTCCTCCCACCCCCGCTCATGCCCCGTGTGTCTGTCTTGTCACCCTTACCCCCACTCATGCTCTGTGTCTCCCCTGTTCCTCCAGCCCTCGCTCACGCCATTGGCACGCCATTGGCCACACGGTGGCCAGCGGAGGGCTGAGGAGCGGGATCGGTGGCCAGCGGAGTGCGTCTCTCTCCCTCCCCCACCCCGCGCTCATGCCCAGTGTGTCTCTCTCCCTCCCCCCACCCCCTGCTCATGCCCCGTGTGTCTCTCTCCTCCCCCCAAACCCCGCTCATGCCCGTGTGTCTCTCCCCCTCCCGCCCACCCCCTGCTCATGCCCCATGTGTCTCTCCCCCTCCCGCACACCCCCCGCTCATGCCCCGTGTGCCTCTCCCCCTCCCGCCCAGCCCCCGCTCATGACCCGTGTGTCTCTCCCCCTCCCGCCCACCCCCTGCTCATGCCCCGTGTGTCTCGCCCCCTCCCGCACCCCCCCGCTCATGCCCCGTTTGTCTCTCTCTCACCCTCCTGCCCATCCCCAGTCATGCCCCGTGTGTCTCTCCCCCCCCCACAAACGCTCATGCCACGTGTGTCTCTACCCCTCCCCCGCACCCCCGCTCATGCCCCGTGTGTCTCTCCCCCTCCCACCCACCCCCTGCTCATGCCCCGTATGTCTCTCCCCATTTTGCCCACTCCCCGCTCATGCCCCGTGTGTCTATCCCTCCCGCCACCCACCCCCCCACACATGCCCCGTGTGTCTATCCCTCCCGCGCCCACCATCCGCACATGCCCTGTGTCTCTATCCCTCCCGCCGCCCACCCCCCGCTCATGCCCGTGTCTCTATCCCTACCACCGCCCACCCCCCGCTCATGCCCTGTGTGTCTATCCCTCCCGCCGCCCACCCCCCGCTCATACCCCATGTGTCTCTCCCCTCCCCCCACCCACGCTCATGCCCCGTGTGTCTCTCCCCTCCCCGCCACCCCCCGACCCCCCGCTCATGCCCCGTGTGTCTATCCCTCAAGCCGCCCACCCCCGCTCATGCCCCGTGTCTCTATCCCTCCCGCCGCCCACCCCCTGCTCATGCCCCGTGTCTCCATCCCTCCCGCCGCCCACCCCCCGCTCATGCCCGTGTCTCTATCCCTCTTCCCCCGACCCCCGCTCATACCCTATGTGACTCTCCCCTCCCCCACACCCCCGCTCATGCCCCGTGTGTCTCTCCGCTCCCCCCACCCACGCTCATGCCCCGTGTGTCTCTCCCCTCCCCGCCACCCCCCGACCCCCCGCTCATGCCCCGTGTGTCTATCCCTCAAGACGCCCACCCCCCACTCATGCCCCGTGTCTCTATCCCTCCCGCCGCCCACCCCCTGCTCATGCCCCGTGTCTCTATCCCTCCCGCCACCCACACACCACTCATGCCCGTGTGTCTCTCCCCTCCCCCCACCCCCGCTCATGGCCCGTGTGTCTCTACCCTCCCCCCACACCCCCTGACCCTCTGCTCATGCCCCGTGTGTCTATCCCTCCCACCGCCCACCCCCCGCTCATGCCCCGTGTGTCTATCCCTCCCGACGCCCACCCCCCGCTCATGCCCCATCTGTCTATTTCTCCCTCCCACCCTCCGCTCATGCCACGTGTCTATCCCTCCCATCGCCCACCCCCCGCTCATGCCCCGTGTGTCTATCCCTCCCGCCGCCCACCACCTGCTCATGCCCTATGTTTCTATCCCTCCCACCGCCCACCCCCCGCTCATGCCCCATCTGTTTATTCCTCCCGCCCACCCTCCGCTCATGCCACGTGTCTATCCCTCCCACCGCCCACCCCCCACTCATGCCCCGTGTCTCTATCCCTCCCCCTGCTCATGCCCCATGTCTCTATCCCTCCCCCGCTCATGCCCCATGTCTCTATCCCTCCCGCCGCCCATCCCCCCGCTCTTGCCACGTGTCTCTATCCCTCCCGCCGCCCACCCCCCGCTCATGCCCCGTATCGCTATCCCTCCCGCCGCCCACCCCCCCTCTTGCCCTGTGTCTCTATCCCTCCCGCCGCCCACCCCCGCTCATGCCCCGTGTCTCTATCCCTCCCACCACCCACCCCCCGCTCATGCCCCGTGTGTCTATCCCTAACTCCCGCCCACCCCTGCTCATTCCATGTGTGTATAGCCCTCCCGCCGCCCACCCCCCGCTCTTGCCCCGTGTCTCTATCCCTCCCGCCGCCCACCCCCGCTCATGCCCTGTGTGTCTATCCGTCCCGCCGCCCATCCCCCGATCATGCCCCGTGTGTCTATCCCTCCCGCCCACCACCCGCTCATGCCCCGTGTGTCTATCCCTCCCACCGCCCACCCCCGATCATGCCCCGTGTCTCTATCCCTCCCCCTGCTTATTGCCCGTGTCTCTATCCCTCCCGTCGCCCACACCCCTCATGCCCCGTGTCTCTATCCCTCCTGCCACCCACCACCCACTCATGCCCTGTGTGTCTCTCCCCTGCCCCCTGACCCCCCGCTCATGCCCCGTGTGTCTATCCCTCCCACTGCCCACCCCCGCTCATGCCCCATGTGTCTATCCCTCCCACCCACCCCCCACTCATGCCCCGTGTGTCTATCCCTCGTGCCCAACCCTCGCTCATGCCCCATGTGTCTATCCCTCCCGCCGCCCACCCCCGCTCATGCCCCGTGTGTCTATCCCTCCCGCCGCCCACCACCAGCTCATGCCCCGTGTTTCTATCCCTCCTGCCACCCACCCCCGCTCATGCCCCGTGTCTCTATCCCTCCCGCTGCCCACCCCCTGCTCATGCCCCGTGTGTCTATCCCTCCCTCCTGCCCACCCCCGCTCATTCCCTGTGTGTCTATCCCTCCCGCACATGCCCCGTGTGTCTATCCCTCCCGCAGCCCACCCCCCGCTCATGCCCTGTGTGTCTATCCCTCCCGCCGCCCACCCCCCACTCATGCCCTGTGTCTCTTTCCCTCCCGCCGCCCACCCAGCTCATGCCCCTTGTGTCTATCCCTCCTTCCGCCCACCCCCCGCTCATACCCTGTGTCTCTATCCCTCCCGCCACCCACCCCCTGCTCATGCCCCGTGTCTCTATCCCTCCTGCCGCCCAGCCCCGCTCATGCCCCGTGTGTCTATCCCTCAAGCCGCCCACCCCCCGCTCATGCCCCGTGTCTCTATCCCTCCCGCTGCCCACCCCCTGCTCATGCCCCGTGTCTCTATCCCTCCCGCCGCCCACACCCCACTCATGCCCCGTGTGTCTCTCCCCTCCCCCCACACCCCCTGACCCTCTGCTCATGCCCCGTGTGTCTATCCCTCCCACCGCCCACCCCCCGCTTATGCCCCGTGTGTCTATCCCTCCTGACGCCCACCCCCCGCTCATGCCCCATCTGTCTATTCCTCCCTCCCACCCTCTGCTCATGCCACGTGTCTATCCCTCCCATCGCCCACCCCCCGCTCATGCCCCGTGTGTCTATCCCTCCCGCCACCCACCACCTGCTCATGCCCTGTGTTTCTATCCCTCCCACCGCCCACCCCCCCCTCATGCCCCGTGTCTCTCTCCCTCCCGCTGCCCACCCCCCGCTCATGCCCCATCTGTTTATTCCTTCCGCCCACCCTTCGCTCATGCCACGTGTCTATCCCTCCCACCGCCCACCCCCCACTCATGCCCCGTGTCTCTATCCCTCCCCCTGCTCATGCCCCATGTCTCTATCCCTCCCCCGCTCATGCCCCATGTCTCTATCCCTCCCGCCACCCATCCCCCCGCTCGTGCCCCGTTTCTCTATCCCGACCGCCGCCCACCCCCCGCTCATGCCCCGTATCTCTATCCCTCCCGCGCCCACCCCCCGCTCTTGCCCTGTGTCTCTATCCGTCCCGCCGCCCACCCCCGGTCATACCCCGTGTCTCTATCCCTCCCGCCACCCACCCCCCGCTCATGCCCCGTGTGTCTATCCCTCCCTCCCTCCCACCCCTGCTCATTCCATGTGTGTATATCCCTCCCGCCGCCCACCCCCCGCTTTTGCCCCGTGTCTCTATCCCTCCCGCCGCCCACCCCCCGCTCATGCCCTGTGTGTCTATCCGTCCCGCCGCCCATCCCCCGCTCACGCCCCGTGTGTCTATCCCTCCCGCCCACCACCCGCTCATGCCCCGTGTGTCTATCCCTCCCACCGCCCACCCCCGATCATGCCCCGTGTCTCTATCCCTCCCCCTGCTTATTGCCCGTGTCTCTATCCCTCCCGTCGCCCACACCCCTCATGTCCCGTGTCTCTATCCCTCCTGCCACCCACCCCCACTCATGCCCTGTGTGTCTCTCCCCTGCCCCCTCACCCCCCACTCATGCCCCGTGTGTCTATCCCTCCCACTGCCCACCCCCCGCTCATGCCCCATGTGTCTATCCCTCCCACCCACCCCCCACTCATGCCCCGTGTGTCTATCCCTCCCGCCCACCCCCCGCTCATGCCCCGTGTGTCTATTACTATCGCCCGCCCCCTGCTCATGCCCAGTGTGTCTATCCCTCGTGCCCAACCCCCGCTCATGCCCCATGTGTCTATCCCTCCCGCCGCCCACCCCCGCTCATGCCCCGTGTGTCTATCCCTCCCGCCGCCCACCACCCGCTCATGCCCCGTGTTTCTATCCCTCCTGCCACCCACCCCCGCTCATGCCCCGTGTCTCTCTCCCTCCCGCTGCCCACCCCCTGCTCATGCCCCGTGTGTCTATCCCTCCCTCCTGCCCACCCCCGCTCATTCCCCATGTGTCTATCCCTCCCGCACATGCCCCGTGTGTCTATCCCTCCCGCAGCCCACCCCCCGCTCATGCCCTGTGTATCTATCCCTCCCGCCGCCCACCCCCCGCTCAAGCCCCGTGTCTCTATCCCTCCCGCCACCCACACCCCATCCATGCCCTGTGTCTCTTTCCCTCCCGCCGCCCACCCAGCTCATGCTCCGTGTGTCTATCCCTCCTTCCGCCCACCCCCCGCTCATACCCTGTGTCTCTATCCCTCCCGCCACCCACTCCTGGCTCATGTCCCATGTGTCTATCCCTCCTGCCGCCCAGCCCCGCTCATGCCCCGTGTGTCTATCCCTCCTGCTGCCCACCCCCCGCTCATGCCCCTTGTGTCTATCCCTCCCGCCACTCATGCCCCGTGTGTCTATCCCTCCCGCTGTCCACCCCCCGCCCATGCCCCGTGTCTCTATCCCTCCCACCGCCCACCCCCGATCATGCCCCGTGTCTCTATCCCTCCCCCTGCTTATTGCCCGTGTCTCTATCCCTCCCGTCGCCCACACCCCTCATGTCCCGTGTCTCTATCCCTCCTGCCACCCACCCCCACTCATGCCCTGTGTGTCTCTCCCCTGCCCCCTCACCCCCCGCTCATGCCCCGTGTGTCTATCCCTCCCACTGCCCACCCCCCGCTCATGCCCCATGTGTCTATCCCTGCCACCCACCCCCCACTCATGCCCCGTGTGTCTATCCCTCCCGCCCACCCCCCGCTCATGCCCCGTGTGTCTATTACTATCGCCCGCCCCCTGCTCATGCCCAGTGTGTCTATCCCTCGTGCCCAACCCCTGCTCATGCCCCATGTGTCTATCCCTCCCGCCGCCCACCCCCGCTCATGCCCCGTGTGTCTATCCCTCCCGCCGCCCACCACCCGCTCATGCCCCGTGTTTCTATCCCTCCTGCCACCCACCCCCGCTCATGCCCCGTGTCTCTCTCCCTCCCGCTGCCCACCCCCTGCCCATGCCCCGTGTGTCTATCCCTCCCTCCTGCCCACCCCCGCTCATTCCCCATGTGTCTATCCCTCCCGCACATGCCCCGTTTGTCTATCCCTCCCGCAGCCCACCCCCCGCTCATGCCCTGTGTGTCTATCCCTCCCGCCGCCCACCCCCCGCTCATGCCCCGTGTCTCTATCCCTCCCGCCACCCACCCCCCATCCATGCCCTGTGTCTCTTTCCCTCCCGCCGCCCACCCAGCTCATGCCCCGTGTGTCTATCCCTCCTTCCGCCCACCCCCCGCTCATACCCTGTGTCTCTATCCCTCCCGCCACCCACTCCTGGCTCATGTCCCGTGTGTCTATCCCTCCTGCCGCCCAGCCCCGCTCATGCCCCGTGTGTCTATCCCTCCTGCTGCCCACCCCCCGCTCATGCCCCTTGTGTCTATCCCTCCCGCCACTCATGCCCCGTGTGTCTATCCCTCCCGCTGCCCACCCCCCGCCCATGCCCCATGTCTCTATCCCTCCCACCGCCCACCCCCCGCCGCCCACCTGCGCTCATGCCCCATGTGTCTATCCCTCCCGCCGCCCACCCCTGTTCATGCCCCGTGTGTCTCTCTCCCTCCCGCCCACCCCCGCTCATGCCCCGTGTGTCTATCCCTCCCGCCGCCCACCCCCCGCTCATGCCCCGTGTCTCTATCCCTCCCGCCACCCACCCCCCATCCATGCCCTGTGTCTCTTTCCCTCCCGCCACCCATCCAGCTCATGCCCCGTGTGTCTATCCCTCCTTCCGCCCACCCCCCGCTCATACCCTGTGTCTCTATCCCTCCCGCCACCCACTCCTGGCTCATGTCCCGTGTGTCTATCCCTCCTGCCGCCCAGCCCCGCTCATGCCCCGTGTGTCTATCCCTCCTGCTGCCCACCCCCCGCTCATGCCCCTTGTGTCTATCCCTCCCGCCACTCATGCCCCATGTCTCTATCCCTCCCGCCGCCCGCCCCCGCTGATGTGTTTCTCCCCTCCCCCCACCCCCGCTCATGCCCGTGTGTCTCTCCCCTCCCCCACCCCCGCTCATGCCCCATGTGTCTCTCCCCTCTCCCCCACCCGTCGACCCCCCGCTCATGCCCGTTGTGTCTATCCCTCCCACCGCCCACCCCCCGCTCATGCCCTGTGTGTCTATCCCTCCCGCCGCCCACCCCCCGCTCATGCCCCGTATCGCTATCCCTCCCGTCGCCCACCCCCCCTCTTGCCCTGTGTCTCTATCCCTCCCGCCGCCCACCCCCGCTCATGCCCCGTGTCTCTATCCCTCCCACCACCCACCCCCCGCTCATGCCCCGTGTGTCTATCCCTAACTCCCGCCCACCCCTGCTCATTCCATGTGTGTATAGCCCTCCCGCCGCCCACCCCCCGCTCTTGCCCCGTGTCTCTATCCCTCCCGCCGCCCACCCCCCGCTCATGCCCTGTGTGTCTATCCGCCCCGCCGCCCATCCCCCGATCATGCCCCGTGTGTCTATCCCTCCCGCCCACCACCCGCTCATGCCCCGTGTGTCTATCCCTCCCACCGCCCACCCCCGATCATGCCCCGTGTCTCTATCCCTCCCCCTGCTTATTGCCCGTGTCTCTATCCCTCCCGTCGCGCACACCCCTCATGCCCCGTGTCTCTATCCCTCCTGCCACCCACCACCCACTCATGCCCTGTGTGTCTCTCCCCTGCCCCCTGACCCCCCGCTCATGCCCCGTGTGTCTATCCCTCCCACTGCCCACCCCCGCTCATGCCCCATGTGTCTATCCCTCCCACCCACCCCCCACTCATGCCCCGTGTGTCTATCCCTCGTGCCCAACCCTCGCTCATGCCCCATGTGTCTATCCCTCCCGCCGCCCACCCCCGCTCATGCCCCGTGTGTCTATCCCTCCCGCCGCCCACCACCAGCTCATGCCCCGTGTTTCTATCCCTCCTGCCACCCACCCCCGCTCATGCCCCGTGTCTCTATCCCTCCCGCTGCCCACCCCCTGCTCATGCCCGGTGTGTCTATCCCTCCCTCCTGCCCACCCCCGCTCATTCCCTGTGTGTCTATCCCTCCCGCACATGCCCCGTGTGTCTATCCCTCCCGCAGCCCACCCCCCGCTCATGCCCTGTGTGTCTATCCCTCCCGCCGCCCACCCCCCACTCATGCCCTGTGTCTTTTTCCCTCCCGCCGCCCACCCAGCTCATGCCCCTTGTGTCTATCCCTCCTTCCGCCCACCCCCCGCTCATACCCTGTGTCTCTATCCCTCCCGCCACCCACCCCCTGCTCATGCCCCGTGTCTCTATCCCTCCTGCCGCCCAGCCCCGCTCATGCCCCGTGTGTCTATCCCTCAAGCCGCCCACCCCCCGCTCATGCCCCGTGTCTCTATCCCTCCCGCCGCCCACCCCCTGCTCATGCCCCGTGTCTCTATCCCTCCCGCCGCCCACACCCCACTCATGCCCCGTGTGTCTCTCCCCTCCCCCCACACCCCCTGACCCTCTGCTCATGCCCCGTGTGTCTATCCCTCCCACCGCCCACCCCCCGCTTATGCCCCGTGTGTCTATCCCTCCTGACGCCCACCCCCTGCTCATGCCCCATCTGTCTATTCCTCCCTCCCACCCTCTGCTCATGCCACGTGTCTATCCCTCCCATCGCCCACCCCCCGCTCATGCCCCGTGTGTCTATCCCTCCCGCCACCCACCACCTGCTCATGCCCTGTGTTTCTATCCCTCCCACCGCCCACCCCCCCCTCATGCCCCGTGTCTCTCTCCCTCCCGCTGCCCACCCCCCGCTCATGCCCCATCTGTTTATTCCTTCCGCCCACCCTTCGCTCATGCCACGTGTCTATCCCTCCCACCGCCCACCCCCCACTCATGCCCCGTGTCTCTATCCCTCCCCCTGCTCATGCCCCATGTCTCTATCCCTCCCCCGCTCATGCCCCATGTCTCTATCCCTCCCGCCACCCATCCCCCCGCTCGTGCCCCGTTTCTCTATCCCGACCGCCGCCCACCCCCCGCTCATGCCCCGTATCTCTATCCCTCCCGCGCCCACCCCCCGCTCTTGCCCTGTGTCTCTATCTGTCCCACCGCCCACCCCCGGTCATACCCCGTGTCTCTATCCCTCCCGCCACCCACCCCCCGCTCATGCCCCGTGTGTCTATCCCTCCCTCCCTCCCACCCCTGCTCATTCCATGTGTGTATATCCCTCCCGCCGCCCACCCCCCGCTTTTGCCCCGTGTCTCTATCCCTCCCGCCGCCCACCCCCCGCTCATGCCCTGTGTGTCTATCCGTCCCGCCGCCCATCCCCCGCTCATGCCCCGTGTGTCTATCCCTCCCGCCCACCACCCGCTCATGCCCCGTGTGTCTATCCCTCCCACCGCCCACCCCCGATCATGCCCCGTGTCTCTATCCCTCCCCCTGCTTATTGCCCGTGTCTCTATCCCTCCCGTCGCCCACACCCCTCATGTCCCGTGTCTCTATCCCTCCTGCCACCCATCCCCACTCATGCCCTGTGTGTCTCTCCCCTGCCCCCTCACCCCCCACTCATGCCCCGTGTGTCTATCCCTCCCACTGCCCACCCCCCGCTCATGCCCCATGTGTCTATCCCTCCCACCCACCCCCCACTCATGCCCCGTGTGTCTATCCCTCCCACCCACCCCCCGCTCATGCCCCGTGTGTCTATTACTATCGCCCGCCCCCTGCTCATGCCCAGTGTGTCTATCCCTCGTGCCCAACCCCCGCTCATGCCCCATGTGTCTATCCCTCCCGCCGCCCACCCCCTCTCATGCCCCGTGTGTCTATCCCTCCCGCCGCCCACCACCCGCTCATGCCCCGTGTTTCTATCCCTCCTGCCACCCACCCCCGCTCATGCCCCGTGTCTCTCTCCCTCCCGCTGCCCACCCCCTGCTCATGCCCCGTGTGTCTATCCCTCCCTCCTGCCCACCCCCGCTCATTCCCCATGTGTCTATCCCTCCCGCACATGCCCCGTGTGCCTATCCCTCCCGCAGCCCACCCCCCGCTCATGCCCTGTGTATCTATCCCTCCCGCCGCCCACCCCCCGCTCATGCCCCGTGTCTCTATCCCTCCCGCCACCCACACCCCATCCATGCCCTGTGTCTCTTTCCCTCCCGCCGCCCACCCAGCTCATGCCCCGTGTGTCTATCCCTCCTTCCGCCCACCCCCCGCTCATACCCTGTGTCTCTATCCCTCCCGCCACCCACTCCTGGCTCATGTCCCATGTGTCTATCCCTCCTGCCGCCCAGCCCCGCTCATGCCCCGTGTGTCTATCCCTCCTGCTGCCCACCCCCCGCTCATGCCCCTTGTGTCTATCCCTCCCGCCACTCATGCCCCGTGTGTCTATCCCTCCCGCCCACCCCCCGCTCATGCCCCGTGTGTCTATTACTATCGCCCGCCCCCTGCTCATGCCCAGTGTGTCTATCCCTCGTGCCCAACCCCCGCTCATGCCCCATGTGTCTATCCCTCCCGCAGCCCACCCCCCGCTCATGCCCTGTGTGTCTATCCCTCCCGCCGCCCACCCCCCGCTCATGCCCCGTGTCTCTATCCCTACCGCCACCCACCCCCCATCCATGCCCTGTGTCTCTTTCCCTCCCGCCGCCCACCCAGCTCATGCCCCGTGTGTCTATCCCTCCTTCCGCCCACCCCCCGCTCATACCCTGTGTCTCTATCCCTCCCGCCACCCACTCCTGGCTCATGTCCCGTGTGTCTATCCCTCCTGCCGCCCAGCTCCGCTCATGCCCCGTGTGTCTATCCCTCCTGCTGCCCACCCCCCGCTCATGCCCCTTGTGTCTATCCCTCCCGCCACTCATGCCCCGTGTGTCTATCCCTCCCGCTGCCCACCCCCCGCCCATGCCCCGTGTCTCTATCCCTCCCACCGCCCACCCCCCGCCGCCCACCTGCGCTCATGCCCCATGTGTCTATCCCTCCCGCCGCCCACCCCTGTTCATGCCCCGTGTGTCTCTCTCCCTCCCGCCCACCCCCGCTCATGCCCCGTGTGTCTATCCCTCCCGCCGCCCACCCCCCGCTCATGCCCCGTGTCTCTATCCCTCCCGCCACCCACCCCCCATCCATGCCCTGTGTCTCTTTCCCTCCCGCCGCCCACCCAGCTCATGCCCCGTGTGTCTATCCCTCCTTCCGCCCACCCCCCGCTCATACCCTGTGTCTCTATCCCTCCCGCCACCCACTCCTGGCTCATGTCCCGTGTGTCTATCCCTCCTGCCGCCCAGCCCCGCTCATGCCCCGTGTGTCTATCCCTCCTGCTGCCCACCCCCCGCTCATGCCCCTTGTGTCTATCCCTCCCGCCACTCATGCCCCATGTCTCTATCCCTCCCGCCGCCCGCCCCCGCTGATGTGTTTCTCCCCTCCCCCCACCCCCGCTCATGCCCGTGTGTCTCTCCCCTCCCCCACCCCCGCTCATGCCCCATGTGTCTCTCCCCTCTCCCCCACCCGTCGACCCCCCGCTCATGCCCGTTGTGTCTATCCCTCCCACCGCCAACCCCCCGCTCATGCCCTGTGTGTCTATCCCTCCCGCCGCCCACCCCCCGCTCATGCCCCGTGTGTCTATCCCTCCCGCCGCCCACCCCCGCTCATGCCCTGTGTGTCTATCCCTCCCGCTGCCCATCCCCCACTCATGACACGTGTTTCTATCCCTCCTGCCGCCCACCCTCCGCTCATGCCCCGTGTCTCTATCCCTATCGCCACCCACCCCCTGCCCACCCCCCGCTCGTGCCCTGTGTCTCTATCCCCCCTGCCGCCCACTCCCCGCTCATGCCCCGTGTCTCTATCCCTCCCACCGCCCACTCCCCGCTCATGCCCCGTGTGTCTATCCCTCCCTCCTGCCCACCCCCCACTCATTCCCCGTGTGTCTATCCCTCCTGCCACCTACCCCCCACTCATGCCCCATGTGTCTATCCCTCCCGCTGCCCACCCCCCGCTCATGCCCCGTGTGTCTATCCCTCCCTCCTGCCCACCCCCCACTCATTCCCCGTGTGTCTATCCCTCCTGCCACCTACCCCCCACTCATGCCCCATGTGTCTATCCCTCCCGCCGCCCACCCCCCGTTTGTCTATCCCTCCTGCTGCCCACCCCCCGCTCATGCCCCGTGTCTCTATCCCTCCCCCCGCTCATGCCCTGTGTCTCTATCCCTCCCCCGCTCATGCCCCGTGTGTCTATCCCTCCTGCCGCCCACCCCCCGCTCATGCCCCGTGTGTCTATTCCTCCTGCCTACCCCCCGCTCATGTCCCGTGTGTCTATCTCTCCCGCCACCCACCCCCCGCTCATGCCCCGAGTGTCTATCCCTCCAGCCGCACACCCCCCGCTCATGCTTCATGTCTCTATCCCCCCTGCTCATGCCCCGTGTCTCTATCTCTCCCCCGCTCATGCCCCGTGTCTCTATCCCTCCCACCGCCCACCCTCCGCTCATGCCCCGTGTCTCTATCCCTCCCACCGCCCACCTCCCGCTCATGCCCTGTGTGTCTCTCCCCTCCCCCTGACCCCCCGCTCATGCTCCATGTGTCTCTCCCTTCCCCCCACCCCCAGACGCCCTGCTCATGCCCCTTGTGCCTATCTCTCTTGCCGCCCACCCCCCGCTCATGCCCCATGTGTCTATCCCTCCGGCCCACCCCCCGCTCATGCCCCGTTGGTCTATCCCTCCCACCCACCCCCCACTCATGCCCTGTGTGTCTATCCCTCCTGCCGCCCACCCCCCGCTCATGCCCTGTGTGCCTATCCCTCCCACCGCCAACCCCCCGCTCATGCCCAGTGTGTCTATCCGTCCCGCCTCCCACCCCCCGTTCATGCCCCGTGTCTCTCTCCCTCCCGCCGCCCACCCCCCGCTCATGCCCTGTGTGTCTATCCCTCCCGCTGCCACCCCCGCTCATGCCCCATGTCTCTATAAGTCCCTCCCGCGCGCCCACCGCTCATGCCCCATGTCTGTCTCCTGTTTCCCCCCACACGCTCATGACCCGTGTCTGTCTCCTGTTTCCCCCCACCCACTCATGCCCTGTGTCTGTCTCCTGTTCCCCCCACCCGCTCATGCCCCGTGTCTGTCTCCTGTTCCCCCCACCTGTCTTTTCACCCCGTTTCGACGTCGCCGGTTTGGCGATGGGATGTTTTGGCATGCCACACACCAGTGCACATCGCCTGCTGATTAGGGAACGTTCATTGCCGTGCATTGAAAATGCGAGTTCAACTTCACCCCACACTTTTTTAAAATTAAACTATTCTAGAGCGGTTTCATTTTAAAACAGTGTGGGATGAAGTTGAAACTCGCACTTTCAGTGCACTGCACTGAACGTTTCCCTAAACAGCAGGCGATGTGCACTGGGGTGCGGCGCACAAAGCAGAATTGATCTGCCGGGCTCACGAGGGTGGGGGCTGTGCTGCTCGGAGCAGACTGCTCTGAGCAGCACAGCCCCCACCTTCGCGGGCCCGGCTGTGTACTCTGCGTGGCTGTGGTGCCTGCATGAAGAACTCGCAGGACAATTATGTGCGGCCAGTTCGGAATGGGCTGCCGTGCCGCGCTGAACCGGCTCCTGCACCGAACCGGCCATGCCATATCGTCCCGTGCCAAATAGTCCCGCGCTGATCCGGCTGCCCCGAAATGTCCTGCTCCGTGCCCTGTGTCTCTCTCCTGTTGCCCCCACCCCCCGCTCATGCCCTGTGTCTGTCTCCTGTACCCCCCCAGCCCCCGCTCATGCCCTGTGTCTGTCTCCTGTTAGCTCATGCCTCGTGTCTGTCTCCTGTACCCCCCGCCACCCCCCTCTCATGCCCTGTGTCTCTCTCCTGTTCTCCCCACCCCCCGCTCATGCCCCGTGTCTCTCTCCTGTTGCCCCCCACCCCCTGGTCATGCCCTGTGTCTGTCTCCTGTACCCCCCCACACCCCGCTCATGCCCCGTGTCTTCCTCCTGTTCCCTCCCACCCCCTGCTCATACCGCGTGTCTTCCTTGTGTCACCCCCTCCTATGATGCCCCTTATTGACCTCTTGTTCCCCCACCCCCCGCTCATGCCCCGTGTCTCCCTTCTTCCCCCCCACCCCCCGATCATGCCCTGTCTTCCTTTCCCCCCACTCCCCCACTCCCCGCTCATGCCCCGTGTCTCCCTTCTTCCCCCCCACACCCCGCTCAAGCCCCGTGTCTGCACTGTTAGACCAGGGCAGACACGGGGCATGAGCGGGGGTGGGGGCCCCACCTTTCCCTACCCCCGCTCATGCCCCGTGTCTCTCCTGTTCACCCCCGCTCAAGTTCCATGTCTGCCTTCCTCCTTTTCCCCCCGCTCATGGCCCGTGTCTCCCCTGTTCACCCCCAACCCCCGCTCATGCCCCGTGTCTCCCTTCTTTCCCGCTCATGCCCCGTGTCTCCCTTCTTTCCACCCCCTACTCATGCCCCGTGTCTCCCTCGTGTTACCCCTCACTCATGCCCCGTGTCTCTCTCCTGGTCTTCCCGACCCCCTGCCGATGCCCTGTTGTGTTCTCTTTATACACCCTGCTTTCCCGTTCCCTGGTGTCCATCTTGTTAAAAGATTTTCCTTCCTACACCGGGACGAATGCCTGCGGTGTCCTGGTATGGGAAGAAAAATCTTTCTTTTACCACCCCGGGTTCCCACTTTGAGAACCTAGGATGCTAGTGGTCTTCCTCCATTGAAAAGGACGTTATGGTTACGTTGCACTAATAAAAAACTATGAATTTCAGTAAAAGAATGTGTTAAAGTGACTTTATGGTTAAGTTGCACTAATAAAAACATGAAATTCAGTAAAAAAACTGTTAAAGGGACGTTATGGTTAAGTTGCGCTACTAAAAACCTATGAAATTCAGTAAAAAAACTTTGTTAAAGGGACGTTGTGGTTAGGTTGCGCTACTAAAAACCTATGAAATTCAGTAAAAAAAACTTTGTTAAAGGGATGTTATGGTTAAGTTGCACTACTAAAAACCTATGAAATTCAGTGAAAAAACTTTGTTAAAGGGACGTTATGGTTCAAAGTAAAACCGAAAGACCCCTGAAATTCAGCAGTTATGGCAAGATAAGCAACCATAACTCGCGCCACCGTGCACTGCTAATACTAACACCCAGGACATCAAAGATGACATCACAAATGTCATTGATGACATCACTGATGACATCACATGTGCATTTACTTTTCATGAAAACTCTGTACAAGGGATTCTTATAATGCTGACCAAAAACTGTCAAGGATCATTGGGGATAAATATCATGAGCTAATTAGTGCATTAAGCAATGCATTGATATAAATAGCATTCTATTATGAAGTTCTATCCAGTATACTAAGCTACCCATGCAGAAACATAGGCAGTGTGTGCAGCATACATGATGAAGGTGCAATATTCATAATCTTGCCATGTTGAATAGTGAAATGATAACTGCTTTCTTATTAGAGTTTTGCGTACTGTGAAACATGTAATAAGTAGATAATAAAACCCACTTAATACATAATTATTACAGACAAAACAGAAAGAGAAAACAACACATACCAATATGAGTATATACAGGGACAGTGAAGTAAACAAATAAGCAGAAGTAGTAGCAGAAAGAGTTCATAACCTAACTGATTGTCTTTATGCAGAGAAATTATTGCTCTGTTTCAAAGCTGCTACTTACCATATGTATGTGTATCACATGATGTGACTGCACTCTAAGGAAAGGAGAGTGAGTACAATGTATACAAATATGAGCATATACAGGGAAGGTAGAGTAATAAAAGTAGAACTATGAGAAAGTGCTGATAACCCTAATGATTATCTTCATGCACAGAGAGGTTTGCTCTCTTTCAAGCCTGTGTCTTCCGCTATGTATATGTTTCATATGATGTGACTTGACCCTAAGTCTACAAATATAGTACCTTTTAAATTTTTACTTCCTGACTGTTACTAAAGAAAACTGTGTGGCCTAGATATGTCAGTAAACGGAAAAAAGGGAGAGCCAGGCATGGGATGGGTGTTAGTTTTAGCAGTGCACGGTGGCGCGAGTTATGGTTGCTTATCTTACCATAACTACCGAATTTCAGGAGTTTTTCGGTTTTACTTTGAACCATAACGTCCCTTTAACAAAATATTTTCACTGAATTTCATAGGTTTTTAGTAGCGCAACTTAACCATAACGTCCCTTTAACAAAGATTTTTTACTGAATATATATATATATGTATATATATATATATGGATGTAGTCCACTAACATAAAGCAGTATTGGAATTATTAAATGTAAGACAGGTGGAGAAAAGTGTGACAGCTAAATATCACCCTATAACAAGACAAATATATTAAATAACGATACCAAGACACATGGATTTCTCAACTGTCTTTCTCTGGCTACCATTGTTGTAAAGATTGAAGTGTTAATCATTAAGGCGCCATGGTGGTACCAGTGTTGGACCTGTACATTGTGGACAATGAAGAGCAAGAGGTTGCTGATGTTCGGGCACGCGGTGGGCGGTTTGGAGGGAAAGGCTAAGGCTATTGGTGAAAATAGGGAGTGAGGGGAATTGAGGACAGAAACATAGATAATTTGATCTGAGAAGAGTTGAGCATTAGATAGCAAAGAGCCCTCTAGCAGTGGATGGAAGAATGATAGACATTCTAAATCAGGATTTAAGATGAAGGTGGGGAAATGGAAGAAACTCTGAGTGTCATCATGAAAGAGGGGATACGAAAATCTAGAAGAGGTGAAGATTTTCCCAAGTGAGAAGGTGTATTCAGTATCTAGAAGCTGAACACCCATTAAGAATTGACGAACATCGACACCTCTGGAGTAAGCGTTAACCATTTTTGTGAGCCAGGAACAATAAACAATCCATCAAAGAGATAGGAGATTATCAAGCACATAACTGAATTTTAAATTCCATGGTCACAGAGAGTCATGAGAAGAGAGGCTGATCAATATTGTTAGAAATAGTGCAGAGCTCAAGGAAGAAGCCCAGGGAGGAGATTTTGAGGGGGGGGGGGGGCGCACTGGTGAGGGAGTTGGAAGTATGAGTAAGTGTAGCTTCACTATCATAGCGACAACAAGATCCTCATTGAACAGGATCCACAGAGTTTTGGCTACTAGGTATCCTATGTTCTGTTGAACACCTAAAACCCATAATGTTAAATTAATGAGTTAGAAAAGAGACAGGTTAATAGTATGTCAGACTATATGGTACAGAATAGCATGTTCTTAAGGATATGCTGAATAGTGGCAGAATAGAAACAAGTGGCAGGATCCCAGAGGAAACAGAGAGGTTGAAGAGGGAGAAGACAAGAGGTTGCAGGTGTTATTACTTGAATATTTTGCAGAGAGAAAGGGAGCCCTCTGGGAAACACAAGGGCTCGACTGTCTGGAGAATCAGTATCAACCCAGTTGGCAAGGTAGGACAGAAGGAGTTAAGGCAAGATATCGTAGGAGTAAGATGAGGTGAGGAAAATTAGGAATCAACGGTAGGGATATAAGAGCTGTGAGGGTTTCATGGATCTTAGAAAAAAAAAGTAAAGGGCAAAGTAAATTGCTTAGAGGGAGTATGAAGTAGAGTTAGGGCAGGAAAGGGTACCATGACTTTGAAGGTGAAATCTGAGAGAGGAATTGAACTTAGTGAAGTAGTAGGATTTTTCAGTGTCCAAATTGAGTGCAAGCAGAGCATATTTGCATGCAATGAGGAGAGGAGGAGAGCAGGATTAGTGCAGGCAGTATAGGTGGAGATGCATGTCATCCTTTTGCTGTCAGACTAATGGGGTGATCCCTGGTTGAGAAAAAGGATTGAATATAGAAAAGGTATGAACAGTTTAGTGGCGTAGGAATGGGGAGGTAACAGCCAGGTTCAAGTAATTGAATGTCCCATCAATGGAGGAGGACAGAGGACGACCTACAAGCTTTGAAGCAAAATCTGATCCCTTCAAGTTAGAAGACCTGATTCAGACTTGACATTAAAATGAGAGGTACATATATTAGAGGGGCGGGGTGAAGATGGAGAAGGATGTGTACTCAGAAAAAGAAGGGTCATTGTAGAGTTTGGCAGTTGAAAGGGGGATGATACAGACGTGTCTTCAAGAGTTATCATGCTTGTTGCTAGGTAGTTAGGACTCAAGGAAAAAGGGGCAATGTTAGATGGGGATGGGTTGAAGGTGATTGCCCTGCTCATCTATAGGCTGCCTCTACCTTATCTTTCATGTGTGATATGGAGGTTGAGGCAGTTAAAGTGATCAGAGAGGTAAGGTTATTTTTGCATACTGAGGGCCTCATTACGACCCAGGCGGTAAGTTACCGCCTGGGTCGTACCCTTACCACCATGGCGTAAACTACATTTACACCATGGTGGTTGGCGGATTTACCGCCCCATTCTAAGGTGAGTGGGGCGGTAAATCCCCATTTCCCATTTTACCCTTCCCCATTCCCATTTTTGCCCCATAGGGCAAAATGGGAATGGGGAAAGGCGATAATTACGGCACCGTAAATTACGGTGCCATAATTATCGCCAAGGTCCCTTTGCGGCATGGATTTTAACAGCTGAAAAATAGCAGCCGTTAAAAGCCATCCCGCAAAGGGAACCTTGTAATCAGGCGTTAAGGGTTGGCGCCGTTTACGGCGCCGTAAACCCCTTAACGCCTGAGTCGGAATGAGGGCCTGAGTGTGTGTTCTATAACCCAACAGTAAGTGTATTGTGGATTGAAATGGGAGATAACAGAGTATGGACAGGAATATGACATGGATAGATAATGTTTGGGCAGTATGAGTGATAGCCCGATGGTCTTTATGAGTGTTGTGTTATGATGTGTGCCTACAATGGGAATGCTGGAATGGTGAGAAGGAATGCTGTGTGAGAGTTCTGAGAGGAGCCGTTGGCAGTGGAAGGTGAAGGATCAAATTGGCTGGATGGGACGCCAGTGTTTCACGCACTAGCTTACAAGGAAATGACAATAAACACTAGAGAACTTACCCTAATTGAGAGTGGACCTTCGTCATTATTACACTGGCGACGAGGAAGGGATGCCGCCGTTGAGGGGGCAGCTTAAAGCGTGAAGACATCGCCTTCCAACTATCGTCCCATCCGGCAGTCCTAAGGGTGAAGTGAGACCTGCCATCCTATTGCCCGTACGACTGGTGCCGTAGCGGACTAGTTGCTGTCCGGGCCAGCATCAGGAACAGGGAGGATACGGGGTTGATGCGAAGACCCTGCCCCTGTGAGAAGATTGGAAGTCTGGAGAGCCGGATTTGTACTCTGCAGTGGTCAATAGTGGCTCTGTAGTGGGCATGATTGCGCCTGGGGCCAGCGTCATGTGTGTTCCGGGAGTGGCTCGCCAGGACTTTGCTTTGTCATAGGAATTGCGTGGCGCTGCAGTGGGCCCGTTTTAGCTTGGGGCCGGCATCAGAATCAGAGGACCCTGTCTGGTGGAGGACTGGGTGGTACCGTAGCGGGCACCCCATCGCGCCCGGGGCCGGTGTCAGTGGTGACCTGCAGGTGGAGTTCCCAAGGTATTGGAACAGGTAGAGCCTGCAAGTGTGTGGGGGTTGCTGTACGAGCGCTTGTAAAAGTGCAGCCGTGGCTGAACTTGCAGTTGGAGTTTCCCCTTATTCGTGTGTTGCTCCCTCGGGGCCGACGTGTGCACTGATTACGTCGGCTGCCATTGGGGGGAGCTACAGGGTTCTGCAAGTGAACGCAGTGTGGCGTGCTGCGTAAGACTCAAGGCAATGGATCGTCATACGGAAGTGGAATGCAGTGCATCTGCGTTGGTTTCTTTTGCAGATTCCTCTCCGGGTACATCAAGAATGGGTGGCCCGGATGACGACGGACAGTCAGTAACGTCGGGTCCTATTCCAGGACGAATTGTAAGTACTGCACAATCAGAGAGTCAGTGTGGGGTACGTTTTTGTGTACCTGATGGTGAGAGACTTCCCAAGAGGAGAAAGTTGGAGAGTAACTTACAGGGCTCGTTAGTCCAAGCTAAGAGGCCACGTCTGACTGCGTTTGCAGTCTGTCTGGATGAAATTTCGGACAGGAAATTCTGCCAATGTTGCATTAATCTGTTTGGCGCCCTTAAGGAATTTTATCCTGAACTTTGTAGTTGTTATATCAGGATGAGCAAACTCGCTCTGTCAGAGGATTAATTTCGCGTTGTGGGAGTGGATGTGGCCAGTATGTTTGCTATATTTATGTTGTGGCCTCAGTGTGCGTGTTATGGGCCTTGGGTATGAGTGGTGCGTGTGTTTATATTGTGGCCCGTGTGTGTGGAGTTAGAGCAGTGTATTGTTTTGTTGTGCTTTTCCAAGTTGATAATAGCATGCTATTAAATTCCTTTGCAGGTTATGGAAAATTATATTGCTGTAACTGTATCTTTCTGCAGGTCGTTTTTTTGCAAGACGTTTTATGGGACATGTGCAACTTTATTTCAGTGCCCATTTTCGGGCGGACATGAGGGTGGTGGTGGACTCTCATTAACCTTCTCTGTTTTCAAGGAGGTTGGGACATTGCCTTAAAGGACTTGAGGGTGGGTTTGATCCCTGTTTCTCGCTTTCTTTAAGTGAGTATTTATGTTGCCCGTTAAGGTCGGATGTGACAGAAGGTGCTTCCTCAAATTCCAGGATTGTGTCCTGGTTCGCCAGTGTTGTTCAGTCCTGCAAATGAGCATGTTGTGTGCCCTTACATAATTCTAGTGTGAAGTATGTGTGAGCGTGGTTAGCGCATTTGGCTGCACAGTTCTATATTGTGGGTATTTGAGCACCTTGATTTATAGGCACTCAGTAGTTGGTGATGAGTGTTCTATTTTCTAGGAGGAGAAAAGGGGTTCCGGCCGGGTCCTTTGTGTTCTCCAAGGAGTTATGTTGATACATGTTGTGTGGTGGCAGTGACTAGGGGTCACATGTGGTGTGGTGGCAGTGACCTGGGGTCACATGGAGGTGTGGTTCAGTAGTGGTGGCAGTGACTAGGAGTCACATGTAGGAGTTATGTTGATACATGTTACATGGTGGCAGTGACTAGGGGTCACATGTGGTGTGGTGGCAGTGACCTGGGGTCACATGGAGGTGTGGTGCAGTTGTGGTGGCAGTGACTAGGGGTCACATGCGGCGTGGCGACAGTGACCTGGGGTCACATGGAGGTATGAAGCAGTTGGGTGACTTGGTCACACTTAGTGAGGTGGCAGTGACTAGGGGTCACATGTGGTTATGTAGGGTCATATGGTACGTGATGTTGTACCAGTTGTTGTTTGCTATCTTAGGTTCGTCCCTTACTGGTTGGACCGGCATCTTACTTGGTGTTGTGCTTGTTGTTGCCCTGGTCAGAGCTGGTTTGTGCTTGGGCGTGGCAGGCCCGAGGCTCCGGGCATAAAGATGTTAGTGCACTGAGGATTCGGGAAGTTAGGTAAGTTGTCATTTGACCTTGTTGAGTTGTCATTTGACTGAGTAGTGGACATGGCAGGTCCAGTCCTGAGGGGCAGCTCAGGACGGTGGATGTTCGTTTTTTTGTTTTTTGTTCTCGTAGGCTGGTGCCTGGTCGGTTCGTTGTGTATCAGAGGACTGGTGTGTACTTGTGGAGATATTTTGTGTACCTGTCAGTGAGGACAAGAGGTAATTTTGTTGTCATACGGAGGTTTCTTATTGGCATGGATTTGATTTGTGTCCAGTTAGCTTACCTTGTGTGGAGTTGTCTTTAGGGTGTTACTGTACCTGTTGATAGCGTGGTGGCCACACGTTGTTGGCAGGTGGTGGGTTAAGTAGTGTTTCCACGCTGGGTTTAGGTGTTTCATTGGTTAAGTTAGTGCCAGCGGGGGGAAGAGTGTTTGGGTGTTATCAGGTTATATGTGTTATGCTTTAAATTGAGTTAGCAGTTGGTACAGTTGTTAAGCATTCCTATTTTCCGTATGACGGTTTTTTTTTTCGGTTCTTACGGGGGTGGGGGAGAAGTGTTATGATGTGTGCATGCAATGGGAATGCTGGAATGTTCAGAAGGAATGCTGTGTGAGAGTTCTGGGAGGAGCCGTTGGCAGTGGAAGGTGAAGGATGAAACTGGCTGGATGGGACGCCAGTGTTTCACGCACTAGCTTACAAGGAAATGACAATAAACACTAGAGAACTTACCCTAATTGAGAGTGGACCTTCGTCATTATTACATGTTGCAAAGAATAGGGATGTGGTAAGATGAAGGTGGTAGGGATGGTGTAGAGAAGGAGGTCTGTGAAGATCGGTCAGATGATTCAGAGATAAAGGTAACAAGTACAGAGATATAAATTATGAATCTAGAGGTTCATGTTTGGTGGGTGTAAATTGTCTAGACAAAGGTCCTCAGTTGTATGATTCAGTTGTATGATGTGTCAGTGTGGATATAAGGAAAGGTTTGGGTATAAATAAATAATAATAATGTATGATTAGGGATGGGGTGTTATCAGAGGTCACACCTATAAATTAGCAGATGATTGTTGTAGCAAGATGGATAAAGGTTAGGACCTTGAATCTGCTAGGGCCTAACCAGTCTAAATAGTAGATGCCCTTGACCTCTTCCATGCATTATAATAGAGACTCGTGACAGATCATACCTAGGGAGACTGCATAATAGCAGTGATGGAGAGGCATATGATAGTTCACAGCCTAAGGCCACCAGGCAGGCCTCATTGGAAAATGGGCACTGCCTGGCTTCCTGAATGGGAGGGATGGAGTTTCTGTGATGGAGCTCGTGAATGGCATAGATGTCATTTCTCAGACTCAATCTTGGTGGTCTCAGATCCGAGTGCAGGATGGACTCCGGGCACAGGGTAAGTATTGAGCAGAATGAAGGGAACCAGAGGGAGGATATTGTGCTACTAGGTGTAGCGCTAAATCAACGTGTGCTTCAGGTTTAAATGGTCTCAAAACTCCCAGCTAGTACCCCAGTGTGGTTCCCTGCAAGTCTTTAATGGGATAACCTGCTGAGTCCACGTCCAGGAACTACAAGCATAATAAGCCTATTAACTATGAAATGGGTCTATTAGGAGAATGATGCTGTGGAAACTTGCTTGCTAAGAGAACAGATGTGCCTTGCTAATGTAAGCTTTGTTTCCAAACACAAGTCTCATGTGGACAGTCACATTATTACTACTTAACTCACCATTATGCTTATTTGTTTTACTTTTAGCAATGGTTCTGTATTCTTTCAAAAAATGCTCCGAGACAGCCATCACATGTTAGTGAAGCACACAACTAATGAATAAAAACCCATCAGTGTTAGGTTATTTATAAAAGTTCTGATTCACTCAAGGTTGTTACTTTCAACCCACATATAGTGACCCTGACCTTACAAATGGTGGGGCATGTTGGTTTACACACTAGACACACTAATTGCGACTAATTATCTGTGAAGGTAGTGTGAGCAAAAAACCATGGCTGCGAACTCTCAATGTGGTTAATAACCACTGAACAGGTTATCATGCCTTGTTCTTTCGAGAGAGGGGCGCCTGCTACCTTTTTTGTATTTTTGAAAGGAACTTGGGGTTGGTCACCCTAGGTTACCTGGGGGCAACCAGACGTGGACTCCCTGCTCACTGTGCTTAGAGAGGCTCAGCTTCACCTCACTGATGATGCCCAACAAGGCTGAAACACGTGTATGGGGTTGCTGATGGTACTCTTGTTCAGAGAGGAATTGCCATAGCATTTCGGTGCTGGACTGCCCTTGTGGGCGGGACAAAGACTGATATGCAGATGGGTATTTCCCATCTGTGAAGGTACAGTGAGCAAAAAGCAATAGCTGCGAACTCTCAATGTGGTTAATAACCACTGAACAGGTTATCATGCCTTGTTCTTTTGAGAGAGGGGCGCCTGCTACCTTTTTTGTTTTTTTGAAAGGAACTTGGGGTTGGTCACCCTAGGTTACCTGGGGGCAACCAGACGTGGACTCAATGCTCACTGTGCTTAGAGAGGCTCAGCTTCACCTCACTGATGATGCCCAACAAGGCTGAAACACGTCTATGGGGTTGCTGATGGTACTCTTATTCAGAGAGGAATTGCCATAGCATTTTGTGCTGGACTGCCCTTGTGGGCGGGACAAAGACTGATATGCAAATGGATATTTCCCATCTGTGAAGGTACAGTGAGCAAAAAACAATGGCTGCAAACTCTCAATGTGGTTAATAACCACTGAACAGGTAATCGTGCCTTGTTCTTTCGAGAGAGGGGCGCCTGCTACCTTTTTTGTAGTATTAAGTGTATAGTATTGTATCACTACATGATTTTGAGTAGGAGTAAAATTAAACAATGAGATGATTACCCAACAGCTATCCTCTGGTGATATTAAATGCTTAACAGTCAAATTAATGTGTCATTGCTTTTGAAATCCATTTCACAGTTTAACACATTCACTGACAATAACCAACCGCTTCTGCTACAGGCCGGTGTCAATCACAACAGTAGCAGGATCTTTGTAAACTTTACTGCTGATGAGCAGATACACAAGTGAAGTAACTCCAGTCGTACAGTGCCCATGCACTATCATGCCCTGTGTGAAACATAGACAATGATGTTCCAGGAAGTATGAATCCCAGAGACAAAACACTACAATGGACACACTACGCCATCTGCCAACAAACACATGGGTGCAGTTTCCTATCGGCACTTGGGATTTGGGACTAGGCCTAGTAAAATCGCTGTTTTGTTTTCCCCTGTTCCCCTTCCCTTGCCTTGTCATGATCTGCAACACCTGTGTATGAGCGCGATAGGAATACGATGTCAATATCAATATCGATACCCTTCACCAATGTTTGGATAATCTGTCCCAGATAGGCTAGAAAGATACGATACATTTTTTAAATGTGTACTGTCAAGTGAGAATATAAATTAAACAGTGCATACTGTAAATCCCTTCTTCTTTGCTGACTTGATCGCCCCTGAATAAGTATCTTTAAATGTGTAAATATCTAAATACGTAGGTGCTTGTCATCATGGCATTGTGGAAGGAGATTGCCTTGCAGTGACGCCTTGTGATCTTCAGACAACATTACAAATTCTGACCACTTGTCTCTATTAATAGGTTACCTGGCATATATGTTAAATACATTATTAATTAAGCAATAAGCCTTGAGATGGGGAGAGCATTACCGGGTCAGGTAATGACCCGGGGCCCATAGTAAGACACCTGCGAAAAGCGAGGTCCCTAACAAAGGCACTTGGGCATTACCTGACGCAGTAATGTCCACCTGTCGAGGGGCTTATTGATATTAGTAACCTGGCCCATTATACTATGGTACTAATAGTGTATTTCTTTCAATTGCAAGACGCTCTAGCGTTACACAACCGAAAAAGAAAATAAAGTCTGAGTTTCCCTTTTCATGGCGGCAATTGAAAAAAGTAAAAACAAAAAAAAAGAAGATGGCTGCTTTGGAACGGGAGAAGGTAGTCCCTTCTCCCTTTCCATAGCGGCCATCAAAAAAATTGAAACAAAGTAAACAAAAAAATGGCCGCCATGGAACGGGAGATGGGACTACACATAGTCCCTTTTCACTTTCCATTGCAGTATGTCACAGATCGGGAGTGGATGTGCCAGGGACATAAGTATATCACGCACATCTGCTCCTGATCTGGAACTAAATGAATGAGGTAAGTGGGGTGGGAAGCAGAAGGAGTGAAATATGAGGTAAAGGAGGCGAGGGAGCATCCACTTAGCTCATTCCCCGGCGGGAAAGATGTTGGTCTCCAGTCCTGAGGAGGCTCAGTGTTAGGCAGAATCAAATCCAGTACCCTTTGGGAACACCGCACACAATTAAGACTACAAGTGCAAGTACAAATTCATCTTTGGTGCAAGCCTGTACTACACAGTAAAGTAGTAGCGATGGCTGAGCAGCCAGACTTATCTCAAGAGTAAAGTGAGCAGAATCAGAAGTTACACAAAGGACAGCAATTACTGTGGCTCAAACAAACACTGGCTCAAAGTTTCTGAGTAAAAGAATATACATTTATTTACACAATCATTTGTAAAACAGTTCACAAAGTAAATCAGCAGAAAATCACAATCTTAATACACTACCCAACATCCAATCAATTCTGGACAAGTTAAGCTCAAAATGAAGTGTGAGCACAATGGCACTCCAGCAATTTAAAAAGGGAGGGAAAGACAAGTAATTCAAAATGAAGCAGCACCAACAAGTAAGTAGGTAGGCAGGGCAATCTGGAAAAGGCTTACTACAATGAGGATTTGAGGATTCAAATCAATAGGCCTGGGCCAATGTTAATGGTTCAGAGTCTTTACAGAGGATTACACAGTTCAGAGTAGTTCGCGGTTAAGTCTTTGCCAAGAGTTCAAAACGAAGTTGGTCAGAAGAAAAGTTACTTAAAAGAGTAGAGAAGGTCAAGCCCTCGGATTGGTGAAAGATTTAAAACACTTTCACCGCGGTCAGATGGAACAAACAACCGGGTTTGAACAGTACCTTAGAAGAAGAAGAATGCTGTAGCTCAGGCAGAAGTTCCTGGCAGATCCTGCAGGCTCACCGTTCCAGAAGCGACTGTCTGACTGACATGAAGGAGGAAGACTGGAGGGTCCTGCACTGCCCAGGGAAGAAACCAGAAGCAGAGCAAAGCAACAAATAAAAGGTGTGCTCCTTAAAACCCAAACAGGGTCTGGTCCTCCTGGCTATCCAGTTCTCTGTAGCGGTGCACAGAAAATTTGACAAGGGGAGGGAGGCCTTGCTTGGTGTTTGGCGAACTGGTTGGTCGCACTAGCTCAAGGGAAGACAATTCCTTGCAGATCTTCTCTGTCGTCGAAGTGTCGGAGATTCGGACCTGCAGCAGGGCTTCACCGGGAGGTTCAGTAGTTGCAGCAGTCCTCTTCCTTCAGCTTCTCTTCGGTTCTCTCAATCCAGTGGCGACTCTGCCTTCCAAGTCCCAGAGACCTGCTTTTTATGCAGTTTTCCCCCATTCACACAGCCTGGCTGTCAATCACACATCAGGGTGGTTGTCCTGGCAGGACAGTCACCTAGCCAATCAAACAAGAGTGTGACTTGGGTCTCCAAGGAGACCCTGTGCAGGGGGCCTAAAACCCCTCCCTCACATCCTGTCTACCTAGACTTTGAGGTGCCTAAGGAGGGCTTCTGTGCAGAAGCCCACCAAAAGGACGGCAAACAAAGGAACCAAACCTGGTTTGGCGCGCAGAGTAAAACACGAGAAAGACATTTGCAAAAAGAAATGGCGAACAAACCCAGCAGGAACCAAATAAAAATAAATGGGGTCCAGCGAATTAAAGTTTGAGGTTACTAAAATAGCCTAAAACAGTACCTAGCTATTTTCATAGACCAGGGTAGGAAATATATGGTAGATACCACTGCCACCAGCCAAATCTTAAAAAAAGGGGAATGAAATAATGTTCCATGAGAGACAGACAAAAAGGAATAACTATTAACCCTTTCCAGTACTCTATGGAAGATAGTTTGTACTGGGTCTGTGAAATTAAAAAAAGACTAATAAAATCAATGGCAACTTTACATGTTCTGGGAGACAGTAGTCAGTCCAAGAAAATGGAGTTTAAAGTAGAAAGTCTGAAAAAGACAGCCCTGTGTCACTACACTAAAGGTGCTGTGTGACACACACAATAAAAAGATGATGCCTATGGAGTAGGTGAGACTCCACAGTCTATGAATACACACATGTACAACACACAGCAAAACACATGTAATAGTGGGGAAAAAGGCTCACACTCTTACCAGGTGAAAAAAATAAATCCTAGAAATACAGCAAAGCTGCTGAGGGACTCAGTAGGTAAGGTAAATTAGCCATTCCGGAGAATTCTCCCTAACACCCCGCCAAGACTAAGGGACAGGAGGATTTAATCCATTACTGGATGAATCTCTTCACTCTAGTCGGTAATACACATCCAAAAGTGACCATCTGCATTTTGCTCAATGGTGAAATCAAACCCTTGCAGGCAGATTGACCATTTTAGTAGTTTTGGGTTTTCTCCTTTCATTTGCATTAACCATCTCAAGGGTTGGTGGTCTGCCTGAATCACAAACGTAGATCCATGAAAGTATGGTCTAAACTTTTTCAGAGACCACACAATGGCAAAAAACTCACGCTCTATGGTTACCCACCTTGTTTCTGGTTCCTTCAGTTTCCTACTGATGAAGCAAATGGGGTGTGTGATGCTGGAAATGCATCGGAGGGACAGGGCCTCCGTATCCTTGTCTGCTTTTTATCGTGAGTTCTGTCGTGTTTTCCACGCAGGAGTTCATGTGGGACTCCTGGCGGTGCAGCTCTCTCTCTTTTGGGTTGGTGAACGGACCCGTGGGATACCCTTATGGCACCCATGGGTGGGGGTACAACCCTGTGCCCCTAGCTCCATGCTGAACTTGACAGGTGCGCGGATTATCCTCCATTTTGGGATACCCTGGCCCTGCCATTGGGATCTGTTGATTGCTTGACCCATCATCTGTGACCCTCGAGGGTCTGAGGAAACAGGCCCTGTCCCAGGCATGAGGAGAAGTGCCTAGGACATTCCGAATTTATTGGGAGGGTGAGCTCCTTGTTAGTGAGCCCACTAAGCCTGAACATGGTGCCCTCAAGAGGTTGGTGGTATCCCAGGTTTACAGGCCCTTCCTACTGCAGTTGGTGCATGAGGTGCCCTTGGTTGGTCATCTTGGCACCAAGAAGACATGGAGGCCGATTCATGGAATAATTAGCGCGGCGCAAGTGGGCAAAAACGTGCGAATCGCAGTGGAATAGCGAAAATCGCAGTGCAATTGCGAAAATCGCACGAAAAGCAACGCACGTCGATTCATGGAAGGCCGTGCGCGAGAAAACCAGCGGATGTGCGATAAAAAGTGCGCGGCGCACGTTGGCGCACAGGCCATCTAACAGCGTGCGCCAGGTCACTGCGAAAATCGCACAGGCCACAGCGAAAATCGCACATAGCGCGGCGCACGCAACAAAAGTAGGCGGAACACGGGCGTAACACTCGGAATGGGGAACAACTTGCCAAAACGTGGGCGTCACGGGGGAAGTACAGGGCACAAGTGCGCGGAACGCCCACACGCTCGCCTACAACACGTATTCATGGAATAGAATAGGGGAAAAAAGCGCACGCTCAAACCAGCGCACAGGCACAAACACGACCGCCACAAGAAAGCAGGCGGTAGCGTCTCTGCGGCTGTAAGAAATGTGCGCCAAAAGGTGTGCCAAACAAATCGCACCTATATACTGCCATGATGAATGTCCCATACTGTGGCCCTCCAGGAAAAAAGACGTGCAAAGGGGTACCCACAAACACGGACACCCGCTGACAAAAAATACGTGTGCGTGTATACCGGGGTGCGCGGGAAGTCTAACACGCGATTTCAGCAGGGTACGTGCATCACAGGGGTTCGCGTGAAGTTTCACACGCGATCGGGTCTGGGGGAGCGGGCTAAGTGTATATCAGGGGTTCGCATGAAGTTCCACACGCGAACAGCCTGGGCGCGTGTATTTCAGGGGTGCGCGGGAAGTTCCACATGCGAACAGCCTAGGCGCGTGTATTTCAGGGGTGCGGGGGAAGTTCCACACGCGAACAGCCTGGGCGCGTGTATTTCAGGGGTGCGGGGGAAGTTCCACACGCGAACAGCCTGGGCGCGTGTATTTCAGGGGTGCGCGGGAAGTTCCACACGCGAATAGCCTGGGCACGTGTATTCCAGGGGTGCGCGGGAAGTTCCACACGCGAATAGCCTGGGCGCGTGTATTTCAGGGGTGCGCGGGAAGTTCCACACGCGAACAGCCTGGGCGCGTGTATTTCAGGGGTGCGCGGGAAGTTCCACACGCGAACAGCCTAGGCGTGTGTATTTCAGGGGTGCGGGGGAAGTTCCACACGCGAACAGCCTGGGCGCGTGTATTTCAGGGGTGCGCGGGAAGTTCCACACGCGAACAGCCTGGGCGCGTGTATTTCAGGGGTGCGGGGGAAGTTCCACACGCGAACAGCCTGGGCGCGTGTATTTCAGGGGTGCGCGGGAAGTTCCACACGCGAACAGCCTGGGCGCGTGTATTTCAGGGGTGCGCGGGAAGTTCCACACGCGAACAGCCTGGCCGCGTGTATTCCAGGGGTGCGCGGGAAGTTCCACACGCGAACAGCCTAGGCGCGTGTATTTCAGGGGTGCGGGGGAAGTTCCACACGCGAACAGCCTGGGCGCGTGTATTTCAGGGGTGCGCGGGAAGTTCCACACGCGAACAGCCTGGGCGCGTGTATTTCAGGGGTGCGCGGGAAGTTCCACACGCGAACAGCCTGGCCGCGTGTATTCCAGGGGTGCGCGGGAAGTTCCACACGCGAACAGCCTGGGCGCGTGTATTTCAGGGGTGCGCGGGAAGTTCCACACGCGAATAGCCTGGGCGTGTGTATTTCAGGGGTGCGCGGGAAGTTCCACAGGCGAACAGCCTGGGCGCGTGTATTTCAGGGGTGCGCGGGAAGTTCCACACGCGAACAGCCTGGGCGCGTGTATTTCAGGGGTGCGCGGGAAGTTCCACATGTGATTTGACAGTGTGGGTCCTCCCAGGTGTACCCTGTACACCCTCCACGGCCCCTGCAGGCAGCCCACACCACAGGGGACTACCCTGCATCCCTGGTCATGTCCCGCAGGCAGCCCACCCACCATGGGCATGCCCCCCAGCAAAGGCACATGTCTCCTTGAACTAATGAACACCAACTCATGTCCCCTTGCACCCCCACCCGCCAGCACTGTGGGGCACCTGCCAGCAGGCCCCCACCCATGTCCAACTCATGTCCCCCACCCCCCCCACCCCCCAGCACTGTGGGGCACCTGCCAGCAGGCCCCCACCCATGTCCAACTCATGTCTCCCACCCCCCCACACCCCAGCACTGTGGGGCACCTGCCAGCAGGCCCCCACCCATGTCCAACTCATGTCTCCCACCACCCCCACCTCCCAGCACTGTGGGGCACCTGCCAGCAGGCCCCCACCCATGTCCAACTCATGTCTCCCACCACCCCCACACCCCAGCACTGTGGGGCACCTGCCAGCAGGCCCCCACCCATGTCCAACTGATGTCTCCCACCACCCCCACCCCCCAGCCACCAGGGTCACCCTCCACCAGGCCCCCACTCATGTCTACCACCACCCCCACCCCCCAGCCACCAGGGTCACCCTCCACCAGGCCCCCACTCATGTCTCCCACCACCCCCACCCCCCAGCACTGTGGGGCACCTGCCAGCAGGCCCCCACCCATGTCCAACTCATGTCTCCCACCACCCCCACACCCCAGCACTGTGGGGCACCTGCCAGCAGGCCCCCACCCATGTCCAACTCATGTCTCCCACCACCCTCACCTCCCAGCCACCAGGGTCACCCTCCACCAGGCCCCCACTCATGTCTACCACCACCCCCACCCCCCAGCCACCAGGGTCACCCTCCACCAGGCCCCCACTCATGTCACCCACCACCCCCACACCCCAGCAGTGCAGGGTCACCCTCCACCAGGCCCCCACTCATGTCACCCACCACCCCCACACCCCAGCAGTGCAGGGTCACCCTCCACCAGGCCCCCACTCATGTCACCCACCACCCCCACACCCCAGCAGTGCAGGGTCACCCTCCACCAGGCCCCCACTCATGTCACCCACCACCCCCACCCCCCAGCAGTGCAGGGTCACCCTCCACCAGGCCCCCACTCATGTCTCCCACCACCCCCACCCCCCAGCCACCAGGGTCACCCTCCACCAGGCCCCCACTCATGTCACCCACCAACCCCACACCCCAGCAGTGCAGGGTCACCCTCCGCCAGGCCCCCACTCATGTCACCCACCACCCCCACACCCCAGCAGTGCAGGGTCACCCTCCACCAGGCCCCCACTCATGTCACCCACCACCCCCACCCCCCAGCAGTGCAGGGTCACCCTCCACCAGGCCCCCACTCATGTCTCCCACCACCCCCACCCCCCAGCCACCAGGGTCACCCTCCACCAGGCCCCCACTCATGTCACCCACCACCCCCACACCCCAGCAGTGCAGGGTCACCCTCCACCAGGCCCCCACTCATGTCACCCACCACCCCCACACCCCAGCAGTGCAGGGTCACCCTCCACCAGGCCCCCACTCATGTCACCCACCACCCCCACCCCCAGCAGTGCAGGGTCACCCTCCACCAGGCCCCCACTCATGTCTCCCACCACCCCCACCCCCCAGCCACCAGGGTCACCCTCCACCAGGCCCCCACTCATGTCACCCACCACCCCCACACCCCAGCAGTGCAGGGTCACCCTCCACCAGGCCCCCACTCATGTCACCCACCACCCCCACACCCCAGCAGTGCAGGGTCACCCTCCACCAGGCCCCCACTCATGTCACCCACCACCCCCACCCCCCAGCAGTGCAGGGTCACCCTCCACCAGGCCCCCACTCATGTCTACCACCACCCCCACCCCCCAGCCACCAGGGGCACCCTCCACCAGGCCCCCACTCATGTCACCCACCACCCCCACCCCCCAGCAGTGCAGGGTCACCCTCCACCAGGCCCCCACTCATGTCTCCCACCACCCCCACCCCCCAGCACTGTGGGGCACCTGCCAGCAGGCCCCCACCCATGTCCAGCTCATGTCCCCCACCCCCCCCACCCCCCAGCACTGTGGGGCACCTGCCAGCAGGCCCCCACCCATGTCCAACTCATGTCCCCCACCCCCCCACCCCCCAGCACTGTGGGGCACCTGCCAGCAGGCCCCCACCCATGTCCAACTCATGTCCCCCACCCCCCCCACCCCCCAGCACTGTGGGGCACCTGCCAGCAGGCCCCCACCCATGTCCAACTCATGTCCCCCACCCCCCCACCCCCCAGCACTGTGGGGCACCTGCCAGCAGGCCCCCACCCATGTCCAACTCATGTCCCCCACCCCCCCCCCCATCCCCCAGCACTGTGGGGCACCTGCCAGCAGGCCCCCACCCATGTCCAACTCATGTCTCCCACCACCCCCACCCCCAGCACTGTGGGGCACCTGCCAGCAGGCCCCCACCCATGTCCAACTCATGTCTCCCACCACCCCCACCCCCCAGCACTGTGGGGCACCTGCCAGCAGGCCCCCACCCATGTCCAACTCATGTCTCCCACCACCCCCACCCCCCAGCCACCAGGGTCACCCTCCACCAGGCCCCCACTCATGTCTACCATCACCCCCACCCCCCAGCCACCAGGGTCACCCTCCACCAGGCCCCCACTCATGTCTCCCACCACCCCCACCCCCCAGCACTGTGTGGGACCTGCCAGCAGGCCCCCACCCATGTCCAATCCATGCCCCCCTGCACCTGGGTCCCAACATTCCCCAATCATGTCCGTAATGCCCATCCTCCCCTGCCAAAAGGCCCAACCAACTATCACACCCACCCACATATCAAAGGCAATTACATGTTACACCCCCAATGTAAATAATGCAATATAACACATGTCTGTCACACACAATGGCTGCAAGTGAATGACAAAACACCCAACATGACATGCCTGAAAGCAATGAGATGATACGACACATTGAAGATTAAAAAAATAATATGTATTGAACAGCAAATAAGAAAAAACACAAAGCAAATCAAACAAAACAAGATGAATGTCCAAGAAAAAATTCTGAAAAATTAAAATAAGCCAATTAAGAAGATCATCCTGGGTCCATGAGCCCTACCAAATTAAACCTAACTGACTACTAACTAAAAAGTGAACTATATACAAAAAAGTGGTGCATTGTCCAATCGCAACCAAAAAAAAATCAAAAAAACAAAGGAAACCTAACCCTAACTATACAACTATATACAAAGGCAGCGGGCTATTCGGACGGCTCACTGGTTGTTGTCATGGGCCAGGGCATCATCGAACTCCTGGTCAATGGCTTGGAGGCGGGCATGTTCCCTGGCCCCGAGGTCCCGCAGGGATAACGCAGTGTCCAGCTCAAACTCCCTGCGAAGACCCTCGAGGCACTCAGCCCGCCTCAGCGCCCTCCGCATGGAGTCCTCCGCCCTGACCATCGTGAGCCGTTCCTCCTCTGCCCGCTGCCGCTCCGCACCTATCCGCTGGCACAACCTCTCCCACACGGAAGCCACTCCCATTCCAGGGTTCTCCTGCCCTCCGGCCGATGCCTGCACCCCTGATGTTGATGGCCCCGAGCCATGATGCCTCCCACGTTGAGCCTGCTGCTGCCTCCGACGCAACTGCCTGTGCCAGCACGACGGCATCCAGGCTGATGGAAACCACCGACGCCGTCGTGCACGTGCCCTGCCCGATGATGCCGTCACATCCTCCATCTGCTGGGGTCCAGTTGCTCTGGTGTCCACCCCTGCTGGATCTCTGACTCCCGACTGTGGCAGGGATGGGATCCCCACCGAGCTGGCTGCATTGGTCGGGGCAGGTCCACAGGGGGCCCTGGTGGCATCTGGGCTGGAAGACGGCAAGGAGAACGACTGGTGGATAGCCTGCACAGAGGAGGAGAGGGCCGCCACATTGGCCAACACATGCAGGAAACCCCCGAACATGGCCGATCCCAATTGGGCCACGTCGGCACGGTGCACTTCGTGATGACGTGCGTGCTCCTCCCGGGAAGCACGCACGGCATCACGAATCACAGCCGTGCGCATCGCGACCCCAATCAGGACCTTCTCCGCACGGCCAGGGGTTCCCACGTCCGCAGGTGGAGGGGAGTCAGGTGACATGGACATCCCCTCTACCTGCGGACAGGCCTGGGACGGGGCATCCCTGCTGGTGCATGGTGGTGCACTCACAGGGTCAGGGACAGCGACATGCACAGGCCCCTCCACGGTGACCTGTGCTGCCTCCTGCCCCTGGCCCTGGACTGCACCACTTGCACCAGCAGGGATGCCCCCACCAGGCCCCATGTGTGCCCCAGTGGCGGCCTCCTCCTCCTCTGTGCAAACCACCAACCTGGATGGCTCCTCACCGTCTCCCACCGTAGCAGGCCCCTGTGGGGGCTCACCCACCCCTTCCGCTGCAGCCGTGGGGGCATCCCCGCCGCCTTGCTCCACAGCGCCGTCTCCGCCCTCTTCTTCACTAGCCGCTGCGTAGAGGGGGACAAAGAACACAAGCATCAGGGCACTGTACAATGGTCCCCTAGACAGGAAGCAATAGCAGATGAGCACCACTGTCAAAGTACACTTCCATCATGTCCCTCCACAACACATGGGTCAGTCCAGGCAAAACACACACAGTAACAGGCATGGTGCATGCCATGGACATTTCCATGCATGTCCAATGGACTCTTGAAACATTCAATGATATGTAACTCACATGCATCATGCCTCATGCCCATCACATGCACACACTTCACCTCAGTCACATCCATCTGGCCCCAAACACACCAAACACAGCGGTTACAAGGGTAATTTGGCTGCTTTACTGAATCTCTGCATTGTCACACACATGTGTCATGCATCCATGGCATGCACAAGTCACAGACACGCAGGTCAGGCACACAGACATGGCTACCATATATGTACCTGGCATCAGCACCCATCCCTCACCCCCACCCATGTCCAGGTACAGAGACTGGCATGCTCTCATGTTCAAAATCTGAATAGGGCTCCCCATGCGGCATTTCAACACATGCAACAACCATGTGCATCACACATCACTGGTCGCACATGCATTACCATGATGTCCCTGCACACATACATGCATACATGGCCTATGGCACACATACAGGCAAGTATCATAGAACCAGCACACCGCAACATGCCCTGTCTCACACAGTAATGCATGGACACTTACCGCTCAACTCCAGACGGGCCTCCCTCTCAAGGATCTGGGCGTGGAGCGCTGGGCGTACGCGTTCCAGGACCCTCATCTGGATGGAACTCATGCGGCCCCGGCCCCCCTCCACGAGGCGCCGGGCCTTCACAAGGGTCCTGGACCTCAAGTCCTCCCAGCGCTTCTTGATCTTCAGGACGTCGCGGGTTGCCACCCCCTCCGCGTTGATGGCAACCACACAGTCGGCCCAGATCCTCTGCCGTCCTTCCTTGCTGGCGCGGGACGATCCAAAGAGGGCATCATACTGCCCCAGGACATGCTCCACCAGGACACCAACTTCGGTGACAGTGAAGCTGGTGCCCCTCTGCCCCTCTGGCCTGGGGTTGCCACTGGTGCCAGATGTGGAAGTGCCCGACATGGCAACCCCAGAGGCAGGTGTGGGTGGGCAACTGGGTCCTGGGGCTGGGCTGTGGAGCGATGTAATACCAGTCGGGAGTCTTCAGTTCCAGCAGGGGTAGACACAGCAACTGGACCCCTGCAGATGGCTGATGTGCAGGCACCAAATGGCAGGGCACGGTGGCAGCAGGCAGGCAGGCAGGCAGCAGCAGATGGCACGTGGGAGGCTGCTCGGGGCACTGGGGGGCAGTAACTCGGCCTTCTGGGCAGGAGCGTGGGCTTCCGTGTGTTTTCGCGTGGCCAGCTTGATACGGAGTGATTTGGCACGTGAAAATCCTGCACGTCAGCGTGAAATCCGAGGAAAGGCCCTTAGCGCGTAAGCGCGTCAGCACGCATACGCGATTCTATTGGACCAGAGTCCCTCAGCGCGTAAGCGCGTCTGTGACGTGACCCTCACGGGTGTTCCCCACTCAGCACGTGATGACGGGGCACACGTGGAGATACTGCACGTCAGAGTGTCATCGCGTGTAATTGGACAAAAGTGCGCGTACACGCGATTGGCCTATGTACGTGTATTTAATGGGTGCGCGGCCACTTACACACGCAAGTACGTCAGCGAACCTGTATCACGTGGTGCGTGTGAATTTCCGCACGCTATTGGACTGGGAACTGGATTCCAGGGGTGCGCGGGTCACACGCTGTATCCCGTGGTGCGTGTGAATTTCCGCACGCTATTGGACTGGGAACTGGATTCCAGGGGTGCGCGGGTCACACGCTGTATCCCGTGGTGCGTGTGAATTTCCACACGCTATTGGACTGGGAACTGGATTCCAGGGGTGCGCGGGTCACACGCTCGCCTAGAACACGCGCTAAGCATACATTGCGGACTTTAACAATAACAAGCTCAGACGCCAGGATGAACATACCGTTCCTAGCAGCAGTGGCAGTGGGCTACCAAAGGAGGAGGAGGAGGATAGTCAGGGCCAGAATATTCACACCCAGAACCAGCCTTTTCAGGATGCCTGATGACCAGGTGTATGGGAGGTACAGGTTTCCACCACACATCATACTGGACCTGGTGAGTGAGTGGGAGGATGACCTCACATCACCCACCCTGTGCTCCCAAGCACTCAGCCCCCTGGAGAAGGTCCTCAATGTACTGCACTTCTTAGCCACTGGATCATTTCAGCGGACAAGTGCCATAGTGGGTGGGGTGTCACAGGCCACCCAGTCACGCTGCCTACACCAGGTCTTGAACATCATGACTGCACGCCCATCAGTCCGCAGGCACATATACCTGCCCAGAACACCTGCAGAAAGGCATGCTGCCGCCCTGGATTTTTACGCAGTGGCACGATTCCCCAAAGTGCTAGGTGCCATCGACTGCACCCATGTGGCTCTACGTCCCCCCAGGGCATCTGAGCACATCTATAGGAACCGCAAGCACTGGCATTCCATCAACGTGCAGGTAGCATGTAATGCCAAGGGAATCATCACCTCAGTATATGCCAACTATCCCGGCTCCACCCACGACAGCTTCATTTACCGAATGTCCACCCTAAGCCGGGACCTAGAAGCTGGGCGGCATGGCGATACATGGCTGCTTGGTGAGTATGTATGCCACTGCACATGCATGCATGTTGGATACTGAGCAAGGTCACAACCTCACCAATGATACCAATCCCCACCTCCACAGGGGACAGTGCCTACCCTCTCAGCCCCCACATGATGACGCCAATTCGGAACCCCACCACGCCACCCCAGGTAAGATTTAACACAGCCCACATTACAACCAGGGGCATAGTGGAGCGCACATTCGGAGTGCTGAAGTCACGCTTTCGCTCCCTTGACCGTTCTGGCGGGCAGCTGT
The DNA here is from genome assembly GCF_040938575.1 of Ambystoma mexicanum. NCBI lineage: Eukaryota > Metazoa > Chordata > Amphibia > Caudata > Ambystomatidae > Ambystoma > Ambystoma mexicanum. The sequence continues at coordinate 464,158,167 of NC_090934.1, forward strand.
TATACGCTCCCCCAGTAGTGTGCAGGATCATAGTGGCAGCATGTGTCCTGCACAACGTTGCAACACGCCGGGGCCTGGCCGTGGACATGGTGGTGGCCCCACATCCCCAACCACATGCACAGCCGCTGCGCATGGGAGGGGAAAGGGCACGGGGGGAGGCAGCCCGTACACAGCTAGTGGCTAATTACTTCACATAGAAATCACACCCCTGTGGAGTGCACACTGCCCTGGCACATTCCATCTGACAATCAATGATGACTCAACCTGGCACTGATCCTGAATGTGTGGAGAATGAACCGGGAATTCCATGTCAGCCTGAGATTGTTCACCTGGAAGTGTCACAATGTGTGCATCCCTACCCACACAGACACCACCAATGCAGTTTTGTGAAGTTACACATTGAAGCAGCTAAAATGAATACCCACTTGCAAAATGCAACAAGAGGTCAGTGCCATGTCAGCCAACCCAACCCCAGCACTGCCACACGACACACCGTGCCATGTCATGCTAATTGCAGGTAAACAAAGTAATCCCCACAACATGACATCACTCTCACTATGTACAGTGGCACTATTAGAAACCTGCAACACCTGAAATGCTCACAGCAATGCCGGACCAACAACATACTTGAGCACGTAGTACCATTAACATGACATCAAAAATGTTACATATTAGTAGTCTCACCACCTGGAAATGCCTGCACTCCCACCACTACCAACTGTGCAGTGTTGGCGCCATGTAGAGTTGTAGGTGCACTGCTGCCAACATGGTCCCCATCGCCAGACTAGAGGTCCTTGTGTGGACTTGAGGAAGGGACCTGCAAATTGGGAGGTAGACACAGAAGAAGAGTTACACATCAATGCAACATGCAGTGTACAACACAACAGCAATATGCACTATGAATGTATACACAGTATTGACTACAGACTGGCCACACAGCTCATGGGAGTCCAACGTCACTGTGTAATTCACTGTCACTTGGGCACACCCTTTGCAAGCCCATGGAAACGGGAAGCAGGAGGGGTGTGTGTGACTCAAACCCAAGCATCTGAACCAAATACATTACAAGCCTGCATGTGCCCAGCCACAATGCAGCGTATGCCCACAGGAACCACGGAAGCCAACACATCGAAGCCAACACATCGGAGCCAACACATCGGAGCCAACACATCGGAGCCAACACATCGAAGCCAACACATCGAAGCCAACAGATCGGAGCCAACAGATCGGAGCCAACAGATCGGAGCCAACAGATCGTCCCAAATAAATTGGGAATAAAAAAAATCAAAATAAAAATAAAAATAAGAAACAATCAAAAATGGCCATTGATGGGCCCGGGGGGGTTGGGGAGGCCACCCAGGAGGTCCGAGGACAGGATGCACACCAGAACCCACCTGCGTGGATCCTGGGAAGATAAAACACCTCCATGGGCTCATGGCCCACACGGCTACCCTATTGTGGGAGTATCACTGCTGTCGCTATTATCACCCTGTGCAGCTGCATCCGGAGGTGGTTGCACTATGGGAGGCAGCCCACGCAAGGCCCTAGTCTGCTCCTCCATGGCTGCAAGCATGCGGGTGTGGTAGGTCTGGTTCTGGAGGATGAGTGTGCGGAGGTCCCCATGCAACAACTCACGGGATGCCCGGACCTCCGCCCTCGTTGCCTGCATCTCAGCTGAGAGCGTACGGGTGAGACGGTCCAGCTGCTGTTCTGTCCTTTGGTGTGTTGAAGCCTCAAGCTCAACAAGAGTCGTCCTGAGGTGTAGGAGCTCCTGCCTCAGGGCTTCCCTGTGGCCCTGGGACTCAATGGAGATGGCCTCCTGCAGAGTCGCCAGTGCCGCCCGCCTGTCCCTGTTGGACCCCAACATGTCCTCCCTGTGTGACTGGCAGATGGAGTCGGTTGCCTGCTCTAGTCGCTCCATCAGCCTTTCTGGGGGGACAATGGAAGTGGCCACCCTATCCATGGCCTGAGCCATCATCTCGGATGATGCAGCCTGTTGGGTAGCCATACCGTAAATGGATTGCTCCCATGCGGTATTGCCGGGTGGCGTACGGCCACCACGTCGGCGGGCACCACACCTGTCTGGGGCAAGGCGAACTGCGCCTTGCTGTGCCGGCACTGCCTGAGGCTGCAGGACTGCATTCCCCCTCTGATCTGCTGGCCCAGGAACAGGATCAGATGTCGCGGAGTGTGACCCTGCATCCGTAACCACCGAAGGCGTAGCTGCCAACACTGACATCCCCATGGAGGGTACTGACCCTGGTGCAGGTGGGTGAGACAGAACAGAATCCCTCCCTGGAACACTCACCAGCGACGGCACGTAGGTCTCATCCGAATCAACACCTGAGTACAGCTCGGGGGTGGTGCAGCCAGAGACACCCCTTGAGAGCACGACCTGCAGCACTTGTGGGTTCTCCCCCACCACCACACCACGTCCCTCACTGGTGGTTGGTCGGCCCTGGGACACCTCCTGGGTCTGCACCATCTCCACAACCCCAGCAGTATCAGGTGCGTCTTCCCCTGCAAAGACATGAAAACAAAGTAATGGAAACAGGCATTAGCACCATGGCACACATTGAGGGCTGAGAAGCAAGAGAACCAGTACTTGATTGACACATGTCCCACATGACTAAAACCCTCCCATGCATGCACCCTCACTGCGTATGAAGTGCAGGCAAATGGCACACACTGATGACACCAAGATGGAAGATGAACAAATTTTCTGCATGCTGCCTGGCAGTGGCATCACACATTGGCCTGTGATTGGCAGGTGAAACACACATGCCATCACACAGATGGCATGTACCATTGCTATTGAGTGAAGATGGAGAGGAGGGCAGCACCTATTCATTCAGTCCAGTTCCCGCATGTAATAGCTTTTCTGATTCTAACAGGTCAGATTTTTCACCTGGAGCTGCCAGTCTGAAATGGTCAAATTGCACAGGGACATGTGTGTACAAATGATATCCAGGTAACAAAGTCACTCCACTTTACCATACCCATGTCAGACATGTGACTAGTGGACAGCGACATGCCTAGTGAAAGTGGTGGAATGCAAACAAACTGACTGAATGAACAGTGAAAAATAAGCAAATATGTTGTGTCAAGGTGACACTTCAAGGGCAACTGGCGTGCAGTTGTGCTAGATGTCTACTGTTGGCAGAAGGGATACTGCTATGGCCAAATGCAGCTGTGCAGGAAGTATTGCATGAAGCACATGGCTGACCCATACAACTGAGGCGCACACACTCTCACCTGGCACCCAAACAGAAGCCCTCACACACACACCATGCACATGGATGACACACACATGCATGTGCACTCACCGGACAATGCCTCGTAATCAGCCAGATCTCCCACGCCTTGGATCTGTTCCTCCGTGACGTAGGTCCCAGCGACTGACTCATGTGGAGTGAGTTCCATGTCTACTACTGGAGACCCACCTCCAGTCACTAGAGTTGCGGCATGACTTGAGGCCAGCTTACTCTTTGCCCTGCGCTTTAGGTCATTCCAGCGCTTATAGCAATCATTGGCTGTGCGCCTCACGATTCCAAGGGCACTTACGATGTCCGCAACGGTCTGCCAGTGTGCCTGGCGTTGTGCAGGTGTGGTCTTGGATCCTGCAACAATGACCATCTCGTTGTCATGTCCGGACACATACTCGACAAGTGCATTCAGTTCGTCATCCGTGAAGCTGGGCTTCCTGGACGGGCCGGACTGTGTAGCCGTGTCTGGGGCATCAGCCTGTGCCGGACGAGCACTCTTCCTCTTCCGCTTGGAAGGTGGTGGTGATCCTGAGTGTCCTGCGCCGCTCTGGACACTAGGGGCAGGAGCCCTGGTGGACTCTGTATCAGGAGTGTGGGATTGCACACTCAGCATGGGAGTTGGTGCAGGCATTGGCTCTAGTGTGATGGTGTCAGGGGGAATGTCAGCAGCATGGACTAGGACCGACACTGTCCTGGCTGGGTGTGTGAGGGCTGGGGTGGATGGAGCCGCAGCTGCCCCTGCAGCCACTCCGCCCTGCCTCCTTGGTGCAGCAGATGACCTTGCTGCCCCAGATCCACGTGGCATGATGGCATCAACGTGCACCAGCGCACGTGTCGTAGCCCTGCTGACCTGGAAGTCAGCCATGGAGTCAGCCAGGTCTGGTGCCACAATGGGCTGGTCCAACAAGGGCTGTGCATGGATGGTGTCAGCCACTTCAGCCTCAACGGGAGGGGGGGAGGGGGGGAGGGGGGGGATGATGGGTGCCCTTGACTGGTCCTCCACACATGGGGGGACAGGCTCACCCTGCAAGTTACGACCACGTCCCCTACCGGATCCACCACGGCCACCACTTGTGGCTCTTCCACCTTTGCCACCCTTACGGAATCCTCGCCTCCCAGCCATGGCACTGATATTAATGTGCGTATGGGAGTGGCTGTAGACAATTGTCCTGGGCAATTGGGGGTCAAAGGGGTTGGGTACCAGATGGTAATTGTACCCTAGTGCTCTAGCACGGCTGATTGTAACCCCTGGGGAAAGATGACGGGTCACGCAACGCACAGGAGGCCCAAAAAAGGGAGATGACGTGCACGCAACCCCTCCTAGACCACGTGTGCAGAAAGAAAAACCTGCACTACGCTGTGGCACCCAGTAACACAAGAATGAACGTATGCGTGTCACACGCAGCCTAGAATGACCTCTGAAGGGGTAGGCTACACACGGGGCAAGCACAGAAGTTGGATACGTGCGTGACTCACCGTCTGCCAGGTAAAATAGCGTGAAGAATGAGCGCGTTTGGCTGGCTAAACCCCCGCCAAAAGAAGATGTGTACGCTGTCTGAGAAGACAGGACAACAGTAGAAGGGGACACTGTTTGAGGGAACAGGCCCAGGTAAACCAGTAAAAGAGAAAAAAGAGAAAAAGCTGTCAGAGGTAACAGGGAATACGAACTGGAAACGCCGTGAAGTAAATCGCGTGTGAAACGACAAGAAGTACAGAATTCACCCACTCGCTCTCCACGAGAAGCACGTACAAGGAAATGGTGTTCTACATGTACCTTATATACAGGCCCACACGTACAGCGTCACTTACGCGGCGTGTACGTTCACCAATCACACGCTTTGTCACTCCTGCGTGTAGATCCATTTTCACCAATCACACGCTTTGTCACTTCTGCGTGTAGATCCATTTTCACCATTCACACGCTTTGTCACTTCTGCGTGTAGATACATTTTCACCAATCACACACTTTGTCACTTCTACGTGTACATCCATTTTCACCAATCACACGCTTTGACACTGGGACGTGTCACGCAACAATTTCCTGCACGAGCAGGTGACTATAGGCGCGCATATGCTGTTGACGGGTTTACGCGCTAAGGGCCTTTGCTGACGTGTGGGATTTCACTCCCTATCAGGCTGTCCACGCGTTCACACACGAGAGACCACGCTCCTGGCCAGGAGGCCAAATTACTGCCCCCCAGAGCCCTGAGCACGCTCCCACCTGCCATCTGCTGCTGCCTGACTGCCTGCTGGCCACGTGCCCCACAGTGCTGGTGGGTGGGGGTGTTGGGAGACATGGGTGGGGGCCTGGTGGAGGGTGCCCCTGCACTGGTGGGGGTGGTGGGAGACATGGGTGAGGGCTTGGTGGAGAGTGCCCCTGGTGGCGGGGGGGTGGGGGTGGTGGGAGACATGGGTGGGGGCCTGGTGGAGGCTGCCCCTGGTGGCGGGAGGGTGGGGGTGGTGGGAGACATGAGTGGGGGCCTGGTGGAGGCTGCCCCTGCACTGCTGGGGGGTGGGGGTGCAGGGGGACATGAGCAGGTGTGCAGGGTAGTCCCCTGTTTTGTAGGCTGCCTGCAGGGGCCGTGGAGGGTGTACAGGGAACACCTGTGAGGACCCACCCAGCCTAATCGCGTGTGATGATTCCCACGCACCCCTGTAATACACGTACCCTGGCCAATCGCGTGTTAAACTTCCCGCATACCCCTGTAATACACGTACCCTGGCTAATCGCGTGTTAAACTTCCCGCTTACCCCTGTAATAGACTTACCCTGGCTAATCGCGTGTTAAACTTCCCGCGTACCCCTGTAATACACGTACCCTGGCCAATGGCGTGTTAAACTTCCCGCGTACCCCTGTAATACACGTACCCTGGCCAATCGCGTGTTAAACTTCCCGCGTACCCCTGTAATACACGTACCCTGGCTAATCGCGTGTATAACTTCACGCATACCCCTGTAATACACGTACCCTGGCCAATCGCGTGTTAAACTTCCCGCGTACCCCTGTAATACACGTACCCTGGCCAATCGCGTGTTAAACTTCCCGCGTACCCCTGTAATACACGTACCCTGGCCAATGGCGTGTTAAACTTCCCGAATACCCCTGTAATACACGTACCCTGGCCAATCGCGTGTTAAACTTCCCGCGTACCCCTGTAATACACGTACCCTGGCTAATCGCGTGTTAAACTTCCCACGTACCCCTGTTATACACGTACCCTGGCCAATCGCGTGTTAAACTTCCCGCGTACCCCTGTAATACACGTACCCTGCCTAATCGCGTGTTAAACTTCCCGCGTACCCCTGTAATACACGTACCCTGGCCAATCGCGTGTTAAACTTCCCGCGTACCCCTGTAATACACGTACCCTGGCTAATCGCGTGTATAACTTCACGCGTACCCCTGTAATACACGTACCCTGGCCAATCGCGTGTTAAACTTCCCGCGTACCCCTGTAATACACGTACCCTGGCCAATCGCGTGTTAAACTTCCCGCGTACCCCTGTAATACACGTACCCTGGCTAATCGCGTGTTAAACTTCCCGCGTACCCCTGTAATACACTTACCCTGGCTAATCGCGTGTTAAACTTCCCGCGTACCCCTGTAATACACGTACCCTGGCCAATCGCGTGTTAAACTTCCCGCGTACCCCTGTAATACACGTACCCTGGCTAATCGCGTGTATGACTTCACGCGTACCCCTGATATGCACATTACCCGCTTTGCGTTCCTTGTTTGGCAGCCCTGTAAACTGGTCCAGGGTTAGCGCAGCCCTTTGCGATGATTTAGCGATTTTGATGGCTTTTCCTTGCGCGAGGGCGTTCTTGGGGGCGTTACTGGCGCTGCTGCAGGGTCGCTGCGATACTCTGCGCCACGGCTGGTTTGGGAGCATGAAATCCATGAATACGCTGTGCGCGGAAATCGGTTTTAGCGCACGTGCCTGGCGCAGTCAATCGCACGCGGACACTCTGCGCCAGCCGCTTGCGACACTTTTCAGCGAAATTCTATGAATTACCCTGTAAGCAGGGGCTCTCTGCCCATTTCTACTGGCCTCGGATGGGAGTAGAAGTGGAGTCCCACTGCAGGACCTGCCCAACTGGTCAGTTGTCTGGAAAAACTGGAGGCAGTGTCATCGCCCCACTGCAGCCATTGCCAGTGGTTGGCACACCGTTTGAGAGGGTGGGCATTGACATCGTCGGTCCCCTTCACCCTCCCACCTCAGGTGGACATAGGTTCATCCTGGTTTTGGTAGATCATGCCACCAGGTACCCTGAGGCTATACCCCTTCGGACTGTTACTGCCAAGGTGGTTGCCCGGGCCCTCCTGGGCATTTTCACCCGTGTTGGATTCCCCAAGGAGGTTGTCTCTGACAGAGGATCCAACTTCATGTCTAGTTACATGAAAACCATGTTGAAAGAGTGCGGAGTAACCTACAAGTTCTCCACTTCTTACCACCCCCAGACCAATGGTCTGGTTGAGAGATTTAATAAAACTCTCAAGGGCATGCTAGGTGCTTTGGAAGAGCCCCTAAGGAGGAAATGGGATCTCCTCCTGCCATGCCTGCTGTTTGCTTACAGAGATGTACCTCAAGAGGGTGTTGGTTTCAGCCCCTTTGAGTTACTCTTTGGAAATCCCGTGAGGGGGCCCCTCGCCTTGATCAGAGAAGGTTTGGAAGCCACCCCTCCCGGTCCCGCCAAGCAAGTGGGGGACTATGTGTTAGGCCTCAGACGGAGGATGACACAGATGATGGGTCAAGCAACGGCGAATCTCAAGGCCAGACAGAAATTGAACAAATACTGGCATGACCTTAAAGCATTGCAAGTGGATTGGACTCCGGGACAGGAGGTCTCGTGATGGAGCCTACCAAGCCTCGGGCATTGGCAGATAAATGGACTGGACCCTTCCGGATAATCTCCAAGATGGGCGAGGTCAATTATCTGGTTGACATGGGAATCCCAGGGGTAGCCCCTCAGGTATTCCATGTTAATAGGCACAAGCCTTTCCACAGGCGAGCAGAAGTCTCATGTCTCTTGCTGGCTTCAGAGCAAGAACAGGATGAGAGTGAGCCCCTTCCTGATTTGCTGCATAGCAACCCTCAGGATGGCTCAGTGGAGGGAGTGCAGCTCTCTCCAGATTTGACAACCGAGCAGCAGAGGGCCTGCAGGACTTTGCTCCAGCAGTATGCCTCTCTGTTTTCGCTGACGCCAGGCCTTACACCGTGGTGTAAGCACGAGATTGACACTGGTGACAGCGTGCCTGTCCAGAGCAGGAGCTACCGAATGTCAGATATGGTTAAGAACCACATCCAGGCTGAGGTCGCCAAGATGTTGGATCTGGGTGTTATTGAACCCTCAACCAGTCCCTGGTCCAGTCCCGTGGTCCTTGTCCCCAAGGCAAGTTCCCAGGCAGGTACCAAGGATTGGAGGTTCTGTGTGGACTACTGAGGAGTCAATGCCTTCACCAAAACTGACGCGCACCCATTGCCCAGGGCTGATGAGCTCGTGGACACCATAGGTGCTGCCAAATTTGTGAGCACCTTTGACCTCACCTTAGGCTATTGGCAAATAGCTCTGATGGACCATGCCAAGGAAAAGAGGGCGTTCTCAACACCCGAGGGACTCTACCAGTTTAGGGTTGAAGAATGCCCCTGACACCTTCCAGAGATTGGTCAATCATGCTCTCAGTGGGCTAGAAGCCTTTTATGTGGCTTATTTAGACGACATTGCCGTCTACAGTTCCACTTGGGAAGAGCACTTGACACATCTGGGTAGAGTGTTGCAGGCCTTAAAAAGGGCTAACCTCACTATCAAGGCCACCAAGTGCCAGATAGCTCAGGGGAAGTCACGTATCTTGGTCATGAGAAAGGAGCGGGTCAAATCCAACCTCTCCCCAGTAAGGTACAGGATGTACAGGATTGGGAGACTCCCACTACTCAAACCCAGATGAGAGCCTTTTTGGGCCTCACCGGGTATTATCGCAATTTCATGGCGGACTATGGAACCATAGTTGCACCACTGACAGCTCTGACTTCACCCAAGCAGCCTAAGAAGGTTAATTGGACTGAAGACTGTCAGAGGGCCTTTGATGGCTTGAAAGAAAAGTCTGTGTCGGGCACCCGTGTTGTGTGCGCCTGACTACAGCCGCCCTTTATCGTCCAGACGGATGCCTGCGACACCGGAATTGGAGCTGCCTTGTCCCAGTTAGATGACAAAGGGAGAGAACATCCTATCATATTCATCAGTAGACAACTCAAGGGTAGAGAACTTAGGTGGGCTACTGTTGAAAAGGAGTGTTTTAGTATAGTTTGGAGCCTTAGGCATTTTAGGCCCTACCTTACAGGGTCTACCTTCAATGTCCAAACAGATCATAAGCCCCTGAAGTGGCTTATGCAGATGAAGGGTGAAAACCCGAAACTGATCACATGGTCCATTAGCCTGCAAGGGCTAGACTTCACCATAGAGCACAGACCAGGGAAGAGTCACGATAATGCAGATGGCCTTTCCAGAAGGTATGTTGACCATCGGAGGAGGGTGTCTATCCCGTGGGAGATTAGGCACCCTCCACCTCAGTCTGGGGGGGCGACTGTGATGCTGGTAATGCATCGGAGGGACAGGGCCAACGTATCGTTGTCCTTTACTGCTTTTTATCGTGTGTTCTGTCGTGTTTTCCGTGCAGGAGTTCATATGGGACTCCTGGCGGTGCAGCTCTCTCTTTTGGTTTGGTGAACGGACCCGTGGGATACCCTTATGGCACCCATGTGTGGGGGTACAACCCTGTGCCCCTAGTGTATGTTTTTGGGCACCTATGGGTGGCCCGCAGAGCAGGGTATGGGCTGGTGGCAGCTCCATGCTGAACTTGACAGGTGCGCGGAGTATCCTCCATTTTGGGATACCCCGGCCCTGCCATTGGGATCTGTTGATTCCTGATGGAAAACAAGATGGCCCCTGTGGCCTCTTGCTTTCTATTACCCATTACCTTGTTTTCCAAAAGTCTTGGGAAGCCCTGACTCTGTCCCTTCCCCCTGACTGGCTGTTGGGTGGAAATGCCATACATGCATACCTGCCGACATTTGAAAATCAAAATTCCTGAGATGTATGCCCCGCCCACAGCCACACAAGACTCCGCCCATTTGCAGATGGCTCCGCCCACACGCCCAAAAGGTAAACTCGGTTGTTGTAGGTTTCAGTTTGCTTACTATAGCATTGAAAATAATTCATTCAATGCTATAGTAAGCAAAATGAAGGCAGTGCCGCCGCCTTCATAATGGTGCTTTCAATCCATGTCATTGGATTGAAAGCACTATTTTTGCGGCAGCGGCTTCTGTTTGCTTACTATAGCACTGAAAATAATTCATTCAATGCTATAGTAAGCAAACTGAAGGCGGCGCCGCCGCCGAAATAATGCTGCTTTCAATCCATCTCATTAGATTGAAAGCAGCATTATTCCTACTGTGGCGCCGCCTTAATTTTGCTTACTATAGCATTGAATGAATGATTTTGGTAAGCAAAATGAATGTGGCACCACCGCCGTAATAATACTGCTTTTAATCCAATTATATGGATTGAAAGCACTATTACGAGGGTCGGCGGCAGCCAATCTGGTGAAGAATATGACGGGACCCGGAAAGAATCTCAAAATTCCTGAGATTCATGGGACTTTTTCAGAGACCAGGAGAAATGCTTAAAATTCCCGAGTCTCTGGAAAAATTCCGGAGGTTAGGCAGGTATGCATATATGGTGTTGTTGTGAAGGCCCGGCCAGACTAGCTGGAGCCTTCCCGGTGATGTATGTTGTGGGTACCTCCTGTGGGTGGGACCTGGGTGAATAGAGTGTGTGACGAATATGCTTTCTGTGTTGTGGGTGTCTAGTATCTGGTGGTTGACACAATGACTGAGACAAACCTGCCCGAAACCGGTATGAATGCAGCTTGGAGTGTTGAATGGCTCTGTACTTGTCCCAATACAGATAACTTGTTGTGAGTGTCTGGAGAGAAGTGAATGGCCTGAATACCTCGTGTGCCTGATTGGCTGCCTGTCTGCCTGAATGCCCGTAGTCGTGATTGGATGCTTGAGTGTGACCTAGGAGAATGAATGGGAGATGAACAGTATATCTGGGGACCTCTCACTGCTAGGAATCGTGTTCAGAAGCTGAAGTCCACTACGACGAGTAACTGGAGTAACTGACGCTTGACCTTGAAACCCTGCTGGATAAGAAGAATTGCTGTTGCTCTCCTTCGCAATCTGAAACCTGCTGTGTCTCCAAGGACTGACCCAGAGGGGACCTGGTAAGGCGAACTCTTCCCGAGCTACGAGGGACCATCGTGCACAGCTGATCTTTGCCAACGCTCCCTGGTAGACAGACCTTCGACAGGCTGCTGACCCGATACGGGGACTGCTGCGGAACTCCAAGGAGAAGCACTCGGACTGTTTTCTGCCACTGTCGAAAACCGCCATCGCCGACCGGAGCCGCCGTGCTCCCGTTTGTCTAAGAACTTCCATTTATCATCGGACGCTCTCGCCTACATCGTCATCCGCTTGTCTCCCGCTGGAGAAGGCCCGAACGTCGACGCGCCGAGCAGCATCCACCGGTGGGTTTCCCGCCACCTAAAGACCACAGAGACGCCGACGACTCGATGCCCTTGCAGCGCCACAGTTCTTCATCATCTCTTAGCGGTCCAGAACTATCGTCACCGAGGTGCCCCGCACGCCTCTTCCTTGCAGGACGCCAACGCTCTGTCGTCGACGAGCACCGCTAGGAACGAAGCTGCCACTTCACTGCCGTAGTTTAACCTGTTCACCGTCGGACGTTCGATGACCCGTGACTGCCGCCTTAAAGGGAGGGCACACAAGAAGGGCCGTCGATTCCCTGACACCGAACGCCAAGTTCCCCGACACTTCCCGACGATCCGTGGCTCCCGCCTGAAAGGGAGGCACTCAAGAAGGATCGGTCGACGCATCGTCGGAGAACTCTACTCCACCAGGTACATTGGGGGGGTTAAAACCTTAATAGGAAGAAGTAAGGCTATCGAACATTATATGGACTGGGCTTGTGCTATATATCTTTATTTACAGGTTTCCCGGATGGGGGGATCTCCACACAGAACTGTGCCTCGTGGTAGGGGTCAGCATTCTGTTTCAACCATCTTGCGTTCCTTCCTATCTCTATTGCTGCTTTACTCATTATTGATCTGTGTGTCATCTTAACCATTCAGTTGATGCACTTTAATGAGATTCGATAACATTAGTGGTACCACTTTAGAATTGTATATATTTATCATTACTGACTTCCGAGTACAAAGTGCGTTATTGTGATCGTGTACATATCCTTGAATATTAATTATATAAAGACTGTGTTTTCAGTAATACAGTGTGTGGACATTCCTTTGTGGGGGTTCGGGGACTACACTGTACTTAAGAACCAGCCCGCATCACCTCCTGAGAAGCTAGGCCTTGATTGCTCGTCCATTGCTACCGTAATAGAGAATCTTGGCTGGGGTCTTCTGTGCCTCTCCTCTACCATATAGAGAGCAGAAGTACAGACACCCCCTACCAGTCTTTACAGGGTGCTCCCTACCTTTGTCATCCAATTGAATAAAGACTTCACCTATACCTGTATTGGATGCATCTGTCTGTACAATGAAGGGTTGGTGATAATCAGGAGCTCTTTGGATTGGAGCTTGACAAAGGGATTTCTTCAGGTTTTCAAAGGCTTGAGTGCACTCTTCTAGGAAGTGAGACGTAGGAAGGCTCTTACTTGGGTTTGAGCAGTAGGGATGGCCCAGTTTTGTACAGCTTGTACTTGGCTAGGCAATGCCCTTATTTCACCTCCTCCTACCTCATGACCAAGGTAGACCACTTTGCTTTGACCAATTCGACATTTACTCGCCTTTATGATCAGATGGGCCTGGTCAAGAGCCTGCAAAACATGTCCTAAGTGATCAATATGTTCTTTCCAAGTAGGGCTGAACACTCACTGTCATCAAAGTATGCCATGCAGAAGTCCTCCATCCCATTTAGAACCTGGTTTACCATCCGTTGAAATGTAGCAGGTGCATTCTTCAATCCGAAAGGCATTACCTTAAACTGGTATAAGCCAACAGGGGTAGAAAATGCAGTTTTCTCCTTGGCATGGTCTGTCAGGGCTATTTGCCAATAGCCTGACGTCAAGTCAAATGTGCTGAGGAACTTGGCTGCGCCAAGTTTGTCCACCAACTCATCTGTTATTGGCAAAGGGTGGGCATCAGTCTTGGTGACTGCATTAAGAGCTCTATAATCCACGCAGAATCTAAGTTCTTTAGATCCGGCCTTTGGTACTAACACAACTGGGCTAGACCATGGACTAGTAGAGGGCTCTATTACCCCGAGATCAAGCATCTTGCTGACCTCACCTTTGATGTGGGTTCGTACATTTTCTGACATTCGGTATCCTCTGCTTTTGACTGGCAGACAGTCACCAGTGAGTATGTCATGCTGGCCCCAAGGGGTCAAGCCTGGTGAAAGCGAGAACAGAGAGGCAAACTGATTCAACATAGATTTGCACTCTTCTTGTTGCTCGGGTGTCAGATTTGAAGAGAGATTTACTCCTTCAATCTTTTCGTCTAAAGGTAAGCCTCTGAGGAGATCCGGAAGAGCTTCACTCTCTTCTTCTTCCTCGGATGCTGCTAGAAGCAACGCTCCTACATCAGGTCTTGAGAAATACGCTTTGAGTCGGTTGGTGTGGAAGACGGTCGGAGCCTCCTTGGGATTGCCCAAGTCCACCAGATAGTTGACCTCTCAGAGTTTACCCACAACTCTGAAGGGTCCCATCCATTTGTCTTGCAAGGCCCTCTGCCTTGTTGGGATCATAACGAGAACGAGCTGGTCTTGAGCAAACTCAACCATGTTAGCCTTTTGATCGTGCCAGTGCTTGACCAATGCTTGTCCAGCTTTCAAGTTATCGCTTGCTTCTGTCATCATGTGTGACATTCTCTTCTGGAGACCTATCACGTAGTCAGTCATTCTGACTGGCTTGGGGGAAGGAGCACTCTCCAACCCCTCCTTAATCAGGGCCAATGGACCTCTGACGGGATGACCATAGAGAAGCTCGAAGGGAGAATAGCCTACTCCCTCCTGAGGGACTTCTCTATAAGCAAATAGAAGGCATGGCAGTAGAAGGTCCCACTTACGCTTAAGGGGTTCCTCTAAAGCACCTATCATGCTCTTCATGGTTCGGTTGAACCGTTCTACCAACCCATTGGTTTGTGGGTGGTAAGCCGTTGAGAACTTGTAAGTAACTCCACAGGTTTTCCACATGCCTTTCATGTAGTGGGACATAAAGTTTGACCCCCTGTCAGAGATTACTTCCTTAGGAAACCTGACCCTGGTAAAAATATCAAGGAGGGCCTTAGCCACAGCCGGAGCTGTAACAGTCCTCATAGGAATTGCCTCAGGATACCTAGTAGCATGGTCTACTACAACAAGTATAAACCTGTTGCCTGAGGAGGTTGGAGGATCAAGGGGACCAACAATGTTAATCCCTACTCTCTCAAATGGGACTCCCACGACTGGGAGAGGCACTAAAGGTGCCACATTCTTGGAGCCAACCTTACCAGAGGTCTGGCAGGTGTGGCAGCTCCTGCAGTGTTTTTCTACTTCGGCTCCCATCTTTGGCCAATAAAAGTAGAGAGAGAGCCTTTCCTTAGTCTTCTTGAAACTCAAGTGACCAGCCAAAGGAATCTCGTGGGCTAACTGCAAGAACTGTGGTCTGTTCTCTTGGGGTACTACAAGTCGTTTGTAGTCTCCAGGTGCAGACTCGGTCGGTTCACTGTAGAAGAGGCCATCTTCCCAGTGCAACCTGTATTTCCCAGGCTCTTGCCCTTCAGCCTGAGCTTCGGCCTGGTGGCGAAGACCTTCCAGAGTTGGACATTCTCTCTGTCCCTTACTGAAGTCTGCCCTGCTGGGTCCTCCCTCTGCCAGTAAAGACTGCAGCTCAGGATGGTCAACAGGATCCAGATCTCCAATGAGTTCCTGGCCTTCCATTAGCTCTTCGTCAGAGTCTAATTCTACCACACAGGGTTGTACCTCCCTCTCAGCCTCAGCTGGAGGTGGAGTTACAGGTGTAACTTTGGACAACCGCGGGGGAAGTCCTTATTGGCTGCACTGCAATGCTGGCTGCTGGTTTTGGGGTAGAAGGCTTAGGTTTCCCTTTCGCTTCTGATTTCTTTGAGACAGCGGCCGACAATTCCAGTGGAGCAGAAGTGATTTCTTTCTTCATCATCTCCTGGAGAGTACCGCGCATGGTCCTCTCTCTTGCAGGTCTGGTTAGCTCCTGTAACCGTTTATTAGGAGGTCTGGGGGTATGTGATACAACTCAGAGAGTTTTCAAATCGTTACCCAACAGAACGCGTCCTGGTACCTCACTCTGTATGCTGACAGGGATCTTCACAGTCATGTCGTTACACTGGATGAGAACTGGTAATTGGGGAAGCATCTGCACAGGCCCTCCAGCTAACTTGGTGAGGCATTTGGGTGCCTTAGCAACATCCTCAGCCTGAAAAAATGATTTATCCACCACAGTTATGCTGGCCCCAGTGTCCCTAATGGCAGGAGTCTCCTGACCATTCACTTGGACACTGTCCTTATAATACTCTTTAGTATTATCGGGGATAGAATTATAGACGTCTAAATTCTGTTGTTTCCACAACCCCAGAGACACTAAAGAAACGCTGGCTGAGACTCCAGTGGGTTCATCAGCCAGCAGTAGAAAGTTTCCACTTGCCATTTGGACTTCCTCCTCTGGAGCAAAGGCTAAGGAGACAAGCTGGACCCCTGAAGGTTTACCCTTACATCTGGGATCTCCTTTCACATGGTCAGTCGAGCCACAAACAAAGCATTTACCGAATGCTTTCTGGAATGGTGGCTTGTTCTGGCCCCTTTCCGGTTTGGCACCAGAAGACACACTATTCTGCTGTGGTTTTCCTTGTGGCTTACCCTTCTGGTTTTGTTTGGGGCCCTCTTTGGAATTTGAGTTATTCAAATTCTCTTTTGAGTCTTTCTTAGGCTGTTTTCCCTCCTCCTTTTTCTGAGTTGCCCCAGAATCCTTATGAGTAGCCCTGTTGGCAACCCACAAGTCAGCAGCCTTAGCTAGCTTCCTGGAATCCAACTCTTTCGAATCAGCCAAGTGCTGTCTGAGCTCAGGAGAACAGGCATCATAAATAGACTCCAACACAAAAAGATTCTTCATACCCTCATAAGTGTTCACTTTGTAACCCTTAATCCATCCCTCTAAGTTTTTCAACCCTTCATTCACCCAGGTAGCCCAAGGGGTACCATCATGCTTTTTGAGGGTTCTAAACCTCTTAAGATACTGGGAAGGGGTCTTCCCGAATCTAGCTATCAAAGCTAGTTTCACACTTTTGTAATCTGTCTTATCCGACTCCCCCAACTCCATTACCACATCAGTCGAGACAGGGGGGAGCCTAGAGAACAACCAGGGAAGTAAATCATTCCCGGTGATGTCCTGGAGCCCATGATTGTACTCAAACAGCTTTAACCAATCCAGAACATCCAATCTCGGTTCATACATACCCACTAATTCCTTCGGCATCCAGGGTCTTTTGGGACTGGAGCTTCTAGAGGAACCAGAGGAGAGAGAAGCATTTTCCATAGACAACTTTTTCATCTCTAACTCGTGATTAAGTTCTATTTCTCTGAGCCTTAACTCAGCTTGCTTCTGCTCAGCCTGGGCATTCATCCGTCTGAACTCGAGCTCTTGGTTCCTTTCAGATTGAGCCAAGGACCGCTTGTATTCTAATTCGACCTTCATTTTTTCAAGTTCAAAATAAGCAGGGTTACATGTGGGACCTGGTATGGGCCCAATAGGTACAGCAGACAGAGGAGCAGGGGAGACAGTTTCATTAGCCTCTCCTCCCTCTTCAGCCTCTTCATCACTATCATCACTTTGATTTAGATCAACACCATTACTGTTATCTACATTTGCTGGGGAGTTTGGTTCCTCTGAACCAGTACCCAGACTTTGGTTTGCCAGCAATCTCGGTACCAGTTCTACCTTCTTGCCTCTTACAGAGAGATTCTCTTGTCTACGAGGGCTCGTAAACTCTCGGTATTTTCACCTCACAAGGATTCTTGACTGTAAACTTCCATAGTAGACATGTTTTTTGAAAGTTGCTTTTAGTGCTAAGCTTTGTGGTTAGTTATCCTAAAGTGTTGAAAAGCACTCTAAACTGTATACTCGATACAAATCCCACCGCTGTACACCAGTGTTAGGCGGAAACCTGTGCAGTTCCCTCTGGGGCCACTGCAAAAGGTTTAGGACTACAGGTGTTTGGCAGTAAACCCACTTGGTAGCAGTCTGTACCACACAGATTCACTTGGTAGCTGTGGCTGAGCAGTCAGACTTCCCTCAAGAAGAGTTAGACAGTATGTGGAGTATACAAAATAGGGCAGTTCACACAGTAAAACAAGCAAACGCGGAACAAGGCTTCGGTGTAAAGATATATAGTTATTTATTTATAAAAACACATCTATGAAAAACACTCGGGCACTAATACGGCAAACAACTTCAATCACAATTACCATACGAAAACTCAATCCCCCTAACAATAGTTCGACAAGTCTAGGTTCAACGGCACCACTTATTTGCAGACAGAGGTGAATGCTTTAACCTAGATGGCACTATAGTGTTCGTTAGGACGGGAGAGAAAAGGCAGGGTATGAAAGTAACTCGGTACCAACACTTTTACGAACAAATGCAAGGCAAGTAAGGCAGGGTCTTCTGTAGATCGCAAAGTTCAGAGGCCAGGCCCACTCGGAGAGAGGCAAGGCGATATGTCCCAAAAAGTATCACAGTGGAAATGCACTTCGAGTCTTTGTCGCAAATTGTTATAGAAAGATTGGACCAGTTCAGTTCAGAACAGAAAGTTAAGAAAGCTTGGAGGCGACCCAATGGAGAGACGAGGATTCAGACACCTCACGCTAACCGACACAAGGGAAGCCAGGCGGACACGGTACCTTGTTTGTGGAGAGACAGCTCCGGCGGGGGCAGTTGTTCCTGGTGGTGGATGCACATCGGGTCTTTGCCAAGAGAAGAGATGTTCTCATCGTCGAAGGGAAGTTTGAAGATCGTTGCACCACCAGGGAAGAGACCAGCCGCGGAGTGCTCCGTCACAAGGCACCACCTTTTGGTCGCGGTACAGGGGTAGTGGCTATCCGGTTGCCGGGGTGCTCTGCACGGGCAATTCGACCACTACGTCCTGGAACGAAGAAAAAGCAAAGGGGACTGGTTGTTCCCACCAGTCAGGGGAAGAGACTCTCCAGCCGGGAGATCTCCTCTGTCGTCGGGAAGTGGTGAGTCAGTTCAGCAGGGCTCCACCGGAGGTGTCGTCGTTGCAGGTCGGCTCAGCTTTACCCTCGTCGGATTCTTAGGTCCTGTGGCGACTTCTGAAAATCCAGTCCCAAAAGCCCTGCTTTTATGCAGAAAGCCCCCATTCATTCAGCCTAGCTGTCAATCAAAACACGCTAAGTGGTGAGCGGGGCGGCTCACCACTTGGGCCAATCACACCAGAGTGCGACTTGAGTTGGCAAGGCAACTCAGTCCAGGGTGCCTAAACCCCCTCCCACACCCACTGTGCTAACCAGACAGAATGGCACCACTTTGGAGGGCCTCTGTGTAGAGGCCCGCCAAAAGTGGAACAAAGGGCTCAACCTTTGGTTTAGGAGTCACAGAGATGAACACAGACGCCATTTTAAAAACCGAGTTTTGGCAGAAAATACCAACGATAGCTTTATTTAAGATAAATAAACTGGTGGTATGTTTGGAGATTTAACGAGAAAAAGTATTAACCTCCAACAATGGGAAGAATCCCATAGAGTTATATTCGGGGTCAAATATAACAAGTAGTTTCCACTGCCACCAGCCAAAACTCGACGAGGGGGGACGGGACAGTGCCCCCCTCGAATAACAGACCCAGGAGTAATCGAATTACCCCTACTAGTACGTCCACAATAGGATGGTTTGTACTAGTTCTGTTAGTAAATTTAGGTCTAGTAAAGCCAATGGTGACTTTACATGCCCGGGGAGACAGTAGTCAGTCCCCGGGTATGGAGTCTATGGTGGAGGTCCGCTAGGACGCCCCACTGTTACGGCACGGAGGGTGCGTTGTAACACACATAGCAAAACATATGAGACCCTATGGAGTAAAAGACCCCATAGCCCATAGAACACATTGACATTCAAAGAAATTAACCACATTCATGTCCAAGAGTGGGAGAAAAAGAGTCTCACTCTTGGCAGGATGGAAAAAAACAAATTCCAGAAATCCAGCAAAGCTGCTGGGGGACTCACTAGGTTAGGAAATTCAGCCTAAACAGAGAATTCTCCCTAACAGACTGACTCTCCATATGAGCCTGGTGCCATAGGCGCCAGGACTGGACCCAAATAGCCCCTAGGAGGGGTTGTTGGGCTTGCTTGGGATAACTTGATGCCTGCTTCCGGGGTTGCTGGACTTGGTCCGGGTCCTCGGGGGTAGGCATCATGACAGTAATGTCTTGAATCCCATGGTTATGCTCAAACATTGCCAACCAATCCAAAATATCAAGCTTAGCCTCATACACACCAACAATTTCTTTAGGCATACAGGGGGCCTCATTACGACCCAGGCAGTAGAGGGTTGTTAAGATGGATTTCTGAACTCTGTCCTGGAGGGGCAGAGGTTCAGAAGGCCAGCCTAGTTTCTTGGAACAGGGTAACCTCTGGACAAGCCAGATCAATCAGGGTAGCGATGGCAGCGGTCAAGAATAGGTCGCAAGAGGGTTGAGGGTGACTGAAAGCCCGCAATGAGCACACAAAGCAAGGACGCTTACAAATTACTCCAGACAGGTGTTATATTAAAAATATAGACACCTTTATTACAAGGCCTTTGTAACATCGACCATAGTAAAGAATCACGATAAAACTCCTGTAAACCAACACATCACAATCAATACAATATATATACAAGACCAAGGGGTCTAAGAAATTAGAAGCACGAAATATGGAGACCACCAGATGGGGGGGGGAAACAGGTAGTGCAAGTAATCGTTAGACCCAGTTCGACATCAGAGGCCACCTAACTAGAAGGAAGTCTGAGCCCTACGAAGAGTGGAGTCTTGTGCTCAAAAGTACCTGCACACGCGGGTGCCAACGGGCAAAGGAGAGTCTCTTCAGGGTAATCAGGCAATTCAGAGAGGTGAACAAAACGATGATGAACAGATCCCCGCTACTCAAGCACGGCCTCCACTTGTGGGCAGAAGCAGGGCGGAAAAGGGTTGCTGTTTACAACAGCGATGGAAAGCCACAGGCTCCTGCGGGAGGGCCACCGGTTAGGGTATTGACTACTCACCGTTCCCCGATGCAGGCAGACCCAAGCTTCTCCAGTTCAGTTTTGGTACTGGCAGGTTCAGATGCGATCAGCAGGATGTCTCTACGCCATGTAGATTCCGCAACAGCAGGAGTCAGGGTCGAGGGTGTCCCAAATGCAGCGAACATGCACAGATTGTTACCACAGCAGGGCAACTCAGCAACCGCGTGTATTCCGGCCCCAAATCACACGTCTCACTTCAGATCTGAGAATGCCAAGTGTACGAATCGTGTAAGAGTGCCGAGGACTCAGAATTTAGCAGCAGCCAGACGGCGGTGACAGAGCAAGATTCCTGTGTAGGCTGGTCAGTCCACTGGATGGCCAAGGGACGCTTCCGAAAGCTTACGTACAGGATTTGGTGAAGATGCCGAGAATAGTTGTTCCCACTATTCTAAAGGGTTGAAGCGCCTTAGCAGACCTTCCATTACGATCAGAGGCCGAGTGGTCTCGCAGGATGACAGCAGTGCAGGGTGCCAAACCTTCAGCGGGTCACCAGTGATTCCTCACCTCAGCTTCTTAATTGCAGGGAAGATGGCACCTAATCCTTCAATCATGAGAACTCAGGAGATCGACATGGTAGTGGGGTTTTCAGCCTCCTCTTATCCAAAGTTCCCTTTGCGCCAAAACGGAGAGGGCCCAATGGGAGATCCACTCACAAACACTCACACCATACGTGGACCTATCACGGACCATGGTGGTCCCAGGCATTCAGGACACTCTAGACTCTCTGACACCCAGGATGTGTATTGGGAACAGACATCCCAGCCCACATCCTGGAGGCACACACAAGGCATGCAGAAGCCCGCGAAAGCGTTGTGTTTCGCGGGAAAGTGCATGACCAAATAAGGACTGCCCCGGGTCGGCTCGACCTGGGGGAAGGGGCAAGACGGTCAGCGGACAGGACAAAGAACCTCGTGACATGGCCATTTTGGAGGCCAGGCCACCCATTTGGGCCAAACACGGGAAGCACGGTTAATATGGCAAAAAGGGGTTCAAAACACAAAGAAATGATAGCTGCCACCACTCCCGTCCGTGACACACTTGCACATTTCATTATAAATCCATTGAGAGTTTCTAGGGCCTTTGGAATGTCTAGAGACCCAAGAGTGCGGTAATGTAAGTAACGGTGCACTCGTGTTTCATGTTGCTCAAATGCTGCAACATGAGAAAAGGACTAAGGGAAACAAAGTCTCCCAGTACTGACTGTCTTAAGGGCATGTCAGTTTCCCCAGAAGAATTGAGCGAAAGCCCAGAGGAGTGCGGCGGAAGGCTGCGCTTCTCTGGCAAAGTCTAAATCAGGGTGTAAAACAAAAACAACAGCAAAAAGTTTGGGGGTTGCCACATGGGAGGAAAATTACCTACAATTATGACATTTTTCCTAACAAGGGTTAATGCTGCTAGTAGAGCTGCCAGCGCCGTTAACCCTCTACCGCCTCATTACGAGGTCTGCTTGTGGGTCCCACCAAAAGACACCTGTTAAGACCAGGCATCCTTAGCGGGACCCACTAGCAGACCAGGATGCTAACATGGGGCCTGCCATTAACGGGCCCGTTGTTAGCATCCTCCCCATTCCCATACAGTCCGATGGGGGATCAAATGGGAATGGGGATGTACCGGGTCTGGGTCCTGGGAAAGGGAATTACCGGGCCCTCCAAGGCCGGAATGTCCCGGTAATTCCCCATTCCAGGAACCTTAAAGCGGCATGGCTACCGCCATACTCGTAATGAGTCATGGGGCCTCATTACGACCCAGGCGGTAAGTTACCGCCTGGGTCGTACCTTTACCGCCATGGCGTAAACTACGTTTACGCCATGGTGGTTGGCGGATTTACCGCCCCATTCCAAGGTGAGTGGGCCGGTAAATCCCCATTTCCCATTTACCCTTCCCCATTCCCATTTTTGCCCCAAAGGGCATAATGGGAGTGGGCCTTTGGCGCCAGGCTCATGTTGGACATCAGGCTCATAAAGGGAGGTGTTTTGTGCACCTACCTGATGCAGACCATGCTGCACGCTTCAGGCCTCCCTGAGACCTGAAAGGGACTATTTTTTCATAGGGACTATTTTTTCACTCGGGCGTGGCCAGGGAAGGATACATACCTAGTTGGGGAAGGATGCATACCTGGAACTTCTTTGGAGGCTATTTAAGCCACGCCCAGACAGCAGCTCATGCTTCGCGTTGTTCTGCTTCCTGCAGCTTAACGCTCACCGTGTCTGCTCCTGCTCCTGGACTCCAGCCACGCCCGCCTCGAACCTGGAAGACCTGCAAGGAAGGAAGAGAAGAGAAAGGTGAAAACCAAGGACTATTTCAAACTTCTTACCTGCATCCGGAATCTTCTCGCCAGCATCCCTGAAGAAAGACTTCAATTTAAAAGCATTGCGTTGCTCGCTGCAGCGCCATGCTTCACTCACCTGTCCTCGAGACATCTCCTGGCTCCGTCGCGGCTGTCAGCATCGGACGCCACATCTCTGCACCTAGTGGAGAGAGGAAGAAACAAAAGGCGAGCAGAAGGAACACAGAAGGAAAGCCTGATTAATAGCCATAATACTAACCGGCTTTTCTTCCACATTTCGGGTCGGCGCCGCCCCGTTGGCAGGTACCGTACCCCGGCCCCTATGGGGAAAGGACAAGAGACATTTCTGGAGAATGATAAGGACATTTAGAGGGATCGCCCTCATCACTACTCACCTCGGCAGTTTAACCCCTCGACGCATCGCCTTCATTCTGCACCTGAAATAAAGGACAGATCACAGGTTAGAAAGACAACATAAAGGGGGCCTCACTTGAACTTTGAACTTTCATACTTACGGCGCATCGCTCAGGAAAGTCAAGTGGATTTTGCCAGCGCCATTCTGAAAACCAGTGAAGTAACTGGACGAACACGCTCCCCTGCACCAGAAGCAGGATGGAGAGTTCATCCTTCCAAACCATAAGGTGAGCTTAAACCGGGGTTTGGAGGAAGTTAGAGAGGAACGAAGGGGGAAGGGGGAAAGGGGGGAGCTAGCACACTATTCTGCAGACTGTTAATCTCCTTTCTCATCTGCAGAAGGATATTCCTACGGGCCAGGCAAGCACGATTTGGAGGTCCTGTCCAATCGGTGTTCCGGGTCCTGCGCATCATGCTAGAAGAGGCCACAGCAATCCAGACTAGACCAGCGCCCCCGTGGGAACCAGGTGAGCGTTACAGAACGCGAAGCCTTCCTACAAATTCCCACCCAGGCGCTATGGAAACTTCCGAAACTGACCAGTTGGCCCAATTACTGGGGGAATTACGGGCCGAAGTACACGCCGCTCATCAAGAGACTAGTGCCCTCAGGAGGGAAGTGATTGTAATAAAGGATAGAGCTGATGACCTGGCTATACAGCTTTTGCAAGGTCAAGCTGGACAAACTCCTTTACCCGGTTCCGGGGGGAACCCCGCTCCTGTGGTTTCCAGTAACCTGGTGCAGATTAATCTACCTGGAAACATGCCGCTGGCCCCACCTGAACGCTTTGCTGGGGACCCCAAACGATTCGCCGTATTCATGAATCAGTGTCGTTTGCACTTCCTATGCCTAATGATCAGACCAAGGTAGCCTTTGTGTTGTCATATCTCAGCGGCTGTGCTGCCGATTGGTCAGTCCCACTGGTAACTCAAGATGACCCGATTCTTCGTGATTTTCAAGGATTTCAAACAAGCATGGAAAGGTTATTTGCTCAACACTCCCAGGGACAGGCTCTGGATGACGAACTTCTATCTCTGCGACAGGGCAATCAAGACCTTCTATCCTACATTGCAACCTTCAATAGACTAATTGTGGAAACTGGTTGGCCAGAGGATAAAAGAATCACGTTATTCTATCGAGGTCTACGCGGAGAACTTAAAGATGTCCTGGCACAAGTTGTAAATCCGCCCCAAGAATGCACTGAATATATAGACTTAGTGGTCCAATTGGATCACAGGCTGCAAAACAGAAAAGCAGATCGGTCCAAGTTTGAAACCCGGGTGTTGGCCAAGACCCACGCTAAGCCCAAGGGGGCTGATGCCTCGGAGCCTATGCAAATCGGAGGTGTTAAAGGACCCCTAACTCAAAAAGACCGGGAAAGAAGATGACAGTTGCAATTATGCCTTTATTGTGGGTCCTCTGGACACTTTCTACGAGATTGCCCGGTTAAGCCGCCCAAGAAGGTGGTAGGAGCCGCTGATAAAATCCATGGAAACTCTGTATCGGGAAACGACCACGCCCGGCAAGCGTAGCGGTCCGCCTGCCGAGCTTGAAAACTAACTCTCAGACCTCGCATTTCATTGTGCCAATGGTCCTCGTAGATCCGGAACAGCCTAAACAGTTGCATGCTATAAAGGCATACATCGATAGCGGGGCTATAGGAAACTATGTGGATCGAGAATTGGTCTCTAGGATAAACCTCCCTCTGCGTCCTAAAACCAACAAAGATGTCATCACCACAGTAGATGGAACCGAAATTGCCTCTGGACCGGTAACACATTCCACAGCTGAGGTGACACTTGTAGGTCCGGATGGCCATCGGGAGGCAGTTGTGTTTGATGTAATCAAGGCTCCACAGATTCAGCTTATTCTCGGAATCCCTTGGTTAGAGACACATAATCCTCAAATTGATTGGCGAGCGAAGAGAATAACCTTCCCGGATTGTGCACAAACCTGCTACCCAGAAAATCCAAAGATTAATCTAGCATCAGTAACCTCTGTCCCCGTGCAACTACCTCCAGAGTACCAAGACTTTCAGGACGTCTTCCAAAAGGAACAGGCCAACACGTTACCTCCCCACAGATCGTACGATTGCCAAATCGATCTGGTGCCCGGTGCACAACCACCTTGTTGCAGGATTTACGCCCTTACTGAACCAGAGAATCTGCATTTGAGACAATATTTAGATCAATACCTCACCAATGGTTTCATTCGCCCGTCAAAGTCCCCGGCATCCTCAGCTTTGTTCTTCGTGCCTAAAAAAGAAGGCGACCTTAGAACTTGTATCGATTACCGCGCATTGAACCAGATAACTGTTAAAAATCGTTACCCTCTGCCTCTGATCCCTGAACTCCTTGACCAGGTGAAGGACGCTTGCGTATACAGCAAGTTAGATCTCCGGGGGGCTTATCAACTGGTACGAGTAAAAGAAGGCGACGAATGGAAAACGGCCTTCCGTACAAAATATGGACTATTCGAATACCAGGTGATGCCTTTCGGGTTGTGCAACGCGCCTGCAGCCTTCCAATTCTTCATGAACGATGTCCTTCGGGAACTCATCGATGTCTGTGTTGTCGTGTATATCGATGACATTCTTGTGTACTCCTCTTCGGAATCTGATCACAGAAAGCATGTCAGGGCCGTCCTAGAGAAACTGCGCCAGCACAAACTGTTTGCCAAGCTGGAAAAATGTGTTTTCCATACCACCGAGGTTGAGTTTCTCGGATTCATCCTGACACCTAAAGGGGTCCGAATGGATTCACGGAAAGTGGATGCCATCCTCAAATGGCCATCACCTAGTTCGGTGAAAGGTGTCCAAAGCATGCTTGGTTTTGCCAACTTTTATCGCAGGTTTATCCCGGAGTTTTCACGTGTGGTGCAACCCAACACTGCACTCTTGCGAAAAAATAAACGTTTTGAATGGACCGAGGAAGCCGAACAGGCCTTTCAGGAGTTGAAAGCTAAGTTCACGTCCGCACCTATTTTGAAGCACCCGCGTCCCGATCTCCCATATATAGTCGAAACCGACGCGTCCAGCTTAGCCATGGGAGCTGTCCTGTCTCAGAGAGACCTGTGGGATGTTTTTATCCACGCATCCAAGCCCTACCTCAAAACTGTGCAGTACTGACATGGAAAACATCATGATGGCCAGAGATTCCCAGAAAATGCCCAGGGAAGTGCATGAAGAATAGGCTGCCACCCATTTTGCCGATGTTATGGGCACAGAAGGGCACTGCCTCAAACCACCATTGGACTACTGTCAGGTTTCCTTCCCTTATTCAAGTTTCCTTCTCATTATTTCTCTTTATTTATCCTTTTCAGATTAGCTTTGTGCGGGTGGGAAGTTTTCTATTATAGTTGGTTTGGCCTTAACTTGCTGATTCAGAATCCTGGTTCTGACCCAAGGCAAAATGGAGCCTCACAGTGACTGCTCTGATTGGTTAGAAGACAATGCAGAACAACAATGAACATTCTAAACTGTCACTCTGTGCCTTTCATCATCAAAACCCCATCTGAGAGGACGTGTTTAGTGGCTGCTCCTGCTTTAGTCTTAGGCCTGGTGGATTTTATCCTTCAGGCGTCAGCAGTTGAGCGGCTACTTTCTTGGGGGTTACAGGAGAAGCTATCAGTTGGCAGGAATTCGTTTTTGAAGACAGGAAAAGCAGAAGATCCTTAGGAATTCGCTCAGGAGATAAGTGACTTTATTTGTACTGTAACTCTGTTCATCATAATGACATTCTCCTTGAAAATTCGTGAAAAGTTGTGTTTGTACTAGAACTATTGAACTCCCGGAGTGCTCGTGTGTTTTCCAGCGCGGTGTTCCTTAGCGCGAGAATCTGTTTGTCGCGTGCGAATTCAAGTGCGCGTGTGTTTTCTAGCGCGGGGGTTCCGAGCGCGAGAAGCTGTTTGTCGCGTGCGATTTTAAATGCGCGTGTGTTTCAGAGCGCGGGTGCTCCTTAGCGCGAGAAGCTATACGTCGCGTGTGAACTAAAGAGCGCGTGTGATTTCTAGCGCGGGTGTTCCGTGCGCGAAAATCTGTTTGTCGCGTGCGATTTTAAGTGCGCGTGTGTTTCATAGCGCGGGTGCTCCTTAGCGCGAGAATCTATACGTCGCGTGTGGACTAAAGAGCGCGTGTGTTTCCCAGCGCGAGTGTTCCTTCGCGTGAGAATCAATACGTCGCGTGTGGAATAAAGAGCGCGTGTGTTTTCTAGCGCGAGTGTTCCTTCGCGTGAGAATCAATTCGTCGCGTTTGAACTCAAGAGCGCGGGTGTTTTTATTTCGCGTGTTCCGCGCGAGAACATTATTGCGCGTGTGGATTTTTGCGCGTGTGGATTCTGTTGATCGCGTGTATTCGTTCGTAAGTGAACTCTTTGCACGTGTTCTTCAACCAGGAAGATTTCTAAGTGAAGTTCATCGTTCATCTGAATGGAGATAACCTGCGTGTGCGTTTAACACGTGTTTTTCTTCAAGGATTCAAAAACTCAATATAATTATAAATAGTTTGAAAAGTTTGAAAGAAAAAGACAATGAACTAAGATTTCCAGATTTGCCTAAAGTAAGAAGTTGCTGTGAATTTCAAGTGTCTCAAGTAAGAGAGATTTTCAGCTTCTTTAACAGCTTCTCTAAGAAATTTCAAGAGAAGAGCCAGGTATGATTCTTCATTATTAGTTAAGGATTAATGTCTTCCCATTCATAAGGTTAAGTAAGTAAATTAAGGATTTGTATCTGCTATTCTTATATCCTCTGCAGGTTCAGCTCTGGTTAGCCTTGACGCAGTCTGCCTGGTGTTGTTTTGTTATCCACTTCCCCTTTTCCCTTTGGGGTGTAGTTTACAGAGCTGAATTGAAATCTAGTTCTGGGAATTACATCTCAGGGGGATTGTCGGGGGTTCAGCAGCTTCCGCGGACACAGGACCTCTCAGCCTGACAGAATGAAAGGCCAATAATTTAGTCCGCCCGAGCTGTCATGAACCCCGACGAATCCATGGAGATGTTAGGATCTTTGATCAGGGAGTTACGGGAGGAGTTGAAAATTTCTCGGGATGAAAATGCCTTACTTAGTCAAAAGGTGGATGACTTGAGTGTTAAAGTTACACAAATTCAACAGAGGGGAGAAAGGAGAGAGGATGAGGTTTCAGGGGGCGCAGGTTCTCCACCTGAGTTAGAAAGAGAAGATCAGTTACCACAAATACAACGGGCGCCTCCAGTGGCAGAAGGGGTAAGGAGTATAATTATGCCAGTTCCTTTGGTGCCTCCAGAACGTTATCATGGGGATTCCAAGAGGTTTAGGGTGTTTTTGACACAATGTGAATTACATTTTATGAGTAGACCAGAATTATTTCCATCGGATGCTTCTAAGATAACTTTTATGTTGTCATATCTTTCTGGGGAGGCATCTGCTTGGGCTGGGTTGTTGGTGAGTCAAAAGAGTGCGGTTTTAGGAAATTATACCAGTTTTTTAGAGATATTCCGAAAGATGTTTGATAGAAGACAGTTATCTCTGGAAGTGGATGGTGAACTTTTAGAATTAAAACAAGGTAATAGAGACTTGATTGCTTATATAACACAATTTAAGTCCCTTGTGTTAGAAAGCAAGTGGCCCGAGGTTAAACAGGCCTCGTTGTTTTATCGGGGCCTTAGAGATGAGTTAAAGGATGCATTGTCTGGAGTAGTTGAACGCCCTTCTACTTGTGAAGGTCTGATTGATTTGGTTATTCAATTGGACTTTCGTTTGAGTGAAAGGAAGGCAGAGAGGCGTCATTGTCAGAGTGATGTAAAGTCTCTAGTTAGAGTAGATAGACCTAAAGTAGAGAGTAGACCCAAAGGGAATAATCCATCTCCTAGAATCCGAGGCCCTTTAACAGTGGAAGAAAAGACTAGGAGGAGAGATAATAATCTGTGTTTATACTGTGGAAGAGGTGGGCACTTTTTAGGAAACTGTCCTTACACTCCCAAGAAGACTTCTTCCTCAGCAGTCAAGGTACAACAGATCGCCAATACGGTGCAGACAGCGGTTCCTCATATAACCATAAATGTATCCTTATTTTTTGAGTTGGAGTGTAAGGGAAAGGGTCCTGTAATGCTTGACTCTGGTGCGACTGGGAATTTCATGGATTGGGGTCTGGCAAAATCTTTGGGAATTCCAATTATTCAGAAGGAGGTTGTAGAGCAGGCTAGGGCTGTTGATGGTACGTGTTTATCTTCTGGTCCTATTACTCATAGAACTGGTTCTTTAACTTTGGAGTTATCAGGAGGTCACAGAGAGATAATTTCCTTTGAGTTAATTGATGCCCCTTTGTTGAAGATTATCTTGGGCATGCCTTGGCTTACTCTCCATAATCCCCTGATTGATTGGAGTGCTAGGACAATTGACATGCAGTCCGATTTTTGTAAAGAGAATTGCTTTTCAGGAAGTCTCTTAGAGGAAGATGTAAAACAAAGTAATTCCGTGTCTAGTTTTCTGGCTGAGACTGGAATTGGATGTCATGATGTGGGAGCTGTAGTGGGTCAACTTCCCCAGTGTTACAATGATTTTTGGGACGTATTTGATGAGAAAGTGGCAGGAGAATTACCACCCCATAGGCCCTTTGATTGTAAAATTGAACTGGAGCCAGGAACAATTTTGCCTAGTAGTAGGGTATATGCTCTTACTGAGAAAGAGAATGATTATTTAAAAGAATATTTGTCGGAAAATTTGGCCAAAGGGTTTATTCGTCATTCTAAGTCACCGGCGGCCTCTCCTTTATTTTTTGTACCAAAACCGGATGGCACGCTTAGAACTTGCATAGATTATCGAGCAGTTAACAAAGTCACTGTTAAGAACCGGTATCCTCTTCCTCTCATCTCGGAAATGCTTAATCAAATACAAGGAGCAAATATTTTCTCTAAATTAGATTTGAGAGGAGCTTACCATCTTGTACGTGTGCAGGAAGGGGACGAATGGAAGACAGCGTTTAAGACCAGGTTTGGGCTGTTTGAATATCAAGTTATGCCATTCGGTCTATGTAATGCTCCAGCGGCTTTCCAATTTTTCATTGATGAGGTTTTTAGAGAATACTTGGATATTTTTGTTGTCGTTTATATCGATGATATTTTGATTTTCTCTTCTGACCTGGATCAACATCAGAAACATGTGCGCTTAGTTTTACAAAAGTTGCGAGAAAATCATTTGTTTGCCAAATTGGAAAAAAGTCAATTCCATACAGATTCTGTGGAGTTTTTAGGTTTTATAATTTCACCTAAGGGTTTAGAAATGAATCCTAAAAAAGTGCAAGCAGTTCTTGAATGGCCCTCTCCTACTAAGGTTAAGGAAATATAAAGTTTCTTAGGGTTTGCCAATTTTTATAGAAGATTTATAGAAGGTTTTTCTCGGCTGGTTGCTCCTATAACGAGACTTTTGAAAAAAGGAGTGAAATTTGACTGGGACCTTGAAGCAGAAAAAGCTTTTCAAGAGTTAAAACAAAGATTTACTTCTAGTCCAATTCTAATTCATCCAGATCTTTCTAAACCTTTTTTTGTGGAGGCGGACGCTTCAAATTTAGCGTTGGGGGCGGTGCTTTCTCAAAGGAATGAAACTACTGGTCAAATACATCCAGTTGCATTCTTTTCTAGGAAGTTTTCTGCTGCTGAAGTGAACTACACAATTGCTGATCGTGAACTATTAGCAATAAAGTCCGCTTTTGAAGAATGGAGACATTTTCTAAAAGGAGCAAGACATACAGTAACGGTCCTTACTGATCACCGAAATTTATTGTTTTTAAAATGTGCAAGAACTTTGTCTCCACGACAACTTCGTTGGTCTTTATTCTTTGCAGATTATGATTTCATTGTGACTTTTAAACCCGGAAGTCAGAACAAAAAAGCTGATGCGTTATCTCGCCAATTTCCTGGAAGTGAGGAGAAAGAGATTCTAGAACCAGAACCTATAATTGCTCCAGAACGTTTTTTGTTAGCTGGAGCCATTAAAGAAATTGATTTTTTGAATGAAGTTCGTCAAAATATGTCCTTGCAGAAGATGGAGGAGTGGGTGAGACTGGATCCAGCCAGAAGTTTGAAAGACGATCTTCCTTTTTTTGATAACAAGCTTTATGTACCTACTGATGAGTTAAGAGAAAAGGTTTTGAGAAATTGTCATGAATCCATTTTATCAGGACATCCTGGTTTCAGAAAAACTCTGGAATTGGTTCGAAGGAATTTTTGGTGGGAAAAAATTCGCCAAGACACATTGAACTTTGTTAAAACTTGTGTAGTCTGTGCACAAGCGAAAAGTCAAGTTGGGAAGCCGCATGGTTTATTGGAGCCGTTACCTGTTCCACCTCGTCCTTGGCACACAATTTCTATGGATTTCATAGTTGATCTCCCTCAAGATAAGGGTTGTACTACCATTCTTGTTGTGGTCGATCTTCTTACTAAAGAAGCACATTTTTTACCAATGGAGGGAGAGGTTACAGCGGAAAAACTGGCTCATAGTTTTTTGCAAGGTGTAGTTCGACTACATGGACTCCCAAGTCAAGTTATCTCTGACAGGGGATCTCAATTTATTTCAAAATTCTGGAGGGCCTTCTGTAAGAAACTTGGAGTGGAAGTTAGTTTGACTTCTGGGTATCATCCGGAGAGTAATGGACAAGTGGAGAGAGTAAATCAAGAATTGGAGAAGTTTTTAAGGTGTTATTTACAAGCTAGAGAGGAATGGGTGGATTTGGTGTGGTTGGCAGAATTCTCTTACAACAATTGTGGAAAAGATGCTACTTCTATGTCTCCTTTCTTTTTGGGTCGTGGGTTTCATCCTCGCTTTCTGAGTTTTGAGGTGTTGGAGGATTCAGGGAATCCTAGAGTGGAAGATCGTTTGTTGATAATGAAAAATAACTTGGATAGAGCAAAAAAGGTTCTGGGAGAAAATAAGTTGAAATATAAAAGGTGTGCAGATTTGAGAAGAAAGGCTGGTCCTGAATATAAGGTGGGAGACTTAGTTTGGCTTTCTACCCGGTACCTGAAAATTAAGGGGAAGAATAAGTTCAGTCCACGATTTGTAGGTCCTTTTGAGGTAGAGAGAATCATCAACCCTGTGGCAGTACGATTGAAATTACCCAAGCAGTTGAAGGTACATCCTACTTTCCATGTTAGTCTTTTAAAACCAGTTTGTTCAGGAACTAGATTTAGAACACCACCTTCCCCTGTGATTTTGGAGGATTCATCTGAGAAATTTGTGGTTAAACAAATTTTGGATTCCAGGAAAGTGAGGGGAAGGTTGCAGTATTTGATTGATTGGGAGGGATATGGACCGGAGGAACGATCATGGGAAGATTCAGTTGATGTACATGCCCCCCGTTTAGTTGCTAAGTTTCACGCTAAAAATCCACATAAGATAAGCCCAGAGACTGGGCATTAGGAGGGGGGTACTGTCAGGTTTCCTTCCCTTATTGAAGTTTCCTTCTCATTATTTCTCTTTATTTATCCTTTTCAGATTAGCTTTGTGTGGGTGGGAAGTTTTCTATTATAGTTGGTTTGGCCTTAACTTGCTGATTCAGGATCCTGGTTCTGACCCAAGGCAAAATGGAGCCTCACAGTGACTGCTCTGATTGGTTAGAAGACAATGCAGAACAACAATGAACATTCTAAACTGTCACTCTGTGCCTTTCATCATCAAAACCCCATCTGAGAGGACGTGTTTAGTGGCTGCTCCTGCTTTAGTCTCAGGCCTGGTGGATTTTATCCTTCAGGCGTCAGCAGTTGAGCGGCTACTTTCTTGGGGGTTACAGGAGAAGCTATCAGTTGGCAGGAATTCGTTTTTGAAGACAGGAAAAGCAGAAGATCCTTAGGAATTCGCTCAGGAGATAAGTGACTTTATTTGTACTGTAACTCTGTTCATCATAATGACATTCTCCTTGAAAATTTGTGAAAAGTTGTGTTTGTACTAGAACTATTGAACTCCCGGAGTGCTCCTGTGTTTTCCAGCGGTGTTCCTTAGCGCGAGAATCTGTTTGTCGCGTGCGAATTCAAGTGCGCGTGTGTTTTCTAGAGCGGGTGTTCCGAGCGCGAGAAGCTGTTTGTCGCGTGCGATTTTAAATGCGCGTGTGTTTCAGAGCGCGGGTGCTCCTTAGCGCGAGAAGCTATACGTCGCGTGTGAACTAAAGAGCGCGTGTGATTTCTAGCGCGGGTGTTCCGTGCGCGAAAATCTGTTTGTCGCGTGCGATTTTAAGTGCGCGTGTGTTTCATAGCGCGGGTGCTCCTTAGCGCGAGAATCTATACGTCGCGTGTGGACTAAAGAGCGCGTGTGTTTCCCAGCGCGAGTGTTCCTTCGCGTGAGAATCAATACGTCGCGTGTGGAATAAAGAGCGCGTGTGTTTTCTAGCGCGAGTGTTCCTTCGCGTGAGAATCAATTCATCGCGTTTGAACTCAAGAACGCGGGTGTTTTTATTTCGCGTGTTCCGCGCGAGAACATTATTGCACGTGTGGATTTTTGCGCGTGTGGATTCTGTTGATCGCGTGTATTCGTTCGTAAGTGAACTCTTTGCGCGTGTTCTTCAACCAGGAAGATTTCTAAGTGAAGTTCATCGTTCATCTGAATGGAGATAACCTGCGTGTGCGTTTAACACGTGTTTTTCTTCAAGGATTCAAAAACTCAATATAATTATAAATAGTTTGAAAAGTTTGAAAGAAAAAGACAATGAACTAAGATTTCCAGATTTGCCTAAAGTAAGAAGTTGCTGTGAATTTCAAGTGTCTCAAGTAAGAGAGATTTTCAGCTTCTTTAACAGCTTCTCTAAGAAATTTCAAGAGAAGAGCCAGGTATGATTCTTCATTATTAGTTAAGGATTAATGTCTTCCCATTCATAAGGTTAAGTAAGTAAATTAAGGAATTGTATCTGCTATTCTTATATCCTCTGCAGGTTCAGCTCTGGTTAGCCTTGACGCAGTCTGCCTGGTGTTGTTTTGTTATCCACTTCCCCTTTTTCCCTTTGGGGTGTAGTTTACAGAGCTGAATTGAAATCTAGTTCTGGGAATTACATCTCAGGGGGATTGTCGGGGGTTCAGCAGCTTCCGCGGACACAGGACCTCTCAGCCTGACAACTACCCACACAGTAGCCTGAAACCATTGGGAATGGCAATGCTGATTGCCAAAAGCAACCTAGAATTGTGGGGAATTCATTTTCTTAAATCCCAAAAATGGGTGCATTACCAGTACTCACCACTATCAGAAAGCCGGCGTTTTAAAACAACACCAGACTTTTTTCTCTTTTTTGTGTAAAACTGAATAAATGAACCCAAAGCAGGCCAAAGAAAGACTTACTGAGAGGTGGATCCAATGTAAAAATATATTCTGAAGTGACTTGAAGGTTTATAACAAGACTGGCTGAGCTGTGGATTTCAGCAGTTTAAGTAAATTTGGACTGAAAGACACTAAAAATCTAAATGTTTAAAAGAAATGAGTGACCTACTTTTGAGTGTCATATAGGTTGCAATTGTTTAAATGTCATAGTTTTAAACTTAGAATCAGAATTCTAGCTGCATATGTAAAAATGGTTAGTTTTATTTGAATGCAGAAAACTGGGTAACTAAAAGTGACATTAGCTGGGGCCTGGCTTAAGGAACTGAATTCTGCCCACCAGCTACCCCCGACAGGAGTTGAGACTTGCACAACTGCTGTGTTCCCAGGCCTAGCTGCCCTTTTGCTGCTCCCACCAAAAGGGATCTGACACTTCTCTGATTGGATTATCAAGGGACTGCTAGAGGCTAAACATAGGACCCAGGCAGAGGGTTTATTGAAGTGGCCATGAATGGCTTCCTCTTGAACAATGGGCCTTCCAGGGCCCAGGCAAATGTTTTATTATGGGAGCCGTAAATGTGGCTTCCTCCTGGAAGGAAAGGGGAGGAGCACTGCATGTGAGAGCAAGCTGGCTTGGCAGAAACTGGGAGGGGGAGAAACTGGAGACAGAGGCTGAGCTTGAAGAAAGT
Organism: Ambystoma mexicanum; assembly: GCF_040938575.1. Classification (NCBI taxonomy): domain Eukaryota; kingdom Metazoa; phylum Chordata; class Amphibia; order Caudata; family Ambystomatidae; genus Ambystoma; species Ambystoma mexicanum. The sequence goes on from NC_090934.1 coordinate 464,193,485, forward strand.
GGAAAAACTGGTTTCTGTACCATGTGACCTGAAAAGACACACCCCTGTAGCCAGAATATGGTTTTAGAAAAAGATGAATAACTCATAGTACGGACTTGTCATGATTATCTAAATGATACCATAATTCTTGTGATTTTTCTGCCCACATTTTAAGAGGTTTTTAGAAACGGTGCCGTGATCTGGGGGCAAGCTAGCAGTTAAGAGGGTATTACTTAAAATGTATGCATGTTAAAAGTCTGATACTTCATCAATTAATGCCTGTATGCCTTGCACACATTTGGGTAAATTTGAGTAAGAATCTGATATTGGTAACCTGACCAAAAAGTGAAATATGTTGCCATTTCTCAATGCAAGCTCTCAGGAAGAGCAGATTTGGACAGGGTATACCTCCTGTGATATGTGATGGGTGCATGTAATTTTAAACAAATGTGTACCTGTGCAAATATGTCTTTTGGGTCAAAATATAGATTGTGTGTAATTTGACAGGGGTGGGTTCTCTGTACCATAAACAGACCTCATCATGATGACACTTCATTTCATTCCCCCAATCAAGGGGAAGAGGAGGAAGTGGCCAATGACAGGTGGAGAGGGGTAGGGCCTTGGAAGCTAGCCTTTCCACCCATTTTCAAAACACATAAAAGCCGACAGTCAGGACAGATAGGGACATTCAATTCCATTTGCTGCGGAGCATGCTGCCGGACCAAACAACATCCAGAGATCCAGACTTCAAATCCATCAATCTCCAGAATCCAGAGAGGCTAGACCAGCAGAGCAGAGCTGACCCAGACCACTGTTAGCAGAACCAGAGAGCTGACCCAGATCACTGTGAAGTGCCGAGACCAGACCAGAGTCCAGTCTAAAACCTGACCAGATCCGTGGCGAGGCCCATTCTAATTCAAAAATATATTGTGAGTACCTAGCAGAACTGTGCAGAACCAATCTCTTAGTTAAAATAATATAATTCAATCTATTTTAATCTAAGTAGAACTGCCTAAAAGCTGTCACCTGTCATTTCTAGTTGCTAGCTGTCACTTGTCACTTTGAACTTTTAAAATTTAAAATCCGAAAAACAACCTTCACAAAATCGTTCATAACTCCGTAACCGTTTGTGCTAGGAACTTGGTTTAACTTTCCTCTGAAAGCTTAGAATCTTGGCTTTTCCCGCGATTTGCAAATTTCTCCACATGTGAAAACAGCAGTTTCCTTGCTAAAAATTCGTTTGCCTCTTAAGAACCATCCCTGAATCATTGCTAGAGTGAGCCTGGACTAATATTAACTAGATACCACTCACCCTGAACCTCTAGAGGGAATTAAAAGCATTTTAGCATATTTTTCACTTCATTGCCAGCACATATAAAAGCATTTTGGGCCTGTGTTTCCAACTTCTGTGGTCTAAGCTTGCTGGGGTGAACTGAATTACATTTGATTGCATTTCTGAGAACTGTGTGCTTTCCTTCCATTTCCCTGCATTGCATAAAGGGGGGAGGGGATTGCCAGAGAAAAGTGATTACATTGTTTTGTTGAAATCATATTGAGTATTTTCTGTATTGCATTTTCATTCAACATTGCATCCATCTGAACTTATATAAAGTATTCTCTACCACCTTATTCTTCTGTTCCTATTCACAAGTGTGCTAGTGCCAAACTATCCATTATCGATTACTGCTCAGATTAAGTGTGATATTCAATTAGTAATGTATTATAAGGTGTGATATATATATATATATATATATATATATATTGTTTAAATTCTCAAATAAACCTTTTAACTTGCAAAACAGAACTACTTCTTGGCTCAGTGGGGTCAGGGGGATTCCAAGAGAGGGCAAGAGAGGGGTGTTATATAGGGGTAGTCATCCAGAACGCATGAACTGGACATAAAGATATATCAATAAGGGTTTCCATTCAGTATCCCAGACTAGGCATTGACTTAGCTGTAGTGTTGAATTGAATCCTCTTACAGACCCTGAAACCAACCAACTGCACCCCGTAACATTTTGGTCCAGAAAGTTCTCACCGCCGGAGATAAATTATGCGATCACCGATAAGGAACTATTAGCCATTAAGTCCGCCTTCAAGGCTTGGCGGCATTATCTCCTCGGCGCCCGGCATACCATCACCGTAATCACTGATCACCGAAATTTACAATATTTAAAAACTGCCAAGGCTCAATCGTCTCGACAGCTCCGATGGGCTTTGTTCTTTGCATAGTTCGATTTTGTAATCACCTACCGCCCCGGCTATAAGAATGGTAAGGCGGACGCTCTATCCCGAATTGGAATGGAAGAAATAGACACAAACTCAGAACCTGTGCCGATAATTCCCGAACAAAGAATTTTGGGGATAACCACTTTACAAACCCTTGAAGACATTCAAGCACGAGTGAAACAATTCCTGGACTCTTCAGCCTTGCAGGATTGGATCAAAAGGGGGTCTAACTTTTCAGTCAAGGATGGCTTACCTTACTTCCAAGGACGCTTATTTTTGCCAGAAAAGGAATTGCAAGAACTGGTTATTTCCCGTCATCATGATACCCTGATGGAAGGACATCCTGGCATTGCCAAAACAGAGGAAAAGGTTAAACGACAATTCTGGTGGCCTTCCTGGCGAAAGGATATTAAATCTTTCGTGATGTCCTGTGGAGTTTGTGCCCAAAACAAAGGTCAAAAGACAAGACCCGCCGGTCTTCTTCAGCCCTTAGACATTCCACCAGCACCTTGGCACACCCTGTCACTAGATTTTATCACGGACCTGCCCTCTTGTAATGGTTACAATACTATTCTGGTCGTGGTGGATTTATTTTCCAAAATGGCCCACTTTATTCCGTTGAAAGGATTACCTTCAGCCTTTGTTCTTGCCAAAGAATTCCTCGAAAATATCATCCGTTTGCATGGATTCCCGTCCATACTAGTCTCCGATCGGGGAAGCCAGTTTATTTCTCATTTTTGGAAAAAGTGTTGTCAACTGGCACAAATCGACGTAAGACTCTTGACCAGCCACCACCCACAGACCGATGGTCAGACGGAGAGAACAAACCAGACCCTTGAACAATATCTACGATGTATGTTGCACCAATCGTAGGGTAATTGGAAGGACATTTTATGGGTGGCATAATATGCAATAACTCGATACACTCTGGAACTGGTCAGAGCCCCTTTTATACCCTATATGGACATCACCCTCTTACTTCAGACTTGGACTCACCTCTGAGCCTTGAAATGCCCGCAGTGGACCATTTGCATTCTACGATTACTCAAGCCTTCAAGGATGCAACTGCACATTTGCAACATGCGAAAGGGAAATACAAAAAGAATGCGGATCTGCATCGAAGAGAGGCGCCTCCATACCAAATAGGGGATCAAGTATGGTTGGCTACCAAACACCTATCACTCAAGGGGCCTCAAACTTTTAATCCAAGGTATTTAGGCCCTTACTCGATCAAAGCTATAATCAACCCAGTGGCAGTCAAGCTCGATCTACCAGCTAACATGCGGATTCACCCCGTTTTTCATGTGTCACTTTTGAAACCAGTGCACCCAGGAACCAGATTAACAAAGCCACCAGAACCGATTCAGATAGATGGGGAGCCTGAATTCGAGGTGAAGAACATTTTGGATTCTAAAATCTCAAAATCAAAACTTTTCTATCTAATTGATTGGAAAGGGTACGGGCCTCAGGAAAGGTCTTGGGAACCCAGTGATCACGTACATGCACCTCGGCTGGTAAAAAGGTTCCATCGGAATTTCCCAAACAAACCGAAACCTCCAGAAGGAACGACCTTGGGAGGGGCCTTGGGGGGGGAGTGCTGTCATGATGCCTACCCCCGGAGCACCAGGCCAGGCCCAGCACCCCCGGAAGCAGGCATCATGCCCTCGGGTAAAAGCCCAGCGGCCCCTTGTAGGGGCTCTTTGGACTCAGTCCTGGCGCCTTTGGCGCCAGGCTCATGTTGGACATCAGTCCTGGCGCCATAGGCGCCAGGCTCATAAAGGGAGGTGTTTTGTGCACTTACCTGATGCAGACCATGCTGCACGCTTCAGGCCTCCCTGAGACCTGAAAGGGACTATTTTTTCATAGGGACTATTTTTTCACTCGGGCGTGGCCAGGGAAGGATACATACCTAGTTGGGGAAGGATACATACCTGGGACTTCTTTGGAGGCTATTTAAGCCACGCCCAGACAGCAGCTCATGCTTCGCGTTGTTCTGCTTCCTGCAGCTTAACGCTCACTGTGTCTGCTCCTGGACTCCAGCCACGCCCGCCTCGAACCTGGAAGACCTGCAAGGAAGGAAGAGAAGAGAAAGGTGAAAACCAAGGACTATTTCAAACTTCTTACCTGCATCCGGAATCTTCTCGCCAGCATCCCTGAAGAAAGACTTCCATTTAAAAGCATTGCGTTGCTCGCTGCAGCGCCACGCTTCACTCACCTGTCCTCGAGACATCTCCCGGCTCCGTCGCGGCTGTCAGCATCGGACGCCACATCTCTGCACCTAGGGGAGAGAGGAAGAAACAAAAGGTGAGCAGAAGGAACACAGAAGGAAAGCCTGATTAATAGCCATAATACTTACCGGCTTTTCTTCCACATTTCGGGTCGGCACCGCCCCGTTGGCAGGTACCGTACCCCGGCCCCTATGGGGAAAGGACAAGAGACATTTCTGGGGAATGATAAGGACATTTAGAGGGATCGCCCTCATCACTACTCACCTCGGCAGTTTAACCCCTCGACGCATCGCCTTCATTCTGCACCTGAAATAAAGGACAGATCACAGGTTAGAAAGACAACATAAAGGGGGCCTCACTTGAACTTTGAACTTTCATACTTACGGCGCATCGCTCAGGAAAGTCAAGTGGATTTTGCCAGCGCCATTCTGAAAACCAGTGAAGTAACTGGGCGAACACGCTCCCCTGCACCAGAAGCAGGATGGAGAGTTCATCCTTCCAAACCATAAGGTGAGCTTAAACCGGGGTTTGGAGGAAGTTAGAGAGGAACGAAGGGGGAAGGGGGAAAGGGGGAGCTAGCACTTATTCTGCAGACTGTTAATCCCCTTTCTCATCTGCAGAAGGATATTCCTACGGGCCAGGCAAGCACGATTTGGAGGTCCTGTCCAATCGGTGTTCCGGGTCCTGCGCATCACGCTAGAAGAGGCCACAGCAATCCAGACTAGACCAGCGCCCCCGTGGGAACCAGGTGAGCGTTACAGGTGTAAACAAAAACTGACTCAAGGTTTCTGAGTAAAAGAATATACATTTATTTACACAATCATGTGTAAAACAGTTCACTAAGTAAAGCAGCAAAAAATCACAATCTTAATACACTAAACAACACCCAATCAATTCTGGACAAGTTAATCTCACAATGAAGTGTGAGCAAATTGGCACTCTAGCAATTTAAAAAGGGAGTGGAAGACAAGGTTATTTAAAATCAAGCAGCACCAAAAAGTATGAAGCAGGGCAATCTAGAACAGGCTTACTACAATGTGGATTCAAATCAATAGGCCTGGGCCAATGTTAATGGTTCAAAGTCTTTGCAGAGGATCACACAGTTCAGAGTAGTTTGCAGTTAAATCTTTGCCAAGAGTTCGAAATGTAGTTGGTCAGATGAAACGTTACTTAAAAGAGTAGAGAAGGACAATCCACTCGGATTGGTGAAAAATTTAAAACACTTTTACCTCGGTCGGACGGAACGAACAACCATGTTTGAACAGTAGCTTAGAAGAAGAAGAATGCTGTAAATGAGGCAGAAGTTCCTGGCAGATCCTGCAGGCTCACGGTTCCTGAAGCGACTGTCGGACTGACACGGAGGAGGAAGACTGGAGAGTCCTGCACTTCCCAGTGGAAAAAACAGCAGCAGAGCAAAGCAACGAATAAGAGGTGTGCTCCTGAAAACCCAAGCAGGTTCACTGCAGTGGTGCACAGCAAATTCGACCAGGGGAGGGAGGCCTTGCTTGGTGTATGGCGAACTGGTTGGTCCCACTAGCTCAAGGGAAGACGATTCCTTGTAGATCTTCTCTGTCGTCGAAGTGTAAGAGAATCGGACCTGCAGCAGAGCCTCACCAGTAGATTCAGTAGTTGCAGAAGTCCTCTTCCTTTAGCGTCTCTTCGGTTCTCTTGATCCAGTGGCGACTCTGCCTTCCAAGTCCCAGAGACCTGCTTTTTATGCAGTTTTCCCCCATTCACACAGCCTGGCTGTCAATCACACAGCAGGGTGGCTGTCCTGGCAAGACAGTCACTTAGACAATCAAACAAGAGTGCAACTTGGGTCTCCAAGGAGACCATGTGCAGGGGGCCTAATACCCCTCCGTCACATCCTGTCTACCTAGACTATCAGGCGCCTAAGTAGGGCTTCTGTGCAGAATCCCCCCAAAGGACGACAAACAAAGGAACCAAACCTGGTTTGGGGCGCAGAGTAAAACAGGAGCAAGACCTTTACAAAAAGAAATGGCAAATAAACCCAGCCGAAACCAAATAAAAGTAAATGGGGTCCAGCGGATTAAAGTTTGAGGCTACTAACATAGTCTAAAACAGTACCAAGGCTATTTTCATACACCGTGGTATGAAAAATATGGTAGATACCACTGCCACCAGCCAAATCTTAAAGAAAGGGGAACAAAATAATGTTCCATAAGAGACAGACAAACATGTATAACTATTAACCCTTTCCAGTACTCTATGGTAGATAGTTTGTACTGGGTGTGTGAAATAAAAAAAAAGACTAATAAAGTCAATGGCAACTTTACATGTTCTGGGAGACAGTAGTCAGTCCCAGAAAATTGAGTTTAAAGTGGGAATCCTGAAAAAGACAACCCGGTGTCACTGCACTGAAGGTGCTGTGTGACGCACAGTGAAAAGATAATGCCTATGGAGTAGGTGAGACTCCACAGTCTATGAACACACAAATGTACAACACACAGCAAAACACATGTAAGAGTGGGATAAAAGTCTCACACTCTTACCTGGTGAAAAAAATAAATCCTAGATATCATGGCAAAGCCAAAGCTGCTGAGGTACTGAATAAGAAAGGGAAATTAGCCATTCTGGATAATTCTCCCTAACACCCCAGTTCTGAGCCTCCTCATTCACTGGCAAGCCGCCACAAACGCTGGTACTAATATGGCATAAAGCAAACAGTGGTATCTTGTACTACCATTGACCACATTCTTATACTCATCTATAATGTGCACACCATGCCACATTCTCTATAGTTATTGTTTTTTTTTTAATGCTGACCATTTGTTATGAGCCCCACCAATAATGATTAGAATCTGATACATGAAGCGATTCAGTCACTACGGGTTTGGGAATAGAGAAAGATATCATTGTGGGAGAGTAAAATAATGTAAACATGCGCCTATGTGTTCATGAGTAGATGGTATGCTAGACATCAAAATTACACGAGGTCAAACAACTTGTTGTGTATTGCATAGGACCCATTATGATTTCAATTTCTTCTAGAAATATGTTAATGCATTTATACACACAAAGTTGCTATTGCATACGTGTGCATGGCAACAGTTGGTCTGGGGCCCTAGCCATTGGTAGAATTGATATGTGACCCCTGTGATTGAACTGTGCCATTTTGTAGCAAACATTGAGCAACTATGACCCTTCCCTCCACCACAGAGTAGATAGCAACACAGTTGTCCCCTAATCAACAACCACACACAAGAATTTACTGCATGCAAACCAAAATCTCTCTTTTCTTTTACTTAAAAGGAATGGCGGCATCAAGGGAAACATCATCACTTTGGCAGCTCGAGCAGACAGTTCCAGATCATGTTTCACGCTAAATTGTCCCTCATTAGCTCACGTTATCTCACAGCTGTGTGCGGCGCCATCTGGGGAGTTCACCTCACATTGAGTTACATGCTAGACATCACCGCGAGTTGTTCTCTGCCTACAATGCAGCACCAACGGAGGACAGCTGCCTCGTGGCAATGCCATCTGGCCCATTGTTGCGTCCAGAAAAGTTAGAATAGAGAGGCAGAGCTGTTTTATTATCTGTTTAAAAATCCGACTCAGGTTTTGGTGCCTCCACTTTCGACTGTCCTGCCCCATTTGTTTGCGCACACTTTGTACCTTTGAGTTCAGGCAGTGGGAACAGTCAGCGTCCATGCCACTGCTGCAGTTATCAATTGAACAAAATTCACTTTTAACCCAATCTAGGGGTAATACATAAAATCGCACTATGCACTTTTCAAACATATAATTCTCTTTAAGAAGGCCGGTTTTGAATGATTAACTACACTCTTTAACCCTTCCTAAATGTCATGTAACTCCCTCTTGGTACGCGGAATTTGGAGAATGTAGAATGACAGAAGAAAGTTTTGAGAACCTCAGGTACCTCCGAGGTGTCTGAAATCCCAAACGAGGTGGTGTGGGGGGTTCACTATTTTTTTTTTCTTAGTCAAATTGTGGTATAACTAACTAGAAACAAAAGACGTCCTGGCAGCCTGGTATGAAATCACATTGGCTGATCTGTGCTTCGGCAGTGGAATCGTTGAATAATCGTGTTTTAGTCTGCACGACATTAGATAAATAAAGGAACGTATTTAAGCATATTTAAGAAAATGCTATCTTGAAACTGCCAAGAAAATACTTTTCTCTGGTCTTGCATTGCATTGATTTAAATGCTATGAACACAATCGGGCTAATTTTCTAAAGCAAATACTAATTGCATGCAGGGGACCACCAATGATAGTAAAACAGAGTGCAAAAGTAAAGAGGAATACAAATCCAGCAAAATCACATTTAGTCTTTGGTTTTAAGTTCTATTTGATAACAAAGAAAAATGTAAATAATGCTGCTGTGATGACTTGCCATCTGGTAAGGGTTTGAAAAACCAGGCTTTTTTTGCTTCTCATTAAATAATATAATGATGCGGGTAATTCCATCTCTGAAATGGAAATCTGCTAATCAGATGCATATTGTGCACGTGCGCCTTGCTGCATCAGTACTCTGAGTTGCAGCGCCTGATCTAACAGTGCCAGAGGCCAGGATCGGAGGCCACAGGTGCCCTCTTCACAGCTGCAGTGACACCCAAGTCTCTGCAGCACAGTGGCTGCATTTAAAATGTGCACTCTGTTCGAAAAAATACATACCACTAAAGATATTTTCCTGGTGGCACATAAAACTGTACAAAAAAATCCATACCTAAGTTACAGTATGGTGGCCAGCATCTTTCAGAGTTATCCCAGCCACATTAAATTGATTTTGCACATATTTCAGCCCTGATCCCAGTTCAACTGCAAAAGGTCTATATGTATTTGTTCCAGACAAGGCCCACTGCTGTCCACTGACAGGACGAGCCTTGGGGGATTGCATCTCATTGTTCCTTTGAAAGGGTAGGTAACACCCCTTTCTCCCAAGACAGTCATTCCGTAGGATGCTGGCTTGGGAACCGAAACCAAGAGGCACGCCCATTCACAGAGAGTCAGGCCTCATACAATGCTGCTCTGTTTCTAAAGGCCCTTTGATCCTATTGAGAAAGGGATGGGTGGAGCTAGGCTAGCCTGAGAGGGGTCTGTGCAGGTTTTGGAAGGTGCTGTCATCTTGATTCTCTCTGCCTCTTTTTCTCTATTCCTGTGCCCTCCAATTCCTCTAGAGCAAAGCACTTTGTGTGTGCCATAATGGCAAAGTCCACTAATTTCACAAGCAGGGATTGGACCCCTAAAGCAAGCTAGCCTTACTCCAATCACCTGGGGACCTTTGCCTATAATTTGCCTATAAAGGAAGGGGTCTCTCACGACTTCTTTGAATCATCTGGACCCATCTTGATCAATCCTGAAAATGTTGTTCAACCATTCTAAGAGAGCAGTCCTTTCTAAAGTCCTCCAGTTGTGGGGTGAAGGGAGATGTTCCAAAGGCAGCTCAAGATCCGCTCGCTAACCACCCCCAGAGACCATTGTGAGTGAACACTGCTGCTGGACCATAAACCTTCCTCACTGCGCATCACCCTGTGCCTAAGACCCCACTGTACTGCAGGTCCCCGGAAGGTGTGTACCAGCCCCCTCAGAGAGCGGACTGACAATGACCCTCGAGACCCTGGAGTGGGACTCACAGCACCTGGAAGCCAGAACAGTCAAGATTCCTGTTGTCGACGACAACCTGCTCTGAATCATGATTTGAGCACACCTTGTCACTGAGCGATCCAGCAGGACCCGTCGACGCTGCCCTTTGGTGTCCACTCTTCTTTGAGTTGCCAACCAGTGACGTCTTTATGGGAAGGCAAAAGGGGCACTTGCCCAGGCCCCCACCTTGGAGGGGGGCCCTTCAAGGCTGCCTGACCTAAAGTCGTCAGTTTTCATTGTTCACCAAACATAAATGGCACACATCATGATATTTTATGGCATGCTGCTGAGGCCAAACCTATTGCCTGTTTGTTGTTGACAGTAACATTCTGCTATGATTCATTTATTCTCAAATGCTTTCTGTGTTCACTGTGGTATACATAGTTTGAGCATTCACTATGGCACAACTCCTGTAGCATTCTGACCTTTCTGTGGGGATCATAGTGATCATGTGCAATAGCCAAAGTTGAAATGCATATTGATACATTCGATTGCTGGGATGGTTCAGAATATAGCTCAGTGTGTTAAGCACTCCTTGCAGAGATCTGTGTTCCTATGCAAGATTGCAAAACCAAGTTGCAGCAAGGCAAATTTAGAGATTCCTATCTCTGAGGTTGATAACCTGCATCAATATGTATGTTGCTTTGTAAGCACATCCAGTGCTATTATCAGCAATGTACCTGCACCAGACAGCAGCCGCTATAAAAACAAATGTAGCATCAGTAAGGTGAAGGTCTAGAAATTGGTTTATTCAGATGGGTGGTTGTAAAAGCGAGGCAGCCACCCCTAATGATGAGCATAAAGTGTTAGTCTGGTGATGCGATTAGCTAATCAAATTCTGGACTGTACAACCAAGGTGTTCCTTCTCGTATTCTAGCTTTGCCAGCAGACGATAGTGACCCATTGACAAATCATATTATATCACTGACCATATTGCTCTGTGTTCTGTAAAAAGGTTTACCTTCTCACATGCTGGAGGTATTGTTTAACCCATTACCTGATCTTTCTTTTTATATATTTTTTATATATGGAATTTATTTGGAAGGGGTTCTAGACAGAAGGAAGTGGACCAAATATAGCAGCCCCCTGGCAAACTATTTTAAGGTCTGCTCATTTGACACAAAACAGTTTGCTTTTTTATACAATTCAAAGGTTTGTCTGCACGTTTATAAATAAAAATTTAACAATCCTTTGTTTTGGGCATATTTAAAGAGCTTTAAAATACAAAACAGAATACCAGATACAATCGTTTAAGATCACATCAGTTTGTTTCCCTGGGTCCGCGCTTATAAACCTTTGGGTATTAAGCGTGTTATAAATAACCTATCATATCAAATATATGGGTGGTGATCGTGACAAGAGGGGCGTGCAACCAGATATTCGGATCTCTCAATCCCTTTGGTTCTGTGGAGGGGGCCCAAGGGTGTCCATGCCCTGGGCCCCAAAAGTGCTTAAGATGGCCCTGTTGCCATCCGCTGTTCGACCTCATTCAGTGCTGCACTGTGCCAGCAAAAGCGCATCACTACCTTGGCTCACCATCTTTGTTATTGCCATTGCTGTGAGATGACAGACTCAACACTGGCTTTCCCTGAACCACGTCCTCCAAGCCTTTGCATAGAACCAGCTTGCGTGTGCATCTTGGCACTGGCCCAAATACAGTTGATCTTCAACTGCTGAACCAGCCCTTGTAACCACCTGATCTGCACAGTTTGTGTAGACGCTTCAAAACTGCAGCTCCCCTTCCGTTTCACTGTGCTTCAATGCTCGCTTACTACTGGACTGGCATGACTGCTGCATCTGCAACCCGAGCCGACATCGCGACTAATGCTGAGAAACCAGGTTTGAAACCCACAAACATTTGCTGAAGGTACTTCACAGAAATCTGCAGTCCCGGTCCATCTTTGGGCCCTAGAGACTGACTAGGCCATTTTTATCCATTCTTGCAACTTGAAGAAATATCCTTTTTAATATCGTCATCCTGTGAATGCCTTTTCTCCCCTTGTCTCATCAGCGAGAGTGCTGCATCTGTTCTATCTGTGCAGATTCTGTGTTTCTTCTGCAAGGGTTGGGTTTTACAGTGCATTCTAACTAGTTAGCATTGTACATGGTGTGTTTAATTAAAGTATACATTTTTAGAGTACCTTGATTGGACATTCCTTTATTTTGGACTGTTATACTTTGCTGTTTGGGTTGCGTCTGAACCACATTCACACCACTCTTAAGAGGCTAGCCTTCCCTCAGCCCATATCACCACAAAAGGCGAAGGAGCAATGTCTTTTGACTGTGCCTGTTTTACCTTTATGATTGTGTTGGCTCTTGGTTTGTAGATATGTGAGAGCTGACTGGGTGCCTTAGCCTCTACTTATCCTTGTACTCTTGAAGGGCAGAATTCAATTTGTCACAGCTGAAAGTTGTGCTTTGCTGACAGCATATATAATGGTATTTCGAGCAGAAAACATACAGGGACCAGCCTATTACCCTTTCTGAACTTGGAAAGCAATCCTGCCACTGGTCATTGTGAACAATTGGAATTTTCCCGCAAACGTTACTTTCCTGCCTCGATCAAGACCCTCCGGGGTTGAAACCCATGTTGGCTGACCACCTTCTCCAGACAAATGTGTCTATACTATGTTCCAATAAAAACACACCTGGAACAACCACAGCGAATCGCGTGAGATCCTTTTATAAAAAGAAGGGTTAGACTGATATACTCCAGTTGCAAGGTAACCAGGACTTCTCAACATACTTTCTGCATAAGAGGTATTGGGTTTACCTCTTCCAACCTGTGACCCTGCAAAACCAAATAAACCTCAAGAAAATCATTTACAAGAGCTCAGAATTGGAGTGTAATCTAGTACCCAACCCCCTTCTTTGTAGCATATAAAATGGACTCACATGGAGCCTCTGCCCTTTTCCTAGGTGTTAAATATAGGCGGATTCCATAGAAAAGCATTAGTTTCATAGCATAACAAATCTTTCATGTAGGTGTAAAAGTACAAAGTGGAAAGGTTGGCATTAACATTACACCACTTGGTGTGTGTTCTCTTCTCCACTTTCAAAGGGACAGAAAGTGTCCTGCAGCGGTAAAGCAAAGCATAAATGATTTACAGTAGTTGAGTTTTATTTTAAAGGTGATGTGATTTGTGATGTCATCAATGTCATTGGATACGCTCGGAATCACACTGGGGGGGGCACCCTGTCTGTAGTAGTTACTTGATTCACATTCATTTAACTGTGTCAAAAAACATCCATGGCACATATTGCTTTTACCATGTAATGAACCAACGTGCAATATATACACATACACTCGATTTTAGTACTGTGGACTCGCTTTTTATATTGCTGTGTCTATTTTTGTTTCATTATTATTTTAAAGTTTCTAAAGACAGCATTCTTTCTGTTATAGATATTCAACCATACTTCTTTTCACAGAGGGTGACATAGCTCATCACCTCTGCAGGAGTGTACAAATCAAGTGGTGGAAGACAAAAACAAAAAAATGGACAGCATAAAGAAGAAGTCCACAATGTGCATTACTTAATGCAAGAAAACACATTAGCGCAAAGCAGTGCAACACATAGCAAATGGAGACACATACAACATATCTTAATGCATGTCAGTATCCGATGTGCATATAACAATCTTGTCCAATTTCAACAACCCAGAAGAACCTAAGTACTGTAGTTTATCTGGGCAAAAGACCTTGGATAGATCTACCAAAAGCCAGGCTAAACAGGTGATCTTGTGGTAGGTTGATGTCAGGAAACATAATCAAAATCCAAACTTCAAAAAGGTGGATATGCAACAGGCAACACAAAGTTAAGGTGGCTTTTGCTGAATTTCAGAGGTTTTGTTGCGTTAAGTTCTGACCTTAATGGCTGTGCAACTAAAGTTGTTTGCTTGAATTTCAAAGGTTTTGTTACAATGTATTGCTCACCTTAACATCCCTGCAACTACTGTTTTTTCCATTCATTTCAAAATTTTTGATACAATGTATTTCTCACCTTAACTTCCCTGCAGCTAAAGTGTTTTTCTTGAATTTCAATGGTTTTGTCATTCCATAGATTTTTAGAACTCTTCCATTCCATTAGCAGGCCATTCCCACTAGCCATGGCCTTTGGATTGCAGGCTTTGAGAACTCACAGTGAAATTAAATTAAATTATTTGCCATGGAGCACACACTTTGGTTAAGCAGCGCTCTCCAAGAGGTACACCCCTTTTCAGTGCCATTTATTTGGCGCTGGTCGATTTGGTGTGGTAATTACGCTGCAGTGCCCATTTTGCTGCGAAAAGCCATTCCGGCGTAGTTAATTTGGTGCAAGGGATGTTTGGACGTGGCTGACATTGCAGCCACGTCTAAACGCCCTCATGCCAAATAAGATCACAGGAATGCACTGCAACAAACCTTGCCACCTCCCAGTTGCATTGCATTGCTTTTCTTTTAATTAAATTAAATTAAAACAAAAGACATACAGCTTTGAACCCTGGCCTGCCAAAGTTTGTTTAAGGCCTAGCATTTAACCACTAGGCCACAATTGCTTCATGTGTCATAAGGCATACATTTCAAACTTAGCCTATAATTTAAAATGTTCAATGATAAAGGGTGATGTATAAAACTTGTGAGAATCCAAATAATAACATCAGTTGTAGTTTTGTTTTGTCCTGTACGACAAGTCCCTAAATGCAAAGTAAAAAGGACATCTGAACGATCATCTTACAAATAGCAGGGGATATGTGGCATACAACAAAATATAGAAGACATGTACCTTGGCTATATTCGGGATTTCTCCTGCACCTTTATGTGTTTGGGTTGAATGGTACAAGGGGATCTGTAGGTTTTTGAAGGAGGGGGTACGTAGTGTAAAAATAGGAGGATAGAAGAAAAAAGTAAAATATGTTTTTTTTAGTTGGGGAAATTGAAAATAAGGGGCTGGAGAGGAGTAATGTCTACTTGCCCCCGCTGTTTTCAAAGTCTAAAAGTAGCACAAAATATTAATATTAAGGGAATAATGGCACTGTGTGGCAAGCCCCTCCCTTACTCTGCAAAGAAAGTCTTGTTTGCGCTGGCTCATGTGCAATGGAAGACACGCAACTATTATTAACCCATTGGTGGTGCAGCTCACAAGACCTTTTTAAACTCATGCAGTGATTGGGTGAATGTATATAAAGTTTTGATTCCTGATCTGCCAGAGTTCAAGGACCAGCATTCAACCACTATGCCACAATAGCTTAGTCCCACAAGATGCATATATTTCATAAATATCCTACAATTTATTGTGTCCAATTGTAAAAGTCTAAGAATGAAACTTGTGGCCATCCAAGCAAGAATATCATTGTAGCATAATGGTTAAGTGCTGCGTCACAAACTCCAGCAGACCAGTTTTCTCGAAGGCAGCGTTCAACACAAACATATTTTTATTTTGTTTGTTCAGTTTTATAATGTAGGCCAGAGGCGGTGTAATACATGTTCCATTCTGTTTTATAATGTTGCACTAAATAAATAAATGTGTTTACTCTTTAATACATGTTCAGT
Source organism: Ambystoma mexicanum (assembly GCF_040938575.1). Classification (NCBI taxonomy): domain Eukaryota; kingdom Metazoa; phylum Chordata; class Amphibia; order Caudata; family Ambystomatidae; genus Ambystoma; species Ambystoma mexicanum. The sequence continues at coordinate 464,209,081 of NC_090934.1, forward strand.
TCTGCAACAACGGTGTTATACATCTCCCATCCTGTTTCATAATATTGCAGTAAATACATGTTTTTCACGTTTAATCCATATTAGAAAATTCAAAGTGCCTGCAGGTTCATAGCAATTGGGACCTCTCGGACCAAACATCCTTTATGCAGACAGGTAAAAAATGCAAAGTGCCTGCAGGTTCATTCCATGCCAATTGCTACATCTCACGCCAAAACATCTGTTCACCGAGAGGTCCCTGCGCCCAACTGGCTGCGTCTAACTGGGTGCACCCAAACAGGACCTGTGGCGAAACGGATGCGCCATAACAGCATGCGCCTATCTGGCGGTGCAGATATGTCGTGTCCCATGCTCCAAGCCCCTTGTTTTATGGCCGGTATCTGGGTGACTATTGGGATACATCGCACAACCCCAACTAACCACATTTAAGCAGCACAGAAATAGGAAAAAAAGGACCAGCTTCCAGAATAACATATGCACAGGTACTTTCTACACCCATAGCGAAAATCAAATGCTGGCACCCATGAATATACGCACAGTAATACTCAGCTTCAAAGTGAGGAAGGAGCCAGACTCTTCAGGGCATGTTGCTATAGGTGGTGTTGTAACCTTGCCTCCCTTAATAGGTACCATGGCCCGAGTGGACTGGCTTTCTCCTCACTTTGAAGCTAAGCAAGGTCTGGCCTTGTTACTGCATAGATGGGCGACCCGAGTCACCAGTGATTTTTCACCCTTCATGTCACTGAAGCTGTAAAAATATCTATTTCTTTATTATTTATAAAAGATTGCAGGCTTTGAGAACTTTCAATGCTGTTAGTTAATACCCTGTGTGATTACCTTATTTCCGGAGGCTTGTAGCATGCTGCTTAACATTGCTTAAGCAGCATGCTACAAGCCCCTTGTTTTATGCCCCGTTTCTTGGTGACTGTTGGGATACATCGCACAACCACAACTAACCGCATTTAAGCAACACGGAAAAAGGGTAAAAAATGTTTAGCTGCAAGAATAACCTATGCCAAGTGTTAGGGAGAATTCTCATAAATGTGATAATTTCCCTTACCTTTTGAGACCCCCAGCAACTTTGCTGAATTTTTAGGGCTTTCATTTTTACTTGGAAAGAGTGTGACCCTTTTTTCCCACTCTTTCATGTATTTTGATGTGTGTTTTACTTTTGTGTTCTTTGGATATGGAGTTTTAGACAACTCCATAGGCATCATCTTTTCTTGTGTGTCACACAGCACCCTCAGTGCAGTGGCACAGGGATGTCTTTCAGACTTCCCAAGGTTTAAGTACCTTCTCTGGGACTGACTACTGTCTCCCAGTGAATGTAAAGTTAAAATGACTTTGCTAGTCTTGTTAAATTGCTAGACCCAGCACACACTGCCTTACAGGAGAGTGCTGGAGGGAAGACCTAGTATACCCTAAGCCTAGAAATCTCATGTAGCACCCAAATGCTACCCTTTCCTCTCAGAATGGCTAGTCGCAGTGATATTACCATGATTTTCCCGACCGCGACCTGTTTAAATGCTCTGGTAGCTAAAACCCACCGTAGCCATGATTTTGAAGATGGCGTCCGAGCCCCCTCTGTAAAAACAGGTTCCAATCGACTTTTTTTGCCATTTCCTTTTGGAAAGGTCCTTCCATTATTTGTCTCTGTGTGCCAAACCAGGTTTGGTCCCTTTGTTCATTTGCCTTTGGCGGGCTTCAGTACTGAAGACCGCCTCTGGCGCCCGAGTGTCTGGGATGGACAGGAAGTGAGGGAGGTACCCAAAACTCCCGGTGCTTAGTTTCCTAGGAGACCTGAATGCACTTTGGCATGATTGGCTAGCTGACTGTCCGGCAAGGACAGCCACCCTGCTGGGTGAGTGGCAGCTAGGCTGGATTGAATGGGAGAAAACTGTTTAAAATGCAGGTCTCTGGGACTTGGAAGACAAAGTCGACCACTGGAATGAAAGAACCGAAGACGAGCTTAAGGAAGACGACTGCTGCAACTCCTGGACCATTGGTTTGCCCGCTGAAGCCCTGCTGCAGCTCTGAATAGACTGAAACTCCCTCGACAGAGAGGCTTCTTCAAGGACGACTTCTTCCCTTGAGCTGGTGGGAACAACCAACTCAAAAGCCACCTGGAAATCATCTCCATACTGGTCGAATTTTCTTCTGAGTGCTGTTTAAAACCGGATACCCAGTGAGAAGGATACCAGTATGTGGACTTTAAGGCACTCACACCTTAAACAGACATTTTGCCAAGCTTGTGGATCCATCCACGTGCAGTGCAGGAACCTCCCAACATCGTCCCTCTTGTCTCTACGACTGAGGCTCAGGAACAGTGAGATCTGCAGGAACTGCCAAGAACAATTGCCTCAGCTATAGCTTTTCTTCATTGCCAAGGTACCCTGTAAACGCGGTTGAGAAATCCTCTCTGCCGCGGTGAAAGTTTGTGAAACTTTCCCAACATTGGAGTCTTGTTTCCTCCTAATCCAACATACAACTATTTTTCATGCAAACTACTTCTGAGAACATTTACTACTGGAACTGTGCTATCCTATCCAAGAACTCTTTAAAATCTGCAAGGAGCTGGCCAACCCTGCTGCTGTCTCTACCTCTCCTGTCCCCTCCCAGGCCCTCTGCATGCCACTGGCCTCTCACTTCATTTCAAAAACTCAGGACATCCTCACTCTCCTCCTGTCAACTCCCCCCTCTATCCCCTGCTCTTCCTCTGGCCCTTCTGCAGCCACCCCTCCTCCCTCCTTCACTGCCTTTCCCCTTTTTTCTGCTGACGAGGTTTTGAGACAAGTCCAATCTATGAAAGTCTCATCTAAACAATCTGTTGGTAGTGTTCATGACCATCAGTCTGTCTTCAGAGCTGCCAGAAGCACGGAAACTGCTCTCCTGAACATCCGTAAGGACCTTCTCTCAAACCTTGACCCTAACACCCCTTGTGTTCTCATTTTTCTTGATCTCTCTTCTGCCTTTGACACTGTCAACCACACCATACTGCTCAACCATCTCCGTGATAACCTGGGTATCACTGGTCGGGCTCTGGCGTGGCTGGCCTCCTTCCTCTCCAATTGACCCTCCCAGGTCCAAATGGGGTCATCCTCTCTGACATCTTTTTCTCTACCTGTGGTGTCCCCCAGGGATCTAACCTCTCCCCCTGGCTGTTCAACCAGTATCTGGCACTTCTTGCCCACCCCATTGCCGCTCTCTGTCCCAACTTTCAGTGCTACGTGGATTATACCCAGCTCATAGCTCATTTTCAGGCTACCTGCGGCCTCCTCTTCCACTTCCCTCATCTCTGACTGTCTTTCTGCTATCCATGAATGGTGTGCCGACAACGACCTCTGCCTTAATGCCAGTAAAACTGAGATTCTACTCATCGGCACACCCACTCCCTCCTTCCCTGAAGCTCTCTGGCCTGCCTCCCTTGGCCCTCTTCCCGCTCTTACCTTTAAGGCAAAAAACCTCAGGGTCATCTTCGACTCCACACTCTCTTTCTCTCCTCACATATCTGACGTCTCTAAGAAGTCACACTACCAGCTACACCTCCTCAGAGGTATCCTTCCTTTCTTCTCCTTCCCCCAGAAGCTCACTCTCTCTAGAGCCCTGGTTCTCTCGAAGCTGGACTACTGTAACAGCCTCTATCTAAATCTGCCTGCCTCTACTCTCCGCCCTTTGCAACTCATCCAGAACAGGACTGCGAGACTTGTCCTTGGCCTCAAGCCCAGGGACTGTATCTCTCCAGGACTGAAATTACTACACTGGCTCCCAGTGGCTGCGAGGATTAAGTCCAAAACCCTCTGCATTGTCCACAAGGCCTTCTGGGGCCTTGGGCCAAAATACCTTCAACTCTCTCTTCCTAAATATCTTCCTTCTCAAGCTCTTCGCTCATCCACCTCCAACTCCCTCAAGGTCAGCCGCTTCTCCAAGCAACGAGTTGGGGGTAGATCTCTCTCCACAGCAGGGGCCTCCCTCTGGAACAGCCTTCCTGCCTCCCTGAAACTTGAGGAGAACCATCTCCGGTTCCGGAAGCACCTCAAAACATTCCTTTTTGCCTGCGCTTTCTCTCCCTCTATCCCCTGCTAAAATCTCTGAACCTGCATTGAATCTGCAACTGGGCCACTCACCTATCTCGGTCCTTGGCCCAGCCACTCTTCCTGCACTGCCTCCCTGCACTACGGGACTGTCTATGTATCCTACAGCCCCTCCTCCCGGCACTTACCTTGCACTTGCCACCAGCTGGCCCTATTATTTATCTTGTATTCTACTAACCCTGTACTGCACTTTCCCTTCCCCTCTACCCTTGCACTTGCGCGATCTGAATGACACCTGGCCTAGTAGGATCTTTGTCTGTCTCCCCTTGTTGCCCCCCCTTGCCTCGTCACGCCTTGAAACACTTGTGTATAGACACATTACAAATGACTTATCATATAATATCATAAGACACTGATCCATTGACTTTGGCCCAGGCCTATTGAATTGAATTGCCTCTTGTAGTGAAATGAAACTATTTCCCCTGCCTAAGTAAGTATTTGTGTTTAATTCTTATAACTTGTGTCTTTTACTCCCATTTAAAGTTACTGACGTGCTATTGTGCTCCCACTTCTAGGGAGCCTAACTTGTTCAGAAACGTATTGGTTTGGTACTGGAGTGTATTATAGTGTGATATTGAGCTGCATATTGCTAGTGGAATGTTTTCTAAATGAATGTGTAAATAAATTAATATTGTTTTACCAAGAAACCTTGAGTAAGTGTTTGTTTGAACCACTGTGATTGCAAGTCCTTTGTGTAACACCTTATACTGCTCACATCCCTCTTGAGATAAGCCTGGCTGCTCAGCCCTGCTACCACAAAACTGTGTATTACAGACTTATACCAAAGGTGAGATTGTGCTTACACCTGTAGTCTTAAATGTGTGTAGTGTTCCCAAAGGGTACTGCATGTCATTCTGCCTAACACCAGGCACTTTTGCGCCTATAGCGAAAATTAAAAGCTAGCAACCATGAATATACGCACCGTAAGTAACCATATATTTTAAAGTGAAATATACAAATGTAGTTCAATTGACGTTCCCCTTTGAAGAAAGTGTACAATACCAAATTGCACTGGACTTTTTTAAAAAGTGTTGAACACCAGAAAAATAACCTGAGAGAGGAAATCTTCCAATAAATATACTGGCAAAAGGTGCTCACCTTTTAAACCCAGCAATCTGTAATGAAATATTCCATGTAAAATAAAATCCCAATATGAATTAAGTGCTTGTGATCTTGTGGGTAAGCTTATTCACTGGGAACATGACAACCTGAGTAAAATCCTGGTATCCAAATACTTGAGCAAGCTTACCAACCTCAAAAAATCCCAAGGGGTTGCATCTGCCTTCTGAAACAAAGTTACGCTGTCCACCCACATGAGTCCTTTACTGGTGCCCTGAAAACTAGCGACAATCAGGGGAAAATAACTACACCAGTGTCCAGGATTGCAAACTTTGTTGCCACATTGTGAGCAAATACTCATGACTTATTTGCCCTCTCATCATTTCCCCTCCTCATCCCCATGTCTCGTTTTCAACAGTACTCGGCTTTATAAAGCTAACTTGAAAAGTACACATACCATAGTGTCACACACATGCATACATTCTTATAGAACTATGTTAGGCAAAAGTGTACAATTGTGCCATTATTCCCACATCTTCACTGTGAGACTACACATAACGGAATGCAACAATAATGCAGATGCTGTGTGTTATAAGATATTTAAAACAAAGAAAACACACAGCATTCAGGACTGTGGGTGTCTGCCATCCATGCAGTAACCGGAATGACCCTTCTTAGTTTCAAAGTAAGGATCCAGCCCCATTAGTCCATGTTTCGCTAAGTGATCTTGAAACGTGGACTCATATATTAGACAATATGGCCTTAGAGGGCTAACTCCTTGCTCATTTGGAAGTTAAGCAGGGTTTGTCCCAGTTACTGCAGGGATGGGAAACCCACTGTTGCTGTAAACATAACTATTCTTTCATTAGTGTTGGGGGTGAAGTGAATGGTGGCTGGACAAGTGCGAGAGCAGTCCGCTACGCTACGAAGAAGAGTGGGCGGAGCACGAAAACATCACGTGCGGCCACTCGTAGACACTGATTGGCCTAGGTCGTGACCACCTGTAAGGGTGTGTGTGTGTGTGTGTGTGTGGCTTCCTACGAATTGGCGATTATTGATCAATGAGTAGATGAGGATCCCTATTGATCGAGCAGCGAAACGCGATAGATAGATGATGTTTTCCTGTAGGGGGTAGCTAACTGGTTGCCTAATACGGAAGATAATTGGCTGGTTAAGCCCTCCTGTTGAGGGGCGTATCACACGCGAGGCGACGCAGCGTGCACAGTCTGATTATATTATTGGTTACCTTGTTCCAGGCGTGACAAGAGGACAGCTGTGGGGCTAACGGGGACAAATAGCAAAACTTATTTCGAGCTTTCTGAAATGTGAAAGATCTTACCGATAGTTTCGGAAGAGGTCGGTGACGTCACCTGTAGGGCTTTCATAGGATACCTCGTCCACACAGAATTGTTGAAGAGTGGTGGGGAAGTGAATAGTGGTAAGGGGGTGGGCACGGAGGTTAACAGCAACGTTAAATCGGGGCCAGGTGGAGAGGAGAACGCCGGCCACGACAAGTGAGGAAGGAGGAGGAGGGGTGAAGAAAGGTGGGACGGCTGCATAAGCACATCACACAGGGCACGCAGCCGCAGGGGGCTACGTGCGCCTTGGCCGTAGGGGGCCGTAACGGTATTAAGGAAGAGGAACAAAGACAGAGAAAAGACTACATACTTGCAATCATTATATTTGGCTGTTTTTCTTTTAGCGGACGGTCGCAAGTCCCCAAACTACGGGGCCAGGTAACGACTACTATACTGAAGGGAACTAAACAACACAGTGTAACTATGTCATACGGGTTAGGATCGGGATGGTGGGGGAACACCCTCACTATCCCACTACAGCATATATGTAAAACACTGTCACCCCATAGGGAGAAACTGATTAAATACAGCATAGAATGGAAACAAGGGACGGACAACAAAATGACGACACCCTGGCCGCCTAACGGCAGTTTCGACCCATACGTCCAACACTCACTACTGACACATCTACACAACACATACAAGGGGAAGAAGTTGACGCACCATGTGGAGGTGTTTAACTTATGGAGGATGCTCCAGGGGTCCCGACCAGAACCGACTGGAATGTTCACTGTGGAGGAAATTAAGGAGGAAGAAGAGAATGGGTTAAAGGAGGTTGAAAGCACACAGTGCACGGGAAGAGGCCGAGAGGGGGAGGAAAAGCTTAGCAACGTAAATGAAACAGAAATAAAAAAGGAACGGGCCGACGACATGCCTTTAGCGAAAGTAGTGAAAAAGGAGGGAGGGGGCTTATATCCTGTAACGGAACTACGAGAAGTGGTAAGGCAGCAACTAACGGCGGCTGAGGGGTATTCGAACCCAGCATACAGCCCACCACCATATACAGCTACAGGTGGCTACACAGGGGGGGAGGTGACAAGTGCGGTAGGCCCAACTTATACGAAGATGCACGTAATGGAAGGGAAGACTAGTCCCAGCCATAGGACACGACGAGTGGGTAGCTGTGCAGGTGCTATTAAAATTGCGAGGGACATTAAAGGGAGAAGAGAAGGAGGTAGTAAGGAAAATGAACGAGGACGATGAGAGTAAGAGTGAGATAAAAGGGGAAGGAGGAAAAAGGAAGGAAGAAGAGCTGTTACGAGAGGAGGAAAAGATTTTGGAGGAACGATTGGCGAAGTTAAGGAATGAGCAAAACGCCCTGATCAAACAACTTGAGAGGGAGGAAAGAGAGAGAAGGAGGGAAAGGAAGAAAAGTAAGAATGAGTTAGAAAAAATGAGGGAACGAACTGAAGAACGGAAGAGGGAAGCTGAAAGGATGAAGGCGGTAGCAGAAAGGGTATCTCGAGCAGCGCAGCGCGACAGGAAAAGGGAAGGAAGAAGAGAAAGAAAAGGAAATGGAAATATGGAAGAGAAAAATACTATCAGAAACCACAAAGAAATACGAGGAAGGGAGGGTAATAGAAAGCATATTAGAAAGGGAAAGAGAGAGATGGGAAAGGAGGAGAGAGGAAGAAAGGATATTAGAAAAGATGAGTAGTGAGGTAATGGAGGAATTAAAAAAGAAAAGAGAGGAAATAGGCAGAGAAATAGTAGAGAAAAGAGAAGGGGAAAGAGGAGATAGGAGAGGAGAGAGTGGGATAAGGAAATATGTACGCAGGGACACAGAAGTAGCAACTTCATCAGCACAAAAGGGAGCAATTGGTAAAGAAGAAGTGGGGGGACCAGATCTAATAGATTTAAAAACAGTGACAATTTAGGGGGAAAAAGACAGATTGGGGGTTGTCGCTCCTGGATGATTTTTGCAGCGAGGAAGAAGAAGGAATGGGGGGAGAAGGAAGAAACAGCGAAAGGGAAAGCTTAGACAAATTGTACATCACCGCACCAACAGGGAATCACCATGGGCATGCAGAAGGAAGGAAGAGCTGGGGGGAAGTGAGGAAGGAGAACAAGGAATGGCGGGAAGGCAAACACGTGCAGCTACACCCTCATCATCCCATCCAACATGTCCACCCACACCCGCTCCTGAACACACACCCTACGCCGGCAGGCTTAGAGATCTCCCCGGACGCAGGCAGGAAGAATGAACACACACGCCCAGATCAAATAAAGGAAATAATAAAAGAAGGGGAAGAGATGAAGGGGAAACAGCTATGAGCGGGGGAAATATGGCCATAACAGATGACGTAGACGACACAGAAGAAGAGGAGGGGTATACGGACTCAACACCGCGACACCAGGGGGGGCAGATAGGACACAATCTAATGCTACTTTTGGAGAGAGGGGGGTTAGACCACAATACGTCCCTTGGAAGCATGCAGATAAGGAAAATATAAAGTGTAGGCTCCCATCACTAATTGGAGGAGCGGGGAAATGGATATATGAGATGGAAAAACACACTGCAGGACAGAAACTAGCACTAGGAGACGTGAAGGGCCTACTAATAACAATATTAGGGGATGCAGCAGATGACATCTGGAAGAGAGCGGGCTTCCCCGGGGTCACAATAACGAACACATCACATGACGGGGCGCCATTTGTGAATTGCAGACATGCATTATGGCAAGCATTGAGGGTACAATACCCAGACACCTCAGACATAGGAGCAATTACATCACGCATGATGCGTGAGAATGAAGATCCTGTTGATTATATCCAGGAGATTCAGGAGAAGTGGCGCATGGAAACTAGAGAGCAATGGGACAAGACACCGGCAATATTTTATCACATACTAATACAAGGGCTCCCGGAGGCAGTACAAAAACAATTGAAGAAAGTAGTGGCAAAGGCTTGGCCGGAAATACAACTGACAATAGTACACCATTGTAGGACGTGGCAAGAAAAGATGAAACAAAAGGAAGAAGATAGAAAAGCGGAAGAGGCTAAATTAGTGCAGAAAAAACTGACTAAGTACACGATGGAAGTTGCACTAATAACTACACCAACAACAATGACACCAAACCCCACGCAAGTAGTGGCAGCGCAGGATCCCTCACAACTACAAATACCACCACTAGCACAGTCACCACGAATTATAACACAACAGCTGCCACCACCCCCGCCATACATGGCTAACATGGGAGGAGGATACATGACATCAGGAACTGGATATTATAATAACACCAGGGGAAGGGGAGGAATGATGAGGGGAAGGGGATATGGCTATCCTGCACAACAGCAAGGGGGAGGATTCCGAAGCTTCTACCCCACTGGGCAACCAGTGTACCAGGATAATTCAGGAAGTTTCCCATGGCAGACCAGGGAACCACCTGTATGTTGGATTTGTGGAATGTTAGGACACATGTTACGTACATGTAGCATGAGACCCTCCACACCAGCATGGGGGGAACAAGGACAACAAGGGCCTACAAGGGAGCAGCAGGGTTACCAACAACTGCAGGGGCTGCCACAGGGCAACACGCAGCAACAGTTAGTAACACAACAACAGCCACAGACATATTCACTACCGCAACAAAAGGTAGCAATAACACAACAACACCAAGTGCAGCCAGTGCAGCAGCCCACTCAAATACAGGACATTAAGGTAACCTCCACCGATACACAGCTACAACAAACACAATTGGGAAGGGTGACTGTCCTGGGACACAACCCGTACACAGGAAGTGGTCAATCATTATACCCACAATAGGACAGCCCACAGACGTCCTTGGTGTGTCCCATCCTGTCGATAACACCTAATAGTGCGGAGGAACCACGCATTGAGGTAACGATAGGTGACAAAAAATTATCATTCCTTGTTGATACTGGGGCAACCCGGTCTTGCATAAGGGAAGGTACATTTAAGATGTCAGGTGAGGTCATGCACACCCAAGGATTCTCTGGGGCTACGGGGTTGGTTCCCTTTACTGATAACATCTCCTTATCTATTGGAGATTATGACATGTCTGTCCTGCTCCTGTATTCAAGGGCGTCACCAGTGAACATACTCGGGAAGGACATAATGAGCAGGCTAAATATGACAATCTCCTTCACGGAGGATGGGATAATTTGTTCCACTCCAGGAATAAACATGCTCACTGCACGACAAATACTGCAAGCATACTGTGGACAGACAGTAACTAGGGCTAAGCCAGTGGACAGCGAACTGTTCCAGTACGGAATGGACATGGCATTCGCCTGGATGCCAGGAATAGAAGGAAAGATCTGGAGGAAGCCAGCAGCATATTTGTTCAGGCCTGAGACACCAGCCAATGAACCAGAAGGGAAGGTGATTTCAGTGAGCATCGAGAGTATTATAGCGACTGCTGATTATATCGCAGTACATGCCCAAGACCGGGAACGGAGAGCATGGAGGGCAGTGATAGCCCTGGCTGAGGGATGCAGGCTCACCCAGGTGTCTGATGAGGAGCTCTTTTCAGAAGACAAGGAAGAGGGTGAAATGTTATTTATGATGAGTGTGGATATATGGCTAAGAGTGACATATAAGAAAGTGGCACAGAAAATTGCCATGGCACTTGAAGCACCCACATCTACCCCAGTTCCCTTTTACGAGGAAGATATGGCAAAAGTTCCAACATCACTGTGGACCACCAGTCCCTATGACGTGGGCTGCATAAAGAGTATCGGGGGAGTAAGAATAAAGCTGAAAAAGGGTGCAATACTCCCTAGAGTGAAGCAATACCCACTATCAAAAGAGGCAGATGAGGGCATATACGAAACAATAACGGCCCTAATAAATAATGGCATATTGGTACCATCAGAATCACCATGTAACACGGCCGTGTACCCAGTGCGCAAAGCTAAAGGAGGCTCTTGGCGTTTATCCAGGACCTCAGACCCTTGAACAACATTGTGGAAGCAGAATACCCCATAGCAGCAAACCCGGCCACAATATTATGAGGAATTCCAGCCGAGGCCTCACGATTCACAGAGATTGACCTCAAAAATGCCTTTTTCTCAATACCCCTGCATCCAGATTCACAAGACTTGACAAGCGTCACGTACAGAAACACAAAATGGAAACACACCAGGTTACCACAAGGGTATTGCGAGTCACCCTCAATTTTCAACAGAGTAATACAGATGGACTTGGGAAACGTTGAATTGGAAAGTACGGTGCTGCAATATGTTGACGACATAATAATTTGCAGCACAAGCGAGAAAAGGTGCAGGGAAGACTCATTGAAAATGCTGACAGTATTTGCTGAATAAGGTTACAAGGTAGACAAAGAAAAGTTACAGTACTGTCAGGAACAGGTATTATACATTGGTCAACTAATATCCCAACACGGAAGAAAGATTGCACCACAAAGAGCACAAGCTATATCAAACACGCCACTACCGCAAACGGTGAGGGAGCTGCAGCAGTTCCTGTGATTGTGCAACTACTGTAGAGCATGGGTTTTTGATTACAGCTCATACATAGGACCATTACTTGAAGCATTGAGAGAAGCACACAAAGGGGACAAAACATTGGGGTGGACAAGGCAAATGAAGGAAGCATTTGACGAGTTGAAGAATGCAATATCAACTGCTCCGGTACTGGCCACCCCAGATTATGAACGGCAGTTCTTTATCTTTTCACATTGCGACTCAGCAGTAATGAAAGCAGTATTGACTCAGAAAACCAGCATGGGACACAAGCCAATAGCGTTCTACAGCGGTCACTTGGACCCTGTTATGTTAGGTCATTTCCCTTGCGAAAGAGTCTCGCCGCAGCTGCATTTGCGGTAGAGAAATCATCGTCTATTACAATGGGGTGCCCAACCACATATTTGTGGAACATGCACTGTTCGCAATATTGAATAAGCCCAAGTCCACTCTAACCACACAGAGGGCGTCAGGTTATGAGATCATTTTGTCTAGGCCCGAACTGTCAATTGTCAGATGTACTACAGTTAACCCAGCAAGGTTTATAGCGGAAAATATTGAGGAAGGTGATTATGCTCACGATTGTACGCAGACTATCGAAATGTATTCATGCACTAGGAAAGTTGAAGAGGATGCACTCAATGGTGGAGAGATCTTGTTCATTGATGGGTCATCGACAATAGACCAAAGTGATGGGATAAGGAGAACTGGGGCAGCAGTTATAAAAATGACAGAAGGTTTGATGTGTGTCCCGGTGAAATGTGTACAGTTACTACAGCATTATTCGGCTCAAGCAGCAGAATTGGTTGCACTGATCTTGGCGTTGAAGGAAAGCGTTGACAAAAGAGTTACTATATATTCTGATAGCGCATATGTCACGTCAACTGTCCACTCAGGGTTGATAAAATGGCAGAGAAGGTGGTTTAGGAGAGCTGATGGCACCCCAGTGCAACATGCTCTCTTGTTAGCTGAATTAATTGAAGTAATCAATGATCCCCAAGAAATAGCTTTGGTCAAATGTCCCGCACACACTAATGGAGAAGATCATATCTCAAAAGGGAATGAAACGGCAGATGCACATGCCAAACATGCAGCGTATTTTGGTGAAATATGGAACCCCCCGGAGTCAGAGAGAGGGAGAGGGAGGGGGATGGCTAAACAGATGTTGATGAAAGAAGGGTACACCCATCTCCCAGCCTCACAGATAATGGAATTACAGGTGGCCGCACCAATGGCAGAAAAGGAACTATGTGTAAAAAGAGGATGCACGATGTCCCCAACTGACGCACTGTGGCGTCAAGGTAACACTGGAAAGGTGGTCATGCCGTTGGCACTGTTGAACACTGCCCTGGCCCAGCTCCATCACCCAGCTCATACAGGAAAGGAAGTCATTGCAGCACGAATTATGGAAGACTGGTTCTGCCCCGAGTTAAATTCTCATGTTACAAATTTTATAAGCAATTGCCTTACATGTCAACAGTTTACGGACGGTCACACGCTGCAAGTGATAAAAGGTACTATACCCTGGCCGGAGGGACCCTTCCTGCACATTCATATTGACTACGTTGATATGATCAATGTATGTCAAGGAAATAGGTATATGATTGTAGTGGTATGCCCATTTTCCAGGTGGATCGAGGCTGGACCCTGCTCACATGCAGATGCGTTCAGAGCAGCTACATTTCTAGTGAGAGAGGTTTTCCCCAGGTGGGGTGTGTGTGAAGTGTTGCTGTCAGATAACGGCCCGCACTTTGCTAATGAAATGTTTCAGCACATCACGTCTTTGCTGGGCATTAAGCATAAATTTGCGTGTGCATATCACCCGCAGGCCAACGGTATATGTGAACGCCTGAATGGCCTATTGAAAGAAGAAATAGCAAAGATACAGCAAACAACAAAGAAGAGCTGGTTGCACTGTCTTCCGCTAGCTCTATTTGAGATAAGGAATAGGCCAGGGTCTGATCACCACCTCGCTCCTCACGAGGTGGTGACAGGACGTCAAATGCGCCTTCCTCTAACGCCTACATCAAGAGCATTCACAGACTATGAAAACACTGCAACTGTTCTTGGTGACGAAATGTATCAATATGTGTCTTCCTTGATTACTAGTGTAGCATTTGTATCTAAACAGCTCGAGCGCACGCGGGGCGGGTCTAAGAGTTGTCAACAAGAAGACACCGACAAGGAATTGGAAAAGGAAGGACTAAGTAAAATTGCTAAAGGTGACCATGTGCTACTCGGCAATTTCAATTGAAAGTGGAACAGCCCACGCTTTACTGGTCCTCATTTGGTAGAAGAGGTAGCTACCAGAGCGGTGAAATTGCAGGATAAGCGTGCCTGGAATCACTTACATGACGTGAAGATCTACAACCTCCAGACCCGCCCTAGCGTTACCGACAGGGCCATTGGAAGAACAACGACAGCATCGGCTACAGAGAAGGAGACGTCGACCACAGCTGACGACATTAGTGTCACTACACCCGATCACCCCACAGAGTCCCCAGAGACAAGTACTGAAATAGACACTGGACACTTGCCCACAGCGCATCCCATGGTCACGAGATCAAAAAGTAAACAGACTTCCGTCAATTGAGCCCCAAACCCCCTGCCCGCTAAGGTCACCCCCAATTGAAGGACATTGTTTTGTGCACACACACATGTAAACACTTGTCAAGAAAATAAGTAACTAACAGTGTACATTGCCCAGGAGTAGATGCTACCCACGGATAACAACCCTGAAGCCCTATCACACCAATTTGTATATCATATAAGAAGGCCAAAGTACCTAAAAAGAAGGAGGGTACGCGTATATTACACCGTATTTGTTTTGGCCATAGAACAATAATTTCCCCATCTTCACCAGCACTTACCTGCTCTAAGAGATAGATCTCTAAGGTTGGCGTGGGAACAGCTCTTCGCCTGGGCACTGAACGATTACTTGATAGGGAGAGCTTGATAACAACAACTAACAATAATAACAAGCGTATTGAGAATTTTCAGGCGGGCAACTTTAACATCGCAAGAATAAGGTGCCGGACTGCAGCAAGGTAAGAGCAAATGCCGGTGAGACTAGCTTTTGTAATAAAAATGATAGGAGTATTAGTCATCACTGGTCTATTGGCTGCCTCTGTATGGCAGAAAAGTTATGCTATCAATATAATGGCTGCACCCAAACCTAACATACCCCCTCCCACGGCTGCAACAGGTGTGACGTCAGGTGGTACTAGCAAGCCTCCGCATAAGGGAAGTAGAGTTAAACGCAGCACATACTCAGATAATAAGGGTATTGATAATTACATAACAGATTCAGCACACGTCTCGAACAACATGTGCTAACAGCACATGACTCAAATAGGTAAGCAGACAAAAGAAGACAGCTGTTATGTTTGTTCATTGATCCCATACGCCATGAGCGCTTCTCGAACATTCGTCGCCCCAGAAATAGAAGAAAATACGGCACGATGTATAATATATCTGGCACTATTCCAAACGAGAGGGCGATTTCAAGGAACAGTGATGAGAATGGAGTGGAAAACAAGAGACACATACCCGTACGAAAACAATTTCCTCAAGTCATATTTGAGTTACCACAAGAGCAGTTTGCATGCTGAAGGGTTCAGATACATGACAAGTGGCCCTGAAAAGGGAGAAACGAAGAAAGTAACACTACAGTACCTACCATGTGATTGGTATGCCACTGAAGTTCCTGGTACACAAGGCTGTTTGGAAAGGCCACTGGTAACAATAACAGGGAAGGTATACATGAACAATGCATGGGACATAGGAGTGGTCGGTAGCAACATGGTAACAAGAGAAAATATTACCACCATAAAGGAACACAATGACAGATGTTGGACGACGTGGGGCAAGTACGTACCCATGCTGGCATGGATGGAGAAAGATGAAGACCCAATAAGCATACTACCGCTGACCGCGCCCAAGTTATGCTACCAACACAGAGGAGATGTGGAGGTGGGATACAACACCAACTGTGGAAGCGTGTTAGAATTACCAGAGGGGGTGCAGGAACAGCAGTGATAATAGATCACTACTGGGCCTGTGGAAATAAGGCATATCACACACTGCCCCCGTTGTGGAATGGTATGTGCACAATGGTACACATCAATGTACCCTCGCTAGTGGTGCCCCAAAAACATGTGAATATGGCCAACTTCCCCAAAATGGATGAAGGGAACAAGAGGAAGAAGATATCCGTGCAATTACAGGGGAGAGAGAACAACAACAACAACAATAATGTCCTGAACAGGAAAAAGAGACAAGGAGAACCCCTGACAGGAAACTACCTGTGGGGAAGGTCGGAAACAGCACTCACTTCTATCCCACCAGAACACAGGTTATTTAGCAGAGCTGCTATGTTCTTCTTGTCAATAATACATCCTGGACTACAAGCTTATGCAAATGCTAAATGGCTCCAGATAACCCAATGGGAACTAATGATGACCATTAATTCAACAGTAAACGGATTCAATGCAATAAAAGAGGAACTGCTAGCGGTGAGAATGGTAACACTACAGAACAGATATGTATTGGATCTCCTCACAGCGATGGAGGGAGGAGTTTGCGCAAAGATAGGACAATCATTCTGCACATTTATTCCTGCTAACGATGCCGATAATGGTACGCTTACCGAAGCAGTATCACAACTGGCCCAGATGCACTCCAAGATGATGGAAGAAAGTAAAGGAGTGAAGAAGGATGATAGCTGGTTTTCATTGTTATGGTCATGGATGCCATCATGGCTGTCGGACGGGCTGAAGATTATAGTTGGATGCATAATACTGGCTGGATCTGCATTGATTATAATAAGGTTTTGGAAGGCCAGGAAGGCACGCACTACAGACGAAATGATCGAAATGGTTGGTATGCACCCCTTGATGCCAACTGATGATGACCAGCACACAGACACCATAATAAAGGAAAGAGAAAAAATGCGCAGACAGATCATCGCCAACCACCTAGACCCACCATCCGTAAAGCTCGAAAACCCAAGAAACCCGAGGAGCTATATCGGAAGATGGGTATACTGCAAACTGGGAGGAAGTTGTGTATACATGTATTGGTCATTTGAGGACCATGTCAACCACTACGGACACCTGGGAGTAGTGACTAAAATATGGAGAGTAAAAGGAGATAAAGAAAAGGATATGTTTGTGGTCGACAAGCCGACCAGAGGGGGGACTGAAGTGGAAGAATGGGAGAAAAGACTCCCCCCAATCTCCTCGCGACCCTGGCCCAGAGGATCGCGGCCCAGACACCCGCCACGAGATGAATGTGTCTATCTACCAGACAACCAAATACCCTGGTTCAAGAACATACGGATGTGCCCAGCCCACCAGCCTGCCCGCCAGCCTACCCTACTCAAGCCGACACCTGCGGCATGGATGAACTCGACTAAGCCCTCAACAACAAGCACCACATCGTTAGAGATGCCATGACGACCTAGTCAACTGTCAAGAACACACATGCAACAACAAGCACCACATCGTTAGAGATGCCATGATGACCTAGCCAACTGTCAAGAACACACATGCAACCTTGCACACTGGACACTCCCACACCAATCCACACGAGGAATATACTCAGTGCTATGACGTAGGTGATGGATACACCCACTGACGCGCATCTTTATTATTTTTCACATAGGTTTTTTCCGAAATGCAGAAACGCAAGACGCACAAAGCACTCGTTTACATGCTTGCTGACGCTTCTCCCGACCCTTGCATCGTGATGAAAATGCAACGAAGACATGATACTGCCTATGAAGCCATGTGAAACCGCAACACAAGTGCAGTGCATTACACATCCCCACCTATGAACCAGGCCCAAGTAGGCCGCAAGCAAGAGCCGCCATGAACACTGAACGAGCAAGAATACAAGTGCTGACCCTGCAGAACGGGCCCAGTGAGAGCTGACAACCAAGGGAGCGATGTTGCAACTGTTATGCTACCAGCCGATGCCAAGGTCACACCTGTAAGCAAAACCAGGCATGCAGAATCAAATACAACTTTAAATGTGCAGAATTCTGCCTCAGCCACGGTCTCTCCTCACGTGACCAAGCCAAACCTGACAAGGTGCCAAACCCACGAGGGAGAAGTCGCCTGGATCCCACGTCTGGGACACAGGCTGCAACAATGAAATGACCCAATGGACACCTACAGCGATGGGAATGGTCTGCTCTCAGGCCTATGAGCAAATCCACGCATTGTCTGCATGAACACATAGTTACATATTGTTGCAAATGACAGGTACACCGCGAGCTGGGAACAACGATGGTCCCAGGCTGGGGGGCTCGCGAGTGGACCAATCAGAACATGGGGGCACTCATTACTCACGCCACTAACATTAGCCAATCATTAGGGGTCTTCATGTAACAATTTTCAAGTATCTAATAGAAGGGACAGCCTAAGTATACCACCTGACTGACCCTTAACCACTAACAATGTTCTCTATATGTATGCTATACTAACCCTACCACTCGAGGAACCAATCCAGAGTGGCGATAGGTTTTTTTTGCTAACGTTCCCAGGTGACGCAAGTAGCGCGTCACACTGAGGCAAAAAGGGGCCTGCGAGACCCACGAATTTCGAGAGTCTGGACGGACGCGTACGATCCTAGACCCATCCCTGCCGTTGTTCAATAAACAGCAGAACCACCTTGCTTCTTGTGTGTGTGTCTCATACTCATTTTTGGGAAACACGGGAGGAGTTGGGGCCTCCCAGCCCGGAGGTCCGCGGACGGCCCTGCCGACCCCGGGAGAAACTCCCCGACAGCGGTTGTTTCATTTCTGATAAACATGATCCTGCAATGCACTATGGGTACTATTTCAAATATTTGCAAGAAAGGGGGCACCCCCTTCTCCGTCAAATTTTTAAATAACTACTGTACAGAATAACCCCCAACCAAGCAAAACACTCTTTTGAACGCGTGTGACCAAGTTGTTTCAGACCTGGTCCAAATCCATCCAGCGGTTTGGGCTGTGTGCTTTGGCAAAAATATACCTTCGTGTCTATGGGAACGTTTTTGGGGGATGCTTAATAACTTTCTTATTTTTTAACAAATCTTTTTTAACAAATCTTTAAGCATTTTTGAAGTCTGGAGGGGTGCCCGGAGATGTTTAATAATTTTTGAAAATTTTGGTTGAATCCGTTACTCAAATAAAAAAGTTATTAACAATAGAATCTTGAGAGCTTTCCTATGTGTCTGTGAATAACCTTGATTACAGGGCAGCTATCACTGCCCTATAGTTGTTTTGGGTTGCTATTACTACATTTCAATTTAAATACAGAGAAATACAAGCAGTTTTGGTCAACATTTTGCACCCTCCAATCTTTCCTGGAACCTAAACATGCTAGAAAAGAGATACAGGATAATGTCTGGTGGCAATATTGAAGACAAGGTTCTGGATTCAGATGATGACTCTATCCCAGTCTCCGTTGTCGTCCCCCAAGGGACCTGCCTCTCCCCCTACCGGTACAACACCTATACCAAACCTCTCTTTGATATCCTTGATTCTCTTGACATCTCATACATTAACTTCACTTATGATACTGAAGTCCTCATCCCCATCTCAGACAACTGCATGTAGGACACTTCCACTATAAACAACGTCTACAGTGTTATACAAAACTGGATGGCCACACACAATCTCTGTCTCAATTATGTGAAAACAGAGCTACACATTGTTGGCTCATCACAGCATCTCAAGTCCATTACTTGACACCTCCTATTCCGCCTTTCACATTGATGTGGTTCCAATCCGAGTTCAGACACATGTTAAAACCTTCACTGAGCTCAACCTGACAAAGCACTTCAATGCCCTTGCCTCTTCAACAGCCTACACATCCAATGTCATATCTTTGAGCATGAAGTTTCTCCACAAACAATTGCCTCATCTTATCGAGTGCCTCCACACTGAGTAAATTCAATTACTGCAATGTTCTCCGAAAAAGGCACATCAACGTCCAACCTCTCCAAGCACCAACTCCTCCAAAATAAAGTGCTACATGCAGCCCTGGGGCTCTGCCGCTCAGACCACATCACAGCAGCACACAGAGACTCCCATAGGTTATCCATCAAAGCCCTGAGTGAACTTTAAAACCCTCTCAATTGCCCACCAGTGAATCTACAATGAAGCCCCACTTTACCTGAATGACACCATCACAAGGAAACTATTGAAGTGACTCCTTCGATCCTCTAACAAAATTTCTTTGTCCACTCATTGTGTTATAGCAGTTGGCGTGACCCTCAGTGTCACCATGCCTACCCTATGGAAATCCCTACAACCGACCATCAGGAATGAAGCTGTTATAAAGTAATTTCTTGGCAACGCTTTGTAGTTCAAATGAAGTTTATTATATGAGTCCCCGGCAGACTGCTATCGTCAGGCCTCACCACCGTGATCTGCAACGTTGCACCTCTCTGCATTCGAGAACGGGAGAATGCAGAGAAACGAAACGTTCGCGGATTGGCATGTTTACATATGACATAATGAATACACTGTAACATCTCCCTTCCTTATACACAACCAAGGAACACAAAGGAGGGAGGAAAAAATGTATATATCAGGGGTGATGGAACAAGAAAGAAAAATCCAGGGGGCTCAAAGAAAACAGAGAAAAAGGAAACCAAGGATTAAAGATTAATCATTAAACAAAACACATGTCTATGGAAAAAATATCAACCAGTCTTACAACAGAAACTATACTAAAATGTGCTTATCCCTACTATAATTATGAAACACTGTAGAATAAAGGATGCACCCTACTGTTGATTTCATCAGCATGGCCTCCAAATTCTCATACACAACTCTGATATGTGAACACAGTCAATAATAAATGAATCCTTCCTTAAAATTGGGAACAACTCTCCTGGGTCTTGAACACTTTCCACCATTACCACTGGAAACCCTTTGGTCCTCTCCATTTGGTTCTTCTCCAAATCTTCTTTCTCTTCCTCTCTCATCCACACTTTGTCTGCATCTAACAAAATCATTGTCAATATGCCTTAATTCATTTTCTTCTGCTGAGATGATATCATCACAAGACCACTTGTCTCCATTTTCCAAAACTACTGATTTTCTGAGACGCTTAATAACTTTTTGCGGGGCACGGAACTTAGACTCTCCCTTCAGGACTCTTTTGGGTTCCTTTATTCTAACCCAATCACCAGCTTTGGTATTATTTTCCTTCACACAGTTATGCTGATTATAGTACTTTTTGTATTGATCTTCTTTTTTCCTAACTCTCTCCATGATTTCATCCATGTTAATGTTAACATCCTTCCCTGTAGACATCCAAGCTGGCTTGAGTCTGTTGTTAGCAATCCTACCTCTCATTAAAGTGAATGGTTCTATACCAGTGACAGAGTGGGGTGTAACTTTATATGTATCCAAAGCTTCTTTCAAAGTATCTTTCCACGGCAGATTATTTGCTATTGCCAGCTGAATAGTTCCTTTTATGAAGCGATTCATCCTTTCCACAAGTCCATTGCTCATTGGATGGTACAAAGCTGTGGTATTATGCTTGATGGCTCTATCACTTAAAAATGTCTTAATTTCCTGCGACACAAACTGAGTACCATTGTCGGAAATCAATTCTTGTGGATCACCTTCTCTACTAAAGATCTCCTCCAAGAATTTTGTAACCTTACATGTCGAAACTGAGTCTTCCAAAATTCCACATTCAACCCATTTTGATGTATAATCAACTAACACTATCAAATATATTTTCATGGGTTCCAACACTTCATACGGGCCAGCAATATCAATGGCTAGTTTCGACCATACTGCATCAGGCACAGTTACAGGCTGAAGAGGTGTGACTCTTATTACTTTGCTTTTATCACTGGCTGCACAAGCAGAACATTCCTTAACAAGTGACTCTACGTCACCCCACATATTGGGCCACCAATATGTTTCCCTGACTCTCCTTTTCGTCAAGTCTCTGCCAATATGTCCTTCATGTGCAATGTCCATGATTCTTTTCCTCAATGCCACTGGCGGTACAATACGATCACCGCGATAAACATATAAGTCATCATATGATATTTCATCTTTGATCTTCTCCCACAGTTTAATTCCCTCTTGTACATTTTTCCATCCATCTGTTACAGCCTTTTTTAACATCTCTTGTTCTGGGTCTGAATTAGTGGCTGCCAGCCATTCTCCTTTATCAAAACTTGGATGAATCTGTGCAACAATAGAATCCATATCTTGATCCTCAACTAAACTCTCGTCACTTGGTATTTCAAGGTGTTCATCCTTACAAGGCAATCGGGAGAAACAGTCAGCAACTTTGTTGGATCTGCCAGGAGTATATTTTATAATCACATTATACTGCATAATGATCAGAGTCCACTTTCTAATGCGAGGTGATGTTAAATGGGAGTTCTTGGGATTTAGGACATGAATGAGGGGTTTATGGTCTGTTTTCAATTCAATGGGAACTCCCCAAATTAATCCCTTGAAATGTTCTAAGATCCATTTAACACCTAGTGCTTCTTTTTCAATAGTGGAATAATTTCTCTCCGCTCCCTTTAAGGTTCTTGAAGCAAAAGCTATCGGAACAAACGAACCATCATGTAATTGTTCCAGAACTCCACCCAAACCAACATTGCTTGCATCAACTGACAGCACAGTTCTGGCCCCAGGGTTGAACATTTTGAGTGTGGGTGCCTTATTGATCAGATTTTTTATATTGTCCAATTCCTTTTTACATTCTGCTGACCAATCAAATTTTGTGCCTTTGGTCATCAAATTCCACATGTGAACAGTTTTTTCTGCATAATGGTCAACAAACTTAGAATAATACTCAGTGAGACCAAGCAGACTCCTAAGCTGATCTTTATTTGCAGGATCAGGGACCTTCAAAATGGTATTAATCAGAGCTTCTTTGGGTCTTATGCCTTCTTCACTGATACAGTGGCCTAAATATGTAACTTCCTTCCTTTTAATTTTGCATTTCTCTATTTTCAAAGTTAGACCCTTTTGTTGAATTATCTGCAGGACCCCTAACAATTTAGCATCATGATCTTCTTCACTCATGGCTGATATTAAAATATCATCCTGAAAATAATGCACGCCTTTTAGACCTTTAAATAAATGTTGCATTAGTCTCTGGAATACAGCGGCTGCCGATGCCAGACCAAATGGCATCCTTTTATATCGAAACGCCCCCAGTGGTGTTATAAACGATGTAAGGTGTCTAGATTCTTCATCTAATACAACCTGATGATATGCTGATGACAGGTCTAAAGTGGAGAATATTTTTGCCGGTTCCATCGTTGTTAACATCTCTCCTATGTTGGGTAATGGATGTCGGTCAATCCATATGTTGTTGTTGAGATCTCTTAAATCTACACACATCCTAATAGATCCCTCAGGTTTCCTTACAATGACAATTGGAGAGAGCCACTCAGAACTTTCGATTGGTTCAATAATATTATGAAGACATAATTTATCCAACTCCTTCTGAAGAGCTTCCCTTATGCCAATGGGAATGTTTCGCACTTTGTGGACAACTGGCTTAGCTCCCCTCTTCAATATTATTCGATGCTTGAAACCTTTCAAAGCTCCTATGCTGTCATTGAAAACCTTGGGAAAACTCTTCACCAGATCTTCAGCAGAATTACATGTATTGCTCATTATACTCAATATAGGCTCTTCTTCCCCTGGATGTATTCTGATTTTTAGTGATGCTTGCTCCCACCAACCAACTATTGAGTAACCTTCTTTGGCAACATAAAGTTTACAATAAGTCTTCCTTCCCTTGAAACACAATTTTACCCAAGTGTATCCAATTATGTCAATGGGAGTCTTCCCATATCCTGTGGCTTTGACAGTGGGGATATGAAGCTCCTTTATGTCCATCTTCAACACATTCTCAAATGTATTTGTATCAACCATCGTGTAAGGTGATCCCGTGTCAACCATCACCACCAACATAGTATCATTTATTGTCATGGACACCCATGAGCCCATAGTACTTCCAGTTGTGGCAATAGTAAGTATGTGCACCCTGTCTTCCATACCACTGGTAATTGCAACTAGGTCACTTGATGTAGAGGCTCCTTCTACTGCCCCTACTGATGCCATGGTGCCTCTGTTCCATTGGCCGTTGTTACTCATGTTGTTATAACGTGAATTGTATCTGCCTCTACTTCTTGTATTGCGGCAAACTTTACCAAAATGGCCCACATGTCCACACTTGTAGCACTCTGCCGAATGGGCCGGGCATTCTTTCTCAATGTTCACATGTTTTGACCACCCACATTTAAAACACTTGTTCTGTGATCTTGGAAATGTCTCTCTGTTTTGTCTCCAATTTGAATTGAAATCTGACTTTACCACCTTTTTTACTACAGCAACAAGTGCTTCTTCGCTACCGTCGTATTTTCCCTCATTGTTGACATGTACAGATTTAATATCAACACTGTCATTCTTGTTCTGGATCTCCTTCATACACTTCTCTCCAAGTTCAAACGTCCGCGCTATTTCAATAGCTTGCTCTAAGGATGGGTTTTTAGCTTGCCAAAGACGTTGTTGTATACGGTTGTCAGCTACATGAAGTACTAATTGATCTCTCATATACTCGTCGGCCACACCAGTGAATTCACATGACGAAATGAGTCCTCTGAGAGCTGCAATATAATCATCAACAGACTCACTTTTACCTTGCTTCCTGGACAGAAACCTATATCTTTCCAAAACAATGTTTGTTTTATTCCCAAAATGTTTGTTTAATTTTAACAACGCAATCTCATATTTCCTTGAAGTGGAGGCAGAGTCCCCAGCCCCTAGTTCATTATAACTGGGCTCTGGCAAAGTCCTAAATATTCTTAAGGCTTCTGCGCCTATACAGTTCAGCAAAGTAGCTTCCTTGACATCATCATTGTATTTCGCACCACCTACCGCTCTTAGATACACTTGAAAGCTGTCCAGCCACTGTTCCCAGGGGCATGTCGGATTTCCAGGCAAAGGTAAGAATTTCATTGGGGCCACAACACTCTGCATGGCTAATGATGCTATATGTATTCGTAAACAGACGGAACTCTTTATAGATTTATTTGTCTTTTGCTTCTTCTGCTTGTTTATGTCCTTATTTTTTTTTTTTTTTTTTTTATTCAATGTTATAGTGCAGCCCCCATTCGTTTTTTTAATAAACACTGCTGCACCGCTCATACAGTCATAACACTGTATCATATCCTTGCCTGATGTAGCCCATCTTCAATGAACTATATTCATTCAAAATCTTCGGTCCAAGCACAATTCGATGTAATCACTGAATATCTAGTTACACGAAGGCTCTGCATCCATTTGTCATACAGTTGCCATGGTTACTTTGCTGAATTTATACACAAAATGGAGGCACGTTCACTCACGTCGCTGGGTCCTTTCCTCTAACAATTTATGCACGGCTCGCATATGAAGCCGTTAGCAGTCCACGCGCACATTCACAACTGCGGTCTTCAAATGTTTTTCATACAAGGTACAGAGACAAGTAAATATCTCTTTTGTCTCCCATACCTGTCACGTCGCCTTTGTTTTCATGGGAATTCCGTCATATAGATTGTGCCTGGGTTCGTAGTAAAACACTGCGATCATAATAAAGTGTGCGCATCCAGTCGGGGACTCTCATCGAGCGTGCCACTGATCCTCGTCGCCATTGTTATAAAGTAATTTCTTGGCAACGCTTTGTAGTTCAAATGAAGTTTATTATATGAGTCCCCGGCAGACTGCTATCGTCAGGCCTCACCACCGTGATCTGCAACGTTGCACCTCTCTGCATTCGAGAACGGGAGAATGCAGAGAAACGAAACGTTCGCGGATTGGCATGTTTACATATGACATAATGAATACACTGTAACAGAAGCTTCCTTTGCAATATTCAAGAACCTGATAAAAACATGGCTATTCGGCAAATATGACTAACCGCTCAAGCTGGGCTGCACTATTGTTTAGATCCCACTTACAGATACATACCGCTCCATCAGTCTGCATCTCTAGGTGCTTGTAATTTCACTAATGTATGCCTAAACACTATACCTTTTCCCCCTACTTCTTTCCTTTACAAACTTTGTGCTACCTCAGTGTTAGGGTGTTACAAAAATGCTATAAATAAATAAATAAATTAATAAATACATAAATGCATACATAAATGCATACATACATACATATATACATACATACATAGATACATTATTCAACACTTGAGGTCACCAGAAATTCAGTTCTGCAAGTTCATGAAATATACCCACGTGTTCGACTAGACGTTGTTAGATAGGACCAGGAATTGATATTTGGTGTTGAATGCAACTTTACCCACAGTAATTCTCCCCCTTCCGTTTTTTCCTTTTCAAGTCACCACTCATTTTCCCAACTCTTCGGAGGAACTGAATTGAGGCTGCGAAAATAGGGGGAGGAGCTGTTTGTAGGACAAGAAAAAAAGGAAGTACTAGAGAGGATATGGAATGTGGCAAATAATGCACTTTCAGGTATCTATAAGGGGACACATTTGAATGGCTGAGTGGACCATCTTAAAGAAGACATCAGGTCTATTTCTGGGGCAGAACTCTCAAGTATTAAAGCACAAGTCGGGGAGCTACATCTAATTGGCACCCTCAGCAAATTGATTTGAAACACATTGCAACAATTGATCAATGGTAATATGTTAGCCGTGAGAAACTTAGAATGGGATATAACATGCACGGAAGTTCTAGACTACATGAATTCCCAACTTACCTCCATCCGAGATGACGTCACATCAGCTGGCTGAGACTGATGAAATTACTCTGGAACTCCAGTATACCTGTAGCCATAGTCGAAATTCAGTGGATGGGTTTATGACGCAAAACACTGCACATTCCCTGCAAAGGTCTATGGACCAGAGCAAGTAGGATAATGTGTGTTTCATGGGCTTGAGGCAACTGGTAGTGTATGACACATGAAGAAGTTTGAAACCACCGGGGTTTGTGGTGTGGCTCAAATTGGAAATGATGGCACTTGCAGCTACCCCAGCAGCATTACTTAAATATGATAAAGAGTAGGTTATGGAAGTGGGAAACAAACAGAATATGCTAGGAAGGTGATACTTCAGGGTTCACTGTGGCAGTGAGACTGTTGTTGAAAGGTAAGGATATGTGTGCAGAATTAGTTCAACTCCAGAGGAAAACACACATTTTTCAGGGCATACAGAGACTAGGCAGGTCAATGTTTTTGGCCTGAGGTAGAAACGAAAGTGGTGACAGTTCACAAAGAGTTTTTAAAGAATTGGGCAAAGCAAATGCTACAAAGGTTTGAACAGATAAAGAGAGTTGAGGAGGATATTCGAAAGGTAACAGATTTAATAAAAGTTTGCAGATTTGGAGAAAGTATTTAAAGAAAAAAAACAAGCTTTCAAGGTAGCACTTTATACAGCCATGATATGTGTTCCTGAATGTATTTTAAGTGCAGTTCACCATGAAGTGTCTTGACAACATTACATTACCGCCAAGGTATGTCTAACAATCATCTCTCTCATTGTGACAGGAATAAAAATGTACTGCCTTAGTAGCTGTCAGAGAATTAAAGCCATAGTGATCACCACAACACCCTCCACTCCATCTCTCCTATGCTGAACCTCTGAAAATCGTGCCTGGTTTGGACTTAAGGTGCAACAGGAAACCAAGTGACTGAGACAGGGGCATCCCAGTTAAGGGTGGAACAGTGAAGGGTGAAGACAAGCCATTGTCAAGCCTCATTGCCTCTTAGTCTATGAGCCTTTGCTTTTGCATTTCTCCCTGTTACACCTGTGAGTACCACAAGCTTCCTAATTACTGTACTGTCTCTCCACAATCTGCTACTCACCTATAATACATTCACTCCTTCTTCTTCTGCTGCTCCTACTCACCTCTCCCTACGTTTTCTCCAATTAAGCTACAACGTCCTCCTTTCCCATCCATATTATAAAACTCACAACTCAAAACTCCCACTACTCCATCTCTCTTCCACTTCCTTGCAGCAAAGCCTATGAAATAACAATACCTCCTGTGTGGGAGCGAGGGGTCGTTTGGCCCCCCCTCGCACATTCTGCATGTTATAGAGCACTTGCTCATGCAATAGTGGGGGATACCTCCATTGCCCTTATGCTAACATTAGCATAAGTGGGGCTATTGCGGGACACACTTTGCATCCATTTTGTTTGCCCTCGATTCCATCTTTGAACTAGGCCTCACTTCGATAGTATGAAAAGTCTTCTCTCCCCTCTGCAGCGCCGCGCACAGCACGCTCATGGGCCCCACCTTTTCCTACCTGTCTGAAAGCTTCACAATTCCCTTTATAAAGGATGTGCTGGGGATTATTGAAACAAAAAACATAATGTATCATCTCACTCTTCCTCTGTGATCACTGTCCTGTGTGTGAACCGGCTCGAACCATGCCTTGTAGCTCATCCATCTCCACAAACCTGTCCCTGCCCCCGTGGCCCAGCTGTTGGAAAATTACTACTGATATAACACTGTGCCCTCCTAAGGTATTCTCTTGATGTACCAGAAGTGTGACCCTGCTGTGCAGCCCACCCCACAGTGCCCCCCATAAACCCAGACCTCTGTCTCAGTATGTTGTGCCCTAAAACCAACACATGTCATTATAACTCCCCACTTGCCTTGATGTGCTGAGAACCACCCATTTGCCCAGGTTATCACAGAGAACAAACCCTCTACCCCTTGTACCCCATAAAAGTCCCAATGAAAGATGGGATAATCACATGCATGCAATGTATAGGTTTTCTAGATTTATTCAAAGGTATACTAATGATCATTGTTTATTGTATGACTAGTGGTAGTTTTTCATGCTAGCTTAGTTAGTGTTCGCCCTATCTCACCGTGACCTAACCCTCACTCCGCCCAGACACAGGCAGATGGACTTTGTGACACTCATCCTCCGGCCAAATGAGCAGCCATCCCGGAGGAAGAAGCACCTAAAGATTCATATGCTACCTTACTTTTCGTCCAATCCTGAACTATTGTAATCCCTTATGTAATGATGTCACTGATGATGCTTTTTCCCCTCATAAGTTCATGTAATTGTATTATTTGCCAGAGCGCTTTCGAGGTAGCAGAGTTCTCTGGATGCCAATTTTATATAAACTTACTAAATCTTGCAACCTGTTCACTTAATCTCATTTCCTATAGGGGTGTCTTATATTTTTTGGATATGCATGTGTAAGTCGGGGAGTGAGCCTTTACATTTGGTGACCCCCGTGACATGATCGAGACAGGTGTGCCGAGGCCCTGTGCTGTGCGGCGAGATCCGGGATGCCCCCAACAAAACCATCGCCTCCGCGGTTCACAGTGTGTGCACAAAACGAAAGGTTCCAAGGGTCCCCGTCATCTTTGCAAATCCCAGCTAACTGCTCGTCGAGGCGGGTCACGGCTGGGTTGGGGTGCAGACCCTATTGTGGATAGACCGTGAATGGAGGCTCTCAGACCACCCAGTTGAACACGTGAGTACTGGTTTCTAGATTCTCAGGGGAGAGAGAAAAATTGAGAAATAAGGGTGTAAAAGATAAGGGTGATGAAAATAGTGGGAAAGTGAAAACTGTAAGTTGGGTTTAGGGCCTGTGTGAGTGTAACTGTGAGGCTTTTTCTTATCTATCATTTATATGGCCATTAGATTGTTGTGGAAAAAGAGATAAAGAGGAATGCGGGATCCTAGTTCCGAAGGGGGGTAGAAGGTGGCGCCGCATAGCATTGTTTCGACGAGTGCCTTGAAACACTTGTGTATAGGCGCGTTACAAATGCCATATCATATCATAGGGAACAAGTGGAAATAAAGAGAAAAAAGTAGGAGTCTCATATATTTAGTAGGCTCGGAGTAGTAATTTAGAATATTCTTTTTCCGTATGAGCAGAATTCTTTAAAGAGGTAGCCTAAGGGGGCTCAGAGGTGGGGAGTGAATGAGGCGATAAGAAGGAGGGGTAAAGAACTAGAACAAATTAAAGGGGTTATCTAAAACAAAAAAATAGAACATGTTACATGTTCAATGTTGCTGAAGTACACTGTGTTAGATTGTCGATAGGTACATGTGTCTCTAAGGGACTCATTACGAGGTAGGCTATTAGCACCGTGGCTATCCCCCTACCGCATTCAGGGTCTGGGTTCTCCAAATAGGGACTTACCAGGTCATTCCAACCTTGGAGGACCCGGTAAGTCGCCATTCCGAGAACCATTCCCCATTCCCATTCGAGCCACATAGGGCTCAATGGGAATGGGGATGGAGCTAATAACGGGCCTGCTAATAGCGGGCCTGTTATTAGCTCCCTGGTCCTTAGCGGAGCCCGCTAAGGGCTCCTGGTAAAACCAGGCGGTAAGGGTTTCCTCGCACCGGTCTCATTACCGGTGTGCGTTAACCCTTATAGCCCATCTCGTAATGAAGCCCTATGTGTTCTAAGAAATAAGCTTTGATGAAAATTGCTAGTAATAATTTGTGATTAATGCAAAAAGGTGTAAGTAAAAAAGGTTATTGGTGTTTATGATGATGCCAGTAAAATAAGGTTGAGGAAAGGTGTCAGAGAGGGTGTGTATTTGATAAATTGCATTCTGTAATTACACTCAGAAAATAGCGAATACCTATAAGAATACAAAATAAGGTGTCATGGGGGGGAATACACCGTTAGCGCATATATGCCAACACCTCCCTTTGTATAGTGAAAAAATACAGAAATATCACGAACAATGGCTAACTGAAATAAAAGGAGAAGGGTTATCCAAAATATGGCCAGAGGGAGGGCCCTTTGAGTTAAGAGTGTTAGATCTTGTAGCAACCCATTTGCTGGCCAAATACAGAGGGAAGCAATTGCAAAATAGGTGGGAATTATTAGACTTATGGAGAATGTTCGAGGAGGCAGCCCCTAGCGGCGAGGTAAGTAAAGAAACATCAGTAGAAAAACCAATAGCCCCGGTGGGGGGAGAGGGAGCCACAGGGGGTGAATGTACAGTAAAAACAGGAAAGAATGACCTCCCTAAACTTTACCCGTTACTGATAAGGCCTGCTGTGGGATACAGTGAGACCCGGTATGTGCCGGCACCAAGCACCCCGGCAGCAGCAGTTGCCACAGCCCCACCACCGTATGAAACAGGAGGACTATACGGAGCAACTAGTGCCCCTCCAGTGAATCTAGCGCAGTTAACTGGAGATTTAGATAGGCAATGCACTCACACCCACATGGAAATAGCACGACTAATAACATTGTGTGATAAGGGCCAGATGTTGCCCGGGGGAGGGGAAGTACCACCATTGGTGGCAATTGATTTGACACCTCCGCCAAGTGTAGCAGGGGGATCTACACCATTCCCGCCGCCACCGGCACTGATACCGAGAGGGCAAGAACAAGAGTGGCAGTCAGGAGAATTCCTCTTCCATTTAAATGGCAAACTTGTAAGAATAATATGACCGGGGACACCAGACAACAAAAGAGAAGAGGGACAGGGAGACAGGGAGTCAGAAGAAGAAATGCATGAAGTATGGAGCGATCTAGTTGAATAACCAAGATGGGGCAGCAGCAGCGGGGTCGCTGCTAACATTTTGATTTGACCAAGAGGAGGGATGCCTCCCATGGTGGCAAGGGAGATTGAGGCAAAGAGTAGGAAGCATGTTTGTAAGTAAAACAAAGAAGGCAACGGTAAGTAACAAAGCAGGTAAGGCCAAACTACAGATTCCTCTAATACATAAGGCAGCAGGGAGACCACACTACATACCATGGCCACAGATGGACAAAAATAACCTGTTGAAACTCCTCTCTCCACTTTCGGGTGGGGCAGGGAAGTAGATACACACATTCAAAAAGAACACAGCAGGGGTACCACTAGCCATAGGGTATGTAAAAATGTTACTGCTGTCCACCATCGATGACCAACCAGACGAAGTGTGGGTGAAGACTGGCTGCCCGGGGGTAACAGTGAACTGTTACTGCCATGATGGGTCGTCATTCAACAATGTAAGGGCACAAGTGTGGGCTGCATTGCAGAGAACTTTTGTAGATACTCCAGATTTACATTTAGTGATGCAATGCACTATGGGAGAGGAAGAAGAGCCTATGCAATTCATCCTTCGGGTGCAAGACCTGTAGAGATCAGAAATGGGCACGGCATGGGACCAATCCACCGACTTGTTTTACTTCATAATTAAAAACGGGCTACCGAAGGAGGTACAGAAGGCCTTGGATAAAATAGATGCGATGGAAGCCAAAGGCTGGCCGGAGATTCAGAGCATAATTGTACACCCTTGTAGGAGGATAATAGAAAGAGAAAAAGAGATAGTACAGAGAAGGTTGGCAGATGAAGCAAAATTAGTTCAAAATAAATTAGGGAAGGTCGCAGCAGTCAATTCAGCGCAACCCACAGACAGCAAGGGGGAAGGAGAGGAGGGGTCAGGAAGTACGCCAGTGAGGATGGCAGAAGCATGGCCTGCAAAAGGATAGGAGCAATGGGCAGGAGAGGAGCAATACGAGGGGCCCCAATGGCAGGGCAGACCTGCAAGAGGACGGGGTGGGTACCGGGGGCAAAGAGGAGGATTTGGGGGAATGGGAAACAGAAGATTTGGAGGGCAAGGGATGAGGGGAGGACCACGAGGTTAATGTTGGAATTGCGGGAGGTGGGGACCAGTGGTCAAAGTGTACGAAAAGAAGTAGTGGAACTATGTTCCATGCTGGCCTGCCCCCAATCCCCACAAATCCTATCCCCACTTCCCCTCCACACACAATACAAACCCCCAAACACTTGCAAATGTTGTTTAAGGGAACGTTCAGTACATAGCACTGAAAGTGCAAGTTTCAACTTCTTCCTACACTTTCATTTTAAAACGAAACCATTCCGGAATGGTTTCTTTTTAAAAGAAAAGTATAGGAGCTGTAAAACATAATTTAAAAAAGTAGAGGAGCACCGCTCCCAACCGCTCCCGCTCACTTGGACCACTGGTGGGGACATTTTTCTAGAGAATGCAGAATGCGACCAATGGGATATTACTAAGGGCAGCCTCCCATGGGAAACAAACAGCAGTATGGCCACCCACATCTAGGCTATCCTATGGGTTACCAATTGGTGGGGGTGGGCAGAACGAACTATGCTATAATGAACAACAGCCGAGGGTACAGTAAATGCTACGCAGACAACAACCCCGACAGCAAGGGAAGCAACAACAGGTAGCATGCCAGAATATACTGGGAAACGCAAACACTAAAATGTTTGCAACAAGCGCAAACGGCGCGCCAGCACCTTTCGGCAGTGTAGCTGTAGTGGGGGACAATGAGGGTCATTACGAGTTGGGTGGTAAGGTTTTACCGGCACCGGTAAGGATGCCGGTGCTGGTAAACCCTTACCGCCCTATTCCGAGATCCCTTAGCGGGTCCCAGCAGGAACCGCTGGTCTAACCAGCAGTTCTTTGCGGGACCCGTTAAGGGAGGTTGGAGCTAATAACAGGCACGCAATTTGCAGGCCCGCTATTAGCGCCTTCCCCATTCCCTGGGAATGAGGAATGGTTTACTGAATGGGGACTTACCGGGTCTGCATAGGTCGGAATGTCCCGGTAAGTCCCCATTCAGTGAGACCGGACCCAGACCCGGGTTTGGAGGCAGCCATGGCGCTAATAGCTGCAAACTCCAAACTCGTAATGGCCCCCAATGTCTTTTCTGTCCCTGGAACAGAAACATACACAGATTAGTACAGCCCACAGAAAGCACTTGCGTGTCCAGTCCTATCAACTACCCAACGTGCAGAAGTGGAACCACTGGTGGTGGCGGAGATAGGGAACAAACAGTTCATCTTTATGGTGGACTTGGGAGCTGAAAAATCGTGCCTCATGGAAATAAGTGTACCCTGTGACATAAGGATCCAGCACCGAGAAATACACAACCCTCTCATGGCTAGTGTTAGTGTGCCACCCATTATATTTGAGGAAGATATGGAAAAGGTGCTGCCAGAATTGTGGACAACCGGCCCCCATGATGTAGGGCTATTACAAGAGGTCATGCCGATAAAAATAAAATTGAAACCAGGTGTAATACCGACTAGAGTAAAACAGTACCCATTATCATGAGAAGCAGAGAAGGAGATAAAAGAAACTATAAATGCATTATTAGAACAAAGTATAATAGTGCCGTCAATTTCTCCTTGTAATAAGGTGATTTATCCAATTAAAAAAGTGAGGGTCGGGGCTTGGAGGATGATACAGGACATATGCGCACTTAATGACGTCATACAGAAAGAATTCCCTCTAGTGCCAAATCCCACACCCATTTTATGCAGCATACCTAAAGATGCTACTTGTTTTACGGTAGTGGATTTGAAGAACGCCTTCTTCTCAGTGCCACTTCACCAGAGTTGTCGGTATCTCACAGCATTCACATTGGGGGCAAACAGATATGAGCATTGTAGATTACCACAAGGGTACTGTGAGAGCCCCAGCATTTTCAATAGAATATTGCATGAATATCTTGGTAATGTGGACGTAGAGAGCACAATAATACAGTATGTGCATGACTTGCTCATCTGCAGTAAAAGTGAAGAACAGTGCAGGGCTGATTCGATATCATTACTAAATTTACTAGCCACAAAAGGATACAAGGTGGATAAAGGTAAACTGCAATATTGCTTAGCCGAGGTGCTCGACTTAGGGCAATTGATTTCCAAAGATGGCAAAAGTATCATACCAGACAGGGCAGCAGCAATACGTCACTTGATGATACCAAAGACAGTCAAAGAAATGCAGAAATTTCTCTGCATTTGCAATTACTGCCCCGCATGGATACTTGACTATGCAGCATACACGCGCCCATTATTACAGGCCTTAAAAGAAGCACAAAAGGACAACGTACCCCTAAAATGGACACAAGAAATGATGACCCAATATCTTGAATTAAAACACCTCATCGTGCATGCACCAGTTTTAGCGAACCCAGATTATTTGCCATTTTAGAAAGGTCCAAATACACCCTCACCACACAAAGGGCAACAGCATACAAGATCATAATATCGAGTCCAAATATTCATGTGCTGAGATGTAAGACAGTGAACCCAGCCACATTCATTACTGAGCCATGCATGGTAGAAGACGTGCAGGCGCATGATTGTGCCACATATAAGAAAAAGAAGATGATATTCCAAAAGCAAGTGAAAATGTACTAGAGGAGGGGGAAATATATTTTGTGGATGGGTCAGCATCAATAGACAGTGAGACAGGTGAAAAACATGTCGGGTGGCAGTGGTAAGAATGGAAAAAGAAGGGTATGAAGTTATCATACAGAAACGCCTCCCCTCACATTATTCAGCGCAGGCAGCAGAACTGATAGCGCTAATTGAAGCACTATATACAGCCAAAGGATGTACAGTGACAATATATTCTGACTCGGCATATGTGACAACAACAGTGCATTCAGGGTTGTCACAATGGCGGCGAAGAGGGTTCAGGAGGGCAGATGGATCACCAGTCCAGCATGCAGCACTATTGAATGACTTGATTGAAGCACTAGCGGAACGATCATTGGTAGCATTGGTAAAGTGCCAGGCACACACCAATAACATGGACGCGATCTTGCTCAGGAATGCGGCAACGGACACTGCTGCGAAGGAAGCAGCATATTTCAATGTTCCACAACAATTAGAGTGCATTGTAAAAACAACAAGTGCAGAAGTACAGGAGGAAGGATACAACTGTACACCCATTCTACAAGTTATAGAATTGCAAAAGCGCACACCATTAGAAGAACGGGAATTATAGGGAAAGAGAGGATGTAAACAGTCTGCAACAGATTTAATATGGAGACAAAAACTGACAGGGAAGGTGGTGATGCAAGTAGAATTATTATTGATAGCATTCCAACAGCGCCACTTCCCAACGCATGTGACAAAACAACACATTGCAGCAGAGATTCAGGAAAACTGGTTTGTACCAAATTTGCAGGAACATTTATCAAAGTTAACAATTGAATGCACTACATGTCAAACATACAATTCAGGAATGACTCTTTGAACACTACGAGGAACACTACCACGTCCTGTGGGGCCTTATAGAGAGCTCCACATAGACTATGCGGACATGGGAGAAAGATGAAATGGGGCAAGATATCTCATTGTGATAGTTTGTCCATTCTCACGGTGGGTGGAAGCTGGGCCATGTCCACATCCAGATGCAAAATGCACTGAAAAGTTTTTGGTGCAGGAGGTTTTCTCCAGGTGGGGTATATGTGATGTGATCAGATCAGACAATGGCACCCATTTTGTGAATGACCTCCTTGTTGGGTGTAAAGCACAAATTATGTCTGATTTATTACCTGCAGGCTAACGGAGTGGTAGAAAAAATCAACGGCCTGCTTAAAAGTAAATTGTCCAAGTTATGTAACACACTTAAAAAGAACTGGGTGTATTGCTTGTCCCTAGCACTGTTCCAACTCAGAATGCAACCAAGTAAAGACCATCATTTTAGCCTGCACGAAATAGTGATGGGACGGCGCACGCATACACCACTCTCACCAGTAAGAAGAGCATCAGACGCTCACAGAGCTGTCACAGTGCTTGGGGATGAATTTAAGGAATATCTCACCCAGCTGACACGTGCAGTGCAAAGTATAGCAAGACAAATAGCACCTCTGTTCACACAAAATAGTGAAACAAACACAACAACACCAGCGCAACACAGCCCGACAGGCCAATTAATGCCAGGAGAGAACATGAATGTGCGAAGTTTCTTGCGGAGATGGAACTCCCCATGGTTTCACAGTCCCTATGAGGTCATCTATTGTACGTGTTTCTCTCAGATGTGAGAATAGCACACAATAGCACAACTCCTCAAAGTGAGCAACAACAGAGTGAAGAAGTTGCCAGTTGTTAAAATAGAGATGTGTAACGTGGGACAAAAGAAGCAAAGAATTTTGAGAAAT
This sequence comes from Ambystoma mexicanum, assembly GCF_040938575.1. Taxonomy (NCBI): domain Eukaryota; kingdom Metazoa; phylum Chordata; class Amphibia; order Caudata; family Ambystomatidae; genus Ambystoma; species Ambystoma mexicanum. The sequence goes on from NC_090934.1 coordinate 464,245,960, forward strand.
ATGAAAAAAAGAAAATTGTGTGACTAAGAAACATGTGTACAGAATTTTGTTAAAAGTTTAAAGTACATCTCTCTCTCTCTCGCTATCTCTCTCTCTCTCTCTCTTTCTGTCTCTGTCTCCCTCTCTCTCTCTCCATTCTTCTGTCACTACTATCATCTCATGTCATCGAAGTAAAGTTCATCTTTATCAAAGAACATTTATGAAGTTCAATAGAAATGAAAGGGTTAGAGTTAGAAAAAGTAATTAGTAGAGAATTAGCTATTAATGTGGTATTGTTTGAAATGAAAATATGCATAGAAGTGTGAAAAGCTTTGCAATGTACTTAACCCTTTTATATCACCCCTTCAGGTGGTAATATGATGGAAAGGAGGGCCCTAACTAACAACAATTCAAATGTAGATAGTGATAGAGTAGATGATAGAATAAATAAATGGTATAATTATGAATGTGGACTAGCATTTGCAGCAATAGTATTTTCTGTGATGTTATTTTTTGCTGCCTTCTACTGGACATTTACTTTCGTAATTGGGGATATGAAAGAGGGGGGAGTGGGCTAAACCTGATACGGGAAGGCTCAAGCCTCATATCTGCTGGAGTTACAACTATTTGGAAACACAATGGCTCTGTCAATGATAATCTCACTACGTTGCATAGAAAACGAATTGTCAAAACCCCCATTTTTTCACTTGCTGCTATGGGTTCCGACACAGATAATGAGACTAATGAATACGATGGTGATTATTCCTGGTTTCGGTGAGCCTGACCTGATATATACAAATATACATGCAACCACAGAACCTACCTCACAAGGCACTGTAATGCACTTTAACCCTGATACTCCAACTACCCAAGACCCTCCAATAGCACAATCGTGGTAAGCTGCTAGTGAACTAAGCGATGTAACGTGGGCAGATGTCTTTCCCATAAATGACAGGAGAGTGAAAATTATAACTAATAGTGAAGGGGGGAGGAGGAGGCGGAAAAGGTATGATGGATACCATGGTCTGGGATTAGATGAAATTGAAGAACCCCGCCATCCAGGTCAATCAAACAAATGGTACTCAGACATGAGTACAACAGCCAAGCAGGCAACTAATGAGAGCTATTATGTCTGCTCTTTCATACCGCATACCTCAGGCACCCCTGAAATACTTACACCTCAAGAAGTGCCCTTGTCGGATGCCCAATGTTTAATTCATCTCGTATTGTGCAGTATTCGGAGCACCTGCCAGTCACACACAGTTACAATAGAAATGCTGCAGAATGAAAAAACCTGCACGAGTAAGCCACAAGGAGTGATCTCCTACAAAGAACCATTTTTTGTTATCAAATGGACACGGTTCACAGAAAACAAATGGCATGATGAGATGATCACGTGCAAAGCTGAGGCGTTACGAGGACTTACTGAGGAGAACTTTCAATGGGTCAAGGAAACATGCGCTCCGGTCTGGTCCAAAAACATTGCAAAGCTCACATGGGTCACAGCTCTCGAGAAACCCATCAAAACACAGAAAGAAAATGAACACAAACTTTGTTTCTGTGGTGAGGAAAAGGTGCAAATGAGCTCAAACCGAAAATGCAACAAATCAATTATCATTCCAGACTTGAAAAAGGGCACAGCAGCACTCATGGACATGTATTGGGTATGTTATGTTATGTTATTTTGCATTTATATAGCACCTTAAATACCATTGGTATGGCCTGAAGGCGCTGGTAGGTTGAACGCCCTTGGGAACCGAAGTTCGATTCAGTAGAGAGAGTAGAGAGTCCAAAGGTGTGTGTGCGCACCAGGTATGTCTGCAGCAGGTGCGGAAATCGTGTAGTAGCTGCTTCATAGCGGTAGGTGTGGTGGTTGAGATCAGGAATATGTGTTCACTCTGGCAGGATTAATCCAGACTGAGTGTGGCTGGGTTAGTCCTGAGGAGAATGCCTGGCTGGGGGGTGTGTAACCAGCAGTGTTTTCACAGCGTGATGGGGAGTGAGCGCAAGATGTTGATATGAGAACAGTTATACCGAATGGTGTCATAGTAACTCTGTGTTCTACTTGAGTGGTGGTGTCAAGAGGAGAGTAAGCATGGGGTATGGTATGATGGGATGTATGCTCTTTCAAATGTTCCCTGCATTCCAAGGCAAATCACGCACGTCACGCAATTCTATGCGATCAAGTCCATTCTATGCACTTTTATTCATTTCAGGTGTTCAAGATCAGGCGTTTCACTCATCCGCTCTGTACACTCATCTGCTCTGTACGCTCATGCAATCTAAACACTCACCCATGTTCCACACTCATCCATACTCTACACTCATCCGTACTCCATACTCATCCGTGCTACACACTCATCCGTACTCCACACTCATCCGTACTACACACTCATCCATACTACACATTCATCTGTACTACACATTCATCCGTACTACACACTCATCCATTCTATACACTCCTCCGTTCTACACACTCATCCGCTCTACACACTCATCCATTCTACACACTCATCCGCTTTACACACTCATCTGCTCTACACACTCATCCGTGCTCACACTCTTCCGCTCTCAAACTCATCCGCTCTCACACTCATCCGTTCTCACACTTATCCGTTCTCACACTCTTCCGCTCTCTACTCTCATCCGCTCTCTACACTCATCCGCTCTCTACACTCATCCACTCTCCATACTCATCGGCTCCCTGCAGTCATCCGCTCGCCACACTCATCCGCACTCCACACGCATCCGTTCTCCACACTCATCCGCTCTCCACACTCATCCGCTCTCTACCATCATCCGTTCTCCACAATCATCCGCTCTCCACACTCATCCGCTCTCCACACTCATCTGCTCTCTTCACTCATCTGTTCTGCACACTCATCCGCTCTGCATACTCATCCATTCTGCACACTCATCCGCTCTACACGCTCATCCGGATTCCAACGTTCGTCTGGTCTATATGTTCGTCCGTTCTGTATAGTCATCAGTTCTATGCACTCCTGCATTCTATTCGCTTCTCTGTATTTACGCACTCATCGGCTCTACACGCTTGTCCGCTCTATACACCTAATCGCTCTACACACTCATCCTGTTTCGTGTGTTCATCTATTCTGTATACTCATCCGCTCTCCATATTCATTTGATCCATCTAGTCGTCTGTTCTTCCAGTTATGCACTCTTCCACTCAGTGCATTCATCAGTTCTATACGCTTCATCCATTCTAACTATTTAATCCACGCCATTCACTTCGTTCTTCCTCGTTCAGTATATACATTTCAGCAGTTTAGATCTCTTTATTTTCCCAATGATTTATTAATATTATCCACTTCACTGTTTTGATCAATTTTACTTGTTTATTTCTGTTTGTCTTTCTAGTTTACATTCGAGTTTATTAGCTGTCAATTTCTCACATCAGGTAGTTTGTTGGGTCGGTGTCATTGTGATGCTGTTAGTTTGGAAAACCGGTTGATTTTAGGGGAAGAGCCAGATTTCCAGTAGTTTGCGGAAGGAGGCTAAATCCTCATTTTGATGCTGTTAGTTTGGAAAACTGGTTGGTTTTAGGGGAAGAGCCAGGTTTTCAGTAGTTTGCGGAAGGACGCTAAATCCTCAGTTAGGCGGATGTGGGGTGGGAGCGAGTTCCGCACGGTTGGGCCCAGGGCTGAGAATGACGATCCGCCTAGCCTGACTGAGTTTGTCTAAGGAATTACTAGGAGGCCGACTGAGCTTGATCTTAGGGTGCGAGTGGGATGATAAGGATTTAGCTTGTCATGAAGATATTGAGGTCCAGTTTTATGCAGTGCTCGACGGGAGAGGCATAAGGATTTGAAAGCCACCCTACGGGCGACATGAAGCCAGTGCAGTGTTTTAAGGGCTGGGGAGATGTGGTCTCTTGGACCGAGCGCAAGTAGCATTTTGGCCGCCGCGTTTTCTGCCCTTTGGAGTTTATTCAGTTGGTAGGTGTGGATCCAAGGTATAGGGGGTTTGCGTAGTCTAGTCTTGATATAACGATTGATTGGACCGCGGAGAGTCTTTTGGGAAATGAGAGATATGGAAAGATGCGCCTAAGGGTATTAAGGTGGTAGTGGCAGGACTTTGAGACATTGTTGACTTGGCGCGAGAGTGTTAGGTCAGAGTCAAGGGTGCATCCAAGATTTTTCACTGAGTTGGAGGGGGTCGGTGAGTTGCCCATGGCGGGTGGCCAGGGTAGTGGGTGTGGAAGAAGTTTGTGGTTGCCGCAAACCATGATTTCAGTTTTGGAGTGGTTTAACAGGAGGTGGCTTTGGGTCATCCAGAGTTCTATGTCAAGGAGGCAGGATGCCAGGTCAGATCGGTAGTTGGGTTTCGAGTTCAGGAGTTTTAGAATTAGTTGAGTGTCATCATCGTAGTTGTAACATAGGATGTTGTGTAAACAAATTATTGGTGGGAGGGTGATCAGGTAGAGATTGAACAGGAGGGAGGATAGGCATGTTCCTTATGGGACTCCCGTGGCGGCCGGTCGGGCTTGGGAGATATAGGTTGAGAGTATCGTTATTTGGTGCTTATCTTTGAGGAATGAAGCTATCCATTTAAGAGCGGTTCCAAGAATTCCTAGGGAATGGAGGCGGTATAGGAGGATTGAGTGATTGATTGTGACAAAGGTGGCGGATAGGTCCAGAAGAATTAGTGTGGCGCATCCCGCTGAGTCTGCTGTCATCTTAAGGTCATCCCAGATTGAGGTTAGGGTGGTTTCAGTTCCGTGATGGGCTCTGGAACCTGATTGTGCGGGGTCTAGGAGATTGTTGGCTTCGACAAAGGCATTTAGTTGGGAGTAGGCGGTTCGGTCAATGAGTTTGGCAAGGAACCTGGTGTTTGAGATGGGGCGGTAATTATTGGGCTCGAGAGGGTTGAGGGAAGGTTTTTTAATTAGAGGTTTGACATGAACCGTTTTGAATGCGTCGGGAAAGATACTGGAGGAAAGGAAGGCATTTATGATGGATCTTGTGTGTTTTCCTGTGCAGGTTGAAGCGAAAATTTCTTTCAGGGTTGTGGCTGGGCAAGGGTCTAGGGGAGAGACAGATGGTTTGCAGGCAGATAGAAGTTTCAGAAATTGTTCTGGTGATAGTGGACTAAAGGATTCAAACGTTGGTTGCGTAGTGGTTGCAGCTGGTCAGAAGGTTGGATTGGGGGAGTATTGCCTGGCGGATGTAGGAGAGCAACTTTGGTGGCTAGAGTATTTGTTCTTTCGAGAGCTGTGTTGTAAAAATGGAGGGAGAGCGAGTCGCATAGTGACTGTGAGGGGGTCGGGACGGTCTTGGTGCAGGCCGGGTTGGTGAATTCAGAGATGATTTTGTGGAGTTCTTTGCTCGGGTTTTTGCAGTTTAGGATTCGGGAGTTGTAGTGGGCTTTTTTTGCTTTCCGGATTTCGGCCTTGTACTGATAAAGGTGTCGGGCCAAGGTGGCCCTGCTCTCCTGGGTTTTGTCTTTCTGCTATCTGCGTTCTAGGTATTTATATAGTTGTTTGGTAGTCTTCAACTCGGGAGTGAACCATTTAGGAAAGATTCCACAACGCTTTGAGGGTTTGCAAGGGGGTGTGAGCCGCATAAGAGATGCGTGGAGCCATGAGTCAAAGGCGTCTGGGGTTAGTTTTTTATTGAGTTGGCAGGAGGGTGGTGGAGATTGGAGGAGCGCGTCGGCTAGGTCCGGGATGATAGTTTTTTCCAGCATTTGCGTAGATTCAGAGGTTCGGATTCAAGTCGGGGAGGGGGGTCGGGTGAGCTAATGGTGAACGAGAGAATGAAATGATCAGACCAGATGATGGAGGTGGGAGGGTTTAAATGAATCCGGGTGTTGGAGCTGAAGATGGCATCAGGAGGGTGTCCTTTATAGTGAGTCGGGCCATTTATGTGGGGTTGGAGGTTAATTGCGTCTAAACCGTCAACCAGAGAGTGGTGTCATAGGGTTGGAGGGAATGTCGAGCCATATGTTGAAGTCTCCAAGAAGTGTGAGGTTGGGGTGTGACAAACAAGCATACCTGCATCCTGGAGGAGTACATGTGCCCTGGCCATACTGCACTCAGTGCTAATGGTGATTCCAGAAAGCCATATCAAAGGGGGGAAAAATTCAGCTGACATATCGGCAGCACCCCAGCCAGCAACAACAGAGCCTTCCACATACGACATTCTGTCTGAAAACGAACCGCAAGACAGGGTGTCTCGCAAACAATGGTCATCCAACTATATCTCCAGCAAGTCATCAGAACTCCTTGCTGAGATTCCAGACAAATATAAACTGTTCAATTCTGCTGAAATCTTCTTTGCTTCCCTCCTGGTGCCGGGATTTCAAGCATGAACAAACACCAAATGGCTGCAAATTGTGTGCTGGGAGCTGATCTAACTGGCAAACGACACTGAAGAAGATTTCAATGTTATAAAAGTGGAACTTCGCACCCTGCGCTTAATGACAATGCAGAACCGGTACGTCCTGGACCTCCTCACAGAAATGGACTTCAGTGTTTGCCAAAAAATTGTGAGTGCATGTTGCACATTTGTACCTTCTGAAGATGCAGACAATGGGACCCTCTCCCACATCATCTCGGCTGTGCACAGTTTGGGGGAGTGAATGCGGAAGGAAGGAGGAATAGAGCCAAGCAACTGGTTCGATGACATCTTCAATTGGATACCATCTTGGCTCAGTGTGATGATGAATGTTTGTCCCACTCAGCGTTTTTTTTGCTACTATTTTTCTGTGTGTGCCAGATGGGCATACAATGTTGGGCAAAATCTATGCCTAGTTCAACAATGTTGATGGTAACAATGGGCAAATCGACAACGGTAGCAACCATGATAGATGCTCAAATACAGACTGGTGAGTCAAATCCACCAAAGTATCACCTGACAGCTGTATATCACCAGCATGGGGACAGGGTAGATGACTTATACCACACCACCATTAAGGAGCCACAGGAGTTACAATGGTACATGGAGGTGTGGGTAGACCTGGATAGGGATGGCGGTATTTATATGACCTGCACACCTGATGAATACGCCAGGAGAGTTCAAAGCTTACAAAGTGTTTGCAGGGCTTGGATGCCAATTAAAGGACACCAGCATGGGACAAACCAGTGCAAGAAGCAGAGTACTATCGAAATGAAAATAACTGAAAGGATTAGTTTGTTACTTTAGATGTAACGAAAGGGGGTACTGTTTGGGAGAGAGAGGTCGTTTGGGCCCCCCTCGCACATTCTGCACATTATGGACCACTTGCTCGTGCAATAGAGGGAGACGCCTCCATTGCCCTTATGCTACCATTAGCTATTGCAGGACACACTTTGCGTCCATTTTGTGTGCCCTCGACTCCATCTTTGGACTAGGTCTCACTTCGATAGTATGAAAAGGCTTCTCTCCCTTCTGCAGCACCGCGCACACCACACTCATGGCCCCCACCTGTTCCTCCCTGTCTGAAAGCTTCACAACTCTCTTTCTCACAGATGCACTGAGGATAATTGAAACAAAAAACATAATGTATCATCTCACTCTTCCTCTGTGATCACTGTCCTGTGTGTGAACCGGCTTGAACCATGCCTTGTAGCTCATCCATCTCCACAAACCTGCCCCTGCCCCTGTGGCCCTGCTGTTTCAAAATGGCTGCCAATGTAACCCTGTGCCCTCCTAAGGTGTTCTCTTGATGTACCAGAAGTGTGACCCTGCTGTATAGCGCACCCCACAGTACCCCCAATAAACCCAGACCTCTGTCTCGGTATATTGTGCCCTAAAACCAACACATGTCATTATAACTACTTGCCCTGATGTGCTAAGAACAACCCAGTAGCCCAGGTTATCATAGAGAACAAGCCCTCTATGTCTCTATGCCCTGTACCCCATAAAAGTCCCAATGAAAGATGGTATAATCACATGCATGCTATTTATAGGTTTTCTAGATTTATTCAAAGGTATACTAATGATCATTGCTTATTGTATGACTAGTGGTAGTTTTTCATGCTAGCTTAGTTAGTGTCTGCCCTATCTCACCGTGACCTAACCCTCACCCCGCCCGAACACAGGCAGATGGACCTTGTGACGCTCACCCTCTCACCAAATGAGCAGCCATCCTGTAGGAAGCAGCACCTAAAGATAGATAGGTTACCTTGCTTTTCGTCCAATCCTGAACTATTGTAATCCTTTATGTAATGATGTCACTGATGATGCTTTTTCCCCTTATAAGTTCATGTCATTGTATTTTTTGCCAGAGCGCTCTCGAGGCAGCAGAGTTATCTGGGTGCCAATTTTATATAAACTTACTAAATCTTGCAACCTGTTCTCTTAGTCTCATTCCCTATTGAGGTGTCTTATATTTTTTGGATATGCATATGTAAGTCGAGGAGTGAGCCTTTACACTCCCCTAACACTCATCCACCTCACCTCTCTCCCTCTGAGACTCAACTTCTGTACTCTTCCTTAGGTCATCAATGAACATTGCACTCTGTATTCAACAAAACAACCTTTATCACTGACTACTTTCAGTCCAGCTCTTCTCCTGTAGACCTTCATGATTTCACTTAAACCTGGTTTTCTCCTGTGAAACTGACAATCTGACGACACTTTTTGACTCCATACTATCCTTTCTTCACTCTCCTTGACTGACTGACAGAGGTGGAGGCATCGGACACCTACTCTCTTCCCTCCTCAATGCCTCACAAATATCCAATGCCAAATCCTCTCTGACCTCTTTTGAGTTCACCATCTCTACTACTTCTCTACCTCACTCGGTTCACATCATCTCCATCTATTTCCCTCCTGTTGCCACTGGACCATTCTTTGATTATCTTGGGCAACTCCTTGGGCCTCATTATACTATAGGCAGTAGCCATGGTGCTATTAGTGCCATGGCTACCCCCTACCGCCATCGGTATCCGGGTTCCCGGAATAGGGACTTACCGGTCTATTCTGACCTTTGCGGGACCAGTAAGTCCCCATTCCGGGAACCATTCCCCATCCCCATTTCATCCCCCATAGGGCTCAATGGGAATGGGGAAGGAACTAATAACGGTACCGCAATTTGCCTGGCAGACCACACGTTAAGGAAGGGACCCGCTGAGGGACCTCGTAGTAGGGCGGTAGGGGATTACTGGCACCGGTGCCCTTACCGGTGCTGGTAATCCCCTACCGCCTACCGTGTAATGAGGCCCCTTGATTCTCTTTCCACTACACATCACCTCATTCTCTTAGGCGACTTTTACATTCCCTCTCCAACCACTTCTCAGAAATCTGATCTTCAGTCTTTTCTTAGTGACCACGCTATTCACTTTATCCATAACCCATCTACCCACACAGGGGGTCACTCTTTTGATCTCGTGTTCATCTCCACCTCTCTCTCAGCCACTAATACTGTGTCATGCCATCCATATCTAATCTCTAAATTGTTTCCATCACCATCTCCTTTCCAATTTATGCCCTTATCGCACCACGTGCTTCACCTATTACTAGAAGGAAATGCAAACCTGCCATTCCCCAATTTTTCTCGGACCTACATTTCTCACTCTCCTCCTTCACACCCAATGCCTCATCCACCAACACTGACTTCTCCAGCTTCTAATCCCTACTATAGGACTCATTCTCCTCTAAATTCCCACTTCTTACTTTCTCCCTTATGTCTCAAAATCCTCAACCATGGTTCACCCCATGTATACGCTCTGTCTGCAAAGACATGCATAGGTTCCTATGCGAATGGAGGTGTACCCCCTTGCATGATGGCCAGCAATTCTACTGCTCTGCCCTGAACTACCTCACGTCCACTCTTTATAGACCAAAAAGGAAATTCTACCTAACTCTGATTGACTCTCACTCCAACCATCCTCGCCACGTACAGGGAACCCTAAACTCACTCCTCACTCCTCCTATGTCTTTGACTATCAACCCTACTCTCACAGCTAATGACCTAGCTGAATACCTCGCTACAAACATTTAAAAAAAATTTGAGACCCTCTCCTGACCTTCCACACACTCCATCCTCCCACATTTTAAACTGTGTGTACTCTGCCATCATCTTCTACCTATATCTCCCACTTCAGTCACCCTAATACTGATGAAGTGCTGTCTCTACTGATGAAGCCTAACCCCTCTCCTGCCCCATAATACCCTCTTGTGTCTCAGCTAGTCAAGCCTATTGCCCCTTTCGTGGTCTCTCACCTTTCAGAACTCTTCAACCTGTCATTCAACTCCTCTTGCTTTCCTTAAGTTTTCAAAACATCCAATGCCATCTCTCTCCTAAAAAAGCAAAGAGCTGACCCAAACCTACCAGCTAACTTTCACTCTGTGTCTCTCCTTCTGTATGACCCTAAAGTGCTTAAAAGTGTTGCGTTCAACCATTTTGCCGATTTCTTAGACATCCACAACCTCTGAGACCCCCTACAAGCAGGTTTCCACTCCTGTCACTCCACAGAAAATGCTCTCATGAATGTGCCCAACTTAATTGCCTCTGCTAGGCACTCCAACCTATCCTCTGTCCTAATTCTCCTTGACATGTCTGCTGCCTTTGACACTGTTGATCACTCTGGTCTGCTTGTTATTCTCTTTGTTCTTGGGATACATGATCAAGCACTTGCCTGGATTGAATCGTACCTTCCTCCTTGCCAATTCTCTGTCTCCTGGAGCAGCAACACCTCTCAACTCACTCCTCTAACTGTTGGTATACCACAAGGCTCTGACTTGGATCCGCTCCTCTTTACATTCTCCATCTCTGCTCTTGGGGCACTAATCTCCTCCTTTGGGTTCTTGTACCAACTCTTCACAGATGACACCCACATCTTCTTCTCTTTTCCTGAACTCTCCTTTGATCTCTCTAGCAAAATTTACAACTGCATCTTAAATATTCGATGTCTTAGCACTTTCTGATGTTAAACTATACCAAAACAGAGGTGCTCTTCTTCCCTTGCAAAAGCTTCTCTCATCCCTTCCTCTGCCTATCCAGTTCCCACCTGACACTCTCCCCTAATTGTCTTGAGCTAGAAATCTCAGTGTCATCTTTTACCCTTCGCACACCTTCTCTAGTTTCATCTTCAAAACTGGAACAGCAGCTCAACTCAACCTCCTAAATAGTACTAAAATGAGGCCTTCTTGCTATCAACTCTGACAGGCATCTATTAACCACTCTTGTCCTCTCTAAACTGTAATACTGTTCCAGCATCCTCTTTGGTCTCCCCAACTATGCTTTCTGTCCTATCAACAAGATCATTAAGTTCACTACCACTACCAGGACTCTCTTTGAACTCCCTCACCTCACACCTACTTCTTTGTACCGTCACCAGGCTGAATGGCTGACAATGCAAAACAGGGCCAGATTTAAATGTCTTCTCCTAGTTCACAAATCTGTCCATAGTAATGCACCATTTTATCTATCCTCTTCTAGCCAACTCTACAAGCCTTCTTGTAATCTCTTATCTTCCTCCTTGAGTACACTTGTGGCTCCTCGCCCACCCTGTGCTTCTTCTCACTTCCGCTCCTTCTCCCTTCTTACTCCACTTGCAGGGAATTCTCTTCCCCAGATATCTGAGAAACAGTCCAAACAGATTTGTTCAAAACCAAATTAAAAGCCTACATCCTTGCCTCTTGTTAGGGAGAATTCTCTGTTTAGGCTGAATTTCCTAACCTATTGAGTCCCCCAGCAGCTTTGCTGGATTTCTGGAGTTTGTTTTTTCCATCCTGCCAAGAGTGAGACTCTTTTTCTCCCACTCTTGGACATGAATGTGTGTAATTCCTTTGAATGTCAATGTGTTCTATGGGCTATGGGGTCTTTAATTCCATAGGGTCTCATATGTTTTGCGATGTGTGTTACACTGCACCCTCCGTGCCGTAGCACTGGGGCGTCCTAGCGGACCTCCATCATAGACTCCATACCTGGGGACTGACTACTGTCTCCCCGGGCATGTAAAGTCACTATTGGCTTTACTAGACCTAAATTTACTAACAGAACTAGTACAAACCATCCTATTGTGGACGTACTAGTAGGGGTAATTCGATTACTCCTGGGTCTGTTATTCGAGGGGGGTTTTGGCTGGTGGCAGTGGAAACTACTTGTTATGTTCGACCCCGAATATAACCCTATGGGATTCTTCCCATTGTTGGAGATTGATACTTTTCCTCGTTAATCTCTAACATACCACCGGTTTACTTATCTTAAATAAGTCTATCGGATGGTATTTTCTGCCAGAACTCGATTTTTAAAATGGCGTCTGTGTTCGTCTCTGTGACTCCTAAACCAAAGGTTGAGCCCTTTGTTCCACTTTTGGCGGGTTTCTGTACAGAGACCCTCCAAAGTGGTGCCATTCTGTCTGGGTTACCACAGGGGTGTGGGAGGGGGTTTAGGCACCCTGGACCGAGTTGCCTTGCCAACTCCGGTCGCACTCTAGTGTGATTGGCCCAAGTGGTGAGCCACCCCGCTCACCACTTAGCGTGTTTTGAGTGACAGCTAGGCTGAATGAATGGGGGTTTTCTGCATAAAAGCAGGGCTTTCGGGACTGGATCTTCAGAAGTCGCCACAGGACCTAAGAATCCGACGAGGGTAAAGCTGAGCCGACCTGCAACGACGACACCTCCGGTGGAGCCCTGCGGAACCGACTCACCACTTCCCAACGACAGAGGAGATCTCCCTGTCGGAGAGTCTCTTCCCCTGACTGGTGGGAACAACGAGTCCCCTTTGCTTTTTCTTCGCTCCAGGGCGCAGTGATCGAATTGCCCGTGCAGAGCACCTCGGCAACCGGATAGCCACTACCCCTGTACCGCAACCAAAAGGTAGTGCCTTGTGATGGAGCACTCCGCGGCTGGTATCTTCCCTGGTGGTGCACCGGACTTCACTTTTCTTCGATGACGAGATCATCTCTACTCTTTGCAAAGACCCGACGTGCAGCCACCACCAGGAACAACTGCCCCCACCGGAGCTGTCTCTCCACAAACAAGGTACCGTGTCCGCCCGGCTTCCCTTTCTGCCGGATCGAGTGAGGTGTCTTAATCCTCGCCTTTCCATTGGGTCGCCTCCAAGCTTTCTTTAACGTGTTGTTCTGAACTGGTCCAATCTTTCCATAACAATTTTGCGATAAAGATTCGAAGCGCATTTCCACTGAGACACTTTTTGGGACATATCGCCTTGCCTCTCTCCGAGTGGGCTTGGCCTCTGAACTTTGTGATCTGCAGTAGACCCTGCCTTACTTGCCTTGCATTTGTCCGAAAAGTATTGGTACCGAGTTGATTTCATAACCTGCCTTATTTTTCTCTCCCGTCCTAACGAACACACGAGTACCATCTAGGTTAAAGCATACACCTCTGTCTACAAATAAGTGATGCTGGTGAACCTAGACTTGTCAAACTATTGTTAGGGGGATTGATCTTTTTCTTCGTATAGTAATTGTGATTGAAGTTGTTTGCCGTATTAGTGCCAGAGTGTTTTCCATAGATGTGCTGTTATAAATAAATACCTTTATATCTTTACACAGAAGCCTTGTTCCGTGTTTGCTTGTTCTACTGTGTAGATTGCCCTATATTGTATACTCCACATACTGCGTAACTCTTCTTGTGAGAAGTCTGACTGCTCAGCCACAGCTACCAAGTGAATCTGTGTGGTACAGACTGCTACCAAGTGGGTTTACTGCCAAACACCTGTAGTCCTAAATCTTTTGCAGTGGTCCCAGACGGAACTGCACAGGTTTCCGCCTAACACTGCTGTACAGCGGTGGGATTTGTATCGAGTATACAGTTTAGAGTGCTTTTCGACACTTTAGGATAACTCACCACAAAGCTTAGCACTAAAAAGCAACTTTCAAAAACATGTCTACTATGGAAGCTTACAGTCAAGAGTCCTTGTCGGGTGAAACTACTGAGAGTTTACGAGCTCTCTGTAGGCAAGAGAATCTTTCTGTAAGAGGCAAGAAGTTAGAACTAATAGCGAGATTGCTGGAAAACCAAACTCTGGGTACTGGTTCAGAGGAACCAACTTCTCCAGCAGATGTAGATAACGGTTTATAGTGATAATACTGAAAATAAAAATCTCGAAAACAAAAATCTCGAAAACAAAAGGCCGAAAAAAAAAAATATCAAATTTGTTTTATGACGTTTTTTTCTCGAAATGGGGGGGTTCCCCCCCAACCCCCCTTTTTTCTATTTTTTTTTTATTTTTAACCCTTTTTTTTTACTTACCTGACCCCAAAAACACATATAAATAAATAAATAATTCGATATTTTTTTTTTCAGGATTTTGTATTCGAGATTTTTGCAGTTCGAGATTTTATTTTCGGTATTTTGACCGACCACCGTAGATAACAGCGATGGTGTTGATCTAAATAATAATTCTGATGATAGTGATGAAGAGGCTGACGAGGAAGGAGAGGCTAACAAAACTGTCTCCCCTGCTCCTCTACCTGCCTTACCAGCTGTACCTACGGAGCCCATACCAGGTCCCACATGTAACCCTGCTTATTTTGAACTTGAAAAAATGAAGCTCGATTTAGAATACAAACGGTTCTTGGCTCAATCTGAAAGAAACCAAGAGCTCGAGTTCAGACGGATGAATGCCCAGGCTGAGCAGAAGCAAGCTGAGTTGAGGCTCAGGGAAATAGAACTTAATCACGAGTTAGAGATGAAAAAGTTGTCTATAGAAAATGCTTCTCTCTCCTCTGGTTCCTCTAGGAGCTCCAGTCCCAAAAGACCACGGATGCCGAAGGAATTAGTGGGTATGTATGAACCGAGATTGGATGTGTTAGATTGGTTAAAGCTGTTTGAGTACAATCATGGGCTCCAGGACATCACCGGGAATGATTTACTTCCCTGGTTGTTCTCTAGGCTCCCCACTGTTGCGACTGATGTGGTAATGGAGTTGGGGGAGGCGGATAAGACGGATTACGAAAGCGTGAAACTACCTTTGATAGCTAGATTTGGGAAGACCCCTTCCCAGTATCTTAAGAGGTTTAGAACCCTCAAAAAGCATGATGGTACCCCTTGGGCTACCTGGGTGAGTGAAGGGTTGAAAAACCTAGAGGGATGGATTAAGGGTTACAAAGTGAACACTTATGAAGGTATGAAGAATCTTTTTATTTTGGAGTCTATTTATGATGCCTGTTCTCCTGAGCTCAGACAGCACTTGGCTGATTCGAAGGAATTGGATTCCCGGAAGCTAGCTAAGGCTGCTGACTTATGGGTTGCCAACAGGGCCACTCATAAGGATTCTGGGGCAACTCAGAAGAAGGATGAGGGAAAACAGCCTAAAAAAGACTCAAAAGAGAATTCGAATAACTCAAATTTCAAAGAGGGCCCCAAACAAAACCAGAAGGGTAAACCACAAGGAAAACCGCAGCAGAATAGTGTGTCTTCTGGTGCCAAACCGGAAGGAGGCCCGAACAAGCCACCATTCCAAAAAGCATTCGGTAAATGCTTTGTTTGTGGCTCGACTGACCACGTGAAAGGAGATCCCAGATGTAAGGGTAAACCTTCAGGGGTCCAGCTTGTCTCCTTAGCCTTCGCTCCAGAGGAGGAAGTACAAATGGCAAGTGGAAACTTTCTACTGCTAGCTGACAAACCCATTGGAGTCTCAGCCAGCGTTTCTTTAGTATCTCTGGGGTTGTGGGAACAACAGAATTTAGATGTCTATAATTCTATCCCCAATAATACTAAAGAGTATTATAAGGACAGTGTCCAGGTGAATGGTCAGTAGACTCCTGCCATTAGGGACACTGGGGCCAGCATAACTGTGGTGGATAAATTGTTTTTTCAGGCTGAGGATGTTGCTAGGGCACCCAAAGGCCTCACCAAGTTAGCTGGAGGGCCTGTGGAGATGCTTCCCCAATTACCAGTTCTCATCCAGTGTAACGACATGACTGTGAAGATACCTGTCAGCATACAGAGTGAGGTACCAGGACGCGTACTGTTGGGTAACGATTTGAAAACTCTTGGAGTTGTATCGCATACTCCCAGACCTCCTAGTAAACAGTTACAGGAGCTAACCAGACCCGCAAGAGAGAGGACCATGCTCGGTACTCGCCAGGAGATGATGAAGAAAGAGATCACTCCTGCTCCACTGGAATTGTCGGCCGCTGTCTCGAAGAAATCAGACGCGAAAGGGAAACCTAAGACTTCTACCCCGAAAACTGCAGCCAGCATTTCAGTGCAGCCAACACGGACTTCCCCGCGGTTGTCCAAAGTTACACCCGTAACTCCACCTCCAGCTGAGGCTGAGAGGGAGGTACGACCCTGTGTGGTAGAATTAGACTCTGAAGAAGAGCTAATGGAAGGCCAGGAACTCTTTGGAGATCTGGATCCTGTTGACCATCCTGAGCTGCAGTCTTTACTGGCAGAAGGTGGACCCAGCAGAGCAGACTTCAGTAAGGCACAGAGAGAATGTCCAACTCTGGAAGGTCTTCGCCACCAGGCAGAAGCTCAGGCTGAAGGGCAAGAGCCTGGGAAATTGCAGTTAGCCCACGAGATTCCTTTGGCTGGTCACTTGAGTTTCAAGAAGATTAAGGAAAGGCTATCTCTCTACTTCTATTGGCCAAAGATGGGGGCAGAAGTAGAAAAATACTGCAGGGGCTGCCACACCTGCCAGACCTCTGGTAAGGTTGGCTCCAAGAATGTGGCACCTTTAGTGCCTCTCCCAGTTGTGGGAGTCCCGTTTCAGAGAGTAGGGATTGACATTTTTGGTCCCCTTGATCCTCCAACCTCCTCAGGCAACAGGTTTATACTTGTTGTAGTAGACCATGCTACTAGGTATCCTGAGGCAATTCCTATGAGGACTGTTACAGCTCCGGCTGTGGCTAAGGCCCTCCTTGGTATCTTTACTAGGGTTGGGTTTCCTAAGGAAGTAATCTCTGACAGGGGGTCAAACTTTATGTCCCACTACATGAAAGCCATGTGGAAAGCCTGTGGAGTTACTTACAAGTTCTCAACAGCTTACCACCCACAAACCAATGGGTTGGTAGAACGGTTCAACCGAAACATGAAGAGCATGATAGGTGCTTTAGAGGAACCCCTTAAGCGTAAGTGGGACCTTCTACTGCCATCCATGCCTTCTCTTTGCTTATAGAGAAGTCCCTCAGGAGCGGGTAGGTTATTCTCCCTTCGAACTTCTGTATGGTCATCCCGTCAGAGGTCCATTGGCCCTGATTAAGGAGGGGTTGGAGAGTGCTCCTTCCCCCCAAGCCATTCAGAGTGACTGACTACGTGATAGGTCTCCAGAGGAGAATGTCACACATGATGACAGAAGCAAGCGATAACTTGAAAGCTGGACAAGCATTGGTCAAGCACTGGCACGATCAAAAAGCTAACATGGTTGAGTTCGCTCAAGACCAGCTCGTTCTCGTTATGATCCCCACAAGGTAGAGGGCCTTGCAAGACAAATGGATGGGACCCTTCAGAGTTGTGGGCAAACTCGGAGAGGTTAACTATCTGGTGGACTTGGGCAATCCCAAGGAGGCTCCGACCGTCTTCCACATCAACCGACTCAAAGCGTATGTCTCACGACCTGATGTAGGAGCGTTGCTTCTAGCATCATCCGAGGAAGAAGAAGAGAGTGAAGCTCTTCCGGATCTCCTCAGAGGCTTGCCTTTGGACGAACAAATTAAAGGAGTAAATCTCTCCTCCAATCTGACACCCGAGCAACAAGAAGAGTGCAAATCCATGTTGAATCAGTTTGCCTCTCTGTTCTCGCTTTCACCAGGCTTGACCCCTTGGGGCCAGCATGACATACTCACTGGTGACTGTCTGCCAGTCAAAAGCAGAGGATACCGAATGTCAGAACACGTACAAACCCACATCAAAGGTGAGGTCAGCAAGATGCTTGATCTCGGGGTAATAGAGCCCTCTACTAGTCCATGGTATAGCCCAGTTGTGTTAGTACCAAAGGCCGGATCTAAAGAGCTTAGATTCTGCGTGGATTATAGAGCTCTTAATGCAGTCACCAAGACTGATGCCCACCATTTGCCAAGAACAGATGAGTTGGTGGATAAAGTTGGCGCCGCCAAGTTCCTCAGCACATTTGACTTGACGTCAGGCTATTGGCAAATAGCCCTGACAGACAATGCCAAGGAGAAAACTGCATTTTCTACCCCCGTTGGCTTATATCAATTTAAGGTAATGCCTTTCGGATTGAAGAATGCACCTGCTACATTTCAACGGATGGTAAACCAGGTTCTGAATGGGATGGAGGACTTCTGCATGGCATACTTGGATGACATAGCAGTGTTCAGCAATTTCTGGGAAGAACATGTAACCCACCTGAGAGATGTTTTGCAGGCTCTTGGACGAGCCAATCTGACCATAAAAGCGAGTAAATGCAAAATTGGACAGAGTTAGGTAGTCTATCTTGGACATGAGGTAGGAGGTGGAGAAATAAGGCCGTTGCTCAGTAAGATTGAAGCTGTGCAAAATTGGACACCTACTACTCAAACCCAAGTGAGAGCCTTCCTAGGCCTCACTGGGTATTACAGGAATTTCATAGAGAACTATGGGACCATAGCCTCTCCACTGAATGTCATCTCCTCGCCCAAATGTCCTAAACGGTTAGATGGAACGAGGAGTACAATCAGGCTTTTGAAAACCTGAAAAAGGCTCTTTACCAAGCCCCAGTCCTCAGAGCTCCTGATTACCGCCAACACTTCATTGTGCAGACAGATGCTTCAAATGTAGGAATAAGTGCCGTACTCAGTTAACTGGATGGGAAAGGTAGGGAGCACCCCGTTTGCTTCATCAGCCGCAAGATGAAGGATCCTGAAACAAGGTGGGCAACAATCGAAAGAGAGTGCTTTGCTATCGTGTGGGCTCTGAAGAAGTTTTGGCCGTACCTGTATGGTTCTACTTTTGTCATTCAGACTGACCACCAACCCTTGAGATGGTTAATGCAAATGAAAGGGGAAAACCAAAAACTATTGAGATGGTCGATCTGCCTGCAAGGGTTTGATTTCACCATTGAGCACAGGTCAGGGTGTAACCACCAAAATGCTGATGGTCTCTCTAGGATGTATGTCATCGACTAGAGGTATGAGATTCATCCAGGAGTGGATTAAATCCTCCTGTCCCTTAGTCTGGGGGGGGGCGAGTGTTAGGGAGAATTCTCTGTTTAGGCTGAATTTCCCAACCTAGTGAGTCCCCCAGCAGCTTTGCTGGATTTCTGGAGTTTGTTTTTTCCATCCTGCCAAGAGTGAGACTCTTTTTCTCCCACTCTTGGACATGAATGTGTGTAATTCCTTTGAATGTCAATGTGTTCTATGGGCTATGGGGTCTTTTACTCCATAGGGTCTCATATGTTTTGCTATGTGTGTTACACTGCACCCTCCGTGCCGTAGCACTGGGGCGTCCTAGCGGACCTCCATCATAAACTCCATACCCGGGGACTGTCTACTGTCTCCCCGGGCATGTAAAGTCACCATTGGCTTTACTAGACCTAAATTTACTAACAGAACTAGTACAAACCATCCTATTGTGGACGTACTAGTAGGGGTAATTCGATTACTCCTGGGTCTGTTATTCGAGGGGGCACTGTCCCGTCCCCCCTCGTCGAGTTTTGGCTGGTGGCAGTGGAAACTACTTGTTAGGTTCGACCCCGAATATAACCCTATGGGATTCTTCCCATTGTTGGAGATTGATACTTTTCCTCATTAATCTCTAACATACCACCGGTTTACTTATCTTAAATAAGTCTATCGGATGGTATTTTCTGCCAGAACTCAGTTTTTAAAATGGCGTCTGTGTTCGTCTCTGTGACTCATAAACCAAAGGTTGAGCCCTTTGTTCCACTTTTGGCGGGCTTCTGTACAGAGACCCTCCAAAGTGGTGCCATTCTGTCTGGGTTACCACAGAGGTGTGGGAGGGGGTTTAGGCACCCTGTACCGAGTTGCCTTGCCAACTCCGGTCGCACTCTAGTGTGATTGGCCCAAGTGGTGAGCCACCCCGCTCACCACTTAGCGTGTTTTGAGTGACAGCTAGGCTGAATGAATGGGGGTTTTCTGCATAAAAGCAGGGCTTTTGGGACTGGATCTTCAGAAGTTGCCACAGGACCTAAGAATCTGACGAGGGTAAAGCTGAGCCGACCTGCAATGACGACACCTCCGGTGGAGCCCTGCGGAACCGACTCACCACTTCCCGACGACAGAGGAGATCGCCCTGCCGGAGAGTCTCTTCCCCTGACTGGTGGGAACAAACAGTCCCCTTTGCTTTTTCTTCGCTCCAGGACGCAGTGGTCGAATTGCCCGTGACAGAGCACTCCGCAGCTGGTCTCTTCCCTGGTGGTGCACCGGACTTCACTTTTCTTCAACGACAAGATCATCTCTACTCTTGGCAAAGACCCGACATGCAGCCACCACCAGGAACAACTGCCCCCGCCGGAGCTGTCTCTCCACAAACAAGGTACCGTGTCTGCCTGGCTTCCCTTTCTTCCAGATCGAGTGAGGTGTCTTAATCCTCGCCTTTCCATTGGGTCACCTCCAAGCTTTCTTTAACGTGTTGTTCTGAACTGGTTC